>NC_139222.1:169167262-170557262 GCF_055691185.1 Crinia signifera
CAGCGACCCCACCCAGATGGGTGGGTAGTCAATGCAGTAGGTTGAGCGGGTACCACTTGTTAGGGTAGGCTTTATTACGTATGCAGATTGTGGGGTGGAGCTTTAGCCATTCTTTCTGGGCCACCATTAATTAATTATTAATAAATTAATCTAGATTAAAGTGCTTTAAATAAATCAGCAACAATTTCTGCCAAGCCTAAGTCTCCGAGTCTTTATTTCAGGTTTAGTTTGTAAGTTTACGAAATGTGAATGTATATAAAAGCTAGAGGTCACACATCAGATGCCAGGATGTTTAAGAAGCTTAAGTAAATTTCCCCTGCAGTAGAGTTGGGACATTAAAAGCAAACAATGTTTTCTAACATTGGTTAAAAAGCATTGTTTAGTCCGAAATGTTGGCTCTGTGCAACCGATGTTAACCCATGTTAACCATTATTTCTTTTTTTGGTACTTGTTTCCTAGCACGGCCACACCGATTAGCATCGGGATGGTCGTGTCGGAAAAATCGCGTCGGTCGCATCGCATGCGATTTGGTCGCATGCGATGCGACCGATGCGATCCGATTTTTACATTGGATCCAATGTAAAATGGTCCCTGGGACCCGATTTTACATAGGATTCAATGTAATATAGCCCCCAGACCCCAATTTCAGCACCCCTGATGGTTGAAATGGCCCCTCATTGGTAACGCCACCCCACGATTGACGCTAACCCGAAGCGTGGCGAGCGCAGCGAGCGCTCGAGGGGCGGCGGTGCGCGTCCTCCAAACCTTTTCATACCCCTACTATCCACGTCGGCGTGGAGTTGAGAATAGAATAGTGTGGCGAGCGCAGCGAGCCACCGAGCCCGAAGCGTGGCGAGTGCAGCGTGCCCCGCGAGGGGACGCGGATACCTGTGAAGCCCGCGAGGGGACGCGGATACCTGTATGTATGTTATCAAATCTGCATATCTCTGTATCTGTATTTAAGCGGATTGACCGCCAGAACAGGTGCAGTTAGATACTATAAGTTTATTATTTATACCTCTCCTTGTATATAGGATTAATTCTTGTCATGCAGCCCGTATATATAAAGTCTCTGTTGCCCAGAAATAAGCGAAATCCTCGCTGGGATCAGAGTGGCTGTATCGTTATATGACAGATGAAATTGGAGTGGTTTGTACTAACACCCCATTTAGTGCTCCCCACCTCTTCTAAATACCCGGTAATAAGCGGTTTACCGCCGGGAAGTGCAGTGATAAATATATTCAACGTATTGTTTTATTCGTCTGTTACAGACACCCAGTTCATAAAGCTTTCAGACGTGCCTTAGATCGACACACTTTATTTAATGTTTTAATTCACATACACATATCATTTCCACTGAACAGTACATATTCTATATAGGTACAGAACAAATATAAGTCTCCCTTATTATTGTGTCTGTATATACTGTATAATTGTTTCAGTGCTTTTATATTATAAAGCGCACACACAACACATTTTTATTGTATTATATATACATGTCCAGTTGGGATCTCAAGGTCTGTGTGTGCATACACACTATTCCCTCTCCCAATCTTGGACTGAAGGGATTGTGACAATCTTTGTACCTATTACAGGATCGCGCTGTGCGCGACTCCTGATTTAAGCAGTGTTCTCTTAGAGTATTGTATCGTATAAGCGTGGTAATATAATTTAGTGCCCGCCGTATTATCTGGGGGTCCCCGTGTTTAACATATAGTGACTACCCTCCTTACACGGGCTGTTAAGGGCAGATGCTTAGCGGTCGCATATAATCTTGCGTTACCGCTTTATCAGGACAGATCCTGGGTGGCACAGTGTGTGTGCTTAGCGGTCGCATATAATCTTCGTTTATAGCGGTCGTTATATGCTTAGCGGTCGCATATAATCTTGCGTTACCGCTTTATCAGGACAGATCCTGGGTGGCACAGTGTGTGTGCTCCCAGCGCTGTCTATCTGTGTTAATCCCGGGCAGCACCTTACTGTGCTCCCGGCAGTATCACGTTCTGCGGTCGCACTGAGTTTTGCGCCGCTATGGAGTGAAGCAGGTCCCGGGTAACACTATGTCAGTGCTCCCGGCGTTCACTACACGCTCGTGCCGCTGTCAGCTCTAGTCACAGAGGGGACGCGGATACTGTGAAGCCCGCGAGGGGACGCGGATACCTGTGAAGGTATCCACGTCCCCTCGCGGGGCTCGCTGCGCTCGCCACGCTTCGGGCTCGGTGGCTCGCTGCGCTCGCCACACTATTCTATTCTCAACTCCACGCCGACGTGGATAGTAGGGGTATGAAAAGGTTGGAGGACGCGCACCGCCACCCCTCGCGGGCTCGCTGCGCTCGCCACGCTTCGGGTTGGCGTCAATAGTGGGGTGGCGTTTACAATGTGGGGGCATGACGGGGCCATATACAATGAGAAATGGCCCATATTGGCCCCTTTCCCATTGATTACTATGTGAAGATGGACTTAATCAAGTCCATCTTATCTTGTGCCATTATAATGGCACAAGACCGACGCGACCGACACGATTTCAATGTTAAAAATATTTTAACATTGAAGCCTATGGAGAAATCGGGTCCATCGCGTCGGTCGCGTCGTGTGCCATGTTAAGGCACACGACGCGACCGACGCGATGGACCCGATGGACGCGATTTCTCCATAGGCTTCAATGTTAAAATATTTTTAACATTGAAGCCTATGGAGAATCGGGTCCAACGCGTCGGTCGCGTCGTGTGCCTTTTTAAAGGCACACGACCGACGCGATGGACCCGATTTTTCATTTGCCGGTAAAATGGACCTGATTTGAAAGAAAATCGGGTCCATCGTGGGCATCGTGTGCCTTAAAGTTAAGGCACACGATCAAGAAGATTGTGGCCGTGCTAGGAAACAAGTACCCTTTTTTTTAAATAAACTGGTTGATTAAGCATATAGAGCCTAATTCAGGTTGGTTTTAAAGCACATTTAGGGCCAGATTCTGATCTGTTTGGTCCCCCACATGTTCGCACTGGGGATTGATGTTGAGGCGCTGTGCATGCTCATATTCACTTCTGCGCAGGTTGTAATATAGCCCAGAAAATTCTGGTACACAAATGAACATTTCTAAAACAAACTGGGTAGCTGCAGAGAATGAAAATGGTAGGAAGGCCCTGCTTGCAATCTTACAATCTATATCATAATCTATGTATTATATATAAACTCAACATCACTAAGCACACCCCAGCGTCAATGTTCACACGCACTGCTGCAGCACACAGTAAACCCATCTATCTAGCTATGCAACACAAGCAGCGAGTGACTGACAATGTCACTCACTGCTGAATTCACAATAGCTGCCAACCCTGCTGCTGCTGATTGGCTGAACCTACTGTCTTACAATGTCAGCAATCAGCCTCAGCAACAATCACACACACAAATAAAAACTGAGGAAACATCAAGGGAGAATCTATCAATGTTGGGGATGCAATGAATCCTCACCATTGCAGGGTTAAACATTGACTGAACTATTTCACCGATCTTTCATATGACAGTAAACACTAAATGATTCACATATGCAGTCACTTATGTACATTGTAAAATGGAAAAGGTGGAAGCACAGTGAAAAGTGAAAGTTCACATTACACTTGTTAGGTTCTTTTTAGATTATCATTTAGAAAATAAATACAGTACCATTTACAGAAAACCCCAAAACTAATCCGGTTATTTTGAAAATATAAAACAAGATATCTACAACCTTATGTGCCTAAATGATTCCTATGGAGAGTGTTAAACTATAATTTAATCAGATCCCAACTGCTATTTTGCAAATGCAGCGTGTAACATGGCATTTAGGAGCTGACTGACTAGTACGTAATCTCTCCATTTTATCAGAGACAGACGATATAGGGCATGCACACTGAATGATATCGTGAACGATATTGTTCAGTTATGTCACCCGGCCCGCCTCTGAACATGCAGTCGTTGACAGTAAGGCAGATTTGACTGCATGTTCAGAAGACAGTGTGTGGAGGGGTCGTTAACGACCTGTAGGAGCTAGCATCATTAATATCGTTTGCAATATCATTATCATGCATATTGTTTTTTTTTTAAATGCATAGTGTTTGCACCTTTTAGTATTGCAACAATAGTAGTGATTATTCATTTTATAAGAGGTACTGAGAGATTCCGGATTTTACTTTTAATATAAAGTGGCACAGATTTAACCTGTGTTCTAAATAAATACAGTGCTATACAGAGAGAGAAATAAGAGCACAACATTTAAATAATCTGATATCATTTAATATTCATAAGCACGTGTAACACAATGTACTGTTCATATTGTACGCGGCAGACCCTTGTAAACCATAGCTGTATATGAACAGACTGCATATTGCCTGGAAACACCTGTCACCAAGAAGTTGGAGACATGGGAAAGAGACAGCACACACAAACCCTAAAGTGTGATCTACAGTACAACATTGCAACCAGAAAAGAGACAGTTATGTTTCAGTGTGTGACAATCTAAATGAGGCAGCCTCTTCTATAATACTCATATGAAAATAATGTCAATAAAATATTAATCACCTAAAATCTTTTAACAGAGTGTCATCGTTTAAAGCAAATAGATCACAATTATTCCAATAAAGAGACACAAGTTAAATAGATACAGGTAGATAGGAGAGCATACTTGGTATAAAAAGTCTTCATATTGACCTAATACATAATAAGAGATAAAAAGCTTAACATGTCTAAGAAAGAAAAGCAGAGAGAAAGAAAAGCTATTTGTAAGGACAGAAGGTTGAGATCGCTGAATGAACAGAGACAAGTACACTGTCTGTGACACCAAGCCAGGGACAGGCAGAGCTCATTTAGCTGTGAGTGATATACAGCTCCCCTCAGTCTCTGTCCTTGATTCTGTCCTTTCTCCCATGCCTCTCTTCACACTCTTGATACCTGTCTCTTTTCTCCTCCCCACTGACTATTTTACACCCTCTTTCATTTTTTACATACCTCCCATCCATTCTCTCTCCTGTTCCCCCCCATCACTGTATCCCACACATCTCACTCCTTCTCTCATCCTTATTCCACCTCCTCTCACCCTGTCCCACCTCCTCCCTCTCCCCGTCCTTTCATTCTTTGCATTTTTCTGGTCTCTCCCTTTCTTGTTGCTCAGATCATTCTTTCCCCTTATACTTTCTCAGTTATATTTTTTTCTGTAGTTGTGTGTTTAGCTCTCTCTAATTTCCCTGTCCTTGTATTTAGATGTGTCTTCTTTGCTCCTTTCTCCTTACAGTTGCTTCTGCATTCTTCGCTCTGTGTTACATTCTGCTGGCTTCATCCTGTGCGTCTCGTGACTCAGGGCAGGTGAGGGATGAACATTACCTGGCTTTTACTGAAGATTAAACTCTTTCTGTTTTTCACTCTTTTATACCTTTTATTTATGTCCTATTTATTTCCCCACAACCTATTCCACTTGTTTTTTCTTCTTCACTATCACTGTCCTCTACAGTTCTCTCTTCTATGGGACGCACTGGCAGCAGGTGGCTCAGAAGCAGGAAACAGTTAAGCAACAGTGCATCTTGTGTATTAAGCCTGGTGAAGACAAACCTTTGAATTTACAAATGATTCCCTGCTCTCAGGAATTCCAAGGAGCCATATGCCACATTACTGCTGTGCCCACTGCATACCAAGTTCATGGCATTTTGCCACATTCCTGCAGAATCAACATGATTTCTATAATCAGCTCCAGTGGAGCCTGTATAATTGTAATGTGCTGCTGAGGCACCTACATGACTCCACAGTAGCTTCCAGCTGTGGGCCACCTGCGGATCGTCTGACATTGTCCTTTGGACCTCTTCTGTGGCTAAAAAGTGGATGCATTGCTTTTATGAACAGCTCATGGAAAATATCTGGTGCTGAAACACTCTCTGGCTGTGCTCTGACCTTGTTGGTTGTTTTTAATGACAGAAGAGATGAATGATGATTTCCATGCATAGTGTCATAGATTGTTGTTGTCAGAGCAGGCCTGTATTCATTTTGGGTCACACGGAAAGGTCGAGGTTCTGGCTACTATGGTTTTCCTGTGGTATGGATAGCCGTCAGCCACTCATTAAGTTCTAGTTGTCGTAGAATAGTTTTGTATATTTTGGGACAGCAGCGCAGATCAGAAGCAAACTTCTTCTAAAGATGCAGCTTCCATTCAGACTTCTCAGGCAGATTTTGCTGTAGATCCGGTTTCTGGTATGTGCAGTTCAGGTTTTGGCATAGTTCTGGCTGTGTTTGATATCTGGTTCTGGTTATGTGGTATGATCTCAGTATGACGTGTGCTGCTCAGGCAGGAGTCACAGGACGTGCTGCCACATCCACCCATGAATAATTCATAGGATAACTAAAAATACACCATAGTTGAATTGTGTGTGTCCCATTGTCCTCCCTCATCCTGTCTAATGGCATGCTCCCTCCCTCATCACACAGTCTCCTTACAACCTTCTCTGATGTACAAACCTACCTTCATCTCTTCTTCCAGATGATGCTGTCAAACCTTTTTGTAATATTGCAATTTGCTGACTTCTTTATCATCTCCCAGAACACAACTTCTGTTTACACTAAAAAATTGTACAACCTATTTATTATTCTCATAGCATTCTTTCTGTGAAACTATGCATAGTGTAGCTCCAATATGCTTTTCTCATGATTGGAAATGGTGCCACAGCAATCATACCTAGGGTTTCCCTTTTGGGTTATAGAAATCCATAACACATGGCAGTCATCTAGCAAATACTATTGCTGTTGCAAGGTTAATTATATGTAAGGGGAAAAGTTATGTCAGAGCAAATGTTAAGTGGCTTTCCATGGAAATGTTTAGATAACCATCTTGTTTCATCTGCAGGCTCAATCTCTGCCATGTCCCTGGCTCAGTCCTTGGGATTGCTTCTTCTTGGTGCAATGGGTTGTGGTGCCGTGATAATGGAAACTCTGTTGCCCAGAGCTGGAGGACCTGTTGTTAATGTGGCTTTGGTATTTGGAGGGTCATATCCACAAATGGATCTGGTGGGACCCCTGATTCCAGAGGAATACTTGGCTCTTCCTCTAGATATTAACATTGTTACTGTGCTCATTAATGACAGCAGCCCGGGACCACTCCTGCGTCAGTTGTGTTTGGCACTGAAAGGGGCACATGCAGTTGTGTTTCAGGACAATATTGGAACGGAGGCCGTTGCCCAAATCCTGGACTTTATCTCCTCACAGACACTTGTACCAATTATCAGTATTAGTGGAGGCTCTGCGGTGGTCTTAAATCCAAAGGTAAGACTAGATAATAACAATTTCTTGCAGTTGTGTAAATATTATAACATGTATGTATAGAAGTAAACATACTGGCCTATTTATTATACTGTGATCAGCCAAAACTCTGGAAAACTGCAATGTTCTCCATATAATGGCTAACACAATACTTATTCCAGTTTTATTAAGGAGGTATTAAGGTGGCAGCCTCACCCACTTCCCTGTTGGCAAGAGAAGACGCTGAAAACATACAAAACTATTGTTGGATGGTGCCCTATGTGCTTATGGAATTTTTATTAGTCCTTTATACACCTCTATTGACGTCTCAAATGATGTTCACAAGTACAAAGGAAATTAGTTTTATTAAGTCTCTTTTTTTCCAGTAGATAAAAGGTTAAATGCAGATATTTTTATGTACATTCAATGTAAACAAGTTGTATTATCAAATGCGTTTGACATCAGTTGAGATTTCATCAGGGGTTACCTAAAGCACCTTGTTAATCTCCACCAAGCGTATGCAGGCAGCAGAAGTTTTTAAAGTTCTAGGATAATCAGGGTCTGAATAGACTTCTACGGTCAAATTGAGGCTAGGGTCCAATCAATAAGGGTCCCATCCAGTAGCCTTTTATACTCAGTAATGACTCCTCTGCTGCCTATGCTTCCCTTCTGAGGGCAGAAGAGCACAGCACATTTCGTGTCTCTCCTTCCCTTCACTTCCATTCCCTGTGACTGGGCCCGTCAGCAAATCAAAGCTCGTGGCCTCTCTGATTGGCTGACGGCCCAGCCAAAAGGATACACAGTGAGGGGAAGTAGAAGCAGCGGCAGGCAATGGAGGGAGGGACGGGCGGGTGGTCGAGCCACCCGGATCACTGTCGACCACTGACCTAGAGTATACCTTGTTTTTGACATATAGTAGATAAGAATGTTTGTTGTTGCTTGACGGTGGTCTGTGTGTGTGTAATATATATAAATATAAAATAAGTTAAAAGCCTGTCAACATGACGGCTTTTGCAATGTACTTTCACTTTGAGCTGAGACCATTTTTACTTTTACTTTGAGTTGTGAGCTCACAAACTCTACACCCTATTCCCAGTCCCTATCTGCTCCTACCTCCAATCTCTCTTTTCACAGAACTCCCTCTCCATATCCAGCAAGTTTGAAAGAGATCAGTGTCTGCGTAAAAATAGCTTTTACTTTCTGTTATGACATCTTAGTACATCAGGTGGCCTCTAGAGGTCACTGGAGGTACTTCACCTCATAGAGGTGATAATTAGTCATATACTGTATATATATATACTGTAAATACATATAGAGAGAGAGACAGCACGAATGGTGTAATGGTTAGCATTACTGCCTCACCACACTGAGGTGTTGGGTTAGATTCCCACCATGGCCCTAACTGTGCAGAGTTTGTATATTCTCCATGGGCTTGCATGGTTTCCTACCACAATCCAAATATATACTGGTAGATTAATTGGCTCCCAACAAAATTAACCATCGCATGAATGTGTGTGTGCGTGTACATGTGGTAGGGAATATAGAATGTTGGCTTCACTGGGGCAGGGACTGATGTGGATGTTCAAATATTCTCTGTAAAGCGCTGCGGAATATGTGCGCTATATAAATAACTGGTAATAAATACATTAATTTTCTATATATAATATATGTCCATCCACATCCTCGGCACTCTGCTTCCACTTGTTGGGATAACCTTGCTCCTGGTGCCGTTCTTGCTTCAGTTGTATCTGTGACTTTATTATAATGCCATTACAAAGCCCTTCCCTGGTGTACATTTGAATGTTCAAATGTGCATTTATTGAGATACTCTCAGGACATAACAGTAGCCAAAATATAAACAAGTCTGGAATTGTCAGAGAAGTAACTGGTGAGATGGGTGTAAACAAGCCACTCAAGTAATTTGAAGGAAAAAGGGAGGAGAGAAATGGGGCAGTAGCTAGATGTGAGTATGGAACATGGTTGACTTTTTAAGAATCAGTGAGGCAGGAGCATGTTTGAATGGGAAGAGAAAGATGAGGTGGTGAGTGATAGGCTGAAGAGGTGAGCAATGTGAGAGCAGGCAGTGGTGAAGAGCTAGAGAAGGAGGCAAGAGGCCATGAGGTACAGGGGTAGGGTGGAGGGGAGATAGAGTCTGGATGATGGAGTGAGTCTGGATGATGTCTCCAGTCACTATTTAGGGGGGTATTCAATAACATACCTATTCAATGTGGCCATTTTGGAAAAATGTTTGTTTTGTTACAGGTTTGTCTTTGTTTAAAGACAAATCTGCATCTGTAGGCAACAAAATGCAGATTTTCCAACATCGGAAACATCGGCATAGATTGAAGGAGGCAAGAGGGCATGAGGTACAGGGGTAGGTTGGAGGGGAGAGAGAACGTGAGTCTGGATGATGTCTCCAGTCCCTATTAAGGGGGGTATTCAATTACATACCTATTCAATGTGGCCATTTTGGAACGTTTTTTCTTTTGATTCAGTTTTGGGGAGTTTTCAATCTGTGATGATTTTTCTGACAGTTGTAAATTCCGCATTTCAATTAAATAGGTTAAATGTGAATTCGAACGAAAATAGGCAACAAAATGCAGATTTTCCAACGTAGGAAGCATCGGCATGGATTGAATCCCCCAAAAGTATCGGTTCTTAATACTGTTTAGAAAGCAAAATAACTGGTAGGGATTTAGCATTACTACAAATATGGAACATCTGGTACAATTCCTAAACACTTCATTGACTTCTCCCCATCTTTAAATTCACAGCTCTGCACTGGGTTCATCCTGCCACCACTTCCACCTGAACCTTATTCCCAGCATGCACCTGGTACTCAGGGTATACAGGTAGAAGTTACAGTAGCACAATCGAAAACAAGTATGAAATATAGAATATTACGGTAGATATCAGATCCGCTTGGCCCATCTAGTATGACAACAGCTGGTGGTGTCAGGGTCAGACTCAAGCAATTCTGACCTATGCAGAATCAATGTTCACTTGTGGTTCCCAGCTCACAGTCCATAAACAGTGGCTACGCAGAGCAGCCTGTGGCAGAGGAGACTCCCAACTCCCCCTCCCCCTCCCCCACCGAGGACACTGCCAGCCACGGGGGGGGGGGGGTAGCAGGACAGTCCCCAAAGAAAAAGGGAAGCAGGTCTGTTATACTAGTCTGTGTGTGCGTACGTGTGCAAACCAGGGTCAGTGCAGCCAAACAAGGTAACATACTCCTCGTTCCGGTCACATCACATAAGAAGTTACTGTATTTGCTAACAAGCATAGACCTAACTGTGCAGCAACAGTACAGCCACTTTTTGAATGTATATATAATGTATATATTTCAGTACCTTGCAGGAGGAAACCAAGGGACATGTTTTTAACCCTTTAAATTAATCAGACCGCTCTAAAAGTGTTGATGCATGTTTCCAATAGCTAGATAATAATTAGTGGACCTTATTCTGGTCTGTTCGCAGCCAGCATTCATTCACACAGGGACCGATGTTTGGCTATGCGCAGCCGTATTTCTTTCGGGTGCGTGCGGCCACAGCAAACAGATTGTTTCGCTGGGTGCATGCACCCATGGCTGCGGCCGGGAGGCGTGGGGCATCGTCGCATAGTCGCGCCCATGGGACTGTAGTGGGTGGTGCGGTGTGGTGCCTACTGCCATGCAGGTGTCTCCGGACCACTTACCTGGCGCCGCACCCACTCTCTCACCTTCAGGCCATGCCAAACTACGGTCCTGGAAAACTCCGGCACCCGGACACGATGGACTTCCCTCCAGGTATTCTTCGCCATACTGTCAGGAACAAAAGGGTGGTTAAGAGAGCTCCACAGTTCAATACACAGAGGGTTAAGTGTGGGGGATTATGGGTGGTCGCGACATTCACTGGCTGGGTGATTGGTCATCATCATCAGCTGGAGCCTCAGCCACCCAGCTTCACCTATTGGCACTCACGCGCCTAGGTGTTTAGTTAAGGGACTCCCACGTCCCTGTGCAGTCCCAGAGCTCAAGGGAAGGACAAACGTAAAAACTACTCACTCCCAAGCTCTTGTCACCGTGACGGGAGCTCTCCCGCACCTGTAGGGGAAACACAACCTCCCTAAAACTCACAAGACTAACTAACCTACGCTCATTTAACAATGTTACATTAAAACTTCAGGTATCTAATCACACAAACAATTGACTAATATGCAAAACAAAAGTAACATGTCAAAATCACACAGACAATAACATTAGGGACAGAGAATACACTCAGTGGAAGTTTACTTACCAACCTTCCCCTTACCTAACACTGGCCCTGCCCACGAACAGCTGTTCGCAGTGATGTGAAGGGAACAGCCCTTTTCCCTACTCAATCCTGACCCGGGAAGAGCTGCCACAAAGTTCACTGTTCCCAGAGGCAGGACCTTTCAGGAGAGCATGAAAATCACCCTAAATTAAGAGTACTAACCGCTGAACAGGCCTGACTTATCTAGCCCCCGGGCCTAGCGTCCGGGTACTGGGCCTCGGGCCTAATGCTCAGCTTAGAAATGGCCAAGGGCTTAGCCCCCGAAAGTGGGGGACCTTTACTTATCAATAGGACTAATGCTTGACCTATAATGGGGCCGGGAGGGCCCACTTAAAACACCCACGGGCCTAATGCCCGACTAATAGTGGCCATGGGCCTGGGGGGGCCTGACTTACAGACAACGGGCCAGAAGGGCCCGACAATAACATGCCCCCGGGCCAAGAGAGCCCGACTAAAATGCCCACAGGCCAGAGGGGCCTGAATTTGCCCACGGGCCTAGTAACCAATTACCCTGTGGTCCAGGGTAGGGGGCCTGATGTTGGGAGAGGCCGCGGGGGGGGGGGGAGCTTCATCAGCTCTTTTGCTTTCCACCCCTGCCAGCCTCTTCGACAGCTGCACTGTAGTCTTCTGCCTCTGGCCCATCCTGACCAGCAGCTGCGCGGCTTCTCCTCCTCAGTCAGATGGAGCCGTAGGTCTTCTTCCTTGGAACTGTTCTCTCCACCGCCGTCTTCTGCGCCGTCCTCCGGCGGCTTCTTCCTCCTCCTGAGCGCTCCTGCTCTCCTCCATTGGGGGACTTTGTGCTCTCAATGGCATCTGATGTCAGGGGGCGGGGTTAAGGACGGCGCAGCGAGTGCTGTCTGCCATTGGCTCCCACTCCCAAAACCCTGATTGGCTCCTGAATGGTGGGAGATTCAAACTGCCAAACTGCGCTTTGGATTGGCGGCCAAATTGGTGCCAATTTCAAAGCTCCTCTCTGTCCGCCGCCGCTTCACCACTCCCCGCTTCACTGACGGAGCTGGGATCGGTTCTTTGATTCCAGCGCTATCTAGAGCTGCATCCTGCTGGGGACACAGCTCCATCTTCCCTGCCTTCCACTGCTGCTCCGGTGCTGGGTGCATGGAAGCTGTCCCAGCACCGGGGCACATTGCTACAGGAACACCCAGCGTTTCATGGGCATTTCCATGTAAACACTGGGCGTTCCCATGGTAATCGGGCCATGGTGTCGGTGCCGTGGGTGGACAGATGACCTCACCGGATATCAGCTGCCTGCCCACTTCCTCCCGAGGGAGGTTGTATCAGTGTTATAACTTTGTGGAAATTTTAAGACCAAATAAAACTTTTGGCTAATTCAGAAAAAAACTGCAGTTTCATGGGCTCTTTTCATTTCCCCCTGAGTTCCATTTTTAAAAATGACCGCAGTCCACCTTACCTAAAAGACGAACATTATTACTCACTAGTATTGTACTTGCTAACTGTAATTTTGATAGAACATGATTTATTAACATTAAATATGTATGTTTAAAGGAGCAAAATATCATGCAAATGGCATAAACATGTTTTTCCTAATAAAAAGAAACAAACATGGACAAAGAGGGTTATTCAGACCTGATCTCACGGCTGCAAATTCGCAGGCTGGGTGATTGTCGTTCGACTGCGCATGCATTTGACTTGCAGCGGGCATGCGCAATGCTAACCTGCAATAAAATAGCAATTTTTTTTGAATCACTGGCTGTACACAAGTTGATTGACAGGAAGCTGGCGTTTGGGGGTGGTAACCGGCCTTTTACTGGGAGTGTCAGGGAAAACTCAGGCATGCCCAAGTGTATATGTTTTATTTACACATTCAAACACAAATCAGCATTCTGATGAAAGGGTCACTTGAAGATCACTGAAAAATGATTATATAAGTTGCTGTTGATCAGGGGTTAAAGTGTGTGGGGGGGGGGGGGGCGTGGAACTGAGTTCCACCACCTTTAATGGTAAGGTGGAAGCAGGGCTGCCACTAGGAATTTTGGGGCCCAGGACTGATTTCCAGCCCGGACCCCTGCTCCGGCAAGCAGGAGATTTCAGGCAGGGAGGGGGTCAGCGGTTCATTAAGTCCCGGTCATCGCTCCGGTCTGCTTGCACTCACAGGAACAGACAGCCCCCTCGACTGCGAGTGTAGTGCACAGGCACAGGGAGGAGCATGATCTTTGCACATAGCGCTCCGTAGAGGGGGGTGGCGCTGAGAAGGATGACTGGCAGGTGGCAGTTACCATTGGCCTGACGTGAGCATGAAAGGTGACAGTAACTTGGTGATGGTAACCAAGGGAGGAGCTGGTCCCTTGAAAAGGCACTGACGCAGCAATGTCCTATTTGTGGATGGTCGGGCGGAGGGGGAGTTGCGGTGGGCAACATTAGCTGCCGGGGCCCTTTAAGAGGCCGGGGCCCGGGACAGCTGTGCCCATAGCACCCCCCTATCGGCGGCTCTGGGTGGAAGTAGTTCCACTGAGCTTCATAAATCTACCCCATAATGAGCAACCCCTCCTCAGTTTGAACTTGAAAACCCCCAAATATAGGTTGAATATAAAGCTATAAAGTGGACCTGGAGACGTGGTGGAACTAAGGGGCAGATTTATTAACTGTCTTTTTCAAACACAGCTGATTGGCTGGTGCTTTATCTCCTTTTACCTTTTCTCCACTTTATCTCCAGTTTATCTCTTCTCCAAGATTAATACATCTGCCCCTCATTTCCTTCTTCAACCTAATCCCCTCACACACAAACTATAATGTTTTTCTGTTGAATTACTGTTCTCACGCCTCTACCCCCACTAACCAAATGTTTAAGGTGTCCCCCCCAGATGAAGTAAGAGAAAGAGATTTAATACATAAGTACCAAAAACATCTTGTTTTTGTCATGTTAAGGTCTTAATGCAAAACTTGCCTAACAGTTTTTTTGCATGTGGAAGGAGACTCTGCACCCCTGCGGCACAGTTTCCCCTGCCAGTCTAGTCTCCTGGCACAGTGGATGAGGTAGGAGAGGTGGCGGGCAGTGCGCCCTCTCTCTGCCTCCAGTGCAGAGGGAGGGGGGAGTACTGGAGGGAGCCACAGACGGCAGCAGTCAAGATGACGTGTGGCATTCTGCAGGCGGCTGGCAGGCAGTGAGTGTGGTGCAGTGTGCCCTGCTACCCTTTTCGCATCCGAAGCTTGCATTCCACTGGCTCCATCCTCCCTACGCCCCTAGGTGCAGTGTGACTGTAATGGGTCAAAGACTCTGCACCCCCTGCCGCCACGCCCCCCCCCCCCCCCCACGTTAACGGTAGTAAAAAATTGAATCACAGTTAAAGTGCTGCCGCGTTAACAGGCCCAGTACTAATCATCTATATATATATAGGTCTAGTGTTTGTGAGTCTCTGAAACACTGCCATCTGCTGGCAGAGCATAAAACTACATCTCTTTCTCACACATGCACAAACACAGAAGGTAGCAGTCTAGCTTTTGCTTTGAGCGGGCTTACTAGTGTATAATATATATATATATATATATATATATATATATATATATATATATATATAATTAATTAAAATATCAGGAAAAATAAACTAGTCTGTGATCAATTTTGTGTTATATAGAAGATAAACAGAGCTCCAAAGAATACAACAAAAAATTAGGTTCTATAGGAGGAAAGGACTGAAATAGAGAAAAGAAAAAGAAAAAGTAAAGAGGGAAATAAGAAGATAAGAAAGAACAGAGCCTCTGGGAAGAGTCCTAGAGGTAAAGCTAACCATGGGCTTTACATTTTATTAAATGATTTGTCATGTACGCCATATGATAGATATACCATATTTGGCAAGTCAAGGCAGTAGTTACATGGCTCAAATTATTTTGTGGTCTAGTCAATGTAGGGGAATTTAAATGGAGGAGAAAATATTTAGAGTAATAGGAAATAGAGATGTTAAGTAAGCGGGATGTGCTTCCAGTTCATACCCTCCAACATGACCCTTTCCTTTAGTTACAAAATGCTCTGTTCCTGGACTTCCCTGCCAGTGGCAGTTACAGAGGTTGGACTCCGGCACAGTCCAAAATTCAAAGAGAGGGGTCACATCAACTGCCAATGAGTCAGGACAGTGATGTTTGGGGTGGCAGTAGGTGTGGCTCCCCTTTTTGAATATTGGACTATTCCGCAGCCTCACCTCTGCAACTGCCACTGGTAAGGAAGTCCAGAATCAGAGCATTTTGTACCTAATGGAATGGGCCATGTTGGAGGGTATGCCAGTTACTTCCCTTCAAAGTGGTTCTATCATTGGATAGAACCACCATTTGCAGGGCAGCCGAGAGGGCGGGGGGGGGGGGGGGCAGGTGATAATTACCCAGGCCCGATCTTGCTGGAGGTGCCCCATAGGGGCCCTGCTCCGACCCCTCCCTTCCCCCTCCATCCCTCCTGGGTAGCAACAGCAGCACACACTTCTACAGCATGTGCTGTGCTGACAGCAGGCTCAGCATGAGTGTCTCACTGAGAGCGTGAGAGGTCATGCTGAGCCTGCTGTCAGCACAGCACATGCTGTAGGTGTTTGCTGCTGCTGAGATTACAGTTTTTAGTTTTCTTTCGCCCTCCTCTAAACATTTTGGGGGTGTGGCCTAAGGCTGGGAGGTGCCCACACCTCCCAGCCTTAGGCCACACCCCAACAATTTCACCGGGGCCCGGCATTCCTCTCGGCTGCCCTGACCATATGTTAAGAAAGTTGGCCTCATTGGAGAACCCTCTTCAGCATCTGATGTTCCAGGATATATATTCTCCTTCATGCTGCTTTCCCACTGCTGAAACGGGTCATTACCCGTTTTTTTTAAACGGGTTTTTAAAAGGCAAGAGCCATAAAGACCCTTTCCCACTGCAGCTTTTAAACGCCGTTTTTGGCACATTCACACTGCCGTTTAAAAACCCGTTTAACCCATAAAAAATATGAGGGGGGGATTTAAAAAAAAAACAGCATGGGGTCCCCCCCACAGCTGTAACCAGCACCAGGCTGAAAGAGCAGGGGCCAGTAATTAAAAATCAGGGAACCCGACAAATAGGGGTTCCCCGATTTTTAACAACCAGCCCCAGGCTCCAGGTCCGGGGCTGGTTCCAAAAATATGGGGGATAAAAATTAGTAGGGGTCCCCGGTATTTTAAGAACCAGCCCCAGGCACAACCAGCCAGCAGGGTAATGCCACAGCCGGGGGGAGACTTTTTATACAAGTCCCCCCGGCCAAAGCATTCATCCCTACCGACCAGTCAGCCTGGCCAGGGGCCCTGGGGGAGTGGGGACCCCCCCCCCCCAATAAAGGAGTCCCCCCCCCTCCAGGACTTACCTGACCAGGCTGAAGCCTGGTGCTGTCCCCGGTGGCCCTGTGCGGTGGCCACCGGGCTGATCATTGTGTAAAAAAATAGATGGAAAACCTATTGTTTTAAACTGTGGAACTATGAGTCCCAGCAAGCCTCCCCCGCAAGCTGGGACTTGGAGAACCACAAGTCCCAGCCTGCGGGGCATTAAAGGGCCCACTGGGTCTTGTAGTTCCACAGTAAACAAAATAGATAAATAAATACACACTGACACATTAGAAAAATAAAAGTTTAATACATACATTACACAAACACACTTGATTCCGGTCTGGTGGCTTGGTTCCAGGGCCTTGGTTCCGGGGCTGGACCGGGTCCAGAGCTCCAGGGCTGAAGAGTCCGGGGTCCTGGATCCGTAGTAATCCAAAGGGGTACCTGGGGAAGGAAATCCTACTCACCTGCTCCTGTGGCGACCACCCGGCATCTGCTGTTGAAGTACCGCTGCTCCCGGCTGCAGTGGTACCCGCTCTGCCTCCGCTATACTCTAGAGACGCAGAGATCCTTCTTCCTCGGCGTCTCTACTCAGAATGATTTCTGGCCAATCAGGAGCCGAGATAGTCCTGCAGTGGGAAAGGGGCATAATCCTTACACAAATAGAACTACAGTAAATGGTGCATAGCCTTTATCTCCACCCAGTCCTCATTGTCTAAACTCTGACTAAAGCATAGTCTTGCTATTTAATAACCACACAACATATTTGATTGTGGCTCTATTTAATGAACCAGCTAACAGTTTGGAATTTTTTAGGGTCATTTTTTGTATACATAATTGCACAGTGCACACATGCTGTTTATTTATGTTATTTATTATTAATGAGCTCTTTACAAACATTTGGCCAATCACATCTGTTTCTGCCCCAGTGGAGCTTACAAACTACATTCTGTACTAAATGTACAAACACACACACACACACACACACACACTCAGGCTAGGAGCCAATTATCTTACCAGTATATTGTTGGATTGTGCGAGAGAACTGGAGAACCAGAAGAATATACAAACCGCAACTGTGTGGAGTACACTACTCTCACTGTAAAATGCTTTTACCAGCACTTTTATGAAGAGTTGATTAGTTTTGTGTTTTTTTCTGTTATGAAACACTCTGCTTCCCCAATTTTCATGACCCTTTATTATGAATTATTATTTGCAAAAAACAACAACAACGCAAACATTCTTGCTACCCCGGTTTGGAACTGTATGCAAATCTCAATACCTCCCAATTGTCCCGATTCCAGTGGAACAGTCCCAGTATTAGGACGCTGTACCTCTTGTGGGCTGCAGTATCTGGCAGGTGAGGGGAAAGATGGGAGACATTGATCACTGCTGCTCTGCTGTGCACAGTAGCACCAGAATAGATTCCATGTGCATGTGAGAGTCCTGAATAGGAAATATCAGAAGTTGTAATAGATAAATGTGCCTAGGTTCGCTTTATGGCAGGAGTTATTTAAAGTCAAGGGTCATTTAAAACATAGGGGGCACTTTGACGCCAACATATGGATTTATATTGCAGACCACAAGGTTGCTTGCAAAATGTCTGCGAACCTCAAAAAGCAGATTCAATATCTAGGAACCAGCTCTGTGGGTGCATGAACACCCATAATTTGTGCTGCCATCATTCATGCAAAAACATGGACAATTGAAGTCATTTGGAGGTAGCATAGTCAGGGGCATAACTCCCAGAGGCAATGGAGGCTCACACCTCTGGGCTCCAAGCCCTGAAGGGGCACCAACATGTAAAGCAGCACATGTGGGGCACACCAGTAGTTAATTGGCTCTGTACCAGCAGCCCTGCTAACACCTGCAATAGGGGACAGGGTGGCTCCAGGCTTGTACCACTCAGCCTGAGCTGCAGCAAGCAATTCTGCCTAACTCTGAGATGATATGGGGGGGGGGGGGGGGATTGGGTATCTAAAATCTTTAAAAAGTTGTCTCCTATGTATGATCCTAGGAACTACTACTTAATATTGTTCTGTATAATAATCCAAAGCGGTGTACAGACTGCATTGACTAAAGAGTCTGTGGCTTCCCATAAAACAGAAGCACCACTTCATTAAAATATATGTTCCCGATAAACCCAATCTTGTGTTCCTTTCATGCATATCACTGAAGTCATTCTACCTTCTCCATGATGTTTGTCTAGCTTCTCACATTATAAAAATGTAAAATGTATTCTCTTACCACTAAACCATATGCACAGCCACACACACACACACACGTGCAGAAACGCCAATTTTTATCATAGTCAAGTTAACATTTTTTTCCGTTTATAAATAATCCACAATATGTTTCTTGCAGCTATAGTTGCACTCTGAAAACCGACCCCATCCTTTTGCTTTCTGCATGTAATAGGACATGACATCTGTCTTTTTAATACACTAAACAAAACATAAACAATAAAAAATTGTTTGGTTTGACACGCCCCAAAAATCTCAACAAATGTGATTGGCTCATCTCTGCTGAGGCCCTTTAATTAGGTTGCCGCCTTTGGCCATGAAAGGTCTTGTACCTGAGCTTGAATGTCGCTTGTGAAGATAAATTTAATTTAATTTTCAATTGGTTTTTAATTAGCAAGTTTGTTTCTGTATATGCAGAGAGCATGAGCTTTGAAGAAATCAAAGAAAACAAGTAGAGATGATGCATGCCTCTCTATCCAGCACCGCTTTGTGTTCTCTCCATGCGGTAGTATATGCAAATAGGGCAGACCTTGAGGCAATGGCTATATAGTTAGCTAATTGATTTTTGCTAATGACCATGTTATTTTGCTGTGCTTGTCATTATATAGCCTATTTGAATTATGTTTCCTTTTCTATGGAAATTCAAAGAAATGTCTATAACAAAGAAGGTGTTTAAGAATTTTGAAATGTACAGTGAGCAAACGTCTCCATGGGTCAGAGTCGGAAGCAGTTGTATGTGTGACTTTATGTTAATATTACTACAAAGCCCTTCAGTGGCATGCCTACTCTGAATGCCTTCAGCGGCTTAAATACCATTTGGTGCATCTTTAGACACACCATCAAAACTTGCAGCAGCCCTGTGGCAGGTGCACATTATCTATGTGAATATGGCTTCCTGCCAGGGGCTACGTTTATCCCAGTCACCTGAAGGTAAGTTGGAATTTGGTGCCACTCTTCCCTGTATAAAAAAGTGTGACAACACACTGGTGTGCCGGAGTCAGACTCACAAGATTCAGCAGTCTGCACCATGAATCCGCCTCCCATCTCAGTCCAGCGGCAGTGGTTGTTGAACCATTGCTTGCTGCAGCACAGGCTGAGCGGTACCACGCAGGATCCATCCACTATTGCAGGTGTTAGCAGAGCTCATGGGACAGATACAATTAAATTTGCAGCAGCGGGTGTGCCGCAAAGCTCATTTGGAAGACCTGCGGTCATACTTGGAACCTGTTCTGAAACTTAAATGCTCCTATATATGCTGGTGACCCATTAGGGCTTGGATCCCAGAGGCAGGCGACTCCATTGCCACTCCACTCCATTTGAGGAGTTACACCCCTGCTTCCTGGATGAACAGTTCTATATCTCTGCATGCAACTATTATCAGCAATGCATCCGTGACACTCTCAAACACGTCTATAGAATGAACAATCTCTGTGCATTTGCTTAATCACCTCCCTGCCTTGGTTACGGAATAGCTGATTGACAATGCCTAGGTCGACAGTCACTAGGTCAGCCACTAATAACATACCCTTGGTTGACATTGACAGAAGGTTGTCACAAGCATTAGGTCAAAGTAGACATTGTCGACCCAGGGACCACAAACCTCCTGCCTCCATCTTGGAACTTCCAATACATTTTCCAGTCATTTCAGAGACCTTTGGCTCCCTTGCCCCTTAGTCATAACTGCAACTCTGTCCGCATGCAACTTAGTCACATGCATAGAATAAAACCATACCCCTCTGCATCTAACATTACGCTGTATCCAAGTGAAAATCAGGCTCCACGTGTATAGAGAATGCTGTAGGAAGGGAAGATAAGCATGGAACAAACCATAATAATAATTCACAATATATATATATATCTCACTATTTTCTTGTCACAGTGTGTGCATGTCAGGCAATGTATTTCATGTGTATATTACACTACTAGGTGTTAAAACAAATACATTTTTGTTATTATTTTCCCAGGAGCCGACCTCGTCATTTCTTCAGATGGCAGCATCGTTAGAACAACAGCTTGCTGTCATATTCAAGGTGCTAGAGGAATACGAGCTAGGTCCATTCTCTGTTATTACCACTCATTACCCTGGACATCGACTATTTCTCAAGGCTGTACGAGCTCTGTGTGAGGCTGTACAGCCAGGTTGGGGCCCCCAGGATGAGCTGATATTAGAGCCAGGCACAGGCTCCCGTGGGATCCAGCGAGTGCTCAGACAAGTCTCTGCTCCAGTGCTTCTATTATTTTGCTCTAGAGAAGAGTCTGAGGAACTTTTCACTGTGGCTGGTGAAGCTGGACTCCTGGGGCCAGACCATATCTGGATTGTACCAAGCTTCACTATAGGTTCTCCAGAACGTCCTGCTAGCTTTTTTCCTGTGGGACTGGTTAGTGTAGTAACTGATTGTTGGAGGAGGAGCCTACATCAGAAGGTGCAGGATGGAATAGCAGTAATTGCTGCGGCAGCTAAGAACTATTTACAGAGACATGGTGATCTGCCCAATCCTGGAGGGACCTGTTTGGCACCAGTGCAAGTTCAAGGGAATGACACCCTGTATAGGTATATGTCATTGATATATAATTAGCAGTACTACAATCTTTATATCTGCCCCTATTCTACATTGTTTATTTGTTTAATAAATGCTAAGCACCAGTTTAAGGCATTATATCACTGTGCTATCCCTCTATTTGCTGCCATCTTCTAGGCATATGCTGAATATAGTCTGGCGTGAGACAGATCTTTCCTTCAATACCCAGGGATTTCTACTAGACCCATCCATGCTGGTTATTACACTGACTCCAGAACGAGTATGGGAAGAGGTACACATTTTGTTTTACCTCAATATTCATCATAAAAAAATCTCCACAGCCAAGACAAACTCTCTTTCTCTCTCTAGGTTGGCAAGTGGGAACGTGGTATACTACGAATGAAGTACCCGGTGTGGCCACGGTACGGCATTGGTAACCAGCTTGTGACAGATACTCGTCACCTAACTGTGGCCACCCTAGAAGAGAGGCCTTTTGTTATTGTTGAGCGCACAGACCCAATGACGGGAGACTGTGTGCGGAACACAGTGCCTTGCCGCAAGCAGAGCAACCTGACCTTGAGGTATAGGGTGTGAGTGAAGACTGGAAAGTGCTGATCTAAGGAGGGAGGCAGGGGAATTGATAGATGCCTGTTGATCTGATATGTACAGTACAGATGTAATGGTATCTAATGTTTTAATGATAGAAATTGTGGGGAAATATCTAATATTTTATCTTGAATTTTTCAAGACATTTTGATTTAACTAAATCATCAAATTTGAGGCATTGTTGTTATACTCAACTTCAATAGCAATTTAAAGCTGTTCATCTCATTCTGTAAAACTTCCCCTATCCCAGAGTCCTTTTCTACTATCCCTTAGCAGTTCCGGTGAACCTTACTCCAAACTGTGCTGCAAAGGGTTCTGTATTGACATCTTGAAGAAGTTGGCACGTACTGTTAAGTTCTCCTATGATCTGTACTTGGTGACTAATGGAAAGCACGGGAAGCTTGTGCGAGGTGTGTGGAATGGAATGATTGGAGAGGTGAGAACTCAGCAGACAAGTGTGTAAAACATAGTAAATACACTACTAGTTAATTCTCCCAACATGCAATACCAGTAGTTTTCTGCTGTCCCTTGTATTTTCTCTCACATGATCCCCCTAGAACTCAAACCTTTCCACCATCCCATCTTCCACTCACTTGCCACCTTTCTTCACACTCTCCACCTTTCTCCTCCTCTGTTTCTCCACTCCTGTTCAGGTTTATTACCAGCGTGCTCACCTTGCTATCGGGTCTCTCACTATAAATGAAGAGCGCTCAGAGATTGTGGATTTCTCAGTTCCCTTCGTAGAGACCGGAATCAGTGTCCTGGTGTCACGTAGCAATGGAACTGTGTCCCCTTCGGCTTTCCTGGGTGAGATCTGCAGAGTATCACTCCTGCATGTTTCACTACAGGCCACCACTCCAGAATCCTTCCTTTGCAGGTCACATGCCATAACCATCTGTTATAGAAAACCATTCCATGCAAAATAGTGTACAGTAATCTACATTTTTAGAATGTCCTTAAGCATTTTGATTACAAATGTTTTCTTCTGGAGTCTGTAATCTCTTAATATGTAAATTATAATTGAATTATTCACTGGTCTAGATGATTTATTATTTAATACTGCTGGGTTTTTGGGGTTATAGGTGGCCCTAGAGATGTTTTTCAGTTTCCCTTGCACTATTTATGGAACACTACCTAGTAATATAGATATTGCCCAAACACTGGTCCACTCATGAGACCTAATTATGTTTTCATAAGGACTCCATGATTCTTGGCTCACAATGCTTATTATTCATTTAATGGAATACTCGCTGTCCTTTTGTTGGGGTTATCAGGGTGACTGCACAATTGCTTTTAAGGTCATAAATCACAGTTTTGTTCTTAAACTCCTTCTAATGACTTCCTACATTTTCACCGCAGAGCCATATAGCCCAGCAGTTTGGATGATGATGTTTGTCATGTGTCTATCTGTGGTAGCGGTGACTGTATTCATTTTTGAGTACTTGAGCCCCATGGGATATGACCAAGACCTAAACAACGGAAAACGTGAGTAAATAAGTTATATAAATGGTTGTGCTTTAGAGAGGCTTTTGCATAGAGAAGTGAGACACAAGGCATGGAAATGAGGGTTGGATGAGGGTAATCATGAATGATGTAACTTCTGTGCACGAGGTTATGGGGCCTACACACGTAGCAATTTCCAGGCATTTTGTAAGCAATCTCACTAGGGCCCTCATTCTAATTACATCGATCCCACACGTGTTCACACAGGGGACCGATGTTTGTACCTTGCACATAATCGGTTGTGTGCATGTGCAGGGCTTCTCAGCGAGTGTCCTGCACTGACCGCATGGTGCTCGCACAAGGGGGGCGGGACGGGGAGGTGGCGGCGCTCTGACATGGAAATGTCCAGTATTTCTTGGCCCTCCCCATGCAAATGCTGGGCCTTCACTAGTAAATCTGGCCGTGGTGCGGTGTGCCAGAGGCAGGCAGCTGATGCCACATGATGTCAGCCATCCTCCCTGTCCCAGACCGGAGCCTGCAAATAGAAGTCTGTCTCCACTGAATTATATTTGTGAGCCCAGGAGAAATCATTGAGATCAAATGATTTCACCTGCTGGGGACATGCGATGGGATGTGTTTACATAACCCATCCCCTTGCATGGTTGCATTTTTAAGGCTTTACAGCTGACAGAATCAACCAGAATCAGGCCCTAGATCATTTAGAAAATGCCCCTACATCGCTGTGAGTGTAGGGGCCATAGCAATAGCGATGTGCGGCCCGTGCATCACTATCGCCCCAGCGATTAATATCCAACACGGTTGACAAATCTATAAACGCTGACGTCGGGGTCGCAGAGAACACTGGTCCTGACAGATCGCTCAGTGGCACATCGATGTGTGCTGAGCGATCTGTCATTGGATCCCCCACGTGTTCACACAGGGGACCGGGACATTTTTGTGCATGTGCAGACGCAGGTTTCGTGCAGCCATGGCGAACATGGTGTTTGCCGGTCACACACACGCACCTAACCTTGCGGGCGGGGCAGCAGCGGATAGTCACACTGGGCATTCCCATGGTAATTGACCCGTGACGTCGGTGCTGGGGGGCAGGCCCCTGACATCACCATAAGATGTCAGCTGCTCTCCCACTTCCTGGAGAATGTGCACACATATCTAAGGTTACCTGAGAGTAACCTTAGATATGCGTGCACCTTCCACATCATTTGATGGTCTGCAGCCATGGAATGATGTGGGTGTTCTCCGCAGCCTGCGAATGGATGTTTATGTTAAACATCCATTCTCAGCCCATGAGAACATACATAGTGTTCGAGAGGGGGGCGGGCATACCGGCATTTGGCGGGCGGCGTCTAGCATAACGCCCTAAGTGTGTATGTAGACCCTATAAGGCCTTTCTCATAGGTATGAAAGGGACAAGTATTAGACAGTGACAAAAGAAGTGTACATGAGCACAGTTATTGGTGCTCATAAGACACTAATCACATATGAAATATGTGTGGATTTCCGCTATATGGACAAGCTGACAGAAGGTGATGTGTAGATTTTGGTAATGTTGGGAAAGACCAAGTTCAATTTAGCCAAATAACTGACTGCAAAGACTTGGAGTGATGAGAGTGTGGATAGGCTATAGAAAGACTTTTATACAGAACTGAATTTGCATCCTGTATACCCTAATACATGACAAGTTTGGTGAAAATATATGTATAGTGCAGTCACTAATTACATTGGTAGGTTGTAGTGTGAAAAGAAGAATAATTTCAGCCTGACTGTCCTTGGCCTTTTAAGCATACATCTGTGCATGACTGATATGAATATGGAAATTCAGCCTTATTTGAATAGTGTACTCTCTTGTTCTGCTGCTCTGTAGTATAAGGAATCTTTTTGTAAATTACATTTTATATATATATACATATATATATATATATATATATATATATATATACACTTCCAATTCTGCTGGCACTCCCTGTGTAATGGACAACTTGCTTGCGGTGCCAGAAATAATGACACAAATACCTCCAATCCTTAATCAGGAACAAACGGCACTCGCAAGACAGTTATAATAATTGCAGCATAAGTTTATGGATGGGAGAACGTTTCGGGGTATGAGCCCCGTCCTCAGCTCCAACCTACATACTCCACTTGTAACCTTTCCCTCCTTTGACTGTAAAGGAGTTTACTACAACTCTCTGTTTTCTGTCCTGCAACCATGCTCTTATCCATTCAACTATCATAGAATCCAATCCCAAGCTTTCAAGTTTATTTAACAGTCTGCGATGTGGGACAGTGTCAAAAGCTTTACTAAAGTCTAGATAAGCTACATCTACAGCCCCACCTTGATCTATTACTTTAGTCACCCAGTCAAAAAAGTCAATAAGATTTGTTTGACATGATCTATATGTAGTTGGATGCTGGCACTCTGCTCCTCAGATTTGTAATTTTCCCCGGTGCCTTCACAGGGCGTCCAGACAACGCTGGGCACGTGGTATATGTATAGGTTGAAGCACAGCACTCAAGACGGTAGGAATCAAATCAACACGTGGCTATATATATATATATATATATATATATATATAGAAAGAGAGAGAGAGAGAGAGAGCACTTCTATATCTCTTCTTTTGATTCATATTCCTTGTTCCTTTTAATAACAGCAAGGCGCTATAGAAGTGGCGTGGAAGAAGGTCACAAATCCCGCCTTTTCGATATATATATGTAGATGGACATCCCTGAGTCCCCCCCCCCCCCTGCGTTGATAGAAAAAATTATGTGCATCAATGATTTAACATCATATTAATAATCTCTTGCTACAAAAAATAATATTATCACCCAGACACATGAATTATTTGGTACCTACTTTACTCTAGATTAAGAGTAGGTCAAATATTAGATTAAAACCCCAATTATCCCAAATCTGTGAATAACTCTACCATCATATGAGAGGATTAATCTGTAAAACTGTTACTCTGAATAGTTGGTTCATTTATTGATTAAATATATAATGAAGTCTGAAGGACGGAAAGCGTGGCCTTACAAGCACAGTGTCTACACATCCAGAGGGAAGAATTAATCCTCCAATGGAGGTTAACTCATAAATACTGTAGCAAGATAAATGATTTCAAATATTCCCTTATGTATGGCTTGTTAAACGCATGTATTTTACTGAAACTATTTTATTGGAAAATTCTACTATAAATATAAATAAACTAAGGTATTTTTATATGACAACTTGTATAAATATATAAAGTTCTGGGTGACAATAAAATTGTTTGTAGCAAGAGATTATTAATATATCAAGTCATTGATGCACATTCTTTTCTCTAACATGGCTTAGAGATGAGCATGGTTCACATCTTCAATGTTAAAATCAGCAATTAGGACAAACATTTGTCCAAAAATAGACCATATAGTGAACGTATGGACCTTAGCTATGGTATATACCATTTAAACTTTGACTGTAAAAAAAAGACTTTGCACCATTGCCAATTGGTAGAGGAAGTGTTTGTTTGCACATTGCAGAAATACAGTATGATAATAGGACATTTGTTTTCCCCATGCCTGTGCAGGTGATGGGAGTAACTATCACACAAGCATTGATACACTTTCTGAATAATGCTGAGTTTTCTGCTTCGGTTGGCCCAACCCCCTCTTCATTGATATCATGACTATGACCATGCAAGTGTTTGTATTACAGGTTGAGTATCCCGTATCCAAAATGCTCGGGGCCAGGAGAATTTTGGATAACGGATTATTCCGTATTTCGGAATATTTTAATATTTCAATGATGTATTTTGAAGTATCTTGCATGTATGCTGTATAAACACATAAAATACACACAAATATATTTTATTACCACATAAAATACACACAAATATATTTTATTTGTTCAAAAAACAAGGTTTCAAAACATGAAACAAAATTTGTGTACTATCTCAGATATTGAATTTGAATGCCAAGCAATCATTTTCTTGCACATATATAGTGCCAGTTACATATCATGTCACCAGTAGTGCTGTTACAAATGTCCCCAGTGAGTTTTTAGCAAAAAAAATATATTTTTTTCACTTTCTGGAATGTATGGTTTTCGGAATAATTCGGATAACGGATACTCGGATACGGGATACTCAACCTGTATACTGTTGCTACTGTTGAATCTTGACCTTAGGTCAAGATTCAAGCAACAGCCAAAAGCAGACAGGTTATGGAAATTGAAAACAAAATGTTTAACTCTGAAATTTAAAATGACAATTAACCTATTAGCATAATGTTTTTAACTGCCTTGCCCATTTACATACTTAAATGCGACGGGAAGTGGTTGCTTTTACAAACCACCGCTTAGTAACTGAATCTCTTTTAGTTAAGTCTAGCAGGAATTACCATGCTGCAGTTCTCTTGTAGGCTGAAATACCTGCCAGTCTGCATATCAGCCAATCACAGGTCTAATGTAGGTCATCTACCTTCTGCACATGATTTGTCTCCTTGTAGGTATTCTGTAGTCACCAATAAAGGACTTAATTTTGCTCCTCACTTGCTACAATATGGGATGAGCATTGTACAACTATTTTGGGGATTTACTGTGACCTCTGCTCTGTGATATTGTCCCCAGGATCAGCATTGTGCTGACTATTCAAATACAGGCATGTGATTGTGCTGTAGTCACCAGAAACTGATTATGCATTGTTCTACAGCCATCAGAATGTGGCCTTTCCATTGTACCAGTCACAATATAGGCAGTCCATTTTTTAATGGAAGACTGGCACTTTTTCTTAGTTGTCACCAGAATGGTGTAACTGTAATGTATTACGCTTGCCACAAACTGCAATCTGCATTGTAATATGGTTATGGGACCACCGTGCTGGGATTTGCAATTCCAGCAATTGTCTTCACTAGGAAATGGGTAGGATGAGGGTACATGTACCCATTCTTACATGGGTGCGGGGGACTACCTGAACAATCGTGAGTCTCATACATCATCCGTGAGAGTAGGTAAGTATGTAATAGGCATGTGTCCTTTTTGAAATTTCACACATGTCAAAAGTGTTTGAATATTTACTACCCTGTACAACACCCTGCATACTATTGTGCATTTGTTTTTAAACTGTCTGCTTTTGGTTTTAACAAAAAGGTGAAAACCCTAGATCAGGAATTCCCAACCGTGGTGCGTAAACACTGGCCGATATATCGATGCACCATCAGCCAGTGTGTACCATCTATATGTCTTTGAGCGGCGTCGTTCACAGATGTATTGCTTTGGCTGTGCAACACAGCCGATGCCCTATATATCTAAAGATATATCTGTGCATTGTTCTCTGTGTACAGCCGATCCGCCGCGCCAGGAGCGGTCCATGACCGACAGCTTAGTGGGCGTGCGCCTGCCCATTTAGAATGTCAGTCCCGACGGATCGGGCAGTGTGTACGGAGAGCACGCTGTCCAATACGTCTGTAGATATATCTGCAGCACAATTGATCTGCAGATATATCTATTTGAGTGTAACTAGCTTTGCAGTGCAGGTTTAATGCTCTGTACACACGGGGCAATATATTGCTCAGCAATATATTGATCAGTGTCCCGTTTTCATCTGTGACCAGAGATGGTTGCTGATGAAAAGGAGACACTACAGGGGGAAGAGGCAGAGAAACAGCTGACTGCCAGGGGAAGCCGCTGATCACAGGGGCATGCTCCTCCGACCAGCGACCACCCTAGGACTGGTGACGGGAGAGCGCTCCTGGCTACCGTCGCCCTGTACTCACGGGGGGAGGATTATTGCTAAAATCGCACCGTATGAATGGGGCTTTAGTGATATCCGGCCTTTAGCACAGGTGACTTAATTAGTACCAAAGTTATTTTGATTTTAATCATCTGTGCTGAAGCCTGGATATCACTAAAACCTGCATTCTTGTTGTGCCTTGAGGACCATGGTTGGGAATGCCTGTACTAGATTATAATTGTAGCTAATTTGTTTGCCTTATATACAATAAATATGCATATTACAGTAGTTTTTTTATTATTATTATTATCAAAAACAATATTGTTGGTGAAAATTTTTTAAATAAGTAATAAGTTAGCCAAAAGGACTCTGTATGGGGGCAGTTAGTAGAGAAACAGTCTAATGAAATCAATTTAGTGGGAGCGCTGAAGGAAAAAAAGAATTATTTTGAAGATGATGTGTGGAAAACGGCTGATGTGAGAAAAGTGATGTGGGATCTGTAAGAACGAAAGGCTGAGTATTTTAACTGATGTGTATTTCTCTTTCTCTTCAGGATTAGGCGGCCCAAGTTTCACAGTGGGAAAATCCTTGTGGCTGCTCTGGGCACTCGTGTTTAATAACTCGGTTCCCATACAGAATCCTCGTGGTACTACCAGCAAGATCATGGTATTGGTGTGGGCATTCTTTGCTGTTATTTTTCTGGCCAGTTACACAGCCAACCTTGCTGCTTTCATGATTCAGGAGCAATATATTGACACAGTGTCTGGCCTGAGCGACAGGAAGGTGAGCGTGCCCCCTCCGTCCTTATACACACTGACTTCCAAAGTGCCACTGTGAACTTTACATGCATGTGTTATGTAATGTACGTATATATTTGATAGATATAATAAAATATGTTAATTTAATATATTGATATATTTAATATGTATTCTAAATACTTTTTAAACTATTAAACATTTGAGTAGTTTTGGGGAGGGGAGGGTGGTTGAATCCATCAGTTAAGTGGTTAAGGCAGTGTTTTTGTTTTTCCACTCCTAATACATTACAAAACTTTCTTCGTACAGTATATCTAATTAGACCTTTTCCTAGGCAAGCCTTGGGGGCTTGCCAGTGATCAGAACCCTCAAATCAGAAATTGGGAAGTATAATATAGCATGTATCTGCCACCAAAACTTAGAAAAGCAAGTCACGCATTTCATGGTTCTGGTTTTCAATGTGTGACCTTCCAAATCCAATTTTTGATACATTGAAAATCATAACATCCAAACATGACCCATTTTACTTTGAACACATTGCTCTATTGCAATTTCCTGACTTATTCCCAAATGTATTCTGAGCTGAATTAAGTTGCTGATATTTGAAAACAAAACAAATAAAATCATGTCTTTAGGGCTCCAGATGAAATGTGACATGAGCAAATGACTTTGAAACTTGTGAAGGACTCTCAGTCATGACTCCTGCTGGCTGCTTACCTCGGCTGTTGGGATGAGTAGCTGCAGAAACTGCAGGGCCTTTCAAAAGCTGTTCTAAGAGTATTTGGCACTGCTGGTCTATGGTCTTAGACATGGTGACTAGAGGCACTGCAGCCAAACACCACCAGCTCCACCTGGGTATCCTGTTGACAGTGTCTATGTGGACAGCCGATATGTCATCACCATATGGTCAGGGCTGGATTAACAATGGGCCTGATGGAGCTACAGCTCCAGGCCCACTCTCCAAATATGCCCATTTTGTAGATGAGGACCAACAAGCCCAGCTCCCCATCGCTAGCCCTTCCCGGGAACCGGAGATAATGGAACATTTTCCCCATAGGCTAATTCGACATCACAGAAGCTCGAGGTTGATCTAATTCGAACCCAAATCGCTGGGCCTTCAATCTGATACCAGGCTGGCTCATATGGGTTAATTGGTTCCAGTGATATTGTGGGTAAACCAATTTTTTTATTTCTGAAATGTAATTTCATGGCTGTTCCTGTTCTTTGAAGCAGATATATGTGTGCCTAGTGCAGTGGTAGCAGAGCGGATTACCTGGCCTGAAGCATGGTGAACGAAGCAGTACACTAATTTGGATTCCATGTGCTAAAATTTACAAACTTGACACCAAAAAATGCATCAAAAAAACCCCTTAGTCAACCTTTTCATGTGTTGCCCATTTACAAGTTATTTTGCCTGTGACGATTTTATTTTTGTCGACCTTGTCCATGTAGACCATTTGGTGTAGACCCTGTCGCCCCTTTATACCATAACCATGCCTCCCAATGTTGATCTATTTGTTGTCTGGGCATGACCTCATGGCCAGGGGGCATTGTCTATGATTGCGGTACTCCAGTGAGGCCACGCCCTGTTTTTGCCACAGTGGTGGCATGGCCAGTGCTCTTTAAGGTGCTGGGCATGCCCACAGCCCATCTGTCTTCCTAAAATCAGTAGAGCAGCATGGGACAGGGCAAACCTCACTATGTACTACTAAAACTGCTATACCCGCAAGTTACATCCTGGGCACATCAGAGGGTTATGACAGACTCCTCATAGACAGACATATGGTCGACCACTAATGGTCGACAGGGTCTTAAGGTCGACATTGAAAAAGGTCGACATGAGTTTTTATTGTTTTTAGGGTGTCTATAGGTCAACATGAACACTGTCTAAGTGTACCACGGCTGTGCTCCCCATGCTTCGGGCACTATTTTATTCTCCCTCCATGCCCTAGTGGATGGTAGGGCATGAAATACCGCCTGTCAGCACATGTCAGCTGAAAATTTATAAAAAAAATGCATGTCAACCTTTTCACCATGTCGACCTTTTTATGTTGACCTTTTCCCCATATCAACCTTTTTTATGTTGACCTTTTCGATGTCGACATTTTGCCCATGTCGACCTTTTCGATGTGTGCTTATAGTGTGTGTCAACCTTTTGCCCATGTTGACCTTTTGACACTATCGACCTTTAGACCCTGTCGACCTATTTTGTGTTGACCTTTTGACTGTCGACCTTGTGACTCTGTCGACCTTGTGACCCTGTCGACCATTAGTGGTCTACCATATGACTGTCTATGATGAGTCTGTCTGTGGCCAGTCCAGATACCCATCAGAGGAGGCTTTCACAAATGTTAAAAGCCTCCTCTGAAGTTTGTGACATTGTGAATGCACAGAGTTGTCAGTTACCAGATCCCAAAGGAGGCTGTGGGACAGGGATTATACAATCCCTTCCTGACAGAATGCTTCCATAGGCATAAAGCCAAAGATGGAGTTAACAAATGGGGCCAAACTCAAATAAAGCTTTACTTATTGGAGTTCGGTGCATACTGTCGGGGGTCAGTACATAGGGGTGAGAACAATGGTCTGCAGAGCTGATAAGATTTCTGTGAAGTTTCCTGCATTTGGCTATTACATTAGTACATAACTGGGATACATAACATTATGCAGAAACAGCGGTCACACATAATACCTAGAAGCAAGCTGTTCCATATGTTAGTGATGGCAAAGACTAATCTCCTCAAACTGGGGTCACAGTCGGTGAGCGTCTGGTGTCCAAGAAGCATCAGTAGTAATAGCCCATAACGGCATGATACTGACCGTACTGTATGTGAAACCCAGACAATCGGGCAGGATAGCAACCTAAGCCCACCCTGTCACAAACCATCCACATTTACTTAACCTAGGATAATGTTTCCCCCTGTATATGATATCATTCAGTACATGTAGGAGGGCTTTTTCTGGAGCATCCGAAGCATCAAGCCACATAAAATACACTACAAAAACATGTTTTACATTTACCTTTAAGGAAAAAAAATCACCCATCTGGCTGTAGCCTTGGGTTTGTTATGTTGAGCAACTATGAAGCTTTTTAATAGCATTTTCTCATGTCCTATTTGGCAGAGACTGCAGACATGTGAACTGTTTGCAATTCTCATCAGGAACGGATCATGTATCACACTGCCTTCTGCCTTGCTATGTGTCCTGTTCATACAGCACCTGTAAAACCCATGCACTGCCGACCGCTACAAATCAGGCATATTGGGCCAGATGTACTGTAATACAGTTTGTTTTAAAGAAGCAGTCATTTACAAGATCTTCCCTAGTGCGGTGTACAGATTCGCTCTTTAAGAACAGACACCTAATGGTAGCCACACAATGGGGGTGATTCTAGTTGACTTGATAAGCTGTGCAGCTCGCAGCTTACCAAGTGACGCCGCTCCGGCGAATACACGCCCACCCTCCTCGCAGCAGGAGAAATCATTCGATGATCATCAACCATCGAATGATTTCTCCTGCCTTTATAAATTTGTGACGTCTGCCACCCGCCTCCGGGAAAGGCATCGGCCTGCCCATGTACCCATGGGAATGCCCAGCAGTTTCATGGTGATGCCTATGAAACATTGGGCGTTCCCATGTCCCAGCGCCACCGCCGCACCCTTCCCTTCCTCCCCTCTGCGAATGGCCAGGCGACACTGTAAATCGCCTAGAAATGCCCATGCACAAACCCTGACCATTGGGGTAGCGGCAGAATCTGGTTCACAGTGAGTGAGCCAGAATCGGCCCCAATGTATGCTATGGGATTTGGTCTGTAGTACACACGGTTCTGTTTGAACCACATGTGCTTTGAACTGTGATTTTGCCTTATAGGGTGCATGTGATCTAGATAAAAAATACCTGCACACACATACTATTTTGCCTTGCGATATTGACAATGCTGTGGCGCACATGGCATTGTAAAGGCAAATTAACACAGTGCTGAGCTAGGCGCAATGCAATTTGAACTAAAAAGATCAAACTGCACGTTCTAATTGCCCCGTATGTGGACACCATTAGGAATACAGGCTTAGATGCAATTTGTTCAGATGAATAATACCTGTTCAATACCAGTTAATACTAGAAATGACCGGGTTCGGATCCTAGAGATCCGAACCCCCCCCCCAACTTACCTGATCCGAGGCCGGATCCGAGGAGTTCGCCGGTTCCCGACATCTTTCCGAGTCCAAATCGAGGCTAAAACATCATCATCCCGCGTCGGATTCTCGCAAGACCTGGGGATATATAGTTCCCGGCGGTCTGCGCCATTTTCAAACAGGCTGGTGATTTCAGACAGCACGAATGTGTCTGTGCTGTCTGCTGAGGGGGGTGAGGGGGGAACCTGCTGGGGGGGATTAATGCATAGAGGGGGGTTCTAGTGCTACAGAGGGGGCTGCATTATTTTCATTAAATAAAAAAATTCGGTACTCTTTACTTAGTGCGGCGCCCGTCGCGGGCATCGCGAGTACATTAATGTATGGCCGCGACGCGACCGACGCGATGCCCGCGATTTGCCATTGAAATCAATGGAAAACATAAAAATCGTGTCGGTCGCGTCGCGGCCGGCCATAAACGTACCCGCGATGCCCGCGACGCGATGCTCACGATTTCCCATAGGGAACAATGTTAAAAGTCGCGATGGACCCGATTTTAGTGTTAAATGGCTCAATCAACCCGATTTTGCCATAGGAATCAATGTTAAATGGGCCACAGAGCCCATTAACCCTTAAATGTCCCCAAAAATTTTTAACGCCACCCCACGATCCACGCGAACCCGAAGCGTGGCGAGCGCAGCGAGCCCGCGAGGGGCGGCGGTACGCGTCCTCCGACCTTTTCATGCCCTACTATCCACGTCGGCGTGGTGTGGGAATATAATAGTGTGGCGAGCGCAGCGAGCCACCGAGCCCGAAGCGTGGCGAGCGCAGCGAGCCCCGCGAGGGGACGCGGATACCTTCACAGTTATACGCGTCCCCTCGCGGGCTTCACAGGTGTCCGTGGCGACCCGGACACCTGTGAAGCCCGCGAGGGGACGCGTCTACCTGTGAAGGTATCCGCGTCCCCTCGCGGGGCTCGCTGCGCTCGCCACGCTTCGGGCTCGGTGGCTCGCTGCGCTCGCCACACTATTATATTCCCACACCACGCCGACGTGGATAGTAGGGCATGAAAAGGTCGGAGGACGCGTACCGCCGCCCCTCGCGGGCTCGCTGCGCTCGCCACGCTTCGGGTTGGCGTGGATCGTGGGGTGGCGTTAAAAATTGTTGGGGACATTTAAGGGTTAATTGGGCCTAATTCAGGGTTAATATGGCCAAATCGGGTCAATTGAGCCATTTAACAGTGAAATCGCGGTCAATCAGCCTTTTTTAACATTGTTCCCTATGGGAAAATCGCGGTGATCGCGGTAATCGCGGGCATCGCGACCATCCAATTTTACCCGCGATGCCCGCGATTACCGCGATCACCGCGATTTTTACCCGCGATGACCACGATTTTGATCGTTGGCGCCGTGCTAGGTAAAGAGTACCAAAAATTCAAAGCAATTACTGCTACCAGTGCCCAGTATAAGTCCAGGGGTGCTGCATCAGTCCAGGGGTGCCCACATGTGTACTGTATCCATCCAGGGGTGCCCACATGTTTGCTGTATTTGTCCAGGGGTGCCCACATGTGTTGTATTTGTCCAGGGGTGCCCGCATGTGTACTGTATCCATCCAGGGGTGCCCACATGTGTGCTGTATCAGTCCAGGGGTGCCCGCATGTGTGCCGTATAATTCTATGGGGGCCCCCATGTGTCCCATATCAGTCCAGGGGTGCCCCCATGTGTCCTGTATCAGAACAGGGGAGCTGCTCTTTTTAAAAAAAATGAAAATAAAAATAAGGTGTTTTTTTTTTTTTTTACTGCAAGGGCTGTTAAATGCGCTGTAGTCCAGGGGTGAGCCAAGAGTGCTGTATAATTCATGGGGTTTTGCTAAGTCTGCCATATAATTCCAGGTGTGCTGCTCTTTTTTATAATTAAAAGAATACAAATTTTTATTTTTACTGCAGGAATTTGTCTGCCGTATAATTCCATGCCTGCCGCCATGTGTGCTGTATCAGTCCAGGGGTGCCGCCATCTGTTCCGTATGTGTGCTGTATCAGGTCAGGGATGCCCGCATGTGTGATGCATAATTCCTGCGGTGAGCCAAGTGTGTCATATAATTCATAGGTTGCTGCAAAATCTGCTGTATAATTCATGGGGTGCTGCTAAGGTTGCCGTCACAGTCCAGGGGTCATGCTAAGTGTGCCGTATCTAGTCCAGGGGTGAGCCAAGTGTGCTGTATCATTTATGGGATGCTGCTAAGTCTGCTGTATCAATCATGTGATGCTGCCATTTTTTTATTAAAAGAATAACTCTTTTTACTGCAGGAGTGTCACTATGTGTGCCGTAAAATTCCATGTGTGCTGTGTCAGTCCAGGGGTTCCGCCATCTGTGCCGTATAATACATGTGTTCCTTCATGTGTGCTGTATAAGGTCAGGGGTGCCACCATCTGTGCCGTATAATTCCTGGGGTAAGCCAAGTATGCTGTATAATTCATGGGGTGCTGCCAAGTGTGCTGTATTAGTCCGGGGGTGATGCTAAGTGTGCCATATCAGTCCAGGGGTGATGCTAAGTGTGCCATATCAGTCCAGGGGTGCTATTAAGTGTGTCGTATCAGTCTAGTGTTTGTGCCGCCCACTTGTGTCGCTTATCATAGTTATCCAACTACTTCTGTGCAACCTTTTGGCCTAAAAACAATATTGTGAGGTGTTCAGAATATACTGAAAATGAGTGGAGATGAATGCTATTGAGGTTAATAATAGCGTAGGAGAAAAAAAAACACCTTAATTCTGTGATTGTAGTGTTTTTTATGCTTTTTTTTTTTTAAATCAGAACCCATAACGTTGAGGGAGTGTTTTGGCAAAACCCAGTAGAACCCAAAACCTGAAGGTGATCAGAACCTAGTTAATACCAGTTACAGCTGTACTACTTAAGTAAAGGAGATGTCACTTATGTAAGGCAAGTTCTTCAACATGACCTCTTTACTCAGAATGCTCTACTTCTGAATATTCTAAGTCAAATGGGCCTGTCAATTACACACTATTGGAAACATCCATTGTGTGGACTGAACCTGTGTGCAGCTTATCAATTTCCTTTGTACCAGCGGCATTAATTACATTGTCTTTCAGATATTGCAAGAGCTTCGTTATATTCATGAGGTACTTTTGCTAATGAATGGGTAGGCGACATTACCGTGAATTTCAGTCAATAAAATGGCTGCTGTATTCAGGTGACAGTTCAACTTTAATTTACTAATGCAGTTGCTTTGGTCGATTTAATTAATTGATGAGAAAGATGTTGTTAAACAGCAATTAATTAATTCAACACAGGTAATTTCAATAGTAAATTAAGTGGGGAATTAATTAGCAGAGCTTTTAGTATTGGAAGAAAGGGTTTATATTAGATTGCCTGGTTTATATTATTCAGATGAAACAGACTCTCATGAAAAGGATCACTTAGGTATTTTACACTGAAATAACCTATGCCAAATTAAATGATGTACAACTAGCCTTCTACAAAAATGCATTTACTGTATGTAGTCAGAATGTAAGGGCACATTCAGACAGGTGCTATTAGCATATAGATGCTTACACATTGGGGGGTTATTTTGGTTCACTCTTTCTGACAAATTCCTTCTTAGATGGACAAACCCATGCGCACTGCAGGTGGGGCAGATCTTACTTGTGCAGAGAGAGTTAGATTTGGGTGGGGTTTTACATCAAAGTGAGATCTATATTGCAGTTTAAAAATAAAGCAGTCCGTATTTTCCCTGCACAGAAACAAATTAATTCACCCAAATCTAATTCTCTCTGCACATGTTACATCTGCCCCCTGCAGTGTACATGGTTCTGCCATCTAAAGGTGCGTACACACGGGGGGAGATATATTGCTAGCAATATATTGCTTGCAATATATTGCTGAGCAATATATTGCTCAGTGTCTCTTTTTCAACAAGCGACCAGAGATGGTCGCTGTTGAAAACGAACCTCTGCCAGGGGAGCCGCAGAGGTAATTAGCTGGTCGCAGGAGCAAGCTCCTGCGACCAGCGATTACAATGGGGCAGAAAACGGGAGCGCGCACCCGGGGCACACTCCCAATCACTGGCAATATGGTCGCCTGCGACCATATTCCCAGTGATTATAGCACCTATCTCCCCCGTGTGTACACAGCATAAGAAGGACTTTGTCAGAAAGAGTGAAACAGAATAAGGCCCATTGTCCTGAGGAGAGAAAGCATTGCCAATGTGTGTGTAAAGCACTGCTGAATCACCACAGCCTAACAATTATTCATAACTATGACTAATATGGATGCCATTTCTGAGGTAGCACTATCCTAAACACGAGAAAGTCAGGTATACTGTACCTGCCTGCCCTAAAATCACCCTTCTAAACTGTTAAGAAATTGCTCCAATTAATGTGTTAATTGGAGCTGTGGAAGTAACAAGTGCACAACAAGAGTGGTAGTAGAGACTGCAGACGAATAAAGCCCCTAAATAAAATACCAGCCTAGAGGATGGAGAATAGCTAAGCAGATGGAGGGAAAAATGAGAAGAATGGAAATTAAAGGCAGGTTGCAACGTTCCTAGGAGGGGTGGAAAAGCAAGACATTCCTCATTATGTTTGTGATTAAGTTCTCATTAACACATGTTGTTAATTGTCAGGCCCGTGCAGATTGCTATTATCTTGCCTGCTGCTGCAGGATACTGAACGCTGATACATCAATGTGCAGATTGTGTGTGTGTGTGTGTGTGTGTGTGATGATAAAATATAAAATGCAACACAGATGTCTTGTATATTTAGGCAGAAAACATAAGGATGCTTACTTACCTGGGTGATGTTCCCAAAGGTACAATGTAAGCTGAGCTTTATGGGTGCAAAAGCATGGTGTCACATAGAAAGTATAGCATTAATTGGTGATGTCAAATATTGGGGCACATTTTTATTTGCATACTTGCCTACCTTCTTGCATGCCCACAAACACACCTACATCAAATACCGCCAAACGCGACGCTCCAGGGAGAGGTAGTGTCTAAAATGACTCAAGTCATTTTAGCTATGCTCACTCCTAGCAAATTGTGATGACGCCAGGCTCTGTGCCTGCCCCACAAAGTGCAGTGGAGCGTCTCCTGCCCATGTTTCTCCTTGAGAGGAGAAAAAAAGATAGGTAATTATGAATATATGTGTTATAAAGGTAACATGGTAATATAGTGGTAACCTAATCTATCCAGAGATGCAATCTTACATGGCAACAGTTGTGTGAAGGGGCACGGTATTATAACACAAGCGGCATAATAGAGGTATGATCATTGGCATACAGTATCTATAATGGGAGCAGGGTGTGCAGTGCTCAAGGGCTCCTAGGTGTAGGGTTGCCCAAACTACACAGCCTTGTATAGTTATAGTTATGTGCACGCTATCTCTGGAGTCTAGCATCAAGTTCAAGTTTTGTTTATTTGTCATATGCAGTTAACACACAAAGTGAATATACAATGTAATGTACTGGACGAAAAAAGTTTGGTCAACTCGGCGCAGAACAAAATACTTTAAAATACCTAAATAAAATATAATTAGCACAAAGAGAAGGACATGTCATTGGTAGTGATATATCAAAAAGTCAGAATTAAAAATACAATGCTATGGGTTAGAGTACAGTAACCTAATGGACTGATGCTAAAAACTATTTTTGAGTCTTGTGGTGCGAGCAACCTAAATTCACCATCGGTACTCTCAGGCTTACACCCTTAACACTTAACTTACTAAACTTATCTAAAAAGTGCTGGCGTTTCAAAATAATGAATGTCAAATTTATTTTGACAACAGACTAAAGACTATATATATTGGTGGCGGCACTAAAGAACGGTCATACTAAAGAAAAGGGGGTGGGTAGGATCACCATAGCATTCACACACCGCTGGTGACCAACTCTCCCAGCCAACCACCAGTGTCGGTGGAGGCAGCCATCTTCCGTGCATAGAAGTATGGCTCGTGACAATCGATGCCTGGAGAGCGCACCCACTAATCTACACACATTCCATCTACACAATTGACCGTTCTTTACCGCCGCCTAATGAAGAAAATAGAGACAGAAAATAGGGATGGGAGGGTGGGGAAAAAACTTCCAGAGGAAGCCACTTCCTAATCACAAGACCCTTCTCCCCTTCCCAACTCCTCCCCTTGCACCCATTGGCTGCCAGATGCAGCATACTGTCTAACTAAACAAAACTGTTAACTTGCTTCAGCCTGATCCCCCTTCGGTGATTTATGTCACCTCCGGCTTAATCATCCATCGGTGTTCCTTAAATTCACCATCGGTACTCTCAGGCTTACACCCTTAACACTTAACTTACTAAACTTATCTAAAAATAACGACACGGACACAAGTGCTGGCGTTTCAAAATAATGAATGTCAAATTTATTTTGACAACAGACTAAAGACTATATATATTGGTGGCGGCACTAAAGAACGGTCATACTAAAGAAAAGGGGGTGGGTAGGATCACCATAGCATTCACACACCGCTGGTGACCAACTCTCCCAGCCAACCACCAGTGTCGGTGGAGGCAGCCATCTTCCGTGCATAGAAGTATGGCTCGTGACAATCGATGCCTGGAGAGCGCACCCACTAATCTACACACATTCCATCTACACAATTGACCGTTCTTTACCGCCAAGCAAGGCCCTAAGCCGCAGCACCGCCACCAACAAGAAAAACTCCGCACCAGCACCTTAACCATAAAAACATATCGGCCAAAAATAATGCCACGCCTTCCAGGCTCCAATGCACACCATCCACCCTATAAAGCTCTTCCTTCTGAAAAATGATGCCATCATGACGTATGACCACCACCTCCCTTTGCCAACCTATACCTCTCCACGGCTGCATTGACCTTTGCGGGAGCTGTCAACTTGTGGGCAAGATCGTGCCGATCTCCATATGCGCCTGGGAGTCATGGTGGACCAGACTAGTTTTCCGGGTGGCCAGGCCTGCGCCACAATATGCAAATCCCGGATGATAAGGGACCGCAATTTCAGTGTCGAAGACTGTCCGACATCATTGCCTCCTAAATGTACTATCAGCACTCTGGGGGTACCGTATCTCCGCATTGCCCCCGACAGTTGATCCTGCAATGCACACCAACGCATCCCTCTCACACCTAGTCACCCGCACCATCATTGCTTCTGGATACACACACACATCAGAGGCCAAAGGGAACATCGAGGCCCAATGGACGAACGAATGTCCCAAGACCCAAACGCTCCTGACATCCTGCCGACCTGCAACAGGGTACAATGATTAAAACCAATGCCAACAAATACAACTCAAACAATCATACCAGGGAAAAGAGAAAAAGTAGTTTGGACCATGGCACCAGATCTTGAGGCACAAAACACACAAACCCCCGGAGTAATCTATCAGGTACGCCATGACAAATTAGAGATTAGCCAAATTGTGCCCCCGGGGGAAATGTGAACACACCTCAAGACCCCCACAGGAGGTTGGCGAGTGCTTATGCATCCAGTGAACCATGATCCGGTAAAGTGACAGAGAGAGTTGGCCGAATGTACCTGCGAAAGACTGCGGAGCGCCATCGGCCCAGAGACTGAATCTCTGCATCGGAGCGGCCCCCCGCAGCTGCAGACGTAGCAGCCCCGATCCTAAAGGAATGAGACCCAAACTCCTTTGGATCGAGGCCCATGGCCCCCCGCGCCCGTCCCAAGACCTGACAGAACTGGTATCTAGCAAGCGGCGACCCGTCCTCATGCATCAGCCACGCGCCCGGGCGGTCGGGGCGTACCGGTTGGAAGGCCAAGGCCAACTCCACCGGACATACCCCTTCCACTGCACATGGAAACAAAGACAGCCACCGCCCCCTACCAGCCTGATCAGTCTTGGATCGTCGCATGCGCCACAACACAGAATCCCTTTGGACCACCACATCGGCCACATCCAAAAGGCGACGGGGCATTCCTGGATGGTGCCACCAGCTCCCCGATCCTAAAGGCCCCATGATATGCCATTGCGTATGCCAACCGGAAGAGCAGCACCTTGTAACGGGGGTAGCATATGTCCCGGAGGGCACCCAGCAGCGGTGGAAGCAGTGCAATATCAATAGGACGCCTCGGTCGGAGACTGCCGGAGTGGCCCGCTGCAAGCCCCTCAATACCCTAGAAACCAGAAACGATCGAGACGGGTCAGCACGACCATACAAAAGATGAGAAAAGGAGACACCAGAAAGCACCCCCTAACCGCGGCAACAGAAAATTCAAGGAATACAGGTGCCAAACAAAAAACCACCATAGCTGCCCTAGGCGTCTTACATGCCTGCTCAGAGGATAGCCTGAATTGCTCCCACTCATGCCACCCCTCTTGGTAGCATCGCAAAGTCCTGGGCGCGATGGACCGCATGGCTAAGTTAAACGCACAAAATGCAACGGATGCCTAATCCCGGCCATGGCACGCTCGAGCTTTCTGCAGAAAAACCCGACCCATGGGGATCACCCTGCAAGCAAAGTGTAGTAAACCGAGAAGTGACTGCAGCTGGCGCAACCGAAGCTTACCCGCGCACAAATCCACCGAGACCACCCCTTGTAGCCGTTCAAGCTTATCCAGGGGAAGCCTGCAGCGACCGGCTAGCGCATCTATCTCTATGCCCAAAAACGAGACGCAGGTGACCGGCCCCTCCATTTTTTTCGGCAGCTATGGGCACCCCGAAAAGCCCAAACAGTCTCAGCACCACCCCCAGCAGCGCTGCGCAACGCGGGGACCCAGCCGGGCCCACGCACAGGAAGTCGTCCAGAGAATGTGCCAAGCCCTGCTCACCCGACTCCCTCTGCGCGCACCAGTGCAAGTAGTGGTAAATCGCTCGAAATAGGCGCAGGAGATCGAACAGCCCATGGGCAGGCACCCACCCACGTAGAAACCCGTGGGTAGCTGAAAGCCCATGAACCGTAACGAGTCCGGTTGCAGTGGCATCAGTCGGAAGGCCGACTCCACATCGATCTTCGCCAGCGACGCCCCTGCGCCGAAACTCCGCACCATAGCCAGTGCCTGCTCAAAGCACTGATAAGTGACCCGGCACAACTCCTCAGGAATTGCATCGTTCAACGATGAGCCCGGAGGGTGGGATAAATGCCGGATAAGCCGAAACTTACCCGCCTCCTTTTTCGGGACCCCCCCGGGGAGATCACCAGCTCCTCGATGGGAGGAGCCACGAACAGAAACCACCATCCGCCCCAAGTCAACCTCTTTAGCAACCCATTCCAGCACAACATGGGGCATGTCTATAGCGGACTTCAAGTTCCTGGGGATCCCGTGTTAACCATGCCTCTAACGGGGAGGCGAAATCCAAATCGGAAACCATCCCCCAGGAAATTCGCACTGGGTCTATCCGGGTACCCGCTCAGCCAGCCGGCCATGCTATCCACCCCAACCTGGGAGGGGGCCTTATTAAGGAGCAACCCCGGCGCAAGGCCTGGGAGTAACCCCCCCTTGCCTGCCGTGATTGCAATCCCTGACGGGGTGAGGACCCCAACAGCAGGCGCAGGCATGCTTAAATCTACAACGCGCCCCCAAGTTGCAACCGACCCCATTAAAGCCAAAACATCTTCCCGCGGGTGCACGAAAAGGAGCATTAGCCCGGCGAACCACCGCGCTTGGGGCTGGCGGGGTAGGTGGAGGGGGGGGGGAGGGTGAGAGGAGGGGGAAGTGTGACGGAGGATGCGGGTCTCTTCCCCACCCAAAGTTCCCCATCTTTACGCCCGAAGTCCATGATGGCGGACCCCGAGTGCTTGTGTCGGAAGTCCTTGTCATAGGACTTCCATGCCGTGCCGCCATCCGAATGAACCTTTCGTGTATCATATGCATATAACGCACCATGTTCATGTGTTCATCCGGCCTTGTCTCCAAATAGCAGGGGGCAAACATGAACATCCCCGACTGCCATCTATGATACGTACAATATGCAGCCTCCCCTATACCCCCTTTCCGCTTTTGCCATATGATAGTCCTTATCTGCCTGTGCAGTCAAAGTGAGGAAATTCACATATTTACCCTCATTGATACGCTCACGCACGCTCCGACGCAAACCCCTGTACACTGCTGTGTACTCGCAGCGTACCACGTTCCCTTTAGGGAAAAGCGGAGAACCCGAGCTCCCGCTGGTGGATCGGGAGTACCGGCGCCGCCGCCTTGAATGCCTGTGCCTGCGACGTGACCTACGACCCCCCTCCTCCTCCGACGTCACCGAATTGGACCCGGAGGAGGACGTGCGTGATCTGCGCCTGCGCCACTTAGCCTTGCTTGCAGACCCACCTGATGTTTCTGCCACAGCGACCGCCATCGTCTGCACCATCGGGCCGGACTCGCCCCCGGAACCGACCATTGGACTGGACGTCGACGCCTCCTTGATTGCTGGAGTCACCGGAACAGTCATTGACGGAGCAGCCACCGCACCTGGCAGGAGTGGTACCCCAGGGAGCAGCGCTGGGGAACTAATCGCCCTTGGGGGTAACAGCGGTGTGGACTGGCTAAGTAGCGGGACCAAAACCGCCACCAGCTGCCGCCACCTGTCCTCAGACTGCACTGACTCCCCCTGTCGCTGTGCCGGCAGAGCTGTAGCCCTTGACACCGGCATGTTCAGGACACCACCCCCCTTTCTGCTCCTGGGCAATAGCCTGGACCTCCATGGCCACTGACGCCTAGCTGCCTGTAGGGGGGGGGGGCACACCCACACTAGCCATGGGGTATGGGGGGGGGGTCACCACCGCCCCCATAGCCTTTGCAACGCTTGGGGCCTCACTAGGCCTAATCCCATTCCCCATCAAACGACTGGCAAGACGAGGCAATTGTGAGGGGTGGCCAGCAGGTGGAGCAGCGATCTCTGCTGCAGATCTAAATCTAAACATCCTGCTAGCAAGCAGGGGGATGCCAGAGGGGCGCCCTGCCGAGAGCCTTGGGCCCCTTCGAGGTGTACTGACCCCCAGATGCAGCCCCCCACTCAGCCCTGGCTCCTGGGCATCATTGGTCCCAAACACTAAATGCGGGGCTGACTGCGCAGGCGCCGGAGCGGGCCTAGCGCCCGTAGCGGCGCCTCTTCTATCCCTAGCTGATGACCTGCCCCACGCAGCACCGCTGCGAGCCCCCCTGCCGCCTCTTCCCCGCTGCCGTGACGCCGCCGCCGGGCGTCTGACTGCCGTATTCGCGTCAGAACGCCCGGCCGCGTCATCAGCCGGGGACGCGCGCCCTCGCCCGGCACCCGCGCCTCCACGCCGGGCACCCACCGGACCCCTCCACACACCTCGCCGGGAGCCCTGAGAGGCCCCGGCGGCAGTCACAGCTGGCGGTGAGTCCCGGCCGTCGGCCAGGCAGGCGGGCGGGCGGGCGGGGGGGGGGGGGGGGCGCACTGAGCGGGGGGGGGGGGGACATATTCTTCCCTACAAACTGTACAGGGGCCAGGTACTCGCTCAGCAGCTCAGGGACAGACAAAAGCGAGAGAGAGGGACAGAGTAGAAATAGATAGAGTAACAGAAAAAGATGAATACCAGAGAAACTAGCAGCAAATCTAAAAACGCAGGAGCCTCCAGAAATGTGTCCTACCAGTAGCAGAAAAAACTTCCAGAGGAAGCCACTTCCTAATCACAAGACCCTTCTCCCCTTCCCAACTCCTCCCCTTGCACCCATTGGCTGCCAGATGCAGCATACTGTCTAACTAAACAAAACTGTTAACTTGCTTCAGCCTGATCCCCCTTCGGTGATTTATGTCACCTCCGGCTTAATCATCCATCGGTGTTCCTATACCTCCTACCAGATGGACCGCTGCTGCAGAGCAACAGAAATAACAGGGAAAATGGCATGGAGGTTATTTGTCCAGCAATTTGCACATGCACAGTTAAAAAGTCCCTGGGAATAAGGTGGCACCATGTTTCCGGAGACTTTTGAAATCCTAGAGTCTACTGTGCCACCTGAGAAGTGCGGGCATGCCTAAAGCCTGCACGCGAGCCCCCTCTCCTCTTGATGGCATGATGTTAGGGATGATGGAAAGCTTCCAGTTAATTAGTTAATACATCAACAGTGTCTAGATCAACACCTACATGCACTTGGTCGTCATTGACAAAGAGTCAACACAAGCAAAAGTTTGGCAAGGCAATGGTCAACACATGAAAAGGTCAACATTAGTTTTTCTTATGTTTTTTCTTCATTTTATGGATTTTGTTATGCTTCCCACTCCACGTGGACTTCAATTGAGAAAGGTAACAGCCCAAAGCATAGACAGCAAAGCACTACACTAACTGGCGGCCCATGTCGTCAGATGTCAACATTGACACAAAAAAATCATCTCAACATTACATGTTGACCTTTTGTTTGTGTCAACCTATTGCATGTTGACATTTTGTCAATGTCTACCTAGAGCATGTTGACTATATGGCAATTTCAATGTATTGCATGTTGACCTTTTAATGTCAACCTAGACCTTTCCATCCACACCCTGATAGAATAGGTGGTCTATGATACAGAGATATGGAAAGGACACAGTGCCCTGCAGATAGAAGTACATGGTAACAATTGACTAATTACATAGCTGCCATTCTAAAAAATGAGTGACAGCAGAATGCCGCAATAATAGTAAGGATTTTAGTCAATATTAAGCATTAATCTGTATTATTACCAGGTGATGTTTCTTTTTGTGATTTGGGGCGGTATTCACTCCCCGGAGTCGGAGTCTGGGACATTATTAATTCTTTCTGACAGTAACTCGACAGTTCGTATTCTGACTGTCGAGTGTTGAAAAGTCTGCAAATCGCCAAAAAAATGGCAGTAAATTAGACAATCCGTGGCCGTTTCCGACCAAACAGATCCAACTTTTTTTAAACTCGGATCTGTTTTGTCGGAAACTGCCTTCACTGCTGTCGGTAACTGTAGCATTGAATAGGCGATGACCCCAATTTCCCCCTGCGGAAATAGCAGCCAGGACTGAATACCACCCATAGCGTATCTGCAAAATCCAGTTGAATCTTCAGTAACCTTGGAATTATACAAGGCAGGATCACATGCTATCTTTCTAACAATCCAATCATCACTCTATACCCATGTGTAGTGCTGGAGAGTTCCTTACACGTTTTCATAAACTTTTTTATATGGTGACAAATGCATGAAAGAGGGTATATATGTCCTACACAGACAATTTAGAAGATCAGACTTAACACTGCCTAGGAGAAATAGAAACATCAGATACTGCCTAGATCAGTGATGACTAACCTTGAAACTCCAGCTGTTGTTGAACTACACATCCCAGAATGCCCTGTATCAGTTTTAGCATGGCCAAATAGTAAAACTGTAGCAGGGTATGCTGGGATATGTAATTCATCAACAGCTGGAGTGTCAAGGTTAGCCATCACTGGCCTAGATGAATCTAAGATGGGTTAAACATTTATTTATGAGACGAGTTCTATTCAATATTGTAATTGAATTTTCACCTTTATTTGTCAACAGTTCCAGAAGCCTCAAGAGCATTACCCACCATTCCGATTTGGAACTGTCCCAAATGGGAGCACTGAACGTAACATCCGCTCTAACTATCCTGACATGCACAGCTACATGGTGCGCTATAACCAGCGCTCAGTGGAAGATGCACTTGCAAGCTTAAAGACAGGGTGTGTACTACTATACAAGTCACATTTAGAAACGGGTTTAATTAAAAGTTCAAAGGTTTACAACAGGGTTGCCGACTTTATAATTCTCCTCTCCGGGAGAAGCCCGGAGAGGAGAGTTCCAGCAGCTGATCAGGGGGCGGGGCTTAAGTGTGATGTCACTAAGCCCCGCCCCCATGATGACAAACTGACGAATTCACGGATCTCCGTGGAGGGGGCAGGGCTAAAATGACGCGATTGTGTCATTTTAGCTCCGCCCCCTCCTCTGAGACCCGAGGATTGCAGTATTTTAATGCCGCAATCTGGGGCGCAGGGGGGGGGTCCCCCCTGAATCCGGGAGGGTTGCCCACCCTTCCGGGGGGCTGGGAGGGGGTCCCGATTTTCGGGAGACTCCCGGCCATTCCGGGAGAGTTGGCAACCCTGGTTTACAATCATATTGTTTGCTACTCCATGCTGAATGAATGAAGAGCTACACAGTGCAGTATATGTAAAGGCAGCTACTACAGCTGGTGTGGGTAAAAGCCAGATCCTACTGGAGTCAATGTCACACATTGGAAAAACTGATACAGTATGCTGAAAAGACTCCAAAATCCATGCTAAATAGATTGAAAACAGACTGTTATCATAATTAGTGACCAATGGTCATTATCGCTGTATGAAATATAAAAACTGTTTCTACTGGCCAAAAATGCACCCGAGATTGTTCAAATACTCATGTAATAATCTGGGATAAGTCCCCGCCCCCCTGTGTTATCATAGTATTGGCAGTAACACCACTGATCTAAACCCTATAGAATTCTATGCCCTGTTTCTACTCTCAACCCTAGCATCTAACATGTAAATTCCCAACCCAAATGAGTTTAGTTGTTGCTTCAATAGATCTATTAGAGTGCCTTGAGTTTATATTATTTAAATTTATTGTACAGCCATTGCCAAAAGTTTTGAGAATGGCACATATTCATTTTCACAAAGTCTGCTGCCTCAGTTTTTATGATTGCAATTTGCATAGACTGCAGAATTTCATGAAGAGTGATCAGATGAATCACAAAGTCCCACTTTGCCATGACAATGAACTTAATCCTGAAAACATTTCCACTGCATTTCAGCCAGTGATTCTCTTATTAACACAGGTAGAGTGTTAACAAGGACAAGGTTTGAGATCACTGTGTCATGATGATTGAGTTAGAATAACAGGCTGGAAGATTTAAAAGGAGGGTGGTGCTTGAAATCATTGTTCTTCCTTTGTTAATCATGGTTACCTGCAAGGAAACTTGTCCAGTGATCATTGCTTTGCACAAAAAGGGCTTTACGGCCAAGGATATTGCTGCTAGTAAGATTGCACCTGAATCAACCATTTATCAGATCATCAAGAACTTCTAGGAGAGAGAGATTTAATAGTTGTGAATGAAGCTTCAAGAATGCCAGAAGCGTCTCCTAAAGTTGATTCAGCTGCGGGATCGGGCACCATTAGTGCAAAGCTTGCACAGGAATGGTAGCAGGCTGGTGTGAGTACATCTGCATGCACAATGAGGTGAAGACTTTTGCAGGATGACCTGGTGTCAAGAAGAGCAGTAAAGAGCCACTTCGCTCCAGGAAAAACATCAGGGAAAGACTGGTATTCTGCAAAAAGTACAGGGATTGGACTGCTGAGGACTGTGGTAAAGTCACTTTCTTTGATGAATACCCTTTCAGATTGTTTGGTGCATCTGGAAAAACACTTGTCCGGAAAAGGAAAGGTGAGTGCTACTATCAGCCCTTTGTCATGCCAGAAGTAAACCATCCTGAGGCTATTCGTGTGTGGGATTGCTTCTCAGCGAAGCGAGTGGGCTCAATCACAATTTTGCCTAAGAACATAGCCATGAATAAAGAATGGTACCAAAAATTAGTGACCCATGGATCAAAACATCAACATATTGGGTCCATGGCCAGGTAATTCCCCAGACCTTACTCCCATTGACAACTTTTGGTCAGTCCTCAAGAGGTAGGTGGATAAACCAAAGCCCACAAATTCTGACAAACTCCAAGTATTGCTTGGTCAAGAATGGGCGGCCATCAGTCAGGGTGTGACCCAGAAGTTGATTGACAGCATCCTAGGTTGAATTGCAGTGGTCTTGAAAAAGACCTTATACACTGCAAATATTGACTCTTTGCGTAAACTAAAGGTACTTGTAAATAAAACCATTGACGCTTCTGAAATGCTTGCAATTTTACTTCAGTATTCCATAGTACATTTGACAAAAAGGTCTAAAAAAACACTGAAGTAGCAAACTGTGACAACCAACACTTGTGTCATTCTCAAAACTATTGGCTATTGCATTATGTATTCTATAAATCAAAATATCCTCCATTTTCCAACTTACTTCCCTGTACGCCAACTTTTATTTCTGTTACATTTGTCTTACATGTGTTTCCTGACAGAAAGTTAGATGCCTTTATCTATGATGCAGCAGTACTGAATTACATGGCAGGAAAGGATGAAGGCTGTAAGTTGGTGACCATTGGAAGTGGAAAAGTATTTGCTACAACTGGATATGGAATCGCTCTACAGAAGAATTCACGATGGAAGCGCCCTATTGACCTTGCACTGCTGCAGTTTCTAGGTGACGGTAAGTAAGCACAATGAATTTTGGCATCACCACTACAATTTATTAGTGGATGTTAAATAACTTGCAGAATTTAGTGATTGTATACACAATAAGCATGCGTATGGTATATGAAGGCTACAACTGTAATTGGCTCTGACTGTCAAGAAGGGTGTTCCCAACAGTCGGGATCCCGACAGTGAAAATGCTGACAGCTGGGTGCCTGATGGCCACCCACTATTTTCCCTCTTGGGGGTCCACGACCCTCATAGAGGGAGAATAGAAAAGGTGGCTCGCGTAGCGTAGCGAGCCACCGTGCCCGCAGCGTGGCGAGCGCAGTGTGGCGAGCGCAGCGAGCCCGCAAGAGACTTTTTTGCACTCGCCATGGTGTCTGAGTACAGGCAGTCGGGATCCCGATGTCGGGCTAATGACTGTCGGGATTCCGACTGTCGGGGCCTTATACCACATTTGTCACGAAAGCCCACCAGCACCGATGATCCTGACTGCAAACTGTTTCTTATTCACAGTCCATCTGCCTGTGTATCAGAAGCAGTTAATGACTGTAGCATTGGCACTGGCATATCTGGATTGAGGAGACACAGCGGGCATGTGCCCCAGGCCTCTATGACATCTGCTGCCTGTTGCCTCTGCATGTTTGTCCCTATCCTCAACTTTACTTTCTCTGTTCTGCTCCTCCCTGGTTTTCTTCATTGTGTGGACCTGTTACTGTGCACTATATGGTCTGGGAAGAATACAATGTGAGTAGCTTCCCTGTGCTGCTTAGTAATAGAAGTATGAATGTATATATATATGAATGAATGCACTGTCTATGGGTCTTTTTATTAAAACCGTGCAGAAGTAGGTGTTTCCACGTAACTAGTCTATTAAACAAAGCCTGAAAGCAGAAGATATCCAAGATAATTCCTGGTAGGCAAATCACGGCCCCAAGATCATTTGGGGCCGTGATTTGCCAAAAGTTATCAACTCATAAAAGCTTAGATGACCTATGTATTTACACGCACGCACTCTGCATATCCTGCATATGGGCTACATTATTATTGTAAAGAGTCTTCAGACCAGTCTTGCTACCTTTTGGGCCACCCAGAAGTGAGGCCTTCTGTACTGCCTACTTCCCAGCTTGGTGGCAGGCAACTTTCGGATGGCAGGGAGCTCTACCTGATTTCAAAATGCTCCCTGGAGAATAGCTAAAGGTCCACACACACTGGACGATTTTGCCCAGCGTGTATGGACAACGATGATGGGGAAAATTGCTGGGCTGAAAATTGCTCAGTGAATACACACTGACCGATTTTTGTCCATTTTAGCAATTTTCCTGGGGGTGGACAACTTTCCATAGCAGGACGCTACGGAAAGCTATACACCCTGTTGCTCATCTGCTGGTAATACTAGAAGATGAGCGACGGTGGCCAGGGCCTCCATTAGGGGGGTGCTGCGGACTCAGCTGTCCTGGGCCCGGCCATTATGACAGAGAGTGAAGGGCCGGGCTGCTCATTACGCCCACTGAAACCCCCGACTACCTCCACTGAGTTGTCGGGAGCCATCTGTCTCTAGCCCCACCCCCTGCTAAGCAGTGCATAAAAAGTTTTTAAAGAGCAGGAAGCCACTTGGGCCGACACTCCAGCTCTGCCCGCAGCCTGTGCACCCATCAGCTCCTGTGCGCAGTCAGGTGACAGGACCTTCGCCAGCTCCCTTTTCTCCTCGGAGCCAAGAAGCAGGAGGCCGCCACCTCCTCGCCCGGAGCTGCCAACCCCTCGCCCGGAGCCACCATCTCTCGCTGCAGTGTGTTTTGTGTGTGTGTTGTGTATATATGTATTTATGTATGTAGTGTGTGTTTCTATGTATATTCTGTGTGTGTGATGTTATTTATGCGTTTATATTATATATAAGCATTATGTACTACTCAGTATTGTTTGCATATCCCACAAATCCACTACATGCCCTCTCAGAACTTTGCTTACATATATAGGCAAAATAGTGCCCCTTACCAATCGCTAGTGGATTTCTTCTGAGGAAAGCGTCTGTGACACAGAGATGTTTAAAGGGGTATGCAGTCCCTGGGTACACAATGTCTAGGGCGACAGTGACCAGGTCAGCACCCAAGAATGGTCAGCATACCCTAGGGCGACATTGACAGATGGTCGACACAAGCTTAATGGCAACATGGACATAGTCTACATGAATAAGGCCAACATCACTTTAAATAAAAAATACAATTTACAGGGGTTTTTTTCATACTATTTTTAGCATATAATAGTTTGCTCAAAGCATGGCAAGTGCAGCGAATGCTGTGAGGAACTTTTTATGTGTTGGCAAATCACACTGAACTTTGTTCTGCTTAAGGAGTCTGAGCATCAATTGTTTTCATCCCAAGTATCAGATATCACACATACTCCGGGTTTGGACTCCGTAACAATGCGGCAAATCTGGACTTCACTGCTTTGTTGGAAGCTAATCCGCCGCTTCGGAGGCACTCAGCTGTAAGCCGTGAGACTATTACACTGTGCAAGGTGCTTGTTGCTGGTTTCCGCTTGGCTGTCTTTATACTAAACACTTGGAATGCTTTCACTTTGAACTGGATTTTTTTAATCTGTTGAATGTTTACAGAACACTGTAACTAGTGTCTGTCTATGAGACTTTTATTTTAATCCAGTGTTAAGATTTGCAGTGGATGAGTAGAATATTAACAGGATTACCCAACTCTAAAAACAATAATTTTAATTGCCATTGTCATTTTACCATTGTTTTAATTAGATATACAGTGTTGCTGTAATATTAATATATTAATATTAATTTGGTGGCTACATATTGCATGCACTTTGTTTATTTGAGTGCACTGGTTCTATGGCCCTTATTCTGATCCGTTTGGTTGTGTGTGTGCTCATGCGCAACGTAGGGTGCGTGCACCCAGGGTGAGTGGGGGGCGGAGAAGGGTGGCGGACGCCGCGCAGCCCTATTACCATATGGGAATGCCCAGTGTTTCAGGGCCAATTTCCCATGAGTACGCCCCTGAAACATGGTAATGAGGCCGTGACGCCGGTGCTGGGGGTAGGCAGCTGACATCACCGGATGTCAGCTGCCCGCCCATATCCGTTCCAGCGTCCACGCATATGTAAGTGACTTGAAAGTCATTTTTATATGCGTGCACCTTCCACATCTTTCGATAGTCGGCACCATCTACAGGCTACATATTCGCAAACTTGCAATTTTTGCTAGTACCTGCACAGTCTGATGCCCATGCATACACAGTAAGGATGCCAGTTGTGAATCCAGATTTACTATTTATTTATTTTATTTATTTACAGTTTCTTATATAGTGCAGCATATTCCGTTGCGCTTTGCTCAGGAAGTGGATTCTGAATGATATAGTCCACAATATTGTCTTGTGTGTACACTCTATATCTTTAACAGAACACGCTCTCGCGCGTCGTTAATGATGACTGATGTCTTCTGAACATGCAGGTCAATTTGGCTTTATTATAAAGCCAAAGAAAACTGTGTGTTTAGCAGGTTCTGGAGACGTCACTGAACATTATCGGTGGCTTATATCGTTCAGTGTGTACACGCAATATCAGGATCCACAGCCAATATTGTTAATTATATCGGCCACGGACCACCGTCTTTTGGTGTGTGTGGGGCTTTACACAATAGATGTGAAAGTAAAAGATATTGCTCTGAAGGGCCCTGCTGAGCAGTATCTTTACTATCTCGTCTAGTGTGTATACTCAACATTTCTAACCATGCTTGCTCTGCATTGTTAACAACCCCCTCCCAACGTCGCTCCCTTCCCACCGGCATGTGTGTATGCAGGGTCCCTGCTGGGTACACACATCGGCTACTGTGTACTCGGGTTTACATGTTCGATTTATTTCTTCTTTGTACTGTTTACTGAACACATAGTATACTGGCTTATAGATCATTAAAGTGAGAGAATATGGCCAGAGGGAGTGAACTACATTTGGAGGATGGGTTCTGTTTTTGAGAGCGCAGGACTTCATAGTTTGGCACATGCGTGCAAAATTAATCAGTCATTTATAATGGCCGAGGTTGTCATATTGTGCTGTGGATTGGATTGTGGTGAGTATGGAACAATTCGAAATTGTATTTATTATTTAAAAAAAATTCCAACCTGGAAGATGAAGAGATGACCAGATCCAGGCTTATTCTGCATTTCTACATGACTAAATTGTCTATGACCATCTCTTTCTATATGAAACCTAATAAGCATTGGAGGACTCATTATTAGTAATGAACACTGCATATTAATGCTCCAGTACTCAGAATATAAAATAAAACCTCATTACATTGAAGTCGCAGACTGTTGCTGACAACCATGTCCCACCGACAGCAGGAGATGTGATCTCGGATCACTGATATCTACACAGCATCATTACCTGTTTTAATTAGGTCTCCGCAAAATGCAGCGGCATATTGAGGGAGCAGAGTCTGGAAATAGATATTATGTAACTAAAGCAGGAAATAGAGCGATGTCTATCTATAAAAATTTAGTGATCATTTCATTTCTTTCAAGGTGACACCCAGAGGCTGGAAACAGTCTGGTTATCGGGTATATGTCAAAATGAGAAAAATGAGGCCGTGAGCAGTAAACTGGACATTGATAATATGGCTGGTGTCTTCTACATGCTACTGGTGGCTATGGGACTGAGTCTTCTGGTCTTCTCTTGGGAGCACCTTGTGTATTGGAGGATGAGACACTGTGTGCCCAGCTCTTGTATGGAGCAGGCTCTGCTCGGAATCAGCCGGGTAAGATGGATGAGGAATGAGTAGATTAAAAGAGAACAGTGTTAGCCACATATAAGCATGTTTATGGGAGGTAGACTGTAAGAATATTAGAGGAGGGCTGTATCATGTCTGATATATTGGGGTGGGGGGAGAATGGGGTATGGGTGAAAACCGGACCAGGACAAAACCCCCGGACCGCCGGACCGGACAACAAACTCTGCATTTTGGAGCTTGTAGCCTCCGGTCCGGGGGGTGTCCTGTCCGGGGGTGTCCTGTCCGGGGGGCTGGCTGTCACACCTGTCACCAGGTAGAGGAGGAGGTGGGAGAATAAAGCCTCCCTGTATGGTCCGGGCATGTAGCAAAAAACGGACGGTCCGGACCACACGGGGAGGCTGTAATCTCCCCTTTCCAATGTCCCTGGTGATAGCTATCACAGGGGGACCCCTGGACAAGACACCCCCTGGACAGGACACCCCCCGGACCGGACCCTACAAGCTCCGGACTGCAGATTTTGATGTCCTGTCCGGCAGTCCGGAGTGTGGTCCGGGTCCGGTTTTTACATAATCCCGGGAGAATGTAAGAGTCCGTGAGAAACAGGAAGTGTGAGACATTGTGTGAGTGCTCTCGTTTTTATTAAAGAAGCAAATTCTCGCACGTTACATTCCCCCATTATCTTTATATAGGGCCTGATTCAGGTCTGGTATGGACCGAATTCGGCTCCGTTACCGATGTTGCGGGTCTGCACATGCGTTTAGGCGAAAATTTGCATGTTCATACCTGCTGAGGCATTCGCATACTAAGGGGAGGGCCAGGGTTGGCTGCAGGAAAACACCCAGCATTTTATGGGCATTCCCATGGAAACGCTGGGCATTCCCCTGGGAATGCAGGGGGGGCCGATGCCTGGGTGGTGCAGGCAGCTGACGTCACATGATCTCAGCACCCACCTACTTTTTGGCGGATAGCGGCTATAACATGAGTCAGTTTAGACTGACTTTTATTACCGAAGGCAGGAGAAATCATTTGATGATAAGCGACCACCGAATGCTTTCTCCTGCGAGTTGCTGCATGTGAGGGGATGTGTTAGCGTCCATGCTAGCGAAGGGATTGGGGTGCCGGTGGGGGGGCATTGTGGTGCTCACTAGCTAGCAAATATACACTGTCGAGCCAACCTGAATCAGGCCCATAGTAAGCCAAGTTGTTGCAGATGAGCGTAAAATGCCTTTAAGAGAACCAGCAGCACCAAGGGAAGCTCATGATTGGTCCTTTATTAATCAGCATTATACCTCTGGCATATACAATATCCATCCTTATTGGCCCCTCATATATTATTGCAAATGGAACAACTAGGTCTAGGGCCAAACCACTAAGTAATTACACTAAGGTCACATCTGCTGGGCGGATGACTGATAGAGCAGTATTGGGAAACACTCATGAAAGAAATCAGTCTTTTCTGTGGAATAGTAGAAATACAGTTTAGTTCTGTAGGTTAGTTACCAAATCTGCTCACAAACTCAAAGACCATGAATAAAATATTTATGTTTTCTCTCTACCTGTTCTTAGGGGATTTACAGTTGTTTTCGAGGTGTTCAAAGCCCATCCCGTGGTCCCACTTGTCCTGACCCTGATGTGACAGGCACTCCAGTACCTGTGAATGTTCTAAGGGTACTACAGACAGCTAGGGACCTGGTTTCCTCCTCAGGAGTTGGGGGGTCCCTGGAGACTGCATCCCATGCCCTACGTACTTGGAGGCAACGAAGTGAAAGCCTCCAAGCCGCTTTTTCTCTACAGGGCTCACAGCAGCCGCCGCAGAGCATTTCTTCTCCTCAGTGTGTTGTCATTGCAAAACCTATAGGAACGGCAACGCATGTACCCAGTGCATCAATTCTTTCCCCTGCAATACGAACTGCTAATGCTCCTTGTTCTCTAGTAGAAGAGATAGACCCCAACTCAACAATAAACACCTACATGTGTCAGGACATAATCCCACAATTGTCTCTTATCTCACAAAATGGAAGTGCTCTGGGGACAGAACTAGGGGCTGGCAGTGGACACTGTGCACCAAGCAAAAAATTGGATCCATTGCAGAGACCACCCACCACTAACACAGCCGCCACCTTGCACTGTAGTGCTTGGTGTCCATCCCCTATTCCGAGACGGGTATCCAGAAAGCCTTTATTGTTTTGTGATTCCCCCCAAAGAGAGGACTCAAGGCTGCATCAAAGTTGTGAGGGTCCCTCTCATTGTCCTCTTCCTCATACCTCCCAAGTGTGTCCTTCTTGCAGCAACTCTGCAATTAAGCACAGCGAAGACAGATGGCTTAGCCCTGCATTGTGCAAGTCCTCGCAGCGTGAACCATGTTTGAGGGGGACAATCACACGTGCTATACCACCGAGCATGACCCCCAGAGACACACAAACCTTGTTTAGCATGGCATCTCTAGGAAGGACTGTGTGCTACTCTCAGATGGGGAGTATTAGGAACCCTTCACCTTTGTCATTGGGTACTTTCCCAGGTGACCGAGCACGAACCCACAATATGGCTGATTCATGGAGACGAATTAGCTGGGAATCAGAAGTGTGAAATTGGAGAAGAGAAAAATGACTATTATACAACATGTGGCAATAAGAACTGTTCCACAGGTAATGGATCGTATACAATGAATCATGCTCAGGTACAGAGGGTACATATAGATCTATGATGAATTTCTGTATTCCTATGACAAATATTATCAGTAGTGTTACCACAAATCCATAATCGGTACAAGCTCAGAGCTTTACCATATTGAAGTCAGCTAGGAACTTTAATAATAAGTAACAATAATATAACATTTCAGATTCTACCACAAACCTCCTAATCTACTGAGGGTCCACAGTCTATGAATATAGAGGTGGGTGCCTCAATTTAGTCTGGTGATCATTCAACAATGTCCACAGAAAAAGGGATTTCCATGGATGAATAAGCTGCAAGACTGCACTGAAGGTCATTAATCAATGATATACAGAAGACAGGTCATTACATATTCTTCATTACTGTATAAATGGAAAAAAAAGAGTACACATATATGCATATTGATATTAATGGCCATTCTTGAAGGAGCTTATAATCTTATACTGTGGAAAAAGCTATAGGATGGCCGAGGTCATGTTTAGCTATGTACTGTAAGTGAATTAGGGTCTGATTCTAAGTTGGATGCAATACTAATATTCACACAAAGGGTCTTCCCACTGAGAAGGCTTCCAGGTTGCACAAGAACTGCAAACTGCTTGTGTCAAATCATGTGTGCAGTATCTACTGAGTTGCACAGACTAAGTAATGTTAAAAAATGTACTGGACATTCCTGAGTGGGAGGTGGCTATTCAGGCACACAGAGACAGTCCATGTTAGTGGCCTGTTATGGGAGTGTTGCAGAGGTGGTCGCACAATAGCGTACACTTAGTGAATCTGCATAGGCCTGGTGTAAGTTTTCATGGTATTTCAGGGTCTAGAGTTGATAAAAGTGGCTATCTCTGTCCTTGCACATAGAGAGACGCGGGCGCATGACCAGCAAAACATGGAGATCTGGGCATTGCCCTCAGGATCAGGCTTTTAGTGTGGCCGTGCCACTATACAGACCTTTCTACCTCTGTTGCATTAATCTTATGGTGGATATAGCTGGAGCAGCTGCCCCAATAGAGACCATTGCTTATATGGTCCAAGTATATGCAGGGCCGGATTAACAATGGGCCTGATGGAGCTACAGCTCCAGGCCCACTCTCCAAATAGGCCCATTTTGTAGCTGAGGGCCAGGGCTTTCCAACGAGCCTGGCCTTGCATTGCTAGCCTCCCGGGAACCGGAGATACCGCCAGGCAAATCTGGAACGTTTCCCCCATAGGATAACATGGGACCCGCTAATTCCGACCCCACCCGGTTCCAGGGCTGCCAATTTCCCCCTCCGGCATCACAGAAGCTTGAGGTTGATCTCAAAATCGCTGGGCCTTTAATTTGATACCAGGTTGGTCCATATGGGTTCATTGGTTCTAGAGATATTGCAGATAAACCGATTTTTTTCATTTCTGAAATGTAATTTCATGGCTGTTCATGTTGTTTGAGGGGAGATTTCTCTGGAACCAAATGGCCCAGATTTACGGGACCAAAATCATTTGAAGCCCACATGAAAATGGGTCAGTTGATTCCGAAGATATAGCTGGTTGTTTAAAGGGGGGTTATCTCCCCCTCACACCAGAAAATGCAGGGACTAGGCTGGTATAAAAGGGGCTAGCCCGGGAATGTGCCTGCATGATCGTGGGACCATTTTACTGGGTGAATCCCTGCATTTTATGGTGTGAAAGGGGTATTATTTCAAATAGCCGTGACCTGCAGTGCTCTGAATACATACGGGCAGCCCCCTGTTCTCTGCCCAGCTGTCCTTTCTGCCCGGCGGCGCCTGCCCCCAGTTACCGCGAGCATGTATTCCCCTTTGGTAATGAGCATGTAATCCCACATGGCAATGAGCATGGAACCCATGGCAATGAGCAGCACTTATGTAGCATAATTTTTAATAGGCATTATGGTGTTTGGCATAATACGTAATGGACATTATGGTGTGTGGCTTTAACATGTAATGGGCATTATGGTGTAAATTTTTAATGCGCGCCTTCGGCGCACAATTCCCCTTTTTGTGGAGCATATTGTGCATTATTGCTCAATCTGTTTGGTATAGTGTTTATTTTTGGGTCAATCCATGTGGCAAAATTTGAATTTTACCTTAATCTGTGTGACATAACGTGAATTTTGGCTCAGTCCGTGTGAATTTTGGCTCATTCCATGTGTCATATTGTGTAAGAGGCAAGTACAGTATAAGGGGGTTACTTAATTGCATAATTTGTATAAGGGGTATATGGTGTGGTAAACTTAGGTGACCACATAAAAGGTACTGAAATGTTGTCTACCAAGTTTCGGCTTTCAGTATTTTTTTTATGACTGGAGTGCTGCCTCACCCTGAAAGTATCTTAGGACATCGGCATCCTGCGGGTGCACCTTTGGAGGGCACCCTGCAATATATCTCCCTACATTTTTAGAGATACAACCATAAGCAGACCACCCAAACAGAACACTGGTCACGCCCCCTAAATTATTAGGTGCTGGCCACAACCCCTATCATTGCGCATAATAGGCCCTTGATAATTTTCAGCTCCAGGCCCATTTAAACTTTAATATGGCTCTGAGTATATGTTGTATTCATGTGCACCCTGCTCGCAGTGAGTACAAAGGGCACATTTACTATTGAGATCCATTATCTCTCTAGTGACAGCTAACTGGCAGCAGACCTGTATGTATGCGGCATGAGATAGCCTAGTGTCTGTTTTGGTTAGATGAGGCTTGATCATCGTTCACAGTGACCCACAATATACTACTTATAGCTCGATTACTTTTAGAGGTATATAAATCTAAAGGGAGAACATTTCACATATTAAATGAAAAGTATGTATGCGGCATGAGATAGCCTAGTGTCTGTTTTGGTTAGATGAGGCTTGATCATCGTTCACAGTGACCCACAATATACTACTTATAGCTCGATTACTTTTGGAGGTATATAAATCTAAAGGGAGAACATTTCACATATTAAATGAAAATTATGCTGCACCTGTGGTTGTTAAATTAAGGTTCTAACCTACCAGCTTAGCGAACCAGAATAAAACCTAGCAGTGGCATATGTATTAGTTATTAGTTATAGTTATTAGTCCATTTAGCGGTACTCTTTACTTAGTGCGGCGCCCGTCGCGGGCATCGCGGGTACATTAATGTATGGCCGCGACGCGACCGACGCGATGCCCGCGATTTCCCATTGAAACCAATGTTAAACAGGGAAATCGTGTCGGTCGCGTCGCGGCCGCACATAAATGCACCCGCGATGCCCGCGACGCGATGCTCACGATTTCCCATAGGGAACAATGTTAAAAGTCGCGATGGACCCGATTTTAGTGTTAAATGGCTCAATCAACCCGATTTGGCCATAGGAATCAATGTTAAATGGGCCACAGAGCCCATTAACCCTTAAATGTCCCCCCAAATTTTTAACGCCACCCCACGATCCACGCCAACCCGAAGCGTGGCGAGCGCAGCGAGCCCGCGAGGGGCGGCGGTACGCGTCCTCCGACCTTTTCATGCCCTACTATCCACATCGGCGTGGTGTGAGAATATAATAGTGTGGCGAGCGCAGCGAGCCACCGAGCCCGAAGCGTGGCGAGCGCAGCGAGCCCCGCGAGGGGACGCGGATACCTTCACAGTTATACGCGTCCCCTCGCGGGCTTCACAGGTGTCCGTGGCGACCCGGACACCTGTGAAGCCCGCGAGGGGACGCGTCTACCTGTGAAGGTATCCGCGTCCCCTCGCGGGGCTCGCTGCGCTCGCCACGCTTCGGGCTCGGTGGCTCGCTGCGCTCGCCACACTATTATATTCTCACACCACGCCGACGTGGATAGTAGGGCATGAAAAGGTCGGAGGACGCGTACCGCCGCCCCTCGCGGGCTCGCTGCGCTCGCCACGCTTCGGGTTGGCGTGGATCGTGGGGTGGCGTTAAAAATTTGGGGGGACATTTAACGGTTCATTGGCCCTATTTGGGCTGTGTGGCCCATTTTACATTGATTTATATGCCAAAATCGGGTCCATTGAGGCATTTAAGTGTCAAATCGCGGTCAATCAGGCTTTTTAACATTGTTTCCTATGGGAAAATCGCGGTGATCGCGGTCATCGCGGGCATCGCGACCATCCAATTTTACCCGCGATGCCCGCGATTACCGCGATCACCGCGATTTTTACCCGCGATGACCACGATTTTGATCGGCGGCGCCGTTCTAGGTAAAGAGTACCCATTTAGCATATACCTTAAGAACCTTTCCTGTGTTTGCTGTCCACTGCAGATACATCTAGTAGTAGTAGTAGTACGTTTATTTATAAGGCGCCGCAAAGTGTCCGCAGCGCCGTACATAGCAAACAAAAAACAAATCTAGCCATCTATAATCAGTCTTGGACTAGTCTTAGTGCCGGATTTCCGATGCAGCCTAACCCAGATCACTTGCAGGCAGAGATGCCAGTCAGAGAGAAGCTTATTTTTATATCTATAATTTATTTTATATTTTTCTAGCCTGATTTGTTTCAATGAACACTAAGTAATGTGGATATTTACATTTTATCAAATGTTAGTTTAACTGCAACAGCAATACAAAAAAAAACATAACGAAAATCCGTCTAATTCTTGGTTTGGTTAAAGGCCAGCACAGTATCCAAACAGTCTAGAGGTTATATGTAAATTTCCTGATTAGCAGCCAAACTAAAGGAGTCTGGGGGCAAAACATGTGCCATATTTCACACTTGCATTTCGTCGAGCAGCTTGGCAGATGACATTGTAGAAGGAAAGTTAGTGTATGAAATAAATTCTATTGTTACGGCAACATAAGAACATGGATAAATACTACGCATGGATTAGAGATGGCCTTCAGTGTATTTACCATTGATGGTATAAGTGGTCATTGATGGATACTATGCAATAGATGAAAATCAAAGGGTTCATCAACTGGTGTTCATACTTGTTCTTTCACTGACTGGACTGTGGACAAATCACAACCGCTAGGTGGGGCTTTGCAGATGTCATGGGCGGAGCTATGCTCCATGTCCCAGCAGCTTGTAGAAAAAAAATAACAGCACCATTGGGTGGTTCTGTGCCAACGGTTACAGGATATCAGCTTGTTCTTCCACACCAATGGCAAAAGTATTCTCCATCCATCATAAACTATCAATGATTTGGAATCGCCCTCCCTAACCAGAAGGATGTCTATGCAATACATGTACATTAACATAAGATACAGGTACCCAGTGAGTCCTATGTGGCATTCAGGCACCTGTCGTCTTTTTTTTCAGATTTAAGAAGAACGGTGATGGTCATTTGTGATTGTGGTTTCTGGGCAAAAAGAGTTCAGATTTTTCCTTATTACATACACAAATTTTGTCAGTATAACAAATCACTATTAGTCACTAAACTGAAGGTATATTTCCCTTCTAAATCTGGCTGTGAGTGACACATGCTGGAACACAAAACTATATATCACTGTGTCAGGCAATAAAGGACACTGTTATCTGGTAATGACGCAGGACAGCTATTTCACATGCATGCAATTTGTCACTGACACAGAAGCCATTATATTTGTCGCTGATGTTTATGTAGACAACCCATGCAAATACATTATAATAATAAAATGATTTCCAACCCTTCAGTTTGCACCTTAGAGTACAAAATATAAATGTACCTTATAGAAAGGCAGTTCCTGGCCAGCTTACAAATACTGTACTCGTTCTCCCTATGGTAATACAATGTGCACGTAGAAACTGTGGGAGGGGATATGCAGATTTGACCATTTTGGCCTTTGAATTTGTAGACTATGCAAATTAATTTATATATAATATTACACAGGCTAAATGTAAAGGTAGAAAACCAGCATTACTAAGGGTACTTGTTTCCTAGCACGGCGTCCATGATTCCATCGTACGACATCTCATCACCCGCAATATTGCGGCATGTGATGCAATGCAATTTTTAATTGTACAAGCACACAGATGGGTGCTTACATTGTGATTCCATCATTTTGTGTCACCCCCAGTGTCAACGCCATCCCCACTATCAACACCAACCCGAAGCGTGGCGAGCCCCACGAGGGGAGGCGGTACGCATCCTCCGACCTTTTCATACCCCCACTATCCACATCGGCGTGGAGTTGATTTTAGATAGTGTGTCGAGCGCAGCAAGGGGACTTGTAATACGAGCCCGAAGTGTGGACACGGATTACTTTACATGTATTCTGCGTCCGGTCGCCACGCTTCAGGCTTGTATTCCGCGTTCCCTCGCAGGGCTTGCTGCGTTTGCCACGCTTCGGCTCGCCACAATATCTAATATCAACTCCACGCCGACGTGAATATTGGGGGTATGAAAAGGTCGGAGGACGCGTATCGCCGCCGTGAATACTGGGGGTTACATCTCATTGTAAGCACCCATCACATCTCATGGCATGGGTGCTTGTACAATGAAATATCGCATCGCATGCCATTTGCTGGCATGCGATCCTATGCGATATTTCATTGTACAAGCACTCATGTGCATTTAACATGGAGATCACATCACATCGCATTGCACAGCACTAAAAACGGTACGCAATGCCATGCGATGGGTGCCGTGCTAGGAAACAAGTACCTTACTAAGCATTGCTTCATTCCTCTGCTACCTGCCATCTAGATCATGGCTATTCCAGATTAAGCGTTGAAGCTGGACAGCTGGTATTACTTTACAAACCTTGTGCTATGAAATATTTAGTTATATATAGTTTTTGTATGAAGATGGTTTATGGTTCTCAGAGAAAGCTACTGGTGTTCTGGTCTGGGGTGTAGAAGGAATACACCTGTAATAGTGTCTACACACGGTGAGATATGCACTATTTTTCTATTCAGTTTTGCTTCTATATATTGAATCGAATGCACATCAAATGCTTTTTAGCAGTATTCGTTGCAGATTCGAACAGTGTCAATCGAATAGAAAATTAGTCTTGGCAGGCAAGACTATATAGTACAGATCTGTACTATATAGTCCAAATCTAATCCATTTTTCTTACCGTTCGATTCAATCCCAATCGAATCAAAATGTAAGCAAAATCGCATCATGTGTACCCACTATTAGGGGTCTTTGCTGGCAGAGAGCCCAGCTGAATAATTGATTTGATCACCAAAACATATCTGATCATTGCAGATTGACCGTGTTCACACATTATGCTGCAATTATCAGCCCAATAATTGCATAATGTATGGCAATTCTATTATCACTCTTCTCCTCTGCTCTGCACTGATTCCAGTGGCCATGGCCCCTTTTCATAATGCACACAGAGGGACATGTAGTATAGCTGTACAGATCCTGCCACTATAGCACTACCTGTTGGAGCATGGGCGTGAGAACACCCCTCTCTAGTGAGGGCATACGCAAGATCTCTTTACTATCTGCTGCAGCCAGGGACAGTGAAGTCCCTACTGTGGGCAACGACACCTGCAGCTGTTAAAATTGATAGCTGCACGTGTCAGATCAGTCAGTGTCACTGTCCATTGATACATTGCCTGTCCCAGCTCAGTCACATTTGTAGCTCAACAACCCTGCAAACTGAACTAAAATGTTGAAAAATATGAATCATCAAATTTGTATTGAGTCTACTACATATGGACAGTGAAAGTCAGTGACTGTAGAAGTGTACAGGGCCATTTCTACAGAGGGACGAGCAATGCAGTTGCATTGTGGTGCCCACCTCCCAATCTGCGATTGTCGACTACTATTGCCGCATGGCCTCAAGCTCCTCGCCCACCCACAGGCTCCATCCTCACCTCCCCACCAGTGAGGCTGACTTCAAGCTCCCCTCGAGTCATCTCTTGTACCCGACCCCTAGTACTCCACTCGGTGGGCCGAGTTACTCCAAATGACCCTGCTGCATGCATCCTAACACAGGATTCCTTTATTGGGATGCAGCAGCATAATTTAGAGTAACTACGCCCACTCAGAGGGGTACTAGGTCTGACTCCAGATAGAAGGCGGCCATGCTGATAAGGACGCTGCAGGGGTGCGAGTGGTTGCCATCTCAGAGAGTACATGTAGTCTTTATCTGCAAGGCCACACCCCTGCTGCAAGGCCAACCCCCTCCTTTCTGGAATACATGCACAATTTTTTTTTACCTGTTTATTTTGGGTGCGCATTTTTTACGTGTTCACACTGGGAGCCAAATAGTCTAGAAACAGCACTGGACAACAGTTTGTGAGACTCCTGAATTTGGGGCAGTTGTCTTGGCTTCTGGCATAGTGGCTAACTCTGTTGTGAAGTGGGCAGTGGTATGTTTGATGACTTGATTTGCTAGGAGTCTCATCATCATAGAATTGCCACTTCTAATGTAATGCTGTGAATCGTGGCATGACATAGTGGGGGGCATCATTGGTAGAACCACTTGCTGCTTTTACCTGGATCAATCAGAGTGCAGATGGCAAAAATGGGTAAGTATTGAGTAGACAAAACCTTATACTTGTCTTTGCAGTAGAGCATGACAAAGTGTGTGTGCACAGGTCCATTAGTTTACTTTATTATTTTGGACGATCAACATTGACAACACGCACTTAGTGGGTAATAAGATTAATGCCCTTGTGTACAAACCCAGTAGAAGTGGTTTGTTGAAGGATATCATTTTGTCTTTGACCTTATACATTCTATGCAAGTCAATTTATATGCAGCACCAATCAGACAAAATTGCAGAGCCATAAGTAATGTACAAGTGTTTCTATCAAATGACATTTGTTATTTCATCCTGGCTTGTGAAGGGTATATGGAGATTCCTGGTATTGTATGTCTTCAACTAAAGAGAACTACATTAGAAAACATAAAACTAGCAGACTATAGTATATCACACAGCTGCTGCACTTGTTCGACATCATTTTCATTTTGTAACATACACAATTGTAATTTTTTGGGGGCAAAACAAACAATTGTGCCTACACTGTCAGATATTTTGCTTGTTTGAGAGAAAGTTGCATTATATCTAAAAAAATGTGAATAACAGCCAGCTACACAAAGGACAAGTTTGCCTTTTCTGTAAAGGGTCAAGTTCAGTTGTCTGTTATTGTTACGTGTGTGACAAGCCTGTACTGATTGGTCTTTACAATATGCTATATAGGAAGCAGTTGCTGAAACAAGGGCTTGCATAGTGTACCTACAGTATCATATAACCAGTTGTAGCATCCCTATAACATACACATTTTGGAAAGTGGCAGCTCTGAAAATCCTGTTTGACTGATTAAAAATTAAATCAGACAAAAAACTTTGACTGTAGTCTGAAAGAATGACCTTGAGTCAGACACAGCTAGAGGGATCATTTTTCTGGTTTTAAATGTATTTGAATAAAGTAATGATCACCCCTCCTCCAATGTTTTGTCTCCTCCTTTTCTAGTGTTAGCGAAGCTCTTGATTACATTGCCTTTCCCATGACAAAACGTATTGTTTCACCTACTGTTTTTTTTAAACATTAGAGTAAAAAGTCTTTGTGGTGAACAGTTTGTTGTTATCTGAATTTCAGACATTGTAGGCTTGGCTTTGCAAGTGATGATTACACATATATGGAGGGTCAGATTGCAAGCTGCATACTGTACATTTTAGTTTTCTGTGATGACATAATGTTATCCCATACAATCTATGTGCACTTCAGGGATTTATGTTAAATCTGTTTACTCAAATATAGCAGAGAAAGTAAAATAAATAGATTTAAGGAAAGTAACATTTAGGGAAAATTATTGTAGTTTTGCTCAAATCCTGTTTTTTTTCACAGTTGATATAAAATCATATGTCCAATTAAGTGGACATCATGCAATACAAAGATCCATACTGCATGTTAAGCTTAGGGGGATATTCAGTCTGTGCCACTATTTCCTCTGAAATGCCAGCATTTGCCTATTCAATGCTGCCATTTCCGACAGCATTGAAGGCTTTCAGATACGACCTTTTTTAAAGTAAAATCAGAATTGTCGGAAATGGCCACTACATTCGACAATCGACAATTTAGCGTCCGTTTCCAACAAAATGTGGTCGTTCCGACACTCAACATTTGAAACCTTGAATACCAACTGTCAAGTTGCAGATGGAACAGGTCGAAAAAGGCAGTGAATCCAACTGTCAGGAACATCCCCACAGTCGGATTCAGGATTGAATACCCCCTTAGCCTGGCATATAGGCCTTACCTAAACATTTCCCTCACTGATACCAGTACTGGGTATTTCTCCAACTTTCACACCAAATTGAATTTCAGTCAAGGGCTAATGTTGTAGGTATGAAGCAATGCATATTAAAAAAATGAATCTAATTTAGGTTTTGTTTTGTTTGTTTCTGAAGCAAAATAAGCAATGTGAAATAAACAAATGCAATACCAGGCATTTTATTTAACATCTCCACAATATTTTAGCAATTTTGTGTGTTGCATAAGCATGTTGGACATTTAAGTGGATGTGTGTAGGGGACTCTTGGCCTGGGACTGTCCTCTGCATCCCTGGGCTGTGGATGCTTGGCTGATTGTGTGAAAAACAGTGGCAGTTTTTACGTATGGGCTGCAGCACCCCCCCCCCCCCCACCCCCCGGGTAAAATCCACCGATGCCTAAAGTGAAGCCATATGCAGTCTGTGAGACTGCGCTGGCTTCACTGTGACTGGCAGTGACTTCCTATTGGAAGTCTGACCTGCCAGTCACTCAAGGCATCCCATTGGGAGGTGTTCCCTCCCTCTGGGATGCCTCTCTCTGCGCAAATGCGCGGCAGCACCCAAAACGGGTTCTGCACATGCACAGTATCGCGGACCATACTGCGCATGTGCCGGAACCCGGGAACCCGATCAAACCTCCGGGGGCTGCTGCAAAGGCAGCCCACGGAGGCTTGGGCCAGCGCATGCACAGTATGTATGAAGGTACTGCGCATGTGCTGGCCCCGTGCAGGGAACAGGGGTGCGTGTCTGCACAGACTTCCAGGGACGGCAGCGGTGGCTGGGGATGGCGACGGCAGCGGCAGTGGAGGGGGGGGCCCGCATTGTGGCAGTCCCCCTTCTTTATAATGGTAAGAGCCGCCACTGGTGAAAAAAGAAAGTGTTAAAAATAGACATTGGATTCTGTAGTAGAACTACAGGGCCCAGTAAGCCTCCCCACATGCTGGAACTTAAAGAACCACAAGTCCCAGCACGTGGGACATTAATAGGCCCACTGGGACTTGTAGTCCTCCTGCAGAATAATAGCCCAATAACTCACACACACTACAAAACAGGTACATTCGTAACTGATGGGGCGCCTGTGTGAGTTGTTAAGCCAGCAGCAATCAGAATAGGGATTGTCAGTCCCTGTGTGGAACAATAGAAAAAAGGGGGGTGCGATTGCGCTGGATTGATGGCAGAAAGAGGCTGGTGGTAAATGTAAAAAACCCTTTTAATTAATACAATTATAACACTAAAAATTTGCAAGGGTATACATAAAACATTTCATTAAAAAGAACAGGTGTATGAAAGATGCTGCGTCCAGTAAATTGATATGATATCACCTTATTGTGGACCCACAGTTCATAGTGGGGAGAGAGGGGGGGAGAGGTGTGGTGGAAAATCCTCCAGACAAGTGATGTACCGTCCCTTACGTTGCTTCCTCCAAATTGGTAACGGGGGTGATCTTTCTCCCGATTGGAATATCTGAAGCCGTAGGTGGTCCACTTTAGTAGTCGAGACGGGTACCTTAGAGAGGTGGCGTTTCTTCAGATGAGTGGCCAAGGGTAGTCTGGTTCCCCAATTGCAATCTCTGGTATATAACCTCCACAGTGATTGTTGGTGATGTCTAGGAGCAGCAGCGATTGTAGGTGGAGCGGCTGGGTGCCTGGGCCGACGCGTTTCGCTGCTAAGTGCAGCTTTTTCAAGGTATAAGGTAAGGTATAAGATAAGGTGATATTATATCAATTTACTGGACGCAACATCTTTCATACACCTGTTCTTTTTAATGAAATGTTTTATGCATACCCTTGCAAATTTTTAGTGTTATAATTGTATTAATTAAAAGTGTTTTTTACATTTACCACCAGCCTCTTTTTGCCATCAATCCAGCGCAATCGCACCCCCTTTTTTCTATTGTAACTCACACACACCTGTAAAATAAAACTTTAATAAATACTACATACGTTCACACATACTTACCAATAGGTTCCAACGTAGGTCTGTCTTTTTGTCCAATAGAATCCACATCAGTACCTGTGAATAAATATCATACTCACCATCCCATCCGGTGAAGATCACGTCTTCTTCCATCCAAGTAGCATCCGGTAGCTCGGGGGAGCTCTGCACATCTCCATAAAAGACAATGTTATAAATTTAACATGGGCTTCTATGGTGGGAACCGGCAACTCAGGCTAACCCCAAGTGCCCTCAATGGGGTCACCTGGTGAATCATTTCACCATCGGGAAAAAACGAATCCAGAGCATGGGGCAGCTTTGCAAATTAACTGTATTCTTCGTTCGTATTTTCATCCGACCCCAGTCCTACCCATTCGCACACAGGATCAGCCGTAATCCGCCTTCTTAGTAAATTACCCCCTACAGCTTATATTTTAATTTAAATCCATGAACTATAACGATGTAGCTGGGGCCCATACACCCTCATACGAACATTTCCCCATTTCCCAGAACAGTGTAGGTCCATACACACTGGGGACTATGCCCTGTGTATGGACAGCGATAATGATAATCACCGCTGCGGGGAAAGCCACTCCGTGCATACATACTGAGCGTCTTTCCCCCTGCTGGCGCCGATGGAGGGGGGAGGATGGCTTTGCATAGCGCAGAGCTATGTAAAGCCTTCCTCAAAGCCGCTCATCTGCTGGTATTACCAGCAGATGAGAGACTTTCCCAGCGATGATGCGGGAGCGTGCAGCAGCGCTCATCGCTGGGGCATACGCACTGGGCGGCTTTGAGCTGAAAGCCACACAAACCTGCTGTTTTCAGGATAGTCTTGGTTGCACTTTCTTGTATCTTGTGTAATTCTTTGTATTTTATAAGTTTTGCTCATGCAGGAGTCTCCATAGAAAAACAGCGTCCACTGATACAAATACAGGACTGTTCTCGTGTGACTCTACATTTGCATATGGGGCATATTATGCTCTCCTCCCGGGTGGCTGCCTTCCACCAGCTCCTGTAGGCTGTGATGTACGGATGCAGCCACCTGGGTGTTAGGATAAAGCAATTTGTAGCATGCTTCACCTGCAGACTCCCTATATTTGCATATAGAATGCAGTGTTTCTTGATGCTCCCTCCCAAGAGGAGGAAACATGTCAAAACTATGATTTTTCTTAGACTTTTAAAGTGGATTATAAAAATAGACAGTTAACCCAAATGTGACACGTTTTGTATTTAAAAAGCTACAGTATATGGCCGTGCTGTAGAGTGTTACTGATGCTAGCTGCACATGCTGTGTGTAAAGCTATTTTTGGAGCACTGAATCATAGTGCTGGAGCAACAAACAGGAAGAAGGAACAGGAGTATGTACTTGCTGGGGATGAAGAGATTCAGTGTTAACATTAACAAATTCAGAAACAAATCTGCCAGTGTCAAAAGTAAGCAACCAACAAACAAGGTGAGTGTTCTTCTGTAATTAGTAAGTGGGTGGAGATTGTAACCCAATGGCTCACAGCAGAATTTATGTGCACAACAGGAACCAAAAAAAAACAGTTATTTGGTATAAGAGACAACCAGTGACTAAAAGCAGTGTTTGTTGTACTGTAGAATTGTAAAATCCAGTATTTACAGGTAAGTCAGAAATATTCTTGACTGTATATGCTATGTCTATTACAGAGTTAAAGAGTATTACAGAGAAGACTAATTTCAAGAATTTGAAGCATAATGAAGACATACATCTTTAGATCATTTTATCCAATGCAAACACATTTTAAATAATGACTGCATAAACTATAGAACATTAGCCAAAATGATTGTTTTACAAGCTTTACTGTAGAGAAGCGGTGGCAAAAGGCAAAAGAGTCAATAACAATGACAAACAACCAACCAAGCACAAGGAGTTATCACCAATAAGGTAAACTAGGGTTGCCTACCCTCCCGAAATGGCCGGGAGTCTCCCGAAAATCGGGTCCCCCTCCCGGCCCACCGGAAGGGTGGGCAACCCTCCTGGATTCAGGGGGGACCCCCCCTGCGCCCCCGATCTCCTCCGGAGAGGAGAATATTAAAGTCGGCAACCCTGAGGTAAACTCAGGTTCATGCACAAAGCACATTTGGTTTGCTAATGGATAAAACCATGTGCACTGCAGGTGGGGCAAATGTAACATGTGCAGAGAGCAGTGGTGTAATTTATAGCACCCTCCCCGCCGGGAATTTTGTCGCCGCCCCCCCCCCCCCCCCCCCCCCCCCCCCCAAGAAAAGCTACCCCCACCTTATCGTTGCTGCTTGCCACCTATGTAAACGGGACACGCAGATCTCCTGGCGCTCCTCCTGGCTCGGATCCTGTCCTGCTGCTATTATGAAAAATCTCCCTCACAAAATGTCTGCCCCCTTACAGCAGACCATTTTTTGGGATGCTAGAGGAGGCTGCCGCTGTAAGGGGGCGGACATTTTGTGAAGGAGATTTTAATAGCAGCAGGACAGGAGCCGAGCCAGGAGAAGCTGCAATGGGGCAGTAGTGGAACAATAGCCCCAGCAGACCCCCGGCGCCCACACTTTACTCAATGCCTCCCCGCTGACACAGGGTCTGCAGGGCTATTGTTACGCTGCTGAAAGAGAGAGTTAGATTTGGGTGGGGTGTGTACTTCAAACTGATATCTATATTGCAGTGTAAAAATAAAGCAGTCAGAATTTACTCTTAAGACCCATGCACACTAGCAGATTATCTTTCCAATCTGGCTGGTTGGAATAAAAATCTGGAAATTTCTGGGAACAAATTACAATCGACCCTTTTACTCCCAAACGCTGGAAAAATGGTCAAAAGCAGTCATCTGCATAAAGGTCCATACACACTAGAAGATATTGGCATCTGTACAATATTGATGCCAATATATTTTAGTGTGTATATCTAATATATTTAACAATTGCGCATCCTCGCTCATTGTTAATGATATTGACATCTTCCGGATGTCCAGGTCAATCTGGTAGTGGTGTTTCAGGAACACAATCACACCTGCCATATCATACATCTGAGGCAGTAATAATGACATGTGTTAACTGGTAAATGGTTTTTAGTTAAGAGTAAGAAGAAGAAGAATAAAGGAACGGTACTTGTGTAGTTTCACGGCACCAGTAAATCGAATGCGATTTGCATGTGATATCGCATGTGATGCGATTTATTCCCTGTTCATACCCCCACTATCCACTACGGCATGGAGTTGATGTTATATAGTGTGGCGAGCGGACACGGAATACTTGACATGTATTTCACAGCCCCTCGCAGGGCTCGCTGCGCACCCCACACTATATAAAATCAACTCCATGCCGTAATGGATAGTGGGGGTATGAACAGGTAATAAATCGCATCGCGCATCGAATCGCATGCAAAATCGCATGCGATTTACTGGCGCCATGAAGCTACACAAGTACCAAAGGAACTTATCAAATTACAATACTATGAAAATGATGAAGAATAAAGAGGGGGAAAAAATGAAAAAGTAATTCTTCAGAATCTGCATTGGCAGAAACAGCATCAGAACTGGATGCACTGTATCTGTATCTTTTCTCCATATGAACTCCTGCAAGTAGGAGTCGAGCGGATGGCGTGCAGTGCCCCTTTGGCATTTATTGTGCCACTTGCAGGATCCCCAAAGCCACTCGATGTTCTGGGTGTGAACCCCGGTCTCTGGTTCGACGAAGATGTACCGGTGGTTCACCCAAGCGTGGTGGTACCCTGCTAGCTCCAGCTGCTCCGTCTTGTAGGCACGCCAGCAATCCGAGAAGATGGTCATCCCTGGTTCGATGTGCCTCTCGATGATGGCCATCAGGGTGCTAGCATCACGTCTTTCGACGGCTGTGATGAAGCACTCTCCAGTGTCCCTAGAAATGCCACTTTTGGGGCAGCATACAACGACATGGCTCTTTCTTTGGACGAATAGGCTCTCATCCACCTCGACGATCGACGATTTTTTGTGAGATTGACAGATGCCTCTCACAAAAGCTGATGCTGGTCAGCTCCACTGCCCAACAAAAGCTAAATCTGATGAGTGTGACAAAGGTCAGATGGCACCCACTGAACCATTGTGTAGCCCTGACGCTGACCTTTTTTCCGCAGCTTCTGATGTGGCAGCGCCATATCCGCTCCCTCACATTTAGCCTCATAGGGTGGCGATTGGGACAGGTCTTGGTGGTCAGGCAGAACTGCATACAATCTACCAGCTGACTGACTACGCTAACTGCGTACCGCTGAATGACTAGGCTGTCCGCGAGAACAATACACTGGATCTGACAGGGATGCTGGCTACGCTAAGCGGCCATGTGAACACTGCGCTGTTTCTGACAGGGACGCTGGCTATGCTAAGCGGCTGCGTGAAGACTGCGCTGTTTCTGACAGGGACGCTCAGCGGCAACAAGACGTTGATTGTGACAGGGACAACGCTGACTATGCTGTTCTACTGCCTACGCTGGTCGCGGGAACACAGCACGCTACTTTTGACTGACTACTCTAGTCGCGGGAACAATTCTGACTGACTATGCTGACACCGATTCTGAAAGGGACGGTATGCTAACTACGTAACTGCCGCCGTGAAACTGCACAAGTACCTAATCTTCTAGTGTGTATGGGCCTTAATTCTCTCTGCACGTTACATCTACCCCACCCGCAGTGCACATGATTTTGTCTATTAGCAAACCAAATGTCCTTTGTGAGTGAACCTGAATAAGGCCCAGAATGTCAGAACAAAAGAAATGGGCCTCAAGAATAATACAAATCCCATACAAAAATGCATGAGAAATAAGTAAATAGGAAATACTGTATATCAAGGGGGCACAAAACATGACAGAATATGACTCTCCCACCTCCTTTTAGTCTGTTAACTCGTATGAGTAGGGCCCTTCTTCCTCACGTACTCACCCTACCTCTTTACCTCACCAGTGATCCTGCCCTGTTCTTCCCTTCCTCTACTTCATCTTCAGTCTCCTCAACAATTTCGACACCTACTTCAGAACTGATGCTGATTTTAGTTCTACCAGCTATACCCTATTTATGCTGTATTTTATCAACACACCCTGTACGTTACCTTGTTATTTGTTTTTTTGCTTGCTATGTACGGCGCTGCCGACACTTTGTGGCACCTTATAAATAAACAAACTATTACTACTACTACTACTACTACTACTCTGGAAAGGGAAAATTAAGAAGGAAAGAGGGGATGGGTAAACATCAAAATGCTGATGTAGACTAAGAAGTATTAGCATAGCGAACTATTATTCACTTTAGATTAGGCTATAAAATGAGTTAAGTCATTTACCCTGTTTTCCTTGTACCGCCAGCTATTTCTTTTTTGTTCCCCATGTTTAATTTTTATATACTCCATAAAAACTTAATATTGAAAAAAGAGTAATCAGTATACATGTGTATTATTTTGATCAGTCTGGATTGGTGATGGGGGACATAACTCGATAATTGATTCTCAAAGCGTCCAAGCTCATAAAGCAGACGTTTCCCAAAAAAACATTTCAGCCATCTACAAGAGGTTTTGTGACAGCAGTGCCTCACCAACTTCCTTTAATTGTTCCTTCTTCATTCCTTCGGTCATGAATCCCCCTTTCCTCTCCTACCAACCTTTCCTCATGTTTGCTTCTATTACTTAACAAAACATTGCTCACATTCCTTCTGACATTGTTCTTTGGAGTTATTCTACAGTTTTGTGTGAGTAGCAGTTATTGACAAATTTAATAAAGTTTATCAGCAATCAGAAAAAATAATAAAGAAAATAAGCATACTTCACCCACCATCGACAAGGGTAGCAATAACACCAATACGTTCTAAAACTAGGCAGTGGGTATTGTGTACAGTACATCATACTTGCCTGCTTTACCTTCTTCCTCTCCAGGAGATGCCCAGAAATGAGAAGCAAATGGGCAGGGATGGGGTTGAGACCAGGCTAATGGTGTCATTAGACCGATTGGCTAAAATCTGCATGGAGGCGGGGCTAAAATTAAGCAAATAGCAAATCATCTCTCCTTTAAGCTCCACTTTCTGCCCACTTTGATAGAAAACGTCCAGAATGTGGGAGGGCTGTCCACTCTTCTAGGGGAGTGGGGGAACTACACAAGAAAAAAAATGTCTGTCTCCTGTAGAACTTGTATGGCATACACACTATGCAATAAAAGGACCCAGCAGTCAATGAGTGTATGTTTTGTACCCAGCTTTGCTCATTATTTGTGAACCATGGTGGTTATTTTGGTTGATTCGCAAGGCTGCAAATTTGCAGCCTTGCAAGTCCACCAAACCCCGCCATACGAATGGTGACCTGGCTGCCACCCATTCGCAAGGGGGATTCCCTCGAAGGGCTTGCGAATGGATGTTACACAGTAAAATCAATTCACAGCCTAGGGGGATCCACCCACATCATTCGATGGTCGGCGATCGAATGATGGTGAAGGTGCACACATATAAAAGTGACTCTCAAGTCAATTACATGTGTGGGCACTCGGGAGGAAGTGGGCAGGCAACTGACATCCGGTGATGTGTCAGCTGGCCGCCCCCCATATCCGTGCCATTGGAGCATTTGCATGAGAACGTGCAGCATGAGAAACGCTGGGCATTCCCATATGCAAATGCCCTGGTCCCCCACCACATGCCCCTCCACGCCCCCCACCCACACACTCGGGTGCGTGCGCCTTGCAAACAACCTGGCATCTGCACATGCGCAGAAATGCGCCTGCGCAGATGCACACCATCGTAGCCCTTGCGAACAGAGGGGTCTGAACGGACCTGAATAAGGTCCCATGTATACTGCAGACATTTGCTATAGCATGGCGCAACGTCAGTACATATGCTACTGGGTTTTCTAAAATTGTCAGTGGAAAGTGCATCTTATCGTATGCAAGTTACTCTTTTGTATACTGGATGAGGTACAAACCAAACACAGTAGTCTCTGAAACGCAGTGTACCATTAAAGTCTTTGCTTTCTACATACATTTTGTCCTATTCCATCCCTAATTAGCATATAAATGAGATATGCAAATGTTACTTTGTCACCCCACCCCCATAACGTCTGTCTCCCTGCCACCACCTTGCATCTGGCTAAGAGTACAAAAGACAAACATTGGTGAACTGAGGAATAAGAGACAGCTCTGTGGTTTATAACCAGAACTATGTTTTTGCCACTCCTTTTATTTAAAAACTAAAACCAATTTATTTGATCTCTTATTACCCTGATTAAAGCTAGGGCATTGTATTAATGGTGATGGCTCTCTCCCTGGCAGGGCCCTCTTTCAGGGGCACAAGGGAGGTAGGGGCCCATGCACAGGTCTCTGGAAAAGTAGCGTGGTGGTCATTATCCTAGGTATATACCTATTGCACGTGTGCAAAATGCAGGGAAAATAGGTGCCACGCCATTTAACAGTGATTTGGACATCTCTGATGCTGCAGGGCCAGCGCCACCACTAGGCAGCTTTAGGTATCTGCCTGGGGCGCCGTCCATTTGAGGGCGGCAGGAAGGAGCAGGATGGACAGAGGCGGGAGGGAGCCGAATTCGGGTGAGCAAAACACCACTACCGCCCCCCCCACCCCCTTGTGGAGCCTCTGGCGCTTCTCCCCCCCGCCCCCCCCCCCCCCTGGAGTGACGAGGCGGCTTCAACCGACACACCACACACCCACCACCCTGTGGAGCAGAGCGGCGGCCGATTCCCCCCCCCTGGCGTGTGAGCGCCAGAGTGGGGCCCTGTGATGCTGCAGGGTGTGTTGCACTGCATCCATTATACAGGGTAAATATATATACACCACTGTCCCTCTCTATCCACCTGGTATATCCCTGTTTTTGCTATGCTCTTCCTCCCACTGCCCACAGCTGCTGTAATCATTCCACAGTAAGCAGTATTCTAGTGCTGTCTGAATATGCATGGATAACAATTACTCTTCGCTCTGCCACTGACCGCCGACTGACCTCTCACCTAATCACCTCCTCCCACTCCTGTGTCCAAGACTTCTCTCGCGCTGCCCCCCTGCACTGGAACAACCTCCCGCCACCCATCAGGCTTTCTGATTCCTTTACCTCCTTCAAGCGTTCCCTCAAAACCCACTTCTTCGACTAGCCTATCCCTCTTACTAACCTCTTTTGATCCTCCTACCCTGCCTCCGTTCCCATCCGTTCCTACTTATCCTATTGTTTTTCGTTCGTCCACCCACCTTCTTTAACTCTTATGCGTAGGGCCCTCCTTCCTCACGTACTCACCCTACCTCTTTACCTCACCTGTGCTCCTGTCCTGTTCTTCCCTTCCTCTAATTCATCTTCAGTCTCCTCGACAATTTCAACACCTACTTCAGAACTGATGCTGATTTTAGTTCTACCAGCTATACGCGTATTTATGCTGTATTTTATCAACACACCCTGTACGTTACCTTGTAATTTGTTTTTTTGTTTGCTATGTACGGCGCTGCGGACACTTTGTGGCGCCTTATAAATAAACGTTCTACTACTACTAAGAAACAGTGACTTATAGTTGAATACAATAAAGGACAAGTTTGGGGTATATAAACATACAGTAGCTGCATTAGCAGAGGGCACTACAAAAAAAAGTATCAGCGTGGCAGAAGGCCGCAGGATTTGGTGCCATCAAAGATGGTTTAAGCAAAATTATGAAAAGCACAAGGGAAGAGGGCCCTAATCAGAAAAGCTTAAATTCTAAGGGGAAGGGGACACAGATAGGTTAAGACAGTGAGCGTAGAACAGAGGTTTAAAATGAGATTTGTCTGAGTTTGGTGAAGAAGTGGATCTTGTGAGGATGCTTGAAGCATTGTAGAGAGGTGAGAAGACTGAGAAAGAGAGGTAGAGTATTCCAGAGAAAGGGAGCAGCACATGAAAAGTCTTGTAGGTAGGAGTGGGAGGAAGTAATTAGTAGGCAGCATAGGCAGTATGCAAAACGGAGCGAAGAGGACGGGTGGGAGTGTAAAGGGAATCAAAGTCAGCAATGTAAATGAGTGTGGAAAACTTTAATTGGTTTATTAAAGGGAAGGGAAGACCGTTAAATGCTTGTAGGAGAGGGGAGGTAGACGTAGTGCGTAACTAAGATGAGCGGAGAGAAGGTGGCACTAGGGACAAAGTGGAGATAAAATAAAAATGAGCTTGCTCTGTATACATAGTGAACTTGGCCTGTGTGGCATAATATGACCCGTCGGCACTGGCATAATGTGAATTGGGGCACTACAGTGCAGCATAAAGTAAACTGAGCACTACAGTGACACTTATACTTAATAATATCATTAGTATAACATTTTGACAAATGTATTGGTAGAGGCCACATAACATGTCACATACAATGCCCCTCGCAGTGTACTAAGGATGCTCTAGGTTGCTTATTTTGTTTTAATGCAATGTCTATATTGTTTACAGAGTCACAGAAGTATAATGATAGGCAGCAGCAGTAGTGGCCACATGAGTTAATGTCAGAACATGGATTTGCTTCTTAGTTGTACACAGAAGTACAAGTACTGAAAGCTCTAGTGGTCCGTGTACACTTGCAATACGGTTTTGTTGCCTTAAGGTCCCCGTACACACTGCGATAGCAGCGTCCAATGCGCTGCATAATCGGGCAGTACTAAAAGTATGTGCAGCACATACTTTTTGTACTATGCGCTGCAATGGGCGCTCCCGCGGGCATGTGACATTATGCTGTTGGGACATGTTTTACATAAGTATGGGGCAGCATAATCAGATCTAACTTTATAGTTTATATTGTTCTATGCTAATGAAATGATGATCTCCTCGCTCTTTGTGCCTATATCAAAATCTTACCTGGTTAAAATCAGTAAGAATTCATATGTGAGCAAAAACAGTTAAAGTGTTGTAACATAAATAAACTGATAAAAAAAAAAATAATAATATTATTTTATTCCAATACACAGTACTCAAAGCACAATCTTTAGAATATTGTTTGGGCAGCGGATGCGGGTTGATATTGATAGAATCTGACAACAGCAACTGTCTCGTCAGAACTCTGAAGACAGATTTGCTGTGAGCACTGAGTTTAAAATATTAAATAAAACATAAAACCCAAATATATATAATGTGTGTGTATATCATTTTATTTATACTTTTTTTCAATACAATTCAAGTTTTAACCTTGGGTCCCAGAAGACTAATGGGTTGGGCTCAGTCGAATCTCATGGTGGAATATGTGCTGGACAGAACTGTAATCCTGGGAGCCTGTTGTGGGCCTTCCACCTGATGGCTTTGAAAAAAAAACCCTTCCCAAAGCGGTAACATTGGATCTCAGAAGACATACTATGGTGTTGGTGTCCCAGTCGGACTTCTAGTTTATGTACGCTGGACAGAACTTTGACCCAGAGAGCCTGTTCTGGACTACTCAAGGTACTTCAGCTGGTATACATATAACACACAGGCTAGTAACGCGTGGGAGGAGGCAGTGAGTAGGAGCGGACACATGAGCAGTGAGGGGCCAGAACCTTTACACTAAGGGGGTTATTCTTATTCGTTCGGCCCTCCGTGCATTCGCATGGAGGACCGATGTTGTGTTTCTGCGCATGTGCAGACAAAAAGGTGCTTGCACCCACTGTGAACATTCTGCTCACCTGGTGCATGCACCCTACAAGGCGAGTGGGGGGTGGATAAGGGCGGGGCACCAGGCAGCCACATTACCATATGGGAACGCCCAGAATTTTATGGGCGTTCCCATGAGAATGCCCAGCGTTCTCATTGTTAATGAGGTGGTGATGCTGGTGCGGGGGGCTGACAGCTAACATCACCAGATGTCAGCTGCCCGCCCATATCCATCCCAGCATACACGGATATGGAAGTGACTTGATACTCACTTTTATATGCGTGCACCTGCAAATCTTTCAAAAGATGTGGGAGGTTACCCACGGCATTCGAATGAATGCTTATGCTTAACATCCATTCGCAGCCTGTGCGGGAGAACCCATGCTGGGAGCGGGGTTGGGCGGCCGGACATGCGGCAGGTGGGGTGTGGTGGACTCGCAAGGCTGCGAATCAACCAGAGTAACCCCCTAAATGTACACAGTCACCTGAGGCTCGTTCTGTATAAAACCACAAGAATGGGTAAATACAGCAGTCACATGGCTGATCATTCACCTGCTGACTGGGGAGAATTACACAGTAGTGAGGAAAACATCCGGTAAGCATGTGACACCTAGTAGCCATCCCCAGGAGTCAGGAGAATTGAGCAGTACCCAGATCCCTGCTTCTGAATAAGGCCAACAATGAGAAGACATGCAGTAAAAAACAAAGTGTATGGGGCAAAAGATCAAAGTGTCACTAATACAGTACTCTACAAAGCTTTAGAGCTTCAGAACAGGGAAATGTGAATGGCTCACATAAGCCAGATTGGAAACAAACTGTTTTCTTTATTTTCAGCAGGCAAAAATCATACAGGTTTTACAGCTTGGCAATTCAGATCATAGCTTTAGCAGGTTTAATGGCAATAATAATCCATTGGTCCCTAGCATAGACCTCGAACCCCAAAGCCTATTGCTCAGCCACTAACTGGAGTTGGAAACATTGACCCTCTGCCCTGAACAGATATTTTTTTTTTTTTTTTTTTTAAATAATTTTTATTATTACCAGGTAAGTAATCCATACAATAGAGACATTACAAAAGAATACAATGAGAAAAATTTGAGTATAAATCAATAGTACACATCCCCGTGCAATAGTAGAGAAAATAGCACAAATATCAAGGACTCTATTACAAGAAGGATTATTCGGCACATGTATACATCTCCTTAATGTATAAAATATCCATAGTACTCTCGTAAACCTGGAAAATTTTTCTAGGATGCTAACAAATGAACCAACACATAAGGACAAACTGGGTAAGACAAGACAAAAGACAGATTGGGTAGGAGAAGGGGGGGTATAGGAAAGGAGCAAAGAAAGGTGCGAAGTCGTGTAAGCATTTTCAAATAGTATGTATACCAAAATAAGAAGAACAGTAATACCATCTATCAGAGATCGTGCATACCGTATATCGAAGACAACAGTACTTATCCCATCTAGGTCCCACATCATTCGAGCCGGGAACCAGACGTCAGCTAAAGGAAGGTTTATCTTATTTGAAAAAAGGTTTTTGGATATCATCCAAGGTTTCAATAAAAGGATGCCAACGTCGGGAAAATTTTTGAGGGCCATGTAATGGGTCTACACAGGAAAGTTTCTGTTCAAAAAGAGCTGCTTGTAGCAACATATTTTTAACTAATTCAAGGCGTGGGGCCCCAGAGACGGTCCAGTGTTTTAAAATAGCTTTCTTAGCTATTGTAACAATAATCACAATGAGCGGGAGGGAATTGGTATCTATTCTATCAATTGGCCACTTCGAAAAAGTTAGGCCCATCATGGCTGCCGGCTCGAACCCAAAGGTTACATGAAACATACCTGTTAAATAGGCTAACACTTTATACCAAAATTTCTTTACTTTGTAACATCCCCACATACAGTGTTGAAAGTCTGCTTTTGACATTGAACATTTAGGACATACCCCTGTTTCAGAAGATATCATATGTCGCCTTCTATAAGGAGATATATAGGCCTTATGAAATGTGAAGAAGCAAACCTCCTGGTAATAAGACGCTATAAGAGCTTTCTGCGTCAAGGGGAGAAGAGCAGTAATATCCTCCGTCGATACTAATGAAGGAATGTCTTGTTGCCATTTGGCCAGTAGGTTGTTAATCTGAGCATTGTTTAAAGGTTCTGGATCCACAATAAGCTTGTATAAGAATTTCAACTTATAAGAACGGAATTGCAAGTAATCTAGTAATGAGTCAATGTCCACTACCTGGGATATATATTTAGTTTTTCCAAGGGGTTTATCAATGACCTTAAGAGAAGTAAGGAAATGGCAGGTCTGCATGTACATAAATCTATGTTTCTCCGGTAAGTTAAACCTACTAGAGATATCTGCAAATGGAATGAAACCACCTCCTGGATCAAACATCTTCGATGAAACATCAAGGCCTGCAGCCTTCCATCTGTAGAACCAAACATTTTCCAGGGATGGGGTAAAGTTAGGATTTCCCCACAATGGAATGAAGTGTGAGCTGAGAGGATTCCTGGACATCTGTTTATTCAACCTCCACCATGCATTATAAGTGTCCGTAAATAAAATATGCGAGAGGATGTCCACAGGGATTTTTGATCTAGGGGTCTGTAGGAGAGCTGCAGGAGCATATGGGAAAAACAAAGCAGATTCTATCTCTAAATCTGTATACACTGATTTATTAAGTAGCCAGTCACTGGAATATCTGAAAAATATAGCTAGCGAATAGGATATCAAATCTGGGATTCCCAGACCTCCATTTATTCTGGGAGACCTCAACCTTGTTTTTGCAATTCTAGGACGCTTCCTTTTCCAAAGAAAACTGGAAAAAATCTGTTCCAGACTTTTAATATCAGAGTTTTTCAGGGCTCGGGGAACCATTTGCATGAAATATAAAATTTTAGGGAAAGCGATGGATTTAATAATGGACGCTCTTCCAAGAAGTGACAAGGGGAGAGATGCCCATGACTGAAGTTTAAGTTTAATTTCCGAGATTGCTGAGGGAAAATTAAGATTATACATCTGTGCTAGATCAACCGGGATTTTAATACCCAAATATTTAAAATGTGTCTTATTTATCGTAAAGGGTATCTGGATGGATTCAAGAATCTTTGGGTCATATACGGCAAGCGGGACTAATTCCGATTTTGCCCAATTGACCTGATAGCCGGATCTAATTCCAAAGGACTTTAATAAATTTAAAATAGCTGGAATGGTTTGGGTAGGCTTAGAAATAAAAATAAGAGCATCATCAGCAAAAAGTGCTATTCTAATTTCCTGCTGCTTAACAGAGATTCCCTGTATCAAAGGTGAAGTGCGGATTGCCACTGCCAAAGGCTCTATGGCTAAATCGAAGAGGATGGGGGATAAGGGGCAACCTTGCCTAGTGCCTCTTTTTAAGGTAAAATAAGCAGAGCATAGGCCATTACAATTTACCGTCGATCTGGGGTTATCATATAACATTCTAATAATTGCAATAAATTGATTCGGAAACCCAAAACCCTTCAGAGTTCTATAAAGATGGGGCCAGAGGACCATATCGAATGCCTTCTCTGCGTCGAGGGCCAAGACCATATTGGGCAGGCCATCTGACGCAGAGAAGGCAGCCGAGCTCGAAATTGCAGCCACAACTCTTCTAACATTGGTCACAGCGTGTCTGCCCGTTACAAAACCGGATTGGTCCTTATGTATTAAATATGGGAGGATAGGCTTCAGTCTCTCCGACAATATCTTCGTGAGAATCTTAAAGTCAATATTAAGGAGAGATATCGGCCTATACGACCCAGGAAGGCCGAGATCTCTCCCCTGTTTAGGAATAACCTTTATAATTGCGTCAGAAAAATACAGCGGGAGAGAGCCTGAAGCTAAGGAAAAATTAAAAAATTGGGTTAGAGGTTGGGAGATATATGTTGACAAAATCTTAAAAAATTCAGTAGAATACCCGTCGGGTCCCGGGGCTTTGGCAGGTTTCAACTGACCTATCGCCCACCTGACTTCCTCGACAGTGATGTTAGATATCAGATTTCCCGAGAATTCAGCCGGAATCTGTGGCAAAGGCAATAGATCCCAATAAGCTTGATCAGAGGGGACAGTATCTATATCATCATGGGCTAGTGGGGTAGAATAGAGCTTTTCATAAAAAGCCCTCATAGTCTCCGCAATCCGCACTTCATCCTCAGCCATATCTCCATTATCTAGTCTAAGCGGGTGGATAGTGTTGGCCTGTCTAGGTCCTCTCAAAAGATTAGACATCATCTTTCCCATCTTATTTCCATGTCCATAGAACTTAGCATCTACATTAAATTGATATTTGTCCCCATGTAGTTTCAGATACTCTTGGAGAGTGATTTGCGCCTTCTTCAGAGCGCTCCTATTTAGAAGAGAGGGATCAAGTTTAAAATTCTGGTAGGCTAAAGAGAGGTTATGATGCAGTGAGACATAGTCTTCCTTATATTTCCTCTTCAGTCTACTAGAGTATGCGAGCAAGTCTCCCCTTATCACGGACTTAGCAGTCATCCAATAAATATCTGGTTTAGAGGTTTCATATTCTTTATTAGCCTCGGCATATCTTTCCCAAAAAGATATCAATTTATCCTTAAAAGCCGGGGATTTTGTTAAATGAGATGGAAATTTCCACGACGGGGGCTTCTTTACACATAAATCAAGTGAGAGGGTTAACGTAACTAATCCATGATCTGACAATAATGGGGGAAGGATTTTTGGATATTTTATTTTCGTAATTAGGTTTTCCGCGACAAGGATATAGTCCAATCTGGACCAGGTCTGATGTGTAAGGGATTGACAAGAATATTCGGAGCCTGTAGGATTCAAAGTCCTCCAGGAGTCAATAAGGTGTAAGGATTTTAAGATAAACGGTATCCCAACCCTGGGTAAGGAGGGAAGGCGTTTCGGGGTGGGGTATCTATCTAATATATACGATGCGACAAGGTTGAGGTCTCCACAGATTACCAAATTCTCCAGGTCATATTTAAGCAAAATCGAGATCAAACTAGTGAAAAAAGCTCGGTCATATTTAGTGGGGGCATATATATTGGCCACTATGAAAGCCACGTTACCTAATGTGAGCCTGGAGATGACACACCTGCCCCCGGAGTCGGCCTGCAGTGTATCAGTTGTGATTTGCAAGGTTTTACGTACCAAGGTAATCACACCGCAAGATTTGGATGTGTGAGAGGCAGCTCCCACTACCTTCCAATTTAGCATATTCAATTTTTTAACCTCCTCCGGGAGCAGGTGTGTCTCCTGCAAACAGGCGACATCTACCCCTTGTTTGGTCAGATAAGTCAACACTTTACGGCGCTTGGCCGGCGTATGTATGCCACGTACGTTTAAAGAGGCAATGGTAATAGACATTTTATCCTAGGTCTATAAAAACCATAACGCCCCCTTTCTTTGCATAAAGGACATACAAGGAAAACACACTAGGAAAGGGGAAGACATGGACAGGGACATACAAAAAGAGAACAAGAAGGCAGCTAAAACCAAGAACATCAGAACTTTGACTTCCGTTGCAAATATTGTCATAAAGATATATCAACAATATGACATTAATTATATAGTAACATAACATATAAACGAGCACCATGCTGATGACATGAGGTGCTTCCATATTAGAGCAGCAAAACTCCATCTACAGAGGGGATTTGTAATTCCAACCAAAACAGGTCATAACCTATAGTCGACCACAACAAAAACTGTTACTCAACTCTCCCAAGGCATACTGGGGGGAGAGGAGGGAAGTTGGCTCAATAAGAGCCATTTAGATAGGAGAAGCAGAGATATATTCCCTCAGGTAGGAGGAATATCAGTGATATCATCTTGGGAATCTCTGGCGGGTCTCGATGAAAGGAAAAGATCAGCTTGTTTTGGATCCTTGAAATCTTTAAAGCCCGTGGGTGTCACAATTCTGAGGGTGGCAGGATATAGAACAAAGAATTTTCTGTTGTCATTCACCAATTTATTGCACACAGGGTTAAAGGCTCGTCTCGCTTTTGATATTTCACTTGAAAAGTCCTGAAAGACTCTCAGATGATGTTGTTCCCACATGATGGGATGGATCTTTCGGGAAGCGGCCCAAATGACCTGTCTGTGTAAAAAATTAAGCACTTTGAAAATGACCACTCTAGGCTTCGAAGAGGCATTCTCCTGATGTACCAAGGGGCCCAGCCTGTGGATCCTTTCAATCACGAGATCGGTGCAGGCTTGTTCTACATGTAGGATTTTGGGCAGAGTGTGTTTAACCAGGCGCTCCAATGCGGGGCCTTTGACCGACTCGGGGATCCCTGCTATTCGCAAATTATTGCGGCGTAATCTATTTTCTATATTTTGAAGCGAGTCTGTGAGCCTTACATTTTCTTTAGATATGTGGGCGACGGTCATTTTCAGATCATGAATGTCATCAGTATTGTTACTGATGCGGGTCTCCGCCTCAGAGAGCCTGGTTGTTAGACCAGAGATTTGTGCGGTGATATCAGACACCGCCTGGTTCACCAACGGGGAGACAGTTGTCTGAATAGCGGCAATTAAGTCACTGTATTGTAGCGCAGCCAGGCTAGCGCTATCCGAAATACCTGCACTCAGTCTGTCCTCGGGTATCGGCTTCTTGGACGCTGGGAGGGGTGCCGCATCCTTCTCCTCCGCCGCCATGTTTTCTCCGCGGCGCTTGTCCTTTTGCTGCTGCATCGGGGCTTGCGGCTGTTGTTTAGCCGTCCCGGCCGGACCCAGGAATCTGTCCATGACGGGAGATTGCCTGCGAGGGGAGCGGGATCTGTCTCTGGTAGGTTTCGGCAGTTTCGTGCGGTTTTTAGTTCCCTCTGTAGCGGAGCTGCGTGGATATGCTGCTTATCCACTCATGCCGGAAACGGAAGTCCACCCTGAACAGATATTTAAGCAAATAACAAAACTGTTGTTATGTTGGGTACACATCAGAATGATTTTGGCTCAATTCCCCCGATTTTGACGCATCGTACAACCGATTGGATGTAAAAGTGCAGAATTGTACCTGTTTTCAGTACGATTTCGATCCGATGCATGCCCCCGCCGGTCGTTTGTCGGATTGGAGATTTTACCTGCTGCACTAAAGATTTGTCATCTACATTGGATTGGGTACTGGTCGTGTGCACATCGTGTACTCCAATCCATCGTGCGACCATCGTAGGATTTCAAAATCGTCACACGATCATGGTCACGATCATGGTCATTCTGGTGTGTACCCTACATAAATTAGGGATTTTATGGGATTTTCATCAGATATTAGGAAAACCCTGGACTGGATCTAATCAGTGCCACTGCTCTAACCTGATAACCTACCTTTCCATATTAACCTAATGTGGAACTATACTGTCCTTGCCACACTAACTAACCTCAGACCTAGACAATACAGATGTATTTTAGTCACTGCAATTAAATCTAAGGGGATTAATCACTTGGAAACACTACTTTATTCTACTTTGTCAAATTAATCTATGGCAATTAATCTCTCTAAAATCTCATCACACAGGTCAAAGTAGCATTTCCTGCCTTCAGACCCTTATGAAATTCCATGAAAGTATAATTAATGGCTCATATATTATAATAAATGGCTACAATTAATCGTTTGACGTTCAAATGACAATTACATTTTTAGCATTGTGCAATTAAAGGATCAGGGTCTGATTTAGAAGGGGCCGCAAATGCTGTCGCTGCTATGATGCTGCACCAGTAGATCTGTAAAAAAAAAAACATGCTAATGGCGCAGGTGCAGGGATTTGTACAGAGATGCCCTCAGTGGAGTCTGTAATCCGCAGCTTAAGTGTAAAGGATGCAATACTGGCAACATCATTCCCACACCAGCCCAACATCGAACTTCTGAGCTACTGTTCCGTAAGATTGCTAAGAATGACTGTCAAAATTGAGACACCGGGACCAATACAACTGTGAACAATTTGCAGATGCTGTGCCATGTTCCCTTTTGATAAACCACCAATGGTTGCCTCCCACAAATACTCATTACTCTCATTACTCTTTCATTATTCTCTTTACAAATAAATTCCCACTGCATCTGCAATTGCTTCTCATGCACAATTTAAAAAAAACTTTGCTGATTACATTAAATCTCTCTGACTTGCACTTGCTTAAGATGAAATAAACCATTCTGCATGGTTGTGGTATATAATGTGAGCATTCAGAATGTCTGCAGCATAATTGGCGTGATTCAGGTCCTAATGTAGCTGCAGCTCTTGCTTGGTACTGCACAAGTGCAGCATGCGTCTGCAACGTCGAATGCAGATCAGTGATTGACAGTTTGCTGCCATATGGGAGTGGGAAGCGGGTGGCAACAGCCTCTGTTGCCTATGTTTTTCGGGGGTGATGAGATCAGGATCTCTATCGTAGGATGGGGATTTGCTAGCCACTTTGTTACATCTATGAAGGCCGGCTTGCACAACCCCTTGGCTAACACATCTTAGGATGAAGCACTGATCACTAATAAAAGCTGGATGTGTGACACTCCCTGCGGCATTAACATATTAGAAAGGAGCAACAACAGCATTTCCAACCACATCTGAATCAGGCCCAATGGAACATCAACATTGACAGAATGTCGACATGGACATGTTGACATTGCCAGAACATACACATTGTGAATGTCAACAATACTCTGAGCATAACAATAACCAGTGGGAGGCAAGCCTGAGTAGCACAGCAGCGATGGATAAGCATTTCCATTTGCAATGCCACTAAGTGAAGCAAGAATTAGCGACTAGTTGGAATTTCAATTTCTTTATGCTTCATTGACTGGAGGAACAGCAACATGCCATTAAAGTATACATATCATACCATGAGATAGGGAGAGGTGACAGCATACTGTATGTCTGTTTTATGCAAGCCACTGAAATTGTAGCCAGTGAAGTGAGATTAGCAAGTCACATCATACCAGTAAACTACTGGAAAAGCAGCTGGAGAAACTGAAGGAGCAATGAAGCAATTTGTTAAGTAAGTAAGATCAAGGTTTTTTTCACTTTACTTATAAAAAGGGGTTTGCATGACAACATTCTGGCCACCATACTTGATCCTAGGTTAAAGTTGTGCATATGTTTTTCTTTCCAACCGACACAGATCTACAGAGATGCATAGAGCTACTTAGGAGAAAGTTGTCATGTGAAGTGGCGCATGACACTGTAATGTCTCCTGCTTTAATTCTTTCTTCAAACGCTACTACCAGGAAAAAAACTGAGCTTTTTCAGGAGACCCACTGGTGATCAACATTGTGACAACTTTCTCACAATTATTGACCCCTATATTGTGACCCATTGTAATACAATAAAAGTCAATAGAATGATGGAGGATGAATTTAATGACCATGCATAAATTAGAATGTCACAAAGTCTTTGTCCTGGAGTTTTATCCCAGCATCATCCCAGAGTACAACTACATCATGTACCACTTTTTCATTATGGGATATACTTTATGTGGACATTATTGACTGTCTTCTGTCTCTCACAGAGCCACTCTTTATCAACTCATGCTTCTTAGTCATCATCCTTGACTGGCATTGTATAACAATAAATTGTAATAATCATATAATGCTGTATTGATTTTCTTATTTGGGGGGGAGGACATTGTCAACAGTCTTTTGTCTCCCACAAGGCCATCCTTTACTAACTTATCCTTGTGATCATCCTTTCTTGTGTTTGCTTGACAGGCAGCGTATAATGATCATATATCATATAATACTGTATTTATTTTGGGGGCATCATTAGCAGTCTTCTGTTTCTCACCAGGCAATTATTTACTAGCTCACCCTTCTCATCAATCTGTTTTGTGTGTGCCTGACTGACAGCACATAATAAACTATAAAAATAATTATATAATCCTGTATTTTTGAGGGGTATTAGTCTTCTGCCTCTTGCAATGCCATTTAAAATCTCTCATTGTTTTGACTCCTGAGAACTATTCTTTGCTGTATTGAACAGATTGCATTTGCATTAGATGAAGACTGAATTCTTGGGTTTTTACAATTTGTTCTGTTGTCTTTTTTTAGTTTGCTTTACCTGGATTCCACTACATATCTCTGGACTGTCCTCAGGTCACTGATCTAGGGGGAGATTCTCTAAACTAAAAATGCTGTAAAAACCCCGTTATCGGGTTTTTACCGCATTTTGGGATGCTCTAAGCATCCCCCACCGGGTTACCGTGACGGGGAGCATCGCCAGAAACATCTGGCGATGCCCCATAGAAGCCTATGGGCTTCTAACGCGACCGCCACGCCACCCCGCACCAACCCCCTCTCACCTGTGTCTGGACAGCACAGAGCTGTGCTGCCCGACCTGTGACCTCCTCCTCCCTGCACTGTACATCCTCTTCCGGGTGCAGGGAGGAGAGCCAGCCCCCCCTGCAGCAGCAGCATCCAGGCCAGGTAAGAGAGGGAGGGGGGAGCCGCCGGTACCCGACGATCATCGCCGGGTCACCGCAAAAGTCAGCTCTTAACGCAAGAGCTGTCTTTTGTCATAATTATCACATATGTTAGATCATATGCGATAATTATGTTTGCGGTAGCCAGCGATGGGTGTCGGTAAGTGGGCGCGGATGTCAGAGCATCCCCCCCCCCTAGTCCTTTAGTAACCCTTTGAGTGCCAAGTGAATTTCTCAAAATAGGTGAGAGAATTCTAAAGCAAACATTTTCATTCATCATAATGACCTGTAATGTTTACCTTATATAGCAAATATAATCTTATTTTTTATTTGCATTTATATAACAAAATGTGAGTGATGCTGGCATTTTTATCTTATATTTTGCACATCGCTCACAGAGATGTTGGCACTGAAAGGGTTAATGAAGGCATTTTAGTTAAGGTTGAAGAGTGTTAGAATGTAGAGTGTAAGAATAGTGAAAGCAGCTACTACTGTATGTCAGGAGCAGAGGCAGCTGCAGCGCTGACCAAGGAGTGCAGGGTGGGGATCACAGAGCACATATACTGTATACACGCATGGTATCATGCATTTGATATATGTGCTGGATCTATCCCTCAGGGATCGCCAGCGCTAATTGGCATCATGTATGGTTGAGCTTGAAGAATCACACGGATTTTAAAAAGATTGCTGTTTTCACAATAAACACATTGGTGCATTGCCTCTTATCTTGACTAATTCTTATTCAAAATATTGGACATGTCTGGACATTTTAAATCTATCTTATAAATGAGAACTTCAATTTAGTTGTTTGTCTGATTGTGAATAAATCCGAAACCACAGTACCATTTGCAATGTGGTTATCACCACTGTATAAATCATTTTCCCAGGCAGGGTTTAGACCCAAACTAGGTACACATTAGATGATATGTACATAGCCCAACATCACTACCGATGGGATCCAGAATGCGGCAAGTTCATACATACACTTGCTGCTGCCAGGTCAGATGGGGGGAGCCACATGACATGCTGGTCATCGCCTGGGAGCACTGCAGGGCTCATTCAGGGCCACAATATTATATACACACGCATTATATATATATATATATATATATATATATATATATATATATACACACACACATACATACATACATACATACACAACACGTACACACATGGAGATAAATACACTTTGAATGTTACCAATTTGAATATACACTGTTAAATATGGCTGCTAGTTCTTATTTACTGTCATTTTAATAGTGCAGATGTATGTATTCTTTACCTTGTTTTACATTAGAGGAGAGTTTGTTGCCATTTTAAATGCATTTGGCAACAAGAAATCCCCTGATAAAGGAGATGAAGACAGGCTGTCATTGCTGATGGCAGGTATCGATGGCTGTGCTCACCCTGTTGTTAAAGTACTATTCTTTTTATCACTGGGAAGGTCACCTCGTATTAATCTGTCAGAATTAGGCACATGGCCATATGGAGACTCTGCAAGACTGTCTGCTCTTTCTGCAATTGCATTATATACACGTGCATCTCATACAGGACGAGACAAAACACAGTGTCTCACCATGTACATGCTTACCGGACTAAATTAGCCTAATCCCTGTCTTTGTAATAAATGGCAGATTAAAAGGAACACTGTTCTGTTCTGTGTGCTTTATCCTGGCAGCTGTTCCTGTCTTTCTGTCTGGCAGACAGAGAAACCTGCTCTATGATGCGCATCTGAAGGAAGAACCTTTGCTAATGTGAGACACGGACATATATTTACACGTTGAACACATGTAATACAGGGTTACAATCTATATTTACTACCACATGTACATGCACACATATTCGCGCTAGGGTTAATTTTGTTGGGAGCCAATTAACCTACCAGCATATTTTTGTTTTGCGGGAGAGTACCTGGAGGAAACCCACTCAAACTCCACATAGTTAAGGCAGAAAATACAAGAGTGGACTTTCCAAATTCCCTGAGGCGCAACCAGTCCAGATGTTTCTCTGGCCGTTAGTACTTCATTCAGTCTTTCTGTTGATTTTTCTGATGGTTCTCAGGGAATAAATCATAGAAGAAACCACCAATTAGATATAGACTGAAAAAATGATTAAAAAAAGATTCTGTTGCTGGAGCGAAGTAGGAGAGCATAGACGGGCGCAGGGGCGTAACTATAGCACCGCAGCCCCCACCACCGCGGGGGGGCGCTGTGCATGTGGGGGCGCCGGTGCTATAGTTAAACCCCCCCTCAATCCCCCGCAGACTTACCTATCGCGCTGGTCCCGGCGGCTCCGTTCTTCTGCTGAGGACCACCACAAAATGGCCGCCCCCATATAGCACACAGTTATCTGAAACTGTCTGCTGTATGGGGGCGGCCATTTTCTGGTGGTCCTCAGCAGAAGAACGGAGCCGCCGGGACCAGCGCGATAGGTAAGGCTGTGGGAGGTTGAGGGGGGGGTTTGCATGGGCGGCGGGGTAGGGGTGCTCGGCGGGGCGGCGACGGGGGGGGGGGCGCCCAAAACGTAGCTACGCCACTGGACGGGCGTACCCTACTCACAGCGTGAATGGCACTGTATGTGCACGTAGTGGGTACTTGTTCCGTTGGTTACTTCTCTATGGCCTCCTTCTTGGCTCCCAGAGATGTGTATAACGTACAAAATAAAAAGTGGACAACAATGTGTGACTCTGTTTACTTATAATGTGAACTCTTAATGATATATCATGGGAAAGAAATCCTATAGGTGCACCTCACTCACTTGTAACAAGGGGGAGGCACACACATAAAGGTTTATTTTCCCATTTAGTGCATCCAATACGTATATGGGTGTTGTGAAAATAATAGGCGTACCCCACTCAAGGTAAATATGGAAAGGTATAGGAATGTAGCGGGTTCTTTGCCTTTTGTGTCCTTTTCAGGTATTTGCAGTGATCAAAATTTCTCCATCCAAAGTGTATATGAATTAAACAGAAAAAATAGACAATGTGTAGTATCGTCACCACCACAAAAGGACACAAAAGGCAAAGAACCCGCTATAGGCCTATACCTTTCCATACTTACCGTGAGTGGGGTACGCCTATTATTTTCACAACACCCATATACGTATTGGATGCACTAAATGGGAAAAGAGTGAGGTGCGCCTATAGGATTCCTTTCCCATGATATATCATAAAGAGTTCACAGTATAAGTAAACGGAGTCACACATTGTTGTCCACTTTTTATTTGTATGGTATACACATCACTGGGAGCCAAGAAGGAGGCCATAGAAAAGTAACCAACGGAACAAGTACCCGCTACGTGCACATACAGTGCCATTCACGCTGTGAGTATGGTACGCCCGTCTATGATCTCCTACTTCGCTCCAGCAACAGAATCTTTTTTGAATAATTTTTTCAGTCTATATCTAATTGGTGGTTTCTTCTTTGATTTATTCCCTGAGAACCATCGGAAAAAATCAACAGAAAGACTGAATGAAGTACTAACGGCCAGAGAAACATCTGTACTGGTTGCGCCTCAGGAAATTTGTAAAGTCCACTCTTGTATTTTCTGTGTTACTGTTTTGGTTATTTGGTGATAACTAGGGATAAGTATGAATCAGAGGCAGCATTGCGCCAGGGAAGGGTCATATCCAATATCTGTTTTTTTACACATAGTTAAGGCCTTGGCAGAATCGAACCAATGATGTAATATGGTTATGGTAAAAGCTGATCAAAGCTGTCTAGATCAACCATGTTATGGTCAACCACCCTTTGTCAAACCGTCTAGTTAGGTGTCTTAAGATAGTTGACCGCATCTAGACCAACAGTAACGGAAGTTAGATGCCAGCTTTAGAGTAACAGGATCGTGGTCACCGGTCACATGATGGACATGAGGTTTTTTTATGCCAAATGTCACGGGGGTCCATGTGGCACTTTATGTGCACAGTGTCCCCTTGCATGGCTCGCTGCGTTCTCCATGCTTCCGGCATGGTACCACGCTATGCTCGGCACACTATTATATTTCACTCTATGTCCACTTGGATAGTAAAGTATGAACAAAGTCGACCTGTGACATTCAGCACCAAAAAAAACTCATGCCGACCATGTGACTGTCAACCACGCTCCCATCGCTCAAACACCGGCGTCTATCTTCTATTACTGTCGCTCTAGAGGCAGTCGATTATCTTTAGGCGTTAGGGTTAAACTAAACTTGGTTAACCATAACATGGTCGATTTAGACATCGTAGATCGGTTGACCAGATACAATATAATACTGTATAATAGTACTGGCTTCCTGTCCCTCGGGATCAACAGCACTATGTGATTCACAGCTGACGAAGCACCCAGTATGCAGCAATCGGCTTCACTTCTTCTAAGCCCGCACCCAGACTCCAATAAAACTAGCCAATGGAGTTCTGAGAGCAGGCTTAGAAGGAGAAGTGAAGTCAAATGCTGTATTCTGGGTGCAGTGGGGGCTGTGAATTGCACAGCACTACTGATCCCCGGGGACAGGCAGCCAGCACACATAAACATGCATGCAAGCAATGTTGCATGTAATATATGTGCTAACCACCCCCTCCCCCTGTGTGTGGTGTGTGTTTAGCACTGCCTGAAAGTATTATTTCTGAGAAATGTTACAACGTTTTAAATATTTACAAGCTGCACAATACTGCATGAAAATTCTTAGCTTCCTGAACTGAAATATAAAGTAAAGTTAATATGCTGCAGTGTACTGAACAGATATTCAAGTTTTTGTAGAAGAGAATATAAGGTGACACTGTATCCTAAACCATGTTCCCTCTGATGTATTAGGGATTTTGTATGACATGATTTTATTTCAATTATCCATTGCATTTAAACGTAGATTTAAATGTGCAGAGAGATATAGGTTATTTGGGGTAAAGGCATACTTAACTACTTTCTGGCTGCCCTTTCCGGGAGAGGGCAGCCAGCTCAGGTGGGGGCGGGGCTGCGGGGAGTGAAAATGGGTGGGACGGAGCCACGCTAGTGGCTATTTGTTTGGGGGCGTGTACAGAGTGATCATGCAACTTTAGCCACACCCCCAAATCATACCTCCCAACTTCTGTCTTCATGAAATAGGGACACTCGCGCGGCGAAGCCGCGCGAGCGCCCGAAAAGGGGGCGGGGCGTATGCAAATGAGGGCGCGGCTTATGCTAATTAGCCGCGACCTCATTTTCATACGAGAATAGACGCTGTGCGCATGCGCACAGCGTCTATTCTACTAGATTGGGGGTCTCCCAACTGTCACCCCCCCGCAGCGGGACAATGCCTGCCGCGGGTGGGACAGAGGGACAGGACCCGAAAATCGGGACTGTCCCTCCAAAATCGTGACAGTTGGGAGGTATGCCCAAATGTGCAATGCCATTTTGAATGCAGTGTACACGGTGGGCAGGGCTAAAACGGCGCGATTCGTGTCATTTGACCCATGGATCCCCCGCGCCGAGGGGGGGAGGGGGTCGTGGGTGCCGGCGGGGGGATCACGGGAGCCGGGCGGCTTTGCGGGAGGGTGGGCTGGGAGGGGGACCCGATTTCCGGGACCCTCCCGGCCATTCCAGGAGGGTAGGCAACCCTGAGTAAAGGCTGTATTTTCATTCTATATTGATAAACTGTTATCCATCTTTATTATGACACCCAGCATATATGTCAGAGACAGCTACAGATTTTACTAATGTACAGTATGGCACACACATAATGCTCGTGAGTATAATATATTTGGAGAAATCACCATTTATTCCAAACACTGTTGAAATAGAGTTAGAGAAGATATGTTGCTATAAGCTTAACCCCTTCCCGACATTTGACGTATATATACGTCATGGCCGGGAAGTACTTCCCGACACATGACGTATATATACGTCATGACTTCTAACTGTCACTGCATCTAGAGACGCAGTGACAGAGGGACGATGTCTGCTGTCCCTGACAGCAGACATGTCCCTGCATGCCCAGGGGGGGCTGCGATGCCGCCCCCCCGTCGGTGATCGCTGTGATTGGCTGTTCAGTGTGAACAGCCATTCACAGCGTTTTCTGTGTCACCGGCGAATAACGTTCGCCGGTGACACAGGGATCGGAGGTGATTGGTGCTGTAAAGTACAGCACCAATCACCGCGGGGTGTAAGGGTGACACTGGTGTCACCCCACCTCACCCCGCCCGCCCCCAAAGGCCGTGATTGGTTCGTCGGACCGATGGACCAATCACAGCCATGAATGGGGGGTTTAAACTAACGGTGACTGCACTGCAGACGCCATTCCGGTCTGGAATAGCGTGCAGTGCGGTCACCGTGCCCAGCTGCCGCCATTTACTGACCAGAACCCCTCTAAATACTTACCTGATCACTGCCTGGATCTTGCTTATTCTTGTGACATCCTGTGACATCCTGTGACATCCTGTGCTGTGTTGTGCTGCTGCGAGTTATTAGATAGAGAGATAGAGAGAGAGAGATAGAGAGAGATAGAGAGGCCTAGTGACAGAGAGTGCTATATTTTGTGCTGCTGCAGTGTGATAGAGCTATAGATAGAGAGATAGAGAGAGATAGAGAGAGATAGAGAGAGATAGAGAGATAGTGACAGATTGTGCTATATATTTTTTATATAACTGACTGCTGCCCCCCCTTTTGTGCTGATCAGTATAAATTAACTGATCAGCAACTTTTTGGGGGCGCAGGTTTTTTTTGTAGATATATATACCTGTCAGTGCTGCTGCTGCAGTGTCATAGAGTGAGAGATAGAGAGATAGAGAGATAGAGAGAGATAGTGACAGAGAGTGATAGAGACTGCTATATTTTGTGTCTGCTGCCCCCCTTTTGTGCACCCCCAGCAACTTTTTGGGGGTGCAGGGGTTATTTTTCATATATATAACTGTCAGTGCTGCTGCTGCAGTGTCATAGAGTGATAGATAGTGAGAGATAGAGAGATAGAGAGAGATAGTGACAGAGAGTGATAGAGAGTGCTAAATTTTGTGTCTGCTGCCCCCACCTTTTGTGCTGATCACTATATCTGAGGTGATCAGCAACTTTTTGGGGGTGCAGAGGTTTTTTTTTTTTATATATACCTGTCAGTTGCTGCCAGTTGCACTGTCAGTTGCACCAAAGGTTGTGCACCTGATGCCCCTCACTGGTAATCAGTGTCGCATCACTGATCACCTTTTTTTTTTTGTGGGTGCTGTGGGGTCTTTTTTTAATTTTTTTTTACACACACTGTGATTTTGTGGGTGTCCTGTGGCCACTGTGCACTGATCAGTGACGTACATCACTGATCAGCTTTTTCGGCACAGGGTTGATCTATTTTTTTTTTTTTTTTGATCAAATCCCTGTTGCCTTTGAGCGCTGTTCAGTGATGGACGTTACTGACCAACATCTGTGCTCAATTTTTGGCGCAGGACCTTTTTTTTTTTTTTTTTTAACCCCTTCAATTTTTTTTTTTTAACCCCTTCAATTTTTTTTTTTTTAACCCCTTCAATTTTTTTTTTTTGTATAAAGTATTTATTTTTTTCTGCACTACATACACACTACACACTACATACCCCCCGGGTTGAAATAAAGTATGTACCCCCCCCCCCTACACTATACACGTGTTGAAACATTTCACTACCAGTAACACAAAAATAAAAATGGCATCCCAAATGTCATCCCAAATGTCATCCCAGTCATCCAGAAGAATGTATTCAGTGGAGGAGGCATATGCCATGCTTGCCTCTGACTCTGACACAGCCAGTGAGGCAAGCGGGGAATTTGAAGGATTCGTCTTAAGCTCCTCTTCCTCCTCTGGTGATGAGGGACCCCCCTCAAAGACGCCCCCGTAGAGCAGCTGAGACCCACCCCCCAATAATTGATCTCGTATGGACCCCACCACCAGACAATTTTGAGCCCCAGGTTCCTGAGTTTTTGGCCATGCCAGGAATCCAATTTGATTCCACAGGTCTCAGAGAAATTGACTTTTTCAAATTATTTTTCTCTGATGATTTTATAAATTTAATGGTGGACCAAACTAATTTATATGCCCAGCAGTTTATTGCTCAAAACCCCACGTCATCATTTGCTAGGTGGACCCCTGTAGATGCAGTAGAGATGATGACGTTTTGGGGTCTGGTGTTTCATATGGGCATAGTAAAAAAGCCAGAAATTAGGCAATATTGGAGTACAGATGTTCTGTACAGCACCCCATTTTACCGTATGGCCATGCCCCGGGCTCGATTTGAGACGATCCTTAAATTTTTGCATTACAACGATAATGCACAGTGCCCACCCAGAGATGATCCCACCTTTGACCGGCTATTCAAAGTCAGGCCGGTCATTGATCATTTCAGTGCCAAATTTGCAGAGATGTACATCCCAGATAAATTCATTTGCATAGACGAGTCCCTTATACATTTTAAAGGAAGGGTTAAATTCCGCCAGTACCTTCCCAGTAAGAGGGCAAGGTATGGCATAAAAATGTATAAGCTGTGTGAAAGCACCTCAGGGTACACCCACATGTTTAGGGTATATGAAGGGAAGGATTCAAGAATTGAACCGCCAGAATGCCCCCCCTCCCTCGTAGGTGTTAGTGGAAAAATTGTCTGGGATTTAGTGCACCCCTTCCTGGATAAAGGTTATCACCTCTATGTGGATAACTTTTACACTAGCATCCCCCTGTTTAAGGCCCTTGGTTCAAGAGGTACAGCAGCTTGCGGTACTGTGCGCAAGAACCAAAGAGGCCTCCCAAAAACGCACATTGCCCAAGTAATGAGAAGGGGTGAAAGCAGGGGAATATGCACCGAAAATATGTTGTTGGTCAAATATAAGGACAAGAGGGATGTCCTTATACTGACAACAATTCACGGAGACAGTACCACCTCCGTCCCTGTACGAGGTACCAGTACCCACACCTCAAAACCTAATTGTATCCTGGATTACAATAGGTACATGGGCGGAGTGGATCTTTCAGATCAGGTACTGAAGCCGTACAGTGCCCTGCGGAAAACAAAAATCTGGTACAAGAAGCTGGCCGTGTATATCATCCAGATGGCACTGTATAACGCTTACGTGCTATTCCGTTCTACCGGCCAGAGGGGGACATTTATGCACTTTCAAGAGGAAGTCATAAAGGGCCTAGAATTTGGGAACCAGCAGGCAGAGGGCCCCAGTACTTCTAGTACTGGCCCCCGTATTGTACCAGGGCAGCATTTTCCGAACGAAATCCCCTCCACTGCAAGAAAGGGCAGGACACAAAAAAGGTGCAAAGTTTGCTATAAAAAGGGAATAAGAAAGGAAACTATTTTCCACTGTGAAACTTGCCCCGACAAACCCGGCCTATGTATAAAGGAGTGTTTTAAAATATACCACACATCTATGGATTATTAGGTTCATCATTTCACCGTGCTTCGGGGGTCTTGCTAATGCCACATAGCACCCACCAACATTCCACCAGAATCTGAGCTGCAAAATCCAAAAATCACTCCTTCCCTTCTGAGTCCTGCCATGCACCCAACTGGTATTTTTTGGTCACATATGAGGCATTGCCATACTCGGGAGAAATTGGGGCACAGATTTTGGGGTGCTTTTTCTCCTTCATACCTTCTGAAAATGAAAAATTTTGAGCCAGAACTGCATTTTTGTGTAAAAAATGTAATTTTTCATTTTCACTGCCCAGTTGTATCAAAATTGGTGAAACGCCTGGGGGTTTGAAATGTACACTATACCCCTAGATGAATTCCCTGAGGGGTGTAGTTTGCAAAATGGGGTCACTTGTGGGGTGGTTCCACTGTATTGGTGCTTTGGGGGTCTTGCTAATGCGACATAGCACCCACCAACATTCCACCAGAATTTGTGCTGCAAAATCCAAATATCACTCCTTCCCTTCTGAGTCCTGCCACTTTTTGGTCACACATGAGGCATTGCCGTACTCGGGAGAAATTGGGGCACAGATTTTGGGGTGCTTTTTCTCCTTCATACCTTCTGAAAATGAAAAATTTTGAGCCAGAACTGCATTTTTGGGTAAAAAAATGTAATTTTTCATTTTCACTGCCCAGTTGTATCAAAATTGGTGAAACCCCTGGGGGTTTGAAATGTACACTATACCCCTAGATGAATTCCCTGAGGGGTGTAGTTTGTAAAATGGGGTCACTTGTGGGGGGGTTCCACTGTATTGGTGCTTTGGGGGTCTTGCTAATGCGACATAGCACCCACCAACATTCCACCACCAAAAATCACTCCTTCCCTTCTGAGTCCTGCCATGCACCCAACTGGTATTTTTTGGTCACATGTGAGGCATTGCCATACTCGGGAGAAATTGGGGCACAGATTTTGGGGTGCTTTTTCTCCTTCATACCTTATGAAAATGAAAAATTTTGAGCCAGAACTGCATTTTTGTGTAAAAAAATGTAATTTTTCATTTTCACTGCCCAGTTGTATCAAAATTGGTGAAACCCCTGGGGGTTTGAAATGTACACTATACCCCTAGATGAATTCCCTGAGGGGTGTAGTTTGCAAAATGGGGTCACTTGTGGGGGGGTTCCACTGTATTGGTGCTTGGGGGGTCTTGCTAATGCAACATAGCACCCACCAACATTCCACCAGAATCTGAGCTGCAAAATCCAAAAATCACTCCTTCCTTTCTGAGTCCTGCCATGCACCCAAATGGTATTTTTTGGTCACATGTGAGGCATTGCCGTACTCGGGAGAAATTGGGGCACAGATTTTGGGGTGCTTTGTCTCCTTCATTCCTTGTGAAAATGAAAAATTTTGAGCCAGAACTGCATTTTTGTGTAAAAAATGTAATTTTTCATTTGCACAGCCCAGTTGTATCAAAATTGGTGAAACCCCTGGGGGTTTGAAATGTACACTATACCCCTAGATGAATTCCCTGAGGGGTGTAGTTTGCAAAATGGGGTCACTTGTGGGGGGGTTCCACTGTATTGGTGCTTGGGGGGTCTTGCTAATGCGACATAGCACCCACCAAAATTCCACCAGAATCTGAGCTGCAAAATCCAAAAATCACTCCTTCCCTTCTGAGTCCTGCCATGCACCCAAATGGTATTTTTTGGTCACATGTGAGGCATTGCCGTACTCGGGAGAAATTGGGGCACAGATTTTGGGGTGCTTTTTCTCCTTCTTACCTTCTGAAAATGAAAAATTTTGAGCCAGAACTGCATTTTTGTGTAAAAAAATGTAATTTTTCATTTTCACTGCCCAGTTGTATCAAAATTGGTGAAACCCCTGGGGGTTTGAAATGTAAACTATACCCCTAGATGAATTCCCTGAGGGGTGTAGTTTGCAAAATGGGGTCACTTGTGGGGGGGTTCCACTGTATTGGTGCTTGGGGGGTCTTGCTAATGCAACATAGCACCCACCAACATTCCACCAGAATCTGAGCTGCAAAATCCAAAAATCACTCCTTCCTTTCTGAGTCCTGCCATGCACCCAAATGGTATTTTTTGGTCACATGTGAGGCATTGCCGTACTCGGGAGAAATTGGGGCACAGATTTTGGGGTGCTTTGTCTCCTTCATTCCTTGTGAAAATGAAAAATTTTGAGCCAGAACTGCATTTTTGTGTAAAAAATGTAATTTTTCATTTGCACAGCCCAGTTGTATCAAAATTGGTGAAACCCCTGGGGGTTTGAAATGTACACTATACCCCTAGATGAATTCCCTGAGGGGTGTAGTTTGCAAAATGGGGTCACTTGTGGGGGGGTTCCACTGTATTGGTGCTTGGGGGGTCTTGCTAATGCGACATAGCACCCACCAAAATTCCACCAGAATCTGAGCTGCAAAATCCAAAAATCACTCCTTCCCTTCTGAGTCCTGCCATGCACCCAAATGGTATTTTTTGGTCACATGTGAGGCATTGCCGTACTCGGGAGAAATTGGGGCACAGATTTTGGGGTGCTTTTTCTCCTTCTTACCTTCTGAAAATGAAAAATTTTGAGCCAGAACTGCATTTTTGTGTAAAAAAATGTAATTTTTCATTTTCACTGCCCAGTTGTATCAAAATTGGTGAAACCCCTGGGGGTTTGAAATATACACTATACCCCTAGATGAATTCCCTGAGGGGTGTAGTTTGCAAAATGGGGTCACTTGTGGGGGGGGTTCCACTGTATTGGTGCTTTGGGGGTCTTGCTAATGCGAAATAGCACCCACCAACATTCCACCACCAAAAATCACTCCTTCCCTTCTGAGTCCTGCCATGCACCCAACTGGTATTTTTTGGTCACATATGAGGCATTGCCATACTCGGGAGAAATTGGGGCACAGATTTTGGGGTGCTTTTTCTCCTTCATACCTTATGAAAATGAAAAATTTTGAGCCAGAACTGCATTTTTGTGTAAAAAAATGTAATTTTTCATTTTCACTGCCCAGTTGTATCAAAATTGGTGAAACCCCTGGGGGTTTGAAATGTACACTATACCCCTAGATGAATTCCCTGAGGGGTGTAGTTTGCAAAATGGGGTCACTTGTGGGGGGGTTCCACTGTATTGGTGCTTGGGGGGTCTTGCTAATGCAACATAGCACCCACCAACATTCCACCAGAATCTGAGCTGCAAAATCCAAAAATCACTCCTTCCCTTCTGAGTCCTGCCATGCACCCAAATGGTATTTTTTGGTCACATGTGAGGCATTGCCGTACTCGGGAGAAATTGGGGCACAGATTTTGGGGTGCTTTTTCTCCTTCATTCCTTGTGAAAATGAAAAATTTGGAGCCAGAACTGCATTTTTGTGTAAAAAAATTAATTTTTCATTTTCACTGCCCAGTTGTATCAAAATTGGTGAAACCCCTGGGGGTTTGAAATATACACTATACCCCTAGATGAATTCCCTGAGGGGTGTAGTTTGCAAAATGGGGTCACTTGTGGGGGGGGTTCCACTGTATTGGTGCTTTGGGGGTCTTGCTAATGCGAAATAGCACCCACCAACATTCCACCACCAAAAATCACTCCTTCCCTTCTGAGTCCTGCCATGCACCCAACTGGTATTTTTTGGTCACATATGAGGCATTGCCATACTCGGGAGAAATTGGGGCACAGATTTTGGGGTGCTTTTTCTCCTTCATACCTTATGAAAATGAAAAATTTTGAGCCAGAACTGCATTTTTGTGTAAAAAAATGTAATTTTTCATTTTCACTGCCCAGTTGTATCAAAATTGGTGAAACCCCTGGGGGTTTGAAATGTACACTATACCCCTAGATGAATTCCCTGAGGGGTGTAGTTTGCAAAATGGGGTCACTTGTGGGGGGGTTCCACTGTATTGGTGCTTGGGGGGTCTTGCTAATGCAACATAGCACCCACCAACATTCCACCAGAATCTGAGCTGCAAAATCCAAAAATCACTCCTTCCCTTCTGAGTCCTGCCATGCACCCAAATGGTATTTTTTGGTCACATGTGAGGCATTGCCGTACTCGGGAGAAATTGGGGCACAGATTTTGGGGTGCTTTTTCTCCTTCATTCCTTGTGAAAATGAAAAATTTGGAGCCAGAACTGCATTTTTGTGTAAAAAAATTAATTTTTCATTTTCACTGCCCAGTTGTACCACAATTGGTGAAACCCCTGGGGGTTTGAAATGTACACTATACCCCTAGATGAATTCCCTGAGGGGTGTAGTTTGCAAAATGGGGTCACTTGTGGGGGGGTTCCTAAATTTTAGCATCTTATGGTGCCTAGAAACCTACATGGTGCCTAAAAAATAATCTCATAAAAAGGAGGCTCCAAAATCAAGTAGGTGCTCCTTCTATTATGAAGCCTGTGGTTTGGTCAACGTGCACACTAGGGCCACATATAGGATATTTATGAAAACAAAAGAATTGGGGGAATCAATTTTTAGTCACATTTCTCTAGTAAAATGTACTGTGTTCCTTAGAAAAATGTATTAAAATTGCAAATCTGCAAAAAAAATGAAATTTTGAAATTTCACCTACACTTTGTTTTAATTCCTGTGAAACACCTAAAGGGTTAACAAACTTCCAAAATGCTGTTTTGAATACTGTGAGGGGTGCAGTTTTTGAAATGGTATCATTTATGGGGGTGTCTCACATACAAGTCCCTCAAAGTCACATCAGAACTGAACTGGTCCCTAAAAAAATCAGTGTTTGAAATTTTCTTGAAAATTTGAGAATTTGCTATTCATATTGTAAGCCTCCTAGTGTCCAAAAAAATTAAAAGGAAGTTGAAATAATGATGGAAACATAAAGTAGACATATGGTCTATGTTAGTTATTAACTATTTTGAGTGGTATGATTATTTGTCTCACAAGCAGAAAATTTAACATTTTGCAAATTGCTAAATTTTCCATTTTTTTACGACATTTTGGTATTTTTCACAAAAAAACACAGACTGTATCGACCCAAATTTACCACTAATTTGAAGTACAATGTGTCACGAAAAAATATTCTCAAAATCACTGGGATAAGTAAAAGCAAAAAAAAGTTATCCCCACTTAAGTGATACATGTCAGATTTGAAAAAAAGGGCTCTGTCAGGAACGCAAAAACTGGCTCTGTCAGGAAGGGGTTAAACTACCAGGAGTGATAAAGTATTTCTCATGTGTGTGGTTATAGAAACATAGATCTTCCACAATGACACCATGAAGGACCCTTTTTCCCATACTGAATATCTGTGTATGTGAAATAACATCATCTTAATGTGGCTTATTGCTCTGGCCAGGTACCCAATTTAAAGGTCCAACATATAATGAGTTCATCAATTTAAAACATAATATGCTCACACAATTCATATTTTAATATCCATTCAGCTACTGAGTCTTTCATAGCCATCGAGTGATTGATACTGACCCTGATAATGATTTAAGGCTCATCCTCACAATCTGAATTGACAGCGTCCCCAGCTTGTTTCATTAGCTGAACAGAGATGTGCACTGTAGGCTTAAGCCACAGTCTTTCCAGTCTGCTCTATATTTCATATCCCAATGCTGAGATGCAAGCAGCTGAGGGTCAGCAAGTGATCTACAGAAAGCGTGGAAGTGAACAGATGTCTAGTTCCTGTGCTGGGAGAAATATAGCAATGAAATGGGGTTATAAAGTAATGATGAAAGGAACTAAGTGCCCTCATTGTGTCATTGCTGGACAAAGCCTGTAACGTGAATGATTAAGAAATAATATCAGTTTTTGGCACTCATATGCACTTAAAGGGGATATCTGACAGTATGTTGTAGAGGTTTCTTTTTAGAAATATAGTATATATTTTTCCAGGGAAACTTTAACGGGGCTAAAAGAAGAATCAGACTGGATGAGAATAGGGGCATGCAACTGAGTGCTGCAAACTTTGCACCAAGAAAGCCTTGGCACCAGTAAGTATGTGACACAATTACATTGTATGAAATAAAAACCTCCTCTGGTGGGAGTGTTTGAGCCCAGGCATGGATATATCCACTTTAATAACTCCTCGTCTGACGTACCAAATTTGTAATGTGATAGCAAGATGCTAAATGTGTCAACTGTTGGTGCTCCACCTGCTGCTGGACCCAAGGGCATAGATACAACAAGTACAAGCTGCTGCTACACAGCCTTCCCCCTGCACTTAGTTATAATGCATACAGCTTCTTCTGTCTCTCTTACCTCATAGATGCATAGCCACACCTCCTCTTAGACAGAGTCAATCATGAGAGGAACAGGTCCATGGGGTTGGGAGTTGGGATGGCCATCGATGATTTTTGTCAGATGTACAGGTGTTTTGTGTTCAATGCATGACTACAAGGCACTTGCATGACTTTAGGGGCAATTGTAATTGAGAAGTCCAGGAGGAAGATGTGTGATTAACTGAAACGGTACCGTTGACTACGATGGTGGTTTTACCATGTAACCACGGTTGGAGGATTATACAAAACATGCATTATTGACCACTGATGTTTTAATGTTTTGGTCATTGTACCATTAAAATGTTTTTAAATATTTTTGATGGATTCAAATTTTCTAAAGTAAGAGGTGTGCTTGGTCTGCATTACTTCACCCCTTTTCTACAACATGGGCAGAGCCTGCTCCTCTTAGTGGCTCTTGTTCACTTCAGCGGTGGTAACAGCATGACATCACAGAGGTTATGCCCTGGGACAGGCTTTTCTGTTGGAATTACTGGGCAGAGCTGTGGTGAAAACTTTATATTTTTCAAACAGTGCTGGGAAATTAACATAAGGGGCCAAATGTAATAGGGTGAGAGTTTCAGAAAGTGAGAGATTTTGGGAGAGTTTTCCCCTGTTTTTTAAAGCAGCAATCAATTATACTGCAAAACCAGGTTGATTTTGCCATGTAAATGATTGCTGCTTTAAAAAACAGGGGAAAACTCTCCCAAAATCTCTCACTTTCTGAAACTCTCACCCTATTACATTTGGCCCAAGAGATGTTTTCGTCTCTTGGTAAACCTTTCTAAAATAATATAACATTATTTATCCATAACAAAATAATTATTTTTTGGGTGTTTTACCATTTCTGAACAGAAGTAAAAAATATAATCCCTGATAAATAGTTGTTTAGTGGCTGCCGGGACCCTGTTAATGCACGAATCCTTGAACTTTTCATGGATTCTATGTGTTAATGTTCGTTATTTTTTCACCACAGTTAACTTAATGGACTAATTGATTTCAGCCCTTAGTAGCATATTCTGTAAATAACACTTTGAAATATAACTTTCTGGGGTCTATTCATTATGAAAAAATATTTAGGCAATATAGGGGAGGGGGTTGGGATCATTTGGTCTATTGCATTATGGTAGAAAGTAATTAGGTCGAATCCATTAGGTCGACATGCTAAAAGGTCGACATGATTCTAGGTCGACATGGGAAAAGGTCGACATGATTCTAGGTCGAAAGGTCATTAGTTCGACAGGTCATTAGTTCGACAAGGTCATTAGTTCGACATTGTCTATGTCGACATTCACAAGGTCGACATGGGGTTTTTCACTGTTTTTTTACCTGAATGTCAACACAGTCGACATGGACACAGTTTAAAGTGCACTGCATCCCCTCGCATCGCTCGCTGCGCTCGCTATGCGTCAGGCACGGTGCCTCGCTACGCTCGGCACACTATTTTATTCTCCCACCACGCCCTAGTGGATGGTAGGGCATGAAATACCGCCTGTCGGCACATGTTGGCTCAAAAAACAGTGAAAAACTCCATGTCGACCTTGTGAATGTCGACATAGACAATGTCGAACTAATGACCTTGTCGAACTAATGACCTGTCGAACTAATGACTTTTCGAACTAGAATCATGTCGACCTTTTCCCATGTCGACCTAGAGTCATGTCGACCTTTTAGCATGTCGACCTAATGGATTCGACCTAATGACTTTCTACCATAATGCAGTAGACCAAATGACCGCATCCCAGGGGGGGTTAGTGTTAGGCTGCAGAGGAGGAGGATTAGGGTTAGGAACCAAGGGGGTTTGGTTAGGGTTAGGCCTGGGGGGATGAGGGTCAGAGCAGATTTAGATTTAGAATCTTTATCCAAGACCACCTCCAAACAATGTATTCTAAAAAGATTTTTAATTTAAATATATGTGGCTTTAAAAACTGATAAGAGCAGGAGCAACTGAATAGTTCCATGGTTACATTGGGCTTTACGAGCTGCTGCACCAACTGCCATTAGCAGTCATCTACCGCCAGGCATGATATGGGGATGAGTAGGGATTGTCCCTAATACAGCCCCCTCAGGTGTGTCAGAAAGTTGACCAGGGAAGCCTCTGCATACACCTTTACCTTCAGACAAAAACTCAGAATTAAGGAGGTTATTCTGGTTGGTGCGTACATTTCCGAAATCTTTCGGAGCGGTCCGCACGCCACGCTGTGCGGACATCGTCCGAAGAAATGCCCACCGGACCTCCGCATACGGACGGACTCACAGTAGAAGAACAGGGCGTGTTTACGGACGACATCCAAACCTTGCGTGTGCGGTGGACACACACATATTCTGCACGGTCTTACAGCGTTTGCACAGTTTTACCGCGCCAGAACGGACAGGAACCTCGCAAAAATCACCACTCTTATCTGAACTCTGAAATCGGTCACATGACACACTTATGCAATTAGGTAACCTCATTAAAAAGTGTTTGTTTGCTATTGGATTCAATTAAATCCTAATACATACTTAAACACATTACTACCACATCCATTACACACACATTAACTCTTACATCATGTGAAGTGATATTTTAATCATTGTCACCCCTTTATGTATACATATGATATCAGAATTGCACGTCAAATGCACGTCAAATGCAATATTGAGTAATGAATAAAGGAGTGGATTGTATTGTGTTCAGCTGACATTGGTTGAGGTGCGCCCGTACTGATTGGGCGTTCCGAATGCCTAGCGCATGACCGAGTGGTGTCCGCAAAGCAATACTTGGTAATGAAGACCGCATGTTTCCTGCCTTTTTGTTCGTGTGCATTCGGTGTGCTGTCCGAATGTACGCGTACCATAATTAGTGCACTCCCTCGTGTACGCCCAGTTTAGCCCACTTTGAAACTACGCCCCTGTGTATTTCCGAATGACGCCCATAATACGCCCATATCTCCCGAGTGAATGCGGTGCACATTTCTGTACGGTATTAGTGCGAACAAGTACGGCTAAAAAACGCCATCCGAAAGAGTTCGGGAAAGTACGCACAGACCAGAATAAGGCCTTAAGTGACATTGCCAAAAACAATGCTATAAATTCTCCAGTGATTTTGCACATTCCTAACAGTTATGTGCAGGTAATTAACCGATGAAAAAGCCTTTATCAGGTGATAAATATGTTTGGTGCAAAATATTTAAAGACATTCCATAGTAATTTACAGAAGGTAATAATCTGCAGGTGCGTACACAGGCTTTTTATACATTTTCTAAAGCTGAATGTCAAAAATTAGTAAACCATTGCGTAATCCCCCAGAAGACAGTGAATAATAAATTATGAGCACATCACATTACAACAATTGGAAATGTGATATGCTTACTAAAAAATGCTTGGAGGAGAATTTTGCAGATACTCCTCCTATTACCCTTTAGTACATATAGGACATATTTAAATAATGTGATAAATACGCCCGTCTGTCAGAGCTCCATCACTTTAGAAATATCTTCATGCCTGGTATGACCTGAGTGCTTCTCATGTCCAGACATAATAAATATAAATATCTCTATGCAGACTTGTTTGATAATGAATGTGTCTTTAGCAGATACTATGCAATAGGCAAGTATAATTACTAGCTAAGCCCTCTCAATGCAAAAGCTTTGAAAGCTAGTCTGCTACCTTGTGATTGCCTCTGTGTTTCTCTGTATGTGTGATTGCCTCTGTGTTTCTGTATGTGTGAAAGAGACTTAGTTCCACTCGCTGCCAGCAGATGGCAGTGTTTCGGTTATACACAGACACTAGACATGAGAGAGAGAGATATGCGCTAGTCCTTCATATTAAAAGTTTCTCATAAGTTCAAAGATCCAGTTTGGTGCTGCTTAATACTCTCCGAATAGCCGGTCCCACGGCTCCACAAGAGATATGCAAAAGAATCGAGAAACGCACAATGAGCTATAAGAATAACAATATTTATATACTGTATAGTAACAAAGCTCACATACAATTAAAATTCAAAGTAACACGTACACAGGTAGAACACGTCCTAAGCGTTTTGTCACTTCAGAGTAGAGAAGTGCAGACTCGGATTCCAGAGATCCGAGCCCCCACGGACATCATCATTCCGAGCCCGGTTCCGAGCAGCGCTCGGAGATTCCCGCCTGACTCGGGTCCATCCGCGTGGTCAGAACATCATCTCCCGGCGCCGGATTTTGCGAGGCTTTAAATAGCAGCTGCTGTGCCCGCCATCTTCACTCCAGTCTAGTAGTGGGTTGGGAGAGGGTGTGTTGGTGCTGCTGCTGGGGCTTAAACTTGAGCTTGAACACAATATGTTTTATTCGCCGGGGCTGTCTCTCAGTGCTGCTGTGTAGTCTAAATGTGTACTTGTAGTACTACTGTCTCCTCTGTGCTGGGGTATACCTCTGGTGCTGTGCTGTAATATTATATATTATATTAATAATTAATTATATTATATATATAGTCCACTGGTGCTGCCTGCACTGAATCTTCCAGTATTATTTAGTTACTCAGTCCACTGTTGCCACTACCTAGTACATACTTACTAGGTTTAACTAATGTTTTACTAATGTTAAAACAATATTCTCTAATAGCAAAACTGTGGCAAAGCATGCTGGGATGTGTATTTTCACAACATCTGGAGGGCCAATGTTGGACATGCCTGGTCTATACAACGATCCCATTCCATTTCAGCTATGCAAACAACATTAAGTTTTTGCATCAAACTACTGGGCTACTGATTTTGTGGGTAATATGACATGCAGTTGGAGTGCATTGAACTGTATACTGAAGTAGACATTTACTAACATCAGCAAGTAGATGTGCAGGCATGGATTGTGGTTCCTTGGGCCATGAGATGGAATAGAAAATGTATAAGGATGACTGAAATGACAGACGTGTGGACCTAAAACAGCTTTTGTATTATTAGCATTCTTGTATGATAAACTTACTCTGTGTATGTGAGCATGGTCATTTTTAGGTAAAGTAAGCTAATCCGCATATCATAGTTATCCGACTGAACATCATGTATTCCCGATTTGTTGGCTTGTTGCACTGGTCGGCTGCCTTGCACAGATGTTTGTGTAACAGAGTGTGCAGGAAAGGATCAATTGTCCTGCCTACTGAAACGTCACAGTGCTTTGCTCTTAGTTTATAATACAAGGAACACAATCTCTGCAAAATGCTGATTACAACAGTTACAGTATTTACAGTTCTACATTTAATACTTCGGACAAGAATACAGCAGCATACTTCCTCCAACTCATGTCCCGTTCAGGATAATACAGTCCCAAGAGCTAATGCAGAGTTTTACCATCATTAGTGCAGCGCATACTCTGTCACTGAAAGCACACATGGAATGGCACTGCAGAGTTCTATGCATTTCAACAGCATCTAATAATGATGGAGCAAGCATAACGGGTTCCCGACAGTCGGGATCCTGACAGTCATTTATCCGACGTCAGGATCCCGACTGTCAAAACGCCAACAACCGGGTGCGCCACGGCAACCCACTATTTTCCCTCGTGTGGGTCCACGACTCCCATAGAGGGAGAATAGAATAGGTGGCTCGCGTGCCCACAAGGGGATTTTTTGCGCTCGCCATGCTGTCTGACTCCGGGCAGTTGGGATCCCGACATCGGGATAATGACTGTCGGGATCCCAACTGTCGGAGTCGCATACCACACCCAGCATAACTGGGCTCTCATTCTCATGTAAGAAAAGTGTCCACGTGGGCTAGAGAGAGGTGGTTGTAAGGGGAAATATGCCAGGCTTATGTTCTCGCATGTAGTAATTGGGTATGATAGATTGTGCACAAATGATGATGACTTGTAGAAAACTAGAATTACACTTAATGGTGATTGTATTGCAAGGTGCATACAACTTTGCATTCAGGTGAATATGCCAGCGAGCCCGTAAGGGGCTTCATTGCGCTCCTCACGCTCTGCAGTCGGGATTTCGACATTGGAGTACTGACTGTCGGAATCCCGACTGTCGGGGTATTATACCACACCCGAGCCAGGTACCACATCTACTCAGATGGTTGGCGTGCATACAATATGCAAGGATTGGAGCAGGCGGGATACCACCACATGCGCATCAACCACTGTTATAACTTCATGGACCCAGACACTGGGGTCTATACCCAAAATATCAGGAGGCTCTTGGGCTCCCCCAAGTGGAGGAATAAGAGGCAGAGGGGCACTGCATACTTGCAGGAATTCATATGGCACAAAACCCTAGGGGCGGAGGACGCTTTTCTGCACATATTAAATGCACTGACTCTTGTCCCAACTGCACACAAAGCTGAAGGGGCTGCTGTGCCGGAGGATTAAGTGTTTTTGACCTTTCTGGGACTTGTTGTTCTACACTATTATTGTTTTTTGCTCATTGTTTTTATTCTTTATGTCAATAAAATCCATTTGACAGATAACACGTGTCATCATTATTGTTTCAGATAGATGACATGACAGGTGTGAATGTGTTCCTGAAACACCCCCACTATCCAAGGCAGCCCGAAGTGTGGCAGACGCTGTATGCATCCTCCCGACCTGTTCATACCCCCACTATCCACGTCGGCATGGAGTTAATTTTCTAAAATGTGGCAAGCACAGCGTGCCACCGAGCCCGAAGCGCGGCAAGTGCAGCGCGCCCCGCGAGCGCCGCAAGGGGACGCGTATTACTTGACATGTATTCCGCTCCCCACGCTTCGGGCTCGTTTTGTGCATCCACTCACGGGGCTCGTGGCTGGCTGCACTCGCCACACTTTATAAAATCAACTCCACGCCAACGTGGATAGTGGGGGTATGAACAGATTGGAGGACACGTACAGCATCCGCTCGCCACGCTTCAGGCTGCCGTGGATACTGGGGGTTTGAAATGGAGGCGGGGACACTACGCTGACTACGCTAGGCTGCCGTTGGGCTATGCTGACAGAGTAGCGTAAGGTGCCGCCGTGAAACTACACAAGTACCGAGTGCCACACTACCCATTCTTAGAAAGGTTGTTGCTTTCTCACATAAAAATCTTCCACTCTCAGCTATTCATTCTTTCAACAGTCACCATTCAATTTGGACTGACCCTGAAGGTGCATCTCCAGAAGGATTCAGGTATCATTCCTCAATCTGAATCAGTTAGAGGTGAACTGACAGTGTATCCACTCGGCAGAGTTCATTAAATATGGGCTGGGGGGAAAACAGTTCAGTGCTGGCCAGGCTCACCAGGCTGGACCATATTTCATATCCAAGCACTGTACCGTGGCAGCACAGAGCACTGAGTGATGGAGTGAAAGCTCAGAGATCGAACTGCCATCTAAATCTTCTTTTGGAAGAAACATAATAAGGAACAAGTGGAGATAGAAACAGAGAGGGAGAAGAAGAGCTGCACATAGGAATATATGAGAACAATAACCCTTATGCATATATTACTGACTATACTCTTATGCATATATTACTGACTATACCCTTATGCATATATTACTGACTATACCCTTATGCATATATTACTGACTATACCCTTATGCATATATTACTGACTATACCCTTATGCAAATATTACTGACTATACCCTTATGTATATATTACTGACTATACCCTTATGTATACATACCTCCCAACATGACCCTCTCCAGGAGGGACACATTGCTCTGTTTCTGGACTTCTCCCTTAATTAATGATTGCCATTACCTGTGTTGAAGCACCTTTCTTATCCTGTGTGAAACAGGTGATGGCAATCATACATTATGAGGGAAGTCAAAAAACAGAGCAATGTGTCCCTCCTGGAGAGGGTCATGTTGGGAGGTATGGTATTTTATGTTGTGGCTTCCAGCCTACCTCTGCATTCAGACATTTGGTAAATTTAAAAGGGAATAAATAATACAGAAAATGTATTATTAGAATTGTATGCAGGGTAATATTAGCTCAATAGTTCTGTTGCTATCTCTTATATATTTGGCTACATCTGTCACTCAAAGTGTGTGAGTGTGTGTATAACAGGAGGGACACATTGCTCTGTTTCTGGACATCTCCCTTAATTAATGATTGCCAGCACCTGTGTTGAAGCACCTTTCTAATCAATTAATAACATGTGTGAAACAGGTGATGGCAATCATACATTATGAGGGAAGTCCAGAAACAGAGCAATGTGTCCCTCCTGGAGAGGGTCATGTTGGGAGGTATGTGTATATATTACTGACTATACCCTTATGCATATATTACTGACTATACCCTTATGCATATATTAGGACTATTCTCAGGTGTGTTTGAGTGGGGCCTGAGTCACAAACAGATCTGAATGCGGTTGCTCTAGGGGTTCTCAAACTCTTTTGCTCTGGGACCCCATCAGACATTAAAAAATAATGACAGGACCCCAGCAAGTTACTGCAGAAGGTCATCACATCACATGTGTAGTCAGCAGACAGCACATACATGGCAGCATTGTGAAGGCACAAAATAATGGGTGGAGCCTAAAATAACAGACATTTCAAGGTGCAAGTGGTCACAGGTGCAGCAACGGAAGCACGCAGGTGTAAGTGGTCACAGGTGCAGGAACTGGAGCACGCAGGTGCAAGTGGTCACAGGTGCAGGAACTGGAGCACGCAGGTGCAAGTGGTCACAGGTGCAGGAACTGGAGCACGCAGGTGCAAGTGGTCACAGGTGCAGGAACTGGAGCACGCAGGTGCAAGTGGTCACAGGTGCAGGAACTGGAGCACGCAGGTGCAAGTGGTCACAGGTGCAGGAACTGGAGCACACAGATACAGATAACCGCTGGTGCAGGTACTCACTAGTGTATTTAATGGTGTCAGGATTCTTGGTTTTGAGGACCCAGTTGTGACCAAGTGACTTGGAGACTTTCTATTTCAGGTGCAGGTAACAGGTACTGGTAGGGTTACCACCTAGTCCCTTTAATTCCGGACACATATTAATTATACAGGTTCTGTGGCTTGCTGACTTCAAGACTCCACTTCACCTGATTTTAAACTGCCACAGAACCTGTGTAAATAACATGTGTCCGGAATTAAAGGGACTAGGTGGTAACCCTAGGTACTGGGTATGTAGAAAGGTTTGCTGGTACTAGTGGTGCTCAGGTGCTGGCAGCAGAAGAAGCACAGATGATGGAGGCAGGCGGTGCACAGGTGCTGGGAGCATTGGGTGCACAGGTGCAGGCTGCAGGTGAAGCACAGGTGCAGGTATGGATGCACGAAGTAGGACCACAGGTGTCTGGAAACACGGGGTATAACCACTGGGGCACAGGTGCCGGAGGCACGGAGCAGGTACAGCTTGTGCACTGAGACCTGGAAGCACGGGATGACAGCAACCGCTGCGGTGGTGAAGGTGGTCACAGGTGCAGGTAGTCATGGGTGCAGACACTGAGGGACGCAGGTGCAGGTGGTCACGGGTGCAGGAACTGGAGCACGCAGGTGCAGGTGGTCACAGGTGCAGGAACTGGAGCACGCAGGTGCAAGTGGTCACAGGTGCAGGAACTGGAGCACGCAGGTGCAAGTGGTCACAGGTGCAGGAACTGGAGCACGCAGGTGCAAGTGGTCACAGGTGCAGGAACTGGAGCACGCAGGTGCAAGTGGTCACAGGTGCAGCAACTGGAGCACGCAGGTGCAAGTGGTCACAGGTGCAGCAACTGGAGCACGCAGGTGCAAGTGGTTACAGGTGCAGCAACTGGAGCACGCAGGTGCAAGTGGTCACAGGTGCAGCAACTGGAGCACCCAGGATAATGGACAAAAACATTCAGTGAAATTATTTAAATCAAACAGATACAACTGCATTACTTTGAGCAACAGTATATGTCCGTTTCCAGATTTTCAGAGAAAATTACTGAATTACAAATTACATTTGCTCCCATCCAGTACCAGATTTTTATTCCATCCAACCAACTAGTTGGATGGTTGGATGAAAGTTGGTCTGATGTGTGGCCAGCATTACTCAGCTCTGAGAAGGCCAGGGGTGGAGGCCTCTGCTGACATCAGGGATTCCTGGAAATTGTCCGTATCATGCCCCCAAAGGCCTATCGCATGTCAATCACCTTGCGAATGGCCAGCAAAGGCTAGCCTTTACATGGTCCATTCACAAGCATACTGTGTGCATGCGCGGGCTTTCCGTTCTCGGCAGGGCTGCAAAGGTCAAGACCGGTTTGGCCACCCTTGATTTACACTATCAATAAGAATAGTGGGTACTTGTTTCCTAGAACGGCCACACCAATGTTGATCGGATCGATCGCATCGCATGCGACCAAATCGTCCTCCGACCTTTTCATACCCCTACTATCCACGTTGGCGTGGAGTTGAGAATATAAAGTGTGGCGAGCGCAGCGAGCCACCGAGCCCGAAGCGTGGCGAGCGGAGGCGTATAACTTCACAGGTATACGCCTCCGCTCACCACGCTTCGGGCTCGGTGACTCGCTGCGCTCGCCACTTTCTATTCTCAACTCCACGCCGACGTGGATAGTAGGGGTATGAAAAGGTCGGAGGATGCGTACCGCTGCCCCATATTGGCCCATTTCCCTTTTTTTTTTTGCCGATTACAATGTTAAAAATATTTTAACATTGAACCCTATGGCAAAATCGGGTGCATCGCGTCGGTCGCGTCGCGTGCCATGTTAATGCACCCGACCGACGCAATGGACCCGATTTTGCCTTTGCCGGCAAAATGGACCTGATTTCAAAGGAAATCGGGTCCATCGGGGGTAATCGTGTACCTTAAGTTAAGGTACACGATTACCCCCGATGGTGGCCGTTCTAGGAAACAAGTACCGAATAGTGTTTCTGGGCAGTAACTGGGTTCTGGGCTGCCTCATCGTAGTGTTGTGGACACGTCTGACAACTTCAGTGCTTGTTCGCACTGTGTGGTTCGGACAGATCTTTGGCACCCAGCATTGGTGCCATATACTATATACTGTTGCACTGCTAGGTTTGTGTGTGTGAGGGGGTGGGGGGGGGGGGGGTGGACAGTTGAAAGGTATTTACCAGTACACATAATGGCTATGAATTTACGTACAGTATGTGGCATAGGCTTCGACATAGACACTTGCATTTCCATACCAAAGTGAGCAAGCAGGTGCAGCCAAACTGAAAAGTAGACACAGAATCAGCCACTTTCAGTAAACAGTTTGAAGCACATAATCATTTCAAACTTATTCTTCTATAAAACATGGTTTCTATGAGGAAATTCCTTTCAGTATTAATTAGCCAGCTACTGTGAACACTTAAAAAGAAAGCAGTAATTCATCTAATACAGTATTATTTTCCTGGTAAATAGGTACAGGAACTCAGGATCTGGGGGTAGAAAGAGATGAATATATTATATTTAGAAACAAAGGCATTCACAGGGGACTTTAAAATAAAACTTATTTTATGTAAAGTACATTTTGGCCCAGAACAAGTTCCTGATTTTGTCATATTTAATTAGAGGTTCAGGAACTGAGTTCCTGCAGGTTCCTGCTGAAAAATAGCACTGCATGTAATAAAAGTATAATAATGTAACAAAATATAAATTTGTTAAAATCCAGCGACCAGTATTAACTATAATTATTGTACATTTATAGCATACTCTTTTTTGCAACTTTTGGAAAAAGCGTTTGAGTGAGGTTGTCACAGCAACACCTATTTGTGCAGCACTTAATAGTAAAGGTGCAATATTTCCATGTGTTTTGAACTAGATCGCATCACATCGCATGTGATGCGATCCGAGGCTAGTCAAAAATCACGGGCTAAACAGACTGGGGTTTATTCTGGTTGATTCGCTAGGCTGCAAATTCGTACATCCATCCATCCATCCATTCGTATGCCTCGGGTAACCGCCCACATCTTTTGATGGTCGGCGACCATCGAAAGATGTGGTGCGTGCACGCATATAAAAGTGACTTTTAAGTCACTTACATATGCGTGCATGCTGGCACGGATATGGACGGGCAGCTGACATCTGGTGATGTCAGCTGCCCGCCCTCCACACCCGTGTCACCGCCTCATTACCATGAGAATGCCCAGAATTCTCATGGGAACGCCCATGGAACGCTGGGCGTTCCGATATGGTAATGGGGCAGCCCGGCGTTCCCCGCTCTTCTCCGACCCCCTCACGACGCCATGGGTGTGTGCACCCAGTGAACCGAAAGTTTGCCGTGGGTGCACACACCCTACGTCTGCACATGCGCAGAAACGCAAGATCGGTCGAACAAATGTGAATAACCCCCTTTATGTGCTGTGCGATGGGATGCCTGCGGGAGCGTGCATTACATCGCAAGGCACCATGTATGGGCACCTTAAGTTTACTGGTCTGTCTGAGAGGCATGTCATAAAACATCTCTAAGTCCTGTATACTGTACGCCCTCTTAAAAGTGATTGCCCCTTTGTCCCTCTTATCCCACTTCCTCTTCGTTGGGTAGATTCATTTAAAAATCTGGGTGTGAGAGTTGCAAATGTCCCTTGTAGCTATTTGTCCTTGTGCTACACCCCACTGGTGATAAAAGTTAAAGTCGGAGATATACCAGAGATAAACTGGAGATGACAGGAGGACAACCATCTGTCTTCTAAACTCAGTAACTGGTATTGGTACTGCGCATTATCTTATGTTAATGTAAAATTGTGGATAGGTGTTGTCACTATTTTTGTGTTTTACCTAAATGTAAATATAAAGGAAACATATAAACTACCAATTACTGTGTTATCCATTACGGGGTGGGATTTCTGAGAGGTCGCATCAGATATGATCATGTCAGGAAAAGCCCAGCCTGAAGTGTTTATATACAGTATCTGATGCGACCATGCCAGGCAAGTGTTTAAACATTTCAAAAGAAGTTGTAAGGAAATACCATAGTGTAGTGGTTCTCAAACTTTTCTGAATCACAGCGTCTCAGAGCATCTAAATTTGAATTGATCCTGCTCTGCCCAGGGCCGGCGCTACCCGCTCAGCACAGCCTGCAAAGCAGGTAGGCGCCGGCCCTTGAAGGCGCTTCCTCCTCTTCTCTGAGCTGATAGTGTAGCTACGCGCTGTCGGCTACCACAGCCTGTGCCTGTCAAAGTGTATGACAGGCAGTGGTGCCGGCAGTAGCGCAGACCCGGGCGCTGTACATGGGGCACATTCAAATACATTTTGCCACCGGCCACAGCACACTTGGCCGCCCGCTGGCTGCCGATCACCTCATGCTGTCCCGCGCTGCTGAATAACGCTTCTCCTGCCTGACATCATTATATGCATGTAGAGGGGAACTAGATCCAAGCTGGCGGGTGGTCAGGTGTTTTTTTTTTGCTGGAGCAGGTTGACGGTGCAGTGCGGGACACACTGCGGGAGCCAGGGCACAGTCACAAGGGCACGATGGCTGGAAACAAAGGTGAGTGCTACAGGGGCAATTATCGATGGGGCAGAAGAGTGGGCCACTATAATAGATACTGCATTAACACAGAGGTGGCATTGGCACTCACAGAATTAATTAATTAGTTGAGATCAGAAGTGTCTCTAAGCGTTTATTCATACGCTTCATTCTGTGAGTGCCACTGCGACCTCTGTGTTAATACAGTACATTGGCCCTTATTTTAAGGGCCAATAACAAGCTGTACTAATAGAGAAAAGTGTCAGGGACTTGCTTTCTGAGTGTGTATGTGTAATAAATAAATAAATATATATATATATATATATATATATATATATATATGTGGACAAAGAGAAGAAGGAGCGCACACATGAGCTAAATATAAAATATTTACTAGAAGGAAATAAACATATAAGCTCAAAGCATAAAAAAGTAGATAAAGCTAGCATGAGAATAGTCACCGACAGTATAGCATGCTGGAAGGTGCGGGATCTGGGGACTCCAGGCAATTCCGACCACGATGTAACCAGCAGCAAAAGTTCACACATACATTGGATGTAAATGGCACGGGATCTGGGGACTCCAGCAACTTCCGACCACTGATGGGCAAATGGGTGACACAGCTCAAGGCGAGGCACGCTGAAAGACCGGGACCTGGGGACTTCCAGACTCTCCGACCACGATGAAACAGCGGCAGCGGCGGCGTTCTCAGCACGGCATACAACAGACGGACACAAGACAGCAGCGGTGATGGGATACGTCAGGATACGTCAGGAAAGGCACTATATACTATATAGTAGAGGCAGGGTCTGGCACTCCTATAGCGTAAAACAACTGCAGCCGGTGCCCTCACAGTCCAGTAAAGACGAATAAAGGTGTAGGGGGTGCGTCACTCACGGCGTAATGAATAAGCAGCAGACAGTGATAGGATATCAACGTTTCAATTTCATTATGGAAATTTTCATCAGGATAAATATACAGTAGAAAAACATACCTTTATAGCAGACAAGTCACCACGTGAATCACAGCCGTCTGACGCATACACGCCCCTCAAGCGGCGTTTGATGACGTCATTACAAGGGACGGCGTTAACCAACCATTCCCCAGTGCCATCACCATAGAAACATACATAAACAAAAAATATATATAGCAACTGGAAAAGAAACAAATAGCAAGAATTAGAATAAAGCATATATCCGTATAAGCACAAAATTACAATATACAATTAAAATGATTAACGGAACATATTATAGCTAATCTGTTCATTAAGCCCTTTTCCAGTTGCTATATATATTTTTTGTTTATGTATGTTTCTATGGTGATGGCACTGGGGAATGGTTGGTTAACGCCGTCCCTTGTAATGACGTCATCAAACGCCGCTTAAGGGGCGTGTATGCGTCAGACGGCTGTGATTCACGTGGTGACTTGTCTGCTATAAAGGTATGTTTTTCTACTGTATATTTATTCTGATGAAAATTTCCATAATGAAATTGAAACGTTGATATCCTATCACTGTCTGCTGCTTATTCATTACGCCGTGAGTGCCGCACCCCCTACACCTATATATATATATATAATCTATACACACACATGTATGTATGTACCAGTGACGTGTGGTGGTGGCTGTGAACAGAGAGGCACCGTCACAGCCACCACCACCACCTGCTGACGCACCGGCGGATGCCACCAACAACTGCACAACCCCTCTGTCCACCGCCGCCTCCAATACCCGCCTCCCACCAGATAAAAATAATTTACACTTACCAGGCAGGGGAGAGGGGAGCAGGCACATGGGGACAAGGAACAGGGAGGAGGCAAAATGGCATAGACCAGAGTAAAAGGTCTCTCCCTCAACATATATACAGCAGGGGGTTTCACCCACAGGTGGGCACCCGGGCAAGTGGCTTTACACAGGGCATTATGCGTAAGTGCCACAGCTCTGGACATTATGTAAAAGCTGCTTTACTGTGAGCATTATGCATAAGCATCGCTATTGTTAGTATTAACATATATGCAGCGCTACTGTGGTCAGTAGGTGTAATCGCATTATTGCTGGCATTATGTGTAAGCAGTGCTACTCTTGACATTATGTGAAAGGGCACTATTTTGGGAATTATGTGTAAGCAGCATTACTGTTTGCTTTATGTGTATGGGGCATAATGTGTAAGCAGCATTATTTGTAACCTGCATTATGTGTAAGCGAATTTATTGTGGGCATATGGGTCACTACATCTGAATAACATTGTGCGAACACAACTCCTTTATTTGTGGCATGTGCCTCTAGTGGGGTGTGGTACAGGGGTCCGACAGTCGGGATCCCAACAGTCATTAGCCCGACGTCGGGATCCCGACTGGCCAAACCCAGACAGCATGGTGAGCGTAACTAAGCCCCTTATGGGCTCGCTGCGCTCACTACGCTACGCGAGCCACCTATTCTATTCTCCCTCTATAGGGGTCGTGGACCCTCACGAGGGAAAATAGCCGTCGGGAACCCGGCTGTCGGTGTTTTGACAGTCGGGATCCTGATGTCGGGTAAATGCCTGTCAGGATCCCGACTGTCGGGACCCCATCCGGCACCCCCTCAAGTGCGCGCTCTTTTATAAGGTATGGGAGGGAGGGCACAAATTTAGAGTTTGCATGGAGGCGCTGAACACCCTAGCACCGGCCCTGGGTCTGCCAACTCAAGATACTTTTAAGAGTGTCCTGTAGCACCCCAGGGTGCCTAGGCAAACACTTTGGGAACCACTGCCATAGTGTAATATGTTTCAGAGGCATGATAAAGTTTGATGGATACAACTTGTAGGGAGGGTGCCTCAGGTGTGCTGCTGGCATCCTCAGTTTGATAAAGACATCAGTGTCAGCTTTGTAGGTGGCGGTTGTGTAAGCAGTACTGTGGGTGGCTGTGTTGGCAGTACAATGGTGTCAGCAGTACTTGCGGTCTTAATGTGGCTGCTGACAGTCGGCAGCAAGCACAGGGGTGCCAGCAGTGCTGTGCAAGGGGGGAGGGTGGTGCTATCCTGTTGCTGGTCGAGAGCCATCTGTCATGGCTCTCAGGCAATCAGCAGTTTCCCAATTAATTTTAATGAGAAAACGCTGACTGGCTTGGAGCTATGAAAGATGGCTCTCCCGACCAATCAGTAGGCGCCCATTGTTTCAATTGAATTTTTTAAATCTCCTGCTCTCCTTCTGCTGCCTTTGCACTACAGCAGCCGGGCAGCAGGAGGCAGAGCAGAGTGAGCGCCTGTCCTGCCTGGCATCTCCTCACTCTGCAGACTGGGTAGGCATACCTCCCAACATGACCCTCTCCAGGAGGGACACTGGGGCAGATGTATTAAGCCTTAACAAGAGATAAATGCAAGTGTGATAAGGCGAGATAAATGTCCAGCCAATCAGCTCCTTACTGACTTTTTTCAAACACACCCTGTAACATGACAGTTAGCAGGTGATTGGCTGGACATTTATCTCTCTTTAACAAGAGATAAATGCAAGGGTGATAAAGCTGAATACATCTGCCCCACAATGCGCTGTTTCTGGACTTCCCTGGTAATGTATGATTGCCATCACCTGTGTTGAAGCACCTTTCTTATCAATTAACATGTTCAGCACATGAATAAAAATAGCATGCCCCTCCTCAGAATAAAATTCCTGATTTTTTTGACACCAAATGTAAAAAACAAAACACTTTATTTAAAGTTCACATTCCACTTCACCATAAAAAGATAGCGATTGCTACTCGGTGAATCATGGCGATAAAAACCTTGAAATGTATTCACCATCTGGTCATTGAATAGGGTGATTCACCGTTTTAGTCAAAAAATCGCAGTACAGCACGAAAATAGCACAAAATCGCCATAAAACATGACGAATCAGCCTCATTGAATACTGCCCATAGTGTGGCGAGCGCAGCGAGTCACCGCGCCCGAAGCGTGGCGAGCGTACGCGGTCTCATAAGAAAAACGGGAGCCCAGATATTACATAAGTACCGAAAAATGTCCAGAAGCAGAGCATTGTGTCCCTCCTAGAAAGGGTCATGTTAGGAGGCATGTTGTGCGCCCATAGCGCAAATGCCCTGTGTACAAATACACATTTGTTTCAGTCTTCATTAGAACTTAAGTACATGTAATTCATATGTATGAGAATAGGAATTATAAGAATAAAATACCTGTCTTTCTACGGTTCTATTTGATGGCCCCAGATAAAGATATCCCTACTCTGAAAGGAAACTAAAAGAAAATATCCGTGTGGAAATCTACAACATGATAATTAGAATTAATGCACAATAACATCAGCTGAAGAGGTTACAACTAGCCATTGTTATCAAAACAAGATCTAGACAAAGGAGATACATTTCTGTATGGCCATATATCAGAGTGTGGGTGACAATAACATGCATAAGAAAATCAGGCTTTCTTCAAGCAGCTAAAATCTTAGGTGATTAGTTATAGATTAATATAATAAATCACTTCATGTAGTCATTATATAGAAAGCTGGCATGGGGTAGGCTGCATGCCATAACATCTATATTACCGCAGCTCATTAGCTATGTTGTGTATGTTTATTAAATAGTGATTTGAATATATTTATATATATTCACTGTAGTGTATAATTAAATTTAGACGTTACTCTACGAAGTCACCTTTAGAATAACTCATATAATTAATACATAGTGTGAACATGATTTACATGTTAATTGTGAAATACATGTGTACTGCTGCATACTTTGGGGTATATTCAATGCTTTTGCTAGGTGTGACAGTGAGCAGTGCTGACTGCTCGCTGTCACAGCTCACACTGTCGACTGATCCCCTGCACACGCCATTTCCACCTCACTGGGATTTTACAGCGCCATCGAAACGGCGTGTGCTGCCGCCAGAACAGCGAGGCTCGCGGCTATATGCAGCAGGCTCCCTGCATTATCCATGATCTTCACCGTTTGGGTGATTCCTCGCCGTCATCTGACAGCGAGGGCTCCCCCGGAACATTGAATACAGTGAGCGGCCGGTGCAGGTGTTTCATTTAACCCCCTTGCCGACTGCCCCCTATTTCACATGACACCTCAGTACTACAGGTTGAGTATCCCGTATCCAAAATGCTCGGGACCAGGAGAATTTTGGATAACGGATTATTCCGTATTTCGGAATATTTTAATATTTCAATTATGTATTTTGAAGTATCTTGCATGTATGCTGTATAAACACATAAAATACACACAAATATATTTTATTTGTTCAAAAAACAAGGTTTCAAAACATGAAACAAAATGTGTGTACTATCTCAGATATTGAATTTGAATGGCAAGCAATCATTTTCTTGCACATATATAGTGCCAGTTACATATCATGTCCTCAGTAGTGCTGTTACAGATGTCCCCAGTGAGTTTTTAGCAAAAAAAATATTTTTTATTCACTTTCTGGAATGTATGGTTTTCGGAATAATTCGGATAACGGATACTCGGATACGGGATACTCAACCTGTATTACTTTATAACTGGAGTTCTGTCTGAACATATATCAGGGACATATATCTAAATCTGGTACCAAAGTAAATGTTTCAAGAAATTAAAATCTGGAAATTTTCATAAAAATACAGTTTAATTAATGCAAACATTTGATGAACTTACTTATGCTACACCAAATATGTATGTGCATACTATTGTACTGCATTGAGCTGGACATATCTTCTGCACATGCAGCACACACAGTTACTGGGAGACAGGAAAAGCAGAGCTTTATTTTATAATATTGTATGTCAATAACACATTGCGAGTGAGTGGATTACACTAGCTTTATAGTTGAAACTGAATATTTTTATTTTGCAGTTCTATTTACCCATACCTCCCAACTGTCCCGATTACAAGGGGACAGTCCCACTAATAGAAGACCATCCCTCTGTTCCTCACGCGGGTTGCAGTGTCCTACAGGTGGGAGTCAGGTGGAGGACCCAGTGATTATTGCTGCTCTGCATGCACACAGCATCTATTCAGTCCAAGGAGGGGAGTCGGGGTCTTGATCATGGCATGCCCTGACTAGAACGAAACAAAAGTTGGGAGGTATGATTTACCGGTGTACATACCTCCCAACTTTCCGTGAGACAGAGGAGGGATGGAATGATGCGGGCGGAGCCTAATTTCAGGGGCATGGCCTATACTTTGCGGCTCTCCGCGAGGCCACGCCCCTGTTTTGACGCTAGGGGGCATGACCCAGAGGCTCTCTGAGCCTCTAGCCATGCCCCCAGCCCCCTGGCTGCCGGAATAGATGCTGTGCGCACAGCGTTTATTCCACACTACTCAGCAGCTGACAGGGGGACTCCCAACAGCCCCCCTCACCGCGGGACACTGCCGGCCGCCGGAGGGACGCGGGAATGTCTCCGAAAACCGGGACATTCCTACGGTTTTCGGGACTGTTGGGAGGTATGGGTGTATGTTAAGGTCCTATTTGGTACACATTCATTACTTGCTTTAATTTATGTGGATACTTGTAGCAACAGGGCCGACGCTACCGCTAGGCAGCACTTAGGTCGACAGTCATTAGGTCGACACCGTTGGGTCAACAGGTGGCAAGGTCAACAGGTGTCTAGGTCAACATGTTTTTTTTTTTTTTACTGTTTTTTGATCTGGATGTCGACACAGTCGTCATGGACACGGAAGTTAACCGCAGTCGCTTGCTATGCTTCGGGCATGGTGCCTCGCTGCACTTGGCACACTAGTTTATTCTCCCACCACGCCCTAGTGCAGTGGTTCCCAACCCTGGTCCTCAAGTACCCCCAACAGTGCATGTTTTGCAGGTCTCCACACAGAATCACAAGTGCTATAATTAGCTCCATCTGTGGATCTTTTCAAATGTGCCTGAATAATGAGTGCACCTGACGGGTGACCTGGAAAACATGCACTGTTTGGGGTACTTGAGGACCAGGGTTGGGAACCACTGCCCTAGTGGATGGTAGGGCATGAAATACTGCCTGTGGGCACATGTCGGCTCAAAAAACAGTAAAAAAAACCCACTGTCAACCTAAACATATGTTGACCTTGTCCTATGTAGACCTTAACACCTGTCGACCTTTACATCTGTCTACCTTGCCACCTGTAAACCCAACGGTGTCAACCTAATGACTGTCGACCTAAGTGCTGTTGACAATACGACCGTATCCCGTAGCAATGATGAATTACTCCGGTAATCAGGGCCACCACTAAGAATCTTGGGGCCCGGGACTGACCTTCAGTCTGCCCCCCCAGTACCATTACTTACCTTCCTGCACGCCTCCACTCTCTGTGTGCATCTTTTTGGGAGTGCACACTGCACAGTGCAGCCTGCAGAGCACCGAGCATAGGCTCGGTGCTCTGCAGGCTGCACTGTGTATTGTGCGTGCCTGGCTAGGGGGCCGCCGGGTGGGGGAGTCGGTGTTTGGCCGCGGGGAGTGGGGCCACCATGGGCAGCTGCCCGGGCCGCTCTAGAGGCCGGGGCACGGGACAGCTGTACCCACAGCACCCCCCTGTCGGCGACCCTGCCAGTAATTGAGACAGCTTCTCCAAAAAGCAGCAATCCCCACTACCAGTAACATTGCTACACAAGCAGTGACACTTATGCTGCCCATACACTTGTGAGATATTGCAATCATTAATTTTAACCACACCTGGCCGATAAATCAAATTATTGTATGCATTACAACGCGATGCGTGGGCACACCGTCAAATGTTGCGCCGATAGATCTTATGTGCTGCACATAATATCTATCAAATTGCAGGAGCCGGTGGGGGGCGGAAGGAACACTTTTGGCGGCCAATCAGAGGGCTGCCCAGTGTTTTAAACAATTCTGGCACCACCACTGACCCCCTGCCGCCCGCTAGCACTACTTCTAGGGCTACGCAACTCCGCCGCCCTCTGCCTGCCCTCTTCCAGAACCCGATGCGCCATCTCAAGATGGCATGCAACATCAGGTGGTGAAAGGGGGCAAGTTTTGCACCATAAGATGCAATCAGATTCGATGGACATCACACTCTGACCACATAAGTATATGGGTAGCATTAGGGGGAAGATGGGAGTTCTATTTAATTTCACAGGGAATTACAGGCAACCAATCAAAATCTACTAATTTATTTGGCACCTTCTAGAAATAATAGACAGTATCTGATTGGTTGCCCATAGCAACATCCCATGTGAAATAAAACTCCCATCTTAGTAAATTTCCCCCTTATAGGTGCCGGGTCTTCCGAGTGTGCATGCGTGACCTGTGCACAGCTGCAGATCACTCACTGTGGAGGAACCCTCTTTACAAGACTAAACCAACTTTCCCAAAGAAAGGAACAGGTGCTGGGAATCCATGTCCTCTAAAGATGGCTTTGATTCTTGCTGAATATTAGGGGGTCCTAACAAGCCCCTGATTATGAATGGTCCTTTTATGTAAAACATGAAGAAATCAGAATGAATGCATGTGTAACAATCTTAATGAATAGGCCCCTAAATAAATACAAAAGTAATTTGAATCCACTAATGTGGCAGTAGGCTGAGGGATTCCTCTAGAGAGTGCATCTAAAGGGATTTCAAGGATCAAATAGAATAATTGTTGTTTTTTTGTGGACTCCCACTGTCTGTACGCCTCGGTTCGCCAGCCAGGCACACTGAAGTAAATGGAGAGGAAGGTGAATTAGGACAGATGGTGACAAAGATGGAGCGAGGGATGAAAATAGTTTTGAGACGATGTGTGACATAGATGGAATATGGGACTCAGAAAGCAGCAGGAAACTGTCTGTGATTCCCTGTAAAGAGACACATATGAAGAAAAATGGGCTTGGTATAATTCAGCTTGCTGAGATATTATCAGCTCCCTGTTGAGCTTTGCTCACTGCTGTAACATGTGTGCACAAATAACAGGTAGAGTACTGGCATACTAAGTACAAAGCATTGTAACATGCTTACACTGAGTGCATGCTGGAAATGCAGCTATATGACATTAATCACATGTATAATCTGAGGCAGCATACAGAAACACCATGGCACATTGTGGAGATTTTTTTTATGATGTGTAAAATGGCTGACACCTAGCACAATATCCTTTTTTGAAGGAGTTAAGCTGCCCATACACGCTGCTAAGCGTGCTGAGCCGATGTGTGCTTTGAGGTGCGCGTACAAAAAGTATGTGCTTGCAAATACTTTTTGTACTTAGGTTTCATCAAATTGCATCACATTTCATGCACAACGCATGCAATGCAATGTGATCCCTGCTATTGCAGCCCACAATGCCCGCCCGCATCGGGACGTGTATGGGCTACTCTAGGCAGACTCAGAGCCTGGCCAGATCCATAACGCCCAGAAATGGAGGCTTTCCTTTGTTGTACTGTTTGCAAAGAAGTGTTGAGAGATTAGTGTCTTTATAAAACCAATTTAAAATACTTTTAGAATAGTACTGTGAAAAAAAACTAAATCTTGCACTAAATAAGATGTAGATGGGTGGTTCAGTAATTAGGGTAACAAGACCTATCATTGGCCCTTATTCAAATCTGATCGCAATACAAATTTGTTTGGAAAATGGGACAAACCATGTGCACTGCAGGTGGGGCAGATGTAACATGTGCAGAGAGAGTTACATTTGGGTGGGTACCGTATATACTCGAGTATAAGTCAACCCAAATATAAGCCGAGGCACCTAATTTTACAACAAAAAAACTGGGAAAACCTATTGACTCAAGTGGGACCCTCACTCGAGTATAAGCCGAGGGGGGGCTTTTTCAGCATAAAAAATGTTCTGAAGAAGTAGGCTTATACTCGAGTATATACTGAAATCTAAATTGCAGTGTAAAAATAATGCAGCCAGTATTTACCCTGCACAGAAACAAAATAACTTACACAAATCTAACTCTCTCTGCACATGTTACATCTGCCCCCACCTGTAGTGCACATGGTTTTGCCCTTTTTCCAAACAAATTTGTACTGCAATCAGATATGAATAAAGGCCTTTGTGTAAAATGTATTCAACCCGTACATATGTGTATGATCAACACTATGGACTTGGCACAGTTTTTCCACATCGTCCCAGAGTATTTTAGTAGGAAAACCACACTTGTCTAAATATTTGTTCCAACTGTACACCAAGGCATCTATACAGGTATAGAAGAAATCAGTGTCAAGCGCATGTTCCCCAGTTGCTCAGGAATATGTTGTCCGGTGCCCACTGAGATGTTCAGTTTGTCAACAATATCACTAACACAATATCACTCATCGGTGGTGAAAGTGATTGGACAGCCAGATTGCGGCTCTTCTCGAATGACTATCCTGCCATTATCTAAAGTAGTATACAAAACCCAAACCTGTTCCGCCCGTTATCACCGTACACCTCAACAAGGTGGCATTAAATGGATACATTATAATAGCACACAAATCATCCCATAGAAGGTTGTATAGGTTTTGTATCTATAAAAACTAACAATACAATTCAGTGAGGTTTATGACAAGACTGTAATGTTAATTTGTGTATCAGTGTTCTAGCTCTGAGACAGCAGGTCTCCATGGTCACACAGGTAAATCAGCAGTTGCCCTATCATTCAATGCTGGCAAAATGACAGCTCTGTTTTAAAGTGTGTGCCAGGTCAATTCCAGGTGAGGAAACTTTGCGCCAAGCTTAATCTCCTCTCCTGCATCACCAGCTCTGGCCATCTGTGCATTTACTGTCTGCAGCACTTTATAAAGGGAATCTAAAACACAGACAAGTAAGAGACACTCTATGCAGGTGTGCTACAGGCTGTTCTCTCCCAACATAACATCAATACAAAAGTTACACAGAAAATATAGATCCCATCCCATAGTACCTGGTTTCTAGAACGCGTAATCTTTTTGTAACCTGTAGTTATGTACAGTACAGTATGGCACCATTTGCTTTCTCACACACCTATTTTATAGACCAATTCTGGAGAGATTTGTAATAAATCATCAATGAACCTTTACAACAGATGAGCCGGATTTTATACATATTTTGCCCAAGTTTGCTAGGTTTGTGTACACTCACATTTATGTTTATGGGGGGGGATAATTAATCCGGGATTCCAACTGTCTGAACGTCCCAACAGTCAAAATCCCAGCAGTTTTCGCCGGCTTCCAACACTAAGTCGACTGTCGAAATTCAACGTTTTCTCTTTCGAGAGTCGGAAAGTCTGCGGATCGACGGAAACCGGCAGCAGATTCTACAATCCATGCCTGTTTCTGACAAAATAGATTTGACTTTTAAAAAAGTCGATACTGATAGCCTTCAATGTTGTCGGAAACGGCAACATTGAGTAGGCGAGTGCCGATATTTCCACCTGTTGGAAATATCGGCACAGATTGAATACAACCCTACATTTGCATACCTGTGCAGTAAATCTGTGGCTGCATCTAAAGGCTACCAAGAAAAACCCAAATCTATCTGGGCAACACAACCTCTGAGGGGATACGGTCATTTGGTCTGCAGCAAGTTGGTATATGTGTGGTGCGCAATTAACAGCGGCTGGCACTAGGGGTAGTCAATCCCCTAAAAGAATAGGAAAATATAATGGTTTTGTGTGCCAGCGCTGGCTGAAGAAAAACACAAGACGGTATGACAATTAATATATTTACTAAATTGATAAATGTAACAATAAAAACTAATTAATAATACAATACACAATATAATAAAAAAAAGGGAGAGAAGACTATTGTTAGAGCTCAGTCTCTTGAATTGATTTGAGTGGTATAAATAAATAAAAGTCAAAAGTCAGTTGAACAGGGGTAAATAGACATTACCATCCTTGGTCCTCCTCATAGGTGTTTGTAGAGGGATTCGTAATCCAAGGTGTATGGTTAGATGGACCAGCTTTTCCCAATGCTCTATCATTTCAAGAGCTCAAGACTCCCATATTTAGGCTCACCCTGTCATCCGATTAAATTAGGGATCGTGCTTTTTTCCCACAGCTTACAGGGTTCTCAGATTCAGTTCAGTGAAGAAGACAAGGTCCCCATCAACTGACAATAAAGTGCTCTTTTGTCAGTTGACGGGGACCTATGTCTTCTTTGAGGACCTACCCACTACTCCCGACCAAAGAGCACACCGCGCTGAACTGAATCTGAGAACGTTCAACTGACTTTTGACTTTTATTTATTTATACCACTCAAATCAATTCGAGAGACTGAGCTCTAACAATAGTCTTCTCTCCTTTTTTATTATATTGTAGATTGTATTATTAATTAGTTTTTATTGTTACATTTATCAATTTAGTAAATATATTAATTGTCATACCATCTTGTGTTTTTCTTCAGCCAGCACTGGCACACAAAACCATTATATTTCCCTAATCTTTAGGTCGACATGGTTCTAGGTTGCCATGGATCAAGGTCAACGTGGCTTTAGGTCGACAGGTCATTAGGTTGACAAAAGCATTAGGTTGACATGGTCTAGGTCGACAGTCAATAGGTCAACATAGGTTTTTTGATCTGACATGTGCCAACAGGCGGTATTTCATGCCCCACCATCCACTAGGGCGTGGTGGGAGAGTAAAATAGTGCCCGAAGCATGGCCATGTGAGAGGACGCGGTGCACTTTAACCAGTGTCCATGTCTACTGTGTCAACATTCGGGTAAAAAAAAAAGTGAAAACCCCCATGTCGACCTTTTGACTGTCGACCTAATGACCTGTCGACTTAAAGCCATGTCGATTTTGTCATTTTTAAAAAAACGTTTCATACTTTACCATCCATTTGTACACAAAGTGGAAACAGGAACATTTGGCACAAAGCAGGGAGGGTACGCGGGACACTAATTGGGGGTCCACATGCTAAGGTGTCAACATTGACAAAAAAACTCATGTCAACCTAGACATGGTCTGTGAGGTGATACAATATATAGATAGATGTCAGCCATAGAAGGAACACAAAAGAAATGCTAGAATCTTGCAAATTGCTGAGCTCCTAGGGTGTTAGCATACAAGAGTTTACACAGCATCGGCAGTGGTGTGTATAAAAGCCCCTCAGAGTGCACAGCACCATAAACATTGACGTGGAACATGGCTACAGTGGGCAGAGACTCAGTTAAACATTGGAAAAACAAGAATCCATGAATTCATTCTGCTACAGTTTAGGCTGAGAAGAAATGGCATGGCCAATATTTTAAATAAATAACTCCCAATCTAATGATTTCCCCCCTGCTCACTGCGCTGAGTAAGTCTAGATTTACACTGCGCTGCCAAGTCCATGGGGAAAAGGAGGCTGCTGCTGTCATGGCCGGGCAATGCCTGTGTTTTCTGAGGTACTTCCGGAAAACGCCAACATTCCATCCCAAAAACGCCTGGCGGGTGTCAATCACATTGCATATGGCCAGCGAGGGCTAGCCTTCGCATTGGTCTGTATGCAGGGGGACCATGCAGTCTTTCGATTATCGGATGGATTATCGCAGCAGTCTGAATCGGGCCCCATGTGCAGTGCTTTTTGGCTATAGTCTACCCATCTTCTAGTGGCCACTTCCAGCAGAATAATACATCATGTCACAACACACTTAGAGGCTCATTATTTATCATCGAGTGATAAAAGTCATTGTGAAAGATAAAAGTCATTGCGTATGATAAATGGCACTCCAGCCAATCAGCTTCCAACTGTGATTTTTCAAACAAATAGGGTGTGAGAATCAGAAAGTGAGAGATTTTTCCCATTTTTTTTTAAAGCAGATATTAATTGCATGGCAAAAATCAACCCAGTTTCTCAGTGTAATGATTGCTGCTTTAATAAAATAGGAACACTCTCCCAAAATTGCTAATTTTCTAATACCCTATTACATTGGACCCTAGAGTTTTGTCACTTGTTGATAATAAACCCCATAATCTGAAGCGGATTCAATAAATATGACAATTATGTTATGTGCACTGCCCCGAGTAGGAATTGTCTTGAAAGATGGCGATTTTAGAAAGATGAATCTGCATGCCAGAATTATTGCAGTTCATGGATGGAAATTGGACACTTAATTTACTGCATCACTATTACAATAAAAACAAAAAAGTAAAAAATGTACAATTATTGGCAGCACATGGCAAACAGTGGTACAAGTGTGGACACAATTATTACCAAGAAACATATAACTTATGTACGGCGTTCAGAATCCCGACGCCGGAATCCCGACAGCCGAAATGCCGACAAGGGGGGGACGTGGATCGCCCCCCCTTGCGGGCTCGCTGCGCTCACCACGCAGCGGGCCCGGTGCCTCGCTACGCTCGGCACACTAATTTATTCTCCCTCCAGGGGTGTCGTGGACACCCACGGAGGGAGAAAGTGTCGGCATTTCGGCGGTCGGGATTCCGGCGTCGGGATTCTGAACGCCGGGATCCCGACCGCCGGGATTGTAACTGCATCCCCTTATGTACACAGCATAGCATGGAGTGCTTTTGTGTGGAGCTAATGCACGCTATGGTAAAATTAATCTGCATCCAATGTAGGTAAATTAATTGGATACTATTCTCATTGTCTCTCTCTCACTCGCACGCACGCCAGTAGCACCACCTCGCAGGCTTTGTGCGGCTGACTACTCTTCCTTCACAAGTATCCAGGGCTCAGCCGGTGGCTGACACCACTTCCATCTCCCAGTCATGGTATGAGGAGCAGAGGTTGGGTCTGGGTACGCAATATGCCTTATGTTAGTAACAATGACACTACTTCTAAGCAAATATTGTGTATGCCCTTGTAGTAATAAACTGCTATTTCTTTTTACACAATTGCAGATATTCCCATTCTGGTACACACAACAGCAGCATTTGGCATTTGGAGGACCTTCTACATTGGCTTCAGATGTGCTACTAACCTGTGTACACAGACAAGAGTGCATTAAAGAACATGGAAGGCAAAAAGAACAAACCAATGTGTTCAACGCTGTAACTTTCCTCAACAGGGTACATTTTCCCAGGTACCCATACACTAGTGCGATTTAGGCCCTTTTCACCAAATTCTGATGCAGCGCACCGAGAAATTGCGTAAAAACTGTCTAATAGTATTTTACCTCCGATTCCGGACCGTGGTACCTTGCACATCAGAGGCAGAGATCACCAAGGCTGCCACAAAGGATCCTGCAGCCATGACTGGGATCGCATATGATAAATCGTATGCAAAAGGGGCACATATGTTTTATTGTATGTGATCTTGCCACCAGCTGCCAGTGAGTTCCGGGGACTGTGACTTCAAGGCTCAGACAAGTTACAAGCACAGGGAAGGTGGGTGTTTGGTCCAGAGCCAGATTAAGGTCTAAATGGGCCTGGAGCTGACAATTATCAAGGGCCTATTATCCGCAATAATTGGGGTTGTGGCTAGCACCTAATAATGTGGGGGGAGTGACCAGTGTTCTGGTTTGGTGGTCTGCTCATGGGTGTGTCTGTATTTGTGTAAATACTTTTTAACTAATTATATATACCTGGAAAAGGCAGGGGCTGGCATAAGAAAAATGCAGGGAGATATATTGGCGGGTGCACTCCAAAGGTGTACAAGCAGGATGCCAATGTCCTAAGATACTTGCGGGGTGAGGCGGCACTCCAGTCATAAAAAAAATACTGAAAGCCGAAACTTGGTAGACTTCTGTACCTTTTGGTCATCTAAGTTTACCACACCATATACCCCTTATACAAATCATGCAACACAATAGTAACCCCCTTATACTGTACTTGCCTCTTACACATTGTTCCACATGGAATGAGCCAAAATTCACTCTATGGCACACGGATTGATTCAAAACTCACGTTATGCCACACAGATTAAGGCAAAATTCACATTGTGCCACATGGATTGAGCCAAAATACACACTATACCAGGCATTTCCAAACAGTGGCCCTCCAGCTGTTGTGAAACTACACATCCCAGCATGCCTTGACATAGTTTTAGCATCCCCTAATAACAAAACTGTGGCAATGCATGATGGGACTTGTAGTTTCACAACAGCTGGAGGGCCATAGTTTAGACATGCCTGCACTATACCAAACAGATTGAGCAATAATGCACAATGAGGCAGATGTATTAAGCCTTAACAAGAGATAAATGCAAAGGTGATAAGGAGAGATAAACGTCCAGCCAATCAGCTCCTTACTGACTTTTTTCAAACACAGCCTGTAACATGGCTGGACGTTTATCTCTCCTTATCACCCTTGGATTTATCTCTTGTTAAAGCTTAATACATCTGCCCCAATATGCTTTATAAATAGGGGCACTGCGCGCCAAAGGCACGCATTAAATATTTGGCCATTACATGTTAAGCCACACACCATAATCTCCATTATGTATTATGCCAAACAGCATAATGCCTATTAAAAATTATGCTACATAAGTGCTGCTTACCTACATGCTCATTGTCAGGGGTTCCATTCTCATTGCCAGGGGTTCCATGCTTGTTGCCATGTGGGATTACATGCTCATTGCCAAGGGAGAATACATGCTTGCGGTAACTGGAGGACAGCCGCCGCCGGGCAGAAGTGACAGCCATTGACAGCGGTGCAGAGAGCAGGGGGCTGCCCGGCTGTATTCAGAGCACTGCAGGTCCCAGCTATAATAACCCCCTCCCCCTTAAACCAGCTATAGCTTCGGAACCAACTGACCCATTTACATGAGATCAGTATCATATTGAAGAACTTTTGAGTGGGCTTTGAATTATTTTGGTTCCGTGAAACTGAGCCATTTGGTTCCAGAGAAATCTGCCCTCAAACAACATGAACAGCCATGAAATTACATTTCAGAAATGAAAAATTTGGTTTACCGGCAATATCTCTGGAACCAATTAACCCATATGGACCAGCCTGGTATCAGATTGAAGGCCCAGCGATTTGGGTTTTAGATCAACCTCGAGCTTCTGTGATGCTGGCAGCCGTTGGAACCGGGTGGGGGTCGGAATTAGTGGGTCCCATGTTATCCTATGGAGAAAACGTTCCAGCTTTTCCCGGCTGTATCTCCGGTTTCCAGGGGGCTAGAGACACGGGGCTGGTCTCGTTGGAAAGCCCCGGCCCTCAGCTATAAAATGGGCCTATTTGGAGAGTGGGCCTTGAGCTTTAGCTCCATCAGGCCCATTGTTAATCCAGCCCTGGTTTGGTCGGTCGGTCAGGGACCAAACAAAGTTGTTGGGAGCAATTAATATATTGTACCATGCATACTTCTTGGCCTTGCAGCCCCTGCCTTCATTGGCCATCTGCGCGAGTTGAGGTTTACTCAGATGGTTGTCTGCATGAAACATCGCAATCATTAAACTGCAGTGCTGGGAGCACAGTTACATACAGGAGTCTTCTCCCGAGGCATCACCCGAGGATCCATCAGATCGACAGAAAACCAATGCTGCTGAATTTCTTTGCATCTCTAAAGCAGGACCATAATTGAATAGAATATGGATGTTGGCAGCTAGTTTTAAAAATGAACACTCGCGATTCGCCAGCAAGCATAAGGCCTGCGCTATCTGTATATATATATATATATATATATATACACACACACATATATATATATATATATATATATATATATGTGTGTATGTGTGTGTGTGTGTGTGTGTGTGTGTGTATACCGCACCGATCACCAACGATCGCCAGCCCCCCCCCCCTCCCACCCGGCAGCCCCCCTCCCTCCCACCCACCCACCCGGCTGCCGCAGCGCCAGCACCCCTCCCACCCCCCCGCCAGCCGCAGCGCCAGCCCCCCTCCCAAAGCTGGTGACCAAAATGGGGTCACTTGTGGGGGGGTTCCACTGTATTGGTGCTTCGGGGGTCTTGCTAATGCGACATAGCACCCACCATTCATTCCACCACCAAAAATCACTCCTTCCCTTCTGAGTCCTGCCATGCACCCAACTGGTAATTTTTGGTCACATGTGAGGCATTGCCGTACTCGGGAGAAATTGGGGCACAGATTTTGGGGTGCTTTGTCTCCTTCATTCCTTGTGAAAATTAAAAATTTTGAGCCAGAACTGCATTTTTGTGTAAAAAATTAAATTTTTTTACACAAAAATGCAGATCTGGCTCAAAATTTTTCATTTTCACAAGGAATGAAGGAGACAAAGCACCCCAAAATCTGTGCCCCAATTTCTCCCGGGTACGGCAATGCCTCACATGTGACCAAAAAATACCAGTTGGGTGCATGGCAGGACTCAGAAGGGAAGGAGTGATTTTTGGATTTTGCAGCACAGATTCTGGTTGAATGACCCCCGAAACACCCATACAGTGGAACCCCCCCACAAGTGACCCCATTTTGCAAACTACACCCCTCAGGGAATTCATCTAGGGGTATAGAGTACATTTCAAACCCCCCGAGGTTTCACCAATTTTGATACAACTGAGCTGTGAAAATGAAAAATTAATTTTTTTCATTTTCACTGCCCAGTTGTACCACAATTGGTGAAACCCCTGGGGGTTTGAAATGTACTCTATACCCCTAGATGAATTCCCTGAGGGGTGTAGTTTGCAAAATGGGGTCACTTGTGGGGGGGTTCCTAACTTTTAGCATCTTATGGTGCCTAGAAACCTACATGGTGCCTAAAAAATAATCTCATAAAAAGGAGGCTCCAAAATCAAGTAGGTGCTCCTTCTATTATGAAGCCTGTGGTTTGGTCACCGTGCACACTAGGGCCACATATAGGATATTTATGAAAACCAAAGAATTGGGGGAATCAATTTTTAGTCACATTTCTCTAGTAAAATGTACTGTGTTCCTTAGAAAAATGTATTAAAATTGCAAATCTGCAAAAAAAAAAGAAATTTTGAAATTTCACCTACACTTTGTTTTAATTCCTGTGAAACACCTAAAGGGTTAACAAACTTCCAAAATGCTGTTTTGAATACTGTGAGGGGTGCAGTTTTTGAAATGGCATCATTTATGGGGGTGTCTCACATACAAGTCCCTCAAAGTCACATCAAAACTGACCTGGTCCCTAAAAAAATCAGAGTTTGAAATTTTCTTGAAAATTTGAGAATTTGCTATTCATATTTTAAGCCTCCTAGTGTCCAAAAAAATGAAAAGGAGGTTGAAATAATGATGGCAACATAAAGTATACATATGGTCTATGTTAGTTATTAACTATTTTGAGTGGTAAGATTATTTGTCTCACAAGCAGAAAATTTAACATTTTGAAAATTGCTAAATTTAACATTTTTTTACGATATTTTGGTATTTTTCAAAAAAAACACAGACTGTATCGACCAAAATTTACCACTAACTTGAAGTACAATGTGTCACGAGAAAACAATCTCAAAATCACTGGGATAAGTAAAAGCAAAAAAAAGTTATCCCCACTTAAGTGAGACATGTCAGATTTGAAAAAAAGGGCTCTGTCATGAAGGCACAAACTGGCTCTGTCATGAAGGGGTATTTTAACTCATTTTTTTTACTATTGTCTATGCCCGCCACTATATTTTGAGATAATGCAATTTATCCATTTTCAGAGGAAATTAGAAAATACCATGTGGCTGCAACATGCCCATAGCACCGTGCCAGTGTGCACAATTTATATTTAGCCTACAGTATATTGCTATAACAGTGACATATTAGTATTGTTAGACCGGCCAGTAGCAATTACATAAATAAGTCTTCAGTGAGTCTCCAGATTGCATCTGTTCTGTCAGCTGGCAGGAATAGGTACAGTACTCAGATACTGGAGGCACTGTGGGTGACGTCAGCCGCTTTGCACAGGTGAGCCAACAAGTCATGCAAGGCTGCCTCCTTAGCAACAGACTCGCCACGGACGTTTATAGCATCAGAGCACACCACTAAAGGTTTTTTTTTTCTCTGAGACTCCTAACATAATGATGCATTCAGGGTTGTAGGTATAAGTGTTAGTACAATCCATCCCTCCAGTAACTGCACATTTGTATCTATTAGACTGATAAATTACTATTGAACCCATATGCACATTTACAATGTACACATTTGCTTGTTACAGTTTTTTAGAGTAGCAGATGTTACTGAATAATATATTGCATAATAATATTAATGTAAAAGGCATTTCTAACCCCCTCTGCACTAGAATTTATCACTGACCTACACATAAATTAATGCTTGCCCACTACTCTAGATGATAGGAGATACCCAGAGATGACTTGCACGTGGTTGTGATGGGGGCGTCGTCCGTAGAGTCATGTAATTAGATACCACCCCCTGCAGTAAAGAATTTTGCAATTGCCACAGATTTTCATTTGGGTGGGGATAATCAATAGGCCCAACCCCTTCCTATTCTGCCAGGATGTTGGTGGGATGACGGGGATTTGCCCACTCTTCTGGTTGTGTGGGGGACTACTCAAAAAATTGTGTCTCTCCCACAGGATCCAGGAAAGTTGGCAAGTATTATCAATGAAGCCTAGGAACACAAATAACTAATTCTTAGTGACCTCTGTTGGACAATAATTCAATTTCATGAACCATCTGATAGCAGTTTCGCAAAGTTCAGTCTGACTTCCAACATGTCTCCATCACATCCTATGGAATCACAGGGGGGTATTTACCAAGATGGGAGTTCTATTGAAGATGGGATATTGCCAGGGCCGGTGCAAGGGTGCTTGGCACCCTAGGCAAAACTTCTGAAGCACCTTTTAGAAGATAATAGATACAATCTGATTGGTGCCCATAGCAAAACGCCATCTTAAATAAACCCAAAAAGGTTTGCAGAAATACTCGGAGATGCTGTTAACTTTTATTGGCTAATAAGCTGGATAAATGATGGACGAGCAGCTCAGTCCACAGACTAAATATACTTTCCAAAATGACTAATGGAAACATGGCTTTTGTAACAACAGGGTGACCATGATGTTATTAAAAGCATTTATAATACTGGCAATTATGGCTCGGGTTTTTCCACACCAAATCAAAACAGGGACTCAAACGGACTATTAAAAAAGGAAAATATTTTAAAAAACAAAAAATGTAAATTCTCAAAAAGCTTCATTTTTAAAAATTAGTGGAAAAAAATTATAATATCATAAAAATGGTTTATACTGTTGTTAATAAATCCCCAAAGTTTTATTTTGGGATCATCTGCTGCAATAAGTTTTACTTTGGAGTTTTTTTATTAAAATAATGAAAAATGAGATCTAGCTAGGCCTGTTCATTACTTTTAAATTTATCTCCTTAAACAATCCCTTTGAAGCATATTATGTACAATGGCACAGTATGCGAGTACTAAAATATTTAAAACTTTTGAGATAATTTTATCTTTCACATATTTGAAGAAAGCTTGCTACAGATCATTAGCATTTGCTCTGGATGGATGCTGCTACTTAATTGGTTTCTTTAGAACAACTGACACAAGAAAATCACCCTAAAATTAACCTAAGTAATAGTTTTTAGTACAAAACGGACAGAAAGTTAAACTGTAAAATAATAATAGGTCATAAATTAATTGTTAAACTTCAAGAAAAAGCACATTGCAGTTATGGATTTGGAAACAATAAAAAGTAGAAAACACATCGCTGTTTTGAGGAGGAATTAAATACCAGGAGATGAGGCAGGAGTGTCTAAACTATGGCCCTCCAGCTGTTGTGTAACTACAAGTCCCATCATACCTTGTCACAGTTTTGCTATTAGGGAATAATAAACTATGGCAAGGCATTCTGGGATGTGTAGTTTTACAGCAGCTGGAGGGCCATAGTTTGGACATACGTGGGATAAGGGAAAATTTATTAAATAATCATTAATGATAATAAGTGAATTGCATGAAAACCATATAATATAATGACACATAATAAATTAAAATAATAATAAAATGTGCAGTCTGTGACAATATAGGGCCTTATTCTGGTTGGTGCGGTCCGTTCCGAATTCTTTCGGAGGGCGATTCTTAGCTACCTACGCTTGCGTAAGCCACGCAATGCGCATGTGCAACGCAGTGTCTTCACACTCGTTCTCATCAATACGGTCTACAAATGTGCACCGAACTCCCTCGGGAAATATGGGCGTAATATGGGCATCATGTGGGCGTACACAAGGGCGCGGTTTCAAAGTGGGCAAAACTGGGCGTAAATCTGGGCGTACACGTGGGAGTGCACGAACAGTGGTAGGCGTGCATTCGGAACGGACACCCAGTGCAAGCTAACCAACACGGCAGAAATTTGCGGTGTCAATAAGCAAGTTTCAGTTCTCAGAAGGCAATGGTTCATGCGCTAGGCATTCGGATCGGCCGCACCTTAAACACTCGCAGCTGACCACAATACAATCCACTCCTCTAGTCATTAGTGATTAATTAAGCTCTTTTCACAGGTTCAATTGGAAGCATTGCTGGTTAAATGGGCCATTACAAAATACTAGAATATATGCTGCAAACACAACAGTATTGTTGGTATCTGACCCACATTTACACTGCAAGCAATGGACATAACTCTGTAAACCAAAGCTAAATGCAAATCTGCCTTTTACATTAATCTGAAACAGCACACATCACACATGTGTGGGATAAAAAATATTTAATAAATAATAACACATTATTTCATTGTTTCACCATGTTACTTTTCACATGGGAACATAAGGGTAAATAATCTTGGTGCGTACGGTCAGATTCCCGTCCGTTCGGACGCAGTAAGACTGTGCAGTTTCTTTGAGTTCCCACCGCACACGCACGTTTGGATGCAGTCTGAAGACACTCCCTCTTCTTAGCGAGTCTGTCCGAATGGATGCGGACGACCTGTGGGCGTGTGTTCTTAGAATGTCCGCCGTGCGTGGCGTTCGGTCATTTCCAAAAGAACGCGCATCCCAAAGAACCAACCAGAATAAGGCCCATAGTGACCATAAGTCCCATTCCTATGTGTGACCTCTGGAACCTTGGTGACCGTACCCTCAAAAAATGTGCAAAAAGTCTCAACACTCACTATATGCAGATTCTCACTCTTTTTGTTGGAATGGGATCATTGGATAGACAAGCATTAGGTTGACAGGGTCATTAGGTCAACAGTCAAAAGGTTGACATGGGTTTTTTCACGTTTTGTTGTCCCAAATGTCGACATGGTCTACATGGACACTAAAACAGTGTGCACCGAGGGGGCATGGCCTAGGTCAGCATGGAGTAGCACGCATAGTGCAGGCTCTCCTCCATCTAAATACTTGCATTACCGAGACAGAAACATGGTCCTCAGATTGGCCCGGACCAGGGGCCCTCTCAAGTGGAATGGCTCTCTTATATCAGTGTTCCCTGATTTTGCTATTGATGTCAGAGCCTAGTTTGTACCCATCAAGGAGGAGGCTGAAGGACCTTAATATTCCTTATGCTATGCTCTTTCTATTGAGGCTACGTGTGGTCGCCGATGGAGAGACTAAATTCTTCACGACACTACGGGAGGCGGCGGCTTGGCTGGACAGACACAGACCGCAGCGCCATGCCCTTACGCGTGAATGACTACATTTACCTTCCTATGAAAATTTGTGATGAGTATATGCATATATAAGATGGCTATCACCATGTTTTACTAAAGGGATGTGCTATTGCTAACATGATACTGGTTTGTTTTTCTACACAGTGCACTCTCTATCCTAGAATGGAGGGCCACATGCATTGTGTTTCATGTTCGGGATTAAGCGATGCACTATACAAATACACTTTGATAGCCCCAGGAGGCTGTATCTATCTATCTATCTATATATCTATATATATATATATATATATATATATATATATATATATATATATATATATATATATATATAGCCTAGGTGGAGAGCCTCTCAGGCTCTAGATCATTACATTCCTTGTCCCCTTGAATTTGGGTTTAGTACAATGGATGTACTTGCGTACATTTTGTTAATTTCGGGTTTTTTTCCCGTTCATGTTACGCTCTTGGCCTTAGTTTCCAGGTCAGATGAAATACTGGTGTCCAGTGGCGTAGCTTGGTTTGGGGCGCCCCCCCGCCGTTAATGGGGGGGGGCGCCCCCTCCAGCCGCCCGTGCCCCCGCCGGCTTACCTGTCTGCGCGTCCCGGCTCCCCTCCTGGCTTCAATTCATTCTATGCAGACGGACCACGATAAAATGGCCGCCCCAATACCGCAGACAGTTTCAGAGAACGGTCTGCTTTATGGGGCGGCCATTTTATTGTGGTCCGTCTCCATAGAATTGATTGAAGCCAGGAGGGGAGCCGGGACGTGCACTGCGCGCAGACAGGTAAGCCTGCGGGGGATGGGGGGCGGGGGCATTACTATAGCACCGCAGCCCCCCGGCGCCCCCACATGCACAGCGCGCCCCCCCCCCCGCGACCGCGGGGGCTGCGGTGCTATAGTTACACCACTGCTGGTGTCTATGGGGTAATTTACCTAGTAGACTGTGTTCTTTTATTTATCGTTTATTTATCGTTTATTTTTTCAGGGCTCCAGGTGCCACAGTTGGGTAATGGTATACAGGGTCGGGGGATGAGTTAAACTGTTTTTAGCATACATTTGTACTTTGTGGTATTTCTTTTTTTTTTTTTTCTAACTGTAATTATTTCCTTTTTTTCCTTTTTGTATCATGACTGTGTGGCTGTCAGCTTGAGTTTTTTCTGTGTTCCCCTGGATGTACAGTGTGAAGTGGTTTATGTCATGCACCGGGGTTCCTTGTGTTCCCAGCTGTGACCGTGGTGGACCAGTGGAGGGCGCTGGGTAGCAGGACACAGGAGGTTTGAGGTAGTCGGAACTCATGCACGGAGGATGGAGGAAGACGACCTGCTGGGGACACAGAGGATTGGCTGAGACCTAAAGCAGAGGCGCGGGGTCTAAGCCGACAGTGGTATTCACCAGGGACCCCCGCAAGGGGATATGGACTTTGCTGCAACTGCCGACCAGGTCGCGGCCCTCTGCCCAGGTTCCCCTGTGGCTTTTGGCAGGGTTTGAAACACAAGAGTCTTTTACGGGGTACTTAAACCATCGATGGTGGTCGATGGCACAGAATGCTATACAGCAACACAGAGGGTACTTGAGAGTGAGAGATGCGGCCTGGAAGCCGAGGATGACACGAGGGTAGCACAGGGGGAACGCTGGAGACACTGGAAACACTGGGGCGGCTAGGGAGCCGATATTTGAGATCACTGGGGATCACTGGGGCGGCTAGGGAGCCGGTACTTGAGATCACTGAGGATTGCTGGAGCGGCTAGGGAGCCGGTACTTGAGATCACTGGGGATCGCTGGAGCGGCCTGAGAGCCGAGGGGAGACGGGCACGGAACCCACGGATAACCGGACACTGAGTAAGTAACCTGGGCTGCACGAGAAGACAGGATCACACGGCAGATGGAAACACGTGGAGACTTCTGGCAGGAGTGGAATGACCAGGGATGCTGAGAATGTCTTTGCAGACGGCCTGAAAGCCGGGGATGATAGCAGGCAGCCTGGGAGCTGCGAGGTGGCCTGGGAGCCGGGGTTGTCGTTGGCAGCCTGGGAGCTGTGAGGCGGCCTGGGAGCCGGGGTTGTAGTTGTCAGCCTGGGAGCTGCGTGGCGGCCTGGGAGCCGGGGTTGTAGTTGGCAGCCTGGGAGCTGCGAGGCGGCCTGGGAGCCGGGGTTGTAGTTGGCAGCCTGGGAGCTGCAGGATGGCCTGGGAGCCGGTGATGACAGTTGGCAGCCTGGGAGCTGTAGGATGGCCTGGGAGCCGGAGATGACGACCTGGGAGTCGTTGGTCTATGATATCGATAACCAGGAGAGAATGTCGGAGTCTCTGGAGGCACTTTGGAAAACAGTTGACACAGGATGTCGACAACAGGTGTATGTGTGGCAATACTTGAGTGCGGCAACTGGTGGACGTCGGAGATGACACAGATGATGTTAGTCACCAGGGGACGACAGAAGCACAGAGTCTCTGGAGGCACTTTGGGAAACAGTTGACACAATGTCGACAATAGACGATAATGTGACAACACTTGGATGCAGCAACTGATGGACGTCAGGGATGACACGGATGATGTTAGTCAAGGATAGACGGCAGAAGCTGAGTGTCGACTGTGAGGTAGACAGTGCCTGTCGACAGATCAGGACTGTGGTGATAAAAAGTCACTGAAAGGTTTGAAGGTAGTTTGGCCTGGGAGCCAAGGGGTCTAGCCTGGAAGCTAGTGGGGATTTGCTAGCCAGTGTCAGCGGTATCCTCAGCAGGGGATAAATTGCTAACTCAACCGCAGTGATGGAATTAGCAGGAGTCTCTGGAGATGAACGGAACCAGGTAAGTAGCAGCAGGACACTAGGAGCAGGTATCGCTGGAGACTGGATAGCCCGGAGCCTTGGAATTCTCTGTCTCTGGGGTAACCACACAGGAAGCAGAAAGAACATTTGTTCAAGGCAAGGAGGACTCTGGGAAGCTGGCTTATATTCCTCCAGGTGATTACTTGATTGTCTGCAGCAGCAGACAGAACCAGGAAGTATGCCTTGAGTTACCTGGATCATGTGACTGGTGCTGAACTCAGGGAGCTTCACTGGAGTTTTAATCACTGAGAATGCAGAGCAGCTGTAGCAGCAGCTAGGAAGCAGACAGGCATGGAACATCAGAAAATAATGTGAAACAGGTCAGGTTCATGACAGTACCCCCCCCTTTAGGGGTGGACTCCGAACACCCCAATGAACTAGGTAGGAGAGCTGAAGAACTCCCAAACTGAGCTTTTTCACAGATGTTCTCAGTTTTCATCTTCGGAACAGGTGGACCATCCATCATCGACAAAAACTGAATTTATTGGAGTATCTTCCTGGAGAAAAACATGGTCGGGAAGGATAGAACCTCCTGGGAAGGGAGTTTCATCATAACCTGGGTCATAATCGGAATCTGAGTCCAATTCTAATGGACGTATATGATCCTTTCTCTTGGAGATATCAGCTAGAGAGTTCTGTAAATAATATAAAGCAGAATAACCAATACAGATTGCAGAGTCTGAATGATCAGCATTCTTCTCCTTAGGGACAGAAGTGATGTTAGCTGGTACATCCATGGGACTAGAATTTCTCAAAGGACCTGTAGAAGAGCAGAGTGAAACTACACCCAACCTCAAGTCAGGAGAATGGGGTATAGAAACATCTTTAGTTCTGGAGATATGATGACTCTTAATATATGGATCCTGGAAAACCTGGTCTTTTTCAAGTTTGGATACACCAGAAAATTGGGACTGCTGATATCCAGTGGGGGAATTCCATTTTTTTAATTGAGAAATGCTTTGATTCAATATAACTTGTTCTTGTTCAGAAAGTGATGGTGCTGTAGTGGATAAGCTCTTAGTGACCCTGGTGGAACTTTTCAAAGATCCCAAAGGAGCTGGTTTTGGAGGGAATTCTCTCTGAACTGCTTTTAGAAATGCCGGGAGGTCACTAAGTATAGGATCCTTAGATTCAATGAGGGGATTAGCCCATTCCAAGGCTTTACCTTTGAAGGAGAGCAATAAAAGCTTAACTGCTTTAGCAGGAGTGATAACTATTGATGGATCAGAATCCATCTGTGCGAGGATTTTTTGGACAATACAGCGAAATTGGGCAAAATCATCTTCAAAGTATAATGATGAACTACTTACAGTAGCATCTTTAGGTGAGGTACTTGGGACGATGGAAGAAGTCTCTGGGATTGTAGTAACAACTTCAACCGTTGGGAGCAGACTGTCTATTGAAGAATTTGAACTTAAACCCCCTTTTGGGTTTACAATGGGAAGTTCATTACTAAGAGGATCGGACTGAAGTTTGACACTGGGACAGACGGAATCCGGGCTGGAACCGGAACGGACTGAATCCGGGCATTCAGATGGTCCATCTTGGACCTGGACTACACAGGATGTAGACATCATGGCACTGGAAGAAGGATGACCTGGAGTATATGGTTTGGGTGCCATTTCTGGAACTGGAGAAACAGATACCCCTGCTGGGGTCAGAGCATCAGATGCCTCACTGGAGGCTGATATTTTCAATATACTTCCTTGGACTGTAGCTTCAGATGTCCTAACACGAGCTACGGGATCAGGTACCTCATCCGAGGCTACAGATACAGATGTTTTACTTGGGACTAAGGAATCTGAGATCCTTTTAGCGATGCGAGACTTGTACATCCTCTTCTGGTTCTCAGACTTGGAACTAGGAATATGCGTGACTGAGGCAGAGAATGTGGAAGCAGATGTTTTAAAATACTTATGCATAAGAGGCCTGCGGCATTGAGGCTTGTCACCCTTCCTGGATGTACAGAGGTTACAGTCTCGAATAAGGTGACTAGCACTGCCACAATAGAAGCATAGGTGGAGCTGTCTGCGACGCTGGCGTTCAGCTTCCGAGCATTTGGGATGCGAGAATCTAATGACTTTATCTTCACACTGCATGGAAGAGAATGGATTATTTCTGAGGGAGTTTATAACAGGAGATTGTTTCCTTGCAGCGGGTCGAGCAGAACTTCTTGCGGTAACTTGTGTACTCTGAAGAATCTCTGGTATTAGCATTATTATAGTGGACAGAAGACTTTGCAGCTGTTCCAACAAGCTATGAAAAACACTCAGAGGCTCAGAATCCCTTTGACAAGGGAACTGGGAAATCTGTGGACAATTCATGGGTGACAGGGGACAGGAAACTGGAACAACCGGAGTTGAATTGGAACATGGACTAGAAGTACGCAGGAATTGCTGGAGATCGTCCAAACAGGAATTGACAGCAGGTGATGCAAAAAAAATTTTGGGCAGTCGACGCAGGAGGTGTCAACGACTGCTGTATAGTGTCTAATCGAGTGGATACTCCCTGGAGACTCTTCGTTATCCACTGCTGAGTGGTTTCTTGGATCTTCATACGGGCGAAGACATCTGGAAGAGCCGCTGGTCCCACACTTGGGTCGTGAGCCGAGTCCATCGGCCTTGAACAATCTGTCATGCACCGGGGTTCCTTGTGTTCCCGGCTGTGACCGTGGTGGACCAGTGGAGGGCGCTGGGTAGCAGGACACAGGAGGTTTGAGGTAGTCGGAACTCATGCACGGAGGATGGAGGAAGACGACCTGCTGGGGACACAGAGGATTGGCTGAGACCTAAAGCAGAGGCGCGGGGTCTAAGCCGACAGTGGTATTCACCAGGGACCCCCGCAAGGGGATATGGACTTTGCTGCAACTGCCGACCAGGTCGCGGCCCTCTGCCCAGGTTCCCCTGTGGCTTTTGGCAGGGTTTGAAACACAAGAGTCTTTTACGGGGTACTTAAACCATCGATGGTGGTCGATGGCACAGAATGCTATACAGCAACACAGAGGGTACTTGAGAGTGAGAGATGCGGCCTGGAAGCCGAGGATGACACGAGGGTAGCACAGGGGGAACGCTGGAGACACTGGAAACACTGGGGCGGCTAGGGAGCCGATATTTGAGATCACTGGGGATCACTGGGGCGGCTAGGGAGCCGGTACTTGAGATCACTGAGGATTGCTGGAGCGGCTAGGGAGCCGGTACTTGAGATCACTGGGGATCGCTGGAGCGGCCTGAGAGCCGAGGGGAGACGGGCACGGAACCCACGGATAACCGGACACTGAGTAAGTAACCTGGGCTGCACGAGAAGACAGGATCACACGGCAGATGGAAACACGTGGAGACTTCTGGCAGGAGTGGAATGACCAGGGATGCTGAGAATGTCTTTGCAGACGGCCTGAAAGCCGGGGATGATAGCAGGCAGCCTGGGAGCTGCGAGGTGGCCTGGGAGCCGGGGTTGTCGTTGGCAGCCTGGGAGCTGTGAGGCGGCCTGGGAGCCGGGGTTGTAGTTGTCAGCCTGGGAGCTGCGTGGCGGCCTGGGAGCCGGGGTTGTAGTTGGCAGCCTGGGAGCTGCGAGGCGGCCTGGGAGCCGGGGTTGTAGTTGGCAGCCTGGGAGCTGCAGGATGGCCTGGGAGCCGGTGATGACAGTTGGCAGCCTGGGAGCTGTAGGATGGCCTGGGAGCCGGAGATGACGACCTGGGAGTCGTTGGTCTATGATATCGATAACCAGGAGAGAATGTCGGAGTCTCTGGAGGCACTTTGGAAAACAGTTGACACAGGATGTCGACAACAGGTGTATGTGTGGCAATACTTGAGTGCGGCAACTGGTGGACGTCGGAGATGACACAGATGATGTTAGTCACCAGGGGACGACAGAAGCACAGAGTCTCTGGAGGCACTTTGGGAAACAGTTGACACAATGTCGACAATAGACGATAATGTGACAACACTTGGATGCAGCAACTGATGGACGTCAGGGATGACACGGATGATGTTAGTCAAGGATAGACGGCAGAAGCTGAGTGTCGACTGTGAGGTAGACAGTGCCTGTCGACAGATCAGGACTGTGGTGATAAAAAGTCACTGAAAGGTTTGAAGGTAGTTTGGCCTGGGAGCCAAGGGGTCTAGCCTGGAAGCTAGTGGGGATTTGCTAGCCAGTGTCAGCGGTATCCTCAGCAGGGGATAAATTGCTAACTCAACCGCAGTGATGGAATTAGCAGGAGTCTCTGGAGATGAACGGAACCAGGTAAGTAGCAGCAGGACACTAGGAGCAGGTATCGCTGGAGACTGGATAGCCCGGAGCCTTGGAATTCTCTGTCTCTGGGGTAACCACACAGGAAGCAGAAAGAACATTTGTTCAAGGCAAGGAGGACTCTGGGAAGCTGGCTTATATTCCTCCAGGTGATTACTTGATTGTCTGCAGCAGCAGACAGAACCAGGAAGTATGCCTTGAGTTACCTGGATCATGTGACTGGTGCTGAACTCAGGGAGCTTCACTGGAGTTTTAATCACTGAGAATGCAGAGCAGCTGTAGCTGCAGCAGCAGCTAGGAAGCAGAAAGGCATGGAACATCAGAAAATAATGTGAAACAGGTCAGGTTCATGACAGTTTAATTATGACAGTGGGTACACTTAACTTCCTGACATGGAATGTGAGAGGCCCCAATGACAAGATAAAGAGGTCCATGAAGCAATGTAATTCCGATGTCATCTGTCTCATGGGGCCTTATTTTGGTTCATTCTTTCTGACAAAATCCTTCTTAGATGGACAAAACCATGTGCACTGCAGGGGGGGCAGATGTAACATGTGCAGAGAGAATTAATTTTGGGTGAGTAATTTTGTTTCTGTGCAGGGAAAATACTGACTGCTTTATTTTTACACTGCAATATATATATCACTTTGAAGTAAAACCCCACCCAAATCTAATTATCTCTGCACATGTTACATCTGCCCCACCTGCAGTGCACATGGTTTTGCCCATCTAAGAAGGATTTTGTCAGAAAGAATGAACCAAAATAAGGCCCATGGAGACTCATCTCTCAGGTAGTAAAATTCTATCATTGAAAAAAACATGGGTTGGTTGGGCCTACCACTCTACCCACACATCTGCATCCAGGGGAGTATCTGTTGTCATTAAGAAAACTGTATCCGTTTACCTAGATACTGTCCAGACAGACCCATGGGGCAGATTTGTGTTTATAAAATATCACATCCATTCTATCCCCGTCCTTCTCATGGCTATTTATATTCCTCCTCCCTACTCTTCCTTTGTGTTAAAAAAAAGCTGCAAAATTTATGGCGTCTTACCCGGGGATCCCCATGGTTTGTCTGGGCGACTTTAACAATATTCTTGACCCCGAATTAGACAAGATCTCCATGAAAACCCCCCATGCGTGTCCAAAAGTAACCCCATTTTCAAATGTTACAGAAATGGGATTGGTAGATGCATGGCGATCTAGACACCCAACCGCTAGGGAATATTCTTGCTTCTCCCACTCACATTCGTCATTTTCCAGGATAGATTTGGCCCTCGTTACACTAGATATATTGCCTAGAGTGTGCTCCTCCAAATATGAAAGTTGGGGTATTTCAGACCACTCTCCCCTCTCAGTAGGTTTAGACTTACGCGTATGGGGGCGGGCTTGGAACTGGAGGCTGCATGGAAGGAGTTTTTTAGGTTTTTTTTTAAACATAACTCTGAAGGGGTGTCTGTGGGACTTCTATGGGATACCTTAAAGGCATTTCTTTGGGGAACATTGGTCCAAAGGGTCTCTAGTTTAAAATCCTTCTTTAAAAAATAGGAGCTTGCCCTGGAGACTGATTGTGTTGCAGCGAAATTGCGGTATCTAAGTGATAAATTAGACTCCTCCAAATCCTTATGGCCGGATGTTCAGAGGGAGTGGAAGAACTGTTTAATAGATAAAACGCGATATAGACTGCTATATACCTCTCACTCGGTGTATGCCAGGTGATAGGCCAGGTAGCTTTATGGCTCATATTGTAAGAGGTGAGCGTAGCGCCTGCACAGTTACTGAACTACAAACTGCACATGGTGACGTAGTCACACAGACCCCTGATATTGCAAATGAATTTGTATCCTATTATAGTACACTGTATGCTTCTAAGGCCACTTATGCCTTGGACGATCTTCGCGCTTACTTACATGCCATTCCACTACCGTTATTGTCCAGTGAACAATGAGAACTCTTAGACTACCCCCTCTCCATTACAGAAATGTCTGCAGATATACAAGCTTCCCCTAGTGGTAAGGCCTCGGGATCTGACTGAATTCCCTCTGAGCTTTATAAGAAACACCTCACTTTTTTCGCATCCCACCTACATACTGTTTTTCAACAGCTATTTGGCACTGGGACCCTCCCGGGCTCCATGTCCGAGGCTCTAATAATTGTCATACCAAAACCTGACAAAAATCCTAAGTACCCTGAATCGTATCTTCCTATTTCCTTATCGCCTACAGACATTAAGATCCTCACTAAGGTCCTGGCTACCAGGCTGACTAAGGTTATTATGCATATTATTCATCCCAATCAAACGGGCTTTATGCCAGATAAATCCACTTCTGTGAACCTACGGCATTTATTCACACACCTGCAGTTTCCCAGGGAGGATGCATCTACCTCGGCCATTGCTTCACTGGATGCAGCTAAGGCCTTTTGGGAGGTGGGAGGTGCTAGACAGATTTGGCTTCAGGCCTAAATTTATCAGACTTATCCAAAACTTTATATTCCACCCCTGTAGCCAGGATCTCAGTTAACGAATATGTGTCGTGCTCCTTCCCCCTCTTCAGGGGTACAAGACAGGGCTGCCCTCTGTCCCCACACTTGTTCGCTATAGCCAACGAGCCCGTTGCCTGCTTGATCAGGGATAGTACTTCAATTAAAGGGCTAACAGTGGGCTCTAGGGAGGATAGAATAGCGTTATATGCGGATGATATCCTTCTTTTTATTCAGGACTATCCTGCCTCCCTACCCATAATATTTGATATTATTAATTATTTTGGTAATTTCTCAGGATTGTTAATAAACTGGTCCAAATCCTCAATTACTCCACTAAGAGGTCAGATCCCACACCCTTCACCCAATCAGTTTCCGCTCCCTTGGACAGACACCTTTCAATATCTAGGTGTCTGGATCTCAAATGCTCCCAATATGTATATCCCTCTAAACCAGCTCCCACAAATCTCGTATCTAGGCTCCAAAATTCCGATATTGAGCAAATTGCCCTTAACGGTTACAGGAAGGATTAATTTAGTTAAAATGGTTTTTCAACCCAAATTATTATATGTCCTTCAGCAATCTCCAGTGTACATCCCTCAAAAGTTCTTCACACAAATTAGTGTCCTTTTATCCTCTATTATTTGGCCCAATAAACGGCCAAGGATTAATATACACACACTCTAACCAGATCAAAATGAGGACTGACTCTCCCCAACTTTCGACATTACTATTGCATCGCAGTTAGTATACATTTGGGGATGGCTGAATGAGACTGATGATTCCTCCCTACATATGCAAATGGTAATAAATCTCTCCCCTGCCATGACCCCTTTACAAGCATTTCTAAGCAACAGTGCAAAAATGTCTACCCTTCCTATCCTCAAGCAGGCAATTACCATATGGAAGCTGGTGCATAAGCTCATGAAGGGTCAGGGATGGGACCCTGACACTCCTATATTCAACCCGAAGGGTTTACCAGAACTCTCCTCATTGCAGGTGCGGGAGACATGGAATAGCTGGTAGGGTGTTAACACGCTGGGAGACCTACACGCTGAGAACATTTAAGAAAATCGTTCCAGGATTTACAAGTAAAGTTCCCGGTCCCTAACTCTCAATTCTACTGATATCTCCAGTGTTAAGGGCCACACGCCCTTAACACACAATTGAAATCATCCCCTCTGTCCCTTCTATACTCTCCAGTTAAGAAACGACTGCGTGATAGGCCACAAAGACACTTGGTCTCCATTGCTTATTCATGGATGCAGCAGTTCCACCACTCTGACCCGTTAACCCCCCTTAGACTAAAATGGGAAGCTGATTTAGGGACTCTCTCAGATGACCTATGGTCTTGTGCCCTTGAGGCATTAGATATCAGCAGATACAATTATTTATTTTGCACAGAGTCTATATGACGCCAATATTATTGTGCCGCACTGGCTCCCCATCCTGCCCAAAATGTGGCTCCCTAGATGGCTCTTTCATCCACATGATAAAGTCATGTCCTAGGATCACGCTGTTTTGGGAAGATAACATTAATATCCTAGTGACCATAGGCATACCAAAAGAAGCCTTGTCGTCAGTGACTTGTCTCCTATCGACCATAGATGGGGAGATGCTACCTGACCCGGATAGAGGTTATGCTATAAATTTATGTACATTGGCCAAAGTATGTATAGCTAGACTGTGGTTGGCTAAGGAAGCTCCAGACATACACTCCTGGATATCGCTGGTGAAGGAGGTAGTGGGCCATGAAAAGTTTGTATAGCTTGCTAGAAAGGCAGAGAACAAATATTATTCTATGTGGTCCAGGGGGCTCGATTCCACATACTCAAAGGCAACAGTTCCTGATGTCTAAATGCTGCAATTTTCCCCTTCTTACTGTATCTGCTTAATTTTACCTCACATAAAACCACTAACTACAGCCCAGATAAGATACCTATCTAGGTATTTAAGATCAGGCCCATGCAACGTGGCCTACTCGACACCATGCTACTCTTTCCCTCCCTCCCTCCCTCCCTCCCTCCCTCCCCCCCCCCCCCCCCCGTACCACTGTACTTGAACTCTGAGATACTATGATGAAACAAAGCCACGCGGTTACTTATGTGAATGATATACTTTATTTCATGGTTGTACTGTTACTGCACCCACCATGCTTCGGGCTCAGTGCCTCGCTACACTCAGCATGCTATTTTATTCTCCCACCATGGCTTAGTGGATGGTAGGGCATGAAATACCGCCTGTCGGCACATGTCGGCTCAAAGAAATCAAACTCTGTCTCAATAATGGGTATTGGTTGAGTAATCCATGGAATATGTACTTAAGCATTTTTATGTTAAATAAGGAAGTAACCATGTTACCCAGCAGTAATCAATCAGCAGCCATATTGGTCAGACAATAAGAGATTACCTTTGAAAAAGCCAGTATAGCAGGCAAAATGCATCAGAGGGGCCATCCTGCCAGGCTCTCCTTTGCCTATTGGACATCCATTCAAACCAACAGACCCATTTCTGCAAAGTCCAGCCTACCAACTGTCCCGAATCAGACCTCAGGACCTCAAGCTTGCACATTAAGGGGGTTATTCTAGTTCATTCTTTCTGACAAAATCCTTCTTAGATGGACAAAACCATGTGCACTGCGGGTGGGGCAGATGTAACTTGTGCAGAGAGAATTAGATTTGGGTGGGGTTTTTCTTCAAAGTGAGATCTATATTGCAGTGTAAAATCATGCAGTCAGTATTTTCCCTGCACAGAAACAAAATAACTCACCCAAATCTAATTCTCTCTGCACATGTTACATCTGCCCCCCTGCAGTGCACATGGTTTTGTCCATCTAAGAAGGATTTTGTCAGAAAGAATGAACTAGAATAAACCCCTAAGTGTGGACCTGTCGCTCAACTGGGTTTAACAAAATAAAAAACCCTCTGGATCAAGTTTGCCACAACTGTTTGTTGTCTACCTTAATTAGAGGGATTGACTTTCCCACTTTCCACAGCAGCTGGATAACTGCCACCCATTTGAGTGCCAGATATCCCCCCAGGGGACGTGTGCTATGGATTTGGAAACAATTTACCTTTACAAAATGTAAACATTAGTATGATACCTTAATTTTCCTTATTATATCAGCAGTTGATAAAAGGCACATTGATTTAGTTTCCATATTTCATATGATGCGTTAAGATGATATGGCAGAGGGCCTTCTGTATGTGTATCAATGGTTTTATTTTCTGTAGCGTAGCATCTATGCCAACTATGATCATAAGGGTGATTACATAGAACATAGCTGCTAAAGAATACAGGTGCTTCTTATTTACTTTAGTGTAGTGTAGAGGGAGAAACACGCTGGATAGCCTGTGACGTTATTATATATACTGCACTTGCTCCCCTCTCTCCCAAGTGAGTTAATGTTAGTAAAAGTGAGAGTAAAACATTATCGGTTCGTGCAGAGTGACCAGTGAGTGAGTATTTCCATTCCCCCTAGAACACAATGACCTGCAGTTCAGTAGGAGATTTAGAGACATTCAACCAAAGTGGTCGCTTAGGGACCGTCATACAGGCTAAAACTGGGCAGCCAGGAGCCACTGGCACAGACCCCACACTAGTGATGAAACTGAAAATAAACGGCAGCTGCTGGGAGCTGTAGTTTATTTTCAGTTTGATGGCTGCAGTACTGTGCATGTACTTCACTCCCCACATCACCAGTTCTCTCCTGCATTCTTTATGGCACCCTTGATAGCAAAACAAGCATTCTGTATGTAAACAATATCTACTTCTCTCCAGCTCTCTGTAAAACCCTCTCACTTTCTCTAATTCCTACTTTCTCCTGTATTATAACACTCACTCATTACAAGGGGTTTGTTACAAAATCCCGGCGGTCGTAATCCCGACGCCGAAATCCTGACAAGGGGGGGGCATGGATCGCCCCCCCCCCTTGCGGGCTCACTGCGCTCACCACGCAGCGCGCCCAGTGCCTCGCTACGCTCGGCACACTAATTTATTCTCCCTCTATGGGTGTCGTGGACACCCATAGAGGGAGAAAGTGACGGGATTTCGGCGTCGGGAATCCGACGTCGGGATTTTGAACGCCAGGATTATGACTGCATCCCATTACAAGCAGGGTCGGATTGGGTTTTGGCTCCATTGAAACGATCACGGTGGGGCAGACAATGGCTGTCATAGCTAGCAGAGCGGCCTGCGGAGGGCAAATTGGGAGAAGAGGCCAGCACTGTAACCCTCATTTTGCATAGTGCAGGAATGTCACAGTAAAGCTTGCACGGATTTGAGAGTCAGCCAGGAGCTGCTCTAACCCTAGTAACGGAAGGGACGGAACCTTGGAATTTATTGGGTTCTCATGAAGTCTATGAAGTCCCACTAACCATTCCGCATGATAATTAAATTAACCATCGTTTTCTGCAATTATGTAATGTGAATAGAGGTTAATATATACTAAAAACATTTTTGATGTGGCATGACAATGATTCAGTATACTGTATATATATTTATAGTTCACTAGAACTATGGGGTTGTTTTTTTTTCTAACAAAATCACTTTATATATTTACAAGGGAGAGAAGGAGAGGGGAAGAGACCACAAAACACAGAGTAGCACAATGAAGGACATTTGAGATTAAACTGCCTATACAACTCGCATCCACTGTCATGTGCAGATTGCATTTCAGATAGACAAATAGAAAAATAAAACAAACACAGTATCAGCAAAGTGCAGTTATTCTGTGCCCCAAAAACAGGCAAACCTGTTTCATGTACAGATTCATCAGGGGCGAGAGTAATGTACTCATAAATCACCTCTGCTCTTGGAGCGCGATGAGAGGTGGGGGGGCAAGGAATCTAATCACAGCCAGCAGCATCTGTAATCAGTATGCGATGGGCACATGCTGTGCAAGTGTGGTGTTTTGATTTTGTAAAAAAAATAAAAAAGTCCTTCCTAAATACACAAATTAATTTCCAAGGTCTTAATTTATTTAGCTTGCAAAGAACCTAGCTAACCACTGCGCACAATGCAGCGAGGTCCATGTAGAACAGCTTCTGGTACACAGCAGTAGGTACTTGTATGCCCAAATGGCACAAGGTGTGCTACAATTCCCTTTTGATACAGAGGCAAGTGATGGTATCCTTATATGCCAGTGAGACATAGGCCTGCACAGGACAGAAGGTGGTTACATGACAGGCTAACCTTCATTTAACAGATGACAAGGCACAGAGAAACCGGTAACATAAAAAAGTTGTAGAATTTATACATATATGCTTTAAGTTTCCAGTCCTAATTGTGTCCATTATAAACATAACAGTAGAAGGCAAATTATTACACAGTAGAATGGGTCCAGCCCCACTGCTTGTGAACAGACCATTAACCAAATGGCGGCTTCTGTGTCCTGCACAAAACAGCCATATCTGAGCCACAGAGACTCAAATGTCTACAGGTTAACATCAGTCAGGATTATGTTGGCTGTGACATATATAAAGCATGATAAAGCCCACAGAAGGACAAACCACACCCAGCCACTCTGTTTGAATGGTGACAGGTGCTTATTGTCAAGTCCAGGTCCGTACACCAGGGCAGAATCTTTGCGACTGTAGAACACTAGAAATGCCGGAATAACATACTGGATGCCATTCCCGGCATATGCACCTGTGACACTCACTAGGATTTCTAAATGGTTAGTACAGAATGCCACAATGATGGGAGGCACCAGTGTAATGAGGGGAAACACTATACGGTCTACAAGCCATGGATATGTCCCGCCATCCCGGTGAAAGAGAGTCTTCCAGTTGTTGCGTAGTGTGACAGCAATGATGGGGAAGTTGGTGCTGATTGTAAACACTGGAAACAATCCTAGGAAGTAGCCAATCACTGGAGGCACAAAAGGGCTGCACCCACTGAAATTGAGTGTATACATATCCATCAGGGCCCCAGAGGTGAAGCAAAATATAGCCGTGAAACAAAGCAGGCTGTAGAAAGACAGGACAAGTATATAATCCAGAAGGACAAGTCCAGTCAGGTGTTTCTTTGTAGACACTGGGGTGATCAGTGAGGGCAAAGAATGTTGGCACATGAAAGAGTATACACAGACACCAAACAAATTCCGGATACCAGAGACCTCGGCCAGAGGTGGGTTACCTTTCCCTTCACCCTTACCAATACGAATCAATGCCAGTACAATCATAATGATGAAAGCTGCAGTAGAGAACAAAAATGAAAGGGTTAAGCTGTGTATCTATAAAACAAGACGACACGCTCCCTGTGTTCCCTTCTCTTGTTGTTACTCCCATCCCCCCCACAATTTCACCCTGTATACCTGGGCAGACAGGAGTTAAACGGTTGTATTCACGATTTATGACAGCGACTCAGATGAGAACAAAGTGGCAGTAAAGCTGTGAAAACTCATTACCCGCTCTATAAATCACTAGGAGAAGGAGGCCTCTGACACGACCAGCTCTTCTCCCCATAGCGTAGCAAGGACAGAGCCCCCTCTCTACCAGCATGGGCTATACAGGGTTATGAGAATACATGATCTGTAGGGTGTATCTTCTCTCCGCGCATGCGTGAGCCATGTGGGTGGCGTGCTGGGGGATGTGTTGTGTGACATTTAGACGTGATCTGATTTATGGATTGGCTTGAGGATTTTAATCTCTTTTTACCCACAGGCACTGAATGTTGATAGGTTGAAAGAAAATGGATTTTTATAGCATATGAGAAGGATCAGAGACTTAACAAGTTTGCTTCATCGGCGTCAGAAAAGGGACAGGAAGCAGCTCATTATTTCAATAGACTAATCAATCAAAAAGATTTTGTTTTCTTTCATTTGCCTGTGAAGATATAACCCCAAAATTGGCTCATGTTAATTTCAGGAATTTAACTTGGAGTCTCCCAAAGTACACATTTCTCTTCTATCTAACAGCCTATAATTTGATAGCAATAGCGCTAGAAACATGCACCAGTATGCTTCATATTCAGAAAAGCCTATTCATTTTAGTCAGCAAGAGGGTTACTGCAAATGGAAAGGCAACTGCTAGTGCTTATAAAAACAAGTGTACAGTAACAAAAAACAAAACACCACGTATATAGGTAGAAATATGCGTCAATTTACGGTTGAATGAAAGCAGCAATACAAGGAAATTCCATTTGACTGCAGTGTCCAGTAGTGTGTATCAGTGGTTCCCAAACTGTCAGGACTCAGGGCACCCTATAGTATCAGCTTTTTTTCAAGGCACCCCTAGCCCAAAAGTTTCTTATTGATAAATAATATATTAAATTAAGTAGCGCGTCACCTTTAGGTTAAATGATGTGGTTATGAACATAGTTGTGTTTCTAATGGTCCACATGTTTCATGACTGGCAGCCACCAGCACGGCTTTGGCCAATCACTTTTGAGCATGAATAATTTGTTTAGGTCCTGAGCCATCTAGTTTGGGAACCACTGGTCTATATATGGAAGCCAAAGAAGATTACCATACATAAATCATGTTAGAACATATTTCTTGCACTCACCAACCCATCTCATAAGCGATGTCAGAATTTGGAGGTACTTTGTTTTCTGCACATTGAAGAAGGTAAAGGGTCCGAGTAAAAGGGTAAATATAGCCTGACAACAAACAAAATAAATCAAGATTGCTGTAAGCTATATTACCAAATATAAGCAACATTTTATTTACTGTGCACTCAATCATACAGCTACATTATATCATAACTGGAGCTTTGTTGCCTTGTTACTAAAGCTGTAATTAATTCTGTTCACCTCCAATTGTTTCCAAATATCAGCATGTTCATTCCTTCACAGGAACTCAGCAGATGCCATTGGAGAGCCATGAGCCTCTAGAACTGCAAGAGTGGTCTGTGACAGCAGGGAAGTTTTGACAGACAGCGAGCAGCTTTCGGGGAGGAAGCACCATCCTGAAACACTGTTAGACTAGTTTGCTAAATTTTAGCGTGGGAAACAGTCCCTGGAAGACGGGAAGTGCTGCGGCTGACCTGTGTACATCATCAAAAAGGACAATGTTGCTGCCATGGAGGCCATAGTTTAGGTGGACCCCAGGGCAACAATAGACCAGTTACAAAAGGGAAATTGGCATCTCATCGGGATCCATCACTTGGCATTCCACAAAAGCTTGGCCTAAGCAAGGTTTCTGCATGCTGGGTGAACCATCAGCTGACTCGAGAGCATTGGGTGATTTGTTGACACAACATGCTGTAAAGGTTTGATGGCAGTCAATCAAACACGGTCTGAAATTCAATCAGTCTCAATGAATACTGGATTGACAGTTCAGATTCCATGACCAAACAGAAGACGGTGGTTGTTTAAGACTTGTCATGTAGCCAACACAACACTCATGCAGCAATGCAGTCACTGTGAAAACGTATACCATCGGAATGCCTCCCCCACAACAATGCACTTGCTCACAAGTCCAGGTAACTGGGGGAATGTAATGTTCACGTCATTTGTAAATAGAATACTTTTTGTACATCCGGAAGCTTACTGCACGTAGTGCCCTGAAAGAGCAACTGAATCTTGGGCTGTCTGGGCTACTCTAATGACATTATAGTTAAGTCAAGGCAGAGGAGGACTGCCAACTCCAGTCCTCGAGCGCTACCAACAGTTCACGTTTACCAGCTTACCTCGCAGGTACACAGGTGCACTCATTACTGACTAACACAACTTAAGAGCCACAGGTGGAGCTAAATACTTCACTTGTGATTCTGTGAGGAGACCTGGGAAACTTTAACTGTTAGTAGCTCTCGAGGACTGGAGTTGGCTACCCCAGCACTAGTGGATTTACAAACATGCCAGGGGATGGCCACAAATTATTACAACTGCATCATTGTACAGTATAATGCTCACTTTTAGGGTCATGCATATTAATATAACATGCCAACTCCAGATGTTGCTGGCCATATTGCAGTAGGCACCTAACAAATCAAATTCTTATAGTCAATCATAGTATAAACTCCTACTTACCACATAGATCCTGTAAGCATCGATCCGTCTGATTTTTCCCCAGCACGGGTCAGTATCGTTCCGGTCTCCTGTCTGGGTTCCACATGACTGATTCCCAGAGAAGCTGAAGATGATAATAAAGGAATATGATGTCCCATTAAACATCAATGCATTTATACAAACATATTTGTTACGGATAGTCTGTTTTGCTTCAGTGACTGTTACACACTTTATCACTATTTGGAAAGGACTTGAAAGAACCCACAAGAAAATCTTTTCTATTTATTACCTAAATAATGTCAGGCACTGACCAGACAAAGTCTTACCTTCATAAAATAGATCAATAGGAATTATAAGAGAAGGAACTAAGGACCTTATTCTGATCCTTTCGCAGCGAGCATTCGATCACAGAGGGACCAATGTTTGGCATATGCACAATTCTACTCATGTGCATACGCCGGTTGCATGCGGCCACGGCGAATAGACTGTTTGCTTGGTGCACGCACCCAAGACTGCAGGCGGGGGATGTGGGGCGTCGGCAGATAGTCGCATCCATGGAAATGCCCAGCTTTTCATGGGCGGAACGTAAAATACAATTTAATAAGAGTAAATAAGGTAGATCTCTTGTGGGTTCACGTCTGACCAATTGACTGGCCCGCCAACTAATTCAATAAGCTATAAGCACTTACCAATCGGCTTCTCGATAGGTCTGGCCAGGCAAACATCACGTTTAATGGGCATTTACATTTGCCCAGCTAGTGATGTTCATGAAGTTGTGATGTACGAACAATATATAGCAGTATGTACCCAGCCCAAGGGTGCAGTCAAGAGTTGAAACATATTGACTGACTTTCTGTCTATGGCCATTAGTAATAGCAGCTGAAAGAACAAAACCAAAGTGCAGAAATATATATTTTTGTTAAATAAAAGTATATCATTTCTGATTTGGTCACATACAAAAACACCCCAAGATATGACTGGATTATTAGTGAAATGCGCCTGAATCTCTGAATCACAGCGGCTCCTCTTGTTCCAGCTGTATCCTCTTCCAATTAGAATGTAAGCTCTCTCATGAGCAGGGCCATAAGTTTTCAGGTCTGCATTTATTGGGCGATACTCAATTATTTCAGGCACTGGCAGCCAGTAGATGGCTTCCAACTGAGCAGTTACATTTCTCCTTTCATGCGCGATCAGCTGCTGGCGCCAGGATTTCAACGCACTACACCCTGAGGTAGCACGCTGGAATGAGCAAGTACAACAGAGTTTCATCATGCCCCCCCCCCCCATATATCACTTTAAATGGGAGATCGGGCATAATAACCAATTGAATTTTACACCCTCTGTCTACATTGTGCGACCCTGTTTTATGCATGTATCATTTTCTAAACTGTCCAGCTTTAACAGGCCTACTATAATAATAATACTGCTATTTATTTTTGTTTCCCGCTCCATTGTTACTCACCATGTGACTTGCACAAGAGACAGAGGTACAGCTGTTGCATATATTGCCAGGTCTCCATAAAGATATATAATTATACACAAGTAAAAAAGGTTTACTCCAACTGTAAAGAAAGGAGACCAGTCATATAAAGTCCAGTACAATTTTTTTCTTAAGAAGGAATGAGCAAATGTCATATATTAAAGGATGATACCTATAAAAATAGGTCTACAAGTTTTTGTCAGCTCCCTTACCTCTCCCTCTTCTTTCTGATTTTTATGTAGCAAAATGAGGTAAATCCACTAGGTACCCTCATACCACCAGCCTCAATAAACTAATGCCTGCTACAAGTGAGCTGCCATGTCCCATGCAACTGTTGGTGCCAGATGTGTTTTTTGTGCCCAAAAACGAGTATTGGTTGCAATGAGATATGAATAGGATGTACTAGGAAACTAAGCTGATTATTTTCAGATTTTATAGAATTTACAGGAGAACTCAAACATGGAGAAAAGCCACTCACTGGTCCATTTTTTGGCTGTACAATTGAACGGATGTTATATCCCGATAAAATCGGCCAGCATATACAGGCAATATGTCTTTGAATGTCATTCATGAATAATGTGTTGGCTGTGTAGCACATACGATGGCCAATATACCTTTAAATACATTGGTGCATCATGCTGCATGTATGGTCGATCCGCCAACCGCTGCACAAGCCGGCGGTGATTGACAGTGCAAATGGGCAGCCTGTGGGGCACTATGACAGTGGTACTTGTTTCCTAGCACGGCCACACCGATATCAATCTTGTCAGTCTTGAGCATCGCGTCGCATCGGTGGTTTTTTTGTATGCTAACGATGCTCCCGACCGATAAGATACCCCCGATATAGTTATGTACTCACGATGTCTTTTTTTCGCGTCGGTTTTCATATCGGCATCTTGTTGATTGAGTCGTGGCCCTTTTAATTCTGTACCCCCGACCGACGCGATACTACCGATTTACTTCTTTTCTCACGATCTCTCTATTAAATCGCGTCGGTCGCGTCGCATGTTTAAGTAAAACCCCCCGATGCTCACGATGCACACGATTTTCATCTGTCCCATTGGCCCAACGATTTTCCCGCTGTTTAGGCCCTTTTTAATAGGCCCAATTAATCTATATAGTCCAACCCCCTATAAAATCTACCTAGTAACATATGTTTTAATGTGTTGGAGTGTGTGTTTCTATGTCAATATGAAATCTTCCCTCTGTAATCTGCTCAGTTACAGCATCAATGTCAATATTTATTGTGATAGTCCGGCCCCTTACTTTGACAGCCCCTACTGTTCTTTTTTCCCCTACTGCCTTTGTGGGTTTGTCTCGGTAGGAGTGAGACGTGTATTCAGTTGCTGGTGATTTCTTGGCTGATTGATCCTTTGTTGGTGATATCTCCCTGATTGATCTTGTGCTTTGAATACTATTTGCTGTTGTTCGTGAGCCTTGTGCTGCGGATTGCTGCTGTTCCAGTGGATTATTGCTGATCCTGATTATTCTGCGATTGATTTCTGCTGATCCTGACCCTGAGCCGTGCTGATCGTTAGTCCTGAGCTGTGGATTGGTCTGCTGTGGAGTGCTCTGTGGGTGATTTCAAGACCTCTGAGATGGCTGAGGTGAATATGTTCTCACTGCCTACAAGTGAGGAGGAGGCAGTGGCGTTTCTGCAGCGCCATCATCTGCTGCCATCAGAGGCTACATGCGACAATGGTCATCCGATGCGGCTAAATTTGAAGGAGACCATGTGGCGCTGTAACGTGAGGGACTGCCGTTTGAAGAGGAGTCTGAGAGCAGGACTGTTCTTTCCTGGCTGTCGTTTGCCTTTCGTAACGCTGGTCCGCTTCGTATTTTCCTGGGTGCAGGAATATACCAGCATTGACTACTGTGAGAAGAATTTGTCCCTCTCTAAGAAGACGGCTGTCCTGTACAATAAGTACATGAGGGAGGCCTGCCTGCTGGACCTCATGGCGCAGCCGCAGCGCCGGATCGGAGGTCCCGGCATGATCGTTGAGGTGGATGAGACCCTCTTCGTCAAAAGGCAAGCCAATGTTGGACGAGTTCTGCCTCAGCAATGGGTATTTGGTGGCATATGCAGAGAAACTGGCCAATGTTTCGCCACCAAGGTTGCCACTCGGGACGCCAACACCCTCATGCAAGCTATCCTGCAGTTTGTGGAGCCGGGCTCTCATGTGTACACTGATTGCTGGAGAGCCTACAGTACAGCCCAGCTGAATGCTGCAGGATATGAACATGCCCAGGTCAATCACCGTTATAACTTTGTAGACCCTACAACAGGGGTTCATACCCAGAATGTTGAACGGATGTGGGGGGCATGTAAGTGGCGGAATAAACGCCACAGGGGCACCGCCAGGCATATGCTCCAGAGTTATCTTGAAGAATTCATGTGGCGGAAGAGCCTGGGACAAGAGAACCCTTTTGCCCGCATACTAATTGCCCTGACTTTATTGCCCAAGGACTCTTGAGATTTACCCCCATTTCTGTTTCCCCCATTAATGCACATGTCATATGTTTTGTTTGCCATTGATTATATACAGTTTTTCTATTTTCATTTGAAAAGTAAATTTTCAAAAATGCTTTTAAAACACTTGTGTTTCTTGTCTCAGGTGAATGATTTGTGATGGATGAATGCTACGGAGTCACACCATCACTATCCAAATAATTTTTGGAGTGCGGTGAGTGTAGTGGAGCACTAAGTCAAAATCGTGGTAAGCGCAGCAAACCCCAAGAAGCGTGTGTGGGTTATTAACATTATAATTTTCATAGGCTTCTGGGGCTTGGGGCCCTCACCATGGTTTGGACACAGAGAACCACTTTTTTTAAGCATACTAAGCATGATCAACTTGAAGTTGACATGTTTAGTCGACATGTCGACATGATACACATGTTGACATGTTTAAAAGCATATCGCGTCGGCCGCAATGTACTGTGAGCTTAACAGCTCAATGCTGCCGACCGACGTGACATGTACTTGATTAAGCACTATATAGTGCTTAATACTGATCTTAACATGTCCGTCGCGTCGGGGCCGTTTTACAACGACTCCGACCGACGCGATCGATCAGTATAAGCACTATACAGTACCCTTAATACTGTTCTTAACATGTCCGTCGCGTCGGGAGCATTTTACAACGGCTCCGACCGACGCGACCGATCAGTATAAGCACTATACAGTGCTTAATACTGTTCTTAACATGTCCGTCGCGTCGGGAGCATTTTACAATGGCTCCGACCGACGCGACCGATCAGTATAAGCACTATACAGTGCTTAATACTGTTCTTAACATGTCCGTCGCGTCGGGAGCATTTTACAATGGCTCCGACCGACGCGACCGATCAATTGCGAAGTAACTCCCCGTATTACGCGCTACACCGTCAATATACAAAGAAATATCGCGTCGGTCGGTCTTATGCATTGTCGTGAGCGTAACATCACCGCCCGACCGACGCGATTTTTCTGCCTGCCGGAAAAAACGCGCCAAAAGCACTCTGGGGAAGGACATCAGCAGCCATTTTGATGGTAATCAGTGAGCACTACGCAGCAGCTGTGTCTGTCTCCCTGCCCCTGCACAAAACAGTAAGTAGATTTACAGACTTACTGAGCATAGGTGGGCCTTTGGGTTTGTGAACAATATATACAGGCTTAGGAGGGTGGGGGTGGGGTGGGGGGGGGGGATTTGGAGGGGTAGGGGCGCTTACTGTGGTTATACATGTGTCCTTCATATATCATTTGTTTGAGGATTAGGGGGTTATCATTGGCTGTATAGAGTGGATAATGCTTATGTTCAAGGGGTAGTGCTTATCTAAATAGCTAGAAAGTGTTTATGTGCAGTAGTTTATGAAGTGTATGACTTTAGTGTCATGGCAATAATGATAATATGGATAACACAGGTTTATGTGCAGAGAATATCATGTGCCTGGAAATGATGTACTGTGTGTTATAAAACATACAGAATAGTCTGTTGTTTCTGATAGTAATGCATGGTGACATAGACTGTAATGATTTCTTGGTACATATTTGTTAAATAGAGCAGTTTGAAGTGTGTTGTGCTTGTTATTGAAATGGTGCAGCAGGCAGTATGCTGTGTCTACTTTATAGTAATGTGCATGTAAAGTGGTTGGTAATTGAAGTGTGAAATGGCCCCCACAATTGTTAACACCAGCCCCACTATCCACGTGAACCCGAAGCGTGGCGAGCGCAGCGAGCCCCGCGAGGGGCGGCGGTACGCGTCCTCCGACCTTTTCATGCCCTACTATCCACGTCGGCGTGGAGTTGAGAATAGAATAGTGTGGCGAGCGCAGCGAGCCACCGAGCCCGAAGCGTGGCGAGCGCAGCGAGCCCCGCGAGGGGACGCGGATACCTTCACAGGTAAGCGCGTCCTCTCGCGGGCTTCACAGGTGTCCGTGGTGATGTGGACACCTATGAAGCCCGCGAAGAGACGCGCTTACCTGTGAAGGTATCTGCGTCCCCTCGCGGGGCTCGCTGCGCTCGCCACGCTTCGGGCTCGGTGGCTCGCTGCGCTCGCCACACTATTATATTCTCAACTCCACGCCGACGTGGATAGTAGGGTATGAAAAGGTCGGAGGACGCGTACCGCCGCCCCTCGCGGGGCTCGCTGCGCTCGCCACGCTTCGGGTTCACGTGGATAGTGGGGGTGGATTTGTATGTCATTCCATTTTGATTATTGATTTTTTTTTATCTGTTTTGTGGAATTGCAGTTGCGGTTATCGGTGAATTAACACTTGAAAATTTGGAATCGAATTCCATTTTTGCACAGAATAATGTAAGTTGTGCTTAAATTGTGCTTCTAATTAATTTGTTAATGTACCCAAAATGACTTTTTTTCACAGTGTACCAGCCCCACTATCCACGTGAACCCGAAGCGTGGCGAGCGGCGGCGGTACGCGTCCTCCGACCTTTTCATGCCCTACTATCCACGTCGGCGTGGAGTTGAGAATAGAATAGTGTGGCGAGCGCAGCGAGCCACCGAGCCCGAAGCGTGGCGAGCGCAGCGAGCCCCGCGAGGGGACGCGGATACCTTCACAGGTAAGCGCGTCCTCTCGCGGGCTTCACAGGTGTCCGTGGTGATGTGGACACCTATGAAGCCCGCGAAGAGACGCGCTTACCTGTAAAGGTATCTGCGTCCGCTCGCCACGCTTCGGGCTCGGTGGCTCGCTGCGCTCGCCACACTATTATATTCTCAACTCCACGCCGACGTGGATAGTAGGGTATGAAAAGGTCGGAGGACGCGTACCGCCGCCGCTCGCCACGCTTCGGGTTCACGTGGATAGTGGGGGTGGATTTGTATGTCATTCCATTTTGATTATTGATTTTTTTTTATCTGTTTTGTGGAATTGCAGTTGCGGTTATCGGTGAATTAACACTTGAAAATTTGGAATCGAATTCCATTTTTGCACAGAATAATGTAAGTTGTGCTTAAATTGTGCTTCTAATTAATTTGTTAATGTACCCAAAATGACTTTTTTTCACAGTGTACCAGCCCCACTATCCACGTGAACCCGAAGCGTGGCGAGCGCAGCGAGCCCCGCGAGGGGCGGCGGTACGCGTCCTCCAACCTTTTCATGCCCTACTATCCACGTCGGCGTGGAGTTGAGAATAGAATAGTGTGGCGAGCGCAGCGAGCCACCGAGCCCGAAGCGTGGCGAGCGCAGCGAGCCCCGCGAGGGGACGCAGATACCTTCACAGGTAAGCGCGTCCTCTCGCGGGCTTCACAGGTGTCCGTGGTGATGTGGACACCTATGAAGCCCGCGAAGAGACGCGCTTACCTGTGAAGGTATCTGCGTCCCCTCGCGGGGCTCGCTGCGCTCGCCACGCTTCGGGCTCGGTGGCTCGCTGCGCTCGCCACACTATTATATTCTCAACTCCACGCCGACGTGGATAGTAGGGTATGAAAAGGTCGGAGGATGCGTACCGCCGCCGCTCGCCACGCTTCGGGTTCACGTGGATAGTGGGGGTGGATTTGTATGTCATTCCATTTTGATTATTGATTTTTTTTTTATCTGTTTTGTGGAATTGCAGTTGCGGTTATCGGTGAATTAACACCTGAAAATTTGGAATCGAATTCCATTTTTGCACAGAATAATGTAAGTTGTGCTTAAATTGTGCTTCTAATTAATTTGTTAATGTACCCAAAATGACTTTTTTTCACAGTGTACCAGCCCCACTATCCACGTGAACCCGAAGCGTGGCGAGCGCAGCGAGCCCCGCGAGGGGCGGCGGTACGCGTCCTCCAACCTTTTCATGCCCTACTATCCACGTCGGCGTGGAGTTGAGAATAGAATAGTGTGGCGAGCGCAGCGAGCCACCGAGCCCGAAGCGTGGCGAGCGCAGCGAGCCCCGCGAGGGGACGCAGATACCTTCACAGGTAAGCGCGTCCTCTCGCGGGCTTCACAGGTGTCCGTGGTGATGTGGACACCTATGAAGCCCGCGAAGAGACGCGCTTACCTGTGAAGGTATCTGCGTCCCCTCGCGGGGCTCGCTGCGCTCGCCACGCTTCGGGCTCGGTGGCTCGCTGCGCTCGCCACACTATTATATTCTCAACTCCACGCCGACGTGGATAGTAGGGTATGAAAAGGTCGGAGGACGCGTACCGCCGCCCCTCGCGGGGCTCGCTGCGCTCGCCACGCTTCGGGTTCACGTGGATAGTGGGGGTGGATTTGTATGTCATTCCATTTTGATTATTGATTTTTTTTTTATCTGTTTTGTGGAATTGCAGTTGCGGTTATCGGTGAATTAACACCTGAAAATTTGGAATCGAATTCCATTTTTGCACAGAATAATGTAAGTTGTGCTTAAATTGTGCTTCTAATTAATTTGTTAATGTACCCAAAATGACTTTTTTTCACAGTGTACCAGCCCCACTATCCACGTGAACCCGAAGCGTGGCGAGCGCAGCGAGCCCCGCGAGGGGCGGCGGTACGCGTCCTCCAACCTTTTCATGCCCTACTATCCACGTCGGCGTGGAGTTGAGAATAGAATAGTGTGGCGAGCGCAGCGAGCCACCGAGCCCGAAGCGTGGCGAGCGCAGCGAGCCCCGCGAGGGGACGCAGATACCTTCACAGGTAAGCGCGTCCTCTCGCGGGCTTCACAGGTGTCCGTGGTGATGTGGACACCTATGAAGCCCGCGAAGAGACGCGCTTACCTGTGAAGGTATCTGCGTCCCCTCGCGGGGCTCGCTGCGCTCGCCACGCTTCGGGCTCGGTGGCTCGCTGCGCTCGCCACACTATTATATTCTCAACTCCACGCCGACGTGGATAGTAGGGTATGAAAAGGTCGGAGGACGCGTACCGCCGCCCCTCGCGGGGCTCGCTGCGCTCGCCACGCTTCGGGTTCACGTGGATAGTGGGGGTGGATTTGTATGTCATTCCATTTTGATTATTGATGTTTTTTTTATCTGTTTTGTGGAATTGCAGTTGCGGTTATCGGTGAATTAACACCTGAAAATTTGGAATCGAATTCCATTTTTGCACAGAATAATGTAAGTTGTGCTTAAATTGTGCTTCTAATTAATTTGTTAATGTACCCAAAATGACTTTTTTTCACAGTGTACCAGCCCCACTATCCACGTGAACCCGAAGCGTGGCGAGCGCAGCGAGCCCCGCGAGGGGCGGCGGTACGCGTCCTCCGACCTTTTCATGCCCTACTATCCACGTCGGCGTGGAGTTGAGAATAGAATAGTGTGGCGAGCGCAGCGAGCCACCGAGCCCGAAGCGTGGCGAGCGCAGCGAGCCCCGCGAGGGGACGCGGATACCTTCACAGGTAAGCGCGTCCCTTCGCGGGCTTCACAGGTGTCCGTGGTGATGTGGACACTTGTGAAGCCCGCGAAGGGACGCGTTTACCTGTGAAGGTATTTGCTTCCCCTCGCGGGGCTCACTGCGCTTGCAACGCTTCGGGTGCGTGTGTATAGTGGAGGGACACAAATATATAATTACTTCTGTTGTCAAATGTGGTGTAAATTGCATTTATTATATCATATGCTATCAATATCTCAGATAAAAGCTTTTTTTTTTGTGGATTCTATTTCAGTTTGATTGTGATTTTTTGGCCCTTTAAGGGAATTAGTTTAAAACTCTTTTTTTTTTACACCTGCTACTGACTGAGGTAAATATTAGTGGTTTTTTTGTAGTGTGTTAATGAATAACAGTGCAGTGCGTTCATTTTAATAGTGTAAACCTAATTGTTTTTTTTTTTTTTTACAGAATGGCCCGTCAGGTTGATAAAAGCCTCATGAAGAAGTTGATCGATCTCTACAAAGAGAATAGATGTCTGTGGCGACAAGATCACATAGATTTTCACAACCAGGCAAAGAGGAATGAGGCCTTTAGGAAGATCTCGGCCTACGCTTTGAGACGTGTCCCTAATGCAGACGTCACGTGGGTCCGAAAGAAGTTCACTAATATGCGGACAGTGCTGGTGAAGGAGCACAATCGGGTCCAGCAGTCACGATCTTCAGGAACTGACCCTGCAGATGTGTACCAGCCAAAGTTGTGGTACTACGACCGTATGCTCTTTATTGTGGAGGAGCAAGGAAGGAGGGAAGCAGAGGGAGCTGCTACGGATGAAGACTCTTCATCCAGTGCACAGGAGAGTGCTGACGTAGCAGTTCCCTCTGAGTCGTCGCAGCAGGGTGAGTCGTTGTCGGAGGTGGCGCCTCCTGTGGTGGCGAGCACCTCATCAGCTCCCCCCAGGAGGCGTAGAAGGAGACGGGCGACAAGACCTGCTGCTACCGGCCAGGAATATTGCTGCCCATACAAGGAGGAAGCAGTAAACAATCCCCCAGATGACTGCAAAATGTTCACGAATCATGTCTGCGCAGAAATGCGAAAGTGGAAGGGATCAACACAACACCACTTTAAGCGTGTGCTGTATGGCCTGATGTTGCAGGCAGCAGAGGATGATATCTGTGCTGACTGCAACGGAACGTCATGCCGCAATGCGCACAGACAGCCACCACGCCCACACCCACATCACCCCCCCATGTTCAGTGCGCCGGTTGCTCCTCCGCCTGCCCCTTACTATGCGCCGGGACCCCCTATGCCACCTCCCACTGATCCCTCGGCTTTGCCTGGTGCTGTGTACTCCGCATTGCGGAATGTGCAGCCCCCCACCCCAGGCGAAGAGCGTTATTCAAATTATTAATTCGGCTAATTTGACTTTTAATTTATAATTTGGCAGCAATGTTCTTGTTTCTCTTCCTTTCTGAGTACTCTACAATAATGAGTTTTTAGTCATGTACTACAATTTTGGTTGGTGAACGTTGCAGTGCGGTCTTCCTGAATTTTGCGATGGCTGTACTAGTTTTGCTCCTTCACTAACCACTGTTCTGCATATTTGTAACTTCTTTCGGATTCATGTGATTGTTTGCATTAGTGGGCACTGTTTTGTAGTGTGCCGTGATCTTCCTACGCCTCATTTCAATTTGCCTGGTTGTGATAGCCAGGCATCTATTCTCTTTGTACTGATCGATCAACTTCTTCTGAGATTGTATTTTGTGTGTCAACTGTGAAAAATTGTGATAAACCAAAAAAAAATGACATTCATATTGTTAAAAAAGAAAAAAAAAATATCAAAAAGAAAAATGACACAAAATATAACAAAAATGACATTTATATTGTTAAAAAATAAAAAATTAAAAAAAGACAAAAAAAAAACAAAAAAAGAAAAAAGAAAAAAAACATAATATTTGTATTTATTGATTCTCTTGTATGTTATGTTCTTAAATTTTTTTCCCGTCCAAAAAAAAATAAAGGAAAAAAAAAAAAAATTTCAATACGTTTAAAAAAAAAAAGAAATAAAAAAAAAACAACTTTTCAATAAAAGTGTTGAAATGTATTATCATGTGTCGTGTTATTTATTATTTTGGGTGTAAATGTGTGGTTAAATTTGAACCAGCCATGTGAAACCATGAGATGGGTGCTTGCAATAAAAATGCGTCGCTCGCATCAGGGCCATTGAATAATGACATTCAGTGCTCCCGATGGGACCGATAGTTCAGGTGTAGTTATAAATAGTGTGTAAATTGTAAATGGGTGCTTGCAATAAAAAACATTTCGTCGCTCGCGTCAGGGGCATTGAATACTGACATTCAGTGCTCCCAATGGGACCGATAGTTGAGGTGGAGTTATAAATAGGGTGTAAACTGTAATTGTGGGTGTAAATGTGGGTTTCAATTGGAAGCAGGCATGTAAAACCATAAAATGAGTGCTTTCAATAAAAAACATTTCGTCGCTCGCGTCAGGGGCATTGAATACTGACATTCAGTGCTCCCGATGGGACCGATAGTTGAGGTGGAGTTAAAAATAGGGTGCAACTTGTAAATGTGGGGCTCTATTGGAAGCAGCCATGTAAAACCATAAAATGGGTGCTTGCAATAAAAAACATTTCGTCGGGGGCATTGAATACTGACATTCAGTGCTCCCGATGGGACCGATAGTTGAGGTGGAGTTAAAAATAGGGTGCAACTTAGTGCTCCCGATGGGACCGATAGTTGAGGTGGAGTTAAAAATAGGGTGCAACTTGTAAATGTGGGGCTCTATTGGAAGCAGCCATGTAAAACTTGCAATAAAAAACATTTCGTCGGGGGCATTGAATACTGACATTCAGTGCTCCCGATGGGACCGATAGTTGAGGTGGAGTTAAAAATAGGGTGCAACTTGTAAATGGGGGTGTAAATGTGGGGTTCTATTGGAAGCAGCCATGTAAAACCATAAAATGGGTGCTTTTGATAAAAAAAATCGCGTCGGTCGCGTCGGGGGCATTGAATACTCACATTTAGTGCTCCCGATGAGACCGATATATGGTAAAACACCCGATATCGTTGAATTCTTCAATTATCGCGTCGGTCGCGTCGGGGACAATAAATCCTGTCATTTAGTGCTCCCGATGGGACCGATATCTGGTAATCCACCCGATTTCAGGAAAATCTTCAATTATCGCGTCGGTCGTGTCGCGGTAATTGAAGCATGGTACACGATACACAGGATTAGCAAAAATCAAGAGAATCGCGTCCGTCGGGGGTGATCGCGGCCCTTAAAGTGCACTAAATTAGAGCCGCGACCACTCCCGATTGTGGCCGTGCTAGGAAACAAGTACCATGACAGTTGTGCCCCGATAGGGGCGGTTTGCTGTGGCTGCAGCAATAGCGTATGAGGACACATCTGTACATGAAACCAGTGCAGAAGTCAATTTATTCATTCCTTTAAATGTAAGCTTAAGAAAAGACCCTCTCCAATTTAATTACTAAAGAGGTATAGGGAATAGAAAATAATAATTGTAACATGTCATCCTGTATAACATTATATAATTTGTTTTTATTTTTATAATAAATATAAAAATGTCAGGAGCAGCAAAAAATGTGAACAAAGATAGAATGTTATCAAGTTTCAGTTGAGTTCTCTGCATTCTTGTTTGTACTGATATGGAGCAGAGACAATCATATATTCATGGTAACATAGCCCCCCCTGCTGGCAGACAGGGTTTCTGGACAGGACAGACATATACAGGACATACAGTACTTGTGCGACAAGGAATGCGGTGAAGAGTTACAATATATGTGCAATTCACTATCCTGTAGCAATTTACATTATTACAAATCATACCTTTATTAAAGAACATAGAAGCCATCTGGCCCATTTCAACACGCTCCACAATGTCAAAGGGGTCAGACAGACCACGGCGCTCTGAAACACATGAATACATTTTTAGTTTTCTTAAACCTCAAACAGAAATGTGTACAATTAGGTAGCTATTGTTTATTTATATAGACACCACACATATTCTAGGTAGATACTCACGTACAGAAAGGATGGGTCTGACTTCAGAGCTGTCATACCCATCTGCAGATTCATTATCCGAGTTCTCAGATGACTGTGCTTCCTGCAGAGATGAAGAGACAATTGTCTTGTGGTGGAAGGACAGAACAGATGCATCCACACTCAATATAATTAACATTTAGAACAATAATTTGATCAGAAGAAATATATATTTTAAATTTAGCGGATTTAACACAATTAGGGCCAGATGTATCAAGCTTCAAAAAGTAATAGAGTGGAGAGTGATAAACAGCCAGCCAATCAGCTCCTACCTGACTACATTTGAAACCCAGCCTATAACATGGCAGTTAGGAACTGATCACTCTCCGTTTTATCACTTTTTGAAGCTTGATACATCTGGACCTTATAGAGAACAGATTTCTTTAGCTTTTCCACTGAAATGACATTACTGGACTCACTACCTCCTTCTCCCATCTTTTCCAGCGCAGCTGAGCATTAGCTGCAGCCATGGCTTCCACAACAAAGGTTGTTGTCATATAGCTAAAAGAGAAAACATAGTTATTACGGAGAACAGGTTTATCAGCAGAAGACCTACAACAGTTGTAATTTCAATGATGGCAGCTTCTTCTTGGTTTTCCACACATTTCCCCTTCAGTAGCAATGCACACAAACTGGCTGTAAGGAAAGCCAGTGAGATAACTACAGACTTAAGAATATCAAAGCCATGGGGGCATCCCTGGTACCTAGGGAACAGTTAAAGACTATTTTCTAACCACACAGTGGCCATTTTGTTTTGTGCTGACAGACTGCATATGTAACTAATGGAAAGCCATTGTAAGAAAAGAAAAAAAACACATTTGTAAAACACACTGAGCGGACATTGGGGATATCCTCCACACTCACCTCATAAAAGCCAGGAAGATGATCAGGATAAGACTCACCAACCAGCCAGCATGGGCAAAGGCCTTAGGCATGGTGAGTGCTCCAGTGCCAACAATCAAGTTGAACATGTATACCAGCCCAACCTGTACAGAAATTTACAAATTAAGTTATACAGGAAAAATGATTGTCTAACCTATATACACCTTGAAGAGAATCTTTAATTAAAACAAATACCCTTCAACAGCAAGTTTTTGGTGTACCCAGATTAGGCTTCCTTCATACATACTGTATGTGCTCAAATACATTTATCCTTCGTGCGCTACAAGTCGTGTTACACATAACGCATGAGTGCTGTGTGACTAGTTAGCGATGAGCGTTTTTTTGCGCCAGAAAGGCAGGTCAACGAGCGAGGAGGCTAGATGTAGACATATCTGTATTTCACTGTATCTTCCTCTCAAGCACTTGACAGGCATTGGAACTGCTAACTGGGAATGATATCAGAACAAAACGCAACCAATCTCTGAAGCAATGCCAGATAACTTACATACAGGACCAGCTGGTATGACATGCTCTGAGGCAATGCAAGCCTCTAATAATACTGTATGGGTTTTACAAAAATGTGATACTGCATGGTCAAAGAGGTTCCACCCCTTTTTTTATATATATCAGTTGGCCACTTGTTTGGAGGAAGTGCTCATTTAGAGTCTTCCCATCCAGTGGCTGTAACAGTACCACTATTTCCCCACAGTATAAAAAGTAAATTTCATCTACAGGCACCCAAATGAACAATACCGATAACGTATTGTTTACAACAAAATTCCATATGTTATCTTTCATAGTTTTGAGGTCTTCAGTATTAATCTACAAATGTAGAAAATCATTTAAATAAACAAAAACCATTGAATGAGAAGGTGTGTCCAAACTTTTGACTGGTCACCAAAACTAACCAATCAGAAATAGTTTTAATGTATCTGTTATAATTAAGACAATGAAATAAAATGGGTTAATGTGCTACAGGAAACATGCACTGTGTTTTACCAATTTTTTTAAGCTTACATAAGGTTTAAAAATGCAGATCCAGTGTTCTTGCCTCTCTACAAGGCAGGTTTGTGGTGTCTCATCACAATGGTTCAGAGTCAGCATTTCCTGTCCACTTTGCTGTTACAGCATAAATAGCTGTCCCTCTACCAGAACAGAATCATGCAAGATCCCTAAAATGTTTTCTATCTTACATTAAAGGGAAACTCCCTGGATGACATAAAGACATATTTGCCTACACTCCTGTAACAGCTGGGAGGCTCCTGAAAATTGGATAGCACTCCCATCCCCCAGGAAAGTATTCGCGCAGATCGTCGGGGGGGCACGCGGGGCAGCGGGGGACATGAATGGAAGCCCATAGGCTTCCATGGGGTTACGTCATCTAGAATTGGCATAAATCCCGCAGCGAAGCCCCGGCGGCGGGGTTTTCTTCATATCAAAATGCGGTGAAAACCCTGAAAACTGGGTTTTTCCGGCATTTTTTGTTTGCAGCATCTCGCCCATTATCTGTAACTGATCCAATGTGACACTTCAGGTCTTTGTAGAGTTGGAAACAAATTCAGTTAGAGGGACAAAATGACAGTTGCATCCAAGTCCGCCACAATGACCTCTATACTGCCTGCAGAGAAACTTAAGATATTGGCCAGTTTGCATGTGCAACTTCTCCCATTGCTTTTAATGGAAGCGGATGTGTATGCAAAATACCCATAAATAGCTGTAGGCATGCAATTTGCGACAGACAAGTTGGGGGGGGGGGGGGGGGGGGGGGGGGGAATCACTTCTGTATGTTACCTGCCCCGTTTAGTGTTTATTATAGGGCATGTGTCTTCAAACTGTGGCCCTCCAGATGTTGTGAAACTACATGTCCCAGCATGCATTGCCACATTTTTCCTATAAGAGAATGCCAAAACTGTCAGGGCATGCTGGGACATGTAGTTCCACAACATCTGGAGGGCCACAGTTTGAAGACCCATGTTATAGGGGATACGAGTCACCAGCATGATGGTCAACAAGCATTAGGTAGACACAATTAGGTGGACACGACTTAAGGTCGACATGCAGGAAGGTCTACAGGGTCATTAGATCAACATGGGTAAGGTTGACAAGGTTATTAGGTTGACATAGGGTTTTTACTGTTATTTTAGCCAAAATGTGCCGACAGGCGGAATTTCATGCCCTATCATCCACTAGGGCATGGTGGGAGAATAAAATAGTGTGCCGAGCACAGCGAGGGGACGCAGTGCTATGTTTTAGTTTTTATGTTGACATTCCGGTTAAAAAAAATAAAATACATGTCGACCTTACCCATGTTGACCTAATGACCCCGTCGACCTAAAGTCAAGTCGACCTTCCTGCATGTCAACCTAATGTGTGGACCATAATGCTGGTGGCCTAATGATCCATACCCTATTATAGCACCCTACACTCAATCTGTGAGAAGGGCATAGTCATTTATAAGAGCAATACTTTATAAGTGATGTACCGCTACACCTGCAGTAGCTATAGCAATACATCAGGTGTAAAATGTTGCTGTTCAAACTTAAACTCTGCTCCCCTCACTGATTAGGTGCTGGGTGCTAGAATGAACACTGCCCCCCTACACATATGCTTGGTCTCATAGCAGTCATTACCAGAGCACACTTGTACAAGATCGCATAACTCAGCATAGCATTAGATTCCATCCAGGTACAATCAAAATGACTTGCATTCACAGGATAGAGAGATACATACCGCGGTGCCCTAAAAAGGTAAAGATACTTCCAATCAACTCCCCTGGCTTGTAGCAAGGTTCAAGGGAAAAAAACGGCACTCGCGGATTTTGTAGAAACAAAGTTTATATATTCAAGGTGAGGGTATGTACAGCATTATCAACGTTTCAAGGCTGGTTAGCCTTTTCTTCAGGATGCGCTGTAAAGTGCAAATAGTGCCTGTGCAGTATAACTATTTCACTGCACAGGCACTATTTGCACTTTACAGCGCATCCTGAAGAAAAGGCTAACCAGCCTTGAAACGTTGATAATGCTGTACATACCCTCACCTTGAATATATAAACTTTGTTTCTACAAAATCCGCAAGTGCCGTTTTTTTCCCTTGAACCTTGCTACAAGCCAGGGAAGTTGATTGGAAGTATATTGACAATTTATATATATATATATATATATATATATATATATATATATATATATATATATAGTCCAATTACCCCCGGCACTCCGTTGCCCCAAAGTGAGGGGTGTCTTTGCCCAGGTGCCTTCCGTTTGGTGGCCCAGCCACCAGGAGTATACTGCGGGGATGCGGCGGCACTCAGAGACGATCATACACGTTGGTAAGGTGAGAAAAAACTTTATCTACGTTTCGGGGTTCAAGACCCCTTCGTCAGGATATGATATATATATATATATATATATATATATATATATATATATATATATATAAATTGTCAATCGGAACCCTTGGGCCAGCACCCCCAAAGGGTTTAGAGTTGCACATGAACCAACTAGTTCATGACGCAAATGCTTTTTTCTGTGCACACAGAGTAAATTTGGTCTGCTTTTGCATGGAGCACATGAATACTTAGAAGCCTTGTTCAAACACTGCAATTTAGAGCTTAGCTAGGGTGCGACCCCATCCCAACTCTAAATTGGTCTGCGTATGCCAAGTTTGACACCTCAGCAGGGCCATATGGATGTGTCATGGTGTAAAAGTTTTAGGGCCAGATGTATCAAGCTTTAAAAAGTGAAAGTGGAGAGTGATAAAAACCTGGCACTCAGCTCATAACTGTCATTTTCCAAACCTAGCCTGCAACACGGAAGTTATGAGCTGATTGGCTGGTTGTTTATCATTTTCTGAAGCTTATACATCTGGCCCTAGACCATCAATAAAGTTTTGTAGTCACCTGTAATAAATATATGAACATAGTCTGCTTATTAAATAATGAACTCAGTTCAGCTAACAGAATGTTAGTAGGAGTGAGTGTGATTAGAATAATCAACTGAACAGAAATGTGTACCGTAATGGTCTATCACAGAAAAAACACTGGAAAGGAAAGCAGTACTTACAAATGGAGAATAGAGCTCCCCGGTATCAGTTATATCCCCTGCCATAGCTGGTGTTGGGTGGGGATTGAAGTGGGGAGAAAGGGTTGGGGAACCTAGAAAAGACACGTAAACAACTTAATATAAAAGGCAATTTAAAACAGTTTTTTTATTGCTGCAATCTTTCTCTGTTCCTGATATGATTTATTACCTGAAAGACAAACACCTCCAGCAGACTTTTCCTCCCTTATTTCATGCGTACACAAAAACAAGACAGAAACAAGGCTGTGTTTGTGCCTGGGTCTATAAAGTGGAATCAGAAGCTGTTTACAACTTATCTGGACATTCAGAAACTCGTAATAAATTATGGCCGGTATTCTGGTTCACTCGCAAAGGCAAATTCCTTCTCAATGGACAAAACCAGGTACTTATATATGTTAGTTGGGCGCCCGTAACGTAGTGGTGTATTGAGAATACCAATACACCACTATCCTGGCTACGTAAACTACGTAACTTTCGCAAATTATGTAACTGGAGCCCTGCTAACACATAAAGGATCATATGGCCACTATCCACGTCATTACCCAGTGTCCACGTGGGCATGGAGTTAATCTTATAAAGTGTGGCAAGCGCAGCGAGCCACCGAGCCCGAAGCGTGGGGAGCGCAGCAAGCCCCGCGAGGGGATGCAGATAGACGTTCGCTCGCCACGCTTCGTGCTCGGTGGCTCGCTGCGCTCTCCACACTTTATAAAATTAACTCCACGCCCACGTGGACACTGGGGTTATGACGTGGATAGTGGCCATATGATTGTGTAAGTGCGTGTTGTGTGTAGTGTGTGTAGTGTGTGTAGTGTGTGTGTGTGTAGTGTGCATGATACTCACCATCCCGGCGGCTCCGGCACTTGTCTCCCCGCAGTCCGGCATGCAGCTATGTATGCTATTAGCGTAGTCACTGCTGGGGGAGCTGGGAAACCATGCGATGCTTCCCCAGCGGTGACTACGCTAAATCAACGCCATTGCTCCCGGCCACCTAGAGTTTTGGCCGCCGCTGATTCCCCGACGCCGCACCGACGCCAGGACAGGGTAAGTTAAACCCCTGCCACGTTGCCTAATGCCCGCCTGTTTAGCCGGCCGCCCGGCAATGGCTATGCTGATAACGTAGCCAAAGCTACGTTGTCAGCGTAGCGTAGACGGGCGCCCGGCTAACATATAAGTACCCAAAACCATGTGGACTGCAGGGAGGGCAGATGTAACATGTGCAGATAGAATTCTATTTGGGTGCCATCCACAGGTTTTGCTGGGCTTTCCCAGGTTTTACAGGGTTCAGTGGAAATTGAGGCAATCTGGGAAAAAACTCTGGGACTATGGAGCAGTGGAAGCGGCACCTAAGCCAGATATGACCCAAAATCCTAGATCAGACTGGGGATTTTGGTGGGAAAAGGGTATTACACAGGTTCTGTGGTTAGCTGACTACAGGGCAGCATTTAACCTGGTTTTAATAAGCTAAAGATAATGTGTAATGGATATGGTTTAAAGGGGATAGTATGGCAAATTATATATATATATATATATGCAAAGAGAAGTAAATGAAGCGCACAATCAGTAATATAATATAACACGATTTTACTTATAAAATACTGATGTACTTTTAGGGTAAAAACAGCAATGCTTGCCAGGGAGTAGTCGGGCAGTGCGGCAGGAAGGTACAGATGTAACAGCCGTAGGCGGTGATCAGTCGCCGGCAGGAACCTTGTCAAACAACCGCTCACTCGGGTCAACTCCTTCAGATCGACATGGACTGCAGAGACGCCACAACGTCGGGATCACTGGAAGCCACGCCCAACGCATTTCGTCACAGGTTCTGACTTGTGACGAAATGCGTTGGGCGTGGCTTCCAGTGATCCCGACGTTGTGGCGTCTCTGCAGTCCATGTCGATCTAAAGGAGTTGACCCGAGTGAGCGGTTGTTTGACGAGGTTCCTGCCGGCGACTGATCACCGCCTACGGCTGTTACATCTGTACCTTCCTGTCGCACTGCCCGACTACTCCCTGGCAAGCATTGCTGTTTTTACCCTAAATGTACGTCAGTATTTTATAAGTAAAATCGTGTTATATTATATTACTGATTGTGCGCTTCATTTACTTCTCTTTGCAAGCATACTTCTGTGGATTCGTGGTGGATCCTACAAGTGGAGCAGCACACATTGTGGGACTTATTGGACATTGTTACATGCTTAAAGACATTGGACTAAATGCGCTGGGTATCGTTCTTTTGCATTATATATATATATATATATATATATATATATATATATATATATATATATATGACAGGGGACAGCAGCACTCGCAAAGAAAACACAGCATACGTAGTGTCCCAACGTTTCGTGGTTGCGTCACCACTTTACCAAGGTACTGATAAAGTGGTGACACAACCATGAAACGTTGGCATGCTACATCTGCTGTGTGTTTTCTTTACGAGTGCCCCATGAACTTTTATTGCATTTATCCAACACGGAAGCTGCTGCACACTGGGAGTGCTGCCTAACATACTAAATATATATAACGTCAAGGTCACCCGACAGGTGCACTCATCACTGACTGACACATTTTAAAAGATCCACAGGTGGAGTAAAGAATTTCACTTGATTCTGTGAGGAGACCTGCAAAACATGCAGCTTTGAGAACCTTTGATTTGAAAGAACTATGTAATACCACTTTTACACCAGCAAGGCTGGGTTGCACCCGGAATTTTGGACTCGGCTCCAAGCCCGACCCAGGCTACCAGTTTTCACTGCACAGTGATCCGGGTATACCCCATCTGTGCTCCCATGCAGGAACCCAGGTTTACAGGCTTGGGGTACACGTGGTATTAGTAACATCCTGTTCATGCTTTTTATAGAAACATATCATCAATATATATATATATATATATATATATATATCTAGTGTCCGTGAGTCTCAGAAACACTGCCATCTGCTGGCAGAGAGTGAAACTACATCTCTTTCTCACACATGCACAGACACAGAAGGTAGCAGATTAGCTTTCGAAGCTTTTGCTTCGAACGGGCTTACTATACAATATAAAGATACAAGGATTTTCCATGAATGATTCTGGTAAGTTTGTTGCTTTCATTCCTAGATGCAAAAGTAGGTTACTAGCAAATATCTAAACATTCATAGCACTGAAATAGCATTCACCCTTGCAGTAAATTAGTGTCTCACAGCACAGGCAATATAATCAAGTCTACAAGTGCAACATATTTAGACAAAGTGGCTGATCTCTTCAGGTAAACATGCATATTTTTACATGAACAAATTAAAATACTGCTTTTAGCATATGACACATTGTCCTTAACTATGATAATTTATTTAAATGAATTCTCTTTAACATCACATCACATTGTTTTCATAACATATTTCAAAGTGAATATGCCAAACAATAATGTATTCTTATTTTATTGTTGTAGGCTCCACTGTGCTATTAATAGTAGTCACATTCTATTCAGTGCTGCGTTATTATAACAATGGCATGAGGCAGTCTGTTTATGGATTTAAAATTAGCCTACTTAAGGAGACATAGTTGTGACCTTTTTAATCACCTGAAGCTACATTTCAATGACATTCGAATCACAACAATGCAAGAGTTAGCTACTGTAATCAGCAATTAAATACTTTACAAAGTGCTTAAAAGCTTGGGAAAAAAGTCAGGGGTGATGTCAATCTCAAGAGATAGGAGGTATATATTCAATGGATGCCAGATCCATTCCGAAATTCGGTACTTGTGTAGTTTCACAGCGCCACCGCACGCACACTGAAACTTTGAAACCCGGCAGCTTGCCAGACTCTGTGTTTACTGTGCGCGTGCCGCTCTAGCTTTTCTCAGCGTAGCGCGTGGCTGCTTTCCATATGTAATCTACGTTATCAGCTTAGCACTGGCAGCAGCACCGCGCGCTGCCCAGCGCTGACAGGTCATTGTGGTACTTGTAGTTCCACAGTGAAATAGACAGTCCTGCGCACCGATAACCGGGGAATGTAAACTGGACACCCCGGCACACTGCTAACGTACGGGGCTTCTAAACTAGACACCCCGGCACACCGCTATTAAAAGGGGTGTCCCAAATGTAGACGCTAAAATTTAAACGCTAAACCGTCTAAATTCACACTCCCTGCAAACCGCTAAGAAGGGGGCATCTAAATTTAGACACTAAAGCATCTAAATTTAGTTGGGTCTAGGGCAGGGGTCGGGAACCAATGGCTCGCGAGCCAGGTGTGGCTCTTTTGATGATTGCATATGGCTCGCAGACTGCCTGATTTTTTATCCCCTTTCTATGAGGATACGCGGCTGACATCGGGGGAATGGATTGAGCCGTCAGCGCGGCGGCGGGGGGGGGGGGGGGGGATGTGGGTGGAAGAGCTGATACGCCGCAGTGTGTACTGTAGGCTCTTCCAGCTACATCCCACACCCGCCGTGCTGACAGGCTGCCCGCCGCGCTGATAGGCTCCCCACCTCTGCTGACACGTGGGGAATCACTGCGCGCCACACGAGTGCTGGAGGCTTTTGGACACTGACGGTGAGTGTAACTTACAGCAGTAAGTTTGTGCTGGGGCATTCTGTGCACTTCTATTATACTGCTGGGGGCATTATGTGTGGTATACTGCTGGGGGCATTATGTGTGGTATACTGCTGGGGGCATTATGTGTGGTATACTGCTGGGGGCATTATGTGTGGTATACTGCTGGGGGCATCATGTGTGGTATACTGCTGGGGGCATTCTGTGCACTTCTATTATACTGCTGGGGGCATTATGTGTGTGTTATACTGCTGGGGGCATTATCTGTGGTATACTGCTGGGGGCATTATGTGTGTGTTATACTGCTGGGGGCATTATGTGGGGTATACTGCTGGAGGCATTATGTGTGTTATACTGCTGGGGGCATTATGTGTGTTATACTGCTGGGGGCATTATGTGTGGTATACTGCTGGGGGCATTATGTGTGGTATACTGCTGGGGGCATTATGTGTGGTATACTGCTGGGGGCATTATGTGTGGTATACTGCTGGGGGCATCATGTGTGGTATACTGCTGGGGGCATTATGTGTGGTATATTGCTGGGGGCATTATGTGTGTGTTATACTGCTGGGGGCATTATCTGTGGTATACTGCTGGGGGCATTATGTGTGTGTTATACTGCTGGGGGCATTATGTGGGGTATACTGCTGGAGGCATTATGTGTGTTATACTGCTGGGGGCATTATGTGTGTTATACTGCTGGGGGCATTATGTGTGGTATACTGCTGGGGGCATTATGTGTGGTATACTGCTGGGGGCATTATGTGTGGTATACTGCTGGGGGCATTATGTGTGGTATACTGCTGGGGGCATTATGTGTGGTATACTGCTGGGGGCATTATGTGGGGTATACTGCTGGGGGCATTATGTGTGTTATACTGCTGGGGGCATTATGTGTGGTATACTGCTGGGGGCATTATGTGTGGTATACTGCTGGGGGCATTATGTGTGGTATACTGCTGGGGGCATTCTGTGCACTTCTATTATACTGCTGGGGGCATTATGTGTGGTATACTGCTGGGGGCATTATGTGTGGTATACTGCTGGGGGCATTATGTGTGGTATACTGCTGGGGGCATTCTGTGCACTTCTATTATACTGCTGGGGGCATTATGTGTGTGTTATACTGCTGGGGGCATTATGTGTGGTATACTGCTGGGGGCATTATGTGGGGTATACTGCTGGGGGCATTATGTGTGTTATACTGCTCGCATTAATGGTGAGTATTATAACAACATTATTTAAAAGAATAAATTCAGAGGCGTTTTATACTGACATTTACTTGAATTCACTTTTAAAATATATTATATGGCTCTCACTGAAATAAATTTCCAAATATTTTGCTTTCATGGCTCTCTTAGTCAAAAAGGTTCCTGACCCCTGGTCTAGGGGTACACTATTAAACATGTTCACAATGACACTAGTCGACGTAACAGCTGTCGACCTTGTAAATTCCACTATCCACGCCACCCTGAAGTGTGGCGAGCGGCGGTGGTACGCGTCCTACGACCTTTTCATAGCCCCACTATCCACATCAGCGTGGAGTTGATTTTATAAAGTGTGGCGAGCGGACGCAGAATACCTGTGAAGTAATCCGCGTCCGCTCGCCACGCTTCGGGCTCGTGGCTCGCCACACTTTATAAAATCAACCCCACGCCGACGTGGATAGTGGGGGTATGAAAAGGTCGTAGGACGCGTACTGCCGCCGCTCGCCACGCTTCGGGGTGGCGTGGATAGTGGTGCTGTTTCAGGAACACATTCACACCTGCAAAATCATACACCTGAGATAGTAATAATGACATTTTTTAACTATTAACTGGTTTTTAGTTAAATATAACGAAGAATACTGAAGTAAAAATGATTCCAGAACAATATATAATTAATGTAAAGAACAATAAAATTTAGAAAAAAGTCATGATTAAGAACAGGAAGCAGCTGCTGCATCATCACCACCACTTGCAGAGGAATCAGCTGCTGACGTGGATGCTGTCGGCTCTGCATCATCATCTTTATCAAGTTGGGGGAGCAGGGTCAGCGCGTACAGGATGCGCTTAAAAGGGTCCTGTGCGCCTAAACTCTGCCTCCAGATAAACTCCTGGAGGTACGAGTCCAGGTGATAGCACGCGGTCCCCCTTTGGCGCTTATTGCGCCACTTGCAACTACCCCACAACTGTTCAATGTTCTGGGTGTGGACCCAAGTGTCAGGATCCACAAAGTGGTACTTGTGGTTCACTTTTGCATGCTGGTACCCGGCCTGCTCCAACTGCTGCGTGTTATACACCCTCCAGCAGTCGCTAAAGATGGTGGTACCCGGTTCCACATTGGCCTCAATGGCAGCCATTAGGGTGCTCGCATCCCGCCGCTCCACTGCAGTGATGAAGCACTGGCCTGTCTCCCTCGAGATGCCCCTGAACACCCACTGCTGGGGCAGCATGCGTCCAACGTTGCTCTTTCTCTTGACGCAGAGGCTCTCATCCACCTCTACAATGGTACCTAGCCCTCCAATGTGCTGCTGAGGCTGCGCTAACAGGTCCACCGTGCAGGCCTCCCTCATCAGGTTATTGTACAAGACAGTAGTCTTCTGAGAGATGTTGAGCTGCCGGTCACAGAATTTGATGCTGGTAAGCTCTTCAGCCCAGCAGTAGACGAAGCGGATCAGGGTGACAAAGCTCAGATGAGACCCCCTGAACCACTGTGATGACCTGACGCTTATTTTCTTGTGGCAGCTGCGAATGTGACAGCGCCACATCCGCTCCCTCACACTCAGCCTCATGGGGTGCCCATTGGGGCAGGTCTGGGTGTGTGGCAGGAATTGGTGGGCCTGCAGGAATGCCACCGCCTCCTCCTCCGTCTGCGGCAGACTGAAAATAGTCAGGTTCGCCATAGTCAGGTTCGCCACTGCCATCATACACCTCCGTCTCTCACACAATCCTACTACTGACTGACTACGCTAACTGCGAACCACTCTGACTGACTACGTTATGCTGCCCGCGCGGTACTAAAAACACAGACTGTGCGCGCAAAGTGCAGGGAGAGTGAATTTAGGCTCTAAAGCGTCTAAATTTTAGCATCTACATTTGGGACACCCCCTTTGCTAGCGGTGTGCCAGGGTGTCTAGTTTAGAAGCCCCGTTTGTGTGCCGGGGTGTCCAGTTTACATGCCGCCAGCACTACGCTGATAATGTAGATTACATCTAGAGAGGCACACGCACCATAAACACAGCGTCTGGCAAGCTGCCAAGTTTCTCAGAAACATTAAACACAGACTGTGCGCGCGGTGGCACCGTGAAACTACACAAGTACCCAAAATTCTTTTGCTGGAATGGATCCGGCATCCACTATTCAATGCAGCAGCCAACTCCGACATCACATTTGGCCGCTGAAGTGTACGAAATTGTCTCACCGGCCGGTGATATTGCAGAAATAATTTTATATTGTGAAAAATAAATATTTTTTACTTTCATTAAGATACTTGCATTATAGTCCATTAGCGCCGTTTACTTTATGTCTTCTTTTGGTTTATATTTAAGGGTTGAGTATCCCTTATAAACGGCAGCTGTGACTGTAATTAGTGCCCTGCGCTTGGTTAAAATACATTTGCTTATTATAATATGTACCACTGTCTGTTTGTTTCAACCGGTTTTAGTCAGTTAGCCTTTTGTCCGTCTCTCAATCTCGGTTGATGCATTGTCCTACATAAAGGTCTGGGGGCATCAGGGTTGGAGCGGGCCTAACTCAATCCTTTGGACGCGGCTGCTATAGGTGAAGTCTAGCACTGCATGCATCAATCGACCATTGGGAGCCATCAGGTCCAAAGCAGGCAGCATTGTCCTTCATTGTGGTTAATTATTCAAACAAATTCTCTTTACCATCAAATTGTTTTCACAACATTTAAAATAAAATATGCCAAACAATAATGTATTCTCATTTAGTTATTGCAAGCTTGTAGCTGTCTGATTACAGACCTGTGCTATGTTGCATACAGTCTTGCAGATATATTCTAGCACACATGGTCATTTTAATATACAGATCAAACTTACTCATGTGTTATTCATAGTGTATTGGGATCTATCTACCTGTGTGGGTACTACACAGTATGTCAATTCACACTGCAGAGAATAGAAGTGACCCCATAGCATCAGGAAACAGCAGCTATCCCAGTGGTTGTGTGAGGTTTTATGGATATTAATGCTTGTGCACATATGATATGATATAAAATAAAAAAGATCATACAACAAAATAAAATAACATTGCACCTAGAAACATAAAATGGAAATACTGTACGAGTAGGACAAGGTCTGACATGACCAAAGGGTCGAAGAGGAAAGGGAAATACTATGATGATCTAGTGCAGGTTTGGCCAACCTGTGCTACTCCAGCTACACAACCCAGCATACCCTGCCACAATTTTAGCATACCTCAGATGAAAAGAAACAGGTTGGCCATGCCTAATCTAGAGAGATTGGTAGAGGCAGTGGCGTAAAAATGGACCCGCAAACCCTGCGCATGAAGAGTCTGCGCGGAGCGCCGGGTCCCAGATGCTACTGCGGTGACAGGCAGGCGCAGGAGCTGCAGCAGAGACCGGCATCAAAGTAACAATATGCCTCCTTCCCTCCCGAGTGCACCCCAGGCAGTAGTGGCCACTCTCAATAATCCCAGCAGAGCCTGCATGCGAGGCACCACTGACACAGACATGCTGGCAGTATAACATTCAGAAGGAGTGTTATGGAGGAGCAGGTCAGGCATTGGATTCGGAGAGCAGCTCTGACAGCTCAGAGGCACAGAGATGGTAGGAAAGGAGGAGGAGCTCCCAGTCCCAACTTGGCCAGTGTCTCTGTCTACGTGAATTCTGGCACTGATGTGTGTGTGTGTGAGAGTGAGTGAGTGAGTGAGTGTGAGAGAGAGAGACGCAATAACAGGCAATTCATAGGTTATTACAAAGTACTGTATACCTGCCTAATAATACCATATGGTATTTTATATAGTATATCAGTTACTATCATAGCTGGTAAATTGATTTAATGGGCATAATGTATAATGGGTATGACTGTGTGGGGCATAATGTGTAATGGGCATCAAGGTGTGGAGCATAATGGGCATTAGGATGTGGGGTATATTGTCTAATTAGCATCACAGTGTGTGGTATATTTTCTAATGAGCATCAGTGATGCTCAGAAAGGGCACGCCATAGGTACGTGCAAATTCTATTTATCGTTTTTTGGGGGGGGAGGGGGGGGGGCTGAAGGGTTAATCAGCCATCTTGTTTCCATTGAAGGGTTAATCAGCCATCTTGTTTCTCTGTGTCTGTCCCTGCTTATTTCAAGGTGGTTATATCCTGGCTCTTTTCCAGTACTCGCTGCTATACTTTGTTACTTTCCTTAGACACTGTACATTCTGTGCTTTCTCATAACTAACGAATACTACACAAGGCGATGTATAAGCCACCCCACAAAGACACTGCTATTTCCCTACCTCTGCACCAAATATTAACCAATCATGTAATTGAACCAGCGTCGTTTGTTGTGTATAAATATGTTGTTTTCGTCATCATTAAATCAGAGTTCAACCTTGTATCTGTGGTCATCGTTACTGGTCATATCATATGAGGTTACACTCTCACGGAGCTCTAAGGGGTCTTCACACTGAGGTCAAATAAGGTAATTAATAGATCAGACAATCGATACATCGGCGTATGATCGATTCTCTTCAAGTGGGGGCTCTGCCGCGGGATGCGAGGTCCATTCCTACACAGATGTCATAAAGATTTTACAGTCTGCCTGAATCTGTTGTGAGGTTACGGACATACTCGATCCTGAACCTGTGACACCATGCCTGGGGTATGTTGAATGTCTTATATAGAAGTTAGAGTCTTCTATCATAGAAGTTAAAGTCTTCTATTTTTGTGCACATAACCTGATCTAGGATCAGATGCCGTACTTGGAGTACGAAGGAGACCTGGGGTCTTTAGTCTAAATAGTGATGCCGTACTTGGAGTACGAAGGAGACCTGGGGTCTTTAGTCTAAATAGTGATGCCGTACTTGGAGTACGAAGGAGACCTGGGGTCTTTAGTCTAAATAGTACCTCACTTTGAACGCCCATTCTTTATTGGCCAATTGTCTTTATTGTATTGTCTTAAAGTATAAGTTTTTCTTTCATTCAATATCCCTGTGTGATTGGTGAGTATACACACTCGTGATATCTGTATTTCCTTGTAAACCGTGCGGCTGGTAAGTTCACGCACAATAACTTCACCATTTGTCTAATCTGACTACTGTATGCCAACAGACTTGCGGACTTTATGCTCTCCTTCTCGGAGTAACGCAACGTGAGGCTTCACATACAGTTCTCAGCAACATAACAACAAGACTCTGTCCACCGTCACGTAGACGGTCTGTTGTTTCACTAACATTTTGTACTTTTATATTTAATGGGATGTATCTAGAGGAAATATAGTTCATATAATATTCAGATAAAGACCAACCCTCACAGTCTGCTGCCACAGGTCCCGACCTGCCTGACTGAAGACGGTGCCCCTGGTCTGAGTATTAAGAACTTTCCACGCTCCCATTCATAGTCAGAAATATTGATACACAATCATACCCCGACATGGGTGGAAATAATAGTAAGAATAAAACAGTCTATCCACCCCCATTACCTAGTGAAATATGTAAGGAATATGTTGCCCACAAATTATTACCTTGTTAATCCATGAGGTGGACAATATAATAGATGGGACTGGAATCAAGTCCCCAGTATTAATACCCCGATCCCTGCAATATAGTAAACAGCTGCAGACTATCCCCTTAACAAAGCACAGGAGATAACTGACATGTGGAATGAAATCACCGTACACCAGTTCAGCTTTGAAAGATCTATTTTCTGTTGAGCTCTCAGGGTGTACGGCGGATTCCTGCTAGGCTTCTGTGTCTTTGCTGGAAGAGGGGGGTCTGAGGGGGAAGCTGCAGTATTGGCCTCTCTCTCCCTAACACTGAACATCGCTGCCTATTGCAGTTTCATGTAAATAGAAACCTACAGTCACTGAATTTTGGAAGAGATTTAAAAGATGCTGGACTGAGGAAACGGGACTATTTCTTGAAATATTCCCTTTACTCATTTCCACCTTTATCAATAACCTACACCCCTCCATTTCCACGCCAGTCAAACAGAATGTCTCTACCTGGACATCTGACAAACTCACTGAATTTAGTGAGCACTTATATGAGAAAGAATCAGCTGGTTGTTTTGACATGAGGAAAACTGCAGTTTCCTCTACTCACAACTTCCAGAACAGTAATAAGGGTCCGCACAATAGACCAAATAGGGGGATCCCACAAAATAACCAGAAAAGACCATATAGACCCCCTCAGGGTCCAACACCCCGTGCGCCTCCATACAACAGAGATTACAACAATACTGGTGCAGTACCAAGACAAACAACTTGTTTCAACTGTGGCCGGAATACACACTGGGCTAGGGACTGTCCACTCCCTCCCCAGAAACCACAACAACCTTACACTCCCAGACCCCAACAGGGACCATACAGACCACACTCAACATCAGTTCAAGACCATGTACGTTTCAGAGTGGACTGGTCTGACCCTGCACATTGACGGGGCCCGGAGGAGGGTATCCCATCTTTTCCACAGTTCACTACTCATTGGGAAGATTCACCCCTCATCACATTATATGTTGATGATAAAAAACTGTCCTTTCTAGTAGACAGTGGGGCAACAACCAGTGTTTTGTGTTCTCTTAACTATGATGGTGAACTGCAAAAGACTACTCCTTCAATGGGAATCAACGGGATACCCACTGACACATACCTGACTGACCCAGTTATCATACGCTCTGACAAGGGAAAACACTTAGGGATACACCAATTCAGGATCATCCCAGAATGTCCTGTTAACTTACTGGGCCGTGACTTGTTTAGTAAATTCCACATCTCCATCTCACCCTCTCCACAAGGGAGTGGGCTCCAAGTCACCTCCCCACACTTTGTGTCACTACAAAATACTCTGGACAACTCACTTGATCAAATTGATGATAGAATTTGGACCATTGGCCCTTATGACACTGGCTTCATACCCTGTACACCATACAAAGCCAAGCTCAAACCAGATACACAACCCGTGTTTTGCAGACAATATTCACTCTCACCAGAAAAGATTGAAGGTCTTAGACCTATGATACATGACTTCCTCGAACAAGGCATACTCAGGTACATTGTCTCACCTTACTCGACACCTATCAACCCTGTTGCTAAGGCCGATGGCTCTGTTAGATTCGTACAAGACTTGAGAAAAGTAAATGATCTCATTGTTCCTATTGCACCCATAGTACCTGACATCAATTCACTCATCTCAGCAATCCCTGCAAACGCAACCCACTTTAATGTCATAGATTTGAAAAACGCATTTTTAGCATTCCTATAGACACAGAGACCCAATTACTCTTTGCTTTTTCATTTGAAGGTAAACAATTAACCTGGTGTCGTTTACCCCAAGGCTATATTGACTCTCCAGTGGTCTATAGCATAATCCTCCAAGCCACATTGGCTCCATGGCACCCCCCCCATAGTTCTGTCCTGCTACAGTATGCAGATGATCTGCTTCTCTGTAGTGTCACCGAGGAGACCAGCCGGTTAGATGGAATCTCATTGTTAAACTGGTTAGCAGAATGTGGACACAAAGTGTCAAGAGAAAAATTGCAATGGTGTAAAACGCATGTCAATTACCTGGGTTTTGTACTCTCTGAGGGAGAAAGAAAAATCAGTCCACAACGCATACAGTCTGTATTGGGCCTGGTCACCCCAACTACCCAGAAGGATATGTTGTCTTTCTTGGGTATGGTAAGTTACTGCAGACAGTGGATCTCTGATTGTTCCTACTATGATAATATCTTGAGACAATGCACACTCAAAGACAAACCCAAGGTTATACAATGGTCAGATGAAATGTATTCTGCATTTAAACAATTGAAAGAAATGTTAGTACAGAGTCCCGCGCTTGGTCTCCCGGACTATATGTTATCATTTCACTTGTTTGCAAGGGACACATGTACAACTATGGCGGGTGTACTGACCCAACTTCATGGAGGCAAAATGCGCCCAGTCGCATTCTTCTCAAAGGTAATGCCTGTCACTGTGCAAGGAATGCCAGCTTGTCTTCGAGCACTGGCTGCCTGTGCAATGGTTGTTGAGATGTCCACATCACTTACATTAGGACATCCTACTGTGTTACATACCACACATAATGTCCTCTCCATCCTCAAAGGTCTACACACACAACACATGTCTGCCCAAAGACTCAGCGGCTATGAAGTACTCCTACTAGGGAACCCTTCTCTCACTGTAAAATACGCAACAAACACAGAAGGACCTGTCCCTGTACTAAACGCACTTTTAGGTCTTAAAGGACCTGACGACGAGGCGCCGCCTCAACATGACTGTACTCTGACAATTGACTCAGAAACTTCACCCAGACAAGACATGTCGACTGTGCCTATCCCCGATGCCGACATAATATTTGTTGACGGCTCCTGCAGCCGTCCCAATGACAACACGTACCAGGCAGGATATGCAGTGGTTAAACTTCCAAACACCACCCTTGAAGCAAAGACAGTCCCCTTACAGTCAGCACAAGCTGCAGAACTCATTGCACTCACTCGAGCTTGTCACATTTACAAAGACAAACCTGTCACAATTTACACAGACTCCAAATACGCTTACGGAGTTGTTCATGATCATGGTATGATCTGGCAACGCCGAGGCTTCACTGGCGCTGATGGGAAAGGCATATCACATGCGCAACTCATCACAGATCTCTTACACGCCATTACATTACCATCTCAAATTGCCATCCTTCATTGTAAAGCACACACTGGAGGAAAGGATGATATCAGCAAAGGCAACGCTCTTGCTGATACCGCTGCTAAACGTGCTGCCACTATAGCAACATATAACCTCACTCTTGCTGTCATCTCGCCTCCTTCGTTAGATGATACATACCTACTGACAGAATTACAGGCTGCTGCCTCTAATTCAGATCTATCAGATTGGACATATTCAATACTGCAGAAGAATCCACGGACTGGATTAATCTGCAAAGAGGGGAAACCATGTATACCCCAAACCAGTGCATCATTGTTCATAGTACATTACCACGGAGTAGGACACCATAGTATAGTAACAACTACTTTACTCCTCTCCAATGATTTCTACATTACTAATGCCAAAGAACTTGTAAAACAGTACATCAGTAGATGTATAGTGTGTCTTAGAAACAACCCAAACAACCCAAATAAAGCAAGACACCAACATCTAGAATACCCAACCACACCATTCACACATCTTCAAATAGATTTTACACATATCAATAATGCAGGAAGCTTATCCCACTAAATCAGAAGATGCAAAAACAGTAGCCCGCATACTCACGCGAGAGATCATTCCGCGCTGAGGATGCCCGCTCCAAATCAATAGCGATAAAGGTTCAGCCTTCACAGCCAAAGTCACAGCAGAATTAGTCAAAGCACTGCAAATAGAATGGAAGTTTCACATTCCATATCACCCACAGAGAATGACTCCACAAAAGACTCTAGGTTACTCCCCCTTTGAAGTACTGATGGGCAGACCTTTCCCCACTCCCTGGGCAAAGAACCCTTTAGTTACCACAGAAGGAGACTTAGAAATAATAAGAGAAGAGTACGTCAGATCCCTAATACAGAAACTTAATGAAGTTGAACAAAATGTTATCTTTAAGAATCCTTCTCATCCACAGATACCCACTCACCCATTCAGGGTTGGAGACAAGGTCGTAGTGAAAGTGTTGCCGAGAAACAAGCACCCCGGAGACTTCACCTACGGACCAGAGACAGAAGTGGTCGCAGTCACCAGGACGGCTGTCCTCACCGACGAAGGACCAACGTGGATCCATGCATCCAGAGTAAAGAAAATTCCACCTCCACCACACGTCAACACAGAGGTCGACACCGATCCCGAGACTGACACAGACGGGACGAGAGAGGTGCTAACGAGGGCAGACAGCCCTGACCTCCAACAGGACGAGGTAATAACGGGGGCCAGTGGCTCTGACCTCCAACTTGGAGAAGACCTGCCGGCTGGAGGTGACAAGGAATCAGGGGTACAACATTCTGAAGCCGAGGACGACGCTACAGGATATGACTCCCCCCACCTTAGCCCTAGTGATTTTATTCGGGCTTGTTCTTTATAACTGTTTTGCTGAAGTTGATATTACTCAGAATGATGGACGTTTTACCTTCTGGTATAATTCTTCTAGTACAACTGTTGCTACTTTCATATTTTCTTATTGTGATATTGTATCTTGTTCAAACAATCAAGGCGGGAATCGAGGAGAACCACCGCTGCCCTGGCTGTGTAACATCCAACACACACCACACGCTGTAAGTCACGTATATATCAGTGTCACTAGTACTTACTGGGGAGATTCTTGCAACTCATGGGGGGCTGTTGGGTGGAACACTAGAGCAGATACTACTGTCTTTGAGAGCAGCCAAGACTGGGGATATTGCCCCGATGTTGGCCTCCATAAATGGTCCCATGGTCGATCCTTACTAACCCGTATGTCCCTACGAAAAAAGGGCACTTGCAATAGCCAATTTATTATTAACCTAGAAAACCCAGCCCCGGCGATCCCGGACTATATGTCATGGGTAAACATCAATCAGGAGAAAACGGGGGCCCAAGAGGAAAATTCCATTTAAAGGACATGTACGATAACCCAGAATACACCGCCCTCAAAGCCACTGTAAAACCTAAAACACCACCATCATTCCTTCAACCACATGTCACTACTTTTAATGATATGTTAGCCATTGATAATCCCACGTATGAAGATACCATGTCTATGGAAACAGGTTTCTCTGATGTAAACTATTGGTTAGAATGGATGAAGTATAATGCCCGCAAGGTTAATCAAACTGATTGCTATGTGTGTGGAAAGTCCAGACCCCATTTAGGTACTGTACCCATACACATACCACCTGAACAGGATAAATGCTTTTTTAGTTTATACACTGACACTGTAATAGAAGAAGCCAAATGTGAACAATGGAAAAAGGAATACCCCATTATGACAAAGAATACCAACCCTGGTAGTACTATAACTATTTACCCCGGTAATTACACTTGTTATTTCTCTAATAGTACTGATCAAAATGTTGTACAATTGAAATTATTTCCTGATGGGTATTGTGCTGAAAGAAGACATATCACCATACCCACCATGAAGAAATCTTTGGGAGATATCTATTTTATCTGTGGAGATATGAGGCTGAGGACAAAACTAGACAACCCTTGGAAAGGAGAATGTGCCCTGGCAAAGATTATCATGCCCATTCACATCCTCCCAGCCAACCTTCCTCGGCCTCCTCCCACAGGTAACACAAACACACACTCTAGAGCTAAGAGAGATGCCCCCAAGGAAAGTTTCGATCCACATGTGTATATCGATACTATTGGTGTCCCCCGGGGAGTTCCAGATGAATTCAAGGCTCGAGATGAAGTCGCTGCTGGCTTTGAGTCTCTGCTTCCCCAGGTGACAATCAATAAGAATGTGAATTGGATAAATTACATATATTATAACCAGCAACGTTTTGTGAATGATACTAGAGATGCTTTAAAAGGTATAGCTGAACAGTTAGAAGCCACTTCTCAAATGACTTTTCAGAATCGTATGGCTTTAGATATGATGCTTGCCGAGAAAGGAGGAACCTGTGTGTACATAGGTAAGATTGATGGATGCTGTACTTATATCCCAGACAACACAGGTCCTAATGGGAAAACTACCCTAGCTATTAAACATCTAGAAGATTTATCCATCGAACTCAAGAAGAACTCAGGTGTCACGGACCCCTGGAGTAGCTGGTTTGGATGGCTAAACGATTGGAAACACGCACTAACACAAATAGGCATGTTTATTCTCATTATAATTATTGTACTTATGATAGTAGGATATTGTGTCTTTCCCATATGTAAGAAAATTGGTTCCAAGTACCTGGATAATGTAACACCTGCTATGTACACTGATCTCGCCAAAAGCCTTCCCTCACCAGAAGATTATAGTGAATATGTTAAAATCCATCGTACCAAACAAGATGCCATCTACAAGAATCAAATTGTCTAAAAAGGACATTGATTCTAAGAGGGGATTGAAGGGTTAATCAGCCATCTTGTTTCCATTGAAGGGTTAATCAGCCATCTTGTTTCTCTGTGTCTGTCCCTGCTTATTTCAAGGTGGTTATATCCTGGCTCTTTTCCAGTACTCGCTGCTATACTTTGTTACTTTCCTTAGACACTGTACATTCTGTGCTTTCTCATAACTAACGAATACTACACAAGGCGATGTATAAGCCACCCCACAAAGACACTGCTATTTCCCTACCTCTGCACCAAATATTAACCAATCATGTAATTGAACCAGCGTCGTTTGTTGTGTATAAATATGTTGTTTTCGTCATCATTAAATCAGAGTTCAACCTTGTATCTGTGGTCATCGTTACTGGTCATATCATATGAGGTTACACTCTCACGGAGCTCTAAGGGGTCTTCACACTGAGGTCAAATAAGGTAATTAATAGATCAGACAATCGATACATCGGCGTATGATCGATTCTCTTCAGGGGCAGCATATTTTTACTGTCCACACTGGGAGCCAAATTGCCAAGAAACAGCCCAGTTTGTAAAATAGGGGTGCAGAAACTTTTTTGACAGGGGGAGAGCAAAAATGTTACGAACGCCACAGAGTAGAGGGCAGTATAGCAGTCTATTGCAGAGGGCAGGATCGGAAACCAGAATAACCCTTTCACATGGTCGCAAAAACCTGGTTTGTGGCTTAACCCTGGGTCTAGTGACCCAAGATTCCAACCTGGGTAGCCACCTGTGTTTGATACCTACAGTATGTTACCTGAAAAACCTATGTTACTGGGCAGTGTGAACAGGAGCTTGGATTCTGTTTACTGCATAGAGAGCAGCATACATAAGCGCTGGCAGAAGTAAAGGTGCCCATACACGGTACAATTGCTGGGTGCGATGAATGCTCAAAACGTATGTTCATTTAGTACTAGATTGCATCTCATTGCATTGGAAAATGTATGTGATGCGATCTAGTCCAAATTGCATACAATAATTGTTACGTGCATGGGCACCTTAAGTCCAGGCAATATTAGAGGTCAAGCGTTCAGCTTCAATGGATTTAAATCCACTGTGACAGTTTGAAAACCAGTGTTCAGTGACCATGGCTGCACCTTGGTATGTGGTCTGAAAGATGTAGATAAAATGAAGTCTATTGTGGAGGGTGAAAGCTGGTAAAGAGTCAATAGTTTGAAGAGAGTCCCAGAAGTCAGAAATAGATCAGAGAGATGTATGTATGTATGAGGTATTTGAAGGGGAGTAGCCAGTTTACAGATTCCCAATGAGGCAAAATATGTGAAATAGGTACAATATCAAAATAAATATCAAACTTGCCAAGCCATTTGAAACAGACTGGAGTGGAGACAGACTGCGAGATTGAGGCATTATAACGGTAGGTTGCAGCTGTAAGGCTAAAGATAGCAGGAGAATAACAAAGCAATAGTGTAATTTATGTGAGAAAGGGACTGGCAATGCTTCAAAGGAGATGACATTGGCAGTGCAAAGCATTGAATGTGTTCTGTAAAGCTGAAGGCTAGTTTGAGAACACCACAGCTGTAAAATAGGTGGCATTAGGCAGACCATAATGCTGACAAAGAGGAAAGGGATTACAGTGGGTAAGATGACACTGGGTAGTTTGAACAGACCATCTTGGAGCTACAAAAGTGTAGAATGCAGCTGAAAATCTCTAAAAATAAAGATAAAAACCATTATAAAAATAAGGGATGAGTGTGTTGCAAGCTGTTTCGGAACTGCAAGTCAGCTACACACAGACACGTCATGACACCTATAAGGAGTCATTCTCCCATATGAATTCCTAAGGCAGCAGTATAAGATGTAAGCGACAGACACTGCGCTTAGACACAGCCCATGGCTAGAATACATAGCCCACAGGGGTCCCTGCAAACCATCCCGTCCCGCGTTGCCCCTGGTTACCTGCCACTGCAGAAGCTGCTGTGTTCCGGAGCTGTAAGTCACATGAGCAGGTATCAACATATCACAAGCATTACGGGCCAATCGGCGCGAGCCACGTCACGGTGCGGCCGGATCTCGTATTTTCCGGGTTCGCTGCCTCTCCTCGCCGGGTGAGGGCGGGACTTGTGCTTGACGTGCAGGTGACGCAATCAGTTGAGAGAATTACCCGGGGTCTGACGTCACTTTAACGATGCATTGTTTTAAGTAATCGTTTTATGTCCTGCAGGGCCATGCGTCTGAATGAGGACACCGCGCTTAGAGGGCAGCGGGTGCTGCTGGTGCCGTATGAACCCCACCACGTACCCAGGTACTTGTGTGAGAGTACATGACAGCATCTTACAACAATGTTCTTTTCAAAGACACTTTGCTATAATAAACCCCTTCATGTCATGGTTACTGAATGTGGTAGTAATGTAACACTTAGCTGTTAAAATCTTGCTGATCCAAAACGAAGAGATTAGGTGGCCCATTTACTATGGATCGCATACGCAATGTGACCTAGCGGGATTTTTTGGTGCCCATACCCAGAGTAATGTACTTTGTGTACTAGATCGCATTGCATCTAGTTCAGAACGCATGCAATGTACTACAGCAGCATGCTTTTTGTACCAGACAGTAGCGCACACAGGGGGGGAGGTTTCTGAGTACCCAGAACCCCCCCAGGAGTCTAGGGACCCTAGTCTGAAAGCTGAGGCTCCCCTCTTTCCATGGGTAAAAGAATTTTAAAAATCGGCATTTGGGAACCGGAGATATCTGACTTCAAATTAGTGGTCCCCATCCAAGCCTGTTAATTGCACTTCCCAGTCAGATATTTCAGGTTCTGTCTGACTTAAGGCATACCTCCCAACTGTCACGATTCCGTCGGGACAGTCCCGATTTTCGGGTCCTGTCCCGACGTCCCACCCGCGGCAGGCATTGTCCCGCTGCGGGGGGTGGCAGTTGGGAGACCCCCCAATCTAGTAGAATAGACGCTGTGCGCATGCGCACAGCGTCTATTCTCGTATGAAAATGAGGTCGCGGCTAATTAGCATAAGCCTCGCCCTCATTTGCATACGCCCCGCCCCCTTTTCGGGCGATCGCGCGAGTGTCCCTATTTCCTCCGGCCAGAAGTTGGGAGGTATGCTTAAGGTGCCCATACACTAGTAAGATTTATCCTCAGATCTGGCTGGTTGGAACAAAAACATGGTTATGGATGAATGACAGTTTGTCTCTTTTCCAGCATTTCCAAGCAAATGGTAAACTGTCATTTGCTCTCATCCATAACCAGGTTTTTGTTCCAACCAGCCAGATCTGAAGATAAATCTACGTGTGTATGGCCACCTTTAGAGTTTTTCTGAGGGTATATTCCAAAAGCTGGGACTCTCCCCCTATAAGGGACAATAGTAGCTTGTCTGTAATATTCCCAGAACCAGAGATATCAGCCTTCCAGCAGCTGGTTACTGCTCCAGCTCCACACACCTGGCATGTAGTTTTATATACTCATTGGCAGATTGCTCTGCCTCCTGAACTCTGATCCCCTAGTCCCCAATACCATTTGGTAGGTGGGATTCTCTAGTTTTTAATTCCAATCTATTTCCGGGAACTGGAGATATCTGCAGTCAAGCAAGCTGTCCTCTCACCAGAAAATTATGAATAATAAGCCCACTCCACTATACACCCCTCCTCTGCATATTAAACATCATCTACCACCCTGGAAGTTATGTATCAGGGCCCCTTCATTCAGCCCAATGCCCCCTTCTCCCACCCCATCTCCCACCATCTGTACAGTAATGGGGTAATTAGTGGAAATTACTGATCCAGGCCCTACATGCTGAGCGGTTGATATAATACCCCCTACCACCTGCGGGACATTAAAGCTTCCCCCACCCCTACCGCTGGAGGATCGGTAGGGGCCCCAATACATTGCTATGCCCAGGGGTCATACACTGCTGTTGACGCCCCTGTATGTATGTATGTATGTATATATATATATATATATATATATATATATATACTTATTATTTATATACATTTGGTCTATCTATAATACTTTAACTGACCAGGCATATACTGGGTCACCTAAGTGTCCATCTCCGTGCTTTGCTCCGCCCCTCTGGAAACCCCCTTCTGAAAATCCTGCGTTTGCCACTGTAAGTGGTGTAGTGGCAGGTGCAGGGATACTGGGGGTGGTGAGATTAGGTGCAAATGTGCAGAGGGTGAGTAATGGTCAGTTGCGGTGCTGCTGTGGGCACTTGAGGTATGGGGGGGAGGGGGTGTGTTGGTGTGTGTGTGGGGGGTATGAATAGGTGTTTTTTGATTGTAATTGTAGAATGTAAGATGCAACTATCCACTTTGGGGGGTTTAAAAGGATTCTACCCATGCAATGGGTGTAAGATGTGTGCTCTAGCCGAAAAAAGGAGCAAAAACCTTTAAGAACAGTAATGGTGAGGAGGAACATAAAATTAAAAACCTGATTAATTGTAAATCTACCTTTACTGTATACATGATAAACTATCCCTGCAGAATGTCTTACATAGCGAAGACTAAGAGACCTCTAAAAATATGCATGCTAGAACATGTCCGCCATACAGTATAAGGAATGAGGTAACAAATCATAGCATCCCGCGGCATTTTAAAAGTGCACATAATGAAGATCCATCTGGATTAAAATTCAAGGGAATAGAACAAGTTTTTCAAAGTAAGAGGGGAGGGAATCGGGAAAAAGATCTTATAAAGAGGGAGACCTATTGGATCCTGATGTTAAACACAGTAGTGCCGTATGGGCTAAATGAAAACTATGAAATAACCCCCTTCATTGAAGATTCTTAATAGGGTGTCCCAAAACTCAATTATGTGTACCCCCTTTTTATGTATGTTCATAAATAATTGATAAAGAATATGTTCTGCCACATTACGCCTATGGTGATGATATTGAAAACAGATTGCCATGAATATAGAATCTTGCAACATATTGTTGTGAAGGAAACACTGTTGCAAGTATAGAAAGGAATACAGTGATAAACTTTTACGTGTGTTAACAATTGTGGGTTTGTGACTTGTAAAGTCCGTCTAGGTTTAAAAGACGGGTGAAAGAAAAAAATTGCCTCTGATTGAGACCATGATTTTGACTAGAATGAGCCTGAATTAAAATATGATGGCTACGTATATTTGCAGTTGGTCTGTCCCCTGCCTATAAAGTTGAAGTCTTAAAAGCGCTAACCTTCTTCAATTTGCTGTTGTAGAACCTCCTATTTTTATGTATAGAATATGACTCTGGCCATACACCCATTGAGAGCCGTTTTTAAAACAGGACTAATAATATTGGCACCCGGCTTTTCAAGCTAGATAGACTGACCGGTAAAAAATATTGGCGGGTCCCTGCTGGGGGTGGGGGGGACCCGCCAATATTTTTTGGTGTTGGCCAGATTGGCGTAGTGTGTATGGACCTTTTAAGCTCTGTGAAAATAGGCCCACCTCATAAAGAAAAAATGCTCAGTGTTCTAAAAAATTAATTTTTTGTCTATTTTAAATCTATTCTACATTTTAATGTGCAAAGAATATCATTGCTTCCATCCTTTCACATTATATTACCTTCTTCAATCTGCATCCCTATATTACCATATAATTGTAGTTTTATGGCTTCTGTTTTCAGGTACCATGAGTGGATGAAGTCCGTGGAGTTACAGAAACTGACAGCCTCCGAGCCTCTGACTTTGAGTCAGGAATATGACATGCAGCGCAGTTGGAGAGAGGACAGTGACAGTGAGTGTTAAGTCCACAGCAACAACGCGCTTGGTCGTTTCTGTCTTTACTTCATGACACAAAGCATACTGTATAATACACTACAATGTACAGTACACTAATCCACCATTTCTTTTCAGAGTGCACCTTCATAATCCTGGATTCAATACAATGGGATCAGGGATGCCCAGAAGAGCAGTGCATGGTAGGAGATGTCAATCTATTCTTGGTTGATCCTGAAAATCCTGCTTTAGCAGAGATTGAAATCATGATTGCAGGTAATCTTACCCCAGGACTAAGGTGTAACAGAAATGTCAGTCCCCCAAACAAGAGTATGGTTGTTTTTTGCCTAAAATAGGATTGGACTACTGGCGGTACATTTTACGAATGTCCGATTCACGCCATAGCTTCAATCAATTAAACATTATGGGATTATCACAGGGACACAGGGGGGGAATTTACTCAGATGGGAGTTCTATTTCACATGAGATGTTGCTATAGGCAACCAATCAGAATTTATTCCCTATTTATTTAGCACCTTCTAGAAGATAATAGATAGCATCTGATTGATTGCTTTGTTTAAGCCTTGTTTAATACCAATCAGTGTCCTAAAAACTGATGACACACTATGGATAGCATTCATAAAAGAACAACTGGATGTTGGGCAGCACGGATGGTGTAATGGTTAGCATTACTGCCTCACAGCACTGAGGTCATGGGTTCAATTCCCACCATGGCCCATGTGCGGAGTTTGTATATTCTCCCCGTGTTTGCATGGATTTACTCCGGTTTCCTTCCACAATCCAAAAATATACTTGTAGGTCAATGGGCTTCCAGCAAAATTAACCCTAGAATGTCTGTGTGCATGTATATGTGCTAGGGAATATAGATTGTAAGCTCCACTGGGGCAGGGACTGATGTGAATATGTATGCGCTATATAAGAAACTGTTAGTAAATAAATAATACATGTAACTGTCCTACGGATGCTGTATGCTAACAAATCACCGGCTACTCTCACAACTAGCAAACTGTGTCTTATTAGATAATTAATTATTAGCTATCAATATATGTATATTTGATGTTTTAATGTCTATTCGTATCACTGGCCAGTGAAACATTTGTGTTTAATAAATTCTTAACCCCCTTTTTTATTTATACATTGATTCTAGCACGTGTTTATATACTTTTATTTCTAGATTGATTGCTCATAGGAACATCCCATCTGAAATATAACTCTCATTTTAGTAAATTTCCATTATATAGTGATTGATGCTGAGTTGGACACTTAAATTAGTAAATGTATAAATAGTGTATTTACAACGATATTCTGAGTTGGAAACATCTCAAGATACATCCAGCTCTACACAAGTCATATATGAAGCTAGTTTGGATCAGGCATACTTACTCCCAACCAGGTATTTCAGGTAGTTGGCTTGTGTCACATGATTACGATTCCGCAAGTCAGCTCCAGATCCACACATATACGGGGTAGTACTGTGACGAAATGGTGTAGCCAATACACACCAGAATCTTTTGCTTGAGTACAAAATATTAATTATAACATTACTTATAGATTATTTTGATGACTTTTTTTATTTTTTTAACCATATTTTTCTTTATTGAAGCATGATATACAATAAATGTACAACGTAAATACAATCCCATTGTATAGATCACAATCTGCAGTCATCACAAATTTGCACACAAAAGAAAAAAAATAAATAAACAAGTTATTACAGACATTTCGCAGCAGTGTAGTATTTATTTAAATTTTCTAGGCATACGGATGTATCCTCATACATCTTTTCTGCAGTCATCCCAAACAGCCCATCTTGTCACACCAATCTTCTAGCGCTGGGCATTTTTTTTTATGACAAAAATGTGTCTTAATCACAATGCAATGTGTCTAGCAGCTGTGCTGATTAGTTTGCTATGACACTTAGGGCCTTATTTTGGTTCATTCTTTCTGACAAAATCCTTCTTAGATGGACAAAACCATGTGCACTGCAGGGGGGCAGATGTAACATGTGCAGAGATAATTAGATTTGGGTGAGTAATTTTGTTTCTGTGCAGGGAAAATACTGACTGCTTTATTTTTACACTGCAATATAGATCTCACTTTGAAGTAAACCCCACCCAAATCTAATTCTCTCTGCACAAGTAACACCTGCCCCACCTGCAGTGCACATGGTTTTGCCCATCTAAGAAGGATTTTGTCAGAAAGAATGAACCAAAATAAGGCTCTTAATCTCTGTGTTCAACTGAGTTTCTGAATCTGTATATGAAGTGCTATAATGTAGCAGCAGCAGATTGTTCCCAATACAAGTTCTTTTTTGCTCTGTATACAAGCTCAGGGATCAATTCAGACCTGATCGCAGACCGTGAATTTGCAGCGGCCCGTGTTCAGTTAAGCCGCCACCCTGCTAGAGTGAGAGCCCTGCATATCTGGATTGGATCTGACGCCACACACTCCCAGCGCTTTCATAGGCACGCCTGTGTTTTTTTTTTTTTTTTTAGCACTCTCACTAATCATTCAATGGCCACCAACCATCAAATAATTTCGCTCCCCTTCGGCTGCATGCGAGGTGGGGCGGCGCTGATGTGTTCACTAGGCTGCGAGTATACGCAGCCTAGCGAACAGGTCTGAATCAGGCCTATAGTAAGAAATGAACAAAAAACAGTGACGAACAGTGCAGAGATTATAAACACACACACACATATGTATGGTTTATGTGTATGAAAACATTATCACTATAAGACAGCCTGTGAAAATATGCAGAGGTCGTTTTAAGATTTAGAGAAATATCCTTCTCCGTTAAATAATCCAACTAACTGGTGCAAAGAATCATGCAATCAATAATATTTTCATAATACTCTGGAAGAACAGTCTGTCCTTGTTCTAATATCACTTACTGCACCAATCTCCAAACACCTATGACTGACAATTAATGTGCTCTAAAAATAAAACAATTCACGACCAGTGCATGGCATTTCCCATCTAAATGCAATGTATTTCAGTAACCTACTCCTCACAGATTATCTCAATGCTATATAATGTACCTATCAGAAGAAATTACCATAAATGTCTGAGAATGAGCAGAACAAGCAAATAGGCAAGATGCAAAAACCGGTATTGTCTTATGGCAGTGGTTCCCAAACTTTTTTGAATCACAGAACTTTAGAGCATCAAAATGTATTCAAGGCACCCCTAGGCCAAATGTTTCTTATTGAGAAATTCAGAAAAATAATATAAAATTAAGTACATTGTTTTTATATATCACTTATGTGGTGAGGGACAGGATTTGCTTCTGTTTGTCCATATAGGTTATGGTTGGCAGCCACCAGCACTGGTTTTGCCTGTTACATTGCCCATTAATAATATGAATTGATCCCAGTCCATCAACCCAAGGCACCCCTGCAAGTGTCCTGAGGCACCCAGTTTGGGAACCACTGTCTTATGGCAATTTTCACTGTATGCTTTTTCTGTGGGGATAAATGAATATTAGGAAAGGGAAGAAAAAGAGTAGAGGGTAGTAGGTGTGTGATAAGCCTCTGCAATTAAGGTAGTTGCTAAATTGTAGTGGGCTATAGGACTTTTCACATCCAGGGGGAGGAGCAACTCACATGTGCATTGCTCAAAACAGAATTAAATAGAATAAAAAGCTTTACATTCTATATGTAGAGTTGTGTACATGTCTAGAATCAAAGGCTTCCATGGCCTTATTCAGATGTGGTTGGATAGCGCATCTCAGCTGCTTACTTGGCACAGATATAGGGGGGTATTCAACAGGGGTGGATTGGTAAATCAATCCAGCCTGGGAAAAATATTGAAGCAGCCAGGGGGAGGTATAATGTAGTAGCACTAGTGACTGGGGGGGGGGGGGGGGGGGGCTGGTAGTAGCGATAGTGACCCCTGTAGGACGCTGGGTAGACATTAGTGGGCAGGTTGCTGACAGTTTGACAGCTGCTGCTGCTGCTAATTCAGCATAGTGCGAGAGGGAAGGAGAGAGACGGAGCGGCGCTGCAGCAAGACAGAAGTGTCTCTGGGGCTCTTTGTGCTGCTGCAGCACAGGAGGATACTCTGAGCGCCGCAATCGGGGACAGCGTTGTACCGGCCGGCGTGTGCTGCTGCTGCCATGTGAGCGGGACTGGAGCAGTCACCTTGCCCCGACGGCATGAGAGAAATGAGCAGCCCCTGGGGCAGGGAGTTACAAGAGCGACCAGCGGGCGGCCGCGGCCATCTTCAAAATGGTCAAAGCCGGGGCCATATTTTCTATGGCCAGCACAGCCAGGCGGCGGCCATGGGGGGAAAGCGGCAGCCCGGCCAGGGGGTGATAGCAGCCAAATGTCCCAAATCAGAAGGGACGTGCCTTTGTTTTGGGAAAGCAGAGGCCACTCCCCCCCCCCTTCCAACGCTAAACTACTGCAGACTGTCTATCACTTGATGTCTGTATCCGTAGTGTGTCCAATGACGAGATCTGTACTTCAGCAGAATAGGTCAGGCGCATAGACATAGTACCGGCCAACTTTGTGATACGTTTTCAAGTACCCCACTCAAACCTCTGTAGCATAATTGTTATAAGTTAGTTCTTATCAGTGTGCACTTGTACTTGTCCTATATTAGGTGCAAAACATATGTCTCCAAAAATTGTATATTTGTGCTTACATCCAGCTCTGCATAACCTTTACAGTATGTTTGTGAACATGCCTTCCTCAAACTTTGTCTACAAGAGTATACCTTATTACAACCCAGATCCACCTTTTTAGTTCTAAGTGTAGATGTGATCAAAACGCATCTACCATTCTTGTGTGCCCTCATTTATTGATCATAAAAGGGCAGATGTATTAAGCCTTAAAAAGAGATAAACACAAGGAGTCATGTTATAGGCTGTTTGAAAAATTACACTTAGGAGCTGACTGGCTAGACATTTATCACTCTTTATCATCCTCGCGTTTATCTCTTTTTAAGGCTTAATGCATTTGCCCCATTATACACAAAGTCACAGAAGATACACTCCCCAATGGGAGTACATACACCTCAGCCACGAAATACCACTTGCTACTAAAAAAAAACATATTTATCCTGATGCCATTTTTGATCATTTGAGACAGTCTTGAGTTCTAGTAGTTGCATTAAATCAGTGGTTCTCAAACTGTGGGTCCTGACCCCAAAGTGGGTCCCGGCCTTCTCAGCATGGGGTCACGACTCCATGTTGCTGACCATCAGGCTGATTACTTTTCTAATCTCAGTCAGTAATTCAAGGAGTCTAAAAAATCTGTTAAATTGTCTGTTATGTTAGACTCCTCCCATCACTCTGTGCCTCCACAATGCTGCCATGTATATGCTGTCTGCTGACTACATGTGTGATGTGATGGGTTATGGTATATCAGACTCCTCCCATCACTCTGTGCCTCCACAATGCTGCCATGTATGTGCTGTCTGCTGCCTACATATGTGATGTGATGACCTTCTGCAGTAACTTGCTGGGGTCCTGTAATTATTTTTATTGTCTGATGGGGTCCCAGAGCAAAATAGTTTGAGGACCCCTGCATTAAATGATTGCCTTCCCCATCCACTGGATGTTGTTTGTAACAGTCACCCTGAATTTTGGTATTTTAGAACCCATGTACCGGGGAAAAGGGTTTGGCGAAGAATCCGTTCGACTCATGTTATTTTATGGTAAGTCTTGGAAGTAGTTTCTCTTTGGTAGATGCTCATATAGCCTAAAGTTGCACAGTTTCATTCTCCAATTGTATCTGTTTTGCAGGTGCTACAACTTTGGGGATTACTACGTATCAAGCGAAAATAGGGCAAGAGAACTTGGCAAGTGTTCGACTATTCAATAAACTGCATTTTGTGGAGGTTTGTATTTCTACATCTCCTGTAACAACTACCCAGCCGATATGAGCTGCATATTTACCGCATCCTTTGTAAAGCGCAACGGAATATGCTGAATATATGAAACTGTTAATAAATAAATAATAAATATTGTCTTCTCTGTTATCAGGTATCACTTAGCACAGTATTTCAGGAGCTGACTTTGCACTGGAAAATGAATATGGCAGAGAAGCAATGGCTACTTGACACAACTCCTGTTAAAGAGGAGTCTTATAGAAATATGAAACGGAACAACACAGACTCAGTGGATTAATACTTCTCATTAGGTGAGTGATGCAAACTGGGTACTTATATAAAGTATGTAAATGGTTGTAAAATGGATTATTAACCCTTTAGAACTGACTTTATTATTTCAGTTGTTTTAGCTGATCTTCATCTACCCCTGGGGTAGCCAACTCAACTCCTCGAGAGCTACCAACAGTTAATGTTTTCCAGGTCTCCTCACAGAATCACAAGTGAAGTAATTAGCTCCACATGTGGATCTTTTAAAATGTGTACAGTTGTGCTAGGTTGTGTGGAAAACGTGAACTGTTGGTAGCTCTTGAGGACTGGAGTTGGCTACCACTGATCTACCCTATATAGTGAATCCTGTTGTCCTGGCAGATGACGATTGTGTGCCTTCTGACTTTACCAGTGGGAATTCTCTACACATAACCTTTATTAATTTCATGTTTAGCTGTGGAATGTTTTTTTTTCCCTTTTCTAAATGCTTTTTGGATATATTTTCATGCTTTTATTTTATTTTTATTTCTTGGGGTATGGCAGAAGATCTATTCAGTGTGGAAGAAGCTGGCTTGGGACGAGACATTTTATGTTCTGAAACATGATGTAAATGACAGAAGATGAAAAATGCATGCGTTCTAGCATGGACAGTGCAACAATTAAAATATATTTACACTGAGTTTCTACTTATTCCATTATGACAATTGCAAAATAAATGATTATTTTCTCCTTTCCCAAACTTAATAACTAATCAATTTCTCTGTTTTGTTTTTTTAACCTTTTTCACTTGACAGTATTTTGGTAGGGCTAGCCATGCAGAGAATGCAGTTTGATCTTTGTATATACCCAAATATTACCCCAAATTGTCCTAAAAAAAGATAAATTATATATTTGTGAAAAAAAAATCTTAAATGTGTTTCTCCTATGTACCACTGCCCTCCATTGCGATAATTCCACTCACAACCCTAGTAACAATAAATTCCCCAGTAGTAGAACACCCTCCTCCCAGTGGTCATAGATAACAGTCGCATCACTTCTTAACAGTGTCCAGAGAACCCACTGAAGAATATACAAAACCCAGTGGCTTCATATGCCCCCAACCATAATTCAACGGGTGTAGTATAAAAGGTCGAAAGCCAAAAGGGCAACAGTGTGTAGGTCAATCTCAAAGGGTTAATATGCAGAAGGTCAACACAAGCAAAAGATCGACATGGAAATACTCGTCACATTAAAAAGTCGAGGTGAGTTTTAAAGTTTTCTTGGTGTCAGCATATCTACCCCAAATGAGTGTACACTCCCAGCCAGTGTGCATGGCTCGCTTAGCTTGCCATGCTTCGGGCAAGGTGTCTTCGCTTCTCTAACACTGCACTCGGAACGCCTTAATGTTCCCAGCCAGAGTCTACGCATATGGTAAGGTATGAAAAAGTAAATAAAAAAAGAAAAAATGTTTGTTGGCTTTTAACCATGTTGACTATATGCATGTAACAATATTGTGTCAGTCTATTGACCAGAGACCAATTATCCTTCCCGAGATCACATCAGTGAATACTGCTCAACAGTCATCAGTCCCCCCCCCCTTTGCTCCTAAATATAATATTAATTTGGGTCCTTTCACTCCAGGGCACTTCATCACTGCTGGGGGGTCAGACGAGATCCTTTCTGCACATTTGTAGATTGGGAAACAGAAAACTACCCAACACAAGTGATATGTGTCCATAACAATAAAATACATTTTACAGCAAATGCCTAAAATAGGTTAATGAGTAGTCTGCTTTAAGCACAGGATTCCTGTACCGGAGTTTAGTATTAAACACATATATAACATAAATATTGTCCAGTGGTTCCCAAATTGTGTTGCATGGCACCCAGGGGTGCCTCAGGACTATTTCCTTGGGTTGGCAGTCCAGGACCAATTAAAATTATATACGGTCAATTTAATTGGCAAAACCACGATTTTTAACTTCCAATCCCTCGAAGTTCTAGTTACACCCTGCTGGTACTCTAGGGCACCCTGATTCAGAAAAGTTTGGGAACCACTGCGTTAGTCTGTAGCTGTTTGTAGAGCAGTAAGGAATAGCTAGGTGGAGAAAGTTCCTTACCTTTCACCAATGTCAGACTTGTGACATACTTCATGACATCATCCTATTACAATGTTCATGGTCAGAAGATTCACTGTAAGATTCACTGTAACATGAAATTCTATCTACCACACTAGTCAGATTACTTCCAATGTTATCATCCTTGACTATACATTTTTTTGGAACAGCCAATGTGATGTATGAGTACTGAGAAAGTGATAGGAACATGACCTATTGATTTAATACAAATCTAGATAGATGGTGCAGGTGTGTTTAATCTCACATAAAGTGAAAGTCAAATTAGTAAACTCCGATTTTCTAAAATGTGAAAGGATAGAGTCGTAGATTCTGCGCTCTAGAAATGATTTACTAATATAGATTGATGGGTAAAGTGTTTGTAATCAATGTAGAATAGAAATAGATTCCTAGCAAGATCTTGCTGCTCCTCTTAAAGGCATATTCACTTTTCCATCACAATAAAAATAAGTTTTTGTAAAGTCAGTGGACAGCAGGGGCTTCTGCTTGCAAAAGTAGTTCTATGGAGACCTGCATTAGCATAATCTGGTAACTCAGCCCTCCACGGCTGCCTACAACTAGTTACTTTGGCCGTATGGTTACATGGTGTGGAATTTGGGAATACTCACATTTATTTTCCTTTGTTGATTTCATTGGTAATTTTGTATTCATAGGAAAAAATAGGGGTTTCCTTACAATCGGCATACTGGATGCAGAGTTTTAAGTACTGAAAAACCACTATGAGTGGAACTGATGTTCCAGTTTCTAAGCACTGGATCGTGAATGTATGATCATCAGTCCCTCCAAGTGTTACTTCCTTCTCATTCAATGTTTCCCATTACTGATTTTTGAAAATAATGGGATTTGACTATTCAATCCTGGCCGTTTTTGCAAGAGGAAACGGCCCTGGGTCTGTGTTTGCACACATCTGCATTCATGGAAACGGCTGCTACATTTTTCAAATTAGCGGCCGTTTCTGCAGAAAAATAAATTAATTTGCAGATCCACGTCACTTCAGATTTCCGTTATTTCAGATTTTTGGATTGTGTTTAAAACATATGTCCATACATAATTGTCAGAATAAATTGATTTTATTTTTTAACAATATCTGGTTCATTGCTAAATTTCTGGATCTTGTAGATCATACAGTAAGTGTATAGCATCTCTGGTCACTGGTCTTTTACCCAAATTTTCTACTTCATTGATAGATGACACACTATATTGAAGGGAATGCCTTTACACATGTTTAATGCAATGTCGTTTTGGTACTTGTGAGTTATCTGGACGCCCGATTTTTTGATTGTATGCCTTAAGTTAAGGCATACAATCAGATGCGATGCGATGCGATATCGCATCGCATGCGACCATCGGATGCGATGACCCGATTTTTCCATAGGAATCAATGTTAAAATGGACTGAGTCCATTTTAACATGGAATTCAATTGGAAAAAGGGGTCCTTTTCATACCCCTACTATCCAAGTGGGCATGGAGTTGGATATAAACCTGTGGCGAGCGTAGCGAGCCACCGAGCCCGAAGCGTGGCGAGCGAACGGTATTCCGTGTCCCCTCGCGGGGCTCGCTACGCTTCGGGCTCGGTGGCTCGCTACGCTCGCCACAGGTTTATATCCAACTCCATGCCCACTTGGATAGTAGGGGTATGAAAAGGACCCCTTTTTCCCATTGAATTCCATGTTAAAATGGACTCAGTCCATTTTAACATTGATTCCTATGGAAAAATCGGGTCATCGCATCGCATCCGATGGTCGCATGCGATGCGATGCGATGTCCCGATCCGACCCGATTTAGAAATCGGGCGTCCGGATAACTCACAAGTACCGTCGTTTTTTATGTTTAAGGATAACAGTAGTCATAATCAGCTTATAACATTGCATCTCCAGGTTTCTCCAAGTCCCAGGCTCTGCGTTTTCTTGGGATTGGGTTAATTGGGTCTTCAGTTTGCTTATGGACTCCTGATCTTTCATGACTGTGGGGCCTTCTCATGGTCAGTCTGGTTTTGTACATACCAGCAGATGAAGTGTTTACCAGCGAGCCAGCACTATCTGGAGCTGTCCTACGAGTGTAGCTGTCTGACTTTACAGCCTTTATTTGGGTTAAGGCTGACTCTGAGAATGTGCTGTAGGTTCGTGGCAGCAGTTGCCTATGAGTACCGGAGGAGGAGGATATATCCTTATGTGGCACTTTGTGAGACTGCTGCTTTTTTTGCCAAAGTTTTAGCTTTTGCTCCAAAACTCTCACTTCTTTTAGAACCTCAGTCACTTTGTCCATCCTGTCCAAGAGGTCAGTGACTGCTGTAGGTAGGTGTTCCACAGCCAGCCCAGGTGACAGTATAGGCCGAGGACTGGTTGGAGAGACCAGGACTTCATGGGGAAAAGAAGCGGAGCAATAGGACAGCACAGCCGCAGACTGTGCACGGGAGGAGTTCCGGGTAGAGCAGGTGGAATAGGAATCCAAACCTTCAAATTTCACAGTATGGCGATACTTGATGGGAATGAAAAATAGGATAATCATGATAAAAGTAATTTCATTTAATTTCTTTAAAAAATATTTATTAAAATAATAGCAGCACACTTTTTATTTACATTGTTGTTGTTTTTTGCCTGCAGTGTGGAAATGATGTTCAGGAGGACACAATCAATTATTTTAAAGCAATAAAATTACAATGATGATGTTGCCATTCATTTGTCATGTCTACGTTGCATAAAATGCCAATCGTAATTCCCCCTCTAGTTATACAGGGGCAGATGTACTGTATGATGCAGTTATCAGGGAGGAGAAATGAGCCAGTGGAGAAGTTGCCCATGGCAAGCAATCAGCACTGAAGTAACATCTATTATTTGGATAATATAAACTTATACAGAGCAGCTGATTGACATGGGCAACTTTTCCATGTGTTATTGATACAGTGGGGTTGATTCTGGTTAGTTTAAAAAGCACACTCCTTCTTTGATGGAAAAAATCATGTACACTGCAGGAGGGGCTGCTGTAACATGTGCAGAGAGAGTTAGATTTGGGTGAGTTGTGTTCAAACTGAAATGTAAACTGCAGTGTAAAAATAAAGCATCCAGTATTTACCCTGCACAGAAACAAAATAATTCACCCAAAATGTAACTCTCTCTGCACATATTACATCTGTCTCCCCTGCAGTGCACGTGGATTAGAGAGAGAATTTGCTTTTGAGAGTGAACCAGAATCAGGCCCAGTTTCTGCTGCAAACACTACCAGCTATCCCAAGAACACAGGGATTGGACAGTAAATGACCGGAAATAGATCATTTGGTTTTATGAATAACATTTTCAATTACACTATGCAGATAGTGGGGGAAAATATGGAGACAACAACACAAAAGCATGGATCCTTCTTGCATTGCAATGACTCCTCATACTGGTGAAGGCAACATTATGGTATGCAGTATGTTACATGGGACTGTTTGGGACCTTTGATTGGTGTGGACAGTATAATCAGCGCATAGAAGAATTTATGGCAAAAGGCCCAACAAAGTACTAACCCAGTGGTCATAATAATCTGGCCACTCAGTGTACACGTCCCTTATTCATCAGTTGTTTTTGTCAGTCAATTCTAGAGATCAAACTCTGTGCTTTGAAAGCAGGGAGCTCTTATTAAATACATCAAAAGAACAATTATGTTCTTTAACATTCTTAAATTATTCTTATTAACCGTTATATACATTAAGGCTCATGCAGAGCAGTCACTTCTGGTGGACTCGCAAGGCTGGTGGATACTCAGGCTAGCTTCTGCTCATATTAGCATATAATTGCAATTCTATTCAGCAAAATATAGCAGGAACTGCCACACCTTAATAAGCCTCTTTGCGCATACATATTCTGCAGTGTTTTTGCAATTTACATCAATCCGTGCCTCAATGGAGCTTCCAATCTAAATTACTTATTTATTAAAAAAAAATGTGTATAGCGCAAACATATTCCGCAGCACTTTACAGAGAATATTTAAACATTCACATCAGTCCCTGCCCCAGTGGAGCTTGCAATATATATTCCCTACCACATGTAAACGCACACACAGACATTCTAGGGTTAATTTGTTGGGAGCCAATTAGACTACCAGTATATTTTTGGATTGTGGGAAGAAACCGGAGTATCCTGAGGAAATCCACACAAGTACGGGGAGAATATACTAACTCTGCACAGTTAGATTCCAGCAGGAATCGAACCCATGACCTCAGTGCTGTGAGGCAGTAATGTCCATTCTGCCCCTACTTACCAAATAAACCCACACATACTATGGTTGACTTGTCAGGAGCCAAGTAACCTATCAGTAAGTTTTTGGATTGAGAAATTGCTTACCTCTTTCACTTTGCTGACTCCCAGCCACAGTTTGAATCTTTTGACAAGAAAATCTATCATCTCATGGTCTTGAGGCTCCAGGGCTGGGCGATAACTCTCAGCTTGGATAGTGCGAAAACTACTAAGTACTGCCCCAAACAGAAGTCCTCGGCATACCATCAACAGGCTCAGTACCAATCCAAGACACCATCCTAGTGAGTTGCAACTCTTTACGATAAACTGGAGAGAGGAACCCCCCCGTAATAAATGAAAGACTGGGATACAAAGGATATTGGGCATTGGCATTATTACATAGGATACCTGGGGAAAGATGACAGCAAGTGTAAATGGAATGGTCATTGAGGATCACCTTTTTCTTAACACCCTCTCCCCAACACACACATTATATTTGTGTATAAATGCTATAATAACTATTGCTAAAGCTGTTTTTGTTTTTTTGCATTTTTAACTAATATTAGAAATAAGCACATATAAATTATCCTGATTTAAATATACTGCAGATTGAAAACACAGCCATCTTTAGATACTGATCAGAGACATGTATAATAGAGATACACACTTTAAAGGCCGCACTCCTACTTACCACACTCATACAATGAATGAATGCAAGGGTCAAAACTGTCACAGGAAACACAAATCCCAATAGCTCCTTCCTTAACACCTGTAGTGTTTTGCCAAAAACTGCCCACCGCCGCATGAAGCGCAATTGTTGAGCAACCTTCAAGAAAAATAACATGGATTTCTGTGCTATATTACATTATACAGTTCTGGTAAGATTTTAATCCTACTAAGAAACTAGTCTTACCTTTAGCATAAACAAGAATAGCAGGGTAGCAGACAGCGCCATCTGTGTTCTTGACAGCAATGCTATATCATACAGGCTAATAAAAGACCAAGGCTTTGCTTGAAATTGATCCATCCGATGCTGTGTTAGACTAATCCTGGCAACATGCACAATGCCAGTGGCTGCAGCAACCAGCCCTATAAGAAGCCTTGTCCAATGGGGAGAGGAAGTTGAGTTCACATACCGGGCACCAATCAGGGCAGCCAGTTCCGGACAAAGGAAACAGAGAGCAGCACACAAGAGGGATAACTGGCGGGAAATAAAAAGTCTATTGATCAGCTGCACAGGTGAATTATAAGATTGAAACCAAGTAAAGATACTCACAGCCAGTGCCATAGGCAGGTTAAGACCATGTCTCATCTCCTGGAGATGGAATGGGAGGATGGAAAGGCTGGATGGGCTGATTCCATAAGGTGAGAGATCCAAGTGGAGGATGGAAGAGATGTGAAGACGAACATCTTTGTGATATTGTGTGATTTCCAGTTGCAGTACACTGTGGATTTTAAGGATATTTCTTATAGACTTAAAGTTGCCATATACATATAATTAATGGTTAACACATGAAAATACAGCCAGCTATACCATTCCTTAATCTATAAAAATCATTGTGCTCGGCCCCACAGATATGCATGTTAATTAAGTTTTCGTATTGTGGTCATAGACAACAATGGGATCCTGCAGTACAAATGTTATGGTGCATCTATGTATTTGGATGAGACTGCTATAACAACACTTGCGAGGTCTTCTCGCCTATTACAGCCTTTTCTCCATAGAACTATAGACAATCACCAGTACTTACAGTAAGTGGCCACCAGGACTTACGCTAAAAAGTTATAGTGGCTCAAACCAAATAACAAGAGATTGTGTTAGGATGGTGTGCTAGGCACCTATCTCTGTGGCAGCCTCCAAGCTGCCTGGTCCTCTGCGCTCCCTGTCCCTTGTGTGGGCGGTCCCCAGCGTCCCCGCGTGCTGCACACTGTGTGAGTGGCAGTGCACCTTATCAGCCATTAGCAAGAAGAGGAAGCCCATGCACCCTTCAGTTACAGACTGCGTGTCTTCAGAGTAGGGATAGCCATCGTTGCCATTGATGGCAATAGTGCAACTGGCCATCGATGGTGTTAAAATATGCAATGGATGACCACTGATATTTTTACCTATTGATGGTCATCCATTTTGGTTGACTGACTGGCCTGTGGGCTAATTAAAACACAGGGGCGGGGCTTCACAGGTGCCAGGGGTGGAGATATGCTCTGTGTCCAGGGCCAGGCACTTTGAAAAAAAAAATATTAAAACATTGGTTTTGCTGTGCCATCGATGGAGGGAAACCATTGGTTCTCCCCTATTGATGGCAAAAGTATTTGACATCAGCCATAAACCATTGATGATTTCAAATCATTAATGGTCGGAGGCCATCCCTACTTCAGAGAGCTGTACCAGTGCGCCCTTACATCAGAGCAGTGTGTCCCACGCTGTGCGACTCCAGGAGAAGCAGACAGCACTCCTTCAGCTGTGTGTCCACTGCTGAGGGGTGCGGGAGCCAGCGCTGAGAGTGTGAGCTGGACGGCGCCATTAGACACAGCACGCACTGAGCCCCGGCACTTCAACCCACCGGAGAGCAGGTCTCAGTATATCAATCAGAGTTCCCCTGTATATAGCGCTCGCAGCACTAGCCACAGCTGCCCTCACAGACCCTCAAGTTTCAAATCTGCAGGCTGTAAAGACTTTTACTATAAAGAAAGACCTCCATTACCACCTGTCATCTGCAAGCTGCAGGACAACGATAAATACCTGCACCATACACCTGTGTACACCTGCCTGTAATATATCTGCTACAGTATACTGCATACTGCAAATTAACACAACGATGCCTGTTAACTCTGTGCTCATTACTACAATAAACCCACAAATTCTGGTTAAGCTTCAAAAACGTGTGTTGCCTAAGACCACAAGCACCGCTATATACTATGTCAACAGGTCATGGGCTCAGACCCGCATGCTTGGAAGATTAACCCCCTAAAAGCTAAGTGAATATAAAAAAACACAAAGACAAGTCTTAAAGTGACATTTTCTAGAAGAGATAACAAGATATATAACACGGGGCACAGTATGAGCTTTGCTAAGCTAAAAGGCACGGAGAACTCCACCACATGGAAGTTCATCATGGAGATGCAGCTTAAGAGGGAAAAGCTATGGAAGTTCATGGTAGAGCCAGGAGATAGTCCAAACCAAGACGAGGTAGACAGCCATCGGTACGATAGGTTTAGCTATAGAGCAGCATGACTGATTAGTTGGAAAGAGTCTGCCAAGGACATGTGGACTGCCCTGCAAAGTGTCTACCTTTTACTAATCAACCTTTTAACCCTGTCGACTATATAAGCTTGATCTACTTACCATCTACGTAGACACAGCATATCTGTACATTTAAACCCCCGAGACTCTGCCAGGTTGGTTTTGCCTATTAAATTATTTCTGCTTTAAAATAGGAGGGAGCCCTGGGAATCTGTTAATGTTTGCAGTTCGCAGCAAGTAGTCGATACAGCAAGCTGGTAGATACAGTACCTTTTATGTATCCAGTTTATATTTTTTAGCACTCGGATGATTTTCTGCATCTTTTCCAATGTGTTACCAAGGTCCTGACATGGATTCTGCAGGCAACTATAAATTGTATTTAGTTAGTTTTTTGCATATCATGCCTAACAATTAAGGATTGATAATAGAAGCTTCATTAAGTACAGGCAGTATAGAACTATAATTACAGTTGGGTTTTTTGGGGGTTCAATCTCACAAGGCCTTCAAGAGTTAAATAGTAAGACCCCCCTATCAGTGTGAATTTATTCTTAAATATAGAGATGTAGGGGTGTGCTACCACAGACAAATACATCACAACAGGTTTTGGGACAGAATAGGGTTTGTCACGTGTGTGGTGCACCAAAAGAGAAAAAGAACTATTGCACAATAAAATGTACTTTTTATTGGGTTATTTTAAAAACTGCAAAATATCACAAACTACATATAACATTAAACAAGGTGAATACAGTACAAATTAAAATTGCACGTGCGGTGTCTGTTGTACTGGCCTCTGGTGTCCGATCTCTAGAGGATAATTTGATGCTAGTGTGTATCTCTATCACCATTTTATTATGTGGCATACAATTCATGCAATGCGATTTTTCATTGTAAAGACCCGATTTTTAATTGTATAGTCACCCATGGGTGATTTCATACCCCCACTATCCAACTACACATGGAGTTGATTTTATATAGTGTGGCGAGTGCAGTGAGCCACCGAGCCTGAAGCGAGGCGAGCGGACGCAGAATACAGGTAGGTGGTGTGTAGGCAGGGGGTGGTAGGCAGGCAGTGGGTGGGGTGCAGGCAGGGGTGGGGTGCTGCGCTCGCCAGGCTTCGGGCTCGATGCGCTAGCCACACGATATAAAGTCAACTCCATGCGTAGTTGGATATTGGGGGTATGAAATCACCCATGGGTGACTATACAATTAAAAATCGGGTCTTGACAATAAAAAATCGCATCGCATGCCTTACGTAGTGGCATGAGATGAAAAAATCGGGCGCCCAGATAATACACAAGTACCTAGTTAGGTTATAGTGCGCGTGCTGATAGGTGATTACCGGAGAATCCTGGAGTCACTACCCCGCCGCACTGAAGGTGCTTGCATGAGTCCTCCTGCGGGCTCAGCTGTCTGTATTATTTAAACAACGATATACCACATACAATAATACAGTTTAATGGAACATTAGAGTCCTAAAAAGGACTAATGAGTAAGGACACAATTCGAGACAATCTAGTACAAGCAGAGCTACCGCACGGCTGGTATAGGTTGCCCTGAGGAAGATCAGTGAAGCGTACGCCGTGCTAGGAAACAAGTACCAAAAATATATAGAGAGGAAAATATGACTGCATGTGTGTCAGTCATACAGTTGACTTGTAAAGGCCCATTCACACTAGAAGATATTGGCAGGGGCTTCTGAGCGATATTGATGCCTTATCTCGTTAAAGATGTGTGCCCCACACTTCGTTAACAACCGTCGGCATCTTCCAGATCTGCAGCTCAATCAGGTCAAACTGGCTCATGTTGCTTGTGCACACTGTTCAGTGTGTGGCAGTGACAAGCGACATGAGCAATATTCACCTGAAGCTGCTGCCCGGACCCTCCCGGCACTAATCAAGTTACCTGGATCCGCTGGCTGCTGCCACTGCTGCTCCTGTGTCCCCAGCATGTCAGGCAGGGGAGACGGAGCATGCAGGACCCATCTGTCTGCATCTGTGAAGAAATTAGTGCCGGGAGGGGGCGGAGCTATATGACAGGAGGGGCAGAGCTACATGGGCAGGAGGGGAGGAGCTACATGGATCCCCTGCCTGGCATGCCGGGGACACAGGAGCACCAGCAGCAGCCGGGTGGCACACAAAAGCAGGCTATTTAGGGGTAGGAGCTCAACTAGCTGGAGGGGGCGAAGCTACACAGGGATGATGGAAGGAGAGGATGAGCTGCCAGAATGAAGTAAATTTATGTGTTAGAAAGACTAAAATACTGTAAGCAACTGGTAACTAGTGTGGGGCGTTACATGTACGGCAGATAACTAGTGTGGGGCGTTATATGTACGGCAGATGGGGAGAGCACAACTGCAGCGGCGGCCGGCGAAGTAGAGACCTGCAGCGGCGCCGGAGAGATGGACACCTACGGCGGTACCCGGCGCTTGGTGACGGAGACTCGTAGGTGCGCCGGGGAGCAAGAGAGCACACCGCAGGAGAGCCATGCGCCAGTGAACAGGAAGCCGCCGATGCTGGAAAAAGAGACCTGCTTCCTCTTGCTAGCCTCTCCTCTTTGCCCCATCACCTCATCCCCTTTTGCACTGTCCCCTCACTTTCAACCCATCACCTCACCTTCATCAACTTACACCCTCTCACCTCCCCCTCTTATCTGCTGTCACCTACCTCCCTCTCATCCGCCGTCAATCCCCCTCCCCAATCTCCCATCACCACACCCGCTCTCGTCACGTCCCACTCTTGCCCGACGTCGCCTCACACACTTGATTTTAGCCAATATCTTTCATGTCTTTCGTAAAATCTTTCAGTGTGTATGCACAATATCTTTCATGATCAGCTCTTCGTCTTTCATAGCTTCAAGTGTGTATGGGCCTTTAGAAAAAATCAGCATTGAAAAAAATTAAGAATTATATAAAATATAAAATATTGCTTTCAAAATCTATTAGGGCAACTAATACATGCTCAGGCACATTTTATATAGTGTCTCATCAGAAGCTAACACTGGTATGTAATGAAACCTATATAACGATTATCTTTGTTTTACATACCCAGAGTAGTCATGTGTAAAGTTAAGCCCCAATGTAACATTGGAACAGATTTCCGCATATTCCCAGCCAGTGCCAGGAGATTTGGGTGGCATCTTCTTCAAATGATCTGACTGCAAGTGTAAGATGGGGGACCAACCTGAAAACAAGATATAGTATGTTTGCTATCAACTTCAAAAAATAATATTGCATGAAAAAAGTTATATTGAATGCTTATTTCCCAAAAATGTATAGACATTACCTGATGAACTCAATGGTAAAACATTAAGCTGGCACAAACGTGGAGATCCCAGCAAGGTCAGTCTAGGGTTACTGTAAAGGTGAGTCGGTAATGTACTATCTAGCCAGTTCCATAAGTCAGAAACGCTGCAAGTACAAAGCAAAAAATCATGTTGCTTATGCTTATACCGGCATCTTCTCGTACTCCTGAAACACGTAGTACCTCCTGATTGTAGTAAAGTTCATCTCAGCTCCAGCTACAGTCCTGGTCACAGATCGTTTTATCGCTTTGTGAAGGAGCCGGATGTTGTTGTCATGAAAACTACTTTGAAAATTCATCAGCAGCACCAGCAGAAAGAAAACCATGTAACCTGTACAGCTCTACACATAAAGCACATAAAGCATACTTTAATTACACTCACAGAAAACAGTTGTACATATAAGGTGGCATATTTGTTAAGTTTTGAATAGTTACTAAGTGGCATTTTTCAAATACAGAGTAGAAAAAGGTGCGAGTTGAAATCTTCCAACAGTTTACGCAGGTGTACTATCTATGCGGCTGACAGTGGCGTAGCTACGTTTTGGGCGCCCCCCCGCCGATAGGGGGGGGGCGCCCATACCCACCCCCCGCCACCGCCTCGTCGAGCACGGCCGCCCCGCCGCCTATGCTAACCCCCTCCCCCGCAGTCTTACCTATCGCGCTGGTCCCGGCGGCTCCGTCCGTTCATCTGCTGAGGACCACCACAAAATGGCCGCCCCCGTACAGCAGACAGTTTCAGAGAACTGTTTGCTATATGGGGGCGGCCATTTTGTTGTGGTCCTCATCAGAAGAACGGAGCCGCCGGGACCAGCAAGATACGTAGGTCTGCGGGGGATTGGGGGGTAGGTAACTATAGCACCGCAGCCCCCGGCGCCCCCACATGCACAGCGCCCCCCCGCGGTGGCGGGGGCTGCGGTGCTATAGTTACGCCCCTGGCGGCTGATGATTAGGGTCAAGACCTAAGGTCTTGAAAAAGACCTCAGTGGAGGTGGAAACGCGTTTGAGGAAGCCAGGGAAAGTGCTTGGGGACTGTAAGGTGGACACATCTTTTACCATCTGGATCTCAGGAGAGGAAACCGGTACCTGCTTGAGAGACTTATTGCCCTGATGCGAGTTTGAGAGCTGCCTAAACCCAGTTTTCCACCACACAGGGTAATTGCCCACTTTTTACCCCCACACCCACCTGGCTAATTTTTAAATTGTAATTACTGTGTGTTATATGGAAATTTATTATATTAAATACTACACTATATTTGGTCCTACATTTGCTTTTTATCCTTGTTTGACTATCCCGGCTTGATATACCGGAGAAGGTAGCCCATATACAGGGAGAAGAATAGACAGAGACCTAAATATAGCCCTCGGGGAGAGCTTTCATTATACCCATCCAAGGGCGTAACTACCATAGGTGCAAGGGGTGCAGCTGCTATGGGGCCCAGAGCTGAAGGGGGCCCATCTTTGCTGTCTAAGTATATGTTTTACATACATTTATCACCATCAGTTGCTAAATAGGGGGCCCTTACAAACTTTTGCTATGGGGCCCACGATTATCTAGTTACGCCTCTGTACCCATCCCTGGTTACGGAGGCGGAGAAGAGGAGATGCCACCTACATAGTAGGGACGTAATATTTCTCTACCTTAGTGCGCTGGTGAAGGGGACTTATCACTTTGTGTATTTATACACTAAATCTTTATTCACATTTTTCAAATACAGCCTATTTATTTATTATTTATTTATTAACAGTTTTTTTTATATAGCACATACATATTCCGCAGCGCTTTACAGAGAATATATGAACATTCACATCAGTCCCTGCCCCAGAGGAGCTTACAATCTATATTCCCTACCACATGTACACGCACACACAGCCTATGGTATAACATGGCAGTAAGGAGCTGCTTGGCACACAGTTCACGTTTTCCAGGTGCACAGGTGCAATCATTACTCATTGACACGTTTTAAAAGATCTACAGGTGGAGGTAATTATTTCACTTGTGATTCTGGAGGAGACCATCAAAATATGCACTGCGTGGGGTCCTGAGGACCGAGTTTGGGAACCTATGGTCTACACTGAGCTTATAGAACTCACTTGCTGAGACCATTGTAACAAGCGCCTTGCATAACTCCTTTACTAAACAGTTATTTCAAATAAAAATAATTTTCAACAGTAGAATAGTAAAATGATTTCTGCATGCATAAGTAAATACCTTCGAGAGAAATCCTGCACAGTAAATGTTTTACAGAATTTGTAAAAGAAACCGCTTTTCTGCATAATACACAAGTAAACGTATTGTAGAAGATTACTGTATAGTTCTTTCCATTAGCACAAGTATATTGCCAGCAGATATTTGCAAACAGCTAATGGATTTCCAGAATAATATGCAGACCACCAAGCTACTAAGTAGATCTTCAGAATACTCCAGATTAAATAGCACTATAATTAAATGCCAAACTGATCTTTTTAAAAGACACAAACCATTACTATTTAGAAGATCTTTCACAGGGTCCAAGGTAGCTTCATCACAGAGAAATATCAGCAGGTAACAGTAGCTAAGAGCATAAATATATATACACATCATGAAAAACAGACTCATAATATCACACAACATAGTGTTCAAGAAGCATCCCCTTAGGAAATTAATATCGAATCAGGACCAAAGAACCAAACAAGATTCTAACTCCAGCTGCAGCAATTGAGTCAGAAAGAAGCCCAACACAATGGGGCAGATGTTTTAAGCCTTAACAAGAGATAAATGCAAGGGTGATAAACGTCCAGCCAATCACCTCCTAACTGCCATGTTTCAGACGGTGTTTGAAAAAAGTCAGTAAGGAGCTGATTGGCTGGACGTTTAGCTCTCCTTATCACCCTTGCATTTATCTCTTGTTAAGGCTTAATACATTTACCCCATTAAGTCCTAGTTGGCACAGTGCAATGGTTGCCAAGAGACTGACTGGAACTCACAGAACAAACATAACCATTATCTACTAAGATGTGCTTATTACAGATTCTAACACCTTCTTTCCCTTACTGCCTCTAAATGTCTTACTTTATTATGTTTTGTTTGTACATTAGATCAAGTTCACTTAAAAGAACAAATTTCGTCTTAGGTGGATTTCCATAATGGGTGCAGTGTATTCTGTCAGTACTTTGGTGGGTCCTTTCATCCTGTGTTTGTCTGGCGATATACTCCTACAATCATTATCTTGTATAGTCATTCGCTCTATGACTGATCCTCCTTTTATACCATTTCCTGCTCTATTCTGTACAAATCTGAATATGTAACTCGGGCAGATTTATTAAGCTTGGTGAAGTGATAAAGTGTCTGGTTTTTATCACCGGCCAATCAGCTCCTAACTGTGAAGTTACAGGCTTGGTTTGAAAAATGACAGGTAGGAGTTGATTGGCCGGTGATAAAAACCAGACACGTTATCACTTCACCGAGCTTAATAAATATACCCCTCAGAAACTAATTTCCCCACACATTGGGGCATTTCCCCAAACAGGATATTCCTGTTCTGAAGTATAAATAGTGCTCAGCCAATCAGTTCCTGTCATGTTGTTGAAAATTGACAGTAGCTGAGCATCATTCATCATTCCTAATGCCTGATAACAAAGACTATAACTCATTGTTTAATCTACCCCATAGTTTGATTCCTTCCATTTTCTATTTCCCAATAAAACTGAAATGTTATCTTTTTACGTGCTATTTTCTATATTTTTTTCCAAATGCATGAACTACATATATTGTTCAGCATTGCCTTATGACTAGACAGTCCAGTATTGATCTGGTTGTCTGAATGAAAAAGGTCAGAAGCCTTTGCAGATTCTCCTGTAGATGTTGTCAGTCTCTATAACAGGTTATTACTACTTTATTTTTTTTACTACACTGACCTTACCTTGGTTCTTCTACTTTTTCTCTGGTTATTGCACAAAAACACCTTCAAATTCACCAGTCTTACCTTCCACTTTCACAACTCTTCTTGTCCTTCAGCGTATTAATCAATACTTATAGATTTCATCTCCATCAATATGCTGATAACATGCAACCTCCTCCTGTGAGGTTTTATTCTTTCTTCTGATTAGTCCCACACTTTTCCTTTAGAAGACAATTCAATGCTATTTCTACTACCTTCAGCTTGAAACCCTCTACCTCAAACTTTAATAGCCTGTTACAAAACTAATGGCTTCCTATCTCACATTAATTTTTGAACACCTGAATTTCTAATTGTTTATTTAATTCCTACACTTAATTCTCTCCCTTTGTATATGGGGCATCATGGGTTGCCCCAGAGCTGCTGTTCTCCATTCCGTAGGTTCTCTAAACCCAAGCCCTTTCTTCAGCCAGTGGAAGCCCACCTGTTTCTTCCCTGCAGCCTGAGTCTCCAGGACCCATTGCCTCCTGCTTCTTTTCAATGCAGCTGTTCTTCCTACCCTGGCCACAACTTTCCACTGCTGAAAGGGCTCCTCTTGCTGCCTGGCCAGCACTCACCCGGATGCCGGGAAGTTGGATCACACACAGGAAGACCTTTTTGGCTGTGAATACTACTTTGTGTGCAGATTGGAACTGTCTTGCTTGGGCTTGTAGTGTCCCCCTACCTTGCTGTGTAGCTGTGTCCGGGCCTTCTGCAATGCCTCTTTTATATAGTCTGCTCACCCATTGGATGCTGTGTTGCCCCATGGTCATCGTGATCTCGTGGCTGCATTTCTTTCCAGCTGATCAGTGCTCCCTTGCAGTGTGGGGCCCTGTTGTAGTCTACCCTCACCACCGACTTAATGCTGCCACAGGATTGTCTTCTGTGTCACAGGGAAGTCAGGACCCTATATGTTGCTTCTGAGGCCGTATCACCACTCCTCTGATGGAGACATACCTCCCTCTCCTACCTGTATCATAAAGTGTGCCTGTTGCCTTGGACTTCTAAATGCCAGTTTGAATCTACAGTACTATATGGTGCTGAGCACCTTCTCTTCTCCTTCCTCTCTAGTACTAACAAGCAGTTGCTGAGTCTTCATTACAAAACCTTTAGCTCTATTTTCTGCCATTAAATTATTTTTGTGATGTTTATAGTTTACTGTGTTCGCTATTTTATATTTTTTACTGTTCTTAATGACTATTTCTGTGTATATTTCCCAGTTGGGTGAGTACTTTGTTGCACGCTATCAATGCCAGGTTAACCAATAGGTTGATTAGGCTGCAGCCTAGGGAGCTGGGATTGGGGAGAGGCCTTGCATGTGACAGCCGAGCAATAAAATGAAGGCATAATTTATTCCATGCTTGTTAGCGATCACCCATCCTGGTGTACTGTGGGGGGTAACGTTCTTAAGGTGACTGCTAGGTGGCTATGCCAATGTAACTTACTGATGGAACCATTTACTCTATGTACATTGTGCTACAATGCTAGCCACAAGCATTACAAAAAGAATGCCAGTTATATAACCTATGTTAGATGCATATAGGCAGCATGAATGCGAGTCCCTGAAGCCCATATACATGTGCTTAACTGCCTTGCTGGGGAGATACATGCGCAGGGCACATTGAACCTTTAATCAGGCCCTGCTCACCATGTTCCACTGACCTAATTTTTTAATTCAGAGATATAACATAGTATTCACATTATCCAACTTGCACAAATTCCATTCATATTGATAATTACATTTATATGGCTATAATTAAAAAAATGATAATGAAATGTGTATCTGTGATTTCTGTGGCTCTTACCATGATCATAGTCCTAAGTGCACGTACTCTCCTTGCTTCTTGTTTTGCCTGTTGAAGGCTGAACCCTCCTGGAGCCCGAACTTTGTTTGAACAATCTGATATCTTCTTAACAATTGGCTCTTCTACGAGCCCCAAACCTTCACTGAGTACCGGGGGGCAGCATAGAGCATAGTAAAGTGAAAGTAATACCACCTGCAACAGGTTGTAAATATATGATGTTACTATGAGGAGCAGTAAAAGCAAACCCTGATAATGTTACTCAATGATAGTGAAGAGATAGATATATGTCATCAAACTTTATGGGTAGATCTGTAGCCTCAACTGTGTAAAGTAGGCCTAGTGCTAGAAGTTGTATTACCTGATTATTGAGTGATAGTAACAGGATTCCTGTATGTCCCCCACCCATCCCTTATTATGGTGTATAAACTAACTGGCCAAGAGGTTACACTTCTTGTGATAACAATATTTTATTTATTTCTTAAAAACGTTTTACAAGTGCAAATATTCTCGGTAACACCTGAGCTTATTGATGTTCTTCCTATTTCCTTTGACTGAAATATGTTCTCTAGGAGATATATGCACTTTCTGTACATCTAACAAATGATAAAGCAGTACAATTTGCTCTTCAGATTTAGGGCCTAATTCTATTTCATTCTGTCCCTGGCGTGTTCCCAATGTTTTAGCACTGCTCATGCACATGTGCGGGGCTTCTGTGCGGACAGCTTTGCGACTCGCACTTGCGGACAGGGGGTGTTCACATGAGGATGGCCAGTGTTTCTTGGGCGTATCCTTGAAAACCCTGGGTGCACCGAGGAAACCGCTGGGCATCCCCATGCAAACGCAGGCGGGAAGCTGCCTGATTGGGTGGGAGGCTGACTTAACAGGACATCAGCTGTCCGCCCAGTTCTTGGACCCGGACGCCGCAAGTCTAAGTCAACACAGACTGCTTTAGATTTGCGGGCAGGGGAAAAAACATCCACTGATTTTGCCCCATACGCTACCCTGCAGATGGATGTTTATGCAAAACATCCATTCGCAAAGCAGCGGGAATGCTCAGAGCATGACTGGGGTAGGCATTCGCACACCCGGCAGGCGGCCTTAGAAGGCTTGCTAAGCAGAGAATTTTCGCTGCTTAGTGAGCCAACCAGAATCACCCCCTTAGAGTCATTTGAGGTAAGTGTGCTGTATACTGTACATTTTTTAACACTATTGGTCTCTATATAAGTATCCAGTATTTTCAGTAAATATATGTTGCTTGAGTATTTTTTATGCCTTTATATGACTTTGTATAAATGTTTTATTCATGGAAACAGGCCGTATTATTTATCTATTTAAGCCAGACTTTTCAGTGCAGGATTTCTCATTTTTATTATGAATCTTTTTATTATTAAACACTTTCAAGAGCTGGACACTGCCACCTGTTACAGCAGCTGCATTTCTATTTAGCCTCTTAGAAAGGGTTAGGTTTCCTTTTTTTGCATTTATAATCAAATCAGCATTTTATTTTGTGTAGAAACCAGGAAAAATTGGAGTAAAGCCCAGGAAAGAGCAGAATGAGGAAACATCTTTAATGAACCCAAACTTCAAAGAATAAAAGCAAACCAGGTAATTTGGAATTGACCACAGTGATTTATTGTGTTAAAGCTTGTTTCATTGTGGTAAAAGATCTAGAGTATGTACAGTAAAGGTGCCCACACACGCACCGATGCGGGCGGTGCGATGCTGTACGATGGGGTGCGCGCTCCCGCGGCACCTCATCGTACAGTACAAAAAGTATGTGCTGCACATGCTTTTTGTACTAGCTTTTTCTAGCATAGCATCGCATCGCATGCACATCGTATGCACAAGGCATACGATGCGATGCTATGTGTGCTAGTTAAGCCCACAACACACGCCGGGAACGGTGCGTGTGTGGGCACCTTTAGTTGAACTTGGCATGATTAGATACATCTGTACAGAACAAGAATGCTGCTTTCAGACCGCAAAACTGGCTTTGACCAGGTATTTTAAAATGTTTCTAAAAACGGGTCTGCCAGCTAAAACCCCTTTCACACCGCATATCTTTAAACCGTATTTCAATGCAGTTTTTGTCCCTTCACAACACTGAACCCGTTTTAATCCATAGAAAACAGTGGATGAAAAAAAATAGGTCTGAAACGGGTAGGACCCTGCTTTATTACCGTATAGAAATACCGGTTCAATAGAACCGATAAATTCACTCTGCACCTTTCAGACTGCACAAATTACCGTTAAAAAAAACGGCAAAATAACGGGTAAAAAGTGCGGTCTGAAAGGGGCATTAACGTTACATTAGAGGGGCATGTGAGCATAATCTGAGCAGATACTCAGTCTTTATGTATATGCCATACATACATAATTTTGGTACACATGAACAAACATCACCTAATGTCAGGGCCTGATTAAGAGTTAGAGGGGTCCGGGGCACTTAAGACAGGTGGGCCTGGGTAAACAATATGGGGGGGGGGGGGGGGGGGGGTGGATGTTATATATTAGATTGTGTATAAATCCCAATATGAGCCATTCCACCATTTCAGAAGGGACAAAATCCTCTCTACCTGAACTTTCCTCTTAATATATGATTGTTGTCACCTGTGTTAAACTATTTAATTTATAATAAAATAATTTCAATACAGGAGATAATGCTCTCTATTTGGACTTCCCTCATAATGTAAGATTGTTTTGTCCCTCCTGCAATGGGTCATGTTGGGAGGTATGGATTGTGTACATTAAATTGTATTGTATAATAATGTATGGGTACTATTTATAGCTCCACCTAATTGAGAGACAACATTTTCCTTGTTGTAGAACAAAGACAACTTAAACAATCTTAAAATACACATAGAAAAAAAATTCTACAGTGTCATGTATCTTGTAACATGCAAGAATAGCAGCAGCCTCTGTACTACTTACTTATACAGTGGGACAGGAATCAGGAGAGCTAGGAGAGTCACTTTGATTTGACTGGAGGGGGCCCTGACAGAGGGGGGCCCGGGTACAGTAGCCCCTGCTTAGCCCCATTAATCTGGCTATGCCTGTTGTACAGTACTAAAAATTCTAAATGCTGTCATGTGGATTATGGGCCTGATTCAGCAGTACATTGAAATACCCATGCAGGGGTGTAATGACGGCCAACGTTCCTGGAAACAGGGGCATGTTGCCCCTGTTTTCCAGAAGTGGCAGGGCCAGGGTCTGTTTCTCTGGATGCAAACTTCCTGGGCTCATAAGGCACCCTGCTACAGTCAGCCTGAGAAAGCTGAAGCTTATTCATCTGACCATCTATGGGAAACATCGCAATCACTGGTTGCTATGTTGATCCCAGCCTGGGACCTCGATCGCAGTGCTGGGATCACAAAGACAGCAACGAGGGGTCTGACACCTCCTTCTGCATTTGCATCTTCAGCAGATGGATTTGCAAAGCTGCATGTGTGTAGCTTTGCAAATCTGTCTACTGCTCAATAAGGCCCTATGTTCTAGACATGTGGAAAAAGTCATTTTAAATTTGTAAAGTGGGGCCTTTGAGAGTTTTATTTTATTTTATTTTTTTAAGTATAAAGTCTAAGAAACTGTAAATCCCAGGTGCTGGAATAATAATTCGAATTCTGATTCCTTTAAGACAGTATCGTCCTCTTACCTTAAATGGCTCCAGCAGGAGAGCAGATGTAAGCAGTGCACAAGTAGTAGAAATAAGCCACAGTAAAAGGCCATGCTCTGATAAAGATGAAATGTACAGGACCGTGGCTGCAATGCAGCCAGCTAATAGTAGAAATGACACAGAGTAAACCGCCCACAGCATCTGGGAAGGGAATAACCAGCCTAGAGGCCTCCAGCGAACACCTGTGGGTAGAAGTGATGTTTACACCACTAACGAGCAGTACATTTTATGACAAAATAACCTTAATTAATGTTTATTATAAAAGTGTCCTCATACATCTAGCCACAATACACCGCACAGCGTGAGATGCCTGGTGTGAGCGAGTTACTAGGTCCCTTACAACACCGCTAGACTCTTATTTTTATTTATTATTATTACTTTTATTTTTTGCCGAGAATGCATTTTATTTGCAACTGGATGTGGCTGCAACACAATTGGAGACTCTGCTGATTATTTTGTAGTGTATATGTGTGTGCAACTGAGTGTTAAATTTACTAAAATGGAAGTTCTATTGAAGCTGGGATGTTGCTCATAGAACCAATCAGATTCTACTTTGTTTTTAGCTACTTCTAGATAATAGAACGTGATTGTTGCTATGGGAAACATTCCATCTCAAATAGATCTCCCATCTTAGTAAATTTACCCCTGAGACTGTATATGACTCAAAATGGAACTTTTGCATCGCGGACGCTGCATTGTAGCACTTCCTATACAGATTCAGAGACATATTCGCACTTCGATATACAAGTCTCATTCACACACAGATATTGGTACTTATGAGTTATCCGGGCGTCCGATTTTTAAATCGGGTCGGATCGGGACATCGCATCGCATCGCATGCGACCATCGGATGCGATGCGATGCGATGCGATGACCCGATTTTTCCATAGGAATCAATGTTAAAATGGACTGAGTCCATTTTAACATGGAATTCAATGGGAAAATCGGGTCCTTTTCATACCCCTACTATCCAAGTGGGCATGGAGTTGGATATAAACCTGTGGCGAGCGTAGCGAGCCACCGAGCCCGAAGCGTGGCGAGCGTAGCGAGCCCCGCGAGGGGACACGGAATACCGTCCCCTCGCGGGGCTCGCTTCGCTCGCCACGCTTCGGGCTCGGTGGCTCGCTACGCTCGCCACAGGTTTATATCCAACTCCATGCCCACTTGGATAGTAGGGGTATGAAAAGGACCCCTTTTTCCCATTGAATTCCATGTTAAAATGGACTCAGTCCATTTTAACATTGATTCCTATGGAAAAATCGGGTCATCGCATCCGATGGTCGGATGCGATGCGATGCGATGCGATATCGCATCGCATCGCATCTGATTGTATGCCTTAACTTAAGGCATACAATCAAAAAATCGGGAGCCCGGATAACTCACAAGTACCCATATATTTTCCCCAAAAGATGCCTGATGATATCAGAGTCTCACAGGACTTGGCCTGCCAAGAGGGGCTGTATGGTGTGATTGCAGCAAAGATAGTTGAGGACTCATCTGTATCTAAAATATTGTATTCACCGATGCATGTTGTAAAGGGGGAAGGAGATGCAGATGAATTATCCCACCGGTCCTGGAGTTCAGAATCATTACTTGTCCCACTAGAAACAACAGAGGAGGAATCTGAAGCTCTCCTAGCTCTATCCCACTGGTTGTCCTCGGAATGGAATCCGGTCTCATAGCAATTGCCATTCTCAGACAAGAGACTATATCCACTCTCGGTACTGCAAACATAAATCATGTGATTACAACGCAGTGTTTCCTGTGCTGCTAATTATAGTAATAATAAAAAATGTATGATATTGCTCCATTACCTCGGTGACCCTAGGTTTTGGTGGGATGAAAACCTGCCACTGTCCGATTCCTCTGTCGATTTCCACACATGCTTGTCGCCAACAATGGACTGGAGTAAGTTTTCCTCTACAGCAGAACACAAATATATAAATGCCTAATATGGTTAACATTTTTTACCCCCCTCTTTAGATAATATACCTTCTCAGCCCCATACTTGTTGCACTCTATACATTTCCAGATGTTTTGACAGCCAGAGAAAGGAGAGTTGTGAGATGCTCAGAGGATTGGAGAAGCTGACTCAGATCAATGGGAGGAGGCATGAAAAAGTTAATGGTAAATTTGTATCGATAGGCCAACAACTCCATGTGCGCACCTTTCCCTTAATAAATAAAATATTTGCGCCCTTAATAAGAATCACTAGTATCGGTGTTGCTTTTATTTTGAATATTAATTCTCACTTTATATAATAAATAACTAAGGTCATCTCTTTACCTCAGAACACAGAGCTGTCAGTCACCCCCAACCACCTCCACCCAACAGCTTTTACTGCAGCAAAAGGACTGACCACTGACTGCACTGGGAATAAGAAAGTGTAAAAGTATTATGGGATTTAGCTACAGGACTTATTGATTATAGAATGACTGTGAAGCTTAACAAGCTTTTTCAAAGCAATAGTAAGATTTGTATTTGGATCAGGACCATTTCTGTTGGCTGTGATAACTGTAAAATTGGTGAAGGAAGATGGTCAAATCATGCTACCCTTTATATAGATCAGTAGCAGTATTGAGGATATCACAAGTACTTAGTGGTGCAGGTGATGCTAGCTGTGAGTTTGTTGAGATAGATTAGCACCAGGACAATAGTTATTAATGCTGTATTGCTAAACTGCACTATACAGGATTGCACAATGGAAAAGTATTCTGACCTCTGAGGAACGAAGTTACACTGGCAACCATTTACCAGCATCTGCAAATTTAAATAGAGCAATTTTGCAGGTGATTGGCCCAGTCGAACATGTGACTGGGATATGCCTGCTTTAGATTTGCTGGAAGTTAAGTGATATATTTTTGCTCCTATGAACTCCGGCAGAGCTTACAGCACATGAAACACCAGCCTCCTCTGCAGCATCTAACAGGTAAGCTGGAGAGGGAGCTTGGAGTTGCAATAAATACTACAGGATCCAAAATTTTGGCCCTAGGATCTGTTGTTTTCCTATACCCCTTTTTAGGTGTGCTCACTAGACACTTGGCTTGAAGCTTGATAGGGAAGATGGAACTTTTTGAACAAGGCATGAGGGTGGAAGCATAGACCCAATCCCTTTGCCAGGAAACATAACACTGACACGCGCGTCTTACCCGCGCAATGGTCTGCACTCTGCCGCAGATCTGTTCCTGGCATCATCGGGCTGGAGTGATGTCCAGTGGTCACATTGTTCCCTGTCACTTTTCTGCTGTGGCCTGGCATGCGGCCTGGTGACCCACGTCGGTGTGCGGCTTCATGAGTGCCGCCATGACACCCGGGTCATCTGACCCATACACTCCAATCCACAGAGCCCGAAGTGTACCATGTGACTCAGGCCCGATGTTACCGGTCCAGGTCTAATTCACCTATCCCAGTCGGTGCTGAAGTCACATTACAGTCTACAGGGTGCTTAACCATCGTCTTCCTTCTGAGTGCCAGATGTATCAAGCTTCAAAAAGTTATAAAATGGAGAGTGATATCAGCCAGCCAATCAGCTCCTAACTCTTATGTCACAGGCTGTGTTTGAAAAATGACAGGTAGGAGCTGATTGGCTGGCTGTTTATCACTCTCCATCTTAACACTTTTTGAAGCTTGATACATCTGGCCCTCAGAGATCCCTTAGGCTGATTTCTAGGCTACAGGTTACCTGTCTACACAGTACCTTATCCTGCTTCTGCTGCCTTGCTTGGTCTATTACCATCTGCCATACAGATTGCTAACACCATCCTCAGCATCCTGAGCATTATCTGCTACCTGTAAGCAGCACAGGACCCGACCTTGACCATTAGCTTCCAGGCCGACCCTGACCACCAGCTACCCGGCGGATCCTGACCATCAGCTCCCAGGCATACCCCGACCATCGGCTCTAATGCCGACCCAGGCCATCTGCACCCAGGCCGTTCTGGATCCTCAGCTCCAAGGCTGACACAAGCCATCGGTTCACAGCCTGATACTGCAGACCATCAGTTCACAGCCTGATACCACAGACCATCAGTTCCCAGGCCAATCTCATTAACCATCACTGACCCATCAGTGCTCATCCCTCAGCAGTGGCACAGTTGGGTGTGGAACTCTGACAGAGGGCTGTGTCTACAGTGCCCAGTGTCATATCAACTGCAGATACCTCAAAGCCCCAATGTTCCAGTAGCCAGAACCCTCCACTGGCTCACTGCTGTCACAGCCGGGGACACCAATTACCCAAGCCCTGACACCCCAAGATGCCCACTTCCTGTCAATCACCTTGCAAACAGCTAGCGACGGAAAAAAGTAGCAGGATTGCTTCGCTATCAGGTGTCATGCACACACATTGTGGCTCATATGCACACGCAGTTCATCGATTATCGGCCGCTGTGCAAATTTGGTCAGCCGCAATCAGGTCTGAATTACCCCCACAGATTTCAACCTCATGTCAAAAACTGATACTCTCTGGTTTTTCATTGCGCTGATAGAATGGTCGGATCAACTAGACTCACCATAATCTACATGCAATAATAATAATAAATCCAGCAGTTTAGAGGGCAAAATCATTTTAAACCCATGAATAAAAAGATTTGATAAAATTTACCATTCAAAAGTAATCGTATATTAACTTTAATGCATGGAAATGTAAACTTGTCAGATGGAAATTTGTACATCACATAACAGGGAATGAAAATACAGCTGGTGGTAAAAAAAAAGCCCTGAAATACCTGACAGCGTGAAGAGCGGGCTGCAGCTGGACTCCTCCGATAGCGATAGAGGTTCATCTCCAGAACTGCAGGCAGATTGCAGCCTGCACTGATCATTTTTAGTATTTTTGCACAAGGGCTGCATAAAGCCAAATGCTGACTCTGAAGGAATATCATACTGGGTATCATATAAACTATCACTAGAAGACATCCAGATGGGCTGGGAACTAAAGGAGGACACAATGTGTAAGTATTTTTTAACACTTATGTTTGCTGAAAGTCACAGCCTATCTGGATTAATGCAAACGGTAACAACAACAAAATAAAGACATCCACTGGCCATACCGCACATGATTATACCCACCCTATATTACTGGAAAAGATATATTCTCAAATATGTCCGCTATGTCCACCAATTGCCTTGAAAGGTGAACACTACCTATGAATGTCTCTAACTATTCTCCTTATTTTGTAGGCACATACATCTCTACTATAGATGCTTGTAATATACAGTATATTTTAACAGTAGGCCGCCTTATCAATTTGTTTTGTTTATAGCTCTATATTGGTTAATTGATAACACTTGGAGTATTTTGCACTGCCCCTTTTCTGAGCAAAGGGGAATTCATACTATTTGAAATATTGGACACATAGGGGGTATTCAATCCCCGCCGCTTTTTCAGACGGGGTAAATAGTGGCAGTCGCCTATTCAATGCTGCCTTTACCGACAGTATTGAAGAGGCAGATCGACAGACCGGGCCTGACTTTAAAAGCTGTTTGGCTCGTTTTGCAGAGTACGGCCGTGAATTGTTGCAATCACGGATGAATCTCGGCAATCCACGGCCGTTTACGCTGACCCATCCCCTTTTACAGATCGCAAAGCGGGACATTGAATCCCACCTGGCGATATGCTGTCCAACAAAATGAAAATGGGCCAGGGTCACGGCTGTCGGGACCAGTGGTGGCTTCACTGTGACTGGCAGTGACTTCCTATTGGATGTCCGACCTGCAAGTCACCCAAGGCAGTCCATTTGGGAGGGGTTCCCTCCCTCCGGGACGCCTCTACATGGGCTGCTGAGCGTGTGCAGTACGAGGACCATGCTGCACGTGTGCTGGAACCAGCAAAAACAGCCCATAAAGGCTAGGATCCAGCACATGCGCCGGCCCCGCGACGGGGGAGACCGGCGGCTGGGACTGGGATTGGCAGCAACAGCCGCGGGGACCACAAGCACAGTGGTGGCAGCAGAGGGGGCCTGCATCATGGCAGCAACCCTCCTCCACAGAGTTAAGAGTCACCGCTGGTCGGGAGGGATCGAGAGTTGTGACCCGGGATTGAATACCCCCCTAAACCCAAGGCATTACAGTTTTAGGCACACAGAGAGAACGAATTTGCACCAGTAGCCTGCAGCAGGGGCGGAAATAGAACTTTGTGGGACCCATAGCAAAATCTTGAAAGGATTGGAGGCATAGGCAGATAGACAAACTGACAAGGGCACCATATGAAGGCATAGACGGACAGAAGATGGCATAGACAGACAGATGGGAGAGGGCATAAATGGACGGAAGGGAGGTGGCATAGACGGACCCTTTAATTACACTATACACTTCTCACCTTCTAGGATGTAATATTTATTCCTTTTTTATTTTTACTGCTAACCACAGATGGTGCAATGGTTAGCATTACTGCCTCACAGTGCTGTGGTCATGGGTTTAATACCCGCCATGGACCTAACTGTGCGGAGTATTCTCCCCGTGTTTGCGTGGGTTTACTCAGGGTACTCCTCCCACAATCCAAAATCCAAAAATATACTGGTAGGTCAATTGGCTTCCAACAAAATGTCTGTATGCGTGTACATGTGGTAGGGAATATAGATTGTAAGCTCCCCTGGTTCAGGGACTGATGTGAATGTTCAACTATACTCTGTAAAGTGCTGCGTAATATGTCAAGTCAAGTCAAGTCAATTTTTATTGTCATCAGCAGCGGGAGAAAACTCTCTCTGCAGACGAAATTGTGGGTTACATAAATACCAGTACAGTAAAAGCAATATACGCATAATACATATAAAAAAGGGAAGAAAAATACATAAGGGATACATAAAAACAAACATCACTTCAAGTATTCAACATACGCACTGCTGATGGAAGGAAACTATTGTGCAAACGGCTTGTACGTGCCCTCATGGTTCTGAACCTTTTTAGCGAAGGTAATTTCTCGAATGAACTAAAAAACGGGTGACTGGAATCGGCTAAAATATTTTTGGTACGCTTTAAAATTCTAGAATTATAGAGCTCCAGTATGGTTGGCAGTTGCACTCCTATGATTTTGCCTGCGGCCTTTACAATGCGTTCTAATTTTGAGCGTTCCCTAACCGTGCAATTGCCGAACCAGACGATAATGCCAAAGGTCAGAATACTTTCTATCGAACATCTATAGAAGTTTGTCATGGTGGGCTTGCTCACACCGGCCGCTTTTAAACGCCTCAGAAAAAAGAGACGCTGTTGGGATTTTTTTGTTTGAGAACATTGCCAGACCATGACAAATTTGCTGAGACCTGAAGTCCCAGAAACTTGACTGACTCCATAATTTCTACATCTGCCTCGTTTATACACACTGGTTTCTTCGGCACCACTAGCTTTCTCCTGAAATCAATCACTAATTCTTTGGTTTTTCCCTCATTTAACACTAAGTTGTTTCCCTCACTCCAGGCTACCAGTCTCGCTATTTCTTTTCTGTAGTGGGTTTCATCATCCTCACTAATCAACACCACAACTGCTATATCGTCAGCAAATTTCATAATCTTGACAGAGTCAGAGTATGTGCTGTATAAGAAACTGTTAATAAATAAATAAATAATACCACACCTGGTTCGGGACCGGCAGTGTACTTACTGGAAGGGAGGTGAAGCCACTTGTTCTAGACATTCCAAGTGTTGCTGCGCAATAGCAGGTCGGGCTGCTTGGCTGATAGACTTGCGCATAACCTGGTGCCACTAACCAGGTTCTCTAGAAGCTGCAGATGCAGCCACACTTCCAGGTTCTCTAGAACAAGTGGCTCCATCTCCCGCCTCACTCCTAGTAAGGAGTGAGCAGCCCATGAGGTTGTTATGGAGGTGGCAAGTGATCGGAACCTGGCAATGCTCCCAGAGGCTCATACGCTTCTGTTATTGAGTGGTAGCCAACGCATATTCAGTTACGCTGTGTTTGGGTTACGCTGTGTTCAGTTCAGTACCATTATAATGAACCCTCTGTTTAGCCTTATCATTGGTAACTGAGATTATTTACTATTATTTACTAACAGTTTCTTATATAGCGCACACATATGCCGCAGCACATATTCTAGGGTTAATTTGTTGGGAGCCAATTAACCTACCAGTATATTTTTGGATTGTGGGAGGAAACCGGAGTACCCTTAGGAAACCCACGCAAGTACGGGGAGAATATACAAACTCTGCACAGGGCCATAGTAGATATGGAACTCATGACCTCAGCGCTGTGAGGCAGTAATGCTACCCATTACACCATCCGTACTGCCCACTCTTGTGAATATTAAGAACCGAGTTTTAAAAACAACACTTTTTGATTTGTCTTCTGAATGCAAACATGGAAACTTCATTCATTCAAAAAATACAAATTATTTTAATATAATTTTATGAAAATTCTATAAATGCATTGCTCTCCCCAGCTATGCAAAGATATGGTCATATGTTTAAGATAATTCTGCATTCCAACAGTTATTATATCTAAAAAAAAAAACTACATACATTAAAAAAGTATAAGATGCTCAATGTGCACAATCTCAGGCTCACCTTTCTGTACGCCAGCAGAAATCCTTGCCAATGTCAAAGGCAAACTTGCTGCTACTTATGGACCTCTATAAAACAAAAATAAATCAGATGTTGTCTCCCTATGCATATTGTTCATGCAATCTCTTTTCTCTGAGAATTTAAATATGCAATGAGGGGGGGGAAAATAGAGGGGGAAAGATTTTACAGGGAAAAATGACAGGGATATCGTTAAATCCTAGGCGCTTGGTGTGTGATGGAGAAGTAGGTGTCTATATGCGGTCACCTACACAGCTGAGTGACGTAATGTCCAGCAAAGAGTCTGACTTTCCAGGGATGGATAACAAGGATGCAGTATCTACATTCTGGTCCTCATCTGTAGATGAAGTTGAAGTTACCAAATCATCAATAAATACCTGAGGAAGAAAGATGACCCTATATTAGAGAAGGACAATATAACAAGGCCCAAAGATGGCTAGGGAGAAGCCTATACAATTATAATTTATTGTGCATATATCTTACCAAGCTGCGTGTTTCCCGGAAAAGGAATGTGACCAGAAGCTGCAGTGGAAGAACTATCAAACACACAAGGATCCCAACAAACACACTGTGACATGTAACCAGAGACTGGGATCCCAGAGGAGAACTGATACACAAGATGATCAAATAAGGAGGGAACATAGGAGATAAAAGTTAGCTATAAATTATTGTCCAATTACAGCATTGATTTTTAAACATTCAAAGGTTTTTCCATTGTTACTCTACAGAAATTGATGCGAATTACTTCCCCATAGAAGAAACAGTAATATGCAGTTGCTTAGGAAAAGTACAAATATCTTTTGATGAAATTGTGATTTTGCACCAACCTATTTCCCTGAACTCCAACTGCCCCATACCACAGGGAACAAGCTGCCATGTAAAGATGAAGGGTCAGTGCACAGCAGGTGACTCTCTGAATACGTGTAAAGCGGCTCCGTGCAGGCCGCCACCACACAGACAACCAGAGGTGCCAGTCTGTCAAACCAAGACGTAGTTGTGCTGGAAATACTTGGGGAAAACTGTGCAGTTCTTGAGGACCTGAAAGAAAATCAATACCCAAGATAACATCAAGGTATATTGAAGATCCACTATAAAGAGTCACTGATAATACGGATGATGCTAGTGTTCAGTGTTCTCTTTCTGATGAGCTGGATAGGTGGGGGGCTCTCCTGAGTCAATGTGTTTAAGCTGCAGCACTGCACCTGATTCTGCAACTACAAAAGACAAGACTGTGTCCCATATATAATAGCCTGAAGTTGTGATTTCAGCAATGTATCCCATAGAATTCAAATCACAACAGTTTAATAGGCAAAACTCAGTTGGTTATGCCTTTTAAATTATTGTCCTTTTAAAGCTACAGGAAAACCCACAGGAATTGCCCCTGTGCATGTATAAGATGGTGGTAAGTAAGTTCTTAGAAAGGGATATTAGTAGTAAGACTCTGAAATGGCATTAGTTTGCTGGCATGGGCAATCTACCACAATCTTGCAAATAGTCACACAGAGCAACACTTGCACTTTGATACAGAATGTTGTAATTCACCTATTTATTGCACTTAGCCAACATGAGCATTTGTATTATCAGGGCCTTTTCTAAAGCCGGGTGAGATGTGCAGTTGAACGGATTGCCTGCGGCCACTACAGATTTCATGTGATCTGACCGTCCGCCTGAATACTGCTGAAAATATCCCACTCAAAATGGCAGTCGCCTCACAGGAGGCAACAGTGCCAGTGCAGCAGTACCATCATGAAATCCCTGACATTGAGCAATAGTGTAGCACAATTGTAAGGGTACTGTGTGAGCATAATATTGTGTCAGCAGCATTAGTGCAGGGGGCATAATTTGGTGCAAGAGGCATTACTGAGTGGCTTATAATATGGTGCAGTGGGCATTACTGTGTGGGGTATAATTTGGTGCAAGGGGCATTACTGTGTGAGGCATAATATGGTGGATGGGGCATTACTGTGTCTGGCATAATATGGTGCAAGGGGCATTACTGTGTGGGGCATAATATGATGGACGGGGCATTACTGTATGGGGCATAATATTATATAAAAGGTGCTATTGTGTTGGTATAAGGTAGGCTTTTCCTGTGAGGCCATACCCGTGACACAAAGCTATTCCCCTTTTGGGGCAGAGGCACCTTTGATTCACATTCTGTAGTGTTTGCACTGGGAGCCAAATTGTCTAGAAATAGCCCTGTGTGTTATGCATTCATAAATAAACCCCAGAGAGAGCTACTATTAGTCACCATAGTAGGACTTACAGGTCGCCAGGATCTCTTTCTCCACTTTTCCTCCATTACGTTCATTCTCTACGGACAGCCAATCGTTCAGCAGGAAGAAGTAGAGGAAATCTGTCTGTTTGTCCCACACAGCCACATATTGCAGGAACCATGAAGGATCCAGTCCTAGACATGCAACGACATCACTTATGAGAGCAGGTTATCTTCTGGAGGTCTATCAGGACTCGCTTATTGCCACCTATACTATCTATACACATATGGGGTGTCTTATATTCCACCGGTATTACATTATTGTGTGCTTTATATAATTTTTTTCATTATACCATTAGAGAATATAACTGGAAAAAAGTGATCTTTGAAAAGACATCGGTGTAAGAACGAGAAAAGATGGTGAGCCCGCCCAAATAGAGGAGGGATCTAGGGAGTGCTTGGTAGGAGTGGCTTCCCAGCAGCTGCTATAGAACAGGTTAGTTAGTCCTGTATAGATGAACAAAGAAAAGAAAGGTGGTAGCAGCGCTAAAAATATAAAAAAATGAGTGTGAAAGAAATTGAATGAGCTTTACAAAAAATTTACTTAGGTATAAAACAATAACAAACACATACATATATGGATTCAAATAATTAGCATATATAGAATACAGTTGATAATGCATGCCCACTTCCACACTATAGCAGCAGTAGGAGAGTCCGTTCCTATTTTGCCCAGATTACATAGGGGGAAAGTATAGTTACAGCTCCATGGGTTGGTATATGGAGTGTCCTGGTATCCACGCGGTCGGTCCAAGATGGCACAAACATCGGTAATTTGTGCCATCTTGGACCGACCACGTGGATACCAGGACACTCCAAATACCAACCCATGGAGCGGTAACATTACTTTCCCCTGTGTAACCTGGGCAAAATAGGAACGGACTCTCCTACTGCTGCTTTAGTGTGGAAGTGGGCGTGCATTATCAACTGTATTCTATATATATGCAAATTATTTTAATCCATATATGTACGAGTTTACTTAGGTATAAAACAATAACAAACAATTTTTTGTATAGATCATCCAATTTCTTTCACAGTAATTTTTTAAATATTTCTAGCGCTGCTACCACCTTTTTCATCGGTGTAAGAACGTCTTATATGTTGAAACACTTCATAAAGCATAGATGATATTTCTTATTTTTTCCTCAAAGCATCATTCTGTCTGTCCATATGCCCACCTACCCATTTCAATCATATAATTCAATTTAAATGTTTTCTTCAGTGGATTGTGTAACAGTCAGCTGAGGTAAACCCAGAGTGACCACATCTTCCCTACATTGCACACAAAATTACTGTTATTGCTGAAGTGGTTGAGAAGCTTTGTCATACTGTAGTTGTAACTTGGGTAGGGTGTAGGGTGGAGTATGCCACCACACTGAGGGGCATATTAATTAAGCTCGGTGAAGTGATAAACTGTCTGGTTTTTATCAATGGCCAATCAGCTCCTACCTGTCATATTTCAAATCAAGCATGTAACTTCACAGGTAGGAGCTGATTGGCCGGTGATAAAAACCAGACAGTTTATCACTTCTCCGAGCTTAATAAATGTACCCCTTAGGACTGTAGGGTAGGGGGAGCTGTTGGCAGCAATTGTTAATATTTTTTTTAAACTACCTTCACTTGTTGCTTCCCTTCACTTTAAAGGCTGGCATCTCCTGACTGCCCCTGTGTCCTTCCCCAACCCTTTTCTTTACTATCACCTACAGTATACAACATTTATGAATTTAACTTGAAAGTTTTTTGTTATTCAGTCACACTGTCCATTATTACACTTCAAGATATTGAAATCCCTGATACGAACACATCCCATGTCTTATTGTGGTCAGACATTATTCATGATCTATATGACACTGCATAAAATCCACTCCCCCACAAGGACATGTGCCTTATATCCCTAGTGGAAAAATGGGGGAGGTACTGTACCAATTCTTTTTGTAGCACAGGGCACCAAAGAGTCTATTTAAGGCTGTATACTGTAATAATATCATCGGCCCACCGTCATGTGTCACAAAATGTGTGGATTTTTGATGTGGAACATTATGTTTAACATTTTAGTCCGAACATTTAATACTGTCATTTTAAACAGGTTCGGATTATCTCACAAAACTTCACTTTTTTTACTTCTTGATAATGTTGCATGAACTTCATATATAATATTATAATACCAGTGTTGTCATGCCACACACGGATCTTCCAAATCTCTCCCAAGTTACTATCGGTTTCAACCTGGAATATATCAATACTCCCAGTATTAAAACCTCCCCTGTTGTCCAGGTAACGGGCTCCACTCTTATTCAGTCCATACAGGCAGATTCCAACATGCGCAGTTGTACCTGAAAGAATTGTGAGACTTAGGTATAGATGGACACACACACGTATGCACAATAAACCATGTTATGGCAGGTACTTATGAAATGCATGGCCAAAGGCTCCAAGCAATTATGTGAAGATATTAATTTGATAAAATTATTATTAGAGATATGTGCACTGCAAAGAACAGTACATATCAATGGATGTAGAAAATACAAAAGTTTTACAAGGAATCGTCAATGGCACAAGTGGAAATGAAAGAAATGTTCTTCATGGGTAATAATGAATTGTAGAGCTTGTTGGAAAGCATGGCTGAGAATTGTTTAATGTTTATGTCAGTTGAAGTGGGAGAAGCAAATGTAGAACTCTAAAATAGTACAGTACTGAGGGAAAGTCCTTATATAGTTATTGTACACTAAGACAGAGAGTGGATGGGCAGAGTGAGATTTGGGTATGGAGCTCATGGCATTCTATCAATAAATGCAGTTTACTTCTACTCCTACCCTGACTAAATACTGCAGCATATTTATTAAGTACACATTAGATGATAGTGGCAACAATACAATATAGCCAACAATTTTCTTTGAACTTTTTGACAAACGATATAGCACATACACATTAAACTAAATCGTTCAGTGGCCACATCCAGCAGCATGCTCTTGTTGACGAAAGAGTCAGGATTTTACTGCATGTACAAAGGACAGAGGGGTTTGCTAACGACCCACAAGATTGCACATCATTAACAATATAGTACATACACATTAACCGATATGCATGAAAATATTATCCTGCATATTATAAGGATGATCATGTTATGTGTATGCACTTTAAGACCGGGGCATGATGCGTTGACTTGGGCAAGAGGAAGAGACACATGCTTGAGGGGGGTGGTCAACCACCACAGGGGGTGGAGCCAGCAACCACATAGGCATGGACAGCCATTAGAGAGGAGCTTGCAGACACATCAATACTACAGTGAGGATACAGTGGTCAGTTAAGACTGTAACCAGTCTTAGTTGAGCTATAGCGTACTAGGGGCCTGATTCTTATTTGGTCACTGATGTGTAAAGCCAGGCGCACTATGGCCCTTATTCTGGTTGGTGCGGATATTCCCGCATTCTTACGGAGCGGTCCGCACGCTACGGTGTTTTGCCGCATGCGGCCATCGTCCGTAGAAACGCCCACGTGTCCTCCGCATTCGGACGGACTCACTCTTTAAGAACAGGGCGTGTTTACGGACGACATACAAACCATGCGTGTGCGGGAGAAACACTCCGATTCTGCACGGTATTACAGAGTATTACAGAGTATGCTCGGGAATACCGCATCCAAACGGGAGCGGTGCTACCGCACGTAAGCGGAGTATTTACGCCAAACAACCCACTATTATGTATCTTCTGCAAGACATCACATGACCCACTTATTCAAATACCTATCCTCATAAAAAACTTCTTATTTGGAATTGGAATCAATTAGATGCCAATATATCCTTACAAGCATGCCTAACACATGCATTGCACACATTAACCCTTACAGCAATTGAAGTGCAATGGTTTCAATTAAAGCACTGACAAGCGTCCTATTAGTGAGTAATGAGTAAAGGAGTCGATTCTATTGGGTTCAGGTGTTAATGCTTGTAGTCATTAGGCGTACGTTCGCCTACCGCATGAACGAGTGGTGTCCGCTAAGCAATAGTACACTTGTGGACACCGCACATTTCTGCCCTTTTTGATCGCGTGCATTCGGAGTGCTATCCGAATGTACGCCCCCCAACATAAGTGTACTCCCCCGTATCCGCCCATGTTTCCGCCCCGTTTTGCCCACTTTGAAACTACGCCCATGTGTCATTCCGCATGACGCCCATAATACGCCCATATTTCCCGACTGATTGCGGGGAACAGTTTTGGACGGGATTTGGCCGAACTGGTACGGAGTCAAGGCGTGGCACATGCGCGTTGCGTTCTCCACGCATGCGCAGACGCCGAAAACACGCGATCCGAAAGTATGCGGTAAAGTCCGCGTCAATCAGAATAAGGGCCTATGTAAGCAGAAAAATTACTGGTGACTTGAAACAATGTCTTCCTTTACCAGTAATAAAAAAAGAGGTCTGGCAGCCTCTGTTGTGTACAATATTTTATAATGGGAGGGCGTTACACTCTCTGGCCATGTACAATCCTTGTGGTTCTGCATCTAAATAGAGAAAACAAGCAGCGATTTGGAAACACATGAGAAACAATGTTGGCACACATAGCAATTTGCTACATTAATTTACTCAATTAGTTTTAGCTTAAAAAAATAATCTGAATCAAGTCCAGCATAACAGTGTTTAGCCTTGTCATAAACTGGCACTTTGTGATGAGGAGAGCTGGCAACACTTGCCTTATGGACTTTCACAGGCAAAAGGCCCATTTTTAGGACCACTTTACCTGTTTGTGACAACAGGCTGCTAGGATAAGGTCAAATAAAGCAGCTATTCCATCTGCACCAACAAATCAAGTCTGAAAATCCTTATATTTAGGAAAAATCATCAAGACCTACTCTGTCACCCTTGCGGCCAGGGACATTTCTAGGGGCATGTGAGCCATGCAATAACATGGGCCATTATGATGCCATGGTCGCAGCGGCCTGTCTTTAGCCAGCATGCAGCCATGGAGATTATAGACAGCACTATCAGTATTGTGGTAGCTTGGGGTCTAGCAGCCAGTGAGGAGCGTTTACTGCCCGACCAGAGTTCGATTGGCTGGCAGCTGGCACCACATTTGAAATGCTGACAATGCTATCTCTCCATGGCTGCCCAATGTTACTCTCTCCACGGCTAATCAGTTGGGGCCGGTAACAGGGACCTTGCCAAGCCTCCAAATACCTCATTGTGAGGGACTAGGAGGATGTGGATGTGGCTTTTTAAATGTTTTTTTATTTTTTTATGTGGATCTGGTTTTTTGTTTACAAAAGCATTGAGGGCTATCCTGGCCTCCCCCCACTGATCCTGCTACTTTAGCTACATGGAGTTTTGTTTTTTACCCTTGCCCCAGTACTTGTCCTTCCCTGGCATTGTATTTCTTTACTTGTAGTCTAATATTTGTCTATATATTTATATCTATACAGCACTCATTCATGTACGAAACTGCATACACTTTATGGTGCCTAATAAATTAAAATATAATAATGACGGACAAATTATATGTTACTAATAACTAAGATCAATAAATTAGCATCGGTTATGCCAAAATATATAAATGTTTGAATGCAGGGAGGCACAGAGGAGAAGACATGTGACAATTTATAGTAATGAGTGTCGAAGGCGGGTAATGGTGACTGAATTTCAAAAATAAAGGTCTACATAGGAAAGAACTTGTGGTCAAGAGTTGGAAAACTCGTCAGCTAGCAGCCATGATAATATATGTGATGAGTGTCTAAGTGAGTTTAGAATCATCTGGAATATGACATGTGAAGATAAAAGAGTTGCACTTGAATGATAGAGATGCCCATTAATGTTAAAAACCTATCAAGCTAGATTAATGTATCTTTAAAATAAATATTTTGTGCAACGTCCATGAGTGTCTTTTTTACTGTGTTAATGATCTTTTTTGCCTTTTTTTGTTCTGCGAAACACTAGCAATAGCATGCTATTATTATTACTTAACATTCATGTTAGCAAGTATGTACAATTGTACATTTAGTTTCATATCTGTGCAACGTGTACTCATACACTCGTGTAAGGAATCATCAGCAATACACTCACCTGCTCCCCTCCGCCAGCCTGTCTTTATTAGTACCCAGTATCTGTATTGACCTTGTGGACCACAGAGTGGAATGATTCCTACTCGTGACACATCCAGATGATCCAGCTTGTGAGAAATTAGGACCAGCAGCAGATACAGGGAAAGTACCACTAAACAGCATGTCAGCACAAGTGTCCAGTGTCGCGGATCCTAAGTGAGGGAAAACAGTGTAGGGTGGAGAGATAAGCACTTTCGGGAAACTATGAAAATGGAACAAGAACCACAACACAGGGCAAATGAAGTACTGAGAAACCGAGAAGTAACTAAACTAAATATAATTTAAGAAACCAACAAACAAGTTACAGTGAGAAAAATTGTCAACACAATATTTAAGTAAATTGCATTAATTGTAAACTTTTTAAACTGAAGTATGTACAGTATGATAGATAGATAGATAGATAGATAGATAGATAGATAGTCAGTCCAAATGCAGGTAGGCACACACAGGTATTCAAAAAGTTTATACTTACAGGAGGAAGCAAAATTAGGTGATGTAAGGGCACAAACACACTGGCACCAAATAGTGTAAGGTGGCTAGTATTGCAAACAACCTGGTGCGGTTGGCTGGCATTGCTTGGAGTCATGCCATCTGTCCTCCATCTATGGCTGGACATATGGAAGTACTGACAAAGGCTTGAGAAGAGGCTGACAGAGGCTGTGACTGAGTTGACTGAAAGCAGACTACTGATATTGACTTGATATTCAAGCAGGGACACCGGCCAACTGGAATACAACAAACACATTTACAATGAATGGAGACTCCTATTTATTTTATAGTACAGAAATGATCTGTAAAGTTATATAAATGATATTGTGATGGTGTTAATTGAAACAGGAGTAAATAAAAAAGGGAATAAGTTATCCAAAATAAATGGTGAAGGAGAATTTACTAGCTCAAGAAGAATATCTAGAATAAATGAATGAAATGCTCTTAATTGCAATCAAATGTTTACCTCCATGTACTGGGAAGAAGCAGGCTTATATTTTGTCTGTCCTGTTCCCCAAGAGTTAGATTGAATATGTAGATGTTTTTCCTGTCAGATTGATTGGTGGAATGAATAGGTCCGTATGAAATTAACAACTTCGGGGAATTTTCAAGAGACCAATCTGACCCTACAGAATAATCACAGATCATGGTTTCAAATAAGTACAGTTCTTTTACAGACCCAGGAACCCAAATCGCACCACACAATAGATAAGACCTCAGTGGTCTGGATTAAACAGCAATGGTATTGAAGTGTTAGAGAAGAGGGATATTTACTAATACAACATTTTGGTGAACATGTTCACTGAGCCATATACAGTAACATAATATAGAGAATAGATATTGAACCTCACCAACCACTCCATACTGTGAAAGGCTATTAGATTTTACTATTGGTGATTTATTTAGTGCCACTATCCACTGAACGAGAAATGGGCAAATTCTGGGGGTTATTCTAGTTCATTCTTTCTGTCAAAATCCTTCTTAGATGGACAAAACCATGTGCACTGCGGGTGGGGCAGATGTAACTTGTGCAGAGAGAATTAGATTTGGGTGGGGTTTTACTTCAAAGTGAGAGCTATATTGCAGTGTAAAATCATGCAGTCAGTATTTTCCCTGCACAGAAACAAAATAATTCACCCAAATCTAATTCTCTCTGCACATGTTACATCTGCCCCCCTGCAGTGCACATGGTTTTGTCCATGTAAGAAGGATTTTGTCAGAAAGAATGAACTAGAATAAACCCCTCTGTTCTCTATACATAACTTTGGGGCATATCCGATTAGCTGTGATAACCATATTCTGTAACACTGCTTTTTTTTCTCACAGGTCCAGAGCAGGTTTAAAATCATGGAAAGTTTAGGGCTAAAATGTCAGGGCTTGGTTCACCCTGTGCACCCCCTCCCTTTTTATGCACCCCTAAATTTAGCTAGAGCATTTATATGCTAGAAACACGCACATTTTCCAGCAAATTACACTTTCATGTTTTTTTTTTACTTTTCTAGAGCTAAATATTTAGCTTCAGTCTGTACTCAGATAATATGTATGTTTATGTTTTATGTAACTGACTTAACCACTTACTCCATAACTAACATGACTAATAATATGCAAAATTACCACGCAAAGTTATTTCTAATTTGGATGGCGCGTGAATTGGGAGTGCACACATAGCCAGTTTAATTGGGAACTGGGTGCGACAGACACATTCATTTCAGTATGAACACTCTTGCAGCCATTTGGATATACCAGTGGTGTTACAAGTTATTACAAAATGAGGTACTTGTGTATTATCACGGCGCCCATCGCATTGCATACCACTAATTATGGCATGTGATGGGACCCGATTTGAGCCTTTCCCCGGGCTGAGTATTCAATTTTAATATCGCATCGCATCGCATGCCATTATAATGGCATGCGATGCAACGCGATCATGCCCAATTTGGGCTTATTCCCATATTAAATGCCCTCCCAGACCCGATTTTTTATTGTATACCCACCCTGATGGGTAATGACTATGTTAAATGCCCCCCCCCCCCCCCCCCATTGTTAACGCCACCCCACTATCAACGCCAACCCGAAGCGTGGCGAGTGCAGCGGTACACGTCCTCCGACCTTTTCATACCCCCACTATCCACGTCGGCATACCGCCGCCGCTCGCCACATTTCGGGTTGGTGTTGATAGTGGGGTGGCGTTAACAATGGGGGGGCATTTAACATAGTCATAACCCATCAGGGTGGGTGTACAATCAAAAATCGGGTCTGGGGGGGCATTTAACATAGGAATCAGGCATCTGGGTGCATGTACTATTAAAAATCGGGTCTAATCGCGTTGCATCGCATGCGATCACATTTTTTGGTTGTACAATGCCCTACGATGGAAAATGTGGGCGCCGTGATAATACACAAGTACACAAAATTAGAGCAGGCTGTAAATGTAGAGGTGGATTTATATTAACTAAAGGACAATGAGCATGATTCATATCATGATACTATCTACTGTAGGAGCAACTGCAAAATTCTGCTAATGCTGCAGCTGTAAATCGTCTCCTTATGACAACTTCTGTGATCTGCTACTGCTTCTAAAGATGCAGTGCAGTCAATGGGCTAGGTCGACAGTCAAATGGTCGACATGGGGTTTTTCACTTTTTTTTTACCGGAATATCGACACAGTCGACTTGGACACAATTTGAAATGCACCGCATCCCCTCGCATCACTCGCTTCACTCTCAATTGTTTCGGGCATGGTGCCGCGCTATGTACGGCACTCTATTTTATTCTCCCACCACGCCATAGTGGATAGTAGGGCATGAAATACCGCCTTTCGGCACATGTCGGCTAAAAAAACAATGAAACAGTGAAAAACCCCATGTCGACCTTTTGACTGTCGACCTAGCCCATGTCGACCTAATACTTATGTTGACCTAATGTCATGTCGCCCTAGATCCATGTCGACTTAGATCCATGTCGACCTAGTGGTGTCAACCCAATGCTTGTCGACCTAATGACCGTATCCCCCCATTCTGCTTCCAAATTGCTTAGGGGCAGCTCCACATCTGCCCATCAGCAGTGCGGCATATACACATGTGCAGATCTCTAACCATCAGAGTTGTACGCAGAACATCAGCTCTGAATCAGACCCAATGTTTCAGCTTTTTAGATATTTTTATGGTTTCCAGCTTAGATAGCGAAAAAATCCAACTCTTAAATGCGCCATTTAATTGGTATAAGACAGTTCAATTTAACTGAAAGTGATTTTGTGCTGAGCAACTGTGTGGTAGTCAGTTTTGCACATAGAATACAGATACGGGACTCCCTGGCATTGCACGTTTTCCTGCACACCTCAGTTAGGGAAGAAGGATGGGGGGGGGGGGGGGATTTGCAATGTTGATGGCTGCCATGTGCGCTCCCAGAACAGCACATTACAGTTGTTATATGACATTATTATATCTCTTAGTTATTTTCTATCCTAGGAAAGAAATGTTTGAGGAACTTCATATTCTTTTTCTCAGTTGAGATCAACATTTCATTAAAATGTTGACAAATCAGATCACTTTTACTCAGAAGCTGTAGCAGTATTATTAATATAATATTCAAAAACATATTATTATGGTTACATTCCCACATTCTCTACTTACCATTCATTACACTGATATCAATATACAAATGTGTTCCTGCAGATCTGTGTGCCAGCTCAGTAGTAACTGTAATGTTGGCGCTCCCTCCTGGTGGTAGTAAGACTGATGTTGGGGTCAGATTGACCTCTCTTGTGACAGGCATTCTCAGTTGAATGGCAGCATCTGCTGGCAAGTCTTTCACTTGTACAGCATCACCCCTGAATGATGTGAATTCCAAAGCCACCAGCTGGGATGTCACCGAGATATTAGGAAGAAGTCCATCAGGAAAAGGGTTATTGTCCAGCTCTATAGTTACTTGTAGAAGTTCATGGTGACCTAACAAAGTATTTGGCAGCTTAGAGGCTTGGCTGAGCTCAGAAGGAGTTGAATACAGCAGGAGCTGAGGAAGAACTCTTATTGCTTGTATTTTAACTCCAGGAACATGAATAATAAGAGGCTCCTCACCGGGCAACCGTGACCTCCCGAGAGACACAGTCAATTCTCGTGCCAGGTTAAAGGCAAAAAGAGAAAGATCTTCGGAATATGAATTCAAAGCACCACCTAAAAGAGGTTTATTCATTGTTTTTATTCATACAGCCTGTTTCAATGAAACACATTCTAAGAAAACAGCGAGTATATTACGTGGTACAGTTTACAGAAGCGTGGTAAATGAACGTCTAGCAGTAAGCAAACATACAACTTACACAATGGCCCTTATTCAGATCTGATCACAGTACAAATTTGTTCTCAAAATAGTCAAAACCATGTGCACTGCAGGTGGGGCAGATGTAACATGTGCAGAGTTAGATTTGGGTGGGGTATGTTGAAACTGAAATCTAAATTGCAGTGTAAAAATAATGCAGCCAGTATTTACCCTGCACAGAAACAAAATAACTCACAGAAATCTAACTCTCTCCATACATGTTACATCTGCCCCACCTGCAGTGCACATGGTTTTTTCTCATTTTGAGAACAAATTTGTACTGTGATTTGATCTGAATAACGGCCAACATATGATATGCCATTGAGAGCAAAAAAAGAAGAAAAAAGCAACACGTTTATAGAAAATGAGGTGAGGAGCATCCAAGCAAAATGACATGGAGCAAGGACATTAGGATCATGGATGGGTTAGGACCATTGTGCTGGAGTAGGCATGGCAGTCATATAATGATCATATGTGCAAGCGATGCCTACTTACAGAACATCAATAACACGTTTTCTTCTTAACAATGCTGCGCACGTCATCCAAATGTATCCTTGCAATATCGACATTTTGTGCTTATATAACAGAATTCTACACAATAAGGCTATTAAAGTGGTAAGATGATGATGATGATTCTAACTGACTAGGAGTGTTTTGGGCATTTTCTAAGCATGCACATTACCAAATTGATATTTTACCCTAAACAAACATGGGTACTCCCAACTCAATAAGTGCCCACTTATGCTCAGTGTTGTCATGTAGCACATACCAATACATAAGGGGCTGCCCAGAAAATCTCAATGAGATCACTGTTGGGAAGTCAGTGCATTCAATCAGCTTTTCTGTACTGTGATACCTTTAAGGCTACTAATCCATTTTGGGAGTTGTCAAGTGACTTTTCCATTTTAGAGGACAAAGACTGCCCTGAAGGGTCAAACACAGACTAATATTCTCAGTTTTAGATTAATTGGTGCCAAATCAGTTTGCTGTACATGCCCTACTCTCTCTTTAAAAAACTTTATTTTTCATACACTATTTCTCTAGGACTATTATTTATTTCTATTTCGGCAGGGACCATAATATGACATTTATTAGGGGGACACTTGCAGATGCAAAAGCTTGTAGTGCTACATGCACCAGGATGCAATGGCAGTCATGGCCTGTGAGGGCATACAATGGCCAGGGGTACCAGGACAAGCCCAGTGATACTCTTTAGGTCCAGATCATTAATGAAGGCTAAGTAGGCTGGGAAGATTTGGGTATGTGTCATAGGGTCGACACTATGATGGTTGACATACATGTATGTCGACCTAACGACTTTATCCCAGAAGGTTTATATACATCAATATAAGCATTGTGATGTTAAACAGTTTACGAAAGCAGAGCAAGACACCAGAAAGCATGAGGTTTTCCATAACGGCACTTTCTTAAGCCCCCCCTTATCACCTCCTACCTAGCACAGTGAGTATATTCTCCTGAATGTCATTCTCCGCTCTTTGTCCCCTATCACTTTCCATATTCAGCACATGGATCATTTTCTCTGTGACTTCCAGGACTTTAATCCATAGTGTAGTATCCATCTCATGCGGTTCCTTAAGATTAGATGATAAGACATACTGTTATACATGTGCAGGGGCATTGATACAGACATATATGTTACTAGTACACGTACCATGCACTGCGTCAGAGCTGCACTGACAGCAGCTACCTCCCACAAACTGGAGATATTAACAGAAGACACTGCGTGTGTTACATTATTACGTATATAATAATTGTGCTGTCGGTCCATTGCATTATTATCCTGTATAAAGATGAAAATATGGAAGACTTATTATATTAAGAACATTGCATGGTACAACTACTCTAAGTAGAAACGTATGTCTTTCTTATTGTTCCTCACCAGGTTTAAGGCAGTTATCATTTCCAATGCAAGCTGCAGCACTAATGGGGAGTCACCTGCTACCTGCAAATGCTCCAACATCGATTCACTGTGACTCCACAACCACTGTGTCCTGGAGACACCATGGGACAGGACGGGCATCAAGACTGTTAGAGTGCTGTACAGAGAGGGAGAAAAGGGAAACATCTGGACTTTCAGAGCCAAATTAATAAGATGTGTTGGGAAGTTGCAGCCCCATGACCATATATATTTTTATATATATATATATATATATATATATTTAGTTTTTTAAAGGCTAACGCTTTTCCTCACCTCTGTGGTGCTGTCAGCGTCCAAAAGTGGGTGCCCAATAGATCTTTGTTAGGAACATACACACCACCACATGCTGCCCCTATATACACTTCATTCCAATCCTCTTTCATTTTCTGCACACCCCGTCTCCACCATATACTCCCATATAATGCCCCCTATATACAGGGTACCCTTCTTCATATACTGTTCCTGCTATATACTACATACACCTCCATATACTATGCTGCAACCCCAGGTTACTTGCCAATCCATGACTCAGCAACAAGTAGCAGCAGTAACCAGGAAACAAATGCAGGAACCACCAGATGCTCCCACAGTGTTCAGAGCGGAGATACCGGGGACACATGTGGCCACTTACCAGCAGGGGGAGAAGGTGAATCAGACCAGCTGGAAGGTGTGAGCCCCTCGCAGTGCGATGACTAAAGAGGAGGGAGGGGTCATTGCTATTGCTGCAGATGATGTGGTTGAGGAGGAGGCAGATAACCGGCTCAGCTGCTTTATAAATATTGTGCACCGATGGAGGGGCGGGTTGCTAATAGTCTACCCGGGATCTGTGCTGTGACTGGTGAGCTTGCACACACCAGTGCTGATGTATATATTGTGCAGCATCATTATAGCCTGCTCATTACAGATATACAGCTTCTAAGCTATATGTATATATAAAATATATATACAATATATAAAAAGCTAAGACACACACAGACACACACACACAACCCTATACACCTGTTTAGCATGACAGGGCCCTAGCTCTCAGCAGCAGGTGTTCCAGAAACCCAACAGCTCCTGTGTGAGGAGTAACTGCCATGGAGTCCATCATTTTGACAGGCTTTTAACTAGTCTCATAATAGGCCCATGATGTACTGCAGCTTTAAACAAAGCCCAAAAAAAAAAAATTCTACTATGCAAAACTGCAAAACAGATTAAAAAAGTTTAATCAACCAGCCTGGCTAGGAAATTGAAAATATTCATTACTGGTACTGCATGGAAAATATTTTATGGAAAATGTATCATTCATTTATTATTAACAAAGAAGAAAATGAGTACTCAGACAACTCTATAACAGTCTGAGCAAGTGTATTGTAACGCTCAGCTAAAGAAATCAAAATACCTTATGCCCAGCACTGTAGCCCCAATACAGAGAGGGGTGTGGTATATGGTCCCGACAGTCGGGATCCCGACAGTCATTAGCCCGACGTCGGGATCCCGACTGGCCGGACTCAGAAAGCAGGGCGAGCGCAACAAAGCCCTTTGCGGGCTCGCTGTGCTCTCCACGCTGCGGGCAAGGTGGCTCACTACTCTCTCCACCTATTCTATTCTCCCTCTATAAAGGTCGTGGACCCCCCACGAGGGAGAATAGCCGGTGGCCGTCGGGACCCCAAGTGTCTGGGTTTTGACTGTCGGGATCCCCACGTCGGGAAACTGTCCGGCACCCTACAGAGAGAACAGAGGGCAAGCTAGGTATGGAAATATGAAGCCTCACCGGTTTATTGCCAGGGTCCGATCTCCCTGCATATCTTCAACTTCAACATATACTTTAATGACTCCACCGTCATCGCCTGCAGGAGCCCGCACACTGTGCCAGCTCCTCAATCCACGGTATAAATATAGTTTCTGACAACCCACGGCAGAACATCTCTGAACTGATAGGACGTAGAATAATTGGATGCCCATATCTGGATCCTTCCAACCTGGAAGAATAACATTCAGAATTACACAATTTAACTGATGTGGAGTTAAATGCAAGTCTGTTTTGTGTCTATCTTTGTATGGTCTATGATGAGTGTATGTGACTCTATGGCATATGTGATATTGACTCATGCACTAGTTGTGAGTAAATGGGTGAACTGAGTATTAATCGGGCAGTTACACTTGGATAAAGATTATCTAGGGCATATCAGCAGAATTGCAGGCTGCGCAGAGTTGTGCACGTACAGACATACACTTCTATTCAGATGGATCTCTTGCACTAGGAATAAGCAAGTGTCCATTATGTAACCATGAATGGATTGGAGGAGTATTTTGATAGAAGCACCTCTGATTATAGGCATAAAGTATATTTCTATTTTTCTCCATGCAGGCAATTTAAATGTAATTGCATGCAACTTGCATTCAACTCTGCATCAGTCCAAATGTAATGTGGCCCTTATTCTAGTTCACTTGCAAAGGCAAATTCCTTCTCAAATGGACAAAACCATGGCCTTTATTCAGATCTTATCGCAGTACAAACTTGTTTGGAAAATGGACAAAACCATGTGCACTGCAGGTGGATCAGATGTAACATGTATAGAGAGAGTTAGACTTGTGTGAGTTATTTTGTTTCTGTGCACTGTAAATACTGGCTGCATTATGTTTACACTGCAATTTAGATTTCAGTTTCAACACACCCCACCCAAATGTAACTCTCTCGGCACATGTTACATCTGCCCCACCTGCAGTGCACATGGTTTTGCCCATTTTCCAAACAAATTTGTACTGCTATCAGATCTGAATAAGGGCCCATGTGCACTGCAGGGGGGGGGGGGGTGCAGCTATAACATGTGCAGAGAGAATTAGATTTGGATGGGGTTTTTCCTCAAAGTGAGATCTATATTGCAGTGTAAAAATAAAGAAGACAGTATTTACCCTGCACAGAAACAAAATAACTCACCCAAGTGTAACTCTCTCTGCACATGTTACATCTGCCCCACCTGCAGTGCATATGGTTTTGTCCATTAGAGAGTAATTTCCGAGTGAATCAGAATAACCCCCATGGTTTTGTCCATTTGAGAAGGAATTTGCCTTTGTGAGGGAACCAGAATAAGGGCCTGTATGCAGATCACAAATCCATATTACATTACATATTATGTGGATTGCATTAGGACAGACAACATTTTGCTGCCAAAATATGTAACTGTTCTATCCCCTAGTATAATAATTTGGTTTTATATGGACTTTGGGGGTTATTCAGACTTGATTGCTGGAATGCTAATTGCAGAGTAAATGCTGCCCTGCAAGCCAAATTTATGTGCAAGGCTTGAGAATGGCTGGATGAAAATATTGCAGCCTTGCGATTAGCTGCAATCCAAGACCTACTCTTCAGCTGCGATAGAAATAGCCCTCTTACAGATTACTGCTCTGACTGCAAGGCACTAATCTAGGGAGAAAACTGCTTTTTCCATTAATAAAATATCAGTCTTAGTAATAATAGCTGATAAATTCTGCAGTTTACACATATAGGTACGGATGTATCAAGCTTCAAAAAGTGATAAAGTGGAGAGTGATAAACAATCAGCAGTGATAAACATGGCAGTTACAGTAGGAGCTGATTGGCTGACTGTTTGGCACTCTCCATATTATCACTTTTTAAAGCTTGATACATCTGGCCCTAAGAACATTACTATGTTTAGCTTGTATTTTATGTGACTACTTACCTGTGCAGTTATATTCCAGAGGAGTCTCAAGCCATACCATAGTGCTCTGAGGGACCAAGGAGCAGCGCCCCCCAGTGGGCGGTTTATTTGGTTGTAAAACTATTCTGCCTTCTCCCCAACCTGGCTCCCTCTGATGAGTAACATGCAGGGTGAATGTATAGCTCAGATTACCCTTCAGTGCACCTTTCTTAATCACAAGCTCCTGCTTTGTGGAGCCAGTGGTAGTTGTTTGCATGTCAAGGGCCATAAATTGCCCATCTGAATCAGTGGCGCTCCAAATGAACTGCAATATAAGTTAGTTAGTGGAAAGTAGCATATAGCCCTAACTACATTTACACACTGTGAAACCATTTATCCCAGCAGGTGGGATATAGGGAGTCAGAATACCGACACAGACACCTCAACTAGTGGGCAGAAGACACCAGAATCCCAACATTGCTGAGATACCGAAACCGGAATCTTAAAAAATGCCACATCCCGATCATACAGTAAGTATGTGGGGCTGCTTAACTTTACCCTGGGTGGTGGGGAGTGGGGGGGTTAGGTTTAGGCACTAGGGGGACAGGGACTTGGGGTTAGGCTGTGTGTGTGTGTGTGGGGGGGAGAGGTTAGGGTTAAACTGCAGGGAGGAAGGGTTAGACTGTGGGGTGGGAGGTTTATGTTTAGGCAGTTGGGTGTGGGAGTTAGGGTTTAGGCACTCACAGGAGGGTTACACTGTGGGGAAGGAGGGTTAGAGGGCAGAGGGAAGGTAAGTATACTTACTGGACCCCTGTTGGGATTCCCTCTATTGGGATGACAGCATCGGTATTCTGAATGCCAGCATCCTCACCGTCACCCATCCATATGTATCCCCTCTTCTTTATACGATATATGGATCTCTCCAAGGCATTATATCTGCTTTTGCCATACTGTACATTCTAGCTTGTATGCTATCACTGACAGGGAACACTGTAGCTCATACGTAAGGTTGTAATATATTATTTGTAAACCCATAATTGCAATATCCTCCATGGTACTTGTTTCCTAGCATGGCGCCTGTTGGGGTTAATTGCATACCTTAAGTTAAGGTACTTAAGGTATGCGATGGACGTGATTTTCTGTCAATTACCAGCCTTTATTGCCGGCAAAGAGAAAATCGAGTTGATCACGTCCATCGCATGCCATTATAATGGCATGCGATGCGACCAACGCGATTTTACATAGGAATCAATGTTAAATTACCTGTCAATGTTAAAATCGTGTTGATCGCGTCCATCGCATGCCATTATAATGGCATGCGATGCGATTGACGCTATCAACGCGATTTTACATAGGGTACAATGTTAAATGGCCCCCAGGCCCCATTTTTCATTGTATGCCCCCCCATTGTTAACGGCACCCCACTATTGACGCCAACCCGAAGCGTGGCGAGCGCAGCGAGCTCGCGAGGGGTGGCAGTACGCATCCTCCAACCTTTTCATACCCCCACTATCCATGACGGCGTGGAGTTGATTGTATATAGTGTGGCGAGCGCAGCGAGCCACCGAGCCCGAAGCGTGGCGAGCGGACGCATAATACCTGTGAAGTAATGCGCTTCCCCTCGCGGGTCTCGCTGCGCTCCGGGCTCGGTGGCTCGCTGCGCTCGCCACACTATATACAATCAACTCCACGCCGACGTGGATAGTGGGGTATGAAAAGGTCGGAGGACGCGTACCGTCGCCCCTAGCGGGCTCGCTGCACTCACCAAGCTTCGGGTTGGCGTTCATCGTGGGATGGCGTTAACAATGGGGGACCATTTCACCCATAAGGGGGGCTATGCAATTAAAATTGGGGTTTTGGGAGCTTTTAACATTGGGCCCAATGGTAAAATGGTCTCAGGGACCATTTTACATTGATTCCAATGTAAAAATCGCTTTGATCGCGTCGATCTCATCGCATGCGATTTGGTTGCATGCAATGCGATCAACGCCATTTTTTTGGTCCCGATGCTTAAGATAAAAATCGCTGGAGCCGTGCTAGGAAACAAGTACCGATGAAATAATGTAATTACTAATCATCTCTTACCAAAGCGTCATTATTGCAGGTACCGCATTCCCCGTGTAAAATCACAGGAACTTTATGACTTATTTGAGCTGAAGATGATAAAGAACAAGAAATGCACTGAACGTAAACCGGGATGACTGGACCACTATGGAGCGTGACCTGTGAAGAGTGAGAAAGGTATAACAATGACCGCAAAGGCAATTCATGTAACTCAGGTTCAGATTAGACTTACTATTTAGGCAAGTGGGGATGTACACCCTGCGCTTTACTAACAATATTCAAATAATATACATACACGTGGGTTATGATAAAAATTCAATTCAATTTTATTTCCAACGGATTTAACAATATAAAAAGGACAGTTTGAATAGCAATAAATTATCACTATAATGGTGTTTAAAATACACTTAATAATGCTCAATTTAAAATAATAATAACTAGATGACTGCTACTACCGGTATACACACACAAAAGGACAGGCCTGTTTGTCGAAACTAGTCGATGCATGTGGAGATCCCGCCTATGCCGATTGCGCAACACGGCATTGGCCCTTATTCTGATTGACGCGTACTTTACCGCATACTTTCGGATCGCGTCTTTACGGCGTCTGCGCATGCGTGGAGAACGCTACGCGCATGTGCCACGCCTTGACTCCGTACCTGTTCGGGCAAATCCCGTACAAAACTGGTCACCGCAATCATTCGGGAAATATGGGCGTATTATGGGCGTCATGCGGAATGACACATGGGCGTAGTTTCAAAGTGGGCAAAACGGGGCGGAAACATGGGCCGACACGGGGGAGTACACTTATGTTGGGGGGCGTGCATTCGGATACCACTCCGAATGCACGCGAACAAAAAGGGAAGAAATGTGCGGTGTCCAAAAGGCCACTATTGCTTTGCGGACACCACTCGTTCCTGCGGGAGGCGAACGGACCGCCTAATGACTACAAGCATTAACACCTGAACCCAATAAAATCGACTCCTTTACTCATTACTCACTAATAGGACGCTTGTCAGTGCTTTAATTGAAACCATTGCTGCTTCAAGGAAACCTTACTAATCACCCACATATGCTGTACTTCTGACACACTTTAAACCTGCTAACAATGGACATGACTGAATATTAATACTAGCAATACACATGTGTATGCGACATGTACTAATTAAACCACACAATTGTTGTAAAGTAAAGAAATTTATTTATATACATTTCACAGTCAATGCCACTGTGATGCAATGACAAAAAAATTAAAATACCAAAAAAAACAAACCATGGCAGGAATGTACCAAAATAAATTATAATACAAAACAAATATAATTGCACACAGATGGACTCCAGCACCTCCTATGTGCCACTGCACATGCAGCCAGTGGGAAATGAGGAGGCTGCTGGCCCTTCTACAGCAGGCCAACCTGCACCTGACCATTCTACAGCAGGGCAACCTACACCTGGCCCTTCTGCAGCAGGCCAACCTGCAGCTGGCTCATATGCACCATCAGCAGAATCATTTGGAACACAACCGGGGACTTAGCAACATCACATCAAGTGCAGCTGACAGTAATGGCAGGCAAAAGAGGGCAACAGGGGAACCAAAAAGGACATTTGAAGCAAGGGCTCATCTGGTTACCCTCAGCACGTGATTGGACACAAGAAGCTGACACACACAGTACAATGGAAGATTTGGGATGAGATAACGGTGGAGATTAATGCAGCCACAAGTTAATTTTCGACCACGTTTGGCCTTGGTAGGCTCCTTGGCCTGTGCAGCAGCTCTTCGGGCACGGCCAGATGCTGGGGCAGGTGGAGCAGATGCTGGTGAGGGGTTGGCTGGTCTACCCCTCCTGCCAGCAGGGAGTGTTGCTGGTGGTAATGCACCAGAAACGGATGACATTAGGACCCTGTTGCTGGTAACTAGCTCCACCATAAGCTCATTATGGTGGAGGAGGAGATCATTTTGGCGGGTGGCTTGCTCGGCCAGCACCTGAGCACTTGCAGCCATGGCCTGATGCGCCTCAGCCATGGCCTGCAGGCTCCCAGCGATGGCCTGCTGGGTGCTGACCAAGCTCGCCATGATCTCCTCGGTCCTATGCATCCGTTCTGATGCCAACTCTCCCTGCTGGTTTATGTCCCCAAGCATCTGGGCCAACCTGGCCAAATCGGCTTGGGCCGATGGCTGCTGCTGCACAGGCCTACCACTGGGGCCAGGTGGCACGGACTCCTCCACCTCCTGACCAGAGTCGTCACCAAGCAGTGGGGTGTCTGTGGAAAATGATAAACACAATTAGGACACATTCTAAGATAATTACTTGCACAAGTTTATGGCATGACAAATATTTACCTTCAATAAAAGACGCAAACACTTCAGCTGGGGCCTCGCTATCCATCGTGCTCACCCCCCTGACCTCCTCAACTGATACACAGCTCTCGGCCATCAACTCCAGGGGGGTGAACTCTAGCCCTGATGGCATGGGCCCGGCCCCAGATGTCTGGCTGTGTTCCCACCGCTTGGTCATCTTCCTCTTCAGGTTGGTTTTGAAGTCCTGCCACCTGCAATGTAAGTTGACATATTAATACATGTCACTCCAGATGTTTGCTGTTGCTGCCATTGCTCTGTGCTACATATTACGACATGTGCTTAATGTCCAAAAGATAACATTACATGCAACTATGATATCAACCGTTACAATACACATTCACAATCACCCTACTCTAACTCTCAACCAAATAACATGTCAATAATGTCTGTGTATGGTAACAACCTCACCGGCCATTTGCAAAATCCATCTAAGCATGAATTCAATCATTACTTGTCTATTACTGGGCACATGTATCACAAAACAACTTGCCTCTTCTTGACATGGTCGGCCTCACGAACTTGTGGCACAACTTCATTAATCTCTGCCGTTATCTCTTCCCAAATCTTCCATCTGCGTGTGTGTGTCAGCCTCTCTGATGGACACTCAATCAAATCACGTGCTCGGGGAACCAGGATGGCAAGCTCCTGTGCTTCATATGCCTTATTTCTTGTAGTTGGTTCCTCTGTTGCCCTCTTTCTCCCCTTGCCACGTCCATGGCCACGCCCCCTGGCACGTGTCGCTGCACTTGAAGTGCTGGCCATGGTACTATCTTGTGAAGTCCCCGGTTGTGTTCCAAAAGATTCTTCTGATGGTGCATATGAGACAGCTGCAGGTTGCCCTGCTGCAGAAGGGCCAGGTGTAGGTTGCCCTGCTGTAGAATGGTCAGGTGCAGGTTGCCCTGCTGTAGAAGGGCCAGCAGCCTCCTCATTACCCACTGGCTGCATGTGCAGTGGCACATAGGTGGTGCTGGAGTCCATCTGGTCAAATAGTTGCTGCAGCTCCTGGTCCACCTCTGGTTGTGATCCAGACATGTTAGCAACAACATTGTCACATTCTAATACACCTTTATATACTGTTTGTGTATCCTGTTTGGCGGACATCCGCGGCAGCTGCGTTCCGTGCACGAGCGTACGTCGCTGTTTTTTCGCGCCGCATACGGTGGCGGAAATTCCATTGTGTAAAACCTGGCGAAACTTCTACATGAAATACTGGTCACCAATTCTAACATTGCATAGAATCTTCTGATACACCTGTGACTATCGCACAATACACATGCTATTTGCTAGCATGACATGACATTTGGTTCATGACTACTGTGGTATTGTGGCGTTTGATTGCAAGCTAAAAGTAGCCCAATCCCTTAGAAAATCCAGCCCACAAGTCATGCAATACTCATCACTACTGTTATAGACCACACATGTGACAGGCCTATAAATAGTGAGTTGCTGCTAGAATCATTTGTCTCCAGATCTGGACTTGTCAGGGTCTAAGGTAAGCTCTTCCATGGTCCTTGTAGATATGTTATCCATTAACAATGTAAGTGTATGAATGTATGCACCATTGCCTCACTGACTACAGATTGATGGGCCAGCAAAGTCTTTGTAGCATTATTGCAACATGTCACATGTTCACTATTTCACTCACAGGTCTTAAACCTGTGTGTGTTCATCTATTGCAGGACAACATGTCCCAGCAATAGCTGGAATGTCTCATAGTACATGATGTCGGCAACAAATGCAGACACCTTTGATACTCAAGTAGTGTTTAGTAGTTCGATGTTGTAAGCATCTGTGTGTTTAGGACGGTGTGTATTGAGTTCATATTATTGTTACATCATTATAGAGTCAAATGGATCTTCGGGATTTTACGGGGCGGCCATCTATTGTACGTATTGAAGCCTACAAATCTATTTGTAGTGGGATATGGCCATTATGTGCATAGGTGCATCAGTATTTATGTTCATTTCTTTATAGGTTGCTGAAGCAATGATGCGGGACATGGAAAGGAGGCTAAGGGCACTTGCGGCTCTCCCCACTCGTCGCCCAAGGAGGCCAGGACGTGCTAGAATCTATCGCACACGGGTGACTCTGTTTGCTATGCCCGATGATGAGGTACTTACTAGGTACCGGTTACCGCCACATGTAATTCTGGATCTGCTCTCGTTAATTGAGAGTGATCTGGAACCTCTACACGGGATCACGACAGCAATTCCGCCTCACACACAGCTGCTGGCGGTGTTGCATTTCTGCGCCTCAGGATCATTCCAACAAGTAGTGGCAGTACTTGCTGGAATATCTCAGCCGGCCTTCTGCCGAATCCTGAGGCGTTTGACGTCGGCCATGTTCAGGCGCAAGGGGCACTTCATGGCCATGACATTTGCCACCGAGACCCTGCGCAGAAGCCAGCAGGCCTTCCATCAAATTGCTGGCTTCCCTAATGTGATAGGGGCTGTGGATGGCACCCATGTACCATTTGTGCCTCCATCTCGAAGTGAGAAGATATATAGGAACCGCAAATTGTTCCACTCACTGAACGTGATGGTGGTATGTGGCCCATCCATGGAGATTCTCGCCTTCAACTCGAAGTTTCCCGGAAGTGCCCATGACTCTCATGTCATCCGACAAACCGGGATATGGCAAAGACTACAAGAGCTGGAAGGCCGTGATGCGTGGGTTCTGGGTGACTCCGGTTACCCATGTACGCCCTGGCTACTTACGCCGTACAGCTCCCCAGCACCGGGCCCACAGGAGGCATTCAATCGGGCGCATGTTGCCACCAGGCAAGTGGTGGAGCGCTCAATTGGCCTTTTAAAGGGTCGATTTAGAGTGCTCCACCGCACTGGTGGTGACTTACAGTATGCGCCTCAAATGGTGTCGAGGATCGTGGGCCTGTGTATATTTTTCCACAACATTGCTGTGCGGCGTGAGATACCCTTTGATGAGTGGGAGGTACCATCTGAGCCGCAAGATCCGCCCATGCGCCCATCCCGCGCCCCTGAATGCCGGAGGGGATACCAGCTGCGGGACTCTGTGGCGCAAAGATACTTCAGGTACATTTTATCTAGTGGACCAGAACACACCAATTGTTGTAAAAATCACCCCTTCAAATAAGTACAGTGTGGTAGTTGTCAGTGTTACAAAACGACAATTAGCCAGCCTGCCCTCCTAATGGCAAAGAAATAGTAGATATTTATCATATGTGCTTAGTTTTGGGGGAAGTACAATATAGGTGCTCATTATTATACCTTGTACAAGGGATCTTATGTGTTTGTTATATCTTCATTATTGTAGTTGATACTATCCCTGATGACTGGTGAGTACATTGATTTATTCTCTAATGTGTTGGGGATTTTTTCCTGTGTTGATGTATGATTTGTTTGCAGATATATATATATATATATATATATATGATATTTCAATTTATTAACATGTTTAAACATTTCAAGGAGCAGGCAGGCAGGCAGCCAGGCAGGCAGGCAGGCAGGCAGGCAGGCAGCCAGGCAGCCAGGCAGGCAGCGCTGGTGTATAATGCTGGACTCAGGATACCTGCAAGTATGTGTATGTGTCTTTTAAACATAAATGTACGCATACACATAGATGCATAGAGTAAGTAATGCTAAGTACAGCTATGCGTTGCTAAGCTATAGCACGCGTTGCTTGGCGGAGCGAGGCCTTATTGGATTTGCTAAGTGCATACACACTGTGTTTTATATATATCAGATTTGCTCATTCCCATACATCAGCACTACTGTTTTTAAGGCATGCGAAATTGTCACCATTTGTGTTGGCGCAGAGACGCTGTTCATGTAAAGATGAACAATAAAGTTATTAACACAAATAACTGTGATAAACCAATGACACCACCTGATTGGTTGATTGATGCCATTGTTAACATGGCGGAGACACGCAGGGCAGAGCCATTTTCGCCTGCGGAGCTGAGGGCTCTGGTCTCCGTCATGGAGACAAGGCTGGGCCGTGCGGGGCCCTTTATCACAAATGGGCAGAAGCGGCGGGCCTATGCTGCGGCAGGGCGCCGGATTTACGCCCGCACCCGGGTGCGGAGGAGCATCGGCCAGCTCGAGAGGCGGTGGTCGGACCTCCGCAGGCGCCAGCCCCAGCTTCTCCAGCAAATTAGGGGCGAGATAGCTGATTGTGAGTATTTTAGCTATGAAATTTCGCACTTACATCATACCATCTATAAACAATAAAATGTGTCTCATGATAAGTGGGTGTCCATGGGTTTAAAAGTCCATAGACTGTTATGTGTGCTTCTTCCTGGTTAACATGCAGTCATGTGGCTTTTATATGTAATGACATAGCATTCATGATTCAGATGCATACAATGTGCCAGATCTAATATGTGTTCAACATTGATAAATGCCAGGGTTGTAATGATTGAACAAATTACTAACAATCACATAATAACTTAAATGTCACATTTTGGAGTCCATTAACAGTAAGGAGCTACTTTCAAGCATCGTTTGCCAACATTATCACCCTTCCATGTATGTCTTGTTATGGATTACTACATGTGCCCCAATGACCCGACATTGACCATGATTTTGTTTTCTACCACACAGCACGAGCCCGAGCACGACAGGCACGGGAGCAGGCCGAGGCAGCCCTGGCGGAGGAGCAGGCGCAAGAGCGTGATGAGGAGGTGGCGGCGAGGGTGGAGGAGGAGCAAGTGGAGGAGGAGGAGGAAATGGTGGAGGAGCAAGTGGAGGAGGTGGAGGAGATGGTGGAGGAGATGGTGGAGGAGGTGGAGGAGATGGTGGAGGAGGTGGTGGAGGAGGAGGAGGTGCCTGAGGAGGTGGTGGTGGAGGAGGTGGAAGAGGAGTTGGTGGCAGAGGAGGAGGTGGAGGAGGTGTTGGTGGCGGAGGAGGAGGTGGAGGAGGTGGTGGTGGTGGAGGAGGTGGTGGAGGAGGTGGTGGTGGTGGAGGAGGTGGTTGTGGCGGAGGAGGTGGAGGAGGTGATGGTGGCGGAGGAGCTGGCGGAGGAGGTGGCTGAGGAGGCCACGGTTGCCCCAGAGGTGTCCGAATCCGAGGGGGAGGAGGCGTGTGAGGCCCCGGAGTCCCATCAGATCGGTATGTTTACATAATGCATCATTCATGAAGTAGTTGGACTGGTATTTGTTATGTAGCACTGGTGATTAAAAATTTTGGTACAATACTATTAATACAGACCCCAAAGTGGGTAGCTACAGATACAGGTACGGGTTAGATGGGGTGTCCAAGGCATCCCTTTCATCCAGGACACCTCTGAATTACACAGGTTTGTGGGATGGCTTGGAGCTCCATTTTGACTGCCACATAACCGTTGCAGTTAAACAGGATCCTGGAGTAAAGGGATGAGTGGATCATTTGTGGATTAAATTCACCTGCTGCAAGCGTTGATTATGACCCATCAAATAGTGGAATCTATATTTTTGGTGAATGTTATTTATAAACTATAGGATGTATGCTATAAATGGAGTATGGCCCGGCCTACCTTGGAATGGAGTCACAAGTTGCCAGTGTCCCAGGAGCCTCCTCTACCTAAACACCCCCTGTAGTTCAGATTGTTTTTTTGGCCTCACAGAATTGTAGGTTGGTTTAGACTGAATTATGATTTTGAGGATGTGTACTGTGCATTCCTGACATTTGCATAACTCCCATGCCACGAACCATCACTGAACTTAGACTGAGGAGATTGTGACAAGTTCTTATTGACGGAGGCCATGACATGCTTGTCATTGGTTAGTCATGGGTGGGTTGTGACTGAGAAGAAACACTATGACTGTTATGTCTTCTGCAGAGTAAAGGGTAGAGGGAAAAAAACACAGTATGTAGTAAATAAGTTTGCATGTATGTATATATGTATGTGTCATATCTATTTATCTATGTGTGTCTCTATCTCTCTACATATATATATATATATATATATATATATATATATACACACACATGTCACCTAGCATTTCTGCAATGTATGTAGCAGTATGTGAAATGTATGCATGAATATCATGACTAATTTTTGCCCCTTTGACATGCCCACAGATGCCACAACACCGGCAGATGAGGGGGTTCGTGGGGCCCTCCTGCGTGCGGAACACCATTTACGGCTATTATTAGCCGATCTGCAGGACCTGCGCGATTTACTTCTATAATTTTTTCTTTGTTTTTTTTATATTTAATTGTTAATTGTTCCTGGTAATAAATAATTTATGCAAGTTCAAAGTTGTTGGTTTTCTTTGCACATTAAACAGTATATGTGTAGATTGTTTATAATATTTTACACAGGGTCTAATACAAACCATTGCACTTCAATTGCTGTAAGGGTTAATGTGTGCAATGCATGTGTTAGGCATGCTTGTAAGGATATATTGGAATCTAATTGATTCCAATTCCAAATAAGCATTTTTTTATGAGGATAGGTAATTGAATAAGTGGGTCATGTGATGTATTGCAGAATTGACATAATAGTGGGTTGTTTGGCGTAAATACACCGCTTACGGGCGGTAGCACCGCTTGGCTCCCGTTCGGATGCGGTATTCCAGAGCATACTCTGTAATACCGTGCAGAATCGGAGTGTTTCTCCCGCACACGCATGGTTTGTATGTCGTCCGTAAACACGCCCTGTTCTTAAAGAGTGAGTCCGTCCGAATGCGGAGGACACGTGGGCGTTTCTACGGACGATGGCCGCACGCGGCAGAACACCGTGGCGTGCGGACCGCTCCGTAAGAATGCGGGAATATCCGCACCGATCAGAATAAGGGCCATTGACGGGTAAGTCTGCCGGCAGACCCCCTTGTACCCTGGGAACAGGTATTTTCTCCCAACCGCTCTAATGAGCTTTCAAGACTTTAAACAAAGCTACTATATCTACACCTACTTGGCCAGTGCACCAGGACTATAAATGTTTGTCCTGTGACCCAATGTCCTTTTGTGTGTGTATACCGGTAGTAGCAGTCATCTAGTTATTATTATTTTAAATTGAGCATTATTAAGTGTATTTTAAACACCATTATAGTGATAATTTATTGCTATTCAAACTGTCCTTTTTATATTGCTAAATCCGTTGGAAAAAAAATTGAATTCAATTTTTATCATAACCCACGTGTATGTATATTATTTGAATATTGTTAGTAAAGCGCAGGGTGTACATCTCCACTAGACTTACTATTTGCCTGGCTTTGGCTGGTTCTCTCCCCGACTTCCTCACAGACAATGTGAATATGTATGAGGTATTGGCACAAAGTGCAGACCATATAATTGAAATCTTTGGGAGACCTGGCAAAGGTGGTAGTGAGCAGGAATAATTCTGTGAGATGTAAACAAAAAAGACACAAAAGAGTTACACAAACCTTGTCGCTACTTGCAGATACATTTCCTAAAACAAAAAGAAAACCTGGTGCAACTCAGGTTTTAAAATGGATTGCCTGCTGCTTTCTAAAATCAAGGGATTACTCACCCCTAAACAGAGTCAACACCCCAATATTTAAAAAGAGAGTACTGGAAAGCAGTTAGTATAGATTTAATATTCTTTTCTCTAAAGTCAATTGGCGAAATGTAATAGGGTGCGATTTTTTAGACTAAAAAAAAATCGCACCAAATCGCACCTTTAAAAATCGCATTTTTTGCCGCGAATTCGCATATGTAATGAGATGCGAATTTGCGGCAAAAAATGCGATTTGCCGCGATTTCGGACGATTTTTAGTCATGAAAATGTGCGCATTTTCAGTCATGAAAATGTGCGCATTTTCATAAATGCGATTTTGTGCAAAAAAAAAAAGTTTAAAAAAAAACGGCGTGGGGTCCCCCCTCCTAAGCATAACCAGCCCCGGGCTCATTGAGCCGGACCTGGTTCCAAAAATACGGGGGACAAAAAGCATAGGGGTCCCCCGTATTTCTGAAACCAGCCCCGGACTCTTGGACCGGTCCTGGTTCCAAAAATACGGGGGACAAAAAATCTGGGGGTCCCCTGTATTTTGAAACCAGCACCGGGCTCCAACAGCCCGCGGTGTCATGCCACAGCCGGGGGACACTTTTTATACAAGTTCCCCCGGCCAAAACATGAGCACCGTGGCTGCTCAGCCTTGGACGGGGTACCTGGAGGAGTGGGGACCCCCCCCCCAATAAAGGGCCCTGTAGCGCTGTCCCAGTGCTACAGAGGCTGAGAGCGTGATTGGCTGAGCTATGCCTCTCCATGGAGACGCATAGCTCAGCCAATCAGGACTGAGCTATGCGTCTCCATGGAGACGTATCGGCCAATCGCGCTCTCAGCCTCTGTAGCACTGGAACAGCGCTACAGAAGCTGTTAGAGGCAACGGAGAAAGCCGGTTCTCCCCGCTGCCTGTCAGTGCGGGGGGAGCCGGCTGTGAAGCAGCCAGACCAGCGCTGGATCCAGGAATGGTAAGTAACGCTGGTGTAAAAGTGAGGTGTGTGTGTGTGTGTGTAATAAACTTTTACTTCTCTGTGTGTGTGTTTTTTATAAACATTCATTTTACAGGTGGACTACAAGTCCCAGCGGGCCCATTAATGCCCCGCATGCTGGGACTTGTGGTTCTCCAAGTCCCAGCATGCGGGGGAGGTCTGCTGGCACTTGTAGTTCTCCGGTATAAAGCAATGTAACGTATGATCGATTTAACCCTATCAGGCCGGCGTCCACTGGCCACGGACGCCGGTGACAGCCCCGGGCTTCAGCCCTGGACGGGTGAAGCCTGGGGGGGGCCCTTTATTGGGGGGGGTCCCCACTCCTCCAGGTACCCCGTCCAAGGCTGACCAGCCACGGTGCTCATGTTTTGGCCGGGGGACCTTGTATAAAAAGTGTCCCCCGGCTGTGGCATGACACCGCGGGCTGTTGGAGCCCGGTGCTGGTTTCAAAATACGGGGGACCCCAGATTTTTTGTCTCCCGTATTTTTGGAACCAGGACCGGTCCAAGAGTCCGGGGCTGGTTTCAGAAATACGGGGGACCCCTATGCTTTTTGTCCCCCCGTATTTTTGGAACCAGGTCCGGCTCAATGAGCCCGGGGCTGGTTATGCTTAGGAGGGGGGACCCCACGCCGTTTTTTTTTTAAATATAAAAACACTTTTACACATTTTTATTAACAGGACCATGCACAGATCTCAATGATCTGTGCATGGTTCTGTCAAATTCGCCTGTCAGAACCTGGTCTATTTTTTTTGCGATTTTTGGTAACGTTTACCAAAAATCGCACCCTATTACATTTGCGAGTTGTATACTTTATAATGGGAAAACATCTGGATGCGATTTGAAATGTGACTAAAAATCGCCACTTCCAAAAGTGTGATTTTGCGGTAAAAAGTGCGATTTTTTACCGCGATTTTCAACCTATTAAATGTGCGATTTTTGGAAAATGTGCGATTTCGGCCGTTTTTGACCAAAAATCGCACATGTCTAAGAATCGCACCCTATTACATTTCGCCCCACATGTTTTTCATTTAAAAAAATACATATACAACCTATAACTGGCTAGTCACAAACGCACACATAGGGGGTTATTCTGGTTGATTGCAAGTCCACCAAACCCCGCCCAGCAAATGCCTGGCAGCCCCCCCCCCCCCCTCGCAGCATGTGTTCGCACATAGGGCCTGCGAATGGATGTTTAACATAAACATCTATTCGCAACCTGTGGATGAACACCCACATCATTCAATTGTTGCCGACCATCGAATGATGTGGAACGTGCACGCATGTCTAAGCGACTCTCAGGTCACTTAGATTTACGTGCACCCTCGGGAGGAAGTGGGCGGGCAGCTGACATCTGGTGACATCACAACCCAAATACTGTAACATGGGAACGCCCATGAAATGCTGGGCATTCCCGTGGGCATGACTATCCGCTGCCGTCCCCCCAGCCGACAACTTGGGTACTCAACAAAGTCTGTTCGCCATGGCCGCACGCACCCGATGTATGCACATGCATAGAAATAACCCTGCACATACAGAAACGCCCACTATCTGTCCCATGCAAATGTTCTGGTCCATGCAAACAGACCAGAATATCCCCCATAGGACCTTATTTTGATCCACGCACAACACTGCAAAGTTCTGCTGCAAAGATCCCCCCTCCCCCCCCCCATTCGCCGAATTCGCCCCTGCGTGCCTGAGAATGGATGTTTTACATAAACATCCATTTGCAGCCTTGGGTGTGGGGACCAAATCATTTGATGGTCGCCGACCATCGAATGATTTGGAACAAGCATGCAATACTAAGTCACTCGAAGGTCTCTTAGTTTTGTCTGTCACTGCCTAATTCCATGGTAATGACAAGTGTTTCCATGGGCGCATCCCCTCGCAGCCGCCCTGAGTTTGCCCCTGCGCATAGTCAGGTGTCTCTACTACCACTTTGTCCAATGTAAAACCATTGCCCTATATTTTCATAGGGAGCAGACTGCTAAAATGCTAAATGCCACTCATCACTTATTGTACTTCTACCCATCTTAATCAGATAACATTTCTTTTTTCAACATAAAATTATCATGACCTCCCAACTGCTCTTACCTCACTCTCCAGTGGTTCTGATGTCCATTCATACACCATATCTGTTTCTTTCTGTCCCTCACATAAATCAGGGTCGTAAGATTCTGTGCCATCCACAATCAAATCTCTTTCTGTAGACCAAGTCCGTCTTGATCCTCCATGTATCTGGGCCACCAGCAAACTATGTTTTACTTCAAATCTATGTGTGACATTGTCTGAAAGGGGTGTGCCTTGGAGGTGGATGGTAAAAATTATACAGTGCTTTCCAATGTTCAATTTGCCTCCAGGAATGTTTAGCAGAGTGTTGGAGGTGTCCAGGTTTGTTAGGTTTAATATTTTGCCATAGCAAACTGGTCCTTTGTACAACTGCCATAGATATAATGCCCTATATTTGGTGCAGCCTTTTAGATCGACACTTACCTCAAAACCACCACCAAAAGCTGGGTACACAACTGGGGGAGATTCCACCAGCCAGGCGTGTGGCTGTTCACAGTTTAGTGGCCTTACAATTACTGTTGTATGAGCACTAATCAAGCTCACAAGATTAAACACAGATACTCGAATCACAAATTTTCCTGTATGGTTGAAACAATGTTCAACAGACCTCTCTACACCTGTGAGATTTTTTTCAGAGTCTTCAACTGTCCAGTGGAAGAGTAAATCCGAACCATCCGATATAACAGCAGTAAATGTGATACATTGACTTAGAAAGACCTCTTTACTGTTGCTTTCCAAATAAACACTAGTCACTGGTGCCTGTATCATCACAGATGATATGAGTGAGGAGAAACTGCAAGCATTGCTAACATTGAGAAGAATATGGAGTTTTCCTAATTCCAGAGGAGTTAATTCTACCCTACGTCCTTTAAGAAAATGATCAGGCTGACCAAGTTGTTTGAAGGTCCAATCAAAGCGTGAGAAATGTCCAACTTCCAGCGTGGCATTTAAAAGCAGAATCTGCCTTACTGGCCAAGCAGAGGGCAGACTCAGTACTGTGAGACCTCTTACTTTGTCCAGTACATGAATGCTAAGGTTAAAATTGGCTCTGCTGACATTGTTGAATGCATAGGCCAAAACTTCATATATGCCAGAGACGTTAAAGAAAACTTGACCACATTTTTGAAGTAGTACGTGAGACAGATTCATCTGTGGAACAGTTAGTGTGAAGGTAACATTTGTGCCACTTTGAACACTGTAACAAAAGTTGACCTCTTGTCCTGTACAGATATTGCTCCTCTCTGTACTGACAATGAAGCCAGTTACTATATCCTGCACAAGTAACATATGAGAAATGCTAGCATTGCTCACCAAGTTCCAAACCTGAAGCTGCAGCCAATACTGACCAGGCTCCGTGAAGGTGTGTGACACATTCTGTGTACTATATATGTAATGTCCATTAATTCCAGAGACTGTCCATTCCCACATCAACTCAGTGCCATGTTCTGCAAAGCCACGCAATAAAACTGATTTGTGTGGCATCACTACTTGAACGTTATATGTCCCTTTAATGTCAATGCTAATGTTGGACACAGCTTCTTGCACTGTCAACTCTGTTGACACAGTGCTTGAACTCAAAGCATTGGATACGGTAACAGTAATTACCTTTGTGCCTGGGGTGAAGAATTTTAAAGTAAATGTCTGATTTTGGCTGGTATGTACAGATGACCCCTCCCCAAGATCCCATGCATACTGCAAGCCACTGCCAGATTGAACATGCGCAGCTAGGCTTACAGGTGTGCCAAGGGGTACAGCCCCAAGAGAACTTTGTATAGAGACATTATGTATCCTCTCTAGGATTTGGAGACTGTACTGTGCATATACCGATCCTAATGCATTTCCTACCCAAACCTCTGCAAGCAATTCTCCCAAATCAGATGGGTAGAAAGTGATAAAGGAGTTTTGGCTTTCCCACGGCCCTGGTTTCAAGACCCAGTGGTAGGTAAGGTTAGAACCTTTGACCACATGAGCTGTAAGAGTAAGGGGCTCAGCAAGTCCAGCACACCCACGCACATGTGTGTTCTCTTGCCATATGCTAAGACCCTGCACTTGCTCTTGCACCTCCACCATGACAAAAGCCTGGGCAGAGCTCACCTTATTTTCTGCCTGCACGCTAACCATAAAGATGCCAGGGTCAGAAAATCTGTGCGAGATGTTTGAGGGCCCACTTATATATGGACATAAGTCACATAATGACCAGTAATACTGCACAACATCCCCCCTAGAAAGAGATGCCAAGAAACTGACAGCTTCATTAGACTTTGCTAGTACATGATCAGCACTCAGAGACAGTGCTCTGATAGGGGCTTGTACATACAAGGTAATGGATGCTTTACTTTGGCTCACATTGTTCTTTGCATGGACAGTAACTGTTATGTTGCCTGACACATGGAAGGTGTGTGTAACATTTTGCTCAATATAAGCAGATGTTGAATCACCAAAATGCCAAATAAACTGAGCGGAGACATCCGGCCTGATCTTAGCAGTGAATATGTTCTCGGCGTCACTCGGGATCACATCTCCACCACTGTGCTCTATAGATACAGAAACAATTGGCTGCTGCACGTTCACGTAACACTGCACTTGATGCTGGCTCACATGATTCAGAACTAATACTGTTACATTGTATTGTCCTTCATGCTTGTAGGTCCAGCTAATGTCTGGTGAGGATGTATGAATAGGTAGCATACCTAGCCCAAAATCCCACTGATACCAGTACTGGTGGTGATGATCTGGTAAAGGTTGCACCAATGTGTAGAAGAGAACCGCCTGGGATACATTAGCTACCGTATTCGATGCATTAAGGGTCACAGTGATGATCTTCTCTTCTGCGGTTATGACTCTTTTATACACATCACTCCCTACATCTCCACTCACCAACACCTGCAGTGTGTAATTACCAGCACTGAGATAAGTATGAGCCGCATCAGGATTTCCATGGACAATAACAGGTGGACTGCCATCGCCAAAGTCCCAGCTGAATCTAAGCAATGTGCATGGTAGCTTGAGGGATGCACTAAATTGGGTGGAGATTAGGGTGGTGGCAAATGCAGGGATTATGTTGGTGATTTGTATTCTGTAAATGTGCACAACGAGTGATTTGCTGATAGAGCTCAGAGCATTCCTACCAATTACCATAACTGTATAATTACCCTCTTGGTTGTATCTATGTTTTACTTGGGCAACTGACTGATTAAGGTAGGATTTACCATCCCCCATGTAGAAGCTCCATGTAACATTTGTGCCCAGGGTTACCGAGCAAGTCACTATAGTGTCTGCACCCAGCTCAGTAGGCCCGTTGCTCAGTACTTGAATCCCCTCAATCTGCTGTACAGTAGAAATAATCAATGTGGTTTTCACATGGCTTCGTCCATTACTGGCAGTTGCTGTTACATTATAAGTTCCAAAAGACGTGTAGACGTGTGCCATCTGTAGGTCATTACTTTGTACAACTTCGGAGTTATCACCAAAATTCCAAGTAGCCGTCACTGCAAAATGGGAGGGAAGGCAAACAATGGAGAACATTGCAGATTTCTGTAGTTCCAGGGATGAATGGTCTACTCTCAGGTTCAAGGAGGTCAGTGGTAGGACAGCTTTTAATACCACTGAACGTGTGATCTCTGAGCCACTATTATATGCGATCACTTTTACTTCATATTGCCCTGTGATTAAAAACAAAACAAGATTAAAGTTTCACTTCACAAATTTATATTGCAGTTATATTCATGATCTCACCTTCCTGGGTATAGCTGTGACTTTCTGTAATGTTCAGAGTGATGAACGGGTCTTTAGAGGTTTGTAGGTGCTGGAGATCATTTGGAACAGGAACACTTCTATTTAGCAGTGGGCTGCCATCTCCAAAGTTCCAGCTGTGCAGAAGAAACAAGATACAATCAACAGATAAAGAATATAATAATAATAATAATAATAATAATAATAATGATACTTTATATAGCAATGTTTCTCCATTAGAACTCAAGGTGCTTAGTAAAACCTATACCCTTTTAATAAAGTGATTAGGGAACTCCCCATACTCCCAGAAACCTCCTGGAGGACTCAGTCCTTCCATTCTTTTCTATCAGTGCTCATGAGAGTTCTACTAGACCAGGGATCCCCAAACAATAAAAATAATGACAGGATCCCAGCAAGTTACTGCAGAAGGTCATCACATCACATGTGTAGTCAGCAGACAGCACATACATGGCAGCATTGTGGAGGCTCAAAATTATGGGAGGAGTCTAAAATAACAGACCATTCAACAGATTTTTCAGACACCTTGAATCACTGACTCAGATTAGAAAAGTCATCAGCCTGATGGTCCGCAAAATGGAGTCGTGACCCCATGCTGAGCAGTTCGGGACCCACTTTGGAGTCAGGACCCACAGTTTGAGATGTGCTGTACTAGAGAACTGATTTGCTAGTAGAATAATGCTTTGAACTCTTAGCAGAAATGAGGAGGAAGTGGCAGAACCAGGAGGTGGCTACAATATGTAACAAATAGCTGGGCCATTATCCAACATTGCGTCACTTTTATGATCTATAACTGAGCAACCTTAGTACCCAGAAGTTGGTTACAAAAAAGCACAATAAAGTTGCAAGTAGTCACGGGTCTTCTTTTATATTAAAGACACCTGAGGTGTTTTAAAGGCAGTTCTGTACACATTTAACACCTGGTTGCAAGCTTTTTTTATATTAAATAAACATTATCCATCATTGTGTATTCCAACAGTAAATGGTATTATCTGTTTTGTTTATAATGACATCATTAACTATAAGTAATCAGTACACATAAGTTTTGCATGGGAATTAAGGGCCTGATTCTGGTTTACTTGCAAAAGCAAGTTATCTCTCTAATGGACAAAACCATGTGCACTGTAGATGGGGCAGATGTAACAGGTGCAGAGAGAGTTACATTTTCAGGTTTTTTTTATTTCAAATCGATATCTATATTGCAGTGTAAAAATAAAGCAGACAGTATTTAACCTGCACAGAAACATAATAAAACCCAAATCTGACTCTCTCTCTCTGCACTTGTTACATCTGCCCCCCCCCCCCCCCTGCAGAGCACATGCTTTGTCCATTAGACAGAGAATGTGCTTTTGCGAGTGAACCAGAATCAGGCCCTAAATGTAAATGTGTTATGGGGATGCTTGCAGAAGATGTACATGCTCTACCTACAACACTTTAATAAGGTCATTTGGTTTCAACAAACAAAACAAGTATTTGCTGGGTTTTTGGATGGGAATGTCTCAGTAGAGGCCATCCGGGATTCTGTAGCAATAAACAATGAAATTATGCCAAATCAAAGTTATGTGGTGTAGAACGGACAGCAAGAGAAGAGTCACACTGGGTAAGTGCCATGATACACAAACAAGGCGATGGCCTGACTAACCGAGCAGCAAATTTCTAGGGTCATTTATGACTTGAAAAAAGAAAGTTAAAATAAAATGTACATTTTTAATGGCAGACGAGGGCACCTTTATAATTGTCTATTTCTGTCCTTTGCATTATAATGTACAATAATATTTTGTTAGATATATATATATATTCTAATAAATCATCTAATCAGTTACAACACATACAGCATTTTGCACTAGTGTATAATTACTGGGTGCTGGATGACTGCCCAACAGTCAGGATCCCGACAATCAGTATACTGACATCGGAATTGCGACTGTTCACTTGTCAGTCAGGATCCTGACTGACAGGGGCTATTCTCCCTAGGGAGGACCCACAACCCCCATAAAGTGAGTATAGAACCTGTGTTTTTTGGCTTTTTTATGCTTGTCTCCCTGTAGAAGTAGCAGCAATTGGGATTCAGATGTCAGTATACTGACCGTTGGAATGCTGACCGCCAGCCACAAATACCACAACCATAATCAATGCTGCACAAATCAAGGTACATGTCTACCCTCCCTTTTCAGAGATATATACCATTTGCACTACAAGTTGGATGTGTCCCGTTTATAGTATAGGGAGACACCCAATCTCTGTTATTTTAAAGTTTATTCAAGAAGCATTTCCATTTTTTTTGAGTAGACAAGACCATTGATCCCTGCCCACTGAAAGGAACACCAATAAAATGGCACTATTCTCCATTTTATTTAATTTCAATAACCTCCCTGAAATCTCATTTTTTTGCATTGCCCTGCAAAACTATATTCTCTGTGCATTGTAATAAATTCCCTCACACATACCAAACTTCAATCTTGTGCTAACTACAGTAGCTCATGTGCAACTAATGAAATGGAATATAGGCAAGCTCCCCGGAAAGAGAGAAAATATTAACAGAGAAGAATAATAACTGTGGAAAAACAATGATTTTGTATTATGAAAACCAGCACCTTATGTTCACTGTAGATGACCTTTCCATCTGAATCTGGAAACACATTTCCTGAGCCTCGTTGACCAGTAGAACAGTGGAGACAACAAGGAGTTCAGCATTCTGTGGTTGGGAGATCCCATGTACTTTTATGACCATGTCCACCTCCTGAGAACTGATAGGGTTCTGAGCAAGTACCTAAAAAAACAAACACAAAAGAATAGGGAAGACCTGGAGATGTGGGACCCAAATCATGTAATGCCGCATTCACAATTATAAGGCCGAGTTCATGTACTCTAGAAATACTCTCAAAAACAGAACTAGCTGGTTGTCTGTCAGGATGCTAAAGAAAAGCAAAGTTATTACAATTCTACTTTCATACACTAATGCAACCTGATACAGTGTCTGCCTGGACCATGAAGGGCCACCTGGGGATAGGTAGTAGTAATAGTAGCAGCAGTAGTAGTAAGGGCCTATGTGTAGGAGTGTGGTGAATTTCCAGAGGGGGTGTGGCCAGCTGCCACAGAGGCTTGTCTAACCATTAGAGAATGCATGGTCCTATCCACACTACGGATCCCAGCACAATCAACGCTACATATTCCCTTCACACTGTGAAATTGCTGCAGTTAGTGCCATCAATCAAATGTATTAATTAGACAATACCATTGCTCCCACACTTACAGCTAGATGAGGTGCAACTGTTGCCTTTAACCTCTGTTTAATCAGGTGACAAACATAATATGCTTCAGCAAATCTATACACATTTTAGCAGGGCCCCGCAGCTCTGTCAGAGGGTAGTGGCCCGGACATCTCTCCCCAGTTGCCCACCCTTTCACTGTCCAGCTTGAGCCCCCATGCCCCGCCCGCCACCCAGCTCCTAGTTGATTAGCCCGGCGGCACATTGTGACTGCGCAATCACTGCACAGTCACATGCATCCTAAAGTTGCCGGCGCCAGGACTCGGCACAGGAATCCCCAACCGCAGCTTGACGTCATGACGTCATGCCGTGCATGACGGACAACAACCCAAGAGCAGCGCAGCAGCACAGTCACGAGACTGCTGCGTGTCCAGTGTCCGTGTAGTGAGTCGGGCAGTAAGTGAAGGGAGGGGAGGGGGGAGATGGGATGGGGGGGGGGGGGGGGACTGGAAATCAGTCCCGGGCCCCAAAATTCCTATTGGCAGCCCTGGTCTCACATGGTAATTTCCATATGTATGATGGTAATATGGTATTTATTTATTAACAGTTTCTTATATAGCGCATACATATTACGCAGCGCTTTACAGAGAATATTTGAACATTCACATTAGTCCCTGCCCCAGTGGAGCTTACAATCTATATTCCCTACCACATACATGCACACACATTCATTCTAGGGTTCGTTTTTGTTTGGAGCCAAATAACCTACCAGTATATTTTTGGATTGTGGGAGGAATCAAATGGTATATGTATAATGTTAGTATCAAGGCTCAAAGCAAGAGAGGACATGGAAGTGAACTCTGTGAGCAAGAAGCAAGGGAATGGGAAAGGGAGGAAATGTGATGCGAGATACACAAGACAAACAATGGGCTTACCTTTAGTAGAAACACACCTGGAGTTCTGAATGTCACTACATAGCTTGGACCCCTGTATGAGAACCCTTCTTTGTTATCCATCATCCATGTGTATGTAACCGATGAGCCATGTATAAGTTCAGCTGTGAAAATCTGAGAGAAAAGACTGTCAGGGCATAGAAGGATGTGGTGTATGGAGGGGATACATTACTTTATACATTGATAAAATATCTGTCAGACCAATAGATATTTTATCTAACTGACACCCAGCAGATATAATGGGTATACACTGCAAGATATTTCAGTATATGGCCAAATTATATCTTTGTTCCTCCCCTAGGGAAGAGACATTTTCCAGGTACTTCCCTGTTAAGGGACAGGGAAAATGTGGGTTGGCTGGCAGCGCCAGTGCATACACCATACCATGCGGCCAACCTATTATTGGACCTATAAGAAAAAGCTTGTCCAATAACAGAGAAATCCTCTAGAAAATTGCATAATGTGCCCATCAATAGAAATTAATTTGCATTTCAGTATGAAACGTGGAACTATACAAATAGCTTCTTCATTTGTACCTTTAATAGGACACTAATAAGCCTGAAGCTATAGATGGAGAGGCAGCAGAAGGCACAGTTACTCACCCGTGTCTGGTTAAACTGAAAGTTATTGGGTCCATGAGTAACAATACGAAGTCCCTGAATAGCATCATGTGACTTGATTGCCATTGTGAGATTTTTGACACTGATGTCATTGGTCAGAATAATGCTAAGTGTGATAGTTTGTGGATTGTCTATGAACAACTCCATACAGGCAAACATTAAATCCAAGTTCTGGGTGTGGCAAATAGGCAATAAAGATGTTACAGCCAAAGGACATTCCTGCTGCATCATTGACTCTCCACTCTGGATTGTTGTTGACCACTGAACATGAACAGGAGTTGCACTCCGAGCACTGATAACCACCAGACTTGGACCTTGAGTAGCAACATGCAAAGAGTCGTTGCCCGGTGTAGGGTAAACAATCTGCAAATCAGTGAGAGGACTCAGAACAGTCACCTCACAGCTAGCTACAGTTGAGCTAATTGCATTGTTCAAGACAGCGTTGACTGTGTATGTCCCGACTCCATGAAAACCCCACAGCAATGAGGAGATTGCAAGGCTTCGTAACTCTGATAGATATATCATACGAAGGTCACAAACCACATTATCAACCCAGCTATTCGAATCTATGAGAAGAGACTCTTTTAGCCATCCTCGGTGTACCATGCTGATATAACTTTGCCGCCAAGCTGAATCAGAGCTGGTGGGGCAGTGGAGGAAAGTTCCCCTGTCGCCTGTGTGTTGTATAGAAAGGACATCATCGGGGTGCACAGAGTGAGACAAGTGAGACAGGAGGACCTGTAAGAGAAAAAGAGCGTTAATCTCCTATATATTTGGCTACATCTGTCACTCAAAGTGGGTGTCTGTGTCTATAACGCTCTGTTCCTGGACTTTCCTCTTAATGTGTGATTGCCTTCATCTGTGCTGAACACCTTTCTGAGAAATTAACCTGTTTAAAACAGGTGATGGCAATCATACATTAAGGGGAAGTCTAGAAACAGAGCATTGTGTCCCTCCTGGAGAGGGTCATGTTGGGAGGTATGTGACAGAGAACCAGCCCAGTGAGCCCACAGACAGTGCCAGACACCCACTGCCTTCCCATGTTGCCCAGCACTGCTACTCCACAGCCACCAGGTGAGCGCCCCCCTCCCGCGATTTGCGGCAAAACCTCCCCCCCCCCGCGCGCCCCCCCCTCCCGCGATTCGCGGCAAAAACACCCGCTCCCCCGCGACCCCCCCTACCGCGATTCGCAGCAAAAACACCCCCGTGACCCCCCCTCCCGCGATTCGCTGCAAAAAGAACCCCCCCACGACCCCTCCCGCAATTCGCAGCAAACCCTCCCCCGTGACCCCCCCCCCCCCGATTCGCGGAAAAAACACCCCCCCGCGACCTCCCTCCCGCGATTCGCGGCAAAAAGAACCCCCCCGCGACCCCCCCTTGCACGATTGGCGGCACCCCCCCTGCGACCCTCCTCCCGCGATTCGCGGCACCCCCCCCCCCCGCAATTCGCAGCAGCCCCAGGATTAAATGGCACATGCAAAACACTGACATGGCTATGGTCGACAATGAAAAAGGTTGACATGAGTTTTTGAAGATTTATTTTTAATTTTTTTAATTTTTTCATATTCATTGTCATGTGTCGACATGGACACCAATGAAGTGGCACACTTATGTCAACATTTACATGTGTTGACCTTTCTGTGTTGATTTTTTCTTGTGGCGATTCGCGTCACACCCCCCCGCAACCCCCCCTCCCGCGATTCGCGGCACCCCCCGTGACCCCCCACCTCCCGCAATTCGCGGCAACCCCCCACCGGAACCCCTGTGAACCCCGCCCTCCCGCGATTCGCGGCACCCACCCCCGCAATTCGCGGCACCCCCCGTGATTCGCGGCAGCTCCAGAATTAAATTGCACATGGAAAACACTGACATGGCTATGGTCCACAATGAAAAAGGTTGACATGAGTTTTTGAAGTTTTTTTGTCATTTTTTGAATATTTTCATATTCATTCTCATGTGTCGACATGGACACCAATGAAGTGCCACACTTATGTCAACATTTACATGTGTTGACCTTTCTGTGTTGATTTTTTTCTTGTGGCAATTTGCGTCACCACCCCCCCACAACCCCCGCTCCCGCGATTCACGGCACACACACACACACCTCCCCCGCGATTCACGGCACCCCACCCCGTGACCCCCCCACCCGTGATTCACGGCACACCCCCGCGACCCCCCCTCCCATGATTCGCCGCAACCCCGCCCCGTAACCCCCCCTCCCACGATTCGCGGCACCCACCCCCGCGACCCCCCCTCCCGCAATTCGCGGCACCCCCCCGTGATTCGCGGCAGCTCCAGAATTAAATTGCACATGGAAAACACTGACATGGCTATGGTCGACAATGAAAAAGGTTGACATGAGTTTTTGAAGGTTTTTTTTTTTCATTTTTTGAATGTTTTCATATTCATTCTCTTGTGTCGACATGGACACCAATGAAGTGCCACACTTATGTCAACATTTACATGTGTTGACCTTTCTGTGTTGATTTTTTCTTGTGGCGATTCACGTCACACCCCCCCCACCCCCCCGCAACCCCCACTCCCGCGATTCACGGCACACACACCCCCGCGATTCTCGGCACCCCACCCCGTGACCCCCCCTCCCGTGATTCACGGCACACCCCCCGCGACCCCCCCTACCATGATTCGCCGCAACCCCCGCCCCTGTAACCCCCCTCCCGCGATTTGCGGCAACCCACCCCGCGACCCCCCTCCCCCGATTCTCTGCAATCCCTCCCCTCCTGCGATTCGCAGCATCCACCCCCCCACAACCCCCCCTCCTGCAATTCGCGGCACCCCCCACGACCCCCCCTCCTGCAATTCGCGGCACCCTCCGCGACCCCCCCTCCCGCGATTCGCGGACACCTAAGTTGCAATACAGGGCATCTTTCATACAATTCTAACCATATTTCTCATATACAAACGTTCACAAATTAAGGGGGCGCAGCCCCTTACGACGGTGTGAAGAGCGCCCGTAGGGCGCGATGAATCACCTAGTTCAGAATAATTAGCTTAACCCTATATAATAAAGGGCTAATGCTGCTCCTCACATCTAAGTTTTATGGCACACCTGTGGCCACTAGATGGCGACTCACAGAGAAATTCATTCAGGACACATAGCCTCCAGTGCTGACTTTACTGTTATTTTGTTCCATGATTTTGACGGGCTGGTAACTAATTCATAATAATGAGATAAACACAGATTTTGGAGAAAATGGCGCACTCCACTGGGGGATCTGCCTGTAGTAGCACTCGAGAGTCTAATCCTTATGACTCAATAAATACATGATGTCCCCTGTCGACTGAGTGATATCCATACCTCCCAACAGTCCCGAAAACCGCGGGAATGTCCCGGTTTTCAGGGACATTCCCTCGTCTCTCCCGCGGCCGGCATTGTACCGCAGCGAGGGGGGGGGCTGTTGGGAGTCCCCCCTGTCGGCTGCTGAGCAGCGGTGAATAAACTCTGTGCGCATGCGCACAGCCTCTATTCCCGCAGCCAGGGTGCTGGGGGCATGGCTAGAGGCTCACAGAGCCTCTGGGTCATGCCCCCATAGCGTCAAAATGGGGGCGTGGCATCGCCGGAGAGCCGCGAGTATAGGCCATGCCCCCGAAATTAGGCCACAACCCCTGTCCCTCCTCCGTCCCCAGGGAAGTTGGGAGGTATGGATAGCCACCACAAAAAAAAAATTCCTACTTCATAATGTGGTATGTACCATTATCCTTATCAAATTTTATATTTAGATTGTTCCATTTGTGAGAATAGTTTTTATACATTCCTTTTCATGAGTTATTCAGAGTTATGTATGCAGCATACACACGTATATCAAACTCAGAGCACTTTTGAAAACTAACCTCTAATCTTTAATGTAACCTTTATTAAAATATCAAGTTTTCCCCTTTCAGACAGCAAGCATAATGTATACAGATAGACTAATATTAAACTAATAAGTTGTGCTTATTTGTGATCTTTTAATATTCATACATTTTGCTTGTAAAAGTTGTTGTGCCTCTTTCATCCTCTAGAGGGCACCACAAGGTGAAATATCCCTGTAAAGGTAAAATAGAATCCAGCTGGTGGTATTTTATAATCTTGATTATAATATTTTGAATCACATATACATTAAACCCTTTGAGTGCCAAGTGAAGTTGTCAAAATAGGTGTGAAAATTGGCAAGCAAACATTTGTATTTATCATAATGACCTGTAATGTTTACCTTATATAGGAAATATAATCTTTTTTTTTCCACAACATTTTTTATTTATTTATTTACAGTTTCTTATATAGCGCAGCAGATTCCGTTGACAGTAAATTGTTGACAGTGATAAACCAAACTGGGTAACAACAGACAGACTTGGAGGTAGGAGAGCCCTGCTGCAAGCTTACAATCTATAGCAGGGGTGGCCAACCGGTCAGAGGTAAAGAGCCGAAAAATATCAGTCGTCAAGCCAAAGAGCCGAAGGCGCGCGCGCCAAAAAGGGGCGTGATCGGGGGAGTGGTCAGGGGCGTGGTCATATGACACAAGGAGAGTGGCCACATGACAAAACTTTATGCCCCCAGTGCCAGATATGCCCACCACAGTGCCAAACATCATATGCCCCCCACAGTGCCAAACATCATATGCCCCCCACAGTGCCAAACATCACATGCCCCTCAAAGTGCCAAACATATGCCGCCCACAGTGCCAAACATCATATGCCCCCACAGTTAGGAAGCTGGGCCCTCCAGCACAGGTGTTGCCCACAGTGCAACACCTATGCTGGAGGGCCCAGCTTCCTAACTAAAGGGCCCACCTAGAGGGCCAGGAGGGCCCAACAAACAAATGAGCCACGGGCCAAGAGGGCCCGACTAATGCGCACACAGGCCAGAAGGGCCTGAATTTGCCCACGGGCCTAGTGCCCGACACCCGGTGGTCTAGGGTGGATGGAGGGTAGGAGGCCAAAGGCCCCTACCTGGTGTTGGGAGAGGCCGCTGGGGGGAGCTTCGTCAGCTCTTTTGCTTCCCACCCCCGCTGGCCTCTCCGGGAGCCATCTTCTTTTTTTCTTGCAGAAGGCGCCGGAGATCTTCTGTCTTGATCCCGGCGTCTTCTGGCCTCTTCAGCGGCGCCGGAACTCTTCTCCCCGCCGCCGTCTTCTGCGCCATCCTCCGGCGGCTTCTCGCGTCTTCAGGAGCGCTCCTGCGCTCCGCCGGCGTGGAGAAGACTTTTTGCCCTCCCGCTGGCGTCTGATGTCAGACGCCGGGGGCAGGGCGGAAACGGCGCGGCGAGCGAGCCGCGGGTTGGCCACCGCTGATCTATAGGGACATAGGAGGGAAACAGAAGGACAGGCACCAGGAATAGCATAGCAGTCCCAACAAGTTACAAGTCCAGAAGGGAAGCTATATAATACATAAGTGCCTCAGAGGGTTATGTGTGTGGTACTTAAATATGATAGAGTTGCCTGAAGAGGTGCGTTTTCCAATAATGAGTAAATTAATTTTGTATTTGTGGAAAGTTAAATCTGAATTTTTCATTAAGATGATCCATTTTTTAAATGATTATTTGTGTTGTTAATAACATTATAATTGTAAATATCTGAACTATAGTATATGCATGGCTCACATTTCCTGGATTGCCCAGGTTACAAAATGCAATGACCCGTTTAGTCACCACAATACAGTATATTAATGGTCTGAGGTTAACTATATCACCAATGTTAGTGCATGATCTTATGAATTACCCATAGGATTGGGTATGGTTCAGTAACTGGGCTAAAACGTGTGGAAACCAAAAACTATCCACAAGCTCATCAGAGCCAAATACATTATGGAACCGATGTCAGGGCTCCCTTCAGCAACGGTCAAGTTTGTCTGGGAGTAGGTGGCCTCCAAATGGCTCACAAATAGACACAAGTACATGTCATGGATGGCTATCCAAGGGGACTTGCCCCACCAGTCATTCAAGCACTCCCGAAACTTGTGTAGGTACAAACATTGTCCCTGGTGCTTCATTAATGAGGAAACATCTATGCACCTGGGACTGCGTCTACCCATAGTTGTTGTTGGATGCCCTTGAGACTGAATTTAAAGACTCTGTGCCCAGGAATTGTCTTTCATACCTTTTGGTACTGTATGGATTATTCCCAGGCACCTACACGTATGGGGCGACCCAGGAAGCCTGGCGTCTTATAAACCGTGTTAAGGACGCTTTGTGGTGTGGTTTGCCAGATATCGTGTCATACTTCGGAGGGGGTTCACAGCCTGCTCAGAGACTATTCCATTCGTGATAGTCCTGAAGAAGAAGAGGACTAAACCCCTCTTCTTCTCCTTTGAACTGTATTATAAGACTTTGGGACCGTGGCCCCTTCCCCCTCACTTCACAATGTCTGATGTTTTGTTGATGTCTTTCTATTTATTGCCCTCCCCTTATATGTGTCTGTCTGGTCAATAAAACTTCAGGCTTGTGATTCCCCCTTCCTCACACCCCTACTCTCCACACCCATAGTCTTTTATACTGTTTTGTAATGTTACCGTTAGAATGCATAGTGCATAGTTTAGTCTATAGTGTGAGTTTATCTTCTACTGTATTTTATAATATGTATTATACTGTCTGCATGTGTACTGTGTTTTGGCTGTGCTGCGACACAGCATATATGTTATAAATGTTATTGTCTGTTTTTTGCATACTTTATGTACAATAAAGACCTGCTTTTTCAATCTGGGCCAAAAGGGTAAATTGATCACTGCTATTCTGACCCATTATTAAAAGTTCTATGGGAATTAGATGATTAACTAAGGGGTCAATCCTATTAGGTCCGAAGGGATTAAGGTGCCATTCGGGTGCTGTTTTCATGTGTTTAAATGCTGGAAACCCGATTCAGCCCGAAATCGCACCCTTCATTGGGCCGATTTCACTTAAAATTGCTCGCACCCCTATGGAGGTGCAAATGCTTTTAAGCAAATTCAGCCCGCCATAAAGTGCACCCAGTGCCGGGATGATTCACACTCACAAATCAACCGCACACAATAGGATTGGCCAGTTAGGCTTCTAGTTCCACCTAAATTGATATGCTATCACTAGTTGGGGGCTCTAGATGATACAAAGAAGCCCTAACCCCAAGTACATGGGTGTTTTCCCCATAAAGCAGGGGAAACAAAAATATTTAAACACTTGTTACTCATACTTGCAATAAAATGCTGAGATGATGATAGTGATAAGAGGATAGCAGTAGTACATACACACCTTCGTAAATCGACTTCATAAAGAAGAGTAATGGGGCCTACACATGGGGCAACACTGCTGACTGATCTGAGCAATGTAGATCGTTCAGCACACAATGCTGCACAGCAATGTGTCAGCGCTGTGTGCTGTGTGATCTGTCAGGGCCCGTGTTCACCGTTAGACCACTGGCCCTGACTGGCAATTAACTAGACTTATCCAGCATGCTGATTTAAAAAAAAAAAAGTTATTTAGCCAGTAATGCAGTTATATATACTTACTTGGATGTTTCTCCTTCTGTTGCTGGGAGAGAAATGAAGCAGCATGTCACTGACTGGTGAGTACAGTGGTGGAGTACCTATATATCGAGGAGGGCATGCGTAGCCCTTGGAGGAGTAAGACGTACAGGGATGATCCAGCTCTAGGCAGTTTTCCGTAAGTGGACACCACTGTTTCCCACTTGGACATCCCCCTGTTGTGTTACACAAGGGCTGAGGATAGCATGTAGCAAATGGAGACTTCATTAATTCACATCCTTTATGAATACAAATAAATATGAGGAAATTGTTACAGATTGCATTGAGCAGTTATTTAAGAAGAACAAGAAAAAGCAATACATTAAGGGGGCCATTGTGTTTGGCTCGCTAAGCAGCTAAAACCTACCAGGTGGAAGCAAGTGTAGCTCTGGGCTGCAAAATGGGCGCAGGATCTGAACTCGAGCCTGGAACTCATGTTGCAAAGGATGAACTCCCAAATCCAGGGCAAGAAGAGTTCCAGAATGGCTAAACCAAAGGCCAGGAAACACCATTATCTACAGTAAAGTTGAAACACAGGAGAACATCATTATTTTGTCACTAATGAGCCTTTTCCATATGGTTTAGAGCCATTGTAGTAACATGTTTTTTTAAATATAATTTTATATATAATATAATTAATATGATGATAACATATATACAAATTGTTGGCAAAGTATATAGTAGTGCTTGTGGTGTTAGACGACACATGTTTTTGGAAGAATAACCAGGAATTGTGGTTTATTAAGTGAACACAGAGTTAACAGTAGTACTGAAATGGTTAACTTGTAGGTATGTAGTACATAGCATTCAGGTACAGGTGTAGCAAGTAATTACAGGCAGGTGTAAGGTAGAGGTGTGCAGACTTTGTTATGGTCTGTGAGGACTGACAGCGGGGTTTAGCACTACAGCGCTATACACTGGCAACTCTGCCTCTGGTCGGAGGTGATTGACAGCTCAGGGCCTGGTGGCGTTAACTGTCGGGGCCCAGGATGCGCTGTTATACTAATTGTGTCATCCTGTCTCAACGGGGCATGCTGACAATGCCTTCTGTAAAGGCGCACTGTCTCTCTCTCAGGACAGCGCAGGACACACAGCTGAAGGAGCGCTGTCTGCTTGTCCTGGGTGCACAGCACGGGACACACACTGAGGTAATGGCGCACTGGCGGACTCTACACACAGCACTCTGACTGAAACAGAAGAGCGTGCTGTCACCAATGGACAGGGCAGCCTGCAGGGATACTGGGGACCACCAACATGTCACTTTCATCTGATATGTACAGTAAGATTTGTTTATACTTTATAATGTACATTAAATTGTATTTTCTATGAATTGTGCTGTGAGTTACACATTCATTTTCTACCACTATAAGGAATGTTTGTTGATGGGGTTGATGCTGAGTGGCTGTATTAGTGGGTAGCTGCAAAAGCCTGAATTAAGCGATACATCCCATTACTTATTGGGTACATACTGGTATTAATAAAGCCAATATGTACCTAGAAATGCAAAGAATATTGCAAAGGACAGATCTCTATTAAGAGCGGTCATTTGAGACCAGAGGACTTTTGGGTTTAATGAGTCCTTCTGTGCAAACACCGTATGATGTTTGAGCCGAAGGAAACTGGGGATTCCTCTCAGATGCAAATGTGAAAATAACTTATAGGCTTCTATTGTCTGCTGGGCCCAAAGCTATTTTCAGAGTTTTGTCAGCAATTCCATATGTAATGTAATACAGAATAATACAGAACATGGCAAGATTTCTCAGCATTTTTTTCCTTAATGCATCCTGTCCCCTATACTTTATGCTAATGTCCATAAGGTAACACATTGGCACTGATTGTATACTACATTTTATATATACGGTGCCACAAGTGGCTCACAGCACCGTACACATGGCACACATTAGAACAATACAGAGTTACACAGAAATTAACTTTACAGTAAATGAAAACTAAGGACCTAATTCAGACCTGATCGCTCATCTGCAAATTTGCAGATGATTGCGAGTACATAGCTGCCCAGAAAGAAAGAAAACCAACCCAGTGTAAATCTAGTCTACCATTACAAGATCTTTCTATAAACATAGCAGGTAATGCAGTGAGGGTAGAGGAAAAGCGGAATTTAAAATGCCTCTATCTGAATGCTAGGATTATAACCGGAAAGATGGGGGAACTAGAGACCTTAGCCTCAGAAGAACACTTTGATCTGATAGGTATCACTGAAACTTGGTGAGACGAGTCACATGAGTGGGAGGCTAACATAAATGGTTACAGTCTGTTTAAGAAAAATAGATCAGGTAGAATGGGAGGGGGGTGTATGTTTATATGTTAAACATTGCCTGAAACCTCACATAAGCAAAGATATTTATGTGGGAACAGAGGAGACGGTAGAATCTCGATGGGTGGAAATTGCAGGTAATAATGGTGTGAAAAAGCTAATAGTAGGGACATGATATAAACCACCCAACATTAATGTAGGAGCCGGACTGGAGGCAAAAGCCGGGGGGTAGGCTCCCCTGACAGGGTTTGGAGGGAGCTACTAGCTAGACAGTCATAGAAGGGGTGTCTAAGGAGAAGGTCATAGGGGGAGGGGCTTAACGGGGTGTAGTAAGGGTATATAAGCTGAGTGCAGGCAGGAAATAGGGGTCACTGGGAGATTTTTCTGAACAGCTAAGCAGCACTGCATCTCCCATGGCTTCCCCAAACGCTGATGCTGAGGTATCTGCAGCGCTGGCTGCCCTCAGGGAGGCAGCAGGTACCAGAGGGACAGAGTGGCTGCAGCAGCAGATGTCAGGTCTGCTGGGGGGACTGGGAGCAGCAACGCAGGAGGCTGCTCCAGCGGGCGCACGGCCTCGGAGGTCCAGGCCTCCGGAGCGCTTCAGCCCATCTGTGTCCCCCAGGGTTCAGCGCCGTTCAAGGAGCCCCGTCAGGGACCCTCCAGGCCAGGCTGCGGGCCGGGCACCTTCCGCCCGCAGGACCAGGTCTGGGAGGAATCCTACATGCAGGCGGAACCCTCCGCGTGGGGGGGATCCCCCCCACGTGCGCGAAGATCCGGCGGTGCGTGGTTCTGGACCGGGAGCGGCGGGGCATGCGGGGCATGCTGCTGCCCAGCGCGGGGTGAGTCGTGCCAGGGGGGCAGAAGTACAGGCTGCGGACCGCAGGCCTGGTACACGGAGCGAGAGACGCACAGCTGGCTCCGCCCCCAACGCGGTCGCGCCGGCTGGTGCTGTACCTGAGGGTCGAGATGACAGGAGAAGAGAGATGGCAGCGTCTGCAGATGATGGAGAGATACCTGGTCCTTCCCCATTGGCTGGGAATCGTCAGGACACTGGACCTGCGGCTGCTGGGTTCACAGCCCCCAGGCAGCCTGGTGAGTCTGTCTCTATGTCTATTAATGCTTTAGCACAAAGTCAGGGGGGGGGAGGGTTAGCCCTCCAAGGGGAGATGAATAGGGGCTTTACTGAGCTATTGAGTGGTTTTGCAGATTGGTTCACCAGCTAACATTAGTGTGCCAGTCAGTAGTAGTGTGCCGGTTAGCAGTGGGGCGCCGGTTAGCAGCGGGGTGCCGGTTAGCAGTGTGGTGACGGTTAGCAGTGTGGTGCCAGTTAGCAGCGGGATGCCGGTTAGCAGTGTGATGCTTGGGAGCAGTGGGCCAGGGGCTGAAGGAGGTAGTGTGGTGACGCAGGAGGAGAGTGGAAGGCTTAGTGACACTGCAAAAGGGGAGGTGTATGTATGCTTTGAGGGGCCATTGGGGGCACACCTGAGGCAGGAGGTGAGGGAGAAGATTTGGAAAGGGGAATACGTGGATATATTTTCACTGCTCCCATTAGAGCGTTTTAATCTGGATAGGCCCCGCAAGGAGGAGAAAAAAGAGGAGGAGGAACGGCGGCGGTACCGGCTGATACCGCGGTCATTCACGAATTGGTTACAAGCCTTTGCTATTTTAGCCAGCGTGATTGGGCATATAGGGTGTACGGGGGCTTGGCCTGGCTCAGGTATGATGAACAGTTCAGGCAGAGGAAGGCGGTTCGCCCCAACATTCGTTGGGATCATAAAGACATTGCTTTATGGTTGAAGGTAACGGCCCCCATAAAAAGTGGGCAGCCCTTTCGTGGGGATGGGGGGGGGCCGAGAGAGACCACAAGTGGGATGGCCGTGCAGAAGGGGCTCTGCTTTGCCTTTAATGATGGGGCATGTCGGTTTGGAGCAAAATGCAAATTTAAACATGAATGCTCCTCCTGTGGAGGGAACCATGGGGCAAATAAATGCTTTAGAGGGAAGTCACGAGACGGTAGTTCCAAAGGGGGCGACACCGGTTCGGCTGGAAAGGATGCTGGGTTATCTGCGTAGGTATCCTGACCAGCAGACAGCCTCCTTGTTGGAGGAGGGGTTTAGGGAAGGTTTTATGATACCTTCTGATGTGCAGGTTTCAGGGAGTTTTAGGAGGAATTTGAAGTCTGCTAGGGAGCATCCTGAAGTGGTACAAGAAAAACTGCTTAAGGAAGTGCAGCTGGGTCGTATGGCGGGACCGTTTAAGGCGGCACCATGGCCAGATTTGATAGTCTCTCCGTTGGGGGTGGTGCCAAAGAAGGAGGCGAACAAATTTCGTCTTATTCACCATTTGTCCTTCCCAAAAGGGGCGTCGGTCAATGATGGCATTGACCCCGACATATGCTCGGTGGTTTATACATCGTTTGACGCGGCTGTTCAGTGGGTGAAGCGGTTTGGGAAAGGGGCCATGTTGGCAAAGACGGATATTGAATCGGCATTCCGTTTGCTGCCTGTTCATCCAACTAGTTTGCGTTTGTTGGGTTGTTGTTGGGATGGGGAGTTTTTTGTTGATCGATGTTTACCGATGGGGTGCTCCTTGTCGTGTGCTTATTTTGAGGCCTTTAGTTCCTTTTTGGAGTGGGTGGTTAAGGATGTCTCTGGGTGCAGTTCAGTTATTCATTACCTAGATGACTTCTTATGTATCGGTCCTGGGGGGACCGGGGTATGTGACTTATTGTTGAGGACTGTTGAAAGGGTGTCGGCAGACTTTGGGGTCCCGCTTGCTCCAGGCAAGACGGAGGGCCCTGCGACGGTGATCAGTTTTTTGGGTATAGTCATTGATACTGTGAATATGGAGTGCCGCTTGCCTGAGGAAAAATTGTTGGGTCTGAAGGCCGAAGTGGCGGGCGTTGCTGGTGAAGAAAATTAGATTGAGGGAATTACAGTCCTTGCTGGGTAAGTTGAATTTTGCGTGTCGCATTATGCCGATGGGCCGCATTTTCAGCAGGAGGCTGGCAGCAGCAACAGCAGGGGTGGTACTTCCTCATCATTTTGTCAGGTTAGGCAGTGAGTTGAAAGGGGACTTGCGGGTGTGGGCATCTTTTCTGGAAACCTTTAACGGCAGGGCCTTGTGGATGTCAGACACTTGCGTGGCCACAGAGTTGGACCTTTTCACAGACGCTGCTGGGAGTGGCGGTTTTGGGGCTTATTGCCAGGGACATTGGTGTGTGGGCCAGTGGCCGGAGTCTTGGTTGCAGAGAGGCTTGGTAAAAAACTTAGCATTGCTGGAATTGTTTCCTATTCTGGTTGCAGTTGTCGTTTGGGGTGAACTGTTCCGCGATAGGAAGATTTGTTTCTACTGCGATAATTTAGGGGTTGTCATGGCTATCAACCAATTGTCGGCATCTTCACCGCCAGTGGTTACTATTTTGCAGCAGTTGGTATTGGAATGTCTGGCTTTGAATTTGTGGGTTGTGGCCAGGCACGTTCCCGGTGTCTCTAACGGCATTGCGGATTCTTTATCTCGTTCACAGTGGGATCGTTTCCGGGAGTTGGCGCCAGAGGCGGACAGGGAAGGGACCGGGTTCCCCAGTCGGCTCTGGGCTCTGCTGGACGGGTAGTCGATCAGCTCATCAGGGAATCCTTGGCCCCAAATACATGGTCGGCATACAACCAGGAATGGTGTAGCTGGATAGAATGGCGTGAGGTAGTAGGTCTTAGAGAGGAGGATGATGAATTGGCTGTCTTGTTATACATAGGCCATTGTAAGGAGATTGGTTGGTCAGTGGCAAAGATCACGTGCTGTATGGCAGGCTTAGCTTTTGGGTTTCGTGCAGGTGGGAGGCCTGATGTCACAAAGAATTTCCTGATTGCGCAGGCTTTAAAAGGCTGGAGGAAAGGGCATGTAGTGCAGGATCAGAGGAGGCCGGTGTCCTTCCAGTTGTTGCAGAATATGGGCAGTAAGCTAAGAGAGGTCTGTAGTTCCAACTTTGAGGAAAGGTTGTTTGGGGCAGCTTTTTCGCTTGCCTTCTTTGGGGCACTGCGGATTGGTGAGCTCGTGAGTCCAAGCGTCTCCAGGCCAGGAGGTTTGTTAGGAGAGGATGTGGATTTATACGTGGATAGGGTGGAGCTAGTGGTGAGGAGGTCTAAGACGGATCAATTAGGGAGGGGGAAGAAGTTAGTTCTTTTCTCTGTGCCGGGCTCGGAAATGTGCCCGGTGGCTCGGGTACGGGTATTTAAGGAAGTCAGAGTGGGCAGAGAGAGGGATCCTCTGCTGATGCATGTGAATGGGTCCTTTTTATCTCGGTTCCAGTTCACTAGCGTGTTCAGAGCAGTCCTGCGGACGTTGGGCCTCAAGGGGGAGGACTACGCGGGTCACTCTTTTCGCATTGGGGCCGCAACTGAGGCTGCTAGGATGGGTTTGGGAGATGAGATAATCAAGCGTATTGGGCGGTGGGAATCATCTCGTTTTCGTTCCTATGTTCGGTTAGGTGATTGTTGAGGCTGACGGTGTTCTTTCTATTTCAGGGCATTCCCCGTGCCTGATTTGGATTCTAGGACATTCATATGTCTTTTGGGGAGCTTTGCGGGCTGATGTCAGACCGAACGGCCGCCAGCTAGGTTTGGATAGAGAGGAGGCAGTGGTTCGCTGGCTGGGGAAGCGCGGTATGGTATGGAGTGGAGTGTTCGAGGAATTTCATCGTTTTGTTCGGCTCGATAGGGCTCCCGACATACTAGTGTTGCATGTGGGAGGGAATGATCTTGGGGGCAGACCATTTAGGGAGTTGATACGGGATATCAAGTTTGATTTCTTACGTTTATGGGCAATGTTCCCGGAAGTGATCACGGTTTGGTCGGATATTGTGCCGCGCCGTTATTGGAGAGATGCAAGGTCGGCTGACAAGATCAATAAGGCACGGATAAAAGTCAACAGGGCAATTGGGCGTTTTATGGCTAGAAACGGCGCGGTGGTGGTGAGGCACAGGGAACTCGAGTCTGGTACCGGTGCCTTTTGGAGAGGGGACGGTGTGCATTTGAACGCTGTAGGGATAGATGTGTGGTCCTTAGGACTACAGGAAGGAATAGAAACAGCGTTCCGGATGTGGGGGGGTCGCCCGGGGTCAAGGGTTTAACCCCGTGCTTGGTGGCGGAGGGGGGTCCTCGAGGTTGGTGGCATTGAGGCTTAATTATGCGGCGGGGAGGGCCCCATGAGGGGGCTGGACTCCCCTGGGTGAGATTAATTAATGAGCACTGGGTGTTGACAATTGGTGCCCTCGAGCCAATCGCTATCGGCTGGGGGTAACAACTCCTGGAAGTGCTCAGAGGTGTGGAGAGATTTATTGAGGGCCTCGGGGACCACCTTCCGTGGGAAATGTTTTGGTTTATTGTTAAATTTGTATGGTTTAAATAAAGATGGCTGCTGTGGCCAATTTTATCCAACAAGAGAGTTATGTCATTTGTGGGGGGATAATTGGGCACAGCGATTGGACAATACCCTGTCATGTAGGAGCCGGACTGGAGGCAAAAGCCTGGGGGTAGGCTCCCCTGACAGGGTTTGGAGGGAGCTACTAGCTAGACAGTCATAGAAGGGGTGTCTAAGGAGAGGGTCATAGGGGAGGGGCTTAACGGGGTGTAGTAAGGGTATATAAGCTGAGTGCAGGCAGGAAATAGGGGTCACTGGGAGATTTTTCTGAACAGCTCCCACCCACCCTCCCTAATTTTATAGTTTTTTAGGAAGAATTATTGATAGGATGTCTTTTTGTCACAGTGGCCTGTGCGGAGGGGGGTCCTCGAGGTTGGTGGCATTGAGGCTTAATTATGCGGCGGGGAGGGCCCCATGAGGGGGCTGGACTCCCCTGGGTGAGATTAATTAATGAGCACTGGGTGTTGACAATTGGTGCCCTCGAGCCAATCGCTATCGGCTGGGGGTAACAACTCCTGGAAGTGCTCAGAGGTGTGGAGAGATTTATTGAGGGCCTCGGGGACCACCTTCCGTGGGAAATGTTTTGGTTTATTGTTAAATTTGTATGGTTTAAATAAAGATGGCTGCTGTGGCCAATTTTATCCAACAAGAGAGTTATGTCATTTGTGGGGGGATAATTGGGCACAGCGATTGGACAATACCCTGTCATGTGGAATGCGAAAGAGACTTCCTATTACAGGTTGAGAAAGCAGCCAGCTCAGGTGATGTTATTATTGTGGGCGATTTCAATTACCCTGACATAAATTGGGAAAATATGACTTGTAATACCTCTAAGGGCTATGTTCTCTTTGAAACATTAAATAATAACTATTTATCTCAGTTTATAGAGAAACCAACTAGAAATAACAACTTCCTGGACCTTCTGATTAGTAACAATGGGGACATTCTCTCTAACATAACGATAAGGGAAACCTTGGGTAACAGTGATCATAATATGATTGAGTTAAATTGAAATCATGGGTGAGACCAAGGGCCTTATTCTAGTTCACTCTTTCTGACAAAATCCATCTTAGATGGACAAAACCATGTGCACTGTAGGTGGGGCAGATGTTACTTGTGCAGAGAGAATTAGATTTGGGTGGGTTTTACTTCAAAGTGAGATCTATATTGCAGTGTAAAAAGAAAGCAGCCAGAAACAAAATAACTCACCCAAATCTAATTCTCTTTGCTCATGTTACATCAGTCCCACCTGCAGTGCACATGGTTTTGTCCATCTAAGGAGCATTAGATGGACAAAAAGCGTGAACTAGACTAAGGCCCTCTTTGTACTGTGTCCAGTTCTGGGCACCTCACCTTAAAAAAAATATAAATGAACTGGAATTGGTTCAGAGAAGGGCAACTAAATTAATAAGGGGTCTTGAGTCGGTAGAATATAAAGATAGGCTATCCAGGCTGAATATGTATTCACTTAAAAAATGAAGACTGAGAGGTGATATGATTAGTATGTTCAAATACAGGATGGGAAATCATTTTTCAGTAACAGGGCTGTACTTAGGACACGTGGGCATGCACTAAGAATTAACCCCTTCCTGACAGAGCCAGTTTTTGCGTTCCTGACAGAGCCCTTTTTTTTCAAATCTGACATGTATCACTTAAGTGGGGATAACTTTTTTTTGCTTTTACTTATCCCAGTGATTTTGAGATTGTTTTTTCGTGACACATTGTACTTCAAATTAGTGGTAAATTTGGGTCGATACAGTCTGTGTTTTTTTGTGAAAAATACCAAAATGTCGTAAAAAAATGGAAAATTTAGCAATTTGCAAAATGTTAAATTTTCTGCTTGTGAGACAAATAATCATACCACTCAAAATAGTTAATAACTAACATAGACCATATGTCTACTTTATGTTTCCATCATTATTTCAACTTCCTTTTAATTTTTTTGGACACTAGGAGGCTTACAATATGAATAGCAAATTCTCAAATTTTCAAGAAAATTTCAAACACTGATTTTTTTAGGGACCAGTTCAGTTCTGATGTGACTTTGAGGGACTTGTATGTGAGACACCCCCATAAATGATACCATTTCAAAAACTGCACCCCTCACAGTATTCAAAACAGCATTTTGGAAGTTTGTTAACCCTTTAGGTGTTTCACAGGAATTAAAACAAAGTGTAGGTAAAATTTCAAAATTTCATTTTTTTTGCAGATTTGCAATTTTAATACATTTTTCTAAGGAACACAGTACATTTTACTAGAGAAATGTGACTAAAAATTGATTCCCCCAATTCTTTTGTTTTCATAAATATCCTATATGTGGCCCTAGTGTGCACGTTGACCAAACCACAGGCTTCATAATAGAAGGAGCACCTACTTGATTTTGGAGCCTCCTTTTTATGAGATTATTTTTTAGGCACCATGTAGGTTTCTAGGCACCATAAGATGCTAAAATTTAGGAACCCCCCCACAAGTGACCCCATTTTGCAAACTACACCCCTCAGGGAATTCATCTAGGGGTATAGTGTACATTTCAAACCCCCAGGGGTTTCACCAATTTTGATACAACTGGGCAGTGAAAATGAAAAATTACATTTTTTTACACAAAAATGCAGTTCTGGCTCCAAATTTTTCATTTTCACAAGGAATGAAGGAGAAAAAGCACCCCAAAATCTGTGCCCCAATTTCTCCCGAGTACGGCAATGCCTCACATGTGACCAAAAAATACCATTTGGGTGCATGGCAGGACTCAGAAGGGAAGGATTGATTTTTGGATTTTGCAGCTCAGATTCTGGTGGAATGTTGGTGGGTGCTATGTTGCATTAGCAAGACCCCCCAAGCACCAATACAGTGGAACCCCCCCACAAGTGACCCCATTTTGCAAACTACACCCCTCAGGGAATTCATCTAGGGGTATAGTGTACATTTCAAACCCCCAGGGGTTTCACCAATTTTGATACAACTGGGCAGTGAAAATGAAAAATTACATTTTTTTACACAAAAATGCAGTTCTGGCTCAAAATTTTTCATGTTCATAAGGTATGAAGGAGAAAAAGCACCCCAAAATCTGTGCCCCAATTTCTCCCGAGTATGGCAATGCCTCATATGTGACCAAAAAATACCAGTTGGGTGCATGGCAGAACTCAGAAGGGAAGGAGTGATTTTTGGTGGTGGAATGTTGGTGGGTGCTATGTCGCATTAGCAAGACCCCCAAAGCACCAATACAGTGGAACCCCCCCACAAGTGACCCCATTTTGCAAACTACACCCCTCAGGGAATTCATCTAGGGGTATAGTGTACATTTCAAACCCCCAGGGGTTTCACCAATTTTGATACAACTGGGCAGTGAAAATGAAAAATTACATTTTTTTACACAAAAATGCAGTTCTGGCTCAAAATTTTTCATTTTCACAAGGAATGAAGGAGACAAAGTACCCCAAAATCTGTGCCCCAATTTCTCCCGAGTACGGCAATGCCTCACATGTGACCAAAAAATACCATTTGGGTGCATGGCAGGACTCAGAAAGGAAGGAGTGATTTTTGGATTTTGCAGCTCAGATTCTGGTGGAATGTTGGTGGGTGCTATGTTGCATTAGCAAGACCCCCCAAGCACCAATACAGTGGAACCCCCCCACAAGTGACCCCATTTTGCAAACTACACCCCTCAGGGAATTCATCTAGGGGTATAGTGTACATTTCAAGCTCCCAGGGGTTTCACCAATTTTGATACAACTGGGCTGTGCAAATGAAAAATTACATTTTTTACACAAAAATGCAGTTCTGGCTCAAAATTTTTCATTTTCACAAGGAATGAAGGAGACAAAGCACCCCAAAATCTGTGCCCCAATTTCTCCCGAGTACGGCAATGCCTCACATGTGACCAAAAAATACCATTTGGGTGCATGGCAGGACTCAGAAGGGAAGGAGTGATTTTTGGATTTTGCAGCTCCGATTCTGGTGGAATGTTGGTGGGTGCTATGTTGCATTAGCAAGACCCCCCAAGCACCAATACAGTGGAACCCCCCCACAAGTGACCCCATTTTGCAAACTACACCCCTCAGGGAATTCATCTAGGGGTATAGTGTACATTTCAAACCCCCAGGGGTTTCACCAATTTTGATACAACTGTGCAGTGAAAATGAAAAATTACATTTTTTTACACAAAAATGCAGTTCTGGCTCAAAATTTTTCATTTTCATAAGGTATGAAGGAGAAAAAGCACCCCAAAATCTGTGCCCCAATTTCTCCCGAGTATGGCAATACCTCATATGTGACCAAAAAATACCAGTTGGGTGCATGGCAGGACTCAGAAGGGAAGGAGTGATTTTTGGTGGTGGAATGTTGGTGGGTGCTATGTCGCATTAGCAAGACCCCCAAAGCACCAATACAGTGGAACCCCCCCACAAGTGACCCCATTTTGCAAACTACACCCCTCAGGGAATTCATCTAGGGGTATAGTGTACATTTCAAACCCCCAGGGGTTTCACCAATTTTGATACAACTGGGCAGTGAAAATGAAAAATTACATTTTTTTACACAAAAATGCAGTTCTGGCTCAAAATTTTTCATTTTCACAAGGAATGAAGGAGACAAAGCACCCCAAAATCTGTGCCCCAATTTCTCCCGAGTACGGCAATGCCTCACATGTGACTAAAAAATACCATTTGGGTGCATGGCAGGACTCAGAAAGGAAGGAGTGATTTTTGGATTTTGCAGCTCAGATTCTGGTGGAATGTTGGTGGGTGCTATGTTGCATTAGCAAGACCCCCAAGCACCAATACAGTGGAACCCCCCCACAAGTGACCCCATTTTGCAAACAACACCCCTCAGGGAATTCATCTAGGGGTATAGTGTACATTTCAAACCCCCAGGGGTTTCACCAATTTTGATACAACTGGGCTGTGCAAATGAAAAATTAAATTTTTTACACAAAAATGCAGTTCTGGCTCAAAATTTTTCATTTTCACAAGGAATGAAGGAGACAAAGCACCCCAAAATCTGTGCCCCAATTTCTCCCGAGTACGGCAATGCCTCACATGTGACCAAAAAATACCATTTGGGTGCATGGCAGGACTCAGAAAGGAAGGAGTGATTTTTGGATTTTGCAGCTCAGATTCTGGTGGAATGTTGGTGGGTGCTATGTTGCATTAGCAAGACCCCCCAAGCACCAATACAGTGGAACCCCCCCACAAGTGACCCCATTTTGCAAACTACACCCCTCAGGGAATTCATCTAGGGGTATAGTGTACATTTCAAACCCCCAGGGGTTTCACCAATTTTGATACAACTGGGCAGTGAAAATGAAAAATTACATTTTTTTACACAAAAATGCAGTTCTGGCTCAAAATTTTTCATTTTCAGAAGGTATGAAGGAGAAAAAGCACCCCAAAATCTGTGCCCCAATTACTCCCGAGTACGGCAATGCCTCATGTGTGACCAAAAAGTGGCAGGACTCAGAAGGGAAGGAGTGATATTTGGATTTTGCAGCACAAATTCTGGTGGAATGTTGGTGGGTGCTATGTCGCATTAGCAAGACCCCCAAAGCACCAATACAGTGGAACCACCCCACAAGTGACCCCATTTTGCAAACTACACCCCTCAGGGAATTCATCTAGGGGTATAGTTTACATTTCAAACCCCCAGGGGTTTCACCAATTTTGATACAACTGGGCAGTGAAAATGAAAAATTACATTTTTTACACAAAAATGCAGTTCTGGCTTAAAATTTTTCATTTTCATAAGGTATGAAGGAGAAAAAGCACCCCAAAATCTGTGCCCCAATTTCTCCCGAGTATGGCAATGCCTCATATGTGACAAAAAAATACCAGTTGGGTGCATGGCAGGACTCAGAAGGGAAGGAGTGATTTTTGGTGGTGGAATGTTGGTGGGTGCTATGTCGCATTAGCAAGACCCCCAAAGCACCAATACAGTGGAACCCCCCCACAAGTGACCCCATTTTGCAAACTACACCCCTCAGGGAATTCATCTAGGGGTATAGTGTACATTTCAAACCCCCAGGGGTTTCACCAATTTTAATACAACTGGGCAGTGAAAATGAAAAATTAAATTTTTTACACAAAAATGCAGTTCTGGCTCAAAATTTTTCATTTTCAGAAGGTATGAAGGAGAAAAAGCACCCCAAAATCTGTGCCCCAATTTCTCCCAAGTATGGCAATGCCTCATACGTGACCAAAAAATACCAGTTGGGTGCATGGCAGGACTCAGAAGGGAAGGAGTGATTTTTGGATTTTGCAGCTCAGATTCTGGTGGAATGTTGGTGGGTGCTATGTGGCATTAGCAAGACCCCCGAAGCACGGTGAAATGATGAACCTAATAATCCATAGATGTGTGGTATATTTTAAAACACTCCTTTATACATAGGCCGGGTTTGTCGGGGCAAGTTTCACAGTGGAAAATAGTTTCCTTTCTTATTCCCTTTTTATAGCAAACTTTGCACCTTTTTTGTGTCCTGCCCTTTCTTGCAGTGGAGGGGATTTCGTTCGGAAAATGCTGCCCTGGTACAATACGGGGGCCAGTACTAGAAGTACTGGGGCCCTCTGCCTGCTGGTTCCCAAATACTAGGCCCTTTATGACTTCCTCTTGAAAGTGCATAAATGTCCCCCTCTGGCCGGTAGAACGGAATAGCACGTAAGCGTTATACAGTGCCATCTGGATGATATACACGGCCAGCTTCTTGTACCAGATTTTTGTTTTCCGCAGGGCACTGTACGGCTTCAGTACCTGATCTGAAAGATCCACTCCGCCCATGTACCTATTGTAATCCAGGATACAATTAGGTTTTGAGGTGTGGGTACTGGTACCTCGTACAGGGACGGAGGTGGTACTGTCTCCGTGAATTGTTGTCAGTATAAGGACATCCCTCTTGTCCTTATATTTGACCAACAACATATTTTCGGTGCATATTCCCCTGCTTTCACCCCTTCTCATTACTTGGGCAATGTGCGTTTTTGGGAGGCCTCTTTGGTTCTTGCGCACAGTACCGCAAGCTGCTGTACCTCTTGAACCAAGGGCCTTAAACAGGGGGATGCTAGTGTAAAAGTTATCCACATAGAGGTGATAACCTTTATCCAGGAAGGGGTGCACTAAATCCCAGACAATTTTTCCACTAACACCTACGAGGGAGGGGGGGCATTCTGGCGGTTCAATTCTTGAATCCTTCCCTTCATATACCCTAAACCTGTGAGTGTACCCTGAGGTGCTTTCACACAGCTTATACATTTTTATGCCATACCTTGCCCTCTTACTGGGAAGGTACTGGCGGAATTTAACCCTTCCTTTAAAATGTATAAGGGACTCGTCTATGCAAATGAATTTATCTGGGATGTACATCTCTTCAAATTTGGCACTGAAATGATCAATGACCGGCCTGACTTTGAATAGCCGGTCAAAGGTGGGATCATCTCTGGGTGGGCACTGTGCATTATCGTTGTAATGCAAAAATTTAAGGATCGTCTCAAATCGAGCCCGGGGCATGGCCATACGGTAAAATGGGGTGCTGTACAGAACATCTGTACTCCAATATTGCCTAATTTCTGGCTTTTTTACTATGCCCATATGAAACACCAGACCCCAAAACGTCATCATCTCTACTGCATCTACAGGGGTCCACCTAGCAAATGATGACGTGGGGTTTTGAGCAATAAACTGCTGGGCATATAAATTAGTTTGGTCCACCATTAAATTTATAAAATCATCAGAGAAAAATAATTTGAAAAAGTCAATTTCTCTGAGACCTGTGGAATCAAATTGGATTCCTGGCATGGCCAAAAACTCAGGAACCTGGGGCTCAAAATTGTCTGGTGGTGGGGTCCATACGAGATCAATTATTGGGGGGGGGGTCTCAGCTGCTCTACGGGGGCGTCTTTGAGGGGGTCCCTCATCACCAGAGGAGGAAGAGGAGCTTAAGACGAATCCTTCAAATTCCCCGCTTGCCTCACTGGCTGTGTCAGAGTCAGAGGCAAGCATGGCATATGCCTCCTCCACTGAATACATTCTTCTGGATGACTGGGATGACATTTGGGATGACATTTGGGATGACATTTGGGATGCCATTTTTATTTTTGTGTTACTGGTAGTGAAATGTTTCAACACGTGTATAGTGTAGGGGGGGGGGGGTACAAACTTTATTTCAACCCGGGGGGTATGTAGTGTGTAGTGTGTATGTAGTGCAGAAAAAAAAAATACTTTATACAAAAAAAAAAAATTGAAGGGGTTAAAAAAAAAAAAATTGAAGGGGTTAAAAAAAAAAAAATTGAAGGGGTTAAAAAAAAAAAAAAGGTCCTGCGCCAAAAATTGAGCACAGATGTTGGTCAGTAACGTCCGTCACTGAACAGCGCTCAAAGGCAACAGGAATTTGATAAAAAAAAAAAAATAAATAGATCAACCCTGTGCCGAAAAAGCTGATCAGTGATGTACGTCACTGATCAGCGCACAGTGGCCACAGGACACCCACAAAATCACAGTGTGTGTAAAAAAAAAATTAAAAAAAGACCCCACAGCACCCACAAAAAAAAAAAAGGTGATCAGTGATGCGACACTGATTACCAGTGAGGGGCAGCAGGTGCACAACCTTTGGTGCAACTGACAGTGCAACTGGCAGCAACTGACAGGTATATATAAAAAAAAAAACCTCTGCACCCCCAAAAAGTTGCTGATCACCTCAGATATAGTGATCAGCACAAAAGGCGGGGGCAGCAGACACAAAATATATCACTCTCTATCACTCTCTGTCACTATCTCTCTCTATCTCTCTATCTCTCACTATCTATCACTCTATGACACTGCAGCAGCAGCACTGACAGTTATAGATATGAAAAATAACCCCTGCACCCCCAAAAAGTTGCTGGGGGTGCACAAAAGGGGGGCAGCAGACACAAAATATAGCAGTCTCTATCACTCTGTCACTATCTCTCTCTATCTCTCTATCTCTCTATCTCTCACTCTATGACACTGCAGCAGCAGCACTGACAGGTATATATATCTAAAAAAAAACCTGCGCCCCCAAAAAGTTGCTGATCAGTTAATTTATACTGATCAGCACAAAAGGGGGGGGCAGCAGTCAGTTATATAAAAAATATATAGCACAATCTGTCACTATCTCTCTATCTCTCTCTATCTCTCTCTCTATCTCTCTCTATCTCTCTCTATCTCTCTCTATCTCTCTATCTATAGCTCTATCACACTGCAGCAGCACAAAATATAGCACTAGGCCTCTCTATCTCTCTCTCTCTATCTCTCTATCTAATAACTCGCAGCAGCACAACACAGCACAGGATGTCACAGGATGTCACAGGATGTCACAAGAATAAGCAAGATCCAGGCAGTGATCAGGTAAGTATTTAGAGGGGTTCTGGTCAGTATATCGCGGCAGCTGGGTACGGTGACCGCACTGCACGCAATTCCAGACCGGAATGGCGTCTGCAGTGCAGTCACCGTTAGTTTAAACCCCCCTCCATGGCTGTGATTGGTTCGTCGGTCCGACGAACCAATCACGGCCTTTGGGGGCGGGGTGAGGTGGGGTGACACCAGTGTCACCCTTACACCCCGCGGTGATTGGTGCTGTACTTTACAGCACCAATCACCTCCGATCCCTGTGTCACCGGCGAACGTTATTCGCCGGTGACACAGAAAACGCTGTGAATGGCTGTTCACACTGAACAGCCAATCACAGCGATCGCCGACGATCGAGGAATTAAGAAGAGGATTTTTCACCATGAGAGCGGTTAAGTTCTGGGACGCTTTGCCAGAACATGTGGTAACAGCAAACACAGTAAAGGAGTTTAAAATAAAACTGGATGCATTTATGGACACCAAGGAAATGATAGAGTTATCCGCTAGACTGATAGATAATTAGAGAGGTTGAAGTCGATGCACTAACGTCTTTTTTTAACCTAAATTTCTATGTTACTATGTTACTATTCACTATTATCTGCAAATCTATATGCAATTCACTCACTGTCAAATGATTTTTCCAGTCTGTTCAAATATGAGAAGCTCTGACCCTTCCACAACTCTGCAACAGAATCAGACTGATTGACACCGGCACTGACGTCACACACCTTCCTTTAAAAGGCCTGGGCCCGCCTGTGGTTTTCCTGACAATCACAGAAAATGGCAGGTATCTACCACCCAAATGGCTACTTGCTGTCCGTTAAATTGTGAAGGGATTGGGTTAAGATATTTACACTAGTTCTGCTGTTATTTTGGCTTGCGCGAAAAGTTCTGTATGCATGCACAGTCATTCCATTATATATAGGATTGTGAATTCCCTCAATATCGATCAAGTCTGAATAAACCACTAAAACAGAGCGCAAGTAAAAAATAGCACTACAATTCTCCATACACAATACAGCTGAAAGGTAGGTAAGCAAAGAAGTTTGCATATTACCATCAACAGGATGCCTTTGAATGACACGAACAATTACGTTATTAAGGGGGGTATGCAATCTGCCACTGCTATTTCCGACACGGGAAATAGCGGCGCCTCCCTATTCAATGCTGTTTTTAGCGACAGCATTGAAGCAGGATCACACCAGAACGGGCCCGACTTTAGAAGCTGTCAGGCCCGTTCTGGCGATAATGGCCAATCCACAGCCGTTTTCACAGCCATGCCCCCTTTGCGCCGAACGGCAGGAGGGACATTGAATCCCGTCTGTCGTTCTGTAATCGATCAGGCTGCAAATGGGCCATGATCACGGCTGTCGGCAGATATCGACAGCCGTGATACTGGATTGCATACCCCCCAAAGTGAGAAGAGCTATGGTCGCTGAGTAGGCGAGAGCTGTAATTGAAGTGCCAGAGAAGAGGGCTATGAGAACAGGAGGGAAGAGAGCCCTGGTCCAAGAAGCTTCCAATCTAGAGTGAAGGGGAGACAGATATGTGAAGTGCAAGGACGTCTAAGGGGACAAAACAGGCAAAATCATAGATATGTGCATGTGATGCAGTGACCAGGGTAGAAGAGAGAAGACAGTCATTGGCTGTCTGAAGAGGATGGCAGAGAGTATGTAGAGAAATGAGATTGGAGATGTAAAGAGCACTGGAGTTAGATAGGGCATTGCATGTGAGGGTGAACAATTTGAAGTGGATTCTATAGGGGAATGGGATCCAGCACAGTTTTTCTTTAAGGGGCTGGGTAGAAGTGGAGCGGCCTGAAAGGAAGAAAAGTCTTGCTGCAGTGTTGCGACCAGACTACAGGGGAATGAGCTAGGAGTATAGGAAACCAGTGAGGGGAATGTTTCAATAGTCAGGCCAGGAGATGACCATTGAGTGTATAATAAGGCCAGGAGCTGACAGCAATGAGCCAGAGATTGGACTTTGGGGGCACAGGAGAGGAAGGAGACAAGAGTGACATCCAAGCAGTTGGAGAATGAAAGAAATGATGGTGTTGTCAACAGTGATGGAGACATTGTATTGGGGCTTTCCCTCTGGAAGGAGAAAAGATGATGAGTTTGATTCATGTTGAGCTACAGAGAGCTCAGACATCCAGGAGGAGATGGCAAAGAGGCAGCTGGATACCCAAGAGAGGACAGTTGTAAGTAAACCACCATCAGGCACTATAGGCGGGATGTATTAAAATACATTGCCGCCCCTTGCCTGCCCGACCGCAGCGATGCTAGCGCATACGTATTAACATATGCTGCTAGCATCTCAGTGCGGTGACTGAGGGCCCCCCCCGTGATACCTGTGATGTGGTGTGTGTGTGTGGGGGGGTGCTCATCATTGCTCAGTGTGGCTGTCCCCGGCGCCTCCTCCTCCCCCTTCCGGAAGGACATCCGGCTGTGACATATGCTAGGGGAGGGAGAAGTTTCACGGTGGATGGGGAGGGGGTTAGGAGTCTGCGACGGACAGCGGGCGGCAATAGAAGCCCATAGTCTTCTCTAGGGTATCGCTACCCAAAGGTGGCGATACCCTGCCCTGCGATGACGCGGCGGCCAGGTATTAGTACATTTGAAAATGTAGTAAAATGGGGGTTTTGCCGCATTTTCCTCAAAGTACATCCTGCCCTATACATGTATGAGCAATCTGGATAAACACTACGGAGCTCAATAAACAAGCAACCATTATTCCATCCATCCATTCTTCCTATAATGCTAATAAAAAGCTTACTTCAACATCTGCTTGTAGGTCCTCAAGAACAGGCAATAATGTGGCATTTTCTGTGTCAGCATCATCAAAAAGAGGTACACCTACCACATACACCGGAACATCGGGAAGATGAGCTGAACATATATGTGCATATGGAGAGAAAAGGGACACAAATAATACATTTACTAATGGGTAAGTAAAATGACTGGAGTAAATGCAGCATTTTATACACAGTGACCCTTGTTCTGGTTGACTCGCAAACCTGCAAATTGTGTGTCCATAAATACAGTATGTACCTACATCATCCTGGCAATTTACCTAGGAACCTAATTATCATTGTGACTGAATCCAGTCAAAGGGTTAAGTAGTGTACACATGGTGCAATGTACTATCTATTCAATCTCGATCGAACCAGGATCAAATCACACAGCGCTGTGTACACATTCAATCTAGACTATATAGTACAGATCTGTACTATATAGTCTTGCCTGCACAGTCTATTTTTCTATTGGATTCCGATGCTACTGGGCTGCACATCAGGATTGAATCAAAATCGAAAGCATTCGTTTTCCTTTCGAATTTGCTTATATAAGCGAAACCGAATAGAAAAATAGATGAAAGAAATCTAACCGTGTGTACCGTGTGTACAAGGTAACTTACAGAGCCCCTGACAGGATTCTCCGTATCCGGATGCCGTCTTTTGACTGCTGGCATCACCACTGCCTGGAAATCATATGTATCTGAAGTGTTTCTAGATTTCATCAGTTCTCTAGAACAGAGGTGAAACTCCATAGAGAAATAGGTTATATCGGCTATGCCATAACAATATATAGCTTGGCCTGGATTTTTAAGATGTTTAATAATATACATGTAATTTTCCATTTGCATTATGATAAGTCTAATTTGAAAGTGAAGTTTAAGGTAATTTGCAGGTCTTTCCAAAGGTTAGCAGCTAGATCCCCTTTGCCAGGAGGACCTTTCCCATCATGCACTGGGTCCACATATACCTGGAGAGGCAGTATAAACCTGAGGCAAGTGAAGCGAGCCACTGTGTCCTAAGTGTGGCGAAAGAAGCGAGCCCGCATGGGTCCGCCACAACTGAACTAAAAGAAAATAACCTACACCAACCTAAATTAGAGAGAAAATAAAAAACGCTGTAAGGGTATCACTAATCCCTACTTCCTCTTAAGCTCTGTACACACGGGGTAGCTGTGCTGAGCGAATGGCTAAAGCTGAATCGCTCAGCCACATCGTGGTACACCCGGTATGCACATCGCAATGTGCGCTGAGTGATTTGTGCAAACCGGGGCTTTGTCTATTGTTTATAGGCAAAGCCCCATGCTCTAGCTGGACATCGCCATCACCCCGGCCATCACAGAGCGATCAGTGCTTCATTTCTAAGCCATCTAGTCAGATAGCTTAGAAATGGGGTGAAAAGCAGGGCTAACATAAATACATACAGGGGCGAATTTAGGGGTCAGGCCGCCCCTAGGCACAACATTTTTGTGTCCCCCCCCCTCCTATTTTAATGTAATCATATATGTATATACAATGTTATTTATATTTCATTTAAATTTAACTGTAGCCCACCTCAATATTTTTTTAAGCACTGTGGACTGCTCACTGTACGGAGGACCCGGAGAGAGGGAGGCACTTATTAGTACAGTGATTAGCACATTGTCTCTGTCAGTCTCTCTCCGGCTCACACACTGTGACTGACTGAGCGCAGGGAGGATCTGCGCGTCGCTCAGCTCAGCTCCTGGATACACAGCAGCCAATAGACTGTGTGTGTGTAGAGTAGCCCATTAGTGGGCGCTGGCAGCAGTGAGTCTGAGACATTTCAGGACGCGCAGGGGGACCGTCGGACCCAGCCACTAAGCGGTGATGTAATGTGCATAGCACAGTGGGAGGGCAGTGGCGGGTGACGAGCGGCGCTGCCGCCTACACATGATAATTCATGTCTGCGGCGGCGCTTGTCACTCGCTGCTGCCCATCCGCTGTGCCATGCTGCTATTTACCAGAATGTTAGCCTGCCTGCCACCCTTAATTGGTGCCGCCCTGAGGCCGGTGCCTCATGTGCCTAGGCACAAATTCGGCCCTGAATACATAGTAACATAGTTAGATACTGACCTCCAGCTCTGCACTCACAGACAGAAGGTGCCTTCACTAAGCAGGAGCTTCTCTGATAGAGTTGCCCAGGTATTAATGGCAGGCGCGTGCACTCCTGCGGTATTTCCTGTCCATCTGAGCTAGGCACAGTCAGTGCACTCACATTCTCTTTTTTCAGAGGCTGGGAGATATTGAACCACACTGGAGAATTCCTGTTAGAGAGACAGACATTACACTGTATATTCACTGGCAGAAAAGACAATTTAGCACAGATTCCATATTAATTTTGACCCATTTCAAATGTCCTCCTTCAACCAATTGCAAAATCATCTCGCTCTTTCAAATGCTCCCCAGCATTAATACTATGCTTCCCACTCCACTCCAATACCAGGCCCCATGTAGTAATAGTAATGCTCCCGAGCATTAATACTATACTTACCACTCCACTCCAATACCAGACGTAATACAAAAAAAATGATAAATAAAACTCCTCCCCCACATTCCCTTATTGCTCTTTTCTTTCCCCTGCTAACAGTAATCTTTCTCCATAGTGTCACATTAACTTTCAAGCTTGCCCACCTTGCTATAGCAAACTTCCTTTCCCCCATCACTCCCCACATGTGCTCAAAGTGATATAATACACTCACAATCTCTTCCCATTGCACTGTATTCATTTATTGTGGGTTTTATAAATCCCGACAGGGGCTCTTAACTAAACCAACCTTAACCTTTCGCTTAACACCCACCCGCAGCCTTGTTATTTTTGTGGTATTGTGTTACTACAAACTTGTATTAATTATTACCTAAAGAGCAAATTCACTGTTTATTCAGAATAAAAAAGGCATAAGTGAGTCATGTGACAGTCAGGGTTGAGCACTGGACACTGACAGAATGCAATGTGCGGCATGAAGGGATCTGTGCATAGTCATATCCACGTGTACACTCTGGTTGTTATAGCACAAACACAGGTGTGGATTACAGGTGTCTCAAATGCCAGATCTGCAGATACTGAATGGGATGTTTAAACTATAAATAAAGCTGACGTATGACCACTTGCAGCTGCACAGTTGCTTTTCTCTAAACACTTTCACAGAATAAAATATTGCTTAATACTTTCAATGTTGTATAGTGTGAATATAACGATTTTGGTTAAAAGAAAAATTCCCAAAATGTTCCCAAACTCTGATAAGTCTAACATTCCCCTAATGTCCATACATAATAGGCCTAGAGTTCTGCATAGTTTCAGAATATCATAACACCATCCTATTGGCATCCATTTTTATCTCTCTTACCCTGAGAAAGTTTCCTGTATGAAGGTTAGTTCATCCACTGAGGTTATGTATGCAAGTTTCCCCCCAGATATTGAAGCACAGCGACGGCGGGCATTTACCAGGGACTCCTTTACCTGATTTAACCAATAGCAGTGCATGTTACCCTGGAAGATTTTTCCACCGCGGGGACAGGACGAATCATCTGAAAGCAAGAACATTGTCAGCATTCTAGTGCTGTTATGCTTCTAAAAGATGGCCGACTTTCATCTCCAAAGGAGTCATTCTTAATCCAAAAACATATCCAGCGCAATGTATTGAAATCTAACACAATTATAACCTGGATTAATAGTTAACTAATTCATTGAGGGTCAGATGTATCAAGCTTCAAAAAGTGATAAATTAGAGAGGGATAAACATTAGGCCATTTAGCTCTTTTCTGTCATTTTTCAAACCCAGCCTGTAACATGGCAGGTAGGAGCTGATTGGCTGGCTGTTTATCACTCTCCATTTTATCAGTTTTTGAATCTTGATACAACTGGCCCTGCGTTGTTAAAAAAAGTCAGCAGTTACAATTCCTCTTTCAATAATCAGTAAGGCTAAGGCCACACTAACAATTAGTAGTTGTTTATGTGTATAAATAGGTCATTGCTGGCTACTTTCCCAGAATGTCACATTAAATACTAAATGGCTAAAGGGACTTTATCACAACTATGTTTAACTCTTTCTTATTTTATACGGCGATATTGAGTTTATGATATGTGTTTATGTCTATATACAGGTATTAACTGATATTATGCATATACCAGACATGGTTGGCAGACTGATTTATCTATGCTTTATGTGACTGACCTACATTCTTTATGTTGTTGTTACACTATATGCAATTGTATATTTTGTCTGTTCAGTACTACAGTATTAGGTATGAACACATTGATGGCAACCTGATACACTTCGGGCGTTATAATGGGTGTCTCTCATATCACTGCACATTACTGTTCATCTGATTCTGCACATGTATAAATGAAAGAGGCACCTTCCTGTAGTACATATTATCAGGCATTTTTGAATGAGTGCTAACATTTATAATAAACAAATACAACACGGGAATGAGCTGTAGGCTGCAATTGCAAACTTGGGGGCTGCATGTGGCTCATAGTTGCCTACCCTCCCGCTTTTAGCGGGAGTCTCCCGCTTTTTAAATCTTTCTCCCGGTCCCCTGGAAAGTCCCGGGATCCTCCTGGTTTTTCAGCCTTCTTGCTGAAAAATTAGACTGCGCATGCACAAAGTGCCGGGGGCAGGTGCCAGCAGCGACAAATGCGATGTCATCATGACATACCTGGCGTTGCTGTCCTCTTAATGTCAGCCGCCGCGGAGACTGGGGAGCGTGAGCGGCAGCAGCGGTAGCGGTGTGTGACGGCCACTGCAGGAGTCAGAGCTGGGTGAGGAGAGTAGTAGGTGCGTCTGGAGCGGCAGCAGTGAGTACCGCTTGCAATATATGTTATGTCATCGGATCCGCTCCTAGTCCTTTTGATGGAGTTGGCTGCCCTCTCCTGGAGAGAGGGCAGCTGAAAAGTCGGCAACCCTGATAGGGTTCCTTGTAGTGCTATGGTATTCTCTCAAATATAATTTGGATAGCTCCACCCATTGCCCGCCCCATTTACATATCATAAAGGGGGCGGGGTCATGGGCGGAGCTATCCAAGCTGCCCTCTCCCGCAAAGCAGTGCTCAGAAGTCGTGTCACACAATAGTAACGCCAATTAAAATTACAACACACAGTAGCACAATCATATACACCGCATGTAGTGACCTTGGTTCACATTAAATCATACAGTAGTGCCCCTTATACACATAGGTGGAAATTTACTAAAGGAAATTTGTAAAAAAAATAGGTGTATTTGTATCCAGAAATACACTTATTTTTTACATTTACTATCCCGAAAATACGGCAATTCGTAGTCGTATTGATGTGCTATGAATACGAATACGAATTGCCGTATTTTCGGGATAGTAAATGTCAAAAATAAGTGTATTTCTGGATACAAATACACCTATTTTTTACAAATTTCCTTTAGTAAATGTCCCCCATAATGTCCACAGTTATGCTGCTTATACACATCTGTCTCTGTCACTCCAGCAGCTCACTGTCCATATCCCTTAGCAGCTGCATACCCAGTGTCCCTCCAGCAGCTTCCCCACCTCTGAGTTCCTACAGCCCACTCTCACCCTGTCTTCAGCATGCACAGAGCCTGCTCCCCTTAGTGGCTCTGCTTCACTTCAGTGGCGGAGATGAAATGACATCACATACGCTGTGCCAGAAGATAATGCTGGGACAGGCTTTTCCCCCTACCATTAGAGGTGGTGGAACTCAGTTTCAACCCGCTCCCCTCACTTTAATACCTGATCATTAGGTCGACATGGGAAAGATCGACATTAAAAAGTCTACATTTTTATATATTATTTTACTCTGTCAACTTTGTGAATGTCGAAAGTCATATGCAGACATTTGCAGTTAACGATATACTGCAGTGAAATTTATTTTGAATGTGATATGAGACCTTCACTGCTCTATTAACTTACTTTGTTGTATGTGATAAATTGAACTGCACAATTTAATGATGATCCACCATATAGGAAACCCCACCATGAATCCAGTCTATTTTATCTAGTATAGATGCAATATGCCATAAGTAACATATGTCAACAATATACATACTGGATTTAGAAAACAACAAAAATATATAAAGAAAAAAATATATATATATAAATAACTAGGATTTTTCCAGCAAATTACAAAAATCCTAGTAAAAAAGAGCGGAGAGGTGGGAGGGGACAGAGGTTGTTGGAAACATAAAACTTTAGCAAACAAATTTATTTCAATAGATATATTAGTACACATACCTGTCAGATGTTTGCCATCTGGCTGGTGAACCCCATAAACAACTTGGAGATCTGTGCCCTGGTTGATTTCAAGCCATACCTCCAAGTGTTGCCCAGTTTGCACCACTGCTGGGCAATGCAGTTCTGCTCTGTCTACTGCCATTGCTATGACAACTGTGATTTCTGCCGTAGGTTCTTGCCCTTCTGCTTTCACAGTGACTGTATAATGCCCGGGCAGACTGTATTTGTGACTTGCCACTCCGAGGGTTGTAATAACAGGCTTGCTACCATCCCCGAATCCCCACATAAAATATGTGACTGGAACAGAAACCGATGCATAAAACTCCACAGACTGGAACACAGAATAGTATGACGAGGCCGACAGTGAGACTGACACCTGCAAGGAGAACATGGCCCTTATTGAATTACACTCATAGGTGGATAATCTGACATCTGCATTATAACTATACTGATTCACAAATGGCATATTTAAGAATTCTTTCAAATCAACAGAACTACTTTTAAAACAGAAAGCTGGACATGAAGTTTGCTCAATATATGATAAAGGTTACTGGGCAGCAGCGACTGGATTCTAGTGAGCGGTCGAGGTGTTCCTCCCGCGGGCCGGCATTTACATCAGCCGATTGTCTACCATTGCCTCACCAAACTCTCTCTGTTTGACCGGACCAAGTGGTAACTTCCACATCTCCCCATCATTCCACACTAACAACGTCTATCACGGAGGGTGAGATATACAACCAATACCGTGCAGAATTGAGTGTATCATCGCACAACAAATTATCTTATGCATACCTGCTCTGCATACTAATTGACCCTGCGCATTTATCCTCCTGCTTGCCTGTCTCAACTTCAATGGCCATTTAGGTTTTTATTTTTATTTCTATATAAATGTTTTATTGAAATCATTATGTGTAGCATATGCAATTGTCTACAATGTATTAATCTATTTTTATATATATATATATATATATATATATATATATATATATATATATATATATATATATATATATATATATATATATATATAAATCAAATTCTTAGTGGTGCGTCCAGTGCTCATTTTGTCCAAGGGTACATCTAATTATTCCACTAAGCAGCGCATGGTGTTTTTTAAATAGATTGTATTTTACCCCAAAATTGAAAATCCTTATTGGAGAAGCCCCTAAATGTGGCTGTTCAGATGCAGATATCATACTCCGCTCTTGGAACTGTCCACAAGTGCAGGACCTATGGCTTGCTCTTCAGGGCTACGTCTCCGCTCATAAACGTACTGTTTGATAAACAATGGTCCTTTGGGGGTGTATATTCTAAAGAAGAGATGGGTACAAAATTGTCTAAATGTAACCTGGGGCCTTATTCTGATCTGAGCTCAGTACAAATTTGTTCTTAAAATGGGCAAAACCATGTGCACTGCAGGTGGAGCAGATGTAACCTGTGCAAAGAGAATTAAATTTGGGTGGGGTGTGCTGAAACTGAAATCTAAATTGCAGTGTAAAAATAATGCAGCCAGTATTTACCCTGCACAGAAACAAAATAACTCACACAAACCTAACTCTCTCTATACATGTTACATCTGCCCCACCTGTAGTGCACATGGTTTTGCCCATTTTAAGAACAAATTTGTACTGAGCTCAGATCAGAATAAGGCCCCATGTGTTGTTGGAAAACTTGCTGCGGCTGCAAAAAAAACGATACTATCGCAATGGATACTCCCTGACCGGTCCCACTAACTGTGGCACATCCTAGAATTGCCTTTTTTGTTCTCTGTGGACTGGGCCGAGACCTCCTTATGCAAAGAGAAAGGGACAGAGACATTTTTTGAGATATATATATATATATTTATATGGCCCACCATTCTGAGTATTGACGAGTAATGCTATTTTTCTTTTAGTATACTTATATTATGTGTATATGTTTTATTGCGTTGGTAACATATTTTTCTTGTATAGTATTTCCTGTCAATAAACTTATTAACAAAATTAAAAATAACAGCCATCATAATAAATTTTTAAGAAAGACCACACATTTCAGGTTTTTGGTCTCACCTGAACATATTGGGGATCTTGTAGGATATTTTTATTGCAGTTGCTGTATTTCTCATATCTTGAACACATCCCTGAGCAGGAATCATTGTGATCTGTTGTGATGGAGCCACAAAGGCATCGCTGCAAATCATCTCTGCTGTAGTACGAATAACCATAACGAAAGCAAAGAGCAAGGCATCCATCACTGGGCAAAGGACCTGGGGTCACCAGAGCATAATGTAGCACAAGGTCTGTGGAGTCTCTCACACATGAGATATAGTGATCCGCTGAAAAGGAATAATTAACAATGCATACATTAATCAGTTCTAGGCTACACATTAGAGTAAGACAACAGGGTAATATGATGGGTATAATAACATCATCATGTGGTTCCAAAGAAAAAAAGAAAATGGCTCCAGTCTCAATGGAGCATGAAAAATAAACAATTCAATTAAAGTGTGCCACAAGTATTTTGAAAATAATAGTGTCTGACATTGTACTTCCATACTACAAACTACTTAAACCGGTAATGCAAGGCTATCCCATTTTAAGGCACTAAGGCGGAATATTACCACCCAGGATCGCATCGTAAAATTTGATCCTAGCGGCAGGATGTATCATCCCTGACGCGCAGGGGCAAGGCTCCAAACGGAGCCCATCCCTGTGATGTGCTGAGCTGGGCACCAGGGGTTCTACGCATGCGTGGTTACCACTGACCCTGGCAGCAGTGTGGTATGTAACCCATAGGCTACAATGGGCTACCGCCATCTCAGAATGGCGGTAGCCAAGGGATGCGAAGCGCTGCTGCCTGATGTTGATACATCGGGTATCTTCGCATCCCCCATAGAAAACTATGGGGGATGCGGCCGGCGGTGGTGGAGGAGGGATCGCAGCAAGGGATACTTAACATCTGCGACTAACCCCCGAAAAAGGGTGTTTTCGTTCACAGTCAGTGACCATTGGATTATTACCTCCAAGCATGCAAGCTGCGAATGGATGTTTATGTAAAACATCCATTCACACTCATGCAGGGGAACGTGGTGTGTGAGGGGGGTAGCGACCGTGCGTGCAGCATTAAAATTATGCGCAAACCTGCGTAAACCATCAATAGTTGCTTTAATAAATTTGTTTTCATTTGTTGACCTTTATGTTCTTTCTGGGGGGGGAGTGTTTAGGTAAGAAGATGAAATTTTGACCGCATCATTGCCGGGAAAGCCGTTCATTTGCTGGTATTACCAGCAGATGAGCGGCTTTGAGAACGGCTTTGCATAGCGCTGCATCATGACGGCGCCAGGCAGGGGGAAAGCCGCTCAGTGTGTATGCACTGAGCGGCTTCCCCCCCAGCAATGAATGTGATCATTGCTGTCCATTAACACTGGGCATAATTGCCCAGTGTGTATAGACCTTAAGCCATCTGATGTGCACCAGGCAGGACATTACTGTCCAGCATACCAATCAAAAGGGACATGAGGATAAAGCTAGCTTTAATTAAGAACAAATACAATTGAGGTGGTGGCAGGAACTGTGCAAAGCATAAGACAATGCATACATGAGACACACAAGAGAAGAAAGGGGAGGGTAAAGGAGAGTGACCACTCTCAGCAAAAAGTAATACCACGGAGTCAGTAAGATGAAAGAAAATATCACATAGAGGATCTCTAACATTAAGGTGTTAAATTGTGCATCATTTTGCTATGGGGCCCACAACAATTAAGTTAACCCTCAGGAAGCTGCAAAAATAAATGAATCTTACCACATGGCAGCCAATGTAAACTGGAACCAGGAATACAACTTTCTGTTTCTGGGTCCATGACAAGGTTCACTCCCCTCATCAGCTGGGAAAGAAAATGGTGCAGAGGACAACCACATAGCAGACGGTTGCCAGAAAGATCCCTGATGCAGAGAAATAGGAGTAACAATGTCCAAAGCAATGAATACCATGAAAAAGTATGAGAGAAATAAGGTAATATGACAGCACACTGTGTGCTAAAACAACAAAAAAATCATGGTTAGCAAGAGAAAAACTAATGTTTTTTGGAATGGTGATATATTTTTTGGTAATTGAAAGGCATGAATGAAACATAGTATGCAACATACTCTTCAGGACCATGTATCGTAATACTCACAGCATCTGCAGTTGAGGCAGAGAGCTCATCCTATCTTCATCAATGATCCAGATTTGGTTCTGACTTAGATTTCTGCATAAGTAAAAGAGGAGAGCATAAGGAGTCCCACTGACAAATAATACCTATACCAAATGCACCAACTCTACCAATATATTATCTCACCTCCCACAGGGCCTTATTCTAGTTCACTCTTAGAGATGGACAAATCCATGTGCACTGCAGGGGGCAGATGTAACAGGTGCAGGTATAATTAGATTTGGGTGAGTTATTTTGTTTCTGTGCAAGGATAATACTGACTGCTTTATTTTTACACTGCAATATGGATCTCACTTTGAAGTAAAACCCCACCCAAATCTTAAGCTGGGTACACATCTATACAATCCCTGTTTTCTTGCAACTGTTCGACCGACCGTAGATGCATCGGACCATCCACAAACAACAGCCGATACGCGTGTACACACTGTACAATTTTACTTGCGACGTCAGATGTACTCCCGTCCAAACAGTCGCAAGAAAACGATTGTAACACCATACACACGCTCTCGATTTGGGCTTTTGACACGATAGATATAAACAAAAAATATCATAATGGGCTGAGTTAAGGGCATACCAAAACAAAGAGGCAAGAGGACAGAACCTAAACAAAAGTGATTTCATTTTTTACATCAGTGCTGGCTGTGCAGAGAACACGCACGTTCGTTCATTCGTTCCATTTGTTTTCTACCACTTTCATCATGAGCTTGAGGAAAATAAAGGTTTGTGCTTGCATTCTTGCTGCTATGGCCACAACATTGCAGTCTATAAAAAAAAAAAAAGAGGAGCAAGAATCGTAGCTGCTGGACCAGAGACTGGCTTCTGAGGTGAGACACCTTCTCCCATATGCCATTGGTACAGGAGATAGGGGAGAAAAACCCAGATGACTTCAGAAATTATCTTCGTATGGATGACCTACCTTCATGGAGCTGCTGGCACTAGTCACCCCTTTAATCCAAAAAGAGGACACTTATTTCAGGAGGCCTATTTCAACTGAGCAGAGACTGATGTCAACGCTACATTTCCTGGCTACTGGGAGGACACTTGCGGATCTGAGATACAGCACCCCTATATCCTCTCAAGCTCTGGGATTAATAATACCTGAGACCTGTGATGCCATCATCCAAGTTCTACAGGAGCAATACATGAAGGTAAATATATGCCAAATAATATACATGCACTCCATCTTTATAGCAGTTCGTCGTATGTCTGTCCCTAGACACCCTGCCGGCTGACTAAAATAGACGTTTACCACCCGTATCTGACCATAGTCACCCTGCCGGCTGACTAAAATAGATGCTTACCACCCGTATGTCTGTCCCTAGACACCCTGCAGGCTGACTAAAATAGACGCTTACCACCCGTATCTGACCATAGTCACCCTGCCGGCTGACTAAAATAGACGCTTACCACCTGTATGTCTGTCCCTAGACACCCTGCCGGCTGACTAAAATTTAGACCCGTATCTGACCATAGTCACCCTGCCGGCTAGATTTTAGACACGAACACCAAATAATATTTTTAAAGTAACATATTTTATTATAAACTTGACAAACTTTGAAACATTTAGAATATAACTATAAAAACTTTATAATAAATATAGAAAAACAACTATAAATCAAATCAAGTGGCTGGTAATGGAGGGGAGTATCTGTATCCATCACTGTTTGGGAGGGAGATGGTGTTTCCATGGTTCCATGTTGCTGCCATGGTTGCCCTGAAGTGTGATACTGGGGATAGTGGGGATAATGACCTGGCTGGTACATTTGGTGGTGTGGTACTGGGGTAGGGTTGATGGGTTGGAATGGCATAGGGGGGTCATCTGTGAGCCGGGTTTGTCAGGTAAGGGTCCCGACACTGGCCCGGTACAGGGTGTCATTGATTATCCGTTTAGCCTCTGCCCTTGTTGCAGGATCTAGTTTCCGCAGTTTTTTTGCAACTGTGTTCCCCACGTGGTCCTGCTCATCTTCATCCAATGCCATGAGTCGATTGGCAGACTCCAGAATCTGCCGAGTCATGACCTCAGATGTATCTGCAGTCTGCCTTGGCCTCTCCTTGATGGAACTTCAGGCTGCTGCGTGGCTTGCTGAGTGCTGGTTGTGGGTGTAGGTGTAGAGCAGAGGAGGGGTGAAGGCTGCTGTGAGGACACATCCAGGGTCGGTGAACACTGCTCTTCCGCAAATAGAGAAGGCTGCAAAACATAATGTAACAACAAAATCACTGATTTGTTTTGTAAAACCTCTTTACTTCTATATTTCAGTTCCCTACGACTACTGAGGAGTGGCAAGCTATTGCCCAAGATTTCAAGGATCTTTGGAATTTCCCCAATTGTGGTGGTGCCATAGATGGAAAGCATATCCGCATCATGCCCCCTGCTAATAGTGGCTCTTTTTTCTATAATTATAAGGGCTTATTTAGCATTGTTTTAATGGCTATTTCCAATGCCAAACATGAATTTATGTTTGTGGACATTGGCAAAAATGTCAGGGTGTCTGATGGTGGGGCTTTGGAAAAGACCATGTTCCATGACAAACTTAAAAACAATGGACTTAATTTACCAGAGCGGACACAGAATGTCCATGGTTTGAACTTTTTTTTGTGGCTGATTAGGCGTTTGCCTTGCATGCCAATGTTGTGAAACCCTACCCCCAAAGGTCCCTTAATAAAGAACGCAGAATTTTCAACCACCGCCTGTCACGAGCTAGGCGAGTGGTTTAAAATACATTTGGCATACTTAGCAATAAGTTTAGGATTTTTCATAGTGCCATAAATCCTCGACTAGATAAAACAGACAAGGTAGTTATGGCCTGTTGTGTGCTGCACAACTATCTACGCAGAAAAACACAGTCTGCACACCCCAATGTTTCAAGCATGGATGACAGTGAAACAGTTGAGGAGCCAGTAGGATTAACATGCTTGGAGACCAATCTAAACACAAGAAATGCTACTATGCATGCAAAATTGACCAGAGTACTTGCAGTACTTTAATGGTGTAGGCGCAGTGGATTGGCAGGATGAAATGATCTGCTAAAAATTGCTATGACATGCTACCTTTGTACTGTACTTTCTTTGTACTTATTATCTTAATTTTAATAATAATTAATAAATATTTAAAATATGTGTAATCTGTGTACTTACTGTGCCAGCGAGGGTTTCCTCAGGAACTTTCAGGGGTGCATGGTTTGGCGTATGGGGCAGCCTGGGCCACAGCAAAATTGCAGACAGAGTCTCTCGGCAGCTCTTGGTCCACTGTGAATGCCAGCAGATCATAGTACCAGAGCACAGAAACTTGGTCCGTACCGGCCCCTGATTTTTTGGATCCCTCGACCTTGTTCAGCTCCTTTTTGAAGACTGTCCTCATGTTGGAAATCCTTGTCCGCACCCATTCTAGATTTACTGTGGTGTAATAAGGGAGGCTGACCTTCACCAACTCGCAAAAGCTCTCTTCTGCCTGTTGGAATAATCTCTGGATTTGCTATTCCAGAGACAATTCTGGTCTCTGTAGGCCTCAATAACCTGCTTCATGAACTCAACATTCTTCTCTGCCATTGTCGAAATGTCTGTTTAAAATAAAACACAATGGACATTACTTTCATGATACACACAATACACACAATACATCAATACAGCATTTGTCATAACTGTGGTTGAGTACTCACCAAAGGAAAGTGTGAAAGGAAGAGTGTGTATTCTGTTGTTTATGTCCACGTATTCCACCAGAATGAAGATTCTTTTGTGTTGCAAGCATAGAAAACCTTTCACACGCGTGCAGAGAAAACTATGTGATTGGTTAATAGCGCTCGAATGTCCTGCCCATGCACGTATTCAGTGGCACAAACAACGTGCCTACAAGGAGCCATGTACTGCTCTCTGATCACAAAACTGGCTTTTGCCCCTGTATTTGAAAACCACTATAAATGCGTCAGCCGGCAGGGTGACTATGGACAGATATGGGAAAACTGACTATAGTCGCTTACCCCATCTTTATAGCAGTTTGCCGTATCTGTCCATACACCCTGCCGGCTGACTGTAGACGCTTTCCCCAGTCTTTATAGCAGCCAGCAGGGTGACTAGGGACAGATACGGCGACCTGCTACAAAGATGGGGTATGTATATTATTATTTATTTAATTATACATGGGGAGAGGTGAACGCTTCTTGTGCTGTAGAAGAAATCATGCAGCTATGGAATGCCCACATGGGCGTTCCAGCTTTGGCAGTATAGTCGCAAGAACAGCCAGCATATCGATCGATGGAACGTGCGTAGACACTGCACTTTTGTTCCGATATGTGCCTCTCCTGTCGGATGAAAATTAAACAGCACTGAACCTTCGACTGACCGACCTAGTATGGATGGACAAGACCATTTTTGGACTTTTATCGCTCGTACAGTGGGAGTTGGGACAGCGTACACACCTATACAATCTGGATGGCCATCCGTCCCAGAACAGAAGAACGGCCCGACTATTGTATAGATGTGTACCCAGCTTAACTCTCTCTGCACATGTTATATCTGCCCCAACTGCAGTGCACGTGGTTTTGTCCATTTGAGAAGGAATTTGCCTCTTGTGAACTAGAATAAGGCCCACAGTAAATTCTCCAGTATTTCTCCCAACCACCTTATACTCACAGTTCTCTCATGCTCTGATGGCCAATGAAGTCTCTTATGCGGAGCAAAGTTAACTGGTTTCTTGAGAGATCCCTAGATATATGAAAACATTTGTTATAATTTTTCAATTACAATTTGGCAAAATGTTACTATTCAGATGCATTAGAATACATCAAAATCCTAATATGGAATTACTCCATGAATGCAAAAATTCATATAAACTGAAATTGTATTGCAGAATGAAGATAATAATTTAGCAAAACTATTAGTTATTTATCAGTCCTGATTCAGAGATAGCTGCTAATAATACAGCTGCTGCACCTCTGTACGTGGTGGCTGTACAAAACTATACCATGGCTTCTCTGATCCACTGTAGTGTCTTAAGAGCCCCACTTCTCTTGATGTGCTTCTGAAGGGTGATTTATGACTGAGAGACTGACAAGATCAGCTGTTTTAGTGAGTGTAAAGAACAATGATCACATTTCTTCATGGGCATATCAACTCCTGGAGAGAGATGCATTAGAGAAAGAAAAAATGCAAGCCAGTCCACTCCTAACGGTCATGTGACAGGCTGTGAATCATGACAGTTAGGAACGCATTGGTTGGTACTTTATCTCTCTCAACTGTATTACTCTCCAAGCTTTGATGCATACGCCCCATTTGTCTGACTGAAATAACCAGCACAGACAGACTCAAATAGCCATCAGTACATCAATGAGCAAAACTCCCAAGCCCTCAGACTTGCCATCTTAGCGCTTTCAGACAGAAAAACCCTGGATACAACAACCCAGGTAAGACTCAGCTAAAAGCTCTGACCCCCTTTCACACAGCACCAAAAACCCGGGTATTTCCCGTGTCAATATCTTTCACTCAGAAGCCAGATTTTTCCTGCAATACGCTGTTACGGTGTTCTCACTGCAAGTGAGAAATACACGGATTTTACCCGGCATGGACTGCAGGGACGGACCGCCGTTCTCACTGCAAGGCAAATTCCCGGGTGAAGAAGTTCTACCCGGTAATTTGCCTTTTAACATGGGTTTTTATGCAGTGAGAACGGGTCAACCTGTGTCTGCATATCCGGATCTCAAACACAGGTAACCGGATCTCAAACACAGTATGCGACTCGTTCACACTGCAAAAATCTTTTGCAGTGTGAACTGATAATCTTGCCAAATCCATGACTCCAGGCCTTTGTAAATCCCATAAAATGAAGATTGCCCATGTCCAAATACCAGGTGCGACCCAGCATTTGCAATGTAAAATGGAACACACCCTGGAGGCAGACCTCTGCATACACAGCCAATCAGCAGCTCTTATTTATAACATGGGTGGTGCTGTTTACACTGCACCATTACCTGGGTCCAACCCTTGGTTATTTTTTAAGGAACCTTGTACACCAAGATGTCACCTGGGTAGATGCAGCAATAATCCAGGTTATTGTGGCAGTGAAATAGCGGTATAAGAGAGTGAATTAGACCTAAAATATGGCTCTGCAATAACCCTGCAATTAGATAGCCGCTGTCCAGTCTGAGTGAAATCCTGCCCTGTGCAAGGACAGCCTTGTGCAAAGACGCTATGATCCATAAGCATGTGAAGACTATCAGTAATCGCTTGGTCCCCATTATTGCAAATGTCCATTTGGCATCTCTGTCATTTACAGTCTTGCTTTAACTGTTTTAAAAATCAAGAGGAACCTGAAGCAACGAGGTTAAATGATTGCATCATAGGCATAAACTACAGACATTCCATTCATTTCTATGGAACATTTCTTCACACATACTGAGCAAAAACAATTGACTCTAAGGTTTTCCATATTCTTTACAAATCATTATGATTTAGGACCTTATTCAGGTCCATTCGCACCAGCGCTTCGTTAGCACGGGGACCGTTGTTTCATTAATACACATTTCTGCGCATCCACTGTGAACAGTCTATTCGCTGGGTGCACCGCGGGAGGGGGCTGGAGAGGGGCGTTGGCCACCAGGCAGCCTCATTAGCATATGGGAATTACCAGCGTTTCATGGGCGTTCCCATGAGAACGCTGGGTGTTTTCATGCTAATGAGGCTGTGACGCGGGTGGGGTGGGAGGCTGACATAAGCGGATGTCAGCAGCCTGCGCATTTCCTCCCCAGCGGGCACGCATATGTACGCTTGCTCAGAGCTACCTTACATATGCCTGCACCTTACACATCTTTCCATGGTCAGCGACCATCAAAAGATTTGGGAGGTTCCCCCTGCCCTGAGAATGGATGTTACTGTGTAACATCCATTCGCAAGCCGCTGCGAGCGAGTCGGCCTTGTGAATGGGAGGCAGCAGCCAACCATTCGCAAGGCAGGGTTTGGAGGATTCGCAAGGGTGCGAATTTGCATCTGAGCGAATCAACCAGAATAACCCCCTTAGTATATAAACACACATGCCGCAGCGCTCTTTATTTTTCATATTTATACTGAAATACAAAACACTCATTGAAACAAGCATCTCTCTTCATGACGGTAATATAAATATGCATACTGCACAGTGATTGCACTGAAAACAGTGACGTGTGTATTTCTCATGCAGCTATACTATGTATTATGCATGAGTTGGCTGCTATACAGCTATTTAGTATGGATTTTATTCTAATTTGAATGGATGAATTCCCACTTCCAGCCAGGCAGACAAAAGTTACTCTGAATTCCAAGATTGGAACATCCAATCAGGCTCAAAAGTGATTATTACTAAAACTGAGGGCCTGATTCTGGTTCACTCACAAAGGCAAACTCCTTCTTTAATGGACAAAACCATTTGCACTGCAGGTGGGGCAGATATAACATGTGCAGAGTGTTAGATTTGGGTGGGGTTTGTACTTCAAACTTATATCTATATTGCAGTGTAAAAAAAAAGCAGCCAGTATTTACCCTGCACAGAAACTAAATAACTAACCCAAATCTAATCTCTCTGCACATGTTACATCTTCCCCACCTGCAGTGCACATGGTTTAATCCATTAAAGAAGGAGTTTGGCTTTGTGAGTGAATCAGAATCAGGCCCTGAGTTTGACTTATGAAATGGGGAGAAACAGTGCATGAATGAATCCTTAATGTGTTCAGCAAAATTTGAGTTAATTATTAATTCATGCTAAAGAACTGAATTCATTCTTAAAAGTCTGAAATTCAGGGGAAAGTCCAATAGAGCACATTCATGGTCTCTGGGCTTGAATCAGAGATGGGTCCAATGTCAATGTTGTATGAATGGGATCATTTTTTTTTTTTTTTTTTTGTCATTGCTTATCCGTTAAAGTCGCACTGCGCATGTGCTGCACTGGTCTGGGCGTTTTTCAGAGGTGGCATTGAAGATTTATTTGCAAAATTATATCAGTCCAGGAGCATTTGTGGGAGGTAATAGGAACAATTCAAATAAATTGCAATTTATTTCACTGCTTGCAACTGAGATACCTCAAATTGCTGCGGTCTGACTTCCTTTGGCCATGTGCCACAACCATAGGCTAACTTAAAAGGTTTATTATTTACCAATATGAATCTGGTATCTGTGCCTACATCCTAAAGCCATGTACACACGGCAGCGATATGGGCTGATATCACTGGTAATATGGTCGCTGGCGACCAGATTGCCAGTGATGGGAGTGTGCCCCGGTGATAAATTGCAGGGTGCGCGCTTCCGTTTTCCCCTCCGTTATAATCGCAAGCTCCTGCGACCAGCTGATTCCCTCTGGGGCTCCCCCGGCAGAAGTTCCCTTTCATCAGTGACCATCTCTGGTCGCTGATGAACAGCAGACACTGAGCAATATATTGCTATGTCCCCTGTGTGTACGCACCTTAACTTACCAAGATTCTAGCTGCCCCAATAAGGAGGGGTCACCAGTTCAGCACAAATTACAGTGTGACATCATCCTGTGTGGGCAGTGTAGGGGGGTGTGGACATGCAATCACATTATCATGGCTCCACCCCCATGCTCTAATGTGGGTGGTGAGGTTTACATTGATGTGATTCAGTGCAAATTGCATCCCCAGCTCCCCCACTCCAGCGCTTGGCCATTCTGGGAGAGTAGGCAAGTATGTCCTGCATACATAAGTGGCGGCTCTCAGACCCACCTCCAGTGGGTGTCTCAATACAAATACCACTGGCTGTGACATTCGCATAGTTTAGTGCTGAATCCCAGCTGCAACTGCATTTTTGTACATCCCTGAATCAGGCTCTCTGTCCATAGCAGAGCTATTCTTCTCCTCTCCTCCCACAAACACCAATTAAACCTTAAATTAACATAGCTAACAAAACCACAGTTTCCACATTATGGGCCTTATTCTGGTTGGAGCGGCCGGGCCGTACGCGTACGTCCCGGGGTTTTTCATGATCTGCGCATGTGCAGATACGCTAATGCGCCGGCGCGAACACTCCACAACGCTTACGGCCGGGCTCTCAACGTGCGAAAAAACCTGTACGCGAGCGTACGGGTAATGGGGCGGCATAGGGGCGTGTTGATGGGAGCGGCCGAAATAATGAGGGAAAATGGGCGTAAATATGGGCGTACACGGGGGTGTGCACAAAAAATGAGCGGTGCTACTACCGCACGATCGACTAAGGCACCGTTCATTTCGGACACCAAACAGGCGGCCGCCAACCGCCAGCTCAAACCACCCCTACAGATACCGCATGCCAGCGTGCGCCTGAGTTGGCTAATTTACGCTGATTACTACTCAAACACATACACCTGAATGTAATAAGCAATGCTGCAGTCTATTAAGTCCAAAGCATGATTTCACTACCTGCAAGCCACACACACAGCACGCAAACACATTGGAAGCTTATGTTTTTATACTTCTCCACATTTAAAGGTTTGTTTAATTTAAGGTAAGAATCTTTTTATACGCTAAGGTAGGTATTTGCTAAACAGACACATCCACTACGTGCTTTCATAGACTTTACGCAGTAGCACACTCAATCTACACAAGTCGACATGTGTCAACGTGTTCACTCTAATACTAACATAGGTTTTGTATTTAGGATACAATAACATAAACCACATCTAACACCTACAAAGGATGTTTCAGCAATGTTTGAAGCCCATGACCACTATTTTCCACACAATCTTTGTATAGTACCCAAAATAATGACCTGTACCACTATCTCATCTGCTATGATTTGGATTTGACTACACTCTGGATGTAAGATGCCACCATTCACATTATTGCACTCTCATTTCTCTAACAAAGGATTCCTACATCTGCTTATGACACTGTCAAATCATATATATTTAAAAAGTTAGGCATGTTTGTTCACAAGCTAATTTATCATGTTTGGCCCATTCACACATCTTTTTTTAGGGAGGACACATATGCATTCCTACACAAATTTACCTTTTCACCCTTGTTTGTCTGCCTCACCCACTCCATGAGGAAAGCATTGTTCTGGACCTGCTTTTACCTACTACTGTAGGAGCTACCTCACCTGCACACAAACTGCTTTCTCACCTATTAAGTTGCTCTGCACATGTGCTGACACAAACTAATTAGCAGGGAAAAGTTGGATAGGAACATGGGAATGGCCATGGAGAGGGTTACACATGGGAAACTTCGACCACACTTCAACAAATGTTCAAAAATACCCTGGTCAGTAAGTACACATAAATCTAGTATTTTTTTCACACAAGAAATTACACATACCACAATTTAGATTTAATTTGTAAAATAAATGTATTTGCTGTTCAGCATCACAGCTTGACACTTTAATGTGAGAAATCAAATAACCAAATAAAATAGACACACAAATAATAAAACAGCCAGAACAAGAGGTTGCATATCTCCAAACATGTGTTACCCTGCAAATGCAATGGTGAAAGAAATGGGGACACCAGAATACGTACTGCAACAACCAGGGTGAATACTAAGCAAGATACACACCACCAAAAAAAAAAAGCCTGCATTTGTAGAGGTCAAAATACGAACTTTCATGCCCATGGCACGCAAATGGATCGATGGCCAACTCAGGAAGCGGATGTCCAGTGCAATTTAAACCTTTGGCCTCCAACCACAGAGGAAGTGAACCAGGTCTTATTTGGGCCCTTTTTTGCCCCTTTTAGATGGGGCCTTGGGGACAGGGGCCTTTGGCTCAGCTGCCTTGCGGCGTCTTCCACTAGTCGACACAGGAGGGTCAGCCGAGGTGGAAGGTTGGGGAGCAGCTTGGGGTGGGGCAGCAGATGGGGGATTGTCCCTTAGGGACCTGGCGGTGGACAGCTGCTCCGCAAGAAGTTCATTCTGGCGGCTGAGGTGTTGGCCAATGCTTAGCATGCCAGCCGCCAGAGTTTCATTAATGCGGTTCAAGGCCTCAACCTGCACCTGGTTTGTGGCCTTCCACTCCGTCAGAAAATCCGCCACCTGCTGCTGACGGATCGCAGCATCCACCCCTTGCTGCTCGATCCTGTCCAGCGTCACCAACAGGCTCTCAGTCCATGTTTCCTGTGGCTGGGGCTGGGGGCGACGTGTTGGTGGAGGCTGGACCACTTGCTCCACCTGTGGCTCTGCAGAGGAAGATGCTGCCGGTACATACTGTGTTTCTGCTTCTTCTAGGATAAGAATTGAAAACAATGTCACCATCACATACGCAATCAAAAATATCTTTCTAAATACAATGCATTACTGTGACTTACCATCAAAAGCAGCAGCAAAGACCTCCGCCGGGAGCTCACTGTCCATATTGGAGATCCCCCTGACCTCGGCCACATCGATCACGTCACAGGAGTCCAGCTCCAGGGGGGTATACTCCAAATGGTCAGGCATAGGACCTCTCCCGGTGGACATGCTGTGGTTGTACCGGTCAGTCATCTTCTTCTTCAGTGCACTTTTGAAGTCAGTCCACCTACAAGTTTAAAAATACAAATATCACCATGAGATATGTGCACCACTGTGCTACGTGTAGGGTTACCACCTAGTCCCTTTAATTCCGGACACATGTTACTTACACAGGTTCTGTGGCAGTTTAAAATTAGGTGAAGTGGAGTCTTGAAGTCAGCCAGCCACAGAACCTGTGTAATTAATATGTGTCCGGAATTAAAGGGACTAGGTGGTACCCCTAGCTACGTGACATTTGCTAGTGTGGGTGATCTTATGTTTTTTTGCCATATGTGTCCCACACACACATTCATGTCTCAATTAGGAGGCATTTCAGTGTCTCATCTCATTCATTAGGCCACTAAATGCACATACATACATCACTATGCAGAAATGACATCATCCATGGCCAAATTAGGCACCTCCACCTGGTGTGAAACTACACATTTCACCATAGCTTGACAATGTGGTTATTATGGAGTAATTTAACTATGGAATGGCATACTGGGATGTGTAGTTTTTCACCAGCTACATGTGCACAGTTTGCTCATTCTTGTTTCAGTAGCATCATATGGAACATGTTACAACAACTCTTTCAAAAACACACTTTCTCTTGTCCCATCACATACTTCACATGAGCAGAACTGTGCCCATAACCTCACATCACACCAATGGTGCATGTTTCATATATCAATGTGGGTTATTAGACATGGTTGTGTTCACATGTGACATTGAAGTGTAGCACTATCTACAAACACACCTTTCTATTAGTCTCCAAACATACATGTAACATATGTACACACATATGACATTATCAGGGGGACAAAGACCAGGGCAATTTTTCAGCAGTCTCCAGCAGGAACTGAGGCCCTTATTCTAGTTCACTCTTTCTGCCCAAATATTTCTTAGATGGACAAAACCATGTGCACTGCAGGTGAGGCAGGTGTAAAACCCCACCCAAATCTGATTATCTCTGCACAAGTAACACCTGCCTCACCTGCAGTGCACATGGTTTGGTCCATCTAAGAAATATTTGGCCAGAAAGAGTGAACTAGAATAAGGGCCTCAGTTCCTGCTGGAGACTGCTGAAAAATTGCCCTGACAAACACACTAACCTTTTCTTCACCGCGTCCCAAGTTCTGACCACTGGTGACACCTGGTTCACTTCCTCTGTGATCTTCTCCCAAAGGTTTCTCCTTGCACTGGCACCCGGCTTCCTGGTTGCCAACTCAATCCATTCGCGTGCCCTGGGCACTAGAATTCGCATTTCGGCCTCTACAAATGCAGGGTTTCTCTTTCTGGTGGTGGTATCCTGCTCAGTCCTCACCCTCGATGTTGCAGCACGTTTTCTGGTGGCCCCAGTTCTCTCACCATGCACCTGCTGGGTCACACCTGTTTGGAGAGATGCAACCTCTTGTTCTGGCTGGTTGCTTGGCCCTTGTGGAGCTGGTGGAGGTTCACCAGGGCCTGTTACTGAGGGGCCCGCTTGATCTTGCAGGCTACTCCTCTCTTGGGCCCTCCTTCTCCGCTCCTGTTCCCTCTTCTGTAATGCTTCAAGCAGGGATTCTGCTTGTGCTCTCTGCAGAGCGTCCTCTGCTGCTGAATCGTCAGAGCCAGACATGTTTGCAGCAATTGTGGCCTGCATCTGACTGAATATTTATATGTTAATTTCCCGCCATGAACAAGGGGGCGTATATTTTTCCCCGCAAGGTAGATGCAAATTTACGCCGATATTTCCCGCCGATAATTGCCGCTTAAATTACGCAGGTCTCAATGCACCTGATCAATCACCCGTATATGTATATACACAGGTTGTGGAGCATTGTGGGCTACATCGTGAAATGTGTGCACCTGTCATTCCAATGATGAGTGTTGTCAGCTGGTATCTGTTGGAGTTCGTGTATGCTTTGTGAGTCACATTTCAAAACATCACGTTATAATGCTTTCCTTACATATGTAATGTGTATGAAATTGTCATACAGCAACATGTTGCATTGTGGCCCTTTAGGCAGTGTAGTTATAAGTAGAGGGTTGCGTGTATTATTTTCCGCCTACTGTATATACAGTACTCCTCCCCATGCATATCGGTGTATCGTGCCCCCTTTAAGCAGCGTAGTTATAAGTAGAGGGTTGCGTTTATTATTTTCCGCACACTGTAAATACAGTACTTCTCTCTTCATTGAATGCATGCTGTTGGTTGTGGTGTGTGTATATCGGAACGGTCCGCGTAAGTTTCTATTCGCATCCAGTTTGTTAATGTAAGAGGGATTAATAAAGTTAATACCAAACAAACAATGTTTTCGACCAATCAGCAAGCACCAAAAGTGATATATGTACCTGCAATTAATAACTGCGCCATTGCCAATATGACTTGTACAAGAGCTAGGCCCTTTTCGACATCAGAGCTTTTGGCCCTGGTGGAAGTGATGGATCGTCACCTGGGGCCCAGGGGCCCATATGTTTCTAATGCGGACAAGCGGCGGGCGTATAATGCTGCCCGCCGCCTGATATTTTCCACAACCGGCGTCCGCAGAAGCCTGGGGCAGGTTGAGCGGCGCTGGTCCGACCTGCGCCGGCGGCAGCCGGTTTTACTCAGCAGCCTTCGCCGCCATATTGCCCGATGTAAGTTTTGATTACTAGTATGTCAGCGTTTTTTAGCAATGTTTTGTGTACTTTTTATAAATATGTTCCTGAGTATGGGGGTGTATATGGGTGTATAGGGGGTGTATATGGGGGGTATATGGGGGGTATATGGGGGGTATATGGGTGTATATGGGGGGTATATGGGGTGTATATGGGTGTATATGGGTGTATATGGGGGGTATATGGGGGGTATATGGGGGGTATATGGGTGGTATATGGGGGGTATATGGGTGTATATGGGGTGTATATGGGGGTATATGGGTGTATATGGGGGGTATATGGGTGTATAGGGGGTGTATAGGGGGGGTTTAAGTAGTTGATCAGTTTTTGGGTGTAGGATATCAAATAGTTTGCATGATAAATGTCTGAAATTTCACAGCAATGATAATTTTGAAGGTTATGAGCATGACTAATGTGAATTTTTCTTTCCCCCTTTTTTATGAAACCCAATCTTCGATTTCTATGCCATCAACATGAACATTTCAGCACGGGCAAGGGCACGCATTCAAGCCCGGGAGCAGGCAGCCCGGGACCAGGCAGCCGAGGAGGAGGAGGAAGAGGAGGAGGAAGAAGAGGAGGAGGAAGAGGAGGAGGAGGAGGAGGAGGAGGAAGAGGAGGAGGAGGAGGAGGAGGAGGAGGAAGAGGAGGAGGAGGAAGAAGAGGAGGAGGAACAAGAGGAGACCCAGGGTGCAGTTTGGACCCACACCATTTCCCCATCCCCTTCCCCCTCCACAACCCCCACCCCCTCCACAACCCCCACCCCCTCCACAACCCCCTCCCCAACCCACACCCCCTCCCCAACACTGGAGACAATGGGTGCAGTTTGGACCCACACCATTTCCCCATCCCCTTCCCCCTCCACAACCCCCACCCCCTCCACAACCCCCCCCCCCTCCACAACCCCCACCCCCTCCACAACCCCCACCCCCTCCACAACCCCCCCCCCCCTCCCCACCCCATTTCCAACCCCCCAACACCTCTCCACCACCCACCCCCAAACCTCTCCACTCCCCAGTCACACCCACTACCTCGGTCCAAACACCAGGACCATCCTCCTTGCTCCTGCCCCCCCCAACCACTCCACAGCCAACCAGCGGCGCCCAGGATGGCTCAAGTAGCCGTAAGTAAATAATGTGTCTAATGTTGACCTACACATTTCTACACATAAACAATCACAACAACCACATATGTGTATCCAACATCAACATTAGTTGCAACATATCACTGCAGGCCGACCATGAGGTGTGGCCTGTCCTTCTCCAGGAACAAGGGTCCCCTTGGTGGTTTTTTGGAGTGTGGCCATGCCTCACCCCTTGAATAATTGACATAACAGTACATCCAATGAGATATCCGACATTAGTGGTGTGGTAGTTATGTGGCTCCAGGTGTTGGGTAACTCCAGTTCCCAGCATGATGTGCAACACAGGGCCAGATTATAATGGAGGCGCAAGGGGTCAGTGCCCCTGGGACCCCCTCTAGCTAGGGGCCCCCTGTGGTTGTCATTTTTTTTTTTAAAAAGAAAATGTTTAAGTTATGTTTTTTTTTTTTTTAGCTAAATGTTTTGTGCATGGGTGGGGTAGTGCTGCAGCTTCACCTATCTGCCAATGTGACAATGATTTATGGTGCTGAGCATCGGGAGGCAAGGCACACTGATTGCACAAGTGTGCAGTGCATTTCTGGGAGTTGACTAAGTCCCATGACACTTTGCACCAGAGGACAGAGGCTGAGAAGTTTGTGCTGAGCTCTGATTGGTGGAGCTCATTACATACTTCTCAGGTCCATGGAGAACAGCAGCAGCAGCTTAGTCATAGGAGGGTTTTTAATCAGAGGCAGCACTAGGACTGTGAGGTCTCCTCCAGAGTAAGGGGCAGAGGGACAAACACAGGCTTTTCATGTGGTGTGTGTATATATATATATATGGTGTCTATTATTATTCCGAGTGCCGCCAACCCCCTGTCTATATATATATATATCCCCTGCAGGTAACCATTGACCAAGTTTATTCTGCCTTTACTCTATGTTTTGACAGTATAATATTCGCCCATGCAGTGTGCGGCCAGTAATGACAAGTGCAAGGGGGCCCCCCGCTCTAAAGTACCCCGGGCCCCCCAAAGGCTTAATCTGCCACTGGTGCAACTTAAATGTAGAGATTGTTTTGGTAATAGTGTGTGAGGCCATGCGGATGCATGCTTTACAAACATAGCTGTAGGCCTATAATTTGTACAGCAATGTCCTAAATTTAAAATAGTAAGGAGTGCTTAAGCCACAACAATGTCATAACCCTTAAATAGCACAGGCTAATTGTGAGGTTAGAGGAGAGTCCCCCAAAACCAAAGTACCAATTGCGATACAGCATACATTCATTGATGAAGGAGTAATTGAATTAATGTTATTTACTATGTACAGTATGTGCGTGTTAACATATTATTTTTTAGTACTGTGTTTACAGCAGACCCATCTTCAATGTAGTTTCTAAATGTATGTGGCCTTCACACATAACTCTGAACTTTTTATTATGTACAAATACAACAAACATTTGTGTATATAAATTTTTTGTTTTATCCCTTCATTACAGACACTCAACAGCAGCAGGAGGAGGTGGCAGCCCTCATGCGGGAAATAATGGTCACCCTGGTCCACCTGCAGCTACTTTTTGGCCTTCTGGAGGCCCGCCTTTAATTTTTTATTTATCCCCCCCCCTTTTTATTTTTGTATCCAATAAAAGTTTGATGACAGTTTGAAATTGCCTGTGTTTTTAATAATAAATATGTTAGAGGGCGTGTAAGGGTAGGTACATACAGATGTGTACTGTAAGTTATACTTGTAATTTGAGGTGAGGGGTAATGATTGATGTGTGAATGTGTGTGTTTTGGAGTAAAATAACACATAGTGAAAATGCATGAATGTTTAATGTTGTTCGATTAAAACATCACACATAACATCAGGGTAGGTATACATGTTACACATTTTGGAAAAAGTAATTACGTACATAATTTAATACATATACAGAAACACCAACATAACTTGATTTAAAAGTAACAGCAATATGGGGACACATAGATAGTGATTAAAATGCCACATTAGAACATAACAAATATACATGTAATGTGGGTTCAAATGTAGTTTTATTAGGTCTTTATTAAGGTAGACAATTGAGTTAATAGAAAACAATAAGTGAATAACAAATAGATTAATTAATCAATTGTCAGATTAGTAGTTGAGAGGCAAGATTTGCAGGTCCATATATGTGAAGGGTATGCCAGCGTGCACGGACGTACGCTCACTCTCACGAGCGGTGACATAAGCTGAGTTTTCCATTGAAAACAATAGGGACCCGTCCGTGCAAACTGGCGTACGCTCAGATCTCCGCAAGAAGTCGGTGGGGAGACGGAGGAGAGACGGCCGTAGACGGCGCCGTACGCTCAGTCGTACGCCAGTTGTCGGAGTGTAAGGGCTGGGCCGGCCGCGTACGTTGCCGTACGCTCATTTGTACGCCACTCCCCTTCTACGGTATTTCTGCCCGTACGTAAGCGGCTGATTTGTGGGTGGACTTAACCCTAACGGCCGCGTACGGCTAGCGTGCGGTAATGGCGAACGTACGCACGTTTGGCCGCTCCGATCAGAATAACCTCCAATATACCATGTAGGTCATTTTTTCAATGCTTTGGTATACGGCCACTAGGTTGACACGGGGAAGGTCGTCATGCATTGGGTCTAACACTGAAGGTTGACATGCATCAAGGTCAACACAGATGCAGGTCGACATGGGCTTAGGTCGAAAGGTCACTAGGTCGACACATGCATTAGGTCGACATGGGCTAGGTCAGCAGGCAAAAGGTTGACATGGGTTTTTTTCATGGTATTTTTAGCCGACATGTGTCGACGGGCAGTATTTCATGCCTTACGACCCACTGGGGCATGGTGGGAGAATAGAATAGCGAGCCCGAAGCATGGCGAGCGCAGTGAGGGGCGTGGTGCACTTTATGTTGTGTCCATGCAGACTGTGTTGAGTGTCGACATTCGGGGGGGGTGGTCCATGACGACCTTTAGACTGTCAACCTAGCCCATGTTGCCCTAATGCATGTGTCAACCTAGTGTTGAGTCAACCTAAGCCCATGTCAACCTTCAGGTGTGTTGACCTTTATGCAGGTTGACCTTCAGTTGTCGACCCAATTCATATTGACCTTCAGTCTGTCGACCCTATGATCCATACCCAAATGCTTTACCCACTGTCTGACACGGTGGAGCACTGTGGCATCTTAAAAAGCAGTAATAATACAAATTATCCATCAAAGCATTGTGATCCTGCAAGGGATGTGCAGATTTCTGTGTATGGTCACTGGAATTTGTACTCTAGGTCATATTAGGAAACTGAATTGCAATTCATGTATGTGCTGCTTGTTTCTTTTCTCTTTGTTTTATATACAGATGGAGTCGGGCTCCCTCTTGCTGGCGAATTGGCAGAACGTCACCGCTGGCGATCCGCCAACAGCCCGGCATCCATCTGACTGAGACGCGCATGCGTCTCAAGGGCGCGTGCCTCTCAGTTTCCGTGCGGCGGGGTGACGGGACCCTGTCCGTCTCCGATTCAGGGAGACGGACAGGGTTGGGGGGGGGGGTGCAGGGAGGCGGTGGGGACCCTGGGTGACCGCCGACAAGCCGGCAGGGACCCCGAGGAACCGTGCGAAAGGGGACGCGCGCGCATCTCGTGCGTGCACGTCCCCTTTCGCAGATACAGATGGCGGCTGGCGGGGGATGGCGGCTGGCGTCGCCATCGCCATCCCCTGCAAAGAAGAGACCCGCTCCATCTGTATGTAGCTGTGTGTGTAAAAAGTAAAATCTGACAGGTTGCTTTGGGCAACATCCCATCTTCTATAAAACTCAAATGTTAATAAATGTACCCCCCCCCACACACACACACACACACACACACACACACACACACACACACACACACAGCTACATATAGAAAATAAAAAGTAATCACAACATAAATTAATTGCCATTCAGCTTCTCATACATATATAAGAGAGAGAAAGAGAGAGAGAGAGAGAGAGGTAGTACAATTTGCAAATCTTGTACACTTCTATAAAATTGGAACAATGGGGCAGATGTATTAGGTCTGGTAAAGTGATAAAGTAGTAATAAAGCGGTGATAAAGTGAAGATGACATGTCAGCCAATCAACTCTTATTGTCACTTTTCTCACACACACACACACACACACACACACACACACACACACACAGCTGAATGGCTGGTGTGTTATAACCTTTGACTTAATGGGGTATTTACCACATTTTGCTTTAGAGCATCACACCCTATATAAGCTTTGTTTGATGGCACAGACTTATCATGTATTCCTGCTACTGTTTTTTGCAACCTTACAGAACTCTATGTCTCCCTCCTCCAATAAGGTTCAGTGAACTTTGAGATTATATGATGGGTAATTTAAGGTCAAAAGGGACCCTGACCACAGCTCTGAACACTTTGTCTACAGTCCCTTAACATTGCCATGGGAATAGAATGAGCAAAAGAAGTCAGGACATTCTTGTTGTTCTCAACTTGCTGCCCGGATACCCATAGCTGTGTACACCCTGCGGGCAACATTACCACGGATACCAGGCAAACAGTGCCCGTGCCAATCCTATACAGCATTTATTCTCTAGATGTGTTTACTTAGATATTTATTGCATAAATGGAGTAGTGTGTACATTGCACATATTGTCTTATCTAGTGAACAAACATGGGGGCGTTGTACGGCGTACCTGTAAGAAATATATTGCAGGTACACCATACCACTTATAATGCCACTTACAGTATGTGGCATCATATGTAATGGGCATCACGGTGTGGCATCATGTGTAATGGGCATTACCGAGTGGGGCATAATGTGTAATGGGCATTACAGCATGTGGTATAATGTGTAAGATTCATTAGGGTGTGTGGCATAATGTGGCCATGCCTTTATTGTCATGTCATGTAACCACTTGTCTAGTTTCATTTGATCATGCCCTAAATTATACATGGCCGCGTCTACTTTTGGCGTGTGCGCCTACGACACGCATCTATAGTACCACTAAGAAATCATTTCTACTTGCGCCACTGCTCTTAATAATGTATACCATGGCCTGATGCATTACAAGAGCCCCAATGCTTGACCCTCCAAAAAACTGTATATAAAAAACTGTATATATGCCCTAAAATGAATACATGAAAATAAACTAATCAGGTTAAGTGATATAAAAATTGTCTGCCCTTGGCTAATAATAATAATTATTGTTATCATTATTATTATTTTTATTATTATTAATAATAATAATAATAATAATAATAATAATAATATTACAAAGTATTTTACAAAGTCTTAAGGTGCCCATACATGGGCCCTTATTCAGATCTGATCGCAGTACAAATTTGTTCTCAAAATGGGCAAAACCATGTGCACTGCAGGTGGGGCAGATGTAACATGTGCAGAGAGAGTTAGATTTGTGTGAGTTATTTTGTTTCTGTGCAGGGTAATTACTGGCTGCATTATTTTTACACTGCAATTTAGATTTCAGTTTTAACACATCCCACCCAAATTTAACTCTCTCTGCACATGCTACATCTGCCCCACCTGCAGTGCACATGGTTTGGCCCATTTTGAGAACAAATTTGGACTGCAATAAGATCTAAATAAGGGCCATCGTGCGATTATCACACCCGTTATGGGCTTGATCGCATTGCAACGCATGCATTTTGCATGTGATTTGTGTGCAATGCGATGTGAGGGCAGTACAAAAAGTATTTGCAGCACATACTTTTTGTACTGTGCAATGAGATAATAGTTCATTTATTTATAAGGTGCCACAAAGTGTCCGCAGCGCCGTACATAGCAAACAAAAACAAACTACAAGGTAACATACAGGGTGTGTTGATAAAATACAGCATAAATAGGAACAAGCATCGCATAACACGGTGTATGGGCACCTTTAAGCCAAGCAATCAGGTCTGAATCAGGCTCTAATCCCCTAAAATGGGTGTTTGGGGGGAACTAGCTGGAAATATTCAGTGCTAAATGAGCCCCAAACAGAGAATACTGAGAGCTGTAGTAGGGGCGTAAATCTCAGGGGCAATAAAGACTCCTGCTCCAAGCCCTGAGATGGCTCCTTCATGTACATCAGCACCTGTGTGGTTCACAGCAAGTTGCAAGTTGGGCCACTGCTTTCCCAACAGAGCTATAAGGTGCAAGTGCTGCTGCTGGTGTTAACTGGCTCTGAGGTCGATTCACACCTGATCAGACAGCTGCAAATTTTCCAAAGATAAGCTGCTGCCCTACTAGAGTGAAATGCAGCGAATGGATGTATATGGCTACAAATCTATTTGCCACCAAGCGAATATGGCCAAAACCCAATGTAACAGGCTTTCCATCAAATGATTTTTACACTGGGTACAAGTCTTTGCAGGCTCGGAGTAGCCAGAGACTTACTCGGCGATGCGATGGAACAAGGCATATCAGGCCTGGAGCTGACGTCACACACCCTCCCATAAAACGCTCAGGTCGCCCAGCATTTACCTGGGCAAGTCTGTGTTTTTCTTAGCACTTCCACTAAACGCCTGGTTTCCAGCCCCAGACACTTCCTTCCTGTCAATCATCTTGCGAACAGGCCATACGCATGCACAGTGTATCAATAATCTGTCACTGTGCAAATCGTGCAATCAGGTCTGAATAACCCCCTGCAATCGGGATCCAGACAGATCCTGTCTAGTACTTCAAGCAACAGTGCACCTGCACTAAGCTTCAAAGGTGATACAATGGAGAGTGATAAACAACCAAGCAATCAGCTCCTGTCTGCCATGTCACAGACTGAGTTTGAAAAATGTCAGATAGGAGCTGATTGGTTGTTTATCACTCTCCATGTTATCACTTTTGAAGGTTAGTGCATCTGGCCCTTTGTCTCTTGAGCAGCATTCTTCCACTTTACTTCCTAAACTGCATAAGGCCTTGCAATTGTATCTTTATATTATGTAGCATTTACAATCTTTGGATACAAGGACAACAAATCTTTCTGTTGCATGCTGGGGTTGGGAGTCAAATTAGAAACACTTAATGCCAAAATAACATAAAAAAAAGTTGGCAAATTAAAAATGAGAAAAATATTTTGTAAATATGGTTCAACTTACAGAAAAATATAAGTATATAACATAGGCAAGTGGCTAAAAGTGTAAGGTTTCTAGACCAGGGCACCTGACCCAATCCGTTTCAAAGGGTTATTGAAACTATTACATTTAAACAAAATAACACTTTACTGAATCAATCAATAAATAATACATACAAAATAAAACAGGTATCATAGTTATACAGTTGGTTTCATGATACTCACATGGTGATGGTTCCTGGAGGACAATCCTTGGCAGAAGGAATAAATGATAATCCAGCCCCAGAGCAATTTACATGAGTGCGTGTGCATTTACACTGCGCTGGACAGCGTATGGCGGTCTCTGCCCTCATTGTCCATCCTTGGTCAGTGGAACAGTCATGGTTGGTAATATCTGAAAGGACTTCTATACTTTCAGTGGTCTTCTCATGGTTTGATCGCCACTTTGATCCCTGATTGCTCCTTTTACCACCCACCGATGGGTCAGCATTTAGAAGAGAGGTCCATAACAGAGCAGCGGTCAGGAACCACAAAGCAGCCAATTTTGCAGGTACTACACAAACAGTGTGTGCACATCCCTGGGACGTTAACATTGTACAGCAGCAGCACAGGATTTCTCGGACACAGAACCCTTTAGAATTACTTATGCTGTACAAAGTAACAGACTACTGTTCACAGGGTTGAGCCCAGTACAGTAATCATGTTGAAAGGCCCAGTTTTGCACAAGGCAGACACTGCATCCAATGTGGCTTATGGTACTGACTCTGAGTATCTCTACCTTATGCTAGTAGTACTACACAAATTTCTACTTCAGAGTCAAGATTCATCAAACAGCCCCAGACCTGAATGAACGATTCCTGATATTACTATGTCATTGCTGATCACATCCTTCATCCTCCAACATTGCACATGTTCTCAGTGAGGTCAGTGTGGTACTCTGTACATCCAGTGTCTGTGCCTAATCACTTACTGCTCCTCGAGTCCTCACTTTTCTATCCAGGGTTTTGTCTCTGAGGTGGGGGTTTCATGTCCATTTACAAGAAAGGTCTCACCCACCCCCCTATAAATTCCCATTCTCAAACTACATCTCTAGGGAACCATGTAGTGAATTTCAGAGGGTGGGAGACAATGCACTCAATGGGATTTCACCAGAGCGCATACCTATCTTTATAGTAGAAAGGACAGTATCATAGTAGCAGACTCTCTACTGAGAGCAGAAACACGCATATCCAGTTAGCATAAGGTGCCAGCCTTTCATTATTGCCAAATAAGAATAGAATGATAACATAATCATGGTGATGGGAATTTAAGACAGATTGGTAGAAATTTAAGGCACACACATTGGGGTCAATTTACTAATATGGGAATTCTATTGAAGATGGGCTGTTGCCCATAGCAACCAATCACATTACATATATTATCTTCTAGAAGGTGCTAAGTAAATAAGTAGAATCAGTTTGGCTGCTATGGGCAGCATCCTATCTTCAATACGACTCCCATCTTAAGGTGCCCATACACTAGTAAGATTTATCTTCAGATCTGGCTGGTTGGAACAAAAACATGGTTATTGTTGAGTGACAGCTTGTCCGTTTTCCAGCATTTCCAAGCAAATGGTCAACTGTCATGTTCTCTCATCCATAACCATGTTTTTGTTCCAACCAGCCAGATCTGAAGATAAATCTGCGTGTGTATGGGCACCTTTAGAAAATGTATCCAAATGTGAGAATGGTCATCATGCGGGATGCGGTCATCTGGTCTACATTATGATGGTAGACAGTCATTAGGTCCACACCATTAGGTCGACATGGGGGTCTAGGTCGACATGGTTCTAGGTCAAAAGGTCATTAGTTCGACAGTTCGTTAGTTCGACAGGTCATTAGTTCGACAGTGTCTAGGTTGACAGTCAAAAGGTCGACATGGTATTTTTCACTGTTTTTGTGAGCCGACATGGGCCGACAGGCGGTATTTCATGCCCTACCATCCACTAGGGCGTGGTGGAAGAATAAAATAGTGCGCCGACCGTACCCAATGCATAGCGAGCGCTGCGAGGGGATGCGGTGCACTTTCAACTGTGTCCATGTCAACTGTGTTGACATTCAGGTAAAAAAAACAGTAAAAATCCCATGTCGACCTTTTGACTGTCGACCTAGACATTGTCGAACTAATGACACATCGAACTAACAGCCTGTCGAACTAATGACCTTTCGTCCTATAACCATGTCGACCTTTTCCAATGTTGACCTAGACCCATGTGGACCTTTTCCCATGTCGACCTAATGGTGTCTGTCGACCATCATGCTGTAGACCAAATGATCCCAACCCGATCAAATAGTAGTGGCAGCACCTGGAGTGATAAGAAGCAGACAAAAGCCCATGGTACACTCTCCAGTGTCCAGCACTGAACCACACTACAGTGATTACATTCAAAAGAAACTACAGCTCCCAAAGGCCCTTGCTGCATTGAAGAAACTCACAATAAAATACAGTGAAGAAACTTACAGTAAGGATTGCTGGGAACAGTTGTTTATTTTGAATTTCTTCACTGTAATGCAGTGCAAAACACTGGAGGCCTGTAGCGTGGGCTCTTGTCTGATGTTTGAATCTCTGTGGCCAGGACCTGTCCAAATGGGCTTACCAGGTACCGGCACTACTACTTGATTGTACCCCCTGGCCACCTTGCATCGCCTTCTCCTTGACTTGGTCATCCTGGCCAAGGGGTTTATTTGTCCCTGCCATGCTGCATAGTCTTAGGGGTGCCCTGACGTCGGAATCCCGACTGTTCCCTCGTGGGGGTCCACGACCCCCATAGAGAGAGAATAAAATAGGTGGCGAGCGCAGCAAGCCACTGTGCCCGCAGCGAGCCCGCAAGGGGCTTTGTTGCGCTCCCCCCGCTTGGCAGTCGGGATTCCGACTGTCGGTGTGTTATACCACACCCAGTCTTAGATCTATTAGCTTTTAGCATCAATACCTCTGTATGGTGCTTTATGTAACCTCAAGCACTGGTCAGCAACTTTTGATAGCTGGGCTGGATACTACTGTATATCATGTGTATAGATGTTCCTGCACCTGTGTCATGTGTGCAGATGTTCCTGCACCTGTGTCATGTGTGCAGATGTTCCTGCACCTGTGTTGTGTGTATGTATTCACCTGCACAGCAGCAATGTGTCCCTGAAAATGTCTGTAAGTATTGTGTACAATAGAAAATAAGTAAATAATGTATGATAAAATGCTTACACAAACAGGGAAGTCAGCTGTTCTTGTGGAAACCTATGACATCCCTATAGTGAAAGTCCAGATAACTGCATCTGTATTTAGAAATACAATCTTTTCTATTGAACAATTGGGGAGCGTGTTTCTGATTATTAACCCTTTCGCTTCCAGATGCTTTTGGGCTTCTGATATGTATTATTTTTCATTATCACAGACCTGAAATCATATTATCACAAGGTACATGCAATAGACCTGGAAAACCGCACCCTGTTAGTTCAGGAGAAAATTCCAGAGATCAGGGAGTGTTTTATCTCTGGGTGACTCAATGTTTGATTTTATGACACCAACTGAGCGCAGTTATCAGTCACTTAGTAACTGGTCAATACTTTATAGTCTGAAATTGTGTATACTAGGGGTGTATGTAGCAACTGTACCAAGAAGAGTACAGCTGCAACTGCCTGCAGAAAACAAACACTTTGCCTGTTGAAACCAGGGCATGGAAGCTCGGAGATAGCTGGCAGAAGTTTGCTCATAGTAATTTGTAGGTTACAGTTGTTAAATAACAGTTGAAGTGTATTTTTTTTCTCAGCAAGCACAGTGCATTGCCTGGCAGGAAATGTACCAGCCACTTTAGAACAGCTAAACTAAATTTAATTACATTAGACATTGTTGTAAAAACAATAAAAAAGATACACTTGAAATGTTTAAACACATTGTTTATGTAACAAACATTTCTTCTAATGCTATGGGATATTTTTCTTAAATAATCAGATACTCAGAGAAACTTCACATGAACAACCCACCATCTACCTCGCAGTGTGCCCAGTACAGGGACCCATAAGAATACTAATCACTCACTTGACTGTATTCCGGAACTTTACATGAAGGGTGGCCCTATCTACAGGGTATATAGGATAGCCTCCATTTTAGCTGTGTGCAGTTGGGGGGTATTCTGGTTGATTTGCAAGGCTGCAAATTCCCTCTCTCTGTTTAACACTGCTTCTCTCTACCTCTATCACTCACCCCCTGACACCATCTGTCTATTTCTCTCTCCCCCAGACAATATTTTTTTCTCTCTCTGACAACATCCCTCTTTCTCCCCCCCTCCATGGCACTGTCTCTTTCTGGCACCCTATTTCTCTCTGAAACTCCCTTGTGACACTGTCTAGCTCTCTCTACCCCTCTCTCCTCCTGACACTATCTCTCCTAACACTATTTCTCTCCCCCTGACACTGTCTCTTTGGCCCTTATTCTGATCGGTGTGGCCGGATACGAATATGCGGCCAGGACCGTGCATGCGAAACCCCGCCTTCCAAACGGATCGGCAACTCCGTCCGTACACGGTAAGAAGCTGGCCGAACGGACCGCACGTGTATTTTTCATGGAATACGCCTCCTCCATCTCAGGGAACCTCCCCCATCATTCGATGGTCGCAGACCATCGAATGCAGGACCGAGTGGTCCACCAGCTCCCGCAACCTCAGACCACACTGACATTTTTCCGTGCAAAAGCAGGGATCTGTGCGGGCAGCTGACATCCGGCGATGTCATATGTCTGCCCCCTACACGTGCGTCACGACTGCATTACCATACGTACGCCCAGCGTTTGCATGGGAACGCCCATGGGCGTATGCATATGGTAATGAGCCCAAATAGCCCATCACGCCCCTCTCCACCCCCTGTTCGGAGTGTTCACATTTCATGCGGGATTTGGCCGTACGCCCCGCTCGCACATGCGCAGAGACGCCTCTGCACATGCGCAGACACAAAACATCGGCGCCACGAACGCACACGGATATTACCGCACCGATCAGAAAAAGGGCCATTATCTCTTTCTTCCACCTCCTCCCTCTTTCTCTAACACTGTTTCTCTCCAACTTTCATTTTTTCTGACACTGTCTCTCCTCCTTTCTCTCTCCTGGCACAGTCTCTCTTTCTCCATGACACGGTCTATCTCTCCTCTGTCTCCCTGGCACTGTCTCTCTCTCCCTGATAGACTCTCAGTCTCTGCCTTAAGCCCTCTCATTCTTTCTCTCCCTGTATCTCTACTTTACATGCTCTCTCTCTCTCTTGTTTCAATCTCTTTCTTTCTCCCTCCCTGTCCCTCTCTCTCTCGTGCGCTCACCTCCCTTTATCTCTTTTTCTCCTCCCCCTCTCTCTCTCTCTCCCTGTTGCCCTCCTTGTCTCCATTCTCTCTCTCTCTCTTGCTAAGGGGCATTTTAGTTTCCATGGGACAGAGAGGGGGCGATTCAAGATTTTACTAAGGGGCCCACATAGTTCTAATTATACCCCTGATTAATGCCATGTAATGTTAATGATGCGACAAAACTTCTTTTGTGGAACCAGTCAACCAGTCTAGCAGTCAGTTTACATTAGCCATGCTAATTTCTTAGGATTTGTAGTGGCTAGCACTTATCACAGAATGTATGGGGTAAAGTGCTTTGGTCGTGGATTTAACACTCAAGGAAAAGGCTTGTGACTGAATAAATCTGGGCATCAAAATCTGAGGCTACAAGCACTTTTGGAGTGTGGAAATTACCTCTGCTAATTGAATCCATCCCTAAAGGTAATAACTGTGCTGTCATTGCACAGCATACAGCAGATGTTCCAAGTCTGCGAGGTTACTTCGCACAACATAGAAACTCAAGGAGACAGTTTTCCCACAGAGAAGCAGAAATGTTACTGTGGACACATTTTTTCCCCTCTGCCTCCACATACTTTTGGCAATAGCTTCAATTAGATTTTTTTTTGGTCTGGTTTGTTTGTTTTCGGCAGTCAAACAATGCAGGGTTATTGGAGTGGAAGATTGAGCTTAATCGACTTGTGTCTTTTTCAGACTAATAGCATAATGTAACAAAATGTTACAAAAGTTTTGGGTCAGTAATTACGCTTCAGTGGAGACATTTAGTTTTATTTAATTAAGACCATTTAAACGGATGTTACAAATCTATCATTTGGTTTGGGATTCAATCAATTTCTATACATTCAGTTCAGACAACAATTGGCAACTGAACCCAAATCCTTACGTTCCTGTGATATTTTTACACAAGGCACAAAGATATTGCACATGGGGGCTAATATGAGTGTGTGTGACCCCCTTGTACAGTGTCAAACCCACCCCCTCCCACATAGCTAGCCGCAGGGAGAACTACATTTGACAGCAGTTCTTGAGTTTCCCAGAAGTACCAAAGCTTCCAAGCAGTGCCTCCCCAGTGGAAAGATAAAGGGGAGACTAGGACGACTAGGGCCCGATCCCCTCAATCTAGATCCAATTCCGACCAATTGGATGTAGATTGTGTGGTGATTGGGCCCTTTTCTGTCCTGGTGTGGACCGATACCGATCCGATGCGCGGTCCCGCAGGTCGGTCGGTCGTTATTGAGATCCTACCTGCTGCAGGTAGGATCTGAATGACGACCATACAGCCGGGTGCGGGTCGACATCGGATCGGACCCGCTCACGGTGCACATCGTGAGCGGGTCGTGGCCCCCCCCCCCCCCCCCCCCCCCCCGCGTCACCGTGAGCGGGTCGGACGAGACACTGACGACCCGCTCACGATGTGCATCGTGAGTGGGTCGTCCTGGTGTGTACCCTACATAAGAGGAGCTGCGGGGATTAACAGAGAGCACCACACAGGTGCTTCTGCAGAGTTTTCAATGCAGTAAGACAATTTTTGCGAAGACCGAAAGTTTGTGAGTCCACGTTCGAAAGTTGAATTGGATGAAGAGCAAGCAAGCCTAGCAGGCAGAAGCTGCACAAACAGAAGACCGGAGAATCATCTACTATATACAATAGTAAGAGCAAGTTAGCTACATCCTCTATATCACCAACAGCTTTATTCAACTGCAAGTATTGAAGGCAAATGCTTTATGAACCTTGACCAAATCAATTTAGATGGCTAACAAATTATTTATATTAATCATTTGGTTTACGATACAAATAAAAGAAGAAACCAAATTGCTATAGGGCACATTTGTCCAAGTAATGCTATATCTCATTAAGCTGGGTGTGGGTAAAAACCGGACCGGACAAGACCCCGGACTGCCGGACCAGGCATCAAAATCTGCAGTCCAGAGCTTGGCAGCAGGGTTGCCAACACAGCATTTTCAGGGCATTGACACAGCATTACGGGGGAATTTTCAAGCTACAACTCATGCTTAATCAGACCTGTGTTCTTTTACAGCTTAATTGTTTTCATTTCTGATCATAGGGTTAACATGACTTGCCAAAAAGCTCCAGTTTTAAAACTCATCTGTCCTAAAAGACTTTATCCCAGAAGCATTTTATCAATACATATTTTAGAAAAATGTTGGTCCCCCCCCCCAGGGTCTTTTTTCAGGAGAAAACCAAATATCAAGGTCCCACTAGTCATTTCCAACAGAGTGGTGTCATGGGTAGAGACCTTCAAATTCCTTGGGACGAAAATCTCTAGCAACCTCAGATGGGAGCCCAACATAACTTCCATTGTCAAAAAGGCCCAACAGCGGCTGTTCTTCCTGAGGCAAATGAAAAAATTCAGCATTTCGCAGGAGCTGCTGCAGCTCTTCTACACTGCTATTGTGGAGTCCGTTCTATGCTCCTCTATTACATTATGGTATGGAGGGGCCAATGAATCTGACAAACGAAGCCTGCAAAGAGCAGTAAGTACAGCAGAGAAAATTATTGGGATGGACCTCCCCTGTAAGGGATCAATACTTCAGCAGGGTCAAGAAGCTTGCTGCGAAGATCATGGTGGACAAACTTCACACTGGTTATAACTTTTATTCATATTCTCCCATCAGGTAGACACTTCAGGTCCATCCCTGCCAAGTCATCAAAAAATGCAAAGCTTCTTCCCGATAGCTATTCAACTATTGAACAATGTACTCTAAAATACTGCTAATCTAAACACCTAACTGTTCTGTCTAATCTTGCAAATCATATCATGTGAATTGTCATTTGTATGCGCAACTGATGCAATGTATGTATGTCCTGTTTTCTCTCTTGTATCATGCTTGAAGCTGCACTGTATCCACAAAAAATTCCTAGTATACGAGAGTATACATGGCCAATAAAGTGATTCTGATTTTTTTCATGAAGCCCACTGTCACTCAAAAAGTGTTGCATGGTGCGATCAGACACTAATGTACCTTGACCTTATAGTTCAGCTTGTACAGTATCTCTCTAAAGGTTAATTTTAACTATTCAGACTATCATTATCCAGAGGCCTTTGTGGAAGGAAAATGTCCGGAAAAAAAAAAAAAAAGGTTATATATTGGAACCATAAACTGGGAAACTAATGGCCCATACACACTAAAAGATCCCTGCCAATATTGGCGGCTGGGGGGACCTGGCAGAAGGGCAGGCATCAGCAAGTGCATACACACTTGCCAATGGTGCATGGGGGTGAGCGACAGTCATACTTTTTAAGGTTACCGGTTTGTTATTGAATTGATGTTATCGATGAGAGGAATTTGTATTTCTTTTTAATAATAATAAAAATTGTCATGTTTTAAAACAGACTATTTATTTCACAAAGCAGTGCCCCAGCAATGAGAGTCTTCTTTCTCTTCTCTATTGCTAAAGATAGTTCTCCTGAGACTCTAGAGCAGGCATTCCCAACCACGGTCCTCAAGGCACATCAACAGTACAGGTTTTAGTGATATCCAGGCTTGAGCACAGGTGACCTAATTAGTACCTGAGTGATTCTGATTAATCCATCTGTGCTGAAGCCTGGATATAACTAAAACCTGCACTGTTGGTGTGCCTTGAGGACCGTGGTTGGGAATGCCTGCTCTAGGGCGTACCACCATTTTAGGGAATTCAACCCACACAGATGTCCACCAGAGTTGGTTTATAATAAAAAAAAATCCAGTATTTCTCTTATGTTGAGGTCTGTTTGGAATCAGTAGGAGCCCCTCTCAACTATCTTCCTTAGGTCGTGGCTCACCATGGCTTGCCATGGCTAGCCTATTGTTCTCAGCAGCAATACAATACATAGAACAATACAGTAGGGGATTAGCAGAGTAATCCTATTACTCACTTAATTCTATTAAAGGGCTAGATGAAGAGGGCTCCATCTGTATCCCCCATCTCCTAATCATGCCAACTCTACTGCTTCTTTTTGAGCCACACCCCAAGAGATGATGGCCACATCAGGGCTCTCTTATTTGAAAATGTCATATTACTTGTCATTTCCCCAGAACCATCTCTCTCATTGTCCTTCTTGGAGATCCATCCATCCTCCCTAATACAGTCTCCAATGTTCTTTATAAGTTCTTTGCATGGCTCCCCAATTTCTGTGCTTTGACCTACCCTACCTTATCATGGTGGGCTTTAACACCCCAATTGATGTTCTCTTCATCCCTTTAGTCTCTAAACTTTTTTGTCTCTGCCTCACATTTGGCCACTGCCACTGGATCTCCTCTTATTTTAAAAGTCACGTCCTTGTCCTCTCATTTCTGTCTTGTTTCGGACTTCAACAGCACTACCCCCCTCTGAGCAATATTTATTTTCCTTAAGATTTCCCTCTTAGACAACTCTTAATTGGAAGAATCTTGAGATCATGCCAGTTTTCCTCTTCTCTAGATTCTATTCTGTACTTATATATTAGTTGGGCGCCCACTATAGTTATGGTAAAGACAAATAGATGATTTAACCACAGCGCAATACACACTCAGCCCAGGGTGACACCAAAAAAGCTTTCACCACAAGTTTAAGAATAGAATGGATACAGAAAGGGGTAGGAGCACCCACTGGCGAGAGTGATAAACTTACACAGGACGATTTAACTGAAAATTCCTGGTGTACAGCAAATTAAATCTGAAATGACTCAAACACAAAAAGAAAGGACCATGGTACAGTATTGTAAAACACTTGAGAATGGTTTAATTCAATCAGCCCACTCACATAGATCCATCGTAAATGCGCATGTCACAAAGTCTTTGGGAGAACTCCTCCTGAATTTGCTCGCTCCTTAACTGGCAAGAAACTCAAATAGTGCAATACTGTCTGGTATATGAATAATAACAGTTTCACTGGTGCACTCACATTTAATAAAATTTTAAAAGCATATCACCCGTTTCTGGGTAGTAGGGTCCGGCAGGTGCAGTCACAAGGAAGGAACAGGATCTCTTGAAGTCCCCAACACAGGTGCCCCACGTCCGGACCGTTCGGTGATGACAGAAAGCTTAAGCGCGCTTTCGGGCTGATAGAGCCCTTCTTCAGAAGCATAATGTGCTTATGCTTCTGAAGAAGGGCTCTATCAGCCCGAAAGCGCGCTTAAGCTTTCTGTCATCACCGAACTGTCCGGACGTGGGGCACCTGTGTTGGGGACTTCAAGAGATCCTGTTCCTTCCTTGTGACTGCACCTGCCGGACCCTACTACCCAGAAACGGGTGATATGCTTTTAAAATCTTATTAAATTTGAGTGCACCAATAAAACTGTTATTATTCATATACCAGACAGTATTGCACTATTTGAGTTTCTTGCCAGTTTAGGAGCGAGCAAATTCAGGAGGAGTTCTCCCAAAGACTTTGTGACATGCGCATTTACGATGGATCTATGTGAGTGGGCTGATTGAATTAAACCATTCTCAAGTGTTTTACAATACTGTACCATGGTCCTTTCTTTTTGTGTTTGAGTCATTTCAGATTTATTTTGCTGTACACCAGGAATTTTCAGTTAAATCGTCCTGTGTAAGTTTATCACTCTCGCCAGTGGGTGCACCTACCCCTTTCTGTGCCCACTATAGTTAGTACGCTCATACCCCCACTATCCATGTCAGCATGGAGTTGACTCTATATAGTGTGGCAAGCCTGAAGCGTGGCGAGCGGACGTGGAAAACGAAGCAAATAGCTTAGTGGGCGCCCAACTAACATATAAGTACCTTCTATTCTACTCCTAACTGTCTGACCAAGTTGTTTCCTACAAAAATGCCCTCACTACTGCCCTTGACTTATTATCATCAATCTTCAACGGTTCTCTCTCCAATCCTGCACTCATCTCTGCTTTTCCAAAACCACTTCAACTGCTAACTAACCAACTCTGGTGGAAGGAACATCCTTCTCTTGTCCTATAGCTCTGCTGTCTCCCTTGCTAAACAATCTAAATTCAAAGCCCCCATCTCCTCCCAGGCCTCCAACACTTTCTGCTTTTTCAACTCCTCTCTCTCCCTCAACCCCCCCCCCCCCCCCCCCTTATCCATAATAATTGCATAGTCAGGGCACTTCTCTTACCATGAGAAATAACTCATTTTTTTCTGGATTCAACTAATGTAATCCTCTACTTCCTTCCCTTCTTCATTCTCACCTCTCCAGTCTATCCCATCATCTGTGAAGGGTAGTCAGTGACACAGGATGTCACCCTGAACAGTCATTAAAATAAGTGGACTTTTACTGGACTAGAACTAAACTTGGATACTGGACTGGAACAAGACTTTAATCGGACTGGAGTTGGAGGCTTGAAACGGACTGAAGTTGAAACCTTGAACTGCTAACGGACTAGGACCGGACAGATGTTGGATACTTGAACATGATCAGACTTGGACTGGACTCGGAGACTTTAACCAGATTTGGATGAACGCTGCTCAGGTATGAATTTAGGTGTATTGCTGAGGAGCACAGGAATACAGGACACAGTGAAAACTTTGTCAGACTTTACACTGACTAAATATTGCTGAGTCAGGAAAGAACAGGAATGATCACAGGATTCTGGATAATGGAGTTCATGCTGTTTGTGAATTAAGATAGTTCACAGAGGATTAAAGGGGTAAATAACATGATAGAGATCAGGATCAATGCAGCATATTAGAAAAACCCTACACCAGAACCTGCTAGGAGTGTGGTAAACACTGTAATCTGGATTTGCACGCTGGAGGCACAGATGCAATCTCAGCTAGATAATTAGACCATAGTGATGCTTAACAGTCAGGAATACAGGCACTTGCTAAAGCTGTAGGTGTAGCAGATAGAAAACTAGTGAGCTTAACAGGTTTACTGAAGTCAGAGATCGTGACTTATGATCTGGCACAGGACAAAAGGCAGAAAAGGCTTACATGGGGATTGCAGATCTATGATTGGCTGCTAATGACTGATGAGGTCAGGAGCATGATGACTGGAGCAAAGGGAAACTGAAATATACCAAGAAAAGAAAACTTGTTCTGCAGGACAGGTGACAAGGTAATTCCCATGACAAAAACTAGAATTTGAGTGGTACAAGTTAGTATTATAACACTCTGCTGCCCACCTCATTTGTTTTCCTTGTGTTTCTAACACTTCTGCCCCTCTATGCCAGTCACTTACTCCTTAATAGTTTCATCCACCGTCCCACATTTAATTGTACCCTCCAAACTCTCTTTTTTATTCTAATTTTCCACCATCCCTTCAAACTCTACAGTATCTGTACTCGTCTCTCCAGTATGCCCATCTATATTACCTATACATTATAAATGAAGGGGTGGGAATTGTTGGGATTTCAGCAGCCGGGAATTTCAAACCAATTCCCAACCTTTGTACTGATCAACTGAATGCATATCCACCTATTGCATGTCAACCAATACCCTGTCAATCTATCATCTGGATACCTATTTGACACCAGCTAGCACGGTTGTATCTGTTTTGAGTTTACGAGTTTGGGGATGACCATTACCACTTTTTCCCCAGGAAGCTACCATCAATTTCATAGTAATAGAGAACAGCAGATGCTAAGGTTTTAAAGGGGATTACAAAATGTGACATTTGGAGGGGACTGATGGTACATAAGGGGCATGCCGTGGAGTCTGAGACTATATAAGGGGAATGTGGGAGTTCTGGTGGGTTTTAAAAAAAGCAAGTGGGAAGAGAGACCATGTTACAATCATTTAGATATCTTAACACCAAAGGTTCAGAACTAGCATTAGATATATGATTGCTATTGTACCTTGAATCTCTTTATCCGCTAAATTCCTCAAAAATTTACTTTTGCGTAAAAGAAAATACTATATTCTGGAGCAGCCGTATTAAGCCTGGAAAAGTGGGATACAGTCTGTTGGTCGACAAGTCGTTAGGCCAGCACGTTTTTTTTTTTTTAGCCGACAGGCAGTATTTCATGCCCTACCATCCATTAGGGCGTGGCGGGAGAATAAACTAGCTTGCTAAGCGCAGCGAGGCGCCCTTGCCCGAAGCATGGCGTGCGCAGCGGTGCACTTAAAACTGTGTCCATGTCGACATTCAGGTTAAAAAAATTTGAAAAACCCCATGTGGACCTTTTGACTGTCAATCTAGACCAGTGGTAGCCAACCCTAGCCCTCGAGAGCTACCAACAGTTCACATTTTCCAGACAACCTAGCTGCTGCACAGCTGCACTCATTAATCACTGACATATTTTAAAAAAGTTACACAGATGGAGCTAATTAGCTCTCGAGGACTAGGGTTGGCTACCCCAGATCTAGACCATACCTGGTAAAGTGACAAAGTGGAAGCTGGTAACGCTCCAGTCAATTAACTCCTTTCATTTTTAGAACACTGCTGATTGGCTGGTGTCAACTTCCCCTTTATCACTTTACCAGGCTTAATAAATCTGCCCCTAAATTCAATCTCATCTATTAGCCCAGAGGCCTAGAATGTGGTTGATCTAGACAAACTGCATCCATAAGCATGTCCTGGTGTGTTCAAGATTGCTGTACATCTCAATCTCGATTGCTCCAGAGTAGTAATAGTTGCAAAACAATAATCCACTTTAGTCTGTTTTGCAGTAATATATATATATATATATATATATATATATATATATATATATATATATTCTTCTGATTAAAGACAGTTAATCATTTATTTGGGATGATAATATAATGTGGCATGTGATATTAACAAAAACAATTATAGCTATAAAATTGTAATCTTTGGCCTTGTGTAACTTTGTAACTAGGATGTTATACATTAAAGAACAGCACAGGCCATAAACTTGCAACTGTTTAATCAGTTTTCCTTAAAATGTTTAATTATAGGATGCCCATAATAAGAGAAATGGCTTTCCAAAACATATGATAGTCGCAGACATGAAGTAGTTTTCTTCCATTCTAACGATTTAAGAACAAATTCTTTAGCTTGCACACTTGTAGGTTTTTCTGCTTTCTCTATTCCACACCTACAGTATAAGACTAGTGTTTGGAAAAGTAATAACCAGATTCAGAGAATGTATATAAAACAACCAAAAATCCCCAAAAATTAGAATATCGTGCAAAAGATAATTTGTCAGTAATTCAACTTAAAAGGTGAAACTAATTTATCATATAGACTCATTACATACAAAAGTGAGATATTTCAAGCCTTTAATATAATTTTTGATGAATATGGTTTACAGTTTATGAAAACCCCAGAAAATTAGAATATTGCATAAAATCAATACAAAAAAAAAAGCCTTGAAGATTCTTGACAAGAGAAATTAGACGTTTGAAGTCCATGTCCAGTATCTGTCTGTATATGGTGGCTCTCCATATAACTCCAACCTCAGTCCACTCCTTGTGAAGCTCCCCCACACTTTTGAATGATATTTTCCTGACAATCCTCTCTAGGCTGTGGTTATCCCTGCACCTTTTTCTTACACACTTTTACCTTCCACTTAACTTTCTATTAATGTGCTTTGATACAGCACTTTGAGAACGTCCAACCTCTTTTGCAATTTCCATTTTAGGACTTTCCCTCCTTGTGGAGGGTGTCAATGATGGTTTCCTGCACAACTGTCAGGTCAGCAGTCTTCCCCATGACTGTGCATTCTAATGAACCAGACTGAGAGACCATTTAAAGGCTCAGGAACCCTTTGCAGGTGGTAAACTCACATTGGGTAGACAGAACTAGTTTAGTACTTGTATATGGACTGTAGTGTCCAAAACCTGAACAGGATCATAACATTGTACCAGTACCACTGTCAAACGTGCTGTTTTTCCAGCAATTGTAAAGATAAGGCACAGCTCGGTCTTTCAATAGTTGCCCTGCTACCGCACACAAAGACTATCTGGATACTACATATTGGGCACTCAATTGCCCCAAAAAGATCATTTATGGATTTTATTAAGCATGCAAAAGGCAAATTAATCTTTTTAATTAGTAAGAAATTAGCTAATCATTAAATTAAAAAAAAATTTTTTTTTGAGAACTGTTACACAGGTTATGCTGATTGTACCACCTGTACCTATCTAATAACAGATATCTACAGATGCAATTGCCATCAGCACACCCACAAACGGGTCGCAAGTGCGGCCACACCGCAAATGCAGGAGCATACACAATTATGCAATCTTATGAATCACAGTGCAGATTTTACAGGGTAAATTTTCAACTGCTCCCAGTTGGAAATGAGGCAACAGGGGGTACCATTAAGGAAGGCTTTGGGAGGACAAAGGGGAGCGGACAACTGGAAAATATTAGAGTCCGCCCTGTTCGAATACCTATGATGATGAAAACTGATGATGAGCTTTTTTTTTTTATCATTTATTAGAAAAGCATCTACAATTTACTCTGCTCTTTGGCCATGTCAAGCTGTTGACATCCTTGTTTGATTTCACAGTAGTAAGTGATTAGTTTAAGCCTTCTGATAAAAACAGAGCATCATTGTTGTGTGGCTTGCAGTCATATACTATATGAATAAAAAGGTAATAAACGAGTTATGGGGTGCTACCTTCTAGCACACGGCTTCTGAAATCCAGTCCTCAGGACACTTTACAGAGCGCCTCATAAAATCACAAGGGAAAGAATTAAACCACCTGTGAAATCTTTTAAAATGTGCCAGTAATGACTACATGTGCACCAGCAATAAGTTATGGAAAACATGCACTGTGCACGTGTCCCAGTAGCTGGATTTGAGAAACCCTGTTCTAGCCTATACCTTTGTTTCAAATGGGAACTGATTCAATGTTGTTGGAAGCATTTATACATATTAGACAGAAACTCCCAAACATTTCAGGTTTTAAAAAGGATCGTTCTACTTGAGCATTAACACTCTTTGTTTAAGCATGGCTATCAAAAAAAACCTGCATTACTAGTGAACCATAGTTGGTAGACACTGCACTATATACTTGCATCCAACATGAACAGAGTGCAAGAGACCATATTTGTTTTACATAGTACTATGTGTCCGACTGACTATTGTCACCACTTTTTAAACTCACATGAACTCATAACTAGGATCATATAATTACGCATAATCACTTATAGATATATATTTTTTTATATTATACTGGTTGGTGGCGGCCCGGCACTCTCCCCGATGAGTCAGCGTGCCCCGGGGCCCTCCCGGAGGGGATAGGTAGGCAGACAAGGGTGGGCGGCACTCCGAGGAAACTTTCAAAGGTTTTAATGGGGTGAGACAGAAACCAACGTTTTGGGGTGCGGTAACCCCTTTGTCAAGGTTGTTTTTGAGCATCTTGACAAAGGGGTTACTGCACCCCAAAACATTGGTTTCTGTCTCACCCCATTAAAGCCTTTGAAAGTTTCCTCGGAGTGCCGCCCACCCATCCACTCTGGGAGGGCACACTGACTCATCGGGAAGAGTGCCGGGCCGCCACCAACCAGTATAATACACACACACACGACTGGTACTAGTTTATTATCAGGGTGCCCAATTTGCCTACATAGGCCGGAGAAGAGATCATGCGATGGTACTGATTACATTTCACGGCACCCCTGGCCATGAAAAATGGCATGCAGTTTTAGCACATGCATCGCAATGCGATTTAGCACCCCCCCCACTATCCACGTCATCCCGAAGCATAGTGAGCCCCGCAAGGGGACCCAGAACGCATCCTCCCAACCTTTTCATACCCCCCACGTCGGTGTGGCGAACGCAGCAAACCACAAGCGTAGCGACCCCGGCAAGGGGGCGAAGAATACATGTGAAGTACAGTTATTGACACTCAAAATAGCCTGGCATAAGCTATGCCAATAAGAATATACAGTTTACATTGGAACTATTCAATTTGGCCAACCCCCAGCTTACCTGCCTATTTATCAAGATTTTAAGAGTACAACTGCTGTGTACTAATATCTTATGCAGGAGATTTTACAGAAAGCTCCTGCAGAAGGCTACTTAGCATTGCAGACTAGACCCCATTAATGGGGACTAGGGTCAGATAAATGTACTGTAAAAAGTGTTAGCCTAAACAAGAGGTGGTGGAAAAGGGAGCATATTTACACCCTTATACCTTCTCTCGTACGCCCTAGAGCAGGGATGGGGAACCTTAAGCAATGCAGCTGTTGTGGAACTACACATCCCAGCATGCCCTGCATCAGTTGTAGCATGGCCACATAGCAAAACTATAACAAGGCATGCTAGGATGTGTAGTTCCACAACAGCTGGAGGGCCAAAGATTCCCCATCACTGCCCTAGAAACTTTTTTAGTGATCAATTTTGGTGCTAGGGGCAAGAGACTCTTAAGAAAGTATAACCCCCCCCCCCCCCCCCCCCATTACAAACATCCAGTTCTCCGTTAACAAGCTCATCATGTTATATGTAGTTAGGAATTCTGATACATTGTTTAGAACAATCATGCTTGTCAATATTAGCCCCTCTGAATATTATGCCAGCAAATGTTATGGGACAAATATTTATTGTAAAGTCAGCTATGTTTGACATTGGCATCCCATTGTTGACTACAACCATACAGACATCTCACATTACTTTGATAAGGAAAATAAGCATAGTAGGTGAATAGTTTATTTGCACAAGTACCCGATTCACATTAAAACTCATGTAATCCTCTTCGGTTTCCTGTAGAGTGAATGGATAGGTGTTTGCTGTAACAATTGTAGACCAAGATATTTCTCATAAGTCACACGGTGTTAGTGTAGCAACATTTATTTCATGCTCATAGGTAATGAATGCATTGACCTCATGAGCAAAGTTTGAGTGTTATTCAGTAACTGATTACGCTCAATAGCTCATCTATGGTTAACCAGGATTCTAAATACAGAAATAGCTAAGCAAGTAAAACATAGCTGCATAATATTTCATGGTTACGGAAACATAATGAATTCAGGCTGTCTAGAGAGTTGCAATGAGCACACATCACTGCCTAGCATAAAAGGTAGGGTAAGTAGCACAGAATATGGAGAAGGCTATGGAGGGATAAAGAAAAAAAAAAAAAAAAAAAACACACACACACGGCCTGACTTGCCCTTAAGACAAGTCAGACCAATATAGGGGGCAAACATTTTCTAGGCCAACCTGACAGTCATGAGAATTTTTTTTTTTTAGTTTTTACTAGTTTGCATTGCTACGCGCAGGGATGTAAATGTCCAAACAAATTAGGTTCTGTGTGTATTAGGTGTTCAATCGAAAGGACAAGATACATACAGAAACACTCAACATGCAAAGGATTTGTCAAGGAAATTATTTTTTTTCACGAAAGTAACCCCTGAAGTTTTCTAGTTGTTCTGACAGATTCAGCATAAGCAATCAGTGGCAACACTAGACCATATGAAGTTAGGACCAACTACAGGGACAGCTAAAGGTTCCCAGTACCTGAACACAAGAGATCCACCCTACCAAAAATATGTATTCACATGTGATAAACCTCTCACTGCAGAAGGAGTAGTAAAACTATTAATGGTACTATCATTTCAGCCAAACCACCACACCAGGAAGGGGATGGAGACACTAGCAGTATTCGAGAATTATGGATTTAAGACTATAAACCACTTTACTAGATTGGAATCAATACAGCAATCCAAAATTACATTGATACACAAGGCCAGTGATATTGTAACTAACATGTGAACATATGGGGCTTTATGCAACAGCAGCATGGAGGCCATTGAGAAGTCTATATGTATTTGTAAAGCTACAATATATAGAAGGCAAAAAAGAGATTGTTTTTCCTTTTAGTAAACTCAGCCATGTCTGAGTCTCAGGCTTGTATGCAAGGCCCATGCTGTTAACAGAAGCAGATTATGGCGAGACAAAGGAAGTCAGAGGAGTATCTCACTCCTTTAGGAGAAGGCCAATCAGGGCAGATGTTGTATACATATAAAAAGGGTGGTGTGTGGTGGTAGGAGGGGACAGATATTTAGCCTGGTATGGCGATAACGCACCAGCCAGTCAACTTTTCAAACACAGCTGATTGGCTGGTGCATCATCACCTTCCACTGTATCAGGTTTAATACATATATGCTTTCTGCCAAAAAAAAGTTGGTCCTCCTAAGTCTTCTGCCATCAAAAATGCATAAGGGAATGGACTTAACCTAAAGCCAGGCCCACCCAAAAGACAAGCAAGTAGTAATGTTATTGGCACACATACCAAGCCCTTTACTTTTGAATAACGCAAGATAAGACTGTAAAGTTAATAGCGTCATATGGATACTTAAAATAATTTCAATTTTAAATATGGGGGACTTACAAAGAAACCTTTCAATTTTACCATGTTAAACTGAGGTGATCAAAACTCAATAGAAGCAATTCAGTGTTGATCACAGAAATAAGACTTAATTCAAACCAGCAAAGAAAGCATAATGAGTAGGGATGGCCATCAGCAAGCTAGAGGTGCCCATACATGTTGCGATTATCGCATCAGTTTTGTACTTTTAAAAGTACAAAATGCATCTCATGTGCGATAATCGCGCCATGTACCTGCGGGGATGCGATGCGCGTCCCCGCAGGTACAATATTGTAAAGCACAAAAAGTATCTGCAGGCAGTACTTTTTGTGCTTCATCGCATCGCAACATGTCTAGTGTTCATTCTAGCACCCGCTATCTTTGAAAACCCCATGCGGTTTCTCTTCCCTGCCTGGGGTGTTGATGTCTGCTGTGGTGTTTCTAGCAGTGTGGTCTGTATATCAGCACTGATAAAGCAAACCATACCTGTGCTAGAAACACCACAGCAGACAGCGACACCCCAGGCAGGGAAGAGAAACTGCATGGGTTTTCAAAGATAGCAGGTGCTAGAATGAACACTAGATGTCCATTAGTAGCTATCAAAAAAAAAAAAAAAAAAGATATATATTCGGATCGCATTGCACATGTAGGGGGATCGCATCACCTTACAAGTGCCAGAATCGCACGGCACATTTTAAAAGCACAAAAAGTACAGTCCCATATCTCAATGTGTATGGGCACCTTTGGACCACAGTAACTGCTTTCATCTGCTATGGGGGAGAACCAGATTGTTTCCATCCACCGAAGCTATGTAGAGATATATATTTTTTTGTATTCTTCCTCCCTTTTCTTCCAAGGTGTTGGGACATGGCGCCCAGCACCAAAAGCTGCTAAGCACAAATCCCAGCTCATTGCACACTGAAGCAGGGGTGACTAGCAGTGGGTGAAACCATCTAGGATTCACCCTAGCAGTGGGTGAATCCCAGAAAACACTCCTAGCCATTTTACACTGGCAGGCTCTTGCAAGCCAGGTACAAAATCCCAGCTGCGACCCGGCTTGCAAGTGCTTTCACACTAGCCACCGGACCAGGCTTAGAAACTGGGGCGGATCATGAAAATCAGGAGGCAGGGCCGGTACTGGGAGATGTCAGCAACTCCCAGTGAAACCTTTACGGTGCACTGAACGGGGCCAGGGATACCTGTTCACACTGCCCATCTGGGTCTAACCATGGTCCACACCAGGAAAGTCTTCCAGGAGCCTTTCACACTGACCAGTTTCCCGGGTTGTTGCGCGTTCACGTGCAATAACCGGAAAATACTTGTCAGTGTGAAAAGGGTATTAGCAGAATAGAGCTACACATCTCTCAAAGCCAATATCTCACCCACCCAAATCAAAACCAACAAGACTGTTAAAAGTAAGGAAATCTGTATTCAGCTGTATATCTAATAAATCAAACACATTAGAAAACCTTAAACTTCTTGAAAAACTGGAAATTTAACAGGACCAGAGTCTCCGAAATCATCACGAAGAGTTAGTTTTTTTTTTTTTTTTGTTGGACAAAAGTGCAACTTAATCCAGCACCTAACTGTAAGACAGAGAGCAGCATTGCTGTAGGTAACCATGGATCTTGGTCCCATCTGGGTGCCAACAAGTTACCCTGAGCTCCAGACACAAGTTGACAGGTTATGTGTAAATAAGACTTCCAAAATTGCCTTACAAGAATAGGAAACGCCATTTCTGGTAACAACTGGAAAACAAGACTGCTGGCAATTAAGATCACAGGAATGTTTCGGCAATGGAGCCAAACAATTTCTCTCCTCACAGGCTACTGAAAACTTCTTTTCTTTTATTCCAGTCCATGGTAGGTGCCCTTTTCTGTGATCGTTTCTGGTGGGCTCGCTCTTTGGCTAATGCCAATGACATATTGAGATCCAGAGATTCTTCAGAGGGAGAGTTCGGAGTGTCCTAGAACAGAGAAAGAGCCGAATTATACTCACCGATAATTCCTTTTTCTTCCTAGAGATCCCATGGCAGCCATAACATTGGGATGTATCCCTTTCCCCATAGATTAGACAGGAGTTTTTTCTCTAGGACCGCCCACCTTGGGTATAACAGCCTCCTCCTCCTTAACCTCAGTGTCTTTTGAGTGTCTCCGTAACCTGGAGAAAAAACACAATAATAACACGGGAGGGTAACAAGTGGCTGCCATGGGATCTCTAGGAAGAAAAAGGAATTATCGGTGAGTATAATTCGGCTCTTTCTTCTACGATCCCCATGGCAGCCATAACATTGGGACATACCCAAGTACACCACACGGGGGGGGATAGCTGTATTATATTTACTTATGGCGATGTCAGTCCCGCTGACATAGCTCCTTGCAACACGTGGTTCCCAAAGTGGGCAGTAGATACGTTGAGTGCATAATGGTTAGAGAATGTATGGACTGACGACCAGGTAGCCGCTTTACAGATATCTGTAAGTGAAGCCTTCGCCTTATTTGCCCATGATGTGGAGACTGCCCGAGTCGAGTGTGCCTGTACGATCGGAGGTGCCACCTTGTTCTCTTTCTTGTAGGCGAATAAGATAATTTCTCTTAACCACCTAGAGATCGTTTGCTTCACAGGTGCTCCTCCCTTCTTTATTCCCTCAGGAATTACAAATAAGTGCTTGGAGGTTCTAAATGTCTTGGTTCTTTCCAAGTATATGGATATGGCCCTCACCAGGTCCAAGTTATGCCACATTTCCTCCTCATCACTCTGAGGGTTTGGATAAAACTCGGGAAGGGTTATCTCCTGATTAAGGTGAAATCTAGAGATTACCTTAGGTAAGAACTGTGGGTGTGTCCTCAACACCACCCTGTCCGGGAACACGATAAGATAGGGTTCCTCGATCCACAGCGCCTGTAGTTCACTCACTCTCCTCGCAGAGGTGACTGCTACAAGAAAAACCACTTTCCAGTTGAGTAGTTTGAGCGGAATGTCCATGAGTGGTTCGAATGGATGTTTGGCTAATACTGTAAGAAGTAAGTTCAAGTCCCAAGGGGCTACTATCGACTTGATTGGGGGTCTAACTCTCTTCATTGCTCTGCTGAACCTCTTTACCACCTTTTCTTCCGCCAATGGCCTGTCTAACAGAACACTTAAAGCTGATACCTGAGCTTTAATGGTGGCCGTTGCCAGCCCTAAGAGAAATCCATCAAAGAGGAACTGTAACACTTCTCCAGTGGAAATCTTACTGTAGTCACCTGAGAACTGCCCCCATTCGATGAATTTCATCCATGTTCTGTAGTATGCTAGAGAAGAAACATCTTTTCTGGCCTTCAACATCATGTCTGTGACTTGTGAAGAGAGATTATGTTTCTTTAGAATTTGCCGCTCAATCTCCACGCCCTTAGACATAATGTCGCGGGTTCTGAGTGTAGTACTGGGCCTTGTGTCAGTAGGTCCGGTCTGTTGGGTAGTTCCCATGGTTTCTGCACTGATAACCTCATGGCGTTTGCGAACCAGCCCCTCCGTGGCCAGTATGGTAGGATTGCCACTAGGTCTGCCTTGTCCTCTTGTATCTTCTTTATCACCTTGTTTATCAGGGGAAAAGGTGGGAATATGTACCCTAGTTTGAATTGCCATCTGATCGTGAAGGCATCCAATGTTGCTGCTTGGGCATGATAATATCTTGAGCAGAATGTCCTCACCTTCTTGTTGGCATAAGTAGCCATCAGGTCCACTTCCGGAACTCCGAACCTCTGCACTATCTCCCTGAACACGTCTTCGTTCAGTTCCCATTCTCCCGGATCTAGTAGCTTTCGACTCAGGAAATCTGCTACTACGTTCCTCCTTCCTGGTATATAAATAGCCGAAATCGAGAGAAGGTATTTCTCCGCCCATATCATAATATCGTGTGATATTCTCATCAGTTTCCTGCTTCTGGTGCCTCCCTGATGATTTATATGTGAGACCACCGTGACATTGTCCGACATTATTCTGACATGATTCCCCACTATGTAATTCTTCAGTAGCCTTACTGCTTCCCAGACTGCTTGAAGTTCTCTTACGTTCGAGGAATTCATAGTTTCTTCTAGGGACCATATTCCTTGCACTGATGCATTCTTCATATGTGCTCCCCAACCAGTCAGACTGGCATCTGTAGTTACTACCACATATCTTGGACTCTCTAGACTGGCCCTTCTTTTCTCCAGATCCCTTGTCCACCACAGTATGGATCTTCTTACTGATTCGTTCAGTATGATAAGCTGATGGTCCCCGTACCCTCTTCGGATCAGAGGTAACAGGCACCCTTGTAGCCCTCTCATATTTGCCTGGGCCCAAGGTATAACCTTTATGCAGGACGTCATCATGCCCAGCAACTGTACGGCCATCAAGAAGGTCACCTTCTTCGAATACAGGACCTTTTCTATCATCTCCTGGATTCTTATACATCTCTCTGGTGATAGAGCAATGTTGAAGTTCACAGTGTCTATCAGGACCCCCAGGAACTGAATAATCTGAGTTGGTAGAAAGTGGCTCTTGGTTTCGTTTACTACCCAGCCGTGTCTCCTTAGTGTAGATAGTGTCAACTCTAGACCTTGTAGGACTTCTACTTCCGAATCCCCTACGATTAGCAGATCGTCCAGGTATGGCCAAATCAGGACTCCCTGCTTCCTTAGCTCTGCAATCAAGGTTACTAGGACCTTCGTGAAGACCCTCGGAGATGTTCTTAGCCCAAAGGGCAGGCAAGTGAACTGGAAATGCCTGTTTGACACTTCGAACCTGAGGAACCTTCTGTGGTATCTGTTTACTGGGATGTGATAGTAGGCGTCCTTTAGGTCTATTGACGCTAGGAACGCTCCCTTCCTTATCCCAGTTAGAATGGATGACAGGCTTTCCATCCTGAATTTTATCTTCTTTATATTCAGGTTGAGATCCCTCAGATCCAGGATTGTCCTGTATTCTCCATTGGGTTTCTTCACTAGAAATAAGTTCGAGTAAAAGCCTCTCTTGTGTTGTAGCCTGGGAATTTCCTCTATGGCGTTTATTTCTAAGAGTTGCTCTATTTTTATTTTCAACTCTCTTCTTTCTTCCCTCAATATTGGTGTTCTGGATTTTAAAAACCGATCTTGTCTCGGGTGACATGCAAACTCTATTGAATAGCCCCTCTGAATTATATTCAGGACCCATCTGTCCCCAATCGTTCTTTTCCAGACTTCTGGGAAATTCAATAGTCTTGCACCTATCTTGATGTTTAGTGGATAGTCATAGCCTTCCACCTCTTTCCGACTGAAATTTTCCTCGGTAAGACTGGCGAAAGGACTGACGGGAGAGATTAGGGTTGCCTCTTCTATAGTATGGCTTTCCAGGCCTGTAGCTTCTTGCGTCCTTAAAGGACGGTTTAGGTGTTCCCGGGTAGGGAAACCTATTCCTTCTATCCTGTGGCAGCCGGACCGATTTTCCGCCAGACAGTTTTTGTATCATGGCGTCAAGTTTAGACCCAAATAGATAGTTTCCCTCGAAGGGTAATGCTGTAAGTTTGTTTTTGGAATTTGCATCGGCACTCCAGGGTTTTAGCCATAGTGCTCGTCTTGCAGTTATCCCGGCTGCCATGGATTTTGATGCAAACGCCACCGAGTCCAGTGACGCTTCACACAGGTAGTCAATAGATTTTTGCATAATCTCTAAGCTACGTAAGATATATGTTTTAGATATTTTTTCTTCTACATCCGTATGTAAGTTTGCTGCCCAGAGTCTCAGAGCACGGGATACTGAGGCAATTGCGACTGATGACCTAAGTGCCCCTGAAGATGCCGTGTGTACCTTTCTTAAGGCAGTTTCCACTTTCTTATCCATGGAATCCTTGAAGGCCGCAGCGTCTTCCACCGGTATTGTGGACCTCGACGTGAGCTCTGCCACCGCCGCGTCCACTTTAGGGATTTTGCACCACGCCATGAATTCTTCATCCTTGTATGGATACATTTTATCCACTCTATTACTAAGGGTAAGTTTCTTGTCAACATTTACCCACTCCTTAGCAATTATTTCCCTCACTACCTTATTCACTGGGAAGGACCTCCCCTTCTTTGATCTATCCTCAAATAGCGGGTCCTTTCCCGTAGTGGTACTTGCAGCCTCTTGGTAGTTCATAGCCTTGTATATGTTCTTTAGAACACTCTCCACTATATCCAAGTTAAAGGTTCTATCCTCCTCTACTTCTCCCTCATCAGTGGAGTTTTTATCTGGTTCCTCCATGCCGGATGAACCCTCCTCTTGGCTCAGCCCAGCTTGAGACCTAGACCTCTTAGCTGTCTGAGACTGGACAAATTCATGCTTAGACACAAAGTTTTGTTTCATCCAAGCCATCAGTTCTTTTAGTATCTCCGTATGCTCTGATCTTTTTGGCACTTCCTTTATGGGCTCCTTATGTCTTGTCTCACATTCTTCACATAGTGACTTGTTTTGACACGCAGAGAACACCTTATCACATGACATGCAATTGGATTCAATATATTTCTTTTTTGAAAGCCTCTTCTTTGGCACAGGGATAACTTCTGTAGGCACACTATAAGAGACAATGTACACACTAAGTAGCTAGAAATAAAAAGAATCTAATGCCCTAAAAACACTAAGGGCTTACCTCATAGGGGCACTGTCCAGCTTAGGGGAAGAAGGCACTTCCATCTCAGCCATCATAACTGCAGCCCAGCGTGTGCACTGCACAGCGTTATCTGCTGTGTTTAAATATGGCGCCTTAACTCCTTCATTACTGCGCCAACACTCTTCAGGATGGCCAAGCGGAACAAACATTCCCCGCTGTGTTTCCGGGGACACTCTAGCTGTGCGCACTAGAGCTGCTCTGGGCGGAAGTAGACGCCGCGCGTACTTCCGCCCTCCGAGTCTATCCCCGCAGCGTGCAGTCGCGGCTTACAGCTGGGACTGCCGCTTGCTCACCACGCTGTCTCCTGCGCTTTCAGCCTGTATCGATTCAGCGCTGCTGCCGCCTGTGTTCTCCATTGTGTCCAGCTGGAAAAACGTAACTTATCCACAGCGCCTGCACCCAGACTGGATGTCTGACAGGTATTTTGACTGGGCATGTAAGCGGGTGTTATGCATAGGGGTATAGATAAATCTGGTCCCCCTAGCAAGCTCCCTGATATAAGAGGTAGCCCTGCTAGAAAATAAATTTAACTGACTCCTATTCTGTCCTCTCTAACGGAGACAGGAAAAAAAGACACTGAGGTTAAGGAGGAGGAGGCTGTTATACCCAAGGTGGGCGGTCCTAGAGAAAAAACTCCTGTCTAATCTATGGGGAAAGGGATACATCCCAATGTTATGGCTGCCATGGGGATCGTAGAAGAAAAAATTTTTCTCAATTAAAAACTAATTTATATATACCCTTCCCAAAACAAAAAATCACATCAGTTAGTATTAACTACACACAAAATATTTTTTACAAATAAAGCTCATTTTCTAGTACAGCAATAGAGTATGCCAGTATCAAAGGCGCATCCTTTGCAGCAGGAAGTCCAAGAGGCATTTCCAGTGTATTAGTGTTCTGTAAATGTTTTTTTATAACAAAAAGTGCCATGTTACCAAAGGTGATGTCATACATTTGTACAGATTACCTCCAAAGGATTTGCCTTCTGGGTTTCCAATGCCCGAGGCTCTGGAGAAGACAGTGGAGAATCTGAAGGCGTCTCACTATCAGAGTTGTCCATTACAGGTAGCTTGTCCGCCTATGACAGAGGAACATATAAAGCAGACTGATCATACAAACCTTAAGTTCAACTAGAAAGCAAGAAATGGCAATGAAAAAACAAACATTACCTTTTCTATGCCTCCATTGGCAACTTTGTCTGGCAAAGGACCTTGAAAAAAAAAAAAAAAAAAAAAACAATTACATTACAGCCCATACTAGGACAGGACATTCTAACATTGTTATGCCCACATCAGACCGTTTTTTGTCTTGATGCTACTAACAATACAAGCTGTTAAGCCTCTATTTGTAACCAGAAATAGAATAAAATGACCAGTGCTACAACTGTTCAAACATCTTAAGAAGAAAGTAATGGAAACAGTATTCAAAGGGTTTCTCAATAATTGAAAATGTTCCAACAGCAACTTTCCTTCTATAGGGATTCTGTATTTAGAGCACAAAGTAATAAAAGGCGAGGGTCTGCAGTGTGAAAACCAATTAGACTAAAGAGGAGATTATTCTGCAAGTCACCATAGCAACCCAGGAGGCACAAAAGCAATAAACAAACCCCCCCCCCAAAAAAAAAACACATTATTCTATGATCATTAGGTCATAAGGCTAAGAGTTAAAGTTATGGTTTACAATTGCAGAAAACCGCTAGCTGAGCAAATAACAGGAATATTTCACACCTCCCCCCAAATCAGAGAGAACTCCCGGCACAGATTCAATCCCTATAATCTGGTTAAGCAGATTGGAAAAGGGAGGGAGGCAGGAGTGGGAAACTGCATTAAGCCAACAATTCTACTCACCTGACAGGTGTTCCCTTTGAGGGGTCACATGACATTCCTGGAAGTATTTATCTGTCTCCGGATCCACAACAAGCAGTGTAGTTTCATCACCCCCTAACTTTATGGCACTCACCACGTCAGCATGTTGTTTTTCCAACATGCTTTCACCATTCACCTGCAAGAAGCAGATGTCATTAGTTATGTAAATGTGTCCAATGACACTTATTGTAGGTGTAATCCATAACTTCCTTAAAAAAGCATCACTTATTCATTCTACTTCCTGAGCATTGGATGCACATACCTCCAAGATTCGATCTTTTGGTAGGAGTCCAGCATATTCAGCAGGGGAGTCAGGATCCACTGCCCGGACATACTGTCCTGGATTATTCTTGTCACTGTGCAGATTGAAGCCATAACCGTTGGGACCCTTCTTCATGGTGCACAGTCTGGGACGCAATTCACTCTTGAGAAACAAAAAAAAAAAAAAAAAAAAGGCGTTTTAAGACTAGAAAACAATCATTGCATTTACACATAAATGCACAAAGGTCTTACAGCGCACACACGATTTCTAAATTACTTTTGAAGTTTTGAATGGTGACCAGAGCAAATGATCCTTTGTGGTACCAGTAACGTACACAGGTGGAGAATGATGCAAGATATTTTAGAGACACCTGTACCTGGAATACTGCCACTGGTACAGGAAATGGTCATTTACGTGCCACCCCAGCAGGTTTAGGCATGCTGCGCAAATATTTGCCTTCACTTCTGGCACATAAACCCTGGCAACACTAGACAAAGAGGGTACAGAAAATAAACAAAGAAGGTGGGTAATGTAGAAGTCAGCAAGCTGAGAGGTGAAGGCATACTGTACTTAAGATATATAAAACTTCATCAACTCTGAATAAATCAAATTCACCAGAATGCCTCAAAGTACCAAACAACCATACAGTGTATTACTTGGCCACTATAAGGAGAGAAAAGCAGAAGCATAAGGAAACTCCCAGACATTGCATAGAATGGTTTGCAAGTTGCACTTCACACTCCACCCTAAAATCAATTAGAGTTATCATTACATTTATTATTCCTTTAGGGCAGGGGTTCTCAACCTTTGCTCCTAGGCACCATTGAGTGCCGTGCCGCTCTAGCAGGGGTGCCTAAAAGTTGCCCATACACGGTACAATTATTGCACATGCAATCTAGTTCAAAAAGTATGTGCAGCACATACTTAGAGCTGTGCGCCTCTCTTCGCACACGCCAATTGTACAGTGTACGGGCACCTTAAGATTGATGGTCCAGTAACAAATCAAATTATTGATCAGTGCTAGTAGCTGCCAACTATAAAACAGACAATCTAAAGAAAAACTGTACACCACCACATAACAAGCTATGTACACATTAGAACGATGGGATACGATAAGCTATTGTATACAATTTCCTAAGTTAGGATGGTCCTGCATGAAAGGCCATCATAAGAGGTCTCATAAGACACACATCATACGGAACCAAATTGTAACAATCACGTACAATATCGCATAATATGGGCCCTAAGGATGACAAGTAGCACAATTTACTTAATTTTATATCTCCCCCCCCCCACCAAAGTTATCATTAAAGAACTTTTATCGCTGCGGTGCATGAAAAATGCTGAAACTCTAGGGTGCAGTGTTTCAATAAACTTTATGAGCCCCTGTTTTAAGGCACAAATCGGCTGAGTCCAAACAAAGCATTACACCACCACCACCATTATCTACCAGTTAATCTGTGATGTTTAACACTAGCAGATGTATTACTATTTAATGCCCCTGCTAGGAACCTCAGTATCAGTGACAGTATAGCAGGTACAGGAGACTGCACGGGAGCCAGCTCCTCACTGTGGGGATACAGTCATTAGGTCTACAGCATGATGGTCCACATGGGGTTTTTGACTTTTTTCGAGCTGACAGGCGGTATTTCATGCCCTACCATACACTAGGATGTGAAGGGAGAATAAAACAGTGTGTCGAGCGTAGAGAGGCACCGTGCCCGAAGCATGGCGAGCGCAGCAAGCAGAGCCGAATTTCCCATTAGGCACATGCCTAGGGGCGGCACATGGATACCGGTGATGGTACTGTCAGCCCAAGTACCAATAACTGCAAAATATCCACTTTTACTGTACTATATTCCATCTTAAATAGAGTGTAAATGCATAAAACATGCAGATTCTGCCCCTGTAAACTGTCCTACTTCGTAAATATGTATTTATAGTTAAAGAACATGTCACAGTTAGTGGCTTTTTTTTTTTATCCATTATCAAATAAGGCTTATAAGTAATAAGGGCTTATAAAAGTAAATCAATAAAAATAATACAATGATACCCCATTCACACCAGCCTAAATTCCCGGGTTGAGTCCGGGAACAACCCGGTACTACCTCTGGTCTGAAAGGTACCCGGGACAAATTACCGGCAATCCAACCCGGCTAGGTAGCAGGGTTGTTCCCGGGTTCAACCCGGGGACCTGGCTGGTGTGAAAGGTGTAGGGTATACTTACCTGAGTTGCCGTGTCCTCCCCAATGGGAATTAATGCAGACGGCGGGCGCAAATGACGGGACAGCCGGTGGATGATAACGCAGCTCTACGGCGGCAGTGAGGACGCCGGACAGCTGCGTCATCTTCATCCGCCGCCTGTCCCGTCATTTGCGCCGCCGCTTGTGTGGATCCCTGGCCTGTGCGGAGGACCAGCAACCGGGGTGAGTATTCTCCCCACCTCCGCCGACATCCCGCCGACTGCCCGACGTTATCCCGCCAACTGCCCACCTTCTGCAGGCCTCCTTCCCGCCCCCTACACACACCAGAAAATGCAGGGACATTTCTGGTCTGAATGGGTCCAAACCCGGGAATGTCCCTGCATTTCTGGTGTGAAAAGGGTATTAGACAGGGGGTGCAGCATTATTGTTGTGCCTAGGGGCACACTCATCCCAAAATCCACCCCTGACAGCAAGCCATGCGAGGGGATGCAGTGCTACGTTTCAGGGTCCATGTTGACATTCTTGTTAAAAAAAAAAAACAAAAAAATAATAATAATAATAATAATAATAATATAAAAAAAAAAAAAAGTGTAAAACCCCATGTTGACCTAATGCTTGTGTCAACCTTGCCCATGTCGACCTAGACCCATTTCGACCATCTTACTGTAGACTTAATGATCCACACCCTCACCGTGGGTCTATGCACTAAGCCTCGGAGAAGATTAAGTACCAGCTAAGCAGCCCCTGTCATGCTACAGGAGGGGTTTAAGAAATGACAGGAGCTGCTTGGTCTCTCTCAAGGGGCTTAGTACATAGACGGCCCGTGTCCCCCCTGTGTGAGTGTACACTGCATGCAAGACGGCCACTGGTTTGTACTCACCCTCTCAGGGACAGTTACAGGTGCTACCGCCGGCTGCAGGACGCCCTAGGAGCAGGAGAGAAGACAGGTCAGCGACAGGAGAAGCACCCCATCCCGGGTGACAGGTCGGGTACACACAATGCCCACGGAGCACAAACACCCGAATTAATGTCACCCCAGGGGCTGCAAGACGCCACCCTAGCACCAACCCTACACCCATCAGCTGTTAGAGATGGGCGTGGGAGCTGCACCCGGATACCTGCGCGGTCGCTTCCACTTCTTCCTCGGGTCCCTCCACCTCCAGGGTGAGCTGCTCGGCGGCCGCCCGGATCTTGCCGACGACCTGCTGGTGTCCCATGTTCTGTACATCCTCTCCGCACACCCGGATCAGCCGGTCACCCGCCCGCAACCCGGCCTTCTCAGCAGGAGAACCGGGCTCCACAAGTCTCACAAACTGCCCTGGTCTGTTCCTCTCGCTGTGCAGGTGGAAGCCATAGCCCGAGGATCCCTTCTCCAGCACGCACAGCCGTTCTGGGGCCATCCTCCTCACACTCCGATACTGCTACTGTCCGAGAGTGTCCGGCAGCAACTCTAGAAAATGTAACTTATAGCAGTAGCGGGACTAATGCACTGACTGACATCCGGCAGCACCAATCACACCGCTAGCTGAACGCAATTAAGCGTTCTCATTGGATAAGGCAAGAGGAATATACACGCTCATGCAAATGAGACAAGGCATCGGCCGCACCCACTTCTTGTGGAATCGCTGCAAATGACTCACATGACCCCGATACAATGACACGTGACCAACTGAGTGAACTTCTGACTGCACACTTTCCTAAAATTACTGTTATTATTATTTCTGTATTTACACACATACACTCTCACCCCTATTTTTCAACCTCTCTCTAATCTTTGACAGACCCAAGAGAGAGGAGTTATATTACAGCACATTTTGGGCTTATGTTTAAGAAACTATAAATTTACAAGCTTGCCTTGTACCTTTATAAGGATCTGAAACTAAAGTGTGTTTCATTGACATAACAAGTAATATATACATTTGTCACAATATTTCTCCTGTGTGTGTTGAGTAATTATTGTAGTGAGCGCTGTTGCTATTGCTACTCACAGGGAAGGGTAATCAAACAATAAATGGGAGGAACCTATCCTGACTCCAAAATAATAATCATGCATACAAATGGACATTAGATTTACAGATACACTTTCCTAACTGTATTATGCAACACATAGCTTACCTTGCAAGTGCTTTGCTAGCATAGTTCATGCTACTTTATCAAATAAACCATTCCAAATATGCATAAGATGTTTAGATCACAGAATCTGGATGTATGCTACCTCTATTAAACTAGGGGTAGCCACCGACCATTGATGAATCGTAATCATTAATGGTTTATGGTCAATGTTGAATAGTTTTTCCATCTATAGATTGTAAGCTTGCGAGCAGGGCCCTCCTACCTCTATGTCGGTTTGTTTCTACCCAGTTTGTTTCATCACTGTTGTTTCCAATTGTAAAGCACAACGGAATATGCTGCGCTATATAAGAAACTGTAAATAAATCAATAGGAGGAGAACCAGATGGTTTTGCTCCCTCAGTCGCACAGCATAACCAAATAGTTGTTCTTTTTTATTCTCCCAAAAGGTGCAGGGACACTGAGAATAGATCTGCCCCCAGCACTTATGAAGCCATGCCCCCAGGTTCTGATTTGCCTATGGGACAATCAAAGTAAATAGATGACAACCAATAATCAAAAACATCTACGGTCATCCATTTGATATTATGCTGCCATTGATGACTACTGCCATCAATGGCAGCTATCAATGGCGACCACAACAATGGTCAAACATGCAGCAGTGTCAGCAACATACAGGACAGTGCCCCCCCCCCCCCCCCCCTTCTCGGCTGCCCTGTGCACTCATTCCTACTATACATCCACAGTTTTTCTGAAAAACATGAACTGTTGGTAAACCTTGAGGACAGGTTTGGCCACCCCTGCTCTAGAGCTTCTTGTGAGACTGGAAGTGAATGCTGCCTGGCCTCTAACATTGTGAATTCCAACCAATCAGAACAGCCAGGCAGCATGAGTTTGAAGAAACTCAGGGAGCCCGAGGTGTGCTCCCACCACCACCAGTGCTGTGCCTAAACACGTGCAAAGGGGGCAGCCGTACGAACGTGTGGGCCCTCTCCCAAAGGAGAAAGGCCCCATGGTTCCCCTAACCCCCCTCAACCATAAGGCCGAGGAAGGGAAAAAAGGGATCGGTGGGTCCTCTTCGCCGAAGCTCAGAGGGACCCGCTTTTCCTCCACCCCCGGAAGGGTTTCGGACGGTGGGTCCTCCGCACCCGAAGGTTTGGAGAGACCCGCTTAGGCTTCCCTCCGCCTTGCGGCTCGGGGTTGCCCTCGAGGGGACCGGGACTCTCCCCAAAAGGTGAAGAGTCCCAGCCACGTTTGGGGAACGGAAGGCCTGTTAGGGACAGCCGCACTACCCAAATCAAAAAAACGTGACAAACTAACGAAAAACGTGAAGTGCTCAAAAGTGCAAATCAAAGAAATAAATAAAAGAGGCCCTAGCCAGAAGGCCGGGGTGGGGGTGTAAAAAATTGTCCTACCCCATCCAAAAGGACGAGGTAAGGACGTGTAGCCTAACCTAGAGGGAAGTGCGCAGTGTGTGTGCCATTCAGTGCATGGTGCTGGACATCACCAGTGCAAATCAGGCACCCCCGAGTTTCCCCGGGGGCACAGTGCAGCCTCGGGCCTGGGAATGGATACTAGACTGAGCCTTTCGCTGACTCATCCTTCGGGGGCTACGAACCCCATCAAGAGAGTCAATCTACTAGGCCCAGTGTTTCTCCCCCCCTCTTACCAGTGGATTTACGGAAACAACATCTTCTACCAAAGGCAGAGGTGAAGATACTTAGTGAGACTTTTCACTGCTCCCGGGAAAAAACAGAGGGGTCCCACACCCTCCGCCCATCAGAGCAGCTACTCAGTCCCACCTTTCTCTATTCCTGCCAGAGGCCAGTCCATACCCACTGATAAGAACAGATACTACACTTGATCTTAGCCAAAAGGCCGAGAAGCGATACTCTACCTGCCTGTAGGGATGCCATCGACCATCGATGATTAGAAAACGTCGATGGCTGATGGCCGATGTCGAATAGTTTTCCCATCGATAGGGGAGAACCATATGGTTTCCCACCATCGGTGTCAAGGTTACACGAATAGTTTCGTTTTCCTTTTTCCTGATACACAGAGCATAGCTCCGCCCAAGACACCCACATACCTCCCAACTTCTGATGAAATGAAATAGGGACACTCGCGCGGTGAAGCTAATTAGCCCCGAAAAGGGGGCGGGCGTATGCAAATGAGGGTGTGGCTTATGCTAATTAGCCACAACCTCATTTTCATACGAGAATAGACGCTGTGCGCATGCGCACAGCGTCTATTCTATTAGATTGGGGGGTCTCCCAACTGCCACCCCCCGCAGCGGGACAATGCCTGCCGCGGGTGGGACAGCGGGACAGGACCCGAAAATCGGGACTGTCCCGCTGTAATCGTGACAGTTGGGAGGTATGCACCCATGCAGCCCCGCCCCCATATTTTGATGGTAATATTGATGGCAATGATAGCCATCCCTACCTGCCTCCCAAGCTGCAGCAAGACTCTGAATGGCTATCTGCTTGCTGATTGGTGTATGACTTAACCACCAACCAATCAAAGAACAGCATTCACTACTTGTCTCCAGCCTGAACTTTCGGAAAATGGCTGCCCCCATACGAAAGACAGTTTTTTAAAACAGGTTTTCCTATAGGGCAGCCATTTTCTGAAAGACGCTTTTTTTTCATAAGTGCTTCCCCGACCATACTTCACTGCCGGGATCCACAACGAAGGTACCGGCTGCATGGCGGGTGTCGACACTCGCGCCGCGTGGGGGGGTGTCGACACATCCGCGGGGGGGCGACACGCGTGGGGGGGGCGGCTCCAGTGCTGCGAATATTTAATGAGTGCTCATTAAATATTCGCTGCTCTGAATTTAGGACCCAGCTCATTGGCTGGGTCCTAAATACCGTTTCAGACCCGATTTTGATCCCAAAATACCGGGTCTGAAACGGGTAGGACCCTGCATTTTAACCGGTTTGAAAAAACGGTATTTTCAAACCGGTTAATTGGATCTGCACCTTTCAGACCGCACAGATTACCGTTTTAAAACGGTAAAAAAACGGCAATATACCGTTTACAAAGTGCGGTCTGAAAGGGGCATTAATCACCTGATGCATAGCATTTGCATACAAAGTTGCCATTTCAATAACAGGAAACCAGGATTTAAGGGTGGAAACACAATATTAATGTCCCCAAAAGCAAATCTGCATCATTTAGTGGGATTTCCAGGGCTGCAAATGCAGTATTTATTTGTGCATGTTAAGACAATAATCAGTTGTTTTTACATTGGGATGCACAGCATGTGATATCCGTTTTCAATTCCCTTTCCCGAGACTGTGGAAGTAAAAGTTCTCCAGGTTTCCTGTATCTGTTCTGCTTCTCATGAGTTGTTCAAAATTGTTTTGTGAGCCCTATGTTGTGCAGCACTATAATTAATAGGAACACTCACATAAGATTCCAATCCAAGCCAAATCGCAGAAGTCACAACCATCTTGCTTTTGACAGGATGTGACGGTTCAGCTTTTCAGGGCTTTGTCCCATTGACACACCCACGGCACGGCTATTTGCCTCTCACCTAGACACATGCGAACTACATCTAAATACGGAAAGGGAGACTGAAGGTATCCTGGCAGCATGCCCCCAGAAGTTTCTTCTTTAGGAGTCGCTTGTATATGAAGGTGGTCACATAGTAATAATTAAAAGACAGCTAAGCCAGATACCCTTCCTTTTAACCACAACGCATAATGTAGATACCCCAAGAAAATACCTCAACACAGTGGCGTAACTAGATACATGTGGGCCCCATAGCAAAAGTTTGTAAAGCCCCCTATTCATCAACTAATGCTGAAAAATTTATATAGAACATGATACTTTGACAGGCAAAGTGGGCCCCTCTCAGCTCTGGGCCCCATAGCAGCTGCCTGCACCCCCTGCACCTATGAAAGTTACGCCCCTGCCTCAACACTTAAATGTAACTATACCATTTATATACTGTCAGGCCTGTAAGTGTGATGGTACGGGGTGGTACAGCGTACCGCTAAGATATATTCTGCCGGTACCCCGTACCGCCATAAGACACAATACAGAAAGCTATCACTGCGCATGCGCAGGATCGCGTGCGCACAGGACGGGTCACGGGAGTCTCCAAAGCCGCGGTAGTGACTGCGGCGGCAGAAGAGGAGGAGGAGAACATGGCTGCGGCGCCGCACAGCCTGACTCAGGACCGTGGAGGGGAGTCAGCCGTGGCATACTCTGGCAGCAGCTGCCACTGTCTCCGGGAGGACGGCCGGACATGACAGGGCGCCCAGTGCTGGTAGGCTGCATAGATGTAAATTAATGTAAGTTCCCTCCTCTTACACTCCTCTGTCTCAACGATGGCTGGGGGCTGCAGCTGCTGCTCAGTCACAGAAGTCTTGAGCCAGCCTGGATGGATGTAAATTAATGTAACTACGCTATCTGGCACTGTGGGGGCATATATGTGTGGCACTGTGGGGGCATATCTGGCACTGTGGGGGCATATATGGCACTGGCGGGCATACTTAGCACTGTGGGGGCATATGTGTGGCATGTAGGGGCATATGTGTGGCACTGTGGGGGAATATCTGGCACTGGGGGTATACATAGTACTGTGGGGGCATATGTGTGGCACTGTAGGGGCATATGTGTGGCCCTGTGGTGGCATATCTGCCACTGGGGGCATACCTAGCAGTGTGGGGGCATATACTGTATGTGTGGCACTGTAGCGGCATATCTGGCACTGTGGGGGCATATTAGTAATGAACATCATCAGTTGTGCGGCAGTGGCACAATGGGCATTATGGCATGGGTAATATGTATTGGGTGTGTGACGCGTAACAGGCATTACTGTGTAAATTTTGTCCGCGCTCGTTAGGCACGCAATATCTCTGTAGTTTATCTGTTCATGTTCTTATGCTTTGTCTAGTAGCCACTCCCCCTAGTGTCATATGGCCACGCCCATTTTTCGCCACGCGCCTTCGGCGCGCAGGACAGTACCACTATGAAATTTTTTCTACTTGCACCACTGTATACTGTACACTAAAATGTATACATTTCTCAGTCACATATAACTGGCTATCTCTGCAAAAGTAATCACTGCCTATAAGGGGACCTACACCCATGGTGACTGTATAGGCTATCGCTATGGCCCAGACACAATCCTGTCCATTATTAACTACTGTGTACAGTACGGACAGTTGTTCCTTTCACATGCACCGGCTCAGTAGCATTGAGGAGAGCTAAAACCACACACCAACTGACTGGTGTGTGTGAAAGGCCACCATCACCCTCAGCACACACTGACTTGTCAGGACGGGACAGCCACAGCAAGGCAGCCGTCCTCTGTTGTGGTAAGATCCGCCCTGCTACCCGGCGGCCATGCCATGATCGCCCCGTATTAAAAGGACAGATTGCTATCCATTATCCTCAGTGGGGATAACACGGCTTTTGGCCATGCAGCGTTTTGCCGCCCAGCAGGAGCCGGAGCTTTTATTCTGGCTAAATAAAAACAGGCATTCTTGTGGATGGTAGTTCTGACGATTTCTTCATAAGCGTTTATCATTAGAAGATGGATCAGCGAACAGCACCAATATCTTCACATGCGACCACAACAAACTGTTCGCTGGGTAACGGAAGGCAGGGGGTGGGGCAGTGTGGCCCAGGGCTGCCACTAGGAATTTTGGGGCCCTGATTTTCAGTCCGGGGCCTCCCCTGCCCCCGGAGCTGTCAGTGCGCTCACCACCACCACCACCCCCCCCAGAGCTGTCAGTGCTCTGATGAGTTTGTCAAATCCAGGCCGCACTGTCCTTGGGGAAAACTTGGAACTCGGCTTGCTGTCTCCTCCCTCTGCCAGCTGTAGGCACAGTGGGGTAGGAGCTCTTTACACTCCTGCAGTCGCCAGGACACCGCCCGGTACCGCTGCTGGGGAACTACTGCCGCCACTCTGCCAGGTCAGGCGCTGCTGTCAGCGCCACTGGAGCTATCGCTCTCCGGCGCGGCTCACACACTCCTCTTGGCTCTTCACACAGTGCGTGCTGACCCTCCCCCTTTCTTTCGCCGGGGCAGGACGCCGAACATCTCCCGTCCCTGCACCTCACTATCCACGCTGTCTTCCCTTCCTCCCTCCGGTCTTCTTTGTCACTTCCCATTTCTCCTCCACGAATCGGGCTCCTTGGCCCACCCCCTGCCGGGATGCCCCGTTGTACATGGGTATACCTGTGCTTCGGGACCTGCTGAGTGAGGGTGGCACAGCGCAGGGAGCATACAGCAGAGGGTTGCTGTGGGCAAAATGAGCTGCCCAGGCCCCTCCAGAGTCTGGGTCCCGGGACAACTGTACCCACGACACCCCCCTGTCGGCGGGACTGGTGTGGCCCATTAACAAATGGAAATGCCCAATGTTTTGTGGGCGTTCCCATGAGAGTGATGGGTGTCATGCTACTGGGCCGATGACGTGGTTGCGGCAGCTAACATCACCAGATGTCAACTGCTCTCCCACTTCACTTCCCTCCGAATGTGCGCGCAGATAGAAGGTTGCAACCTTCAATCTGCTTGAAGGTTCCACATCATTCGATGGTCATCTACCATCGAATGATGTGGGTGTTACCCTGCAGGCTGCGAATGGATGTTTATGTAAAATATTCATTCGCAGCCTGTGCTAACATATGCACCTTTCGAATGGTGGGCCGGCGTACCACCATTCACAAGCCGGGATCTGGTTCACTCGTATATATATTCTGTAGCTCTCTGTTCACCCTAGCCTGACCTCATTGATGATGGGCCTTTCTTTCTTACAAATTCCTTCTAAGATGGACAAAACCATGTGCACTGCAGGTGGGGCAGATGTAACATGTGCAGAGAGAATTAGATTTGGGTGGGGTTTTACTTCAAAGTGAGATCTATATTGCAGTGTAAATAAAAAAAGTCAGTATTTACCCTGCACAGAAACAAAATAACTCACCCAAATCTAAATCTTTGCACATTTTACAGCTGCCCCACCTGCAGTGCACATGGTTTTGTCCATCTAAGAAGGATTTTGTAAGAAAGAATAAGGCCCTGTGACAGATTAGAGCTGTCTTTTCAAGAGAAAAGGCATGCGCTTATCCGGATTCTCTGCTCCCAAGGATGCATACAACATCCACAAACAGGCTGTGAAAGTCCATCCTTTTGTCACATGGCTCAACAACACCACTAAATGGCTCTTCCTTTATTTGTTTATATACAGTAGCCAGCCTCAAGCCCCCACCATTCCTACTTTCACAGGGAAGGATTTGTATACAACCCCCCCCCCCCCCCCCTACTTGCAGCATGATTACTACATGGTGTGTGGGGCAGGGCGGTGACCAGGACCGTTCTACAAAATGTGGTCACATTGCCTTCTTTTTGCAGCCATGCATAATTCTGGGCCTGTGTTATTGGACGCAGACTTCTTGGACCCATCATAGAAGTTCCAACAGCTTATCTGAGTACTATAGCCAATATTACAAATGGCCACAACGGTAATCTGATGCTGCACATTTCAGTTGTATGGTATTGCTAGTATATATTTGCTGCCCCACCGAACACCCATCTCCCCCCTCCAACCAAATCCCTGGGTCACGATGCAGAGGAAAAATCAATCATTCAATGGTCATCATCAAACCATTTTTCCTCCCTTCACGGATAAAAGCAGGACTATACTTACTTTTATCCTGTACGGTAATGGCCGAATTGGGGGCGGCACTGACATCATGTGATGTCAGCCGTCTGCCCCGAGAAAGCATGGGTACGCCTTCGGTTTCAAGGGTACGCCCACAAAAATGCTGGGCACACCCATAAACCGCTGGGCAGACCCCTGAAACCCCTCCCTGCCTGTCCATCATTATGCGAATGCCCCTGAGAATGTACAACTCGCCGAAGGGGGTGTGCACATGCGCACTTCCCCACCATCGAAAACGGGGCCAAATTCGCTGCTCACCGGTCTGAATCGGCCTCCTATAAGAGTACATACGTTTTTGGATAACTGGATCTTTTCTGAGCATTTAACTGTGGAGCAACATATTGAAATAGGGATCATAATTAATTTTCTACATGTCACATTTCCCAATCATATCCAAAGTCCAATTAATCTCATACAGTATTCAAGTTATTTGAGAACAAAATAAAAAAAACATATGCATACAGTATCACACATAACATATTTCTTGGTGTTGTCTCCACTTCAGACAGAATTGTTGCTCTTGCAGAGGCTGGTGTTTATATTAGCGAGTAATTTGTGGCTTCAGCAGTAGGACTTTGCTTCTCAGATTAATGAGCAGCTTCAAGTATCCCAGGAATGTTACAACGGAACATTTGTACCATGCAGAGTAATAGACCTTCCCTGATGATAAAAGTCTTTTCAAATAGATTTTTGAACCTATGCCCCAGGGCTAGAAGTTGATTATTAATTATACTGGGGAGATGTAGCAAGTCTTCTAAGGAGTGGAGAAATGGACATGTGGAGAAGTTGCCCATAGCAACCTATAAGCGTCTACCAATTCTTTTGTAGAAAATATTTGATAAATGCTAGAGAAAAGCTGATTGCTGTGGGTAACATCTCGACATGTCAACTTCTCTAGCTTTAGGATGTTTGATACATCTCCTGCTAAAAGCTTATTATCAGATGCATAACTATTTATATGACCCATAGCGGGTGCGTTACGGACTGCCAGAAAGATGACGATGCAGCCTTTGGACTAAAGCAGGCTTGTCCAACCCGCGGCCCGCGGGCCGCATGCGGCCCAGGTCCGCTAGTAATGCGGCCCAATGCAATAAAACCTGCTGGGAACGGGCTTCAATGGGGCATGATGTTTCTTCTGAAGCCCGGTCCCAGCAGTCCTTTGCGGAGGTGCGCGGGTGCACGGGTGACGTCACCACACACCCGCGCACTGATGTACGGCGCTTACAGGATGGTCAGGCGCCAAAAGGAGTCGGCGGCCATAGGGAGACAAGGCGGCATATCTGGCGGCATAAAGACTGGGTCCTGCTGCAGTGCTGAAGGTGGAGGGGCGGACGGCGCAGCAAAAATAGTAAGTCAGACTTAATACAGGTCGGGTGGGGTGGTTTGGGGGGTGGTGAAGAAGAGGAACTGTGGGGGCATATGTGTCATTTGGCACTGTGGGGGCATATGTGTCATCTGGCACTGTGGGGGCATATGTGTCATATGGCACTGTGGGGGCATATGTGTCATATGGCACTGTGGGGGCATATGTGTCATATGGCACTGTGGGGGCATATGTGTCATATGGCACTGTGGGGACATATGTGTCATATGGCACTGTGGGGGCATATGTGTCATATGGCACTGTGGGGGCATATGTGTCATATGGCACTGTGGGGGCCTATGTGTTATCTGGCACCCTGTGTCAGAATGTGAATTTTTTACTCATTCCCTGTGTCAGAATGTGTATTTAAGCTTATTTTCTGTGTCACAATGTGAATTTTGGCTTATTCTCTGTGTCAAAATGTGAATTTTTACTCATTCCCTGTGTCACATTGTGAATTTCGGCTTATTCTCTGTGTCAGAAAGTGAATTTCGGCTTATTCTCTGTGTCACAATGTGAATTTTGGCTTATTCTCTGTGTCAGAATGTGCATTTTGGCTTATTCTCTGTGTCAGAATGTGAATTTCGGCTTATTCTCTGTGTCAGAATGTGAATTTCGACCTATTCTCTGTGTCAGAATGTGAGAAACAATGTCAAACATCTCACTAACTTCATTTCCAATTAAGTTTAATATGTTAACTATGTTTTCTATGTTTTTTTGGATGATCAGGTATCGTTACTGTTATTTTATTTTATGTGCGGCCCAAACCAAATTTTCATCTTCTAATGTGGCCCAGGGAAGGTGAAAGGTTGGACACCCCTGGACTAAAGCATCCGCTAACTCCTGGACAGTCTGTGGTGCAATGTGACGTTGGTGGATGGAGCAAGACATGATGTCCCAGATGTGCTCAGTTGGATTCAGGTCTGGGGAACGGGCGGGGCCAGTCCATAGCATCAATGCCTTCGTCTTGCAGGAACACACTCCAGCCACATGAGGGCTAGCATTGTCTTGCATTAGGAGGATCCCAGGGCCAACCGCACCAGCATATGGTCTCACAAGGGTTCTGAGGATCTCATCTCTGTACCTAATGGCAGTCAGGCTACCTCTTGCGAGCACATGGAGGGCTGTGCGGCCCCCCAAAGAAATGCCACCCCACACCATTACTGACCCACTGCCAAACCTTTGGACGTCAGGCCCTCACACCACAATCATTTTGCAGGGCTCGGGCAGTGCTCCTCATGTTCCTCCTTGCACAAAGGCGGAGGTAGCGGTCCTGCTGTTGTATTGCTGCCCTCCTCCACGTCTCCTGATATACTGGCCTGTCTCCTGGTAGCCCCTCCATGCTCTGGTCACTATGCTGAGAGACACAGCAAACCTTCTTGCCACAGTTCGCATTGATGTGCCATCCTGGATGAGCTGTTACTGAGCCACTTGTGTAGGCTGTAGACTCCGTCTCATGCTACCACTAGAGTGAAAACACTGCCAGCTATCAAAAGTGACCAAAACATCAGCCAGAAAACATAGGAGCTGAGAAGTGGCAGGAGCTGAGAAGTGGCAGAACAACTCCTTTATTGGGGGTGTCTTGCTAATTGCCTATAATTTCCACCTGTTGTCTATTCCATTTACACAACAGTATGCAAAATTGATTGTCAAGTAGTGTTGCTTCCTATAGGTGCACATACACGTTGCGATTTATACATGCGTTTAGATTTTTTCAAGTTCAAAACACATTGCATTGGTTAGAATCGCACCGTGTACCTGCGGGGATGCGATGCCCATCCCCGCGGGTAAAATATTGTATAGCAGAAAAAGTATCTGCAGGCAGTACATCGCATTGCATCACGTTTGTAGTACATACGATGCGATGTGATGTCCATTAGGTAACTATAAACTTTTTTTTAAAAAAAGGCAAAAATTGCATCGCAACAGTACAGTACTGTATATCGCATCACATCCCCTACAAGTGCCAAAATCGCACGGCATCTTGAAGTTCTAGACACACAGCACGTTAAAATCGAAATGTGTATGGGCACCTAAGTGGACAGTTTGATTTCACAGAACTGTGATTGACTTGGAGTTACATTGTGTTGTTTAAGCGTTCCCTTTATTATTTGAGCAGTGTATATACCTCTAAGATCTCTTATTCTATTATTATGGAATATTCACTGACATTGCACATTTCAGTGGGCTGGAGGAAATATTTTTCCTGCACAAAACCAGATCTGGGTGGCTTAATTATAATTGTGAATTTTATGGCACAAAGCCAGAACATTAGTCAACATTCTAACATCAGTGTATAGTAAAGAGATGGGCATACATGATTCTGGCCCAACACAGTCGCTAAGCTTAGAGACTAGTTATAAAAGGGTCTCTGACATGGATGCCAAAAGTGCCCCCTGCCCCAAAGCCGATTAACAAGTTCAAAGAGCTTAGAGATATAAAGCATACTATGCTTTCTGTATAGTTCAGTAGGTTATCCATCTAGGCCCGATGCATTGCAGATGAGCAAAGATGTGACTACTCTGACATAGTGGGTTATTCTGATTCACTTGGAAAGGCACAATCACTCTCTAATGGATAAAACCATATGCACTGCAGGTGGGGCTGATGTAACATGTGCAGAGAGTTACATTTGGGTGTTTTATTGTTTCTGTGCAGGGTAAATATTGACTGCTTTATTTTTACACTGCAATATACAGTAGATATCAGTTTGAAGTACACCCCCCACCCAAATCTAACTCTCTCTGCACATGTTACATCAGCCCCACCTGCAGTGCATATGGTTTTGTCCATTAGAGAGTGATTCAGAATATCCCCATAATGTAGTATCAAGAAAGTGGCAAAGCTCAAGAAATAGTGAAAGCAATACAAACATATCGTATTAGGTGAGCATGACATCTGGGGTATAATGAACTACTAAAATATGCAGCATTTCTAGAAGACACAGGCAATATTGGGTTTTCACAGCTTGATGATAGTCTCCATTTTTGGGAAGTACTGTAAAGTCGGGTACACAAAGGAGTGACGGGGACAGGAACTGATGAAAGGTTCCAGGTGCCCTAGGCTAATACATAGGTAACTCCCCTTGTAGTGCTGCTACACATGTGTATGGATGCTCAGGAACTCGCCATGTGCATGTAACAAAGGTTATACAACTGCCATATAGGATCTAATGCTTGTGGCATGTGAAGGAGACTTTGGGATGCCCAGCTGGCATTGTAGCACAAAAGTACATAAAAGTAATGGTTCCATCAGTATGTTACATTGGCACCTGGCAGTCACCTTTAGACTTTTACAGTACATCGGCTCGGGTGATGTAAAAAAAAAAATTAGACCTTAATTTTAATCCTCGGCTATTGGTTAAGCACGCACTGGATGGGGATTTGTTCTGACATAGAAGTCACACTAAGGGCGTATTCAATCCCAGATTCCGACTGTCAAAACACATCAGACTTTAAATAGAAAAGTTGGACCTGACAGCCTCCAATGCTGTCCTTGCGAGTGCAGATATTTCCCTTTGGTCGACTTCCCTTTGGAAGTCGACTGTAACAGTTACATTCCATATGAGAGTTGCCATCTCCCACAGTGGGAAGACAGCATACCGTTTGCACAGTTCTGTAGGCTTAGGAGAAACTGCAGTTCCCAAGTAGACTTCGATGAACAATCCTCAATGTTGGCCAACAGATTCATCGAAAGAGGATATGATCCATCGAGGATCAACCTAGCCAGGACCAAAGCTTCTTCGAAGTCCCAGGATGAAATGTTATCCACAGTAGTGGTGAATAAATCTAATAAGTTTGAAAAACGATCCTTTGTAACACAGTTCAATAAAGAAAATGTTCAAATTCGAAAAATCTTAAATAGACATTGGAACATCTTATTGAAAGACAACATCCTGGGTCCCCATCTTCCCCCAAGACCTGACCTGATATTTCGACGAGCAAAAAATCTGAAAAGTATCATAGCCCCGAGCCAACTAAAAGCCCATTCGAGCAACGCACCAGAAAATAATTTTTTTACAAAGACCATACGTTGCACACCATGTAACAAATGTCTTTGTTGCAAATTCGTAGAGAAGCCTATATTCGAACTAGAAGTGGGGAAAAAACGGTACTCACTGAACCTTCCTACCAGGTGTAACTCCACTTATATCATCTATCGAATCACTTGTGGTTGCGGTGCAATGTATGTTGGGAAAACTAAACGACAAGCAAAGATTCGCATACAGGAGCATATCCGTAACATTAAAAATAAACTACCCATCCATAGCCTATCACGACATTATATGGATAAACACAATTCCTCGGTAGATGTAAAAAATTTCTCTTTCAACATTCTGGAACATGTTACAGCCAACCCGAGAGGCGGGGATAGAGACTTCTGGATATATACGCTCAACACCCTACACCCTAAGGGGTTGAACGAAAATCTAGACATAGTCTCTTTTTTAGGATCTTGATTTTTGTGAACTAAGCACATCAACCTTAGTTACATTACATCTATTTGCTGCATTTTTTGTCTTTCATCTTTTATTTATTTTGCTCCCTTATTTTACTGCTCCAGCCTCCCTTTATCGCTACCCACTTTTTATGGTCTCTACCCACCTTTCAAAAGGTCCTGCATATGGAATTTCACATAGTTTAGCTCACTATATAAATATAATAGTTCACCAATTGGGTCTAAGAATAGGTCTAGTTTCACCTTTCTTTCTAAATCACCATACGATACTGCGTTTGGTCACTTTTATGGCACATACTATTCTACACGGCTATTTGAGATACTGGGCTCTCAACTAAAAATATTGGCTTGTATACTTTGCAACATTGTCTAAAAATCGTAATTGGACCATTTGTATGCAAGTTTATCACTTCTTGTAATGACAGGTCAATCAGGATTATAAACCAAGACCTCACTTAAACATTGTGTCTAACACAATGTAATTTCACATTCAACACTCTATACAAATAGGTATATTAGTTTTATATTTCTATATTTATATATTTCTATTATTTTCTAACTATATCTTGGGTTAATATTTAATCATGGTAAGGTGATGCCCACTTCTCACCTTTGGATATCCATTTTCTCCCTCCATTTATATTTTTCTACATACCGTAGGAAAGATCACCCACCTTTAAAGGGTGTAGTCAGGGCACTTACCACTATGCGTGACTAGTCTGCGTTCCGGTAATGGGACTCAAGTGGAACGCACGACGTATTCAGGCACAGCACGCCTTGGCCCGCCAGCATATTACGCTGCCTCATCTGTCTGCGTTCCGGCACTAAGATGTAGTGGAACGCATGACGCGTTCAAGGACTGTACATCCATTGATCCGCCAGCCCCTTACACGTTGCGCCTTCCATTCGCCCTGGCATTCCATCGTCATTACTCTTGTGGAACGCAGGACGTGAACGGGCCCATGCGCACCCGCCGGTATTTCCGGTTTCACGAACATAACGATATTCCAACACTATCATTTGGAGTTTATTTCTTAAATCAGTTATCCCGATCGTAGCTGAATTCTATAATTCTTTAATCAGGAATTCTTCCCTTCTAAGTACTCTTATTTACCAATACAGAGGCTCGACACCTGATAATTAAAAACCGGAAGTGACATCACCTCCGATCAGGTATAAGACAGGTTCCCTCTCACCAGCCCTCACACTTCTGTTTGGAAGCTGGAGGACACACTTGGCTCTGTTTTGGATGCTGGTAGGTTCCATTCTTGATTGACCTGTCAAAATTGTGTTGCTGTAAACTTTATTTTGTAAATTTTATTTTGTTTAAAATCATGCTGCTGTAAAACCAGCCTGTTACTGCTGCGGTATCTGCCTGTAGCTGGGAAGATAGCTGTTGAATTTTCACTGTTGGGAGGGCATATTTTGTCTATCCTAACATTGCAACTTTAAACCATCAGTTTTTCTGTCATTATTTAAAAGTCTGCTATCACATATGCTTATGCTTATGATACAGGAGGTGTGATCTATACCTCACTCGCTTACATATACTTATTGTTTGAAGGTTGGCTCATATGCTTATCTCCCAACCCATTGCCAATTAAGGTGACTATTTATGGGGTAGTCGAGCAATTGATTACCCATGATTAATTATTGATAACCCGTTATTGGTTTAAACCCTCGTATATACATTTTGTAGGTTCAAAAAAATCCCCCACCCAATCAAAGTGCCGATATTGAGGCTATTCCATATCGGGTATGTATTCAATTATTTCCTTTCCCTCACTATCTCCTTCTTGTCAGTCCTCCTCAGTTCTGTTAAAGAATTATATGCTCATCTTTTTTTTTCAAATCCCACAGATCTCTATAGAGACACCTTATCCCTTCATGAATTTTTAAAGATTGCTTTAGAATACCGCTCTTCTTGGTATGTGAAAATTTTTATTCATTTTTATTTATCATTTTGTATATACATTTTTATATGTCAATGGCTATTATATCGTATTGTATTCTTATGGCATTCTGTACCACCCACAGTATACCCCTGAGGAAGTCTCTTCGGAGACGAAACGCGTTGGGTTCTGTTCTTGCGGTGATTCATCAATTACATTGGAATCAAGCAGATGTCTTGATTTTTAATAAATGTTATTTATACATCCTTGTATCATTGTTCACCTTTATTGTTATACTGAAGGTGGTGGTACTTCCAACAGCTCCCTCTACGCTCCTACTGCTTGTTTCTGTCTCATCTCCCACTAACAGGGGAGATTCTGTAGAGGTAGAAGCTCCCAACTATTGGAAGCGCAATCAAGGTCAACCCCCCCTTTATATATATATATATATATATATATATATATATATATATATATATATATAATAGTCCAAAGTTCCGCACACTTATCCAGGTAATACAACAATGGGGTGCTCCCCAGGGAAGTCAATTCCAAATATAACAACTTGATCCGGGTTTTTAAGACCAGAGAGGGCACTCACCACCACAGCAGGTAAAAATGCTATTTATTCATAGAAGATCACATCATATAGTCACATCGTATATATAAATATATATATATATATATATTTTTTTTTTTTACACATTTTTTATTTTAATTTATATAATAAATGTGAGCGATGCTGGCATTTTTAGTGGATATTTTGCACATCTCTCACAGAGATGTTGGCACTCAAAGGGTTAAGCTACTCCCTTTTTCTTAGCAAGTCGGGCGTGATAAGTACTTCAGCAATGGCTATACTGTAGTGGTGGATCCAGATGCCTACCCACCCCACCTCTCCTGTTCAACAACTCAGGTCACTATATAGCCATGCAGTGGCACAACAGAGACAGCAGCCTAGCCCATCTACCCAGCAGCTGACACTGAATGGTTAATATGTTCCATTTATTTGCAACTCACTGTTCTGCTCTAGTTCTAGGCTTTTTGAATAGAAGATTGGTCTGCCTCATCATATGAAACACACTATGAGAAAAATAAAACTTTTTTTTTTTTAATAACATTCATCATTTCTGTTTTCAGTACCACTGTACGCTTATGCTGGGCACACACTAGACCGGCAGTCGATCGCGGTAGCGATCCAGGTGGCTCGACCATTCTGCAGCAGCTCTCCTGTCCCTCCATCCGCCGCCGCTGTCCACCCCTCCATCCACCGCCTTTGCTTCCATCCTGAGTGGAGGAGAGTGCATTGCGCGTCTCTCCTTCCCCTCATGTCACTGTGACTGGGCTGTCAGCCAATCAGAGCTCCCAGGCCGTAAATGTGTATTGGTCAGTCAGCACAACAGTGGGATATCATACAAGTTAGCTAGTTTTGTAACCAGACTTGTACTCTTTGAGCCTCCCTCCAATTTCAAAACCGAAAACAACTTATAGCAGGGAGTCAAGTGGTTTATACAGCTTCTGTTATGAACATCGGTTACCACAGTTAGCACAATAGAAGATCATTGTTCTTGATGAAAGCAGCTTATAGCCGATTAGTACACAAAGTTATGAACACATAAAACGCATGGCTGGTTACACCTGCAAACATAAACTTATGCACCAGGAATGCACCATCTGTCAGAGATAGATACATACACACATATATACACACACACACACACACACTCACATTCGTGGGGTGTCTGTTGTAGCTGCGGTGCCTTCCAATACAAATTAATATATCCGGACACAAATGGTAGCACTCACAGGCTTGTAAAGCAAAATTATTTTATATAGACATAAAAGTGCAGCAAGTTCCGACATTTCAGGGGCAAGCCCCTTTTCCAAGGTGTAGAAGTAACCTCTTCACTTTGAAAAACCCCTGAAACGTTGAGGTAAATAAAATTTATATTATACTTGACATACTGCAGTGATTTACGGATTCCTGGTTCTTTCTGCTAATGTCCGGGGACACTGGTTCTATATGCAATTTGGCAAACTTGCTGACCTCCCCTAGTGGGTGTGTGTGTGTGTCACACACTTACACACACACACACACACACGTTGAGTATCCCTTATCCAAATTATTCCAAAAACCATAATTTGCAGAATGCACTGTGTTTTTTTTTTTTTTTTTTACTAAAACCTACTGGGACATTTGTAACTGGCACTACCGTGGACATGATATGTAACTGGCACTACCATGGACATGATATGTAACTGGCACTACCATGGACATGATATGTAACTGGCACTAAATACGTGCAAGAAAATGTTTGCTTGGCATTCAAAGCCAGTGCTGGAGGAAGGATACAAACTTTGTTTTGTGTTTAGGAACCGTGTTTCATGCGCAACTCAAATATATCTGTGTGTATTTCATGTGTTTATATAAACATGAATGCTAGATACCTCATTGAAATATAAATATATTCCGAAATACAGAATAATCCAGAATTCTTCTGGTCCCGAGCATTTTGGATAAGGGATACTTAACCTGTCTATCTCGAACAGGAGAGGATAGACGCAGCACTCCAAGCCGCTTAAGTATAATTTGCAGATACGGCATCAGTTCAGGTGGTTCATTGCCATTTTAATATCGTGACAATTTTATCAGGTCACTGACCTATAAAGTCAGGAACTGTAGATTTAAGTCCTCAAAAAGATAACAGGAGCGCAACATTTCTGGACTGGAAGGAAATGCGTTGTAAATAACTGTCACAATCAAGTCCTGTTTATCATGCCACTGGGTCATTTACCACTCCTGTCATGCTGTGATCCGAATTTATATAATAGTAATTATTTGTCAATTTTAAGATGTTTAAGCTTCAATTTTTCATCGGTCTGCAAGATCTCAATCCACATCAGAGCTCTGATCACCCGGCCATAGTACTTCAAATCCTGAGACAGCCAAACTCCACGAATCACCGGCAACATGGGGTATAAAAATGAAGCCTTGAATTTCAGAATCTGCTAGTGTCATAAGTGTGAGCTTTATGCTATGCATTTACTGCTTAATACCGGTGTTTGCAATTACTAATTGTTCCTGTAATAACATCTGCACTTCCTGGGAATCCTCTAGAGAAAAAGGTTGTGAACCGCTGGTCTATTATCATTCCAGATACAATCCTGGTCAGTACTCCAGTCCCATCATAGATATCATCAGTTCCAATCCGCTATTGCCTCACCATCAGTTCCACCCAACTCTGCTCAACATTGGCCCTGCTAATTCTCATTGATTATTGCCAAGTTCTGCCACTAAGGGCATTCTGAATTAGTTACCAATTAAAGCAACTAATCCTGTCATCAACACACGCACAGGGGCCTGGCATTCAGTCACCTCAAACAGGCTCACTCCAGTGTAGCCCACCCCCTACCAGTGTGCTCCTGACACGGTATATATGTAAGCGGCTTTGCAACTGTAGGACAATTGCTGCGGTCACTGCTGGAGGGGCTGGCAGCATGGGGAGACAGACTGCCGGCTGTAGAGGTCCATCAGTCAAATGAAAAGTCTAAAATGTGTGTAAACAACTACTACACCACTGTTTTTGAAAATGCGGAAAGGATTTTCCTCACTGAGGAAAAAATTACCGCCCACATCATTGATGCATAACCAGAAGTTCGGGGCTTCTATTGAAACCTATGTGAAACCAACGCGATGCTGATGGCTAGCGATTGACACAGGTATGCGAAAAGAAAACCATCAAAACAAAAATTACGTACAGCTTGCTGCATAACGTAAAATGAAATAAAAAAATATTTAATAAAAACCTGTAAACAAGGGGCGATGGAGCCTCCATGCTAACCAAGGACCGTTATGGGCCTACACACGAAGCAATCTGTGCTTCATTTCAATGTGATTTAATCAAATCGCTTAGAAAAAGGGCTTAAATTGCCTTGTAAGTAAGCATCTTTACATAACAAACAAAAACAAACAAGCATTACTTGATTATAAATTGATAAATATTAGTATCATTTGTATTCTATCCCTGCTAAAAAAAAGTTAAAAATGTAATTAGAGGTGTAATATAGTAGGCAGACTTTTCTTTTTAAAATCATGTTCGGGGTCAGGTACATTTGGACACATTTACGCTTATAAAAATGAAAGGGCAATTTTCCTTTTTGGCAAGATCCCAAATGGACAAGAAATGCTTATCATACACAGCATGGAATACATCCAACTGCTAATGAGACCTTTAATGGCTTTCATGGTAAGAAGATAAAACCTATTTGTACACCTCATCTAGCACAATAAATTACATTTAAATGTCTTCAACTGGAAACGGACAGAGAAAAACATTGGTTTTCATAGAAAGGACATTGCTTTCAACAAAACAATTTCAGACCTGACCTTTTAGTATTAAGAAACTGTAAATCAGTATAAACATTAACCACTTCACCAAAAGCTTGAACCAATCAGCGGCATTTAGATTAGTCCATGACTCAAAATAATAAACGTTGCATTTTTTCTTCCAAATTGCCCTTTGTACTCTTCTGCGATTCAGAACAAGACTTATTTATTGAATTGTTTTATAGTTGTGTAAGGTTCTTTATATGGAGACCCAAAAGCACACAATGTTGTAAGCACTTTGTACGATCAGTACGAGTTCTTAACTAAAAGAATAAAACTACAAAGCTTTCCTTTATTTCATTGCCTTACTTGTTGGTAAGTGTAAAAGCGTTACAGTATGTATGGTATGCAATGAGGTACAAAGAAAATCATTTCATTTTATCAACATCCTGGAAAAGTGGAACAACATAGAAGAGAGGATTTGTAGATTTGACCTAATTAATATGACATGGGAGACCATCTGAAACAGTGTTTAAAAAATTTAAAAAAACCTCAGCCCATTGGAATTTTATTGTTATTTCTTACATCCTGGGATCATAAATATATTTCCAAATTCTTTCCACTCATCAAAAAACAATACTATGGGGGACACCAGGCATATGGAAACCCCTTCACTGTTATCCAGTCATTAAGACAATGATTTTCAACCTTTTACAGCTCGCAGCACACCGGACAAGACCCCATGAGGAAAACACACACGCACACACTGGTCCCCACAGTATTAAAACATACAGGTCCCCAGAGTAATATAAGCACAATGGCCGACCCACATGTTTTATCCAAAGTAATCAAAACACATTGGCACCCAACGCAATTGCCCCTCACTGCCCCATAGTGATCCCCCACACTGCAGCATTGTGAGCGGTGAGCCATGCAACATGATGCAGTACACTAATTTGTTGTCCATCTCAACCTAGAATTAAAAAAATTTAAAAACTCATGTGGATCTTTTGCTCGTGTCAATTTTCTGCCTGACGACGACTACTGGCCGACCTTTTGACTGTCAACCTAGACACGGTCAACGTAATGATCCACACTCCTGAAGGGTTTCCAAATATGCTTCTATCAAGTATAAAAATAAGTGGGGAGAGGATAGGCAGGGGTAGCCAACTCCAGTCCTCGAGAGCTACCAACAGTTCACATTTTCCAGCTCACCTCACCTGTTCAAATATTCTCTCTGCAAAGCGCTGCAGAATATGTGTGCGCTATATAAGAAACTTTTAATAAATAAATCTATAATATGTCTAGTGCCTGTGTGTCTCTGAAACACTGCCATCTGTTGGCAGCGAGTGAAATTACATCTTTCTCTGTCTCACAGAGGTAACTAGCTGTCGAAGCTTTTGCTTTGAGCGGGTTTACTAGTTATATGAAAAAAAAAAATTGAGCATATCAGATTGAATATAGAACGTAAGAAATAAAAATGTGAAAAACACAGCGGTGAATCATTTTTACAGCAGCTGTAGATACAATAACTATACAGAAAATAATTTAAAAATAGTACTTGCCATACCATAAGAAAATTGATGTCATTTATTATTTTATAGAGCTTTTCTTCTATACTCTGTGAAATAGGTCATGTAATCTGAGCCTTGAATAATGCAGAACCCCATGTGACAATCTGTATATAATGCAGTTTTTAAGCACTTTGTCTCACAACCTCTGCTGATATATTCTGCAAGTTGTGGTCACAGTCAACCTCAGACACAATTCAGAGCAGCAACAGAACTTGATACCCCTCTCTATGGGGCTTATTTATTATGGATCACATTTACAATGCAATCTGGGGGAAATGTTACTGCCTAGAATCGCATTGTAAAATGCGATACTAGCGCTGGGATGTGTCATCCCACAAGCGCAGGGACAGGGTTCAGAAAGGAGCCCGTCCCTGCTAGGTGCTGACCAGGGCACCGTGGGGTCTGCGCATGCGCAGTTAGCACCGACTCCACGCCAGCCCAGGTGACCGCACTGCAACTGGGGCAGTGCGGTCAGTAGCCCATAGGCTAATGTCATCTCAGAATGCTGATAGCCCAGGGATGCGAAGCGCTGCTGCCCGATGTTGATAAATCGGGCAGCGTTGCATCCCCCATAGAAACCTATGGGGTATGCGGGCCGAACGTGGTGCAGGAGGGATCGCAGCAGGGATCGGAGATTCCTCTTGCGGTCCCCTTGGTACATGTTACACTGGAGAAAAAGAAAAAGAGAACATAAGGGTGATATAATTAATATTTGCTGCTATGCCTCGAAAACGGGTGTTTGATATGGTTTGGTGTTTGAGATCAAATATTGTTTGATAAATGAAGGCATATTTATTTACAGTTACAATTTAGCCCTGACAGTTATATTGTCTGGTACTTATGTAGTACCAGGGCGCCTACTAAGCAATTTGCTTAGTGGGTTGGGTTATTCTGCATAAGGAAAAGGCGATCTTCCTAAGTAATTTATTCACTGCTCTCTTGCCCCGGGCTTATCGCATCGATTTTATAGGGTGCGATGCCATTAACTTTACTACATTGCAATGACATACAATGTGATTTTTAGGCACCCCCCCCACACTTTCTACGGCACCCCGAAGCGTGGCGAGCGCAGCGGGCCCCGTGGGGGTACGTGTAACGTGTGGAGTTACGCGTCCTCCCGACCTTTTCATACCCCCACTATCCACGTCGGCGTGGGGTTGATTTTATAAAGTGTGGCGAGCCACCGAGCCAGAAGTGCGGTGAGCACCGCGGATTACTTTACATGTATTCCGCGTCCGCTCGCCACACTATATAAAACCAACTCCATGCCGATGTGGATAGTGGGGGTATGAAAAGGTCGGAAGGACACATTCCGCTGCGCTCGCCACGCTTCGGGGTGGTGTGTATAGTGGAGGGGTTTTAGGAACACATTCACACCAGCCATACCATACATCTGACACAGTAATGAGGACAAGTGTTAACGATAAACTGTAAATTTACTTAATAATTATTAATCAAGAAAACACATTAATTACATTTATAAAAAGGGAACCAGTGCGCCACTCTGAGACTGACCTTTTTGCGGCAGGCCTTAATGTGGCAGCGCCACTTGCTTTCCTTCAGGGATATCTGCATCAGGTGGCCATTCACACAATTTTGCATGAACGGCAGCAACTGGTGGCGCTGGAAAAAGATTACAGCCTCCTCCTCTGTATTTGGCAAGGTGAACATGGTGACTGGTTCACCTGCCATCGCTGTAACCTCTGTCGCGTTCTGAGCACTCACTGATGCAGCCATCACTGTCAGTTATTCACCTCAGAATGAATATGACAGGGAGCGGGAACACTTACGCAAGTTCTGACTTACTACGCTATTTGCGCAGCCTACGCTTATTCGGAAAGCACAGCTACGCTAACCGCCAAACGTCCATACCATATGAACTACTGAGATTGCATTGTACGCTACTAAAATGGGCCATGCAATGCGATTTCCTTAGGCTTGCATACGTACTGTATGTTAATTGGGCGCTCTGGTACTACATAAGTACCTAATGTCTTCTGGCTGCATATTGCAACAATAAGAAATTAATCAAAACAATCTATCAAAAATGCACGTAAAAGGCACCGACTCCGGCAGGAGCCAGTCTCTTTGATCTCTCCTGCCCCCCAAAAATGCAGAATTGTAGTCTGAAAGTCAGCTAAAGCCATTGTTGGCTGTCAGAGCCATGCCCCAGATATGGTACATTTTACATTTGAGCAGCCCTCATAAAATACCAATGGAGGCTTTTTTTACAATCAAATATAGAAAAACTGCAGAAGGTAACTCAGATATCTGCTGTGATCATTCCACATTACATGTCTCCAGGAATCGTGTGAAAAGTATTTGGTGATTTCCTGCAAAACTGTTAATACATCGGATATAGTACATCTTTCTCTTGGATCTCCACTATACCATATCACGCTCCAAGAATTAGGTCTTGTATGTAACATAATATAACTTGCAGGTCAGAAGTTACTCTCCATCCAACATTGTTATCTCTATGGGGTATATTCAATGCTATAATGGCGAGCAGTGCCGATGGGATTGGTACTAAATCCCGGCGGTCGGAATCCCGACTTCGGAATCCCAACCGCTGAAATCCCGACAAGGGGGGGGGGGGGCGCGGGACGTGGATCCCCCCCTTGCGGGCTTGCCACGCAGCGGGCCTGGTGCCTCGCTACGCTCGGCACACTAATTTATTCTCCCTCTATGGGTGTCTTGGACACCCATTGAGGGAGAAAGTGTTGTGATTTCGGCATCAGGATTTTCAACGCCAAGATTCCGACTGCCGGCATTCCAACTGCATCCCGTGCCGATAGCTCACAGTCAGTATTCAACTGCTCCCCTTCACTCACCATTTCCACCTCTCTTCAGCAAGGTGGAAAAAGAGAGCACGACGAACCTTGCCCTTTAAGGTAATCCTTGCCATCCTCTGATTGTGAGGATTTCCCAGGAACATTGAATACAGCATACAGAATACAGCGAGCGGCAGGCAAGAGGGCTTGACAAAAACCCTTTGCTTGTGTCGACCTAATGCATGTAGACATTTTGCCTGTCGACCATTTGACTGTTGGCCATGACCTATACCCGATCCCAAGTGGATGAGATGGGTCACAAATTTTATTTTAAAAAGGAGGTAACAAAGTTGGAAAGAGAGGAACTTCTGACCTGCAAGGCATCTAAAAAGAAGAAAACCATCAAAAGGTGAATGCCCTTTAGCACTGGAAATCACTGATGTAGGACCTTATCCTCAAAAGAAAATCCTAGATGAACAGATCTTCATTAAAAAAAAAGAACAAAACCTTAAGAACAAACTGCATTTGATTTTTAAATGTCCCACCCAATAAGGCTTTGCACAATGTGGGACGTGCAACGTGTGTAAATTAGTCAAAAGTGATAAACATAAAACCACATTTTTTAGGGTGAAGGACAAAGAATATAATAATAATACTAGTTTTCATCACATGCCACATGATTTATAGCATTGACATGTAGCCTAATTTATATGGGCAGCACCTCCAGAGCATTAAAAACAAGACAAAGTGAATATATACATTGTATTGACGAAATAGGTGTGCAAAGTTTTTTAGGAAGCAGTATATTATATACATACGGAGGATCAGAAATCAAGATTGAAAATGCATTTTTACACTGAAAAAGCTCATTTCTGGCAAAACTTAAGGACGTTCTAGTTTCCTTTTTTTTTTAGTACGGTTTCTTTATTGCCATTCCTATATTTGTAGCTCTATTTAGAAATGTTTTAGGATTGTATATTTTCTGGTTCTATACATACATACAAACATACATACATAATGTGTGTGTGTTTAACAGGGTTAATAATCTTTCCCTGTTTTAGCACACTACAGGGAAACAAGGATCCAGTCCAGGTTTTGATTTGAGCTCAGGAATCAACTGCAGCCTAGTTGATTAGTATCACCCATGAGCTGCCTTTAAGTATAGTTTCTGTGGACAGATCAGATTCTCCTGACGCTAGGCTAGCTGGCCAGGTGAAAGGCTGGGATTACCGTAGGAGTCAATTGCTGTGAAGCAGGAATGTTACTCTGAATGTGGAAGGAAATGCTGTAACCTACAACAGCTAATTTTCATGTGAATGTAATAACTGCTGTTAGAGAAATAAAGGTGCCCAGTTAACTGTATTTTGCGAAGACTATCCAACAATTCAGAGAGTGCATGATGCTTCAGCGTTCCTCCATAAGGCTAGCTCTGGAAGGACGAGAATGGCATCAGCCAGTTGCCCGACACTTCAAGACCTTCAAACATACTTCATCATCTCTTCGCTAATAAATTATAGATCAAGAACGCATCAAAATTAGGGGTAGTGATAAAGCCAAAGCTCTCACAAAGAGAAACTAGATGAATCTATCGCTTGCACACAATAGCACTATTGGGTCTAAATGAACACTTAAGCTTCAATGGCTTTTTATAATGAATATAAAACCAGAATCGCGGTTCCTAAATGTCATGAGACATCCCTGGAACCTTTGGTGGATGTTTGGTTTTGGTATAGACCAGGCGACCCTTCCGCATTGAGGTGGTGACAAACATGAGTGTTTTGAAGAAGGAAGCACCATGGACCAGGACCAATTGGTCCTGCTGTCTGCACACCTATTATCCATTGGTTTTTGACCTGTGCAGAGTATGTATAACCGATTGTGTCTAGGTTCCTTCCTCATAGTGGTTTCATACCACAAATCAGGTTGCTGTATCTACTTCTTCTGGAAATTGCTTTGGCTTAATAAGCGGTTTTATTTAAATCATTAAATAAAGGAAAACTCTTTAGTGTGTGTGAGAGATCAGTCACCAACTATATTCACTGGGTTTTAATGCAGTCTTCTTGCTGCCCAGTGTTAGTAGGATCACAGCATCTTTGCGAGACCAGTCTTCATGTTCTGCATGTAGGTCTAATAATATTAGCCTTGTTTGTATTAACTAGCCACGTGTCTTCCTATGTCTAAGTAGCAAATGGACACAAATATAATGTCAAATTATTTTATATTCTTTCAACTTGAATATATTACATTTAAGGTAACAAACAAGTATACGCTGTATCCTCATGTCTACAGAATTCTGTAATTAGTGTCTCACACCAAAGCTACTGTATGTGAGCCGTGTCTCCCTGGGAGTTGATACAAGACATTAATTACAGTAAAACCATTACAATTCGTTATAGCTAAAAATGTAAACAAATCTCCGATTTGCAAAGTACGGTACAATATAAAACAGCAAAAGGATTGCAGAAAAATGGCAGTGTGGAATACCGTATATTAATAGGTATATAAAAGGCTCTTGTGGAGGTTTTGTTCATATAAATGTCTTTTTGGCAGAGTTTACTGATAGTCAGGGCATAACTTTCTATCTACATGAATCTCACTTGAGAGCAGATGAAATAATAAATTAAAAAAAGGCTTCATTGGCCGGGATAAAACCATCTAAGAGGGCTAAGGACATTCTCCAATCCTGAGTTTGGCGGTTTCATGGCTCAGATTGTTTCCACAAATCTACAGTCTTTTCTGGATCCAGAGAACAAGGATTACATCCCACTACATGATCAAAGGAATCCACAGCAGCTGCTTTTCTTCTTCTGGGATGCAATGTACTGATGGATCTGAAATTTAGGTTCATCCTGATGACTGGACCTCTGCTTCAGCTCCCTTTGTAGGAGGATACACATTACACACAACCCAAAATGGTGGCAAAAGAGATTATGCACCTATACAAGTATTCAACAATATAAATCATTTCCTGGTACTATACTTCACAATAAAACAAGTGGGATCTTGCATTTGTAAGGATTACTAGCTTGTGCATTTATACATCTACTAGTTAAAAGGCCTGTACTTTCACTTGGAGCTTTGACAGTTTTTAATACTTTCTGTTATGCCATCTTTTAGCACACAGAGAATTAATTTGGTTCCTCGAGTGGCCTCTAGTGGTCACTGGCAACACAGGGGGAGGGGTGAGAGAGAGAGACTGGAATTCTTGATAAATACTTTGTCAAATCTCATCAGCTCTACAAAATTCATGGATTAATAAATTAAGAAATTAGAGGAATAAGAGACATTTACTGACTGTAAAGTTCAGAATCTATTCATATGTATACTGGTGGTTGTCCATTCACATAACAAAAAGATATAGGTATTGAAAGAAATAGGCGAGAGATACAAACTACAAGCAGATAATTACCAAGCAGTTTCTGTACTAAAATAAAGCAGGGTTGCCGACTTTAAGATTCTCCTCTCCGGGAGAAGCCCGGAGAGGAGAGTTTCAGCAGCCGCTCAGGGGGCGGGGCTTACAAGTGACATCACTAAGCCCCGCCCCCATGCTGGTAAAGCAGCGAATTCATGTATCTCCGTGGAGGGGGCGGGGCTAAAATGACGCGATTTTGCCATTTTAGCTCCGCCCCCTCCTCTGAGACCCGAGGATTGCGGCATTTTAATGCCGCGATCCGGGGGTCAGCGGGGGGTCCCCCCTGAATCCGGGAGGGTTGCCCACCCTTCCGGGGGCCGGGAGGGGGTACCCGATTTTCGGGAGACTCCCGGAAATTCCGGGAGGGTCGGCAACCCTGAAATAAAGTCTACTTTCACTTACTAATTTAAGTGAAAAAGTCATAACAAAATTCTAGATAGGTCATATTGTATTTAATATAAAGGAAAGCTGTATTGAATTGCTTTAGTATATTTAAAAAAAAGGAAAGCTTTCATTCTGCCAGAGAGCTGTGTCTTGGATCGTATTCTGTGAGGAAGCTTGTACATGGGAGGTGTAAAGGGAAAACAGTATCTACATACCCTCCAACATGGCCCATTCCATTAGGAACAAAATGCTCTGTTTCTGGACATCCTTACCAGTGGCAGTAGCAGAGGTGTGGCTGCAGCACAGTCCAATATTCAAAAAGGGGAGCCACACCTAATGCCACTCCAAACATCACTGTCCTGGTCTCAGTGGCAGTTGATGTGACTCCCTCTTTGAATTTTGGACTGTGCTGGAGTCCAACCTCTGCAACTGCCACGGAAGTCCAGGAACAGAGCATTTTGTACCTAATGGAATGGGTCGTGTTGGAGGGTATGTATCTATTGTGCACCTTCTTGAGGTAAACTTGAGGAGGTAAGAGATAAATGAAGCACTCTATAGTACTTTATTCTGGGCCAGATTAAGGGAGAGGTGACAGGCAGTGCCAGGTTTCCCACAGGTTCCTTGAAGCACGTGCCTAGGGGTGGCACGACAGCTTCCTTCCCTGTATGATGCAGGGAGATGCACAGCTGGAGCAGGTCAATGCATGGGATCTAAAGGCAGTGTAGGGTTCCAATTCTCACCAAAGGAGGAAAAAGTTTATTTTATTCTAGAATACGGGGAGAGGAAGGAACATTATACTCTATAGCAGTGGTAGCCAACTCCAGTCCTCAAGAGCTATCAACAGTTCACGATTTCCAGCTCACCTTGCAGGTACACAGGTGCACTCATTACTGACTGACACATTTTAAAAGAGTCACAGGTGGAGCTAAATACTTCACTTGTGATTCTGGCCGGGATCTACTAAAGGGAAAATGCGGTAAAACTGAGGTTTTACCGCATTTTCCCATGTACCATCACCCGTCCGCCCCGTCCCCGCCTGGCAGGGTATCGCCACCTATAGAAGCCTATGGGCTTCTATCGCCGCCCGCGCGACCCCCCCCCCCCCCCCGTCCTCCATCGATCTCCTCCTCCCCCAGCAGGTGTCAGAGCAGGGAGGACATCCGGCTGCAGGGGGGAGGAGGAGACGCAGGGGGACACTGACAGCCGCCGGGATTCGCCTATGGCGACAGCGGCGGTTGTCCCGGGGGGGCCCCCATGCACACACACACCACTTTTTAGCCAGTTTCACAGTATAACGAAGAGAAATACCTGAAAACACTGACTGTGAGCAGTCCACATCTGCTGCTCTAGAGCGGATTTCGTACAGGTAATGTAGAATGTGAGTGTGTACCTTTGTTGCCATTAGCCCCAGCAGCCTTAATCCAGCCCCTATCTCTGGCACAATGAGATCTGTCAAAGTCATGTGAATAATAACAAAAACATGCATATATTGATAGCGAAAACAGACTTTCCTGCTTCATATTAACGGCTATTAGCAGTGAAAAGATTGATACCAGCTGTGAGTGAGCTGCATCACGCTTCCTTCTTTTGAATAATAGCATGGAATAAGGACTGTATTGTTACCATCGATTATTATCAAATTTGGGAGCTATTATAGACTCTTCCATTAGGAGAAGAGTATTTTTAGGAATCTTTTATTTTTATGCCGGCCAGTGAGTGAGTGAGTGAGTGAGTGAATATATATATATATCAATTGGGTATTTATTTAATATTATTAAATATAATTTGTATCAATTCCAGCATCGCTGCTTTCACATTTTCTTGTAATACATTTACACCAGTCACATTATACTCTAATGTACTCACTTCGCTACAGCCATAAATGCCAGTTCCACATTTACACCTGTCTTTGCACTAGTCTCCATGAAGGGGATTCCATACTCCTGGAGAGGATACCAAATATTATTAAAAGCCAATATCCTGGGGAGAGCCGGTTAAGCTATACAGTTTTGTAGTGATTTTCTGACCTTAGCCAATGACTCCCCATCTTCAGTTCTGACAACACGTCCGCTTGTCACGTCACTCTGCAAATCAGAAAGTACATAAGTCTTTAGAATTAAAGATCGGAGAGCAACATAAAGATTGCTGATGCTAGACAATTACACAGCTATTTATAGACACTTGGTGACAATTTGTAATATAAACATTCAACATTGGTCAACAAAACAAAAGCATCCTAACATAATAACAAAATCATACAAACACAACAATTAATATGGGCCGCATAAAGGTTAATGTTTGAACTAAATTACAATGCACACTTCTTTACATCATATTTTATAGTTCTAAAGGGCCCCACACACAGGGCCCTAACAGCACCTTAAATGCGCGGCCCTGCGGTTCTGAATTTGCCTATGATTAAAGAACAGCCCTGTCAGATATTTTCTGTCGCTCAGAAGGTCCTGCACATCTCCCGTATGTGTGGCAGGGTCTTCTGAACGGGCCATGCAATACTGCCATGCCTTCTGAGAACCTCCACCTGTGGCACCACCGACCCCCTCCTCCCCCTCTGCGGCTTCTTATTTTTATTCCCCTGAAGTCGCCTAAACACTTTCTGTGACAGATTTAAAATCTCTTGTGCTGAATCTCCCATTATGAATCTCTGGCACAAATCTCTCCGTGTGTAGAGCCCTTGAGAAGGCACAGTATCCTGCTAATGAAACGATTTTAGTAGTGTATTTTAAAAATTGTATTTGAGTAATGGGGCTACCCATGCTTTATCGGGATACGGTCATTAGGTCTACAACAACTAGGTCGACAAGCATTGGGTCAACACCACCAGGTCGACATGCAGCAAGGTCGACAAAGGTCTAGATCGACATGACATTAGGTCGACATTCAAAATGTCGACAGACAAAAGGTCGACATGGGGTTTTCCCAGTTTTTTGAGCACACAGGCGGTATTTCATGCCCTACCATTCACTAGGGTGGGCGGGAGAATAAAATAGTGTGCCGAGCGTAGCAAGGCACGTACCCAAAGCATTGCGAGCAAAGCGAGCGGATGCGGTGCACTTCCAACTGTCCATATCGACATTCGGGTAAAAAAAAAAAAAAAACAATGAAAAACCCCATGTCGACCATTTGACTGTCGACCTTGCCCATGTCGACCAAGACCCATGTGGACCTAGACCCATGTCGACCAAACGATCCGCACCCACTTTATCTTACCTTTATAATTATCATACATAGCATTCCATAGAGTTTAAGCCGCATTGGCCTCCATATGTCTGAGATGTATTGGGGCAATGTCCCCCCGACAGTCAGGTTGGGGGATCGGGAATACTAAAAAGTTTCACAATTTCAGATTCCCACCATTTTTGGTAGGGATTGGGGAATAAGGCATTTTTAAGATGGTTAATGTACTCGATCCTCCAACGGATCAGCAATCATCGCTGGTCACGGATAGACATTTGCAGAAGGGTCAGATTAATGCTGCATAGAAATATGGAGGCCAGTAGTGCAGTGCACCATGCTAGCGCTTTTATGTTTCTGTAGGAAGCTAAAATGTGGCCACTTTTGGAGGTATGAAGGGTCACTTGTAACTTGTACCCTTACAGAATATATTGCTTGTGACTTTACTTTCTAGTTCTGGTCACTTCTGAAAAGAAAACATACAGGGTGGCAAGAGTTGTACATATATTGTTACCTAGTATGTTCATTATTCAAAATGTTTGGTTGACTCAAATGTGGTTTTACAACAGATAACCACATAACAGCTATACATATGAAGCATTATGCAGCTATAGATATTAAGCATTATGCAGAGAGTAAGTGGTTATGACATTTCAGAGAATTGCAGCATAGCAGGAAGTTGCACGGACCTTGTTACCGAGCAACATGATGACCACATCCTTGTTTGAAAATTCATGAACCTCTGTAAGCCAGGCCTATATAACACAGTGAGAGTCACAAAGAAACAAAAACAAGTCACATAAGGAAGAGCAATAGAAATCACAATAAGTGGGATATAGTACAGTTCTAAAACTTTGTGGAACATTATATATTGGGAAATAGATAGTTAATAGTTAATGTAATGAACATGCAGCAAATACGCTTCACTGTTTTACTTAACTAGACTTATGTCTGTTTAAATACCATGGACTATCATTTCAGCCAATATTTAAAATAAGATCTAAATATAGTAAGACATTCAAGCACAGAGAAATTACATATTTTACAACCTAACTTTAAATGTACACTAAGGGTTTATTGTAAAAACAATTAGTGATCTATAATGTAAATGGCAAATTCAATTAGCCGTGGCAAGTTACCATGTCTAATTGATCCTGGAAAATGTAACGGTCCATGGTAGCCAGCATGATCAGGAATTTTGTTTCACAAACTAGAAGGCAATAGAAACGAAATCCCTGCTAACTGCTCCTTTTGCCAGCAATTAAAGAGATTTTGAGTGACATGCGAGTCGGGTCATGTGGCCTTGCCATGTACAGTAGGTCAGAATCTGATTCTCTAATGAGAAGAGATAGATTCCACATGGTGAATAGGCCATGAGAAATATAGAGAGAAATAATGGAGAAAATAACACAGATGATCAAAAAAACGAATTATGTTTTAAGATTTACTGTTTCAAATGGATGTATTTTTGTTATGATCTTAAAATCGATAAAACGTATCAAATCTAAAAAAGTCTTTCTTGGATGCTCAGTTCTTCTCATCTGTGCAAATGTACACTTGGTAAAAGTGAAGGCTCTACAGATTAGACTGGGTAACAATGAAGCCTCTGAAGATTAAATCTGGTTTCAGGGAAAGCTATTCATTCAAAATGCGACAATGAAAATTTGACATGGTATCAGATAAGGCTGTACACAATAGTCTTGGCACTATGTAAGGCATAATAAAATCAGACTTCAGAAGCTGCACTGCATAATTTTAATGGGCAGCAGATATGGTTCTGAATACTCATCTTTTTACAAAATAAGTCTCTCTACGTACACTTCAAATCTGTTCCTAATCAATTTCAGTATAAATTTACTGTAGGCGGTTATCAACAACCTATTGTTCCCCACTTACAGCTGGAATGCAAGCAAAAGTAAACAAGATAGAATAAACCTAATTGTTTTACAAAAGCCCTGATGCAGATTCTACTCCAGGGAAGTACAGACTGAGGAAGTTGGTAGATAGATAAGACTACCATATATAGCTATCACATGTAAAAATACATTCAAGGCACATATCACTAAACATAAACCTTATCTCAATTGAACACGCATGGGCGGTGTAGTTTCATTATTTTGAGGAGTGTGTTCCTTTAGCTTGTTTTGGATACCAATATGATTTTATAGGCTTGACATTGATGTAATCTAGCCTTCTAAGGTGGAAAACAACAAGAAAGTCTCCTCTGGGTATACCAGCAAATGACACTGCTCTGATTTGGCTGTTTAATATGATGTCATATGAATGATACAAACTTGAAGCATAGGGTGTACAGACTACAGAGTTAAGTAAGAAAGGGAGAGTGTAGAAATAGGTTTAGAGAAACATAATTCAGCAGAATTCTGTTACATACACGGATGTTGTCAAATGAGGTCTTGCTTGTGATGTCATACAACAGGAGCAGAGCTAGGGATAGGAAAGAAAAGTTACCAGCGCCAGTCATTTTCTGTATAATTTTTAAAGATCAAGAAAGTCACTCACCCTGCGCATCCCTGTAATAAGCATGTGTGACACTCCGAAAGCGCTCCTGACCAGCCGTGTCCCAGATCTGCAGAACGTTATAAACGACACATAAGACTGCTACTTATCTTGCATGCTACTTTGTGCATATAAAGCAGTATGATTAGTGTGTCAGACAGGATGCGCTCACTAGGGGCGGTATGTATTGATATACTGTACATCGCCGCCCTTCGCCTGCCAGCCGCCGCAATAGAGGCAATAGAAGCCCGTAAGCTTCTATAGGGTATCGCCACCCAGAGGGAAACGGGGTGGACGGGTAATGGTACATAGGAAAATGCGGTAAAACCCCCGTTTTACCGCATTTTCCCTTTAGTACATCCCGCCCTTTGTTGGCAGTCATAAAGGTCAACCAAATAGGTCGACAGTCAATAGCACATGAAATAGGTTGACACAAGCATTAGGTCAATGTGGAAAAGGGTTTATTATTATTTTTTTAAGGTGTTTTTTTTCATTCTTTACCAAGTGGGCATAGAGGGAGAATATAATAGTGTGCTGAGCGAAGCAAGAATTGCAAGGGGACGCAGTACACTTATACTTGGTGTTCATTCTAGCACCGGCTATCTGAAAACCCATGCAGTTCCTCTTCCCTTGCATGGGGTGTCGCTGTCTGCTGTAGTGCTTCTAGCACAGTGTGGTCTGTATATCAGCACTGATATGCAATCTAGACTTGTGCTAGAAACATCACAGCAGACAGCAACACCCCAGGCAGGGAAGAGGAACTGCATGGGATTTCACAGATAGCGGGTGCTAGAATGAACACCATATACGTGTCCATGTCAACGTAAGTCGACATAGACATGTAAGTCCAACTTCCGACTCAGGACCTATCTGCACAGGACTCGATGGTACATTAAATGCATCTGATTTGGGACGATATCCATCGTGACATTGGCTCAAATCCTGGTAGTGTATTTGCCCCCCCAAATCTTAAGACTCCAAGGATTTTGCATTATTTTGACCTTTTGGGGTGACATATCACCCGAAAAGTGGCAAATCGTATGCGTTTTCCATCTGGTCCGAAGCACTTCCTGAGAGTGTCGGTTCAGAGCCCCTAGATTGCTAGTGATGCACTATTGATTTATCAGAATTGGATTGAAAACGGAAGTGTTTATTGTGCATGCGATATATCCCATGTGCTGCATCGCAAAGTTTGACTGGCATTTTCAGCCCCTCCTGGCCCCCTAATCCAGCCCATCAGATATATCTTATGGGACAATTGTATACCATAAGATATATCCGATGCGATTTTTGGCTAAATATATCTTATCCAAAAATAGCACCAAAGTACAAAATCGTACACTCCTGGGAAGGTCCTGGGGAAGTTCAAGGGAAATCTCATCATACTTCAGGGTCAGACATATTGTTGTAATGTATGGGGCCCTTTACTCTGCACCTTTACATTTGTCCCACCTGCAGTGCAGCACGGTTTTGTCCATTTTTTATAAAAGCTGCTTTGCGATCAGGTCTGAATTAGGCTCAATATCACCCATACTCAACCCTTAGCTCTAGTGACAAACACATACACAGAGTGAATCCTCAGACTTCCAATTAAAAGAGAACATACGCCACAGGCAGGTTTCAAGTCCCAGAATAAATGTTGCCTCAGTGGCCAAAGCACTGCCCATTTTGCCATTAACAGGTGATTAGAATTTGTACAATTATTTAATACTTAATATCTTCTTTGGCAGGGTTAAAGAAATTGGTGAGAAGATATACAGATTCATTATTTATATTTTGTAACAAAAATTGCTTTCACTTTCAAGGAGTAATTTGGTCTGTGACGTGGCCTCTAATGGTCACTGACAGTACTTCAGTAGTCTTTTAAATATATATATAGATGTGTTTTGGTTCTCTCTGTTGGTGTTATGCATGTGGCACTATGGGGCGGGGGGGCATTCTGTGTGCACATGGCACCATGCGTGTAATTATGTGTGTAAATGGCACTGCGCAGGGCATTGTGTGTAAATATCATTACAATGCATAGAGGGGGGGGGGGGGGTGGAGGTGAGTGCAGTACGATTTTGCACAGGAATACCGCTGAGAACCCGGAGTTTGTCAGGGGTTTAACTACGATAAGTGGATTAATGATTAAAATGCTGCTAGAATCACACCCTGTCTGGTTCTTGACACCACGCAGAGCATGTTTATGATAATGGTTATCTTTGCTGCTAAATTGCAAGTGGCACCACTACTAACGTGAAGGGATACACAGCCAAAATAATATGATGTGCTCTCCTTGCAGTGTAGTATGATGGGCACCATAACTGGTATTATATGTAGCCCATCACAGCAGTTGGTATAATATAGCATGTGGTTATTTTATTCTTGTCAGGTGCCAGACTTTGGTGGGTTTTTTTTGTTGTTTTTTGTTAGGAGCATTTTATTTTTTCCAGGACCATGGTGTTTTACTATTTTTTTCTATAAGCAAGACAAGAGGAACTGGTGAAGAAAAAAAGATAATAAAATCATATTCCAGTACATGAATAATAAATATCATGCTCTCGTTAGTGAATTATTACATCATGCTCCATTTCTTAATAATTACCTCAAGCTCTGTTCAACAGCTACTGTAGGTGTTTCCACCATAAGTAGTAGTAATAATCAGTAATCAGTTATAGCCACCAAGCCTCCGTTCGCAGCCTTGCGTGGGGATCTGAAATCATATGATGGTTGCCGACCATCGAATGATTTTGGTAGCGCTCGCTAATCTAAGTCACTCTCTGGTGACTCAGATTAACGGAGCGGGCAGATGACATCCGGTGACCCCAGGAAGGTAGGGGATGTCCAGCGGTTTTGTGGGTACACCCTGGAAACGCAGGGCATTTACATGCGCCCCCTGGCTGATTCCTGCACACCCCCCACCCTGCACCCCTTGGAGCACCTAGGTTACTATACAAGCCTCCGAGGCCACATGCGGTGAAGACCTGCAAATGCGGGGCGAATCATCCCCCAGATTCTTGAATGAGAACGTAGATCATGTCAGGGGATGCATCAATGATTGACACAATTCCTATACCTCTAAACTGGCCACCCATCAGAAAGACCTGTTCACAATCATGATTTGATGATCTGCTATATGGACTACTAAAGGCCCTCCCTAATGCACCCGCAATGTGCCACTGATGGGTCTGATCTGATTTAATATGCAGCCCATCAGCCCTCCATACTCCGATCCGATGCACACGAGAGTGCGCATCGTGTTGGAGGGGATGTCAAACACATCCGATGTGGGCCGAGAAATCCATCTGAATCGGGCAAAATCGGCCCAAATCAGACAAGTGTATGGACTCCTTAAGATCACACACATTATTAACTGCTAGCACATACAATGAGCTCTAATTAAATGTATACTATAGTACTTAATAATCTCCACATAGTTGGTTTAGGATGGGCTGATATCTAATCATCACCATACAAGCAGCCCTAGATGTGCCAAGGAAGAGGCTGATCTGTATGACTGCCTACGGGAGTCCCCGATGGTTTAGGGTTTTTGGAGGCAGATTGCAGGGGATGCTGAGACCCACTTGGTTAATTCTGTGCCTCTCACCACTCCTGAGTGGGCCATACTGCGCAACTTCCCAAGGGGACAGAGGCTCACACCAAGTTGTAGAAAACCATGACTTACAATAAGTGCAGCAGCAAAGAAGACCATTCTACAAGAACGGATACACCCAATAACTTTCAATTATACAAGGAGAAACTCACCTTAATTTTCTGCAAGGATTGGCTCGAGACCATGTTAGATCAGGAGAGAAGGGCTTTGTCCATTTTCGATACATGAGAAAGCCTCATCGCAACTTTGCCAACATCAACACAATCCCGGATTTATAAAAGCATGTGTTTGACCCAGTGGTATGAAACCCATTTCCTGCTCCCTCCCTCTATTGTGTTACCCAACAGATGACTGCCAGACATCTCCCCTCCCTTCTTTTTGTCTTTCATTATATTTTTCCTATACCAATACTGAAATATTATGTATTTGTTTACAATATTCACAAATATTAAATAAATCAGCATTTTATAACGGAGTGCTGTGGAAATGCTGTAATTCATATTTCATAGTATCTCACTTACTATTGCATGTACTATTTACTAGGTTTGATTTACAAGTGATCATTGCACGTATGTGGTCAGAGCTGATTGGTTGGTACTTTATCTTTCCAAACTTTGATACATTTCCTCCTTACTGCTTTCAGTTCTAACTGGCAAGATGAAAAAAACGTTAGCATGAGTTATGATCTATATCATAGGTCACAAACAGGTGTCTCATTTTCTGCACTAATAAGTGCGGTGTCAGTTTGTAGCATCACGGGACACAGTATTACAGGGCTGTTTGGATTTATGAGCTTCGATGTGAAGTTTAACCTTTAGTAAACTGTATGGTGCATATACGGAAACATTTATACATATGCAGAGGTAGGGCCCAATCCAATCACAGGATTTCGAGATCCGCAAATCTGATGTTGGGCATTGCTGAGCACCCGCTCAGACGCTGCCTGGCTGCTCTTAGGCCCTGAGTCACCCTATGCATCCCGTCGCCTAACATCTCCATCCACACCTGGGCTGCCCTTCTTCTCCCGCAACTCGCTGCCCTTTAAGCGCTAGACGCACCTTTCTTGGCAACTGCAGTGCCCCGAACCAGGCAGCAGGAAGTAAAACTGCCGGCGGCCGGTCTGGGGAGGTGGAGGGAGTCAGTCCCGGGTATCCTAGGATTGAGCATTTTTTTCAATCCCGGGATTGAAAGAAATGTCTCGGGATTGGCATCCCTTTGCAGAGGTGTACAAATAATTACACTGTAACAAGGAATCATAGCTTTTATATCTAGTTTACAAACTTAGACTGTAAAATAGGTTTGCATGCGTTATCCAAGATTCCAGGGCCTGTAAAATTTGGTAGTGAAATTTTGTTTTTTCAAGGTGGCAACGTTGTTCTTTTGGCCGGGTAACAGCCCAGAGGAGAATCCAACAGAGAATCTGGGCAATTGTTAGGAACTTATCAGGGATTTTGTTACGCCCACCAGAGGCTTTTCGCAGACCTTGTTTTCACACAAAAAAAATTTCAGATGAAAAAACCTGGGGCTCACTGGATAGTGCTTAAAAAAAAAAGGTCACCTACATCAACAAAAACCACCCTAAAACGTCAAATGTGATATACATACATACATACCTTCTCCAAACCCCCTGGCACTCCGGTACCTCACGTCAGAGGGATCCTGCTCCGGTACCCTCCAGGGTGGTTGGCAAACCACAATATAGCAACGACAAAACAGGCAGCACTCAGAAACTCAAGTCAAGTAAGACATTTTGCTTCACTCGACTTAGAGACTGAGTGCTGCCTGTTTTCCCATTGAGAAAAATAACAAATACACACACACACACACTTCTGTTCAGAAGTTAGAGTGCTTTTTAAATATAGAAGTGCATTTTGTTAATTGCCAATAAATAAAGTGAAAAGAAAAATTTAAATCAAATCAATATTTGATGCAACTACTCTGCACAGAGGAAACTGTGGCATATTTATTCTGGCAGCACAAACGATGTAATGGTTAGCATTACTGCCTCACAGCACTGAGGTCATGGGTTCAATCCCCACCATGGCTCTAACTGTGCGGAGTTTGTATATTCTCCCCGTGCTTGCTTCCTCCAGGTACTTCGGTTTTATTCCCACAACCCAAAAATAAACTGGTAGGTTTAATGGCTTATAACAGAATTAAAAATAGAACAAATGTGTGAGCATGTGGTAGGGAATATAGATTGTAAGCTGCACTGGGACAGGGGTAGGGACAGATATGAATGTTCAAGTATTCGCTGTAAACCGCTGCGGAATATGTGTGATATATAAATAACAATTATATATTGAAAATATATTGAAATACAGCTAAAGGAACCCAATGCAAATATCGCATGCTCAGCTTACAGATAAGTTGTGGCTGCAATGTTCACAAGTCGCAGCATATTGGGGCATACACTATGCATAAGTCCCCACTATGCATTCACTTTGCATCATGAGCCAGCTGCAGAACGCTTCTATACACAGCAATGCTGTAATGAGACACATCTGTATTTAAGCATTAATGTGAGCATCAACTTATTCACACTCACGTGATTACACCTCCGTTTATGTGGGACTTCCACAGACTAAATTTTCCACATGAGCTGCGATTGTGGATAAAATACAATATTACCTAACATACTTTAATTTATTAGGCTGCGTATTATTCCAAATTGTAGAAGACTGACCCTTATAAACGAAATCTAATTACAGAAGAAGTCATTATAGAATAAAAAAAAAACAAAAAAAAAAAAACTGATCCATATTAACCCGATCGCTGGTAATCCCAAGAATTTTCTGCGCTATGCCCTACTGCCCAGACTGGTAAACCCGGAAAATTCTCAGGATTACCGCTGGTTAGAGCCGCTGCCCGGCTTTGGCTTCTCGGAGGCGCATCCCCTTTCCCACCCGTCTCCCTCCCCCAGCTGTGTGACAGTCTATGACTGTGCGGCGACATCACACCGGTTGCCGGGGGCAGGGCCGGGATGTTGAGGGGTAAGGCCGGGCAGTGGCTGATACACAATTCAGTGGCGCTGCCCAGGGGACCTGGGGACACAGTGGTGGGGTTTTTTTTAGGGAGCGCTCCCCAGGAAAAAAAAAAAAAAAAAACTCACCCAGTGGTGAGCGCTCCCTAAACAAAAACCCACCACTGAAGGGGTTAATGGAAAAGGACTGGTGCACGAACATATGCCCGCACGGTTTGTGTTTTCTAGTTTTGTGTAAGTTCATGCTGTCTGTCTGGTAGCAGCCAGGTTTAGTTTGATTCATCTTTTATATTTTCTTTGACATTTGATTTGTCATGCCACTTCCCCACGAGGTTGTGCAGGTTATCCACTTAGCCTAGAAAAAGCCCCACCCTAAAAAAAACTAAATTTTTCGAGTTTTTTAAAGCCCTATCCCAGCGTTTCTCAAACTGTGGGTCCTGACCCCAAAGTGGGTCCCGACCTTCTCAGCATGGGGTCGCGACTCCATGTTGCTGACCATCAGGCGGATTACTTTTTTAGACTTAGTGATTTAAGGAGTCTGAAAAATCAGTTGAATGGTCTGTTATTTTCGACTCCTCCCATCATTTTGTGCCTCCATAATGCTGCTAGGTATGCGCTGTCTGCTGACTACACGTGTGACGTGATGACCTTCTGCAGTAACTTGCCGGGGTCCTGTCATTTTTATTGACTGATGGGGTCCCAGAGCAAAATAGTTTGAGGAACCCTGCCCTATCCAATTCTTCCACATTTTTTTTTATTTTCATAAAAAGTCCAAAGAATCTGGGATAAGGGGCCTTATTCTAGTTCACTCTTTCTGACAAATTCCTTCTTAGATGGACAAAACCATGTGCACTGCAGGGGGGCAGATGTAACATGTGCAGAGAGAATTAGATTTGGGTGGGGTTTTACTTCAAAGTGAGATCTATATTGCAGTGTAAAAATAAAGCAGCCAGTATTTACCCTGCACAGAAACAAAATAACTCACCCAAATCGAATTCTCTCTGCACATTTTACATCTGCCCCCCTGCAGTGCACATGGTTTTGTCCATCTAAGAAGGATTTTGTCAGAAAGAGTGAACTAGAATAAAGCCCAAGGTCCCAGCCTGGTTTTTTTTTTTTTTTTTAGAACACGGCAACCTAAGAGCTGGCTATCGAGGATTTTGAATCATGTACCAGAGGTGCTGAAAACAAAATCCCCAATAACTGCTGGCATCAGGACGAATTCCATAGCCTTAGGGAGAGTTAATTGGTGCAGTAACTTACAGTCTATGTCCCTAGTTGAAGAATGGCCCATGGCACCACAAAGTCTAATTACGGCTTTGATAATTGTGTTCTTGTTCATACAAATAATTTACAACCGCGAGCAGCTCAAAGACCCTTACCTGCAAGTTCACCTTTAATCCATCCACAGTAATTACTTTATTCTGCAGAGAAGACAGATATAGAGAGTCAGGATTCATTTGCGCATGATTCCTACCACACAGACACACACACACACACGCGCGCTCAGTGTCCAAACACACTGAGCGATTATGCCCAGCATGTACGCTGACCGATGGTGGGGAAAATTGCTGGGCTGAAAAACACTCAGTGCATACACATTTTAGTGATTTTCCCGGGGGTTGTACGACTTTCCAGAGCAGGATGCTATGGAACGCCATCCACCCCATTGTTCGCTTGCTGGTAATACCAGCAGATGATTGGTCGGGCCAGCGATGATGTGGGAGCTTGCATAAGCGCTGACCCCTTATCTCTGTCCCGTACACACTGGGCGGCTTTTGAGATGAAAGCAGCTCAAACGAGTAAACTGTGTGTATGGGCCTTGACACTGCACAGTAATTACAGGAAGAAAATAGATCCTTCCTATATGGTCCTGGGATCAAAGATGACCACACTGTCACTGTCCAGGCAATAATATAAAAACAATAACAGCTGGTCATGTCTGAGTTTCAGACACAGTATGGGTAAATCCCTGCTGTTTGCCAGTTTACAAGATCATAGGAAGCAGCGGAATCAATTGACATTCAGAGAATAATAAGGCAAAAAAATAACCATATCAAGTTTCCCCACTAATCATTGTGAATAAAAGGGGTTTTTTTTTGGCTTAAAGAAATACAGTAAAAAGGGTCAACAGAACTTGAAACAAATTACATTTGTTTAATATGGTGACATCACAAATTATGAAAAGCTGCCAGACATCAGCAACAGAGATAGAAAAGCAAAGAAAGTTACATTTTGGAGTTTCACAATAAATTTCGATCTCAGACAGCATGTATCAGAAAACATTTCAGAATGCAGAATAAAATGTGTCAAGAAGCAAAGGTCATTTACATCGGAAGTATGTCCAAGTGATTCCAAGGTTTAACAAAACCCAAAGAAACGACAGAAGCCAGAGACAGGGAATTCTCAGTCAAGAAACAAAAGAGCTTAATTTCATACATCCACTGTGCATTCCCCCCAAACTCTAGCAAAAATTCTAAGTCGACAATGACTAGGTCAACCACTACTGGCCGACAGTGAGTAGGTTGACACCCAAGAATGGTCGACATACCCTAGTTCATACTTTACCATCCAAGTGGGCATATACAGTAGTTAGATTATAATAGTGTGCTGAGGAGTGCAGTGTGGTGTCTATGTGGAGAACATGTCTACACCTTTACCTTACGTCCACCTTTTGCTATTGTCGACCTAGGCATTGTCGACCATCTAGATCATAACCATAAAAGGTTTCTAAGGTAGAATGAGCTATACAAGGGAAGCAGACAGGAAATATTGCAAAGAGTCCAGACTAAAACACCTGTGAGGGAACTCTCACCCGGAAATCAATGCCCACAGTTGCCAGGAAGGTGCCTGAGAGAAACGCCCCATCTTTAAACTGGATGAGAAAACAGGTCTTTCCAACACCAGAATCTCCCAGCAGCATAACCTGCGAGACAATAAACACCTGTTACCTCAACATGTGTCATGGATATATATACCATGCCACTATGGTCATTTTGTTGGCCTGTGAGCACAAAGGGCTACCAAATACACAAAAAGTAAATACTAAATCATTATTAAGGTTACTTTACACGTTCTATTCTATTCCAAGGAAGTAGGCAAATTGTTCATCTTAAAGATGTTATTAATCAGGCTGAATTATTCAAACAAGCATTTTTTGGGTGTCAGAACTGCTGTTGTGCTAGAGGAGGCCCAACAACCCGGTACTTTCCAGGTGTTGTGAAACTATAAGCCAGATTACCGGCAGTATATGCTGGGACTTGTATTTTCACAATGCATGACGAGCCACAACATATCCATGTCTCTGCTAGAATGGGGAAGAGTACATGCTTTCCTTATATGTACAGTGCAGTGCTGTCATTGTTTCGGTCTTTGTCATTTGAAAGTTGATGGCTGTTTTTGCAAACGAACCAGTAAATAAGCACCTCATTAGTCTACATTGAAGTTTACTTACCTGTTTAGCTAATTACATATGAGTGCCATGTACAATAACGCTTTGCTTCTGTTAACGTTATTTACCATAGGTTCCCTTTTCATAGCATCAGTAACCTAACTCATGAACTAGAGAACAGTTACAGCTGGGTAAGTGATTTAGTAAATGTATCCTTAGAACATGCACACAATGAATATTAATTCTAATGTTGGGTACACTCTAGGCGATTCCCGGCACTACCGATATTGTTGATAAAGTAGTCTGTGCCGTGGGGGACGATACAGTGCATACACACTAACCGATATCGGTCAGTGACATCACCGCCCCTGCATCACTGACTAGATAGTCAGGATTGAGCTGCATGTACAGATGGCAGAGGGGGGTCCTTAACGATGTGTGGGAATGCGCATCATTAGTGACCCTACCGTACAGTCATACACACCACATTATTTACACTATATATAGTTAACTATATCGTCCAAAGCCTTAACGACAGATGATCCAGTGTGTACTCAGCATAATAAATTTTGGCTGGATTTAAATATGTTGATGGCAGTGTTAAAGATACAGATAAGATAAAGACCCCTCCTTTCCCCTATAAATGGAGCTTAATCTTGATTATCTAGTCAACAACCTCATGTACAAAGTGTGAGGGGTGACATCACTGACCGATAGTTACAGATATCGGTCAGTGTAAAAGCACTATATCGTAACTCCTGCAGCACTGCCGATATAGTTAACAATATTGGCAGTGCCGGGGGGGTTTTCCCATTGTGTACCCAGCATAAGGGCGGGATGCCGCATATGTACTAACATATGCGGCTAGCATCAAGTTGCGGTGACGGAGACCCCCGCGATACCTGTGATGTGGTCTGCGGGGGTCTCCATCACATCCCGGCGGCTGGCAGTGTCTCCTCCTCCCCCCTGCAGCCGGATATCCTGCCGGCTGTGACACCTGCTGGGGGAGGAATAAATCAGGAGGATGGGAGGGGGGGGGGCGCAGACGGCGGTGGCGATAGAAGCCCATAGGGTATCGCCACCCTGAGGGTGGCGATACCCTGCCATGCGGAAACGGGGCGGACGGGTATTGGTACATAGGAAAATGCGGTAAAACCCCCGTTTTACCGCATTTTCCCTTTAGTACATCCCGCCCTAAGTGTGGAGTTTAAATTTTCTTTAGTTCTAATCTGAAACTGAAGAAAACCCAATACTGCCTAGAAATGTATAGCATACTAGTGTCAGTGTATATTTATTGCACCACTATATTTTTTTCTGAATACACCTTTGGAATTTTCTATTTGAATGTGTTAACAAACCCCTATACAGTATGTCTACTTAAATTAATGTCAGCATGTTTGTTAATCCTTTCTCTACTAACTGTATGCCAATAATTTCTTTAGGAACACCGATCTGAACAGGATATTGCAAATCCTGATTGTCCAGGTGACGTGTTAAATCCAGGCGAGTTACTTTATCTGCATATAATATATATCATTACTAAAGCCTCTATCAGCGACAATTTCACATCTAAATTAGTTCTAACTTTTCATTAAACTGTGGCCACGTATCAAGTGTTATCTACTGTAGCAATTAATATAGTTTCTGACTTTTCTACTGAGTCATATATAACACACACACAGTAAACTGCAAATCACATCCCCATATGTATACAAACACACACCTGAGAACTAAACTCCTCCCGGATGCAAAACATTTACCTGAAACGTTACACCTCACACCTGCCACGTACCCACACAATCAGTCTGCTCCTCAAACACAAATGAGATGACACAGTTCACTGGTTACTGAAATAAGTGCAATTCTGTAGCTTACAGGAATACTGTACCTGAGTTTGTGAACAGGTAACACTCCGCTACCCATATAACACTGCCACCATCTGGTTGTTTGGATTATAATCTACAATTTTAATGAAAAACTATTCTGGACATGCAATTTGTGTTACATTTGTATATATTCTGTAAATATTTTAAAATGCACATTACCAAATGGCTGTGGTAGGACTAGATTACAGTCAAAATGTGGACAGGTTCTGAATGTCGCCATGGATTTCAGGTCAACAACAAATATGTTAACATGACATGGTTAAAATGTTGACACATTTAAGGCCCCCATACACTAGTCCGACTTGTCCTTAGGACAAGTAGGAGCAGTTTGCCCATTGAGCTCCCTGGGAGGGCTCACTAACGATTTGGCAGTTGAATACCATTTTTACATGCAATAAATCGTATGCAATTTAGTGCATGTAAAAAAAACCTAGGGAGCTGGCAGCGGTGGGGGGCAAGCAGCGGAGTCCGGGCAGCGGGGGTCGGAGCTGCGGCTGAGAGCTTGTGGCGCCATTTGTCGGGAGGCGGGGCAGGAATCTTTTAAAATGTGTCAATAAATGCACCTGTGCATCTGCCGGGTGACCTGGAAAACCTGAACTGTGTGGGGTCCTAAGGACAGAGTGCCAGATTTATTAAGCTCAGCCAATCAGCTCCTAACTGTGAGGTTACAGGCTTGGTTTTAAAAATGACAGGTAGGAGCTGATTGGCCAGTGATAAAAAAAACAGACACTTTTATCACTTCACCGAGCTTAATCAATATACCCCAGAGTTTGAGAACCCCTGGTCTAGTGTATGGCCTGCATTAGGCACAATTTATTTAATTTACATTTTTTTTCCAAATATATCAAATAATCCTAGGGGTGCCGTGGAACAATGCTGATACTCTTGGGTGCCGTGATTCAAGAAAGAGTGGGAACCACTGCTATAAGCTTTGTATGTCAGGCCCAAACAAGTAAGCAAAAGGAGGTTGGACAGCACAGCCTCATATGCAGGAGGCAAGATAAAAACTCCCACACGGAGATAAAAAGGTAAAATTTACTGGCATAATTTAAGCCTACAAAAGGAGCATAACCTATTAGCTGCGGTGAATCACCGCCAATAATATGTTCGTCTGGGGCTACTCTATTAGCCGGATACCAGTATACTTTTCTCCGATAGCCATGGTTATCTCAGACGCACAAAGCATTATCCCCAATATGCAGCCTCCAGGACCTGCTCCCATGTGTTTTGCCTGATCGTGGGTCTGTTTTTGGGCCATAAAAACTGCAAATCTGATAAAGCAATAATCATCATTGTTTTTTAATTGGAATATCCAGCCATTTTTAACATATTTGTGGAGAACAGATTATACCCCAAAGTAACAAACTATAAAAATGCAGCAAGCTCTCAATGGAGCATACATTTGTATGTTTGGTTGCTGATGCATTCTGCCAATCAGAGGACACACAAATAAAAGATACCAATACGTTCCTTTAAATGTTTTTGTAAAATGACGAGCATCCACATGCATTGGTAGATAAAATGCATGCAAATTAAATGGAAATCCCAAACCTGTGAATGCTATTGTGTCATGGAGGAAATTCAATATGTAAACACAGGAGTGATTGGTACAATAGCGGATATTCTAGTATGTGGAGAGGATATACCGAACATAAACAGGATATCTTACTGATAGGAATACAAACTAGGTTGGAGGAGGGATTTCCTTTAATTTTTTATCACAGATAATCTGTCCCCCCCCCCCCCCCGCCCCCCCCTAATTTGGTCACAGGATAGGTTATGTGTTACAGCATTAAATGTTAGCATGGCAATCAATATGGCAGCCACCACATGATTACACAATGTATTTTACTAATAGTTCATATCAGGTAAAGTTAAAGTGCTACCGCCACTCTTCATGACACACACCGGAAGCGAAATCTAAATGGGTGTACACACAGGGTACTAGCTGAGAGATTGGACGGGACTCTCTAATCTAAATATGTGGTAAAAACCCGGTTATCTGGGTCTTTACTGCATTTTGATATGCAGCAAAACTCGCACGGCGGGTTTTCGCTGCGGGGGGGGGGGGGGTAAATTGCCAGTAAAAGCTGGCGATACCCCATAGAGGCCTATGGGCTTCTTAACGCACCCACGCCGCCTCGCGCCGGCACTCCGCCCCCCCCCCCCCCCTCACCTGTGTCCGGCCAGCACAATGCTGTGCTGCCAGGACACAGGAGGGGGGGGGGGGGGTGTGCCGGCGCAGAACCTGTGACCTCCTTCTCCCTGCACTAAAAATCCTCTTCCGGGTGCAAGGAGGAGGAAGAGAACCTGCCCCGTCCATAGCAGCACAGTGTAAGCTGGGTAAGGGAGGGAGGGGGGAGCTGTCCGGGTCCCATTGCACATCGCTGGCTCGCCGCAAAGGACAGCTCTTAACGCAGGAGCTGTCCTTTGCCATAATTATTGCATATGTTAGAGCATATGCGAGAATTATGTCTGCGGTAACCGGCAATGTGCGGCGGACGCGGATGTTAGAGCATCCCGCCTATTGTGACTAAGCGATTTAGCTTTGTCGAAATCACGAAGTAGTCGCCGAAGATAGCCCAGCGGCAATACCCAGTAGCAGCCGCCCGCTTGTACATTCAAATAGACACTGTGGGCGGGATGTTGTAACATCCGCGCCCATTATCGCCGGCTACCGCATTATTAATAACGGCATATGCTGTAACATATGCCGTTATTAACGCAAAGGACAGCTCTTGCGATAAGAGCTGTCCCTTGCGATGCGGTGCCGGCACTGGACTTCCGGGTCTGTGACCCGGGAGTCCATCTGCGCATGCGCAGACCCCGGCGCCGGCCGCAGGGCACGCTGGGAGGGATCCGTGACGGATCCCTCAAACAGCGCTGCGGTAAGAAGCCCATAGGCTTCTGCAGGGAATCGTCAGCTTTTGCTGGCGATTCCCTCCGCAGCGCTGGCACTGCGGAGGGGGCATATAGCATATAGAAATGCGGTAAAAACCCCGAAAACGGGGTTTTTACCGCATTTCTGCTTTACAGAATCTCCCCCTGTAGGTCTAGTCAAAATGTTCTTGCCTACAGTGTCTATTTGGCTGGGCGATAGCGATGCACATCGATATCACTCGCTGTGTATGCACGGGCAATTCAGGCAACCTTTGACGATGTAGTCAAAATCGCTTTGAAGAATCGCCCGGTGTGTACAACCATTAAGGCTTTAGCAGGCTTACTATCTGAATGAAACAAAATAGCAGTCATATTGTTGCGGTAGAATTGGCCCCTCCACTATGATTATATAATGCATACATTGCACGTCTGCACAGTAAGCCACCCAATCTGTAACTCACACATAGAAACCTGCAGCAGGTGAAAGCAAATTAATTATGATGGACATATTTTACAGCCATCCCATTTATTTCATGCATACTATTCCGCTCCGTAGAAGACCGATCTCTCATACAAGTTAATATAAAAAAAAGTCGACTAAAAATACACCCTTGGAACAAGACTGGCAAGTGGCAAGTGACTGGAAGTGCGAGATCAGACGTCAGCCGCAAGAGTCACACTAACGGCTGTCAGCTGCCTCACAGCTTATCAGCACAGTATCCAGGGATCATGGACGTGCAACAATACTGTAACCACACTGCTCTCCAAATTCAAGTTTATTAACCAAGTTATTATAAATAGTGAACCAGCTTTTAAATATTTACCTGTACAAACGTGACACCTTGGCTGATCATACTGTGGAGCTTACCTGCACTAATAAGAAAAATCTACTTTCATTGTTCTCACTATTTTTGAAAGACGCAATTATCTGAGTTCAACAGACTTAATCTACAGTAGATTTCCTCATAAAAGTGACAGTATCTACATCATCTGCCACCCACAAGATCGCTGCATCTCTATATCACTAGTAAATGGTTTTCAGCAATAAAAAACGGCAGTTTAATGATAACGGTTTTCAGTTTAAATCAGATAAAAGTTTATATGTTATGAAATCTAATTCTATTGAATAAGGTTATTCAGTATAGTAATAGCTGTAACCCAGCTCTGACCTCACCTGACCCGGAAAGGAATTATTACATAAAACAGATTTGCAGGATTACCAACATTGTGCTTATTCATACACTGAATCATCACTAGAGCCACAAGTTGCTGGACCACTTTAAACATTCTAAACAATACAACTGAAAGGCATTCTATAATATGGACCAGATGGTAGAGATATCCCAGATACCCAACAGGATCTCACCAGACATCCTAGCCATAGTAAAGCTGGCCATACTTCAGAATGATTCTAGACCTGAATGCACGATGACGGATCGTACGATCGATTTTGTGCACATCGTGAGGTATTTTGGTGCGATTTGCAGTCCTGTTGGTCATGTGGGCGCTCCACTGATCACATGTGCTGCACATATGATCAGTCGGGATGGCTTGTGGTTGCAAGCAGATTGCATGTGATTTATAGCACATGTGATCGTTAGTTTGATCATACGACCTGCTTTAGAGATGCATTACTGGGTTAGGCAAATTACTGGGCCTAAACTAATTCCCCCTTAATACCCCAGGTTTTAAAAAGGTAATCCATGATTGAGCACAGTTGGTTCCATCAAGATACTAGGTTCTAATTAAGTCACATGTGCTCAAGTATGGCTCTGGAGTTTTCAGAAGAAATTCAATTAAGGGCAAGGACATCTACCCATCTGGCCAGATCAGTGTGGCAGCAGATGCACCTTGCGGCATTCTGATCTTGCACAATCTTTTTGTGGTTACTTGGGAATTCAACTAGGTGGGCAAAGGGAGCAAGAAGCAGTGCCCAAGTTTAAATGCCATGCAAAAGCAATTCACACCATTCGTTCAAACCTGAATCCCCCCCATAGTGTGCCTTGAGAACCATGGTTCCATCCATCCTTTTTTACAACTTATGGTTCACTTAGATTTTAATAACTGCTCAATCTTTGCTATGCATGTTTTTAATGAACTCGCTTAGCTTCTTCCTAGCTCACTTAGGGGTATTCAAGTACCTGCGGTAACATACAGCAGGCAATTGTATCCCCGGTGGCTTACCAATTAGCCCCACGGCTTATCAGGGATTTTGTTTCACAACTTGACATCTGTTAAAAATATTCTTGCTTATGGTTTGTATAACCATAACACACAAATGTGAAAGAATAGAATAGACAAAACAAATAATTCAACCAATACAAAAGAATCAGATTAAACTTTATTGGCCATGTATACTCGCGTGTACTAGAATTTTTTTTGTGGTTGCGGTGCAGCTTCAAACAAGGGTACACGAGGGAAGGCATGACATTTAATACATTACATCTGTTGCACAAACATACAATGGTCAGTTCACAGTAAACAGACAAATCAAGTATTGGGAACCGCGGTAGTTTGTAATACATAGTTCAATTGGTGAATTTTGCGGTTTGGGACGACTTGAAGCATCTACCTTATTGGAGAATGAAGAATTAGTTATGTCCAGGGTAAAGCTCGTCTTCCATGATCTTCCCAGCATGTTTCTTGACCTTTGCTGAGTATAATTCTGGTACAGGGGGGAGGTCAGCTCAATGATTTTCTCTGCTGTCCTCACCACCCTTTGCAGTCTTTGTTTTTCAGACTAATTTGCCCCTCCGTACCAGATTGTGATAGAGGACGGACTCCACAACGGCATGTAGAAGACATGCGTCAGCTCTTCTGGGATGTCAAATTTCTTGAGTTGTCTCAGAAAGAAAAGCCGCTGCTGGGGCTTCTTGACAGTAGTGGTTATGTTGGGACCCCATTTGAGGTCATGAGATATTCTTGTCCCTAGGAATTTGAAGGTCCCGACCCATGACACCGCGCTGTTGGGAATAACTAGTAGGACCAAGGTGTTCGGATTTTTTCTAAAGTCTACCACCATCTCAACTGTTTTGGAGGGGTTTAGGTCGAGGTTGTTCTTGGGCACCATTTTGCCTTTCCACTACCCATCTGTATGCGAACTCGTCCCCTTCCTTAATTAGACTGATGACTGGTGTCATCTGCAAATTTTATGATTTTTACTAACTGCTCAGTCGAGGAGCAGTCGTTGGTGGAGAAAGAGAAAAGCAGGGGAGAAAGGACACATCCCTGGGGGGCACCAGTGTCATTGTGCGTACGGTAGACATGAAAGTACCGGCTTTCGCCACCTGTTCCCTAGCAGTAAGAAAGTTCACAATCCAGGTTTGGGCTGCAGGATTCAGGGGGCGATTGTGTTAAATGCCAAGCTGAACTCGATGAATAGGACCCTCGCGTAGGTGCCAGGGCGATCTAGGTGCTGCAGCCCTAGGTTGACTGCATCCTCAACGCTTCCGTTTGCACGGTAGGAGTTGGTCACTTTTCTCAGGTACTTCAATTTAAGGCCGGGGTGTATCAACGCTTACCGCTGCGCTGACATCCCGTTTTCACTTCCGCATTGTCTTGTTTTATGTATCAATAAAGTTTCCGGGTTTTGTTGTTAAAAAAACTCCGCCGGCTTGTAGCATTGCGAAGTTTCCGGTGCGGCAGCTGCTATCATAGAGTTCTATGCAAGCTGACATGCTGTGTTATGTATTAACACTCGCAGCGCTCAGCTGTTAGAAATTATTCGCCTTATATTACTGGCAAACTACAGTGTTGGGACAGGTCAAATATTAAACTATAAGGTAATTCCAGTTGTGTTTGTTTTATTTTAGGGGCTGTTTACTTGAGGTAAACTTAGGTTGTGTTGTGGGATGTATTTTTCTTTGTTGTATGGGAGGGAATATTGGATCTTTTTTGGAAGGAGTGAGGCACAAATCATCAGGGCAATGCAAGAGGCAGTGAGGTGTGAGGCACATTGGAGTGAGGTGTGAGGCACATTGGAGTGAGGTGTGTGCCAGATAGGATAAGGATTAGGGTAAAGTAGAGTGAGGAGTGTGGCATATTAGGGCGATGGCATATGGAAATTATGGCATGTGATTTGTTAGGGTGGGCTGAGGCTTGCTAGGGTGAGGATAAAGGTTGAGGTGAGAGGCATGTTATTGTAATTTGGAAGGCAAAATAGGGCGAGTTAATAGACTCATTAGGGTGAGGTGTGAGTCATATAAGGCAGAGGTCAAAGGTAAAGTAGGCGAGGGTTACGGGTGAGGTGTTAGGCACGGTAGGGCGGGGGCGATAGGCTGATTGGTGCGAGTAGAAATGTTAAATAGGGTGAGTACGGAGGCATAGTCGGGCGAGGTGTAATCCAAATTAGGAATGACAGAATGAAAAGTCATTGCGCATGCGCAACAATACAAGAAAAAAAAAAAAAAAAGATGAAGAGATTCTGACAGAGCACGGAGTTACTGGGGCCATAAATAAAAATGAAATAAATAATACAGAACACGGAAATCTCCGCAAAACGGCAGCGAAGATGGCGCGAAAAAATGGAACGCACTTCACTACAGAAATGTGAGTAATGATACATCCCAGCCTAAGTCTTTCAAATGCTTTCATGGTCCTGATGTCAGAGCAATTGGCTTGTAGTCATTTAGGTTCTCCACAGATGACTTCTTGGGCACCAGAACAATAATTGAACGTTTAAAAGCAGGCTGGGTCCCTGCACATTTCCAGTGAGACAAAAGGTAACTAATCAATAAAATTACCTCAAGACTTCACAAGTGAAAGGTTGGCAGTGCCATATTTTCTTAAATATTACCAAGCTGCTCAGTTCAGCTACTTCACCCAATGGTATCTTCCCCATAGAAGAAATCACTGTTTGGACATGGAAATCTGTATGTTGATATAAGAATTCAATTATGAAGGTCTATATAATAATATGCAAATGCTTATCGTAGCCTGTCCCTTGTGCCCAAGCATGCAACAAGTGCTGCGCCGCCCACTTTTAGGGACCACGGATAGTGTAACTGCATCAGTGGTTCAGGGAGAGACTGCCCATGGGCTGAGCAGTGTTCACTTCTGAAATTCTCCTAAGCATGCCCCCTGTTGCTGTGGATCTTTTTTTTGCAAATGCTTAAGGCCATTTCCCAGTCACCCCCCAGGAACATGTGTGTGCGTGTTTGTGTGTCGCACGCTCTATTGCAAGCGACTATTTCGTCTTTACATACATTCAGTGGCATGCATAGGAGTTTCCAGGACTTTTTGTACATGTGCAGGGCTGCCGAGAGGGGGTGCAGGTACTAATTACCTGGGCCTGCTGGAGGGGCCCTGGTCCGCCCCCCCCCCCCTTTTCCCCTCCATCCCTCCCGGGCAGCTGCAGCAGCACACACCTACAGCATGTACAGCAGGCTCAGCATGAGTGTCTCACTGACAGCATTAGAGTTCATGCTGAGCCTGCTGTCAGCACATGCTGTAGGTGGGTGCTGCTACTGTTTGGGGGGGTGGGGGGTGGGAAATAAAATTCCCCCCTCAATTTTACAGTGTTTTTCAACCCACCTTAAACATTTTGGGGACGTGGCCTAATCGCAGGAGGCCTTTCTGTATTCTTTTTTAGAATTCGTAAAATGACAAAAGCAATTTTATATTATACCCCCTTCTGTGAGACCTGGAAAACTCGCATTTGTTGGACTGGACGTGAAAAATACTGGTCCAATAAAATATCTTAGAGCACAGGTTTGCAAACTCAGTCCTCAGGACCCCACACAGTGCATGTTTTGCAGGTCTCCTCACAGAATTGCAAGTGAAATAATTAGCTCCACCTGTGGATCTTTTAAAATGTGTCAGTGAATAATGAGTTCACCTGTGCACCTGCCGGGTGACCTGGAAAATGTGAACTGTGGGGGGTCCTAAGGACCGGTTTTGAGAACCACTGTCTTAGAGCATTATTATTTCACTTATGTACAATTTAATATTGTTGTATGGACTTTGGAACAAAATTCCAATAAAAAGAGAAAAGACCATAAACATCTGCAAAAGCATGTAACATGTTTATTGAGATAGTTTGGAAAACACTGCAATATAGTTTAAACCTTTCTTGAATCACGGCGCCCTAGAGTATCACCGTTTTTGGTTCCTTTTTTTATTTTATTAACCCTTTGCGTGCCAAGCGAATGTCAAAACTGGTGTAAAAATTGCCAACAAACTATTTTATTGAGTATAATGACCTGCAATGTCATCTCTCACAGATGCTGGCATTTTAGCAGATATTCCGGGCATCTCTAACAGATGTTGGCACTCATAGGGTTAAAGCAACATGTACTTAAGTGTAGTTTCCAGTTTGAACAATAAGAATACAATTTCAATAAATATGAATGGAACTTTCCCCAAATCACATGTTACAATTTAAGATAGAAAAATCTGTTAAATATGTGGTTCAAGCAGTAATCATAATAACTCTACCAGAGATTAAAGGAGCCTGAGCCGCAACACCCCTGGAAGTCTAGAGATGGATACACATTATTATCTGTCCAATATTTCTGGCTGGAGCAATAAACAGGTCATGTGTGGGAGCACATAATTAACCATTTGCTCCAGAAAGCCTGAAAACGGGCAAAAATAAGAATTTGAATAAAGCTGGCCATACATACACATTTATTGTCCAGTGTGGCTAGTTAAAATAAATTCTGGTCATTTATCGGAGCAAACGGCAAGTGACCATTTGCTTCAAAATGCTGGAAACTCTCAAAAATGGTCATTCAGATATTAGTAGACAATAACCATCGGACAATAAGAGTCAGATGTATCAAGGGAGTGGGTCCGGGCAGCAGGACTGTCAAAGACTGTCCGGCCGCTGATTGGATGAGAGAGCACTCTCATCCAATTTGCGGCTGGCAGTCTTTTCAATGTTTTTTTTTTTATTACTATTATTCTCCTGGCCCCCCCCCCCCCCCCCCCCTGCAACTCCCTGGCACTCTTTACATGCAATAAATTGCACAAAATGTCAAATTAATGCCAAATTATAAGTGAGCCCTCCTGGGGAGCTCAAGGGAAATTAGGTCCAACTTGTCCTCAGGACAAGTCAACCTAATGTGTGGGGGCTTTAAATCTTTAGGTGTATGGCCAGCTTAAGCTGATTAAATGAAATGGATTTCATCAAACTTGTCTGAAAATCCATTTAATCGGCTTTGCAAAGTTTGTGAGCAAACGGTTAACTGTCATTTGCTCTTATACATTACGCAATTTTGCTGTGAGCAGAAAGATTGGACAGATCATCTAAAGTTGCATACACACTAGATATGCTAAACAATATGCACAATAACAACAACATTTTTGTGTATACATCATCTAGTGCACATGCACTATATCTCAACGTGCAGGCCCTTAGCGATGTTGTCTGTACATGCAGCTCAGTCTGAGGATATAGCTCAGGACAGCTATACTCCTGGAAGTGGCCGCTCACTATATAGTTCGTAAAATTGCTCAGTGTGTACGCACAATGGGCCTAATTCAGACTGGATTGCAAAGCAATACCTAGCAGTGTATATTGTAAGACAGTGGCAGGGAAAGTCATAGACGGCAGGTACTTTTCCCCTAGAATCCTGTCTTATGGCATATAGACTGCAGGCTATTTCAATCTGTGTGGTAAGCTCCGGCTTACAAAGGGTGTTCTGTCCTGGGCTGGTAATCAGGAGAACACCTGATTCTTTAAAAAGGAGTCAGCCCTCTCCTTAGTGCTCTCTCTCTCTCCCTGGGTGTTGGAGGCAGTAAGCTGCTGCTAGAGAGAGACAAGGCTGTAAGTACTGCATTACTTGGTCTATATCTGCTGTGTGTGTCCAGTGTCACATAGTGTGGCCCTGGTATAGAGAGGGACGTTTATTCTGTTTAGTTAGAGCTCAGACGAGCAGGTTTTTGTTTTCTGTTTTGCCTGAAGTGTAAAGGCTGTTGTTAGTTTCTTGCTCTGAGTGCTGCAATAAAACTCAGGCAAGCCCTGTTTTGGACCCAAGCCGTGATGTCACTGTCTAAGTCTGTGCCTAATCCTCACCTGTGCCTACCCGTTTGATGCTAAAACCCCACATATGGTGGAGAATGCGAGCAAGCATCTCACTTAAAGAGACATACATCGAACTATAGGACTTTTGCTACAGCAAGCTGGAAGTTGTTGCTAAAGGCAACCAGCCACAAGTGAGTGTCTGGAGTGCACTGATACTTGCATGTCCTGGCTAAAGGCTGCTGTAACACTGCAACAGGAGACTGTTAAAATGGAGGACCTTTTAAAACACTTGGTGCAGGCAAACGCATGTCAGCAAAAGGTACATGAGGAGGCCATGCGTGCCCAGGCTGAAACCAATGTTTTGCTGCTTGAATCCAACAGACTAGCCTTAAAGGAACAGCAGCAAATTAATCTGCAATTACAAGAGCAAATACAGAATGTGGCTAAGAGTGTGGCGCAGAGTGTGCAAACACCCCAACCCTTGCTTCCAACCACACGGGCTGCAGTACAGAAATCTCTGCAAAAGATGACTCTCACGGATGATGTAGAGGCCTTTCTTGCGGTGTTTGAACGTGTAGCAGAGCGTGAACAGTTACCCGTGGATCAATGGGCAGGTGTGGTAGCACCTTTTCTAACTGGAGAACCACAAAAGGCGTATTTTGATCTGAGTGAGCAGGATGCTAACGACTACGCGAAACTCAAGGGAGAGATCCTTGCTCGCTTAGGCGTAAACATGAGTGTGCGTGCCCGGAAGGTGCATAACTGGACTTTTTCTGAACAGTTACCTGCGCGGTCCCAAATGTATGACCTGGTCCACCTGGTAAGGAAATGGCTACAGCCAGAGGAGTCTACACCAGCGCAGATCGTGGAGAGAGTCGTGCTGGACCAGTATCGTTGTTCCTTACCTCCAAAGGTTCAGCGCTGGGTCGGTCAGGGCGACCCTAATGATGCCGAGGGGCTTGTCAACTTGGTTGAGAGGTACAGAGCTACTGAAAATCTACTCCAAGAAGTGCCTCCTGGACATTCCACCCTCAAGAACAGCAAAGCGGCCGGATCATCTGGTAAGACTGTTCCGTTTACTAGAGGGGTGAATAATGTTGTAAAGGGAGGTGGCCTAGATGGGGAACAAACAGTGGAGAGGCGTTCCCAAGGGACAGTAGGGTCCAAACCTGGGTCGCAAAAAGACTGGGGCCGCATACAGTGTTGGCGTTGTCATGGACCTGGGCATATTGCTGCCAATTGCCCCCTTACTTCTGAGCCAATGGAGTGTGATACAACCTGGCGAAGCTCTTTATATGCACGTTCTGTTTTCTCTGCTGAGACTGTGTCAGAAACTGGACAGCAAATATGTCATGTAAAGGTGGATGGTTATCCCGGGAGGGCTCTACTGGACTCTGGGAGTTTAGTTACACTCATCCATGCCAGCTTGGTAGACCCTCGGACACTCACAGGACGTTACATAGGGGTCTTGTGCATACATGGGGACACCAAGGAGTATCCCACAGCTTTAGTCCAGCTAAAGAGTACTTGTGGAACTGTGTCCCATGAAGTGGGCGTGGTAGAGACCCTGATGCATAGTGTGATCCTGGGAAGAGACTTCCCATTGTTCTGGGACTTGTGGAAAAAGAATGTACACTGCACTAGAAATGATGTTCATAATGAGAATGTGTGCCCTGTGATTAGTCCTGAGCCTTTTGATCAGGATACTGAGGTTCAAACGGTAGGGGTTACCACTATTGAATCTGACCGTTTTCCCCTAGCTGTTCTTGCAGGTGAAGCTGAGGAGCAGGAAGAAGCGTGTGACATGCCTGAGCTAGAGATGTCACGTGATAATTTTGGGACTGCTCAACTTAGAGATCCCACCTTATTAAGAGCTAGGGAAAATCCTAAAGTCATAAATGGTGAGCCCCAATACCCCAATGCTGACAAAGAGTTCCCAAAGATGGCCATTAACCAGGATCTACTGTATCGGGTAGATAAAAAAGTGGGAAGTGTAAATTATAAAGTGTATCAACCAGGTAAACAGAAGCCAGAACAGTTGTACCATGTGAACTTAATTAAACCCTGGAAAGACAGAGAGACTCTGACAGCTGTAAGTGCCCCCTCTAGTGATAGCCCAGAGGTGCGGGTGTCAGAGACCCTGTCCAAATCCCAGAAGCAGGAAACTAAAGAGTTAGTACAAAGGAATTATGATGTGTTCTCAGAACTTCCAGGGCGCACCACAGCCATAAAACATGACATTGTCACCGAACCTGGAGTTCGGGTACGCTTAAAACCCTATAGAGTACCAGAAGCGCGTAGACAGGCCATATCTGGGGAGGTCCAGAAAAAACGTTACCTGGGGTGTGTTATCGGGAGAGGTATAATAAAGCCACAAATAAATAAAGTGGGGGCTATCCAAGACTGGCCTCGTCCTTCGACAATAAAACAAGTCAGGGCTTTTTTGGGAATTCTGGGGTATTACCGTAGGTTCATTCCCCAGTTTGCAACCATAGCAGCGCCCCTAACCGATCTTACCAAAGGAGGTAGGGCAGTTATGGTCAGCTGGAACCCAGAGGCTGAAAGGGCATTCCAAGAATTAAAAGTGGCCCTTTGTAATCAACCAGTCCTGATCACTCCAGATTTTAAAAAAGAGTTTATCGTACAGACTGATGCTTCTGATGTGGGACTAGGTGCTGTCCTCTCCCAAGAAGTTGGTGGAGAGGAACACCCGGTAACATATTTGAGCAGGAAGCTCACACCTACGGAGAGAAACTACAGTATAGTCGAGCGGGAGTGCTTAGCAATCAAGTGGGCCCTTGAATCCCTAAAGTACTATCTCTTAGGACGCTCCTTTAGATTAATCACTGACCACTCCCCACTTACATGGATGTACCAAGCCAAAGAGAGAAATGCAAGGGTCATGAGATGGTTTCTCAATTTGCAAAATTTCAAATTTACAGTGGAACACAGAGCAGGAAGGCTTCAGGGTAATGCCGATGCCCTATCCCGAACATACTGCCAGTTGGCAGACAGTGTCCGACCCCACAGGTTCGAACAGAGGGGGAGGGTATGTAAGACAGTGGCAGGGAAAGTCATAGACGGCAGGTACTTTTCCCCTAGAATCCTGTCTTATGGCATATAGACTGCAGGCTATTTCAATCTGTGTGGTAAGCTCCGGCTTACAAAGGGTGTTCTGTCCTGGGCTGGTAATCAGGAGAACACCTGATTCTTTAAAAAGGAGTCAGCCCTCTCCTTAGTGCTCTCTCTCTCTCCCTGGGTGTTGGAGGCAGTAAGCTGCTGCTAGAGAGAGACAAGGCTGTAAGTACTGCATTACTTGGTCTATATCTGCTGTGTGTGTCCAGTGTCACATAGTGTGGCCCTGGTATAGAGAGGGACGTTTATTCTGTTTAGTTAGAGCTCAGACGAGCAGGTTTTTGTTTTCTGTTTTGCCTGAAGTGTAAAGGCTGTTGTTAGTTTCTTGCTCTGAGTGCTGCAATAAAACTCAGGCAAGCCCTGTTTTGGACCCAAGCCGTGATGTCACTGTCTAAGTCTGTGCCTAATCCTCACCTGTGCCTACCCGTTTGATGCTAAAACCCCACAATATCTAACATAAATATAAAGTAATTGGTGAATCCCTTAATAACATTCTAGTCTTAAATTGTCCATACACTAGTGTGATTCACATGCAATTTGGCCACTTTTGAAGCGATTGCGGCAATTAATTGCATTAAAAGCGTCCAAATCACATGTGATTGACAGGTATGATGCAATGCACACCATACCTCGCATCGGAGCCTGCGAGTCGCACCAGCTGCAGGAGCAATCCGTTGGATTGCAGCCAAGCTAGGCAGGCTTGGCTGAGATCACATACATTGGGCGAGATGCTGCAAACAAAAAATGCCGTAAAAACCCAGTTTTTGGGGGTTTTACCACATTTTCATAAGCAGCAAAGTTACGCCAGTTCTAGATGGTGTAACCCCATGGAAGCCTATGGGCTTCCCTTCGCGTCCCCTGCCGCCCCCCCCCCTCACCTGTGTCCGGGCAGCCTCCTGCTGTGCTGCCCGGACCAGTGATCTCTTCCGAGTGCAGGGAGGAGGAAGCGGAGCCGGGTCCGGAGCCAGGGAGGGAGGTGGGACCCGCTGCACATCGCCGGCCACAACACAAAGGACATCTCTTATCGCAAGAGCTGTCCTTTGCCTTAATAATCGCATATGTTAGTGCATATGCGATTATTAACTATGCGAATGCCAGCGATATGCAGCCGCATTTATTAGAGAATCCCGCCCAATATATCTTATGCAGCTATTCAGTCATTGTGGTCATCCGCTGCAACGGATTGCATAAAAAGTGGCACAGCGCATGTCATTTACCTGTAATGTCGATGTGAGGTGCGTTCCTCTGCGCCTCGTATCGCAGATCCTACAGGCTGCCATGTATATTTTGTCGCAGCCCGTAGCCCTGGGCTCTTGGATTGGTTCTGGTTATAAAAATATGGGTAAAAAAGAGTAGGGGTCCCCCATATTTTGTATAACCAATACCAGGCTCCAGCAGCCAGCAGGGTAATGCCACAGCTGGGGGGGATAAGGTCACCAGCTGTCACATCACCACTGTGGCCAATCACTAAGGGACGTCAGACAGGTGCACATGTTCTACACCAGCGGTCACTAAGGGACATCAGACAGGTGCACATGTTCTACACCAGCGGTCACTAAGGGACGTCAGACAGGTGCACATGTTCTACATAGCGGTCACTAAGGGACGTCAGACAGGTGCACACGTTCGACACCAGCGGTCACTAAGGGACGTCAGACAGGTGCACATGTTCGACACCAGCGGTCACTAATGGAAGTCATATAGGTGCACATGTCCGACACCAGCGGTCACTAAGGCAGGCATGTCCAAACGGTGGCCCTCCAGCTGTTGTGAAACTACACATCCCAGCATGCCTTGCCATAGTTTTAGCATTACATAATAGCAAACCTGTTGCTAAGCATGATAGGATTGTAGTTGCACAACAGCTGGAGGGCCGTTGTTTGGACATGCCTGCACTAAGGGACGTCAGACAGGTGCACATGTTAGACACCATAGGTCACTAAGGGACGTCAGACAGGTGCACATGTTAGACACCAGCGGTCACTAAGGGACGTCAGACAGGTGCACATGTTAGACACCAGCGGTCACTAAGGGACGTCAGACAGGTGCACATGTTAGACACCAGCGGTCACTAAGGGACGTCAGACAGGTGCACATGTTCTACATAGCGGTCACTAAGGGACGTCAGACAGGTGCACATGTTCTACATAGCGGTCACTAAGGGACGTCAGACAGGTGCACATGTTCGACACCAGCGGTCACTAAGGGACGTCAGACAGGTGCACATGTTCGACACCAGCGGTCACTAAGGGACGTCAGACAGGTGCACATTTTCTACATAGTGGTCACTAAGGGACGTCAGACAGGTGCACATGTTCGACACCAGCGGTTACTAAGGGATGTCAGACAGGTGCACATGTTCCACATAGCGGTCACTAAGGGATGTCAGACAGGTGCACATGTTCCACATAGCGGTCACTAAGGGATGTCAGACAGGTGCACATGTTCCACATAGCGGTCACTAAGGGATGTCAGACAGGTAAACATGTTCGACACCAGCGGTCAGTAAGGGATGCATGTCAAACAGGCGCACATGTTTATTACACACCTGCGTTGAGTAAGGGATGTCAGACAGGTGCACATTTTGCAGTGACACAACTTGGATGAACACTATCTGAAATAGGAAGCCATGATAAAGATAATAGGCAAGGATGTAACGGGCACATACTACACAGCAGCGGGTGTCCGGGCAGCACGGCACGGCAGGTCACGTGCCGGGACAGGACTCGGAGCAGATGCACACCGGCGCCCGGACCTGCAGCGTGTAACCCATTCTCTGCTGCCTGATTGCCCCCGGGGAGGATAATACTCGTACATCGGGCGCTAAGTGGCGGGACACCAGGAGCGATGCAACAGCTGAGAGCGGAGTTACGCCGGCTGCTGGACTTTGTATAACGCGGACACTGGCTGTCACCCACTTAATACACCGTCACCATTACAGGCAGTGCCGGGCGGTTCAGGACCGGGGCGCCCATCCCCACACTGCAAAGTACGCTAGGGCTGCTGTCATTAGCGCACACATACAACACGTATGCATACAACACCTTGCAAGTCAAGTCGTAAATAGATCCCGGCGTCCCAGTGATTCTGCATCTGCGGGTGTTGCTATCTGATGCCTGAAGCTCTCCATTCATGGCCACGGACATCTCTCACCGGTTCTCCGAGCCAGCCAGACCCGAACCAGGAACTGGGCGGAAACTATTCCTAGAGGTGCCTAATTGGATGGGCGAGACATACAGTAACCACGCCCACAGCACCTATCTGTGCGAGACTCAGCCCCGCCCTCCTGACGGACACTCCACGCTAGTGGGCTATAGGACCTGGCTCCGCCCCGAACCCTCCTCTTCCCCAGCCTAAACCCTAAGCAGCCCCCTCGCAGCCGAGCCTAATTAACTGGTACCTGTCAGTTCCCAGAGTGCCCAATCCTCTACCCTCATTAGAGGATCCTCAGCCTCCCTCAAGCTACCCTCACTGCAAGTTCCAAACATCATCTGCCACCATCCAAGTGATATGTCCCATACTTTTATGTGTAGGAATAGTCTGCTTGCCTCACCCGTTTACCAACATAAATAATTTGAGCTAATTAATTTATTAACCAATTAAAGCTTAGAACAAATGAATTTAGCACAGTGTAACTGGAAAATAAGATTATACAAAGACTATGGTGTGTATTTGTGGGGTCAATTTATTACGCTGGGAATTCTATCGAGGTTGGGATGTTCAGATTCTACTTATTTATTTAACGGGGTGAGTCAGACCAGACGTGCTTTGGTCCAAATTCGCTTTCCAGCCCGATGGGTGGGGTTTGCACCTGCGCAAATATGCGCGTGTGCAAATCCCCGGAGCGAGCGCCTTTGATGGGTGGTGGCTGGGGTCTGTCCAGCGTTTCCTGGGCATGCCTACAAAAACGCTGGGCGTGTCCATGCCACATGACATTAGCGTCTGCCCCCATTTTGGCCATCTCCGTCCAGGATAAAAGTAACAGTATAGATTTACATTTATCAATGAAGGGAGTAAAAGTCATTTGATGGTGAGCAACCATCGAATGAATTATTTCCTACGTGCGTCCGCATTCAAGCAGATGTGTAAGCGTACAAATCTGCTTGCATGGTAGTGCCAGGATTCGCTTGGCAAGGGAGGGGAGGGGGCATGCGTTCGATGGGGCTGTGTTTACCTGCTCTCTAGGCACTGAATATAAGCTGCCTAGTGAGTCTGATTCAGGCCCTTAGTACCTGCTTTTTTTTTAAAGACTTTTGTATTAAATAATTTTATCAATAAAATACAAATACAAATACAATACAAATAAAGAAAGCTTTACATTAACATCATTGTCTGTCAGTTATTAACATTGTGACATAACTTCAACAAGAGGTCTGCCACAAACAGGAAAATAATATAATGTAAGTATAAGGGGTACTTGTTTCCTAGCACGGCGCCTATCGCATGGCATCGTGTACCTTATTTAGTGGTGTGCGATGCGATGCTTGTAAAATTAAATATCGCATAGCATCGCATGCCAGCAAATGGGATGCGATGCAATTTTTAATTGTACAAGCACCTATGCCATGAGATGTGATGGGTGCTTACAATGAGATGTAACCCCCAGTATCCACGCCATCCCGAAGCGTGCCAAGCGCAGCGAGCCCCGCGTGGGGTGGCGGAGGTACACGTCCTCCGAACTTTTTATACCTCCACTATCCACGTCGGCGTGATTTTAGATAGTGTGGCGAGCGCAGCAAGCCACCGAGCCCGAAGCGTGGCGAGCGCAGTGGGCCCCGCGAGGGGACACGGAATACGAGCCCGAAGCGTGGCGAGCGCAGCGTGCCCTGCGGGGTGACGCGGAATACATGTAAAGTAATCCGTGGCCGCTCGCCACGCTTCGGGCTCATATTCCGCATTCGCTCGCCACACTTCGGGCTCGGTGGCTCGCTGCGCTCGCCACACTATCTAAAATGAACTCCACGCCGACGTGGATAGTGGGAGTATGAAAAGGTCGAAGGACGCCGTTCGCCACGCTTCAGGATGGGGTGGATACTGGGGGTTACATCTCATTGTAAGCACCTTCATGGCATGGGTGCTTGTACAATTAAAAATCGAATTGCATCGCATCGCATGGAAATCGTGGGCGCCGTTCTAGGAAACAAGTACTGAATAAGGAGTTTGTGGCTAAAAGGACATATAATTGTCGTAGTTAAAATAGCAGTATCGATATACAGGATATTATGACCACGTCATATGATTAGCAACATATGTAATCAGGACAGACAATAGCAATATATTTCTCACAAAAACATCATGGTAACATAAAACTTCTCTTCGGCATTATTAAAGGCAAAAAAGGGGAGTGAAAAAGGTCAGGAAGGGAGGGGAGAGGGAAGGGAAAGACAAGACAGTGCATTGACAGCTCTTAAAATTAAATCTAGCATATTTTGTGAAATGATCCAAGCAAACTATATGCAATAGTATGTGGTCCATTTTGTGGCTTCAAGTAAGTATGGTGGAGTTAAATTGGGTTAGCGGTGAGCATAGGCGAATCTAGAAATATAGTAATGGATGGTCCCAGATGAAAATAATTAACACAGAATGGACCTGAGTGGGGCGAAGCCGCGCGCAAAATGGGCGTGGTCTCATTTGGGGGTGTGGCTTAACAGGGCAAGTCACTCCCCCTGAGCGATAGATATATATATAGATATATGTAAATAAACGGGAGGGGGGGGGGACAGGCTGCCTGCCTTACATCTAGGCTGGCAGCACTGCAAGTGATTCAGATGGTGTGAGTGTGCACTAATCCACACTTACATTTTGAAGCCTTAAATCCCGCCGCTGCTACCTTGCTAGCACGCTACTGCTGCAGGAGGACCACCCCTTATATTCACCTATGGGGGTGAGGGCAAATTGGCGTATCAAAAACCAAGTTGTGTTCTCAGAAATCTTCTGTATGGTCATTTGAATTGCAGTATCTAAAATCAAAATATAGATCTCCCATTTAGCATAGAAGCGAGCCACCCCTTTCTCAGGCCCTTAGTACCTTCTAAAAGATAATAGATTAGTTGCTATGGGTAACATCTCATCTACAATATAACTCCCATTTTAGCAAATTTTCCCCTCTAATTGTGTACTAGTGAAACGCATGAGCATGTGTTGTACCCATACTGTACACATTGTAACCATTCATAATTCTTTAAGTCAGAGCTCCAGCCCGTCACATCATCGTGACCACTGGCAACTAGGGATGGCCATCAACGCTATTGCCATTGATGGTTACCAACTATGAGAGCTACTGCATGGTTGTAACATAGAAACATAGAATTTGACGGCAGATAAGAACCACTTGGCCCATCTAGTCTGCCCCTTTTTTAAACATGTTACCTCAAATCATATTTACCGCAAAACATGTTACCTCAAACCATATTTATACCAACAACTCCGTAATAAACTGTCTACCTGGTATGATACCAACTACCAGGAATCCTGCACGGTTTCACAGCAAGCTCTGTGCTATCCTGTCTGTCTGGTTTGTAAAGGTGGCCATACACAAGGGCATATTATCATTATCTGATGCATGAGATTTCTCTTGAACTTCCCGGCAATTTCCCGGGAGTCTTGCATGTCAGATTCTGTACTTGAGTGCTTATTTTGCATCAGATATATTACATGCAATTTATCCACCCATGTCTGTACTACAGGGTGCTAGGGGGGCTGGCCTAAATAGTACTGCAAAATAAAACGGTAATTCAGCAAAAAATACAACTGGAAAATACTAATTTTTCAGGCGTATTTGGCTGAAGCCTGCTCGGGTCCCTGAACTTTGCTTGCTGGGTAATCCCCATGGGGCGGGTTTTTTGCCGGAAGCAGGAGAGGGCCACGGCGGGGATTTCCAGCCAAACCACACCATTCGCTTGTCTAGAGAGATCAAGGGTGACCTCCGGGTGTGGTCCTCCTTTTTGGAGGACTTCAACCGGGAGTTGTTATGGCCATCGCAGCCTGTGTCCAGCACACGGTTGCAGCTGCACACGGACTTGGCCGGCTCTGCCGGTTTTGGCGCCTTTTTTTCAGGGTGAGTGGTGTGTTGGGTCCCTCAGGACCCTCAGGGTAAGTTGGAGGAAGATTGCTTGCTGGCTTTTGTGTGGGATCACTACTGCCGGGGTAGGTCCAAGGCGGCTATGGGTGCCTCATTAGCAGGTATTGCTTTCCACGCGCGATTGCAGGGGCTTCAGGATCCCAATAGATCTTTAGTGCTAAGTAGGCTCTATGTGGATAGGCTAAGGAGCGCCCCATTCATGCCTGATTCACGCAGGCCCATCGATCTGCGTTTGCTGGGGGCTTTGATATGGGCGCTGTCAGCCATTGCTGACTCCCCTTGCGAGTCTAGACTTTTTGGTTTAGCCTTTTCTGTAGTTGTTCTTTGGCACGTTCAGGATTACCGAGCTGGTGGCGGCCAGCAAGGTGTCTTTGAACACAGGCATGCTGTTCGCTGATGTAGTATTGGCGGAAGGTGCCCTCATGTGCAAGATACCTCGGTCCAAGACAGACCAACTAGGCCGCGGGAAGTGGGTCACTCTGTGGGCTCATGAAGAGCCGGCGTTGTGCCCCGTGGCTTTGTCTACCAGCTATGCTGCTGCTAGGCCTCAGGACGGACCCCAATGGTTGTTGCATAGTGACGGGACTCCACTTACTAAGTTCCAGTTTGTAAGGAGCAGTGGAAGTGGATAGTGGGGGTATGAAAAGGTCAGACGACGCGCACCTCTGCCCCTCGCGAGCTCGCTGCGCTTGCCACGCTTCGGGTTGACGTTGACCGTGGCGTTGCGTTAACAATGGGGGGGGGGGGGAATTACATAATAATTAACCATCAGGGTGGGTATAGAATTAAAAATCGGGTCTGGGGGCATTTAACATTGGGTCCAATGTAAAATCGTGTCTCAGGGACCATTTTTACATTGGGTCCAATGTAAAAATCGGGTCGGTCAAGTTGCATCACATTGCATGCCATTATAATGGCATGCGATGCGACCGATTTTTTAATTGTACGGGAAACGTCTTTAAAGCCCGAAAATCGTGTCGGTCGGGTCTGATCGGGTCCCATTGCATACCTTAAGTTATGGGGCGCCGTGCTAGGAAACAAGTACCGGACTTGCTTGCATTTTTTACCTCCGTGGGTCCTTATTCATTTAAATTTGGCCCACCTCCCCCTTCTGGGACACACGAGCAAGGTTTTTTTTTATCAAGTTTTGGACTTCACTTGGGTCCATTGTACTAACTTACTAATGCCATACTAATCATTGCAATGTGCAACTTACTGATGTTAGGATCTTTTTCTTTCAGCTTCCCCTTCAATAACCCCGGGACAGATGTGGGTAGTGGGACATTTGTTTGTGTTTTTAGCTGAACGGCACCCTGTAGCTAGGTAAGCTTTCAAATTGTACGGTGGATGTTTAGTGTTAAGTGGTCCGGTTTGCTGCCCCTATTATTTCGACAGGAGAGGGCTTGGGGTTGCCCCACCAGAGTGGTTATTCACCTGGGAGGGAATGATTTGTGCCAGATGAAGGGCATTGCAGTCTTTTTGGTGATCAAGGTGGCCCTCCTTGAGGTTCTGCGCCGTTGGCCGTCAGTCCATAGAGTTTGGTCGGATATTGTTCCCCGTGCAGTTTGACAGTCGTGATGTCTCTGTGGCTGACAAGGCTACAAAAAAGGTTAACTTTGCTGTGTCGAAGTTTGTGTTAGCTAAAGTGGGCTCAGCAGTTCGTCACCCTTTGCTAGTGCGGGTTAGCGCCCAGTACTTTGCCAGCGATGGGGTCCACCTATCTAACGGGTTTAGCGGTATTATTGGGGGATATTTTTTCATGTTTAGCTTAGATTAGCGGACACTTAGGTCGGTCTTCATTGGGTTTAATGCGGCGGCTCTTAGAGCCCATCAAGTTTGTCTCTTAGAGCCTGGCGGTGGAGGTAGGGTCACTTGTGGCATGAGAGGGTGTTGGGAGGCACTGCCCCTGGAATAGACGGCGAGTGTGTCCTGCCTTTGGGGGGGGGACAATTTGGGCACTTCACATCATCGGGGTGTCCGCACCGGCCAGATAAGGGGTGGTGAGACTTCCCAGCATTAGGTTGTGCCTTAGTCAGATGGGAGGTCTCAGTCGTCACCATGTTAATATCGGTCAGTTGGGGCGTTTAAGTCGCCGCCATTTTGATGTGACTAGAGCTGGACATTATTGCCTGCCCTTTACGAAGAGGGGTCACACCACGTAATAAATATACATATGACCTTTAAATCTAAATGCTTTGGTATCCGTGTCTGTGTCAGCGTGAGTTATTTTTTGAGTTAAGCTAGCTTAAAGTGTGTGTTAAGGTTCAAACCGAATAAATGTATAGACGCCTTAGATTAAGCGAGGGCTGCCTAAGCCAGAGCGTACTTAAGAGGCTTACATTTGTGGGTTTGCAGGAAGGAGATAATGACTGCTAGTTGTTTAAAGTTGGTTTCAGTTTTGTGGTTAGCCTATGGGTGAACTTAGGCATACCTCCCAACATGACCCTCTTCAGGAGGGACACATTGCACTGTTTCTGGACTTCCCTCATAATGTATAATTGCCATTACCTGTTTCACACAGGTTAATTGACTAGAAAGGTGCTTCAATACAGGTAATGGCAATCATTAATTAAGGGAGAAATCCAGAAACAGAGCAATGTGTCCCTCCTGGAGAGGGTCATGTTGGGAGGTATGACTTAGGGGTGTGAGCTTAGGAGAGGGGTATATAGGCAGGTCCTTACAGGAAGTACTTCCTCTTGCAGAAGTTTCTTTCAGCCCCACCCATTCTCCCTTGCCTTAAGACATTTCAATTTATAGTCAATTATTTGGTACATTTGGCATTCTCAGAACTCAGGCGGTAGGGAGTCACCGTCCAGTGGTCACTTGTGGCATGAGAGGGCGTTGGGAGGCACTGCCCCTGGAATAGACGGCGGGTGTGTCCTGCCTTTGCGGGGGGACAATGGGACATCTCAGTCGTCACCATGTTAATATCGGTCAGTTGGGCGTTTAAGTTGCTGTCATTTTGATGTGACTAGAGTGGACATTACGTGGCGCCTTATTGCCAGCCCTGGGTCATACCATGGCCGAACTGGGACCAGAAATTCGCCTGGGCATTTTGAGCACACAGGCCCACCCATAGTAGGTGGGACCTTTGCGCGGTGAAGCCGCACAGCAAAAGGGGTGTGGTCTCATGGGAAGGAGGCATGGCATCAGAAAAAGGAGGCATTACACATTATGGGACACACCGTAATGCCCATTACACATTATGGAACACACCGTAATGCCCATTACAGAATATGACACAATTTGGACCCAACAGGCTGTTCCCCTTGTATAATAACAGGATACAACAGGCTGCTCCCCCCATATAATGAGAGAACACCAAAGGCTACTCCACCTATATAATAACAGAAAACCACAGGCTGCACCCCTGCACAATAACAGAACACCACAGGCTACCCCCCCTGCACAATAACTGGACACCACTGACTGCTCCCCTGCACAATAACTGGACACCACAGGCTGCTCCCCCTGCACAATAACAGAACACCACAGGCTCCTCCCCCTGCACAATAACTGGACACCACAAGCTGCTCAACCTGCACAATAAATGGACACCACAGGCTGCTCCCCCTGCACAATAACTGGACACCACAGGCTGCTCCCCCTGCACAATAACTGGACACCACAGGCTGCTCCCCCTGGATAATAACAGGACTGAGGAGTCAGGACACCACAGGCTTCTCTTAGAGAAGTTCTCTGGGTGAAGCCTGTGGTTTCCTGACTACTCAGTCCTGTTTTCCCCATGTACATATGCTACTTGAGGCTGTGTGAAGCTCATTTCGCCGCTGTTGCCGCTGGATGGACACACACCAGCTAGCAACAGGAAGTAGGGTGCCATGTGATCGTCACAGGCAGGCTGCGCTGCTTCCTGCCTTCTCCTCTGGCCCCTCATCCCGCCCACAGCACCGCCCTCTGTAGCGGCCTCCTGCACTGTTTAGACAGGTCCTCGGTGCAGGAGGCCGGCGGCCATATTCTTAAAGCTGCGGCCAGCCATTCAAGGGAGGAGATGGCTAATATTCATGCAGCGGCCAGCGGGACTCAAACTCGTCCCACCTGGCCATCGGCCCTTCTGGCATTTGCCAGAAGTGCCAGATCGCCAGTCCGGCCCTGGGTCATACCACCTAATAAATATACATATTAAATCTAAATGCTTTGGTGTCCGTGTCTTTATTGTGTCAGTGTGAGTTATTTTTAGTTACGCTAGCTTAAAGTGTGTGTTAAGGTTCAAGCCGAATAAATGTATAGACCCCTTATGAAAAATTCCTACCTGACCCTCTCCATGAGGGAGAAAATGCTCTGTTCCTGGACTTCCCTGGTAATGTATGATTGCCATCACCTGTGAGGGGCTAGGTAGGTGATAAGAAAGGTGTTTCACCACAGGTGATGGCAATCATACATTACCAGGGAAGTCCAGGAACAGAACATTTTCTCCCTCATGGAGAGGGTCAGGTAGGCAACCATGCATAAGTAACATCTAATAGAAAATAAAATATGTGCCGCTGATGAAGGGATTCGGGTGTGCTGCATTGTATGCATCGGCAGTCGCTGTTCAAATTACCCCTGTGGACAAGGCAAATTATAATTTTATGGGAATGGCCCCCACAATGTAGTTGTCCCAGGGCTCCCATAAGCCTTAATCATTTAATACTAACTGAACAATGAAGACTAACTCAGAACCAGTATACCAGGATCTGTGATATTGTATGTCAGTTCTTTGCTAATCATTTGTCTTACCGTGAAACCAATGCCAACTGTAGACGTAAAAGATCCTGGGATAAATTTGCCCTGGTCAAATTGTACAAGCAGCGAAGTCTTCCCCACAGAGCTGTCTCCTACCAGAATAGTCTAAATGAAGGTAAAGAAAAAACATTGAAACACATTATTTAAAATATTGGCCTTTATTCAGATCTGACCGCAGTACACATTTGTTTGGAAAATGGGCAAAACCATGTGCACTGCAGGTGGGGCAGATATAACGTGCAGTGTGAGTTAAGGTGCCCATACACGTTGCGATTATCGCATTCGTTTTGTACTTTTAAAGTACAAAATGCATCTCATGTGCAATAATCACACCGTGTACCTTCGGGGATGCGGTGTTCGTCCCCGCAGGATACAATATTGTAAAGGACAAAAAGTATCTGCAGGCAGTACTTTTTGTGCTTCATTGCATTGCATCGCATCAGTACAGGAGTACATGCCAGAGGCAGAACTCTGGGAGGCAATGGAGTCATCTGCCACCGGGCTCCTGCTCCCAAGGGGGCACCTCCCCTTCCCCTGCAAGTTTAAATCAGTTATTTAAAAGCTAATGATATTTCTTTTTGAGTTTGTTTTTGAGTTCTGAAATACATATCTATCTATTTTTATATCTATCTATCTAAATTTCTGTACAGAAATATATATTTTATATAAGGTTATATAGGGTTGTGTGTATTTGGGGGGGCACCAATATATATCTTGCCTCCGGGCAACTGGAACAAACTTACGCCACTGGTACATGCGATACGGGATGCGGTCATTTGGTCTACTGCATTATGGTAGAAAGTCATTAGGTCGAATCCATTAGGTCGACATGCTAAAAGGTCGACATGACTCTAGGTCGACATGGGAAAAGGTCGACATGATTCTAGGTCGAAAGGTCATTAGTTCGACAGGTCATTAGTTCGACAAGGTCATTAGTTCGACATTGTCTATGTCGACATTCACAAGGTCGACATGGGGTTTTTCACTGTTTTTTGAGCCAACATGTGCCGACAGGCGGTATTTCATGCCCTACCATCCACTAGGGCGTGGTGGGAGAATAAAATAGTGTGCCGAGCGTAGCGAGGCACCGTGCCCGACGCATAGCGAGCGCAGCGAGCGATGCGAGGGGATGCAGTGCACTTTAAACTGTGTCCATGTCGACTGTGTTGACATTCAGGTAAAAAAACTGTGAAAAACCCCATGTCGACCTTGTGAATGTCGACATAGACAATGTCGAACTAATGACCTTGTCGAACTAATGACCTGTCGAACTAATGACCTTTCGACCTAGAATCATGTCGACCTTTTCCCATGTCGACCTAGAGTCATGTCGACCTTTTAGCATGTCGACCTAATGGATTCGACCTAATGACTTTCTACCATAATGCAATAGACCAAATGATCCCAACCCTGCGATACAATGCGATGTCCATTAGTAGCTATCAACTTTAAAAAAAAATTGGATCGCATCGCATCCCCCTACAAGTGCCAGAATCGTACAGCACATTTTAAAGTACAAAACGTACAGCCCCATATCTGAACGTGTATGGGCACCTTTATTTTGTTTCTGTGCAGGGTAAATACTGGCTGCATTATTTTTACACTGCAATTTAGATTTCAGTATCAACAGACCCCACCCAAATTTAACTAGCTCTGCACTTGTTACATCTGCCCCACCTGCAGTGCACATGGTTTTGCCAATATTCCAGACAAATTTGTACTGAAATCAGATCTGAATAAGGGCCATTACGTATAACTGAATATAATTGCAAATAAAAAATTATTTAATAAATAAATAAAACCTGTTACCAGTGGCTCCATTACAATTAGAGGAACCTTAGTGGTAACATAGAAGACACCTAAAACACAGAATAATTAGCATATCGTAACTTATCCATGGCCAGATGTACTAAGGCTTGAAAAACGGTAAAGAGGAGAGTGATAAACCATAAACCAACAAGCTCATTTTATTTTATGGTGTCCAGATGGCTAACAGACAATGTCTATATCCACACAGGGCCGGCTCTACCATTAGGCAGCTTCAGGCATCTGCCTAGGGTGCCAGGATGTGTGTGTGTGTGTGGGGTGGGGGGGGGGGCACCACCAAGTCGGCAAATCAAAAATTCAAGGATGTCTATGAGGATCCTTGTACATAATGCAGGTGGCGACTGTGGAACTTTTAAGATCTCACACCGCCATACTTTTCCCTTTCCCTTCTGAGGGCCTCCAGGGAAAGCAGGGGACTTGCCCATCTTCCTGGGGCGGCTGGGGGGACCATGTGATTTTTTTTTTGGGGGGGGGGGGGAGTTGGTTGAAGTTTTGCCTAGGGTGCTGAGTAGCCTTAGACAGGCCCTGTATTCACAGACAATAGGGCTACATAATATGGTCTAGGGTGGCCAATCCTGGGATTGGGATCGGTAGGATCACAGGATTTGGCCCCTAAAACGCTGGGATTTCAATCCCGGGATTTTGGGATTAGACTGTGCATGTGCAGTCTAATGCTGGGCAGCGTCTGAACACTAGCGGCTCTGCACAGCGTGACGACGTCAGTGGTCACGCTCTGCAGGCGGGCACCCCACCTCCCCTGCAAGTTTGAATCAGTTAATTGAAAGCCATTAATATCACTTATGTGGCTGACTCCCCCCTCCTGACATCATTTTTGCAAGTGTCACACCCTGTATTAGAACCTATGACCTTACTGATTGAGCTATTTGGGGGGCACCAATATTCAACTTGCCTCCGGGCAAACTTACGCCACTGCCATTGTCATATCACTACATACCTGTGTCATCCATATATGTTTTGGACTTTATTTGCCTGTAGTGTTACAGAGAGTAATAATGAAATAGGCATGGTGTGGCTGAAAGACTGTTTATATGGAGTACCAATTGATGATGGTTGACATGCCTGATTGTCGGTGTTATATACACTAATTGGGCAGTGCTATACACACCCCTGTGACAGTGCACACCCTAATAAAATGAGCTGTGCCCGCCTATGATCACCAATCACATATTTTGGCAAGTATGTTTTTATTATCACTCTCTACTTTATTAGTTTTCCATTATGGCTACTAGTGAGCATCATTAAGTGCTGCCAAACATGGGTTCATATGATCTATATTGGATGCATTTCATGTTATTCAGAAATGTTCTAAGTGGAAAGATAATCTAATTATTCAAAATATTTTCATACTCATTAATTCTTGTGTTATTTGTTTTGTTTCCCCCCAGGAGTGACTCATTGCAGTGGCTTGGTGATAATGCCTCCGCTTTCACTGAAGATATATTTTTGGTCATCTGGGATATTGCACAGTGTGTATTTGCTATATTGTTTGACCTGGAGTTCAAGGGATATCATATCATTCATACATCATATAGGCCATTATTCTGATTCATTCAGTCCCCGGTATGTTTGCACCGGGGACCGATGTTTTTGTCCTGCTCATGCGCATAATCGCTTATGGTTATGTGCAGGGCTTCTGTGCGGGCACCTTCGCCGACTAACATAGTCCGTGTGGCACTCACACAGTGGGGGGCGGGATTGATAGGCAGGCAGTGGATGTTCAAAAACTCTGGGTGTTCCCAGGAAACCGCTGGGTGTCCTCATGCAAACGCAGGTGGTTCCCTGCATGCCGGGGGAGGAAGGCGGACGTCAGAGGAAGTGAGATGCTCGCCCAATCTTCAGACTAGGATGCGGCAAGGCTAATCCAGCAGACACTGACTTAGATTTGCGAGCATTGTAGAAATCATTCGATGGTCAGTGACCATTGAATGATATCGGGCCCGCATACTAATGTGAATGGATGTTTATGCAAAACATCCATTCGCAGTGCTGCGGTCATATTCGCTGTTCGGCGGGGGGGGGGGTATTACGTGGCTCGCTTAGCAACAAAATACCACTGTTTAGCGAGTCAACCAGAATGACCCTCCCCCCCCCATAGTGTGTACCCAGCCAGTAGCGCACGCAGGGGGGGGGGGGTTCTGAGTACCCAGAAACCCCCCTAGGAGTCTAAGGGCCCTAGGCTGAAAGCTAAGGGTCCCCTCTTTCCTTGGGTACAAGAATTTTAAAAATCGGCCCTTGGGAACCAGAGATATCTGACTTCAAAGCAGTGGTCCCCATCCAAGACTGTTAATTGCTCTTCCCAGTCAGATATTTCAGGTTCTGTCTGACTTAGAGTTTTTTTGAGAGTATATTCCAAAAGATGAGACTCTCTCCCTTTGATAGACACTAGTAGCTTGTCTCTACTGTTCCCAGAACCAGAGATATCAGCCTTCCAGCAGCTGGTTACTGCTCCAGCTCCACACACCTGGTATGTAGTTTTATATACTCATTGGCAGATTGCTCTGCCTCCTGAACTCTGATCCCCTAGTCCCCAGTACCATTTGGTAGGTGGAATTCTCTAGTTTTTAATTCCATTAAAATCTAAGAAATCTATTTATGGAAACTGGAGATATCTGCGGTCAAGCAAGTGTCCCCCCACCAGAAAATTATGAATAATAAGCCCACTCCACTATACACCCCTCCTCTGCATATTAAACATCCTCTACCACCCTGGAAGTTATGTATCAGGGCCCCTTCATTCAGCCCAATGCCCCCTTCTACCACCCCATCTCCCACCATCTGTGCAGTAAAGGGGTAATTAGTGGAAATTACTGATCCAGGCCCTATATGCTGAGCGGTTGATATAATACCCCCTACCACCCGCGGGACATCAAAGCTTCCCCCACCCCTACCGCTGGAGGATCGGTAGGGGCCTCAATACATTGCTATGCCCAGAGGTCTACACTGATGTTAATGCCCCTGTATGTATATATATATATATATGTATGTATATATATATATATATATATATATATTTTTATTATTATTATTTATATACATTTGGTCTATCTATAATACTTTAACTGACCCGGCATATACTGGGTCACCTAAGTGTCCATCTCCGTGCTTTGCTCCGCCCCTCTGGAAACCCCCTTCTGAAAATCCTGCGTTTGCCACTGCCAGCTTATCCATCATTTTGTTGTAATTCACAAACACTATTTTGTCTACTCCATAAAAGGTGCGTACACACTGGGCAATATTTTAAATGATATGTATGATAGCAACCAGTCAGAACGACATTTTGTGCATATTGCCCAGTGTATACGCAATGTGCATTCAGGGCTGACAGGAGACATTGCTAGTAAGGACCATGCTGCAGAATGCTTGTCGTGGATGGCATTAGCAAGTGTGTGTGCGCACACACTGGGTTGCCGTCGCGTGTTATGTAGCTTCATACACACATTGCTAAGTGTGTACCCAGGTTAAGATTTTAGGTGTGGTTCACAAATTGGTAATTACACAATTTAAGACTACTTTAGAACAGGTGCACATTGACAGAGTCACATATGTGCAAAAATATAGACAATTGCACGAATACACAACTAACAGGAAAGTTATACTGCCTGACTGGGGCACTCTTGCCTGCACAAGCACATGCTGTACAATGTAGCATATACAGTATATATATATATATATATATATATATATATATATATATATATATATATATATATATATATATATATATATATATATATAAATAAATTTAAAAAAAAAAAACGTTATCAAGTGTTCCACAGACCAGAAAGGAGAAAAAAGATGATCATATAATTGTTGCTGCTTACTAATTATAACATGATGTTAAATAAAATGCCATATCATAAAAAAGATGAATTCACATTATCTCACGCAACATTCAGAAAATTCCCTTTTCTCATATACACAAATGCTTATGTCATACACACCTTGTGCTGCAGGTCCTCATTGTAACTGGGGAACTGTGTTTCCGCTGACTGCTTCTCCATTGTGTTGCTGTCTGCTCTAGTTCACCTATCTTGTAATTACAGTAGAACGGGAGTTTACACTGTTCTCTCAAGGCCCATTATAAATAGACACAGGTCACGTGCATTTATGTACTACACTTGTATCTCCAGCAAAGTCTCTGTCTTTTTGTTAGACGTAGGAGGTAGATGTCATAGGAATGGCTGCTATCATCATCTGACTGTTATATAAACTCAGCTTTGCCAGGAAAGGGGGAGGCAATAGAGATTGCAATACAGAATCTTCATGCATCCAAAATTGATGGTTTTCTTATGCAATACACTGTATTTGTAGGATATTTGACTGTTCTTGACTGTTCTGATAGTTCACTATACATTTCTTTATTTTGTTAATGTCACATTACCTTCCCTTTTTCAAAACATGCCCTCCTTTGCTTCTTAGATTTATACAAGTAGATACGGATTGTCATCTCGATGCCACTTAACTCCTGTTATGCCTAGTGTGCATACAGCCAGTTACAGTCATTCTCAAGTGGTTTCTATTGGTTCACAGCACACATAAAATTTCACTAAATGTTCTATAGAATTCTTGGTACTTCCGAGGTGTTCCTGACTGTAAGAAGCAAAATTTGTATTACTAGTTAAAAGCCCGCCAAAATGACGGCTTCTGCAATGTATGGTCATTTTGAACTGTGACAGTTTTTACTTTCACTTTGCACTGTGACATGATTTAGCCAACACACTCTCCACCTCACTTCAGTCCCTAGCTGCTCCCACCTCCAATCTTTGGGCCTTATTCTGGCTCATTCTTTTGGATACGTGTACGCACGCATCCGATCGATTGAACCACACACACGGTGAGCCAAGTCACGCCTACTAGGCCACCAGTTCTGTTCGGATGGACCAACACAGGGAGTGGCGAACGAATGCACGTACGCTCCCGTGTGCGTACGGCTTTTACAGTGTCCGGACCGACTTCCATCATAACCGCCAGCGTGCAGACGGCCGGACAACCAGCCGAACACCCTCTGATAATTTTTTTAACGCCACAACACGATTCCGCATGGAACTCAAGCTCTAACCCATTCCCCAAAAACCCAAAGTGTATGTTGCTTATTGCCTTCAATTAACTAATAGTCTACCTCAATTGCAATTAAAATGAACCCTTACTACATGTCTGAGAGCCGCGGCTGTGTGGATTTAGGGGTAGATGTATGAAGCAGTGATAAGGGAGGTGAAGTGATCCAGAGGAGAAGTGGCCCAATAATACAGCTGCTCTGTATTATTTTATATTATGCAAATTAGAAATGTTACTTCAGTGCTGAATGGTCGCCATGGGCCACTTCTTCTCTGACTCACTTTTCCTCAGTTATTACTGCTTCATACATCTGCCCCTAAGTGGTAAATCCATCACCATCAGCTGCCTGCAAATTCCACAAGCATCCCCAGCCTCCTCCAGATACATATAGTATCACCTCTGCTTCCGGTTTGGTTCCATAGCTTGTCGCGCAAATCCTGGAACTGTGGCATCTGGCTGGGCAAACAGAAGAATTAGGCTGACAGGGTGGGCTGGCCACACAGTGATAGGATGGGAATGGCCCACCGGAGATTCACCCGGCGTCCCGGCAGGCCAATCCGCCGATGGTCTGCGGCACCAGTGTTATGCCGCTGGGCAGCGCATCGCGGCACACCAGACCGCCGCTGATGGCACACTAGTGTGCCGCGGCACATCGGTTGGTAACCACTAGTTTATAGTGAAATACTGAAAACATGGGTAGAAAGCCTTCTATGGATGGTGTAAGTGAGTGTCAGCATTCACCAATGTCCTGTATTGGCAACAAAATGTCATTGATAAGTGAAGGTATTGTCAGGCACATATTCTGTAACAAATGTTTTATATGTAAATCCATGAGAAGACAGATGTGTGTAATGTGCTGAGAGTAGGGTTGCCACTTCAGGCATCGTCGAATCCTGGAGATTGCCCCCTCCCCCATGAAAAGGTGGGTGTGACCTCATAAAATGGGCGTGATCCTGTCAGAAAAGTGGGCGTTGTCTCTGTAACACATTGCTTGATTTTATATATATATATATATATATATATATATATATATATATATATATATATATATATATATATATATATATATAGACGTAGTGATGACAGGCACTCTCTCAATAACAACTGGTCCAAAATAAATAAATGACGCTACAACAGTAGGTATTGTCAATACCTACTGTTGTAGCGTCATTTATTTATTTTGGACCAGTTGTTATTGAGAGAGTGCCTGTCATCACTACGTCTATACTTATCCCTGAAGGGAAACAGTGCACCTTTCCAAGCTGCTTTTCTCTACCTTGAGTGCCGGGCATTGCAAGCCTTTATATATATATATATATATATATATATATAAAAGGATTTGTAATCGGCACTCCAGGGAGAGTATGCAATAACTGCCTTTGTGCCTTGATATGTGCTCCCGCACAAAGTACAGCATAGACAGAGAATATATATGAGTGCCGGCTATTCTCTATCTATGCTAAATATATATATATATATATATAATCAGAACAGCCCCTACCTGAGACGCTGGCGGCCAGCTCGCAGTCACTGCAGGCCAGGGTCTCCTCCTCTTCCTCCCCCTCAGGTCATCATCCTTCCTGAGCCTCCCGCTTCAGGGAGAGCTCATCCATCTCCCCAAACAGCCTCCAGCAGCAGGATGGGTGGTGGGGCTGCCAGCAGAGGGCAAGCACGCCAGCCAGGGGAGCCAGCAGAAGCTGCTGGCGGCTACAATAATGGGGTGCCTATACGGTGGCAGATGGTACAGCCAGGGAGCCTCAGCGCTGCTATGAAAACTTCCAGCGCCTTTGCTTGTGTGCTGCCAGATGACCCCCCCCCCCCGCCCCCACCCCAGGCCGCAACCCGGAACTTGCCGCCAGCAACCAGCAGGCCGGACAGTGGCAGCGCTATACAGAGGGAGGCTGCGGAGGCTTTTCCAGTCATCCGGATTCCGGGAGAATCCCAGAATCCGGGAGACTGGAAAAGCCTCCTGGAGGGTTGTCACCAAATCAGGGAGAATCTTTGGAATCAGGGAGAGGTGGCAACCCTAGCTGAGATCATAATGGTTGTGTGTGCATGGAAGTATGTTAGTTGAAACATGTCGACCTTTTTATAATTGTGTGTAGTATTGGCCTAAGATGGCAAAAGAACTTGTGTGTTAAGGTTTGAGTATGCCCATATTAGAAGATGGTCATTTAAAAATAAATATGAATAGTGGTGCATAATGCATTTCTGTGTTAAAGCAGTGAAATATACAAGCAATAGGAAGGCACGCAGAGTAGTGTGAAAGGTTAAACTTGTAAAGTATGCTTCCTGTGTTGTTGGCATGTAGGTAAATAATTGATAAATGAGAGAAAGCTGTGTGCTGCTGGGGCGTGTATTGCGTGCAGCTGAACTTTTTTAGCCATTGTGCATGTTGATTGCCCATGCGAATGCGGGCCTGATCATGCGGTTGGTGATTGGCTGGTCAACGAAGCTTGAGACTTGCCTTTTTCTTAAGAGTGTTTGGTACTTGTGTATTATCACGGCGCCCACGATGTTCATCGTACTGCATCTCATTGGCGTTGATAGTGGGGGTGCATTTAACATTGTAAGCACCCTGATGGGTGCTTGTACAATTAAAAATCGCATCACATCGCATTGCATGCCATTTGCTGGCATGCGATGCTATGCGATATTAAATTGTACATTCCGGGTCATTTAACGCGAATATCGCATCGCATACCATCTCATGCAATATAGCGGCATGTGATGCATGCGATGCGATGCAATTTTAAATTGTACAAGCACCTGATGGGTGCTTAAAATGTTGAATGCACCCCCATTGTCAATGCCACCCGCACTATCAACGCCAACCCGAAGCGTGGCGAGCGCAGCGGCGGTATGCATCGTCTGCCCTTTTCATATCCCCACTATCCACATCGGCGTGGAGTTGTTTTTAGATAGTGTGCACTGAGCCCGAAGCGTGGTGGGGACGCGGAATACATGTAAAGTAATCGGCGTCCGCTCGCCACGTTTCGGGCTCGGTGGCTCACTGCACTCGCCAAACTATCTAGAATCAACTCCACACCGACGTGGATAGTGGGGGTATGAAAAGGTTGGAGGACTCGTACCGCCGCCGCTCGCCACGCTTCGGGTTGGCGTTGATAGTGGGGGTCGCGTTGACAATGGGATGTGAACGGTATGCATGCGCAGTGAGCTGAAAAACGCGATCCGTCCAAATTCTTATCCGTCGGACTCAATTAGAATAAGGGCCTTTGTCTTCATGGCTCTCTCTCTCCATATCCAGCAAGTTTGAAAAAGTTCAGTGTCCCTCCAAAAATTGCTTTCAGTAATCTGGTCTGTCAAGTGGCCTCTTGTGGTCAGTGGCGGTACTTCACCACTATCCACCGCTGCCCCACTTCCCCGGCTGCAGGCTTGGGTGCATGCACCAAGGGAACAGTCTGTTTGCCGTGGCCGCACACATGCACAGAAATTACCCTGTGCATACGTCCACCATTGGTCCCCGTGCAAATGTTCTGGTCTGTGCGAACGGACCAGAATAACACCCCCTTCTCTGTCTAGGTCACAACCTCTAGGGTGAGATGCTGTCATTAATGCTGAAGTCTCTTTTCCATGACTTGATCAGAAGCTGTATCAGTAAATATTGTTAAGACCATGTCAACTGAGTTCTCCTGTGGTAGTCTATACTTCAATGTTTCTCAGCATAGTTATTTGGAGTTTGAGCATCTGTGTACTTATCCAAATAGCCTAATTGCTGACTATTTGGGGGAAATTTACTAAGATGGGAGTTCTGTTTCACATGGGATGTTGCTAGGGGCAACCAAGCAGCATCTACTTATTTATTTAATAGTCAGGATCTGATTGGTTACCTATAGCAACATCCCATGTGAAATGGAACTCCCATCTTAGTAAATTTCCCCATTAAGGTGCCCACACACTAGAAGGATTTTTTTTGCCGATCGGCCAATTTCCAACCAATCAGACAATTTTTACCGTAAATTCGGTCGCAAATTGGCCGATCTCGTTTGGTTGTGGCTCTTTTGCTAAATCTTCTGTTCTTACATGCTGCATGAAAGTTCAGAAGATTTAGCAAAAGATCCATAGAAACTCACATTTGATATTTAGATAAATCTTTGGTAAAGATGTGTGCTTGCTTGAAATCTTTTGTCCAGTAAGGACAAAGATTTGAAGGCTAATTTATGCGCACATCTTAAGATCGCAGATCTTTCTAGTCTGTGGGTACCTTTAGCGTCTGCCTGTGTCCTTTCTGCTTTTCTCTTGGCAGCTTCTTTGTTCATGATAAATGCACCCAGCATACAATGCCCTTGACCAGAGGTAAACAGACCAGAGGTAAACAGATCTCCCTTTTGGGGAGAGCTGAGGTAAACAGATCTCCCTTTTGGGGAGAGCTGAGGTCCCCCGAAGGTGACCCCGAGCCCCAAGGCGGATTGAAACCTACTGAGGGTTCCTCCAAACTTCGGTGTGGATTACCCACCAACCTAAGCCTTCCGGGGGTTGAGGGAAGAGGGTCTCTAAGCTTCGGCGAAGAGGACCCACCGATCCCTATTTTCCCCTCTTCGGCCTCATGGCTGAGAGGGGATAGGGGAGTAACGAGGCCCTTCTCCTTTGGGAGAGGGTCCATAAGTACGTACGCCCCCTATGCATGATTTAGGTCACTGCACTGCGTGAAGGGAGCACACTCGGGCTTCCTGAGTTTCTTCAAACCCATTTTGTTTCTGTGTAGGGAAAATACTGGCTGCTTTATTTTTACACTGCAATATAGATCTCACTTTGAAGTAAAACCCCACCCAATTCTAATTCTCACTGCACATTTTACATCTGCCCTCCCCCTTCTGCAGTGCACATGTTTTTTTCCATTTGAGAAGGAATTTGCCTTTGCGAGTGAACCAGAATAAGAGCCAAACAAACGATATAGTGCATACACACTGTGCCATCTTGCAAAAGATATTGTCAGTGGCCACAGATCTTCATGCATGGGACTGAGCATCAGGTCAGACGGGATGTCTACATGTGCGATTTGGGCCGATTTGGGCCAATTTCACAGCCTGATTCATCCGAATCAGGAGAAATTGTGCCCAAATCGCATAATGTATGGTGGCCTTACGTTTAGAAGATTTAGCGGGAGGGCACATCCAATCAAGAACGGCCAAAACATCATTCTAGTGTGTGGGCACCTTTACTAAAATCGTCACTGATCAGCTCCTGTTGTCATAAGGTGCCCACACACTAGAACGATTTATTTGCCAATTGGCCGATTTCCAACCGAAAAATTATCGGTCGATATCGATTGGATGCATGCTCTCCTGGATCTTTTGCTAAATGCGATCCTAAGCGAAATCTTTGGTGAAATCTTTTGTCCAGGCTGGCAAGCTGTTGCCAATGTTTTAAAAATGGAGGTGATTGCTTAGTAGTTTATCTCTGTCCCACACATCACTAACTATACCCTGCTTTGTCCTGCACTGCCACCGCCAATATAGTGCAGTGTTTAGGGGGCTTTAAGGTGCATACACAAAGGGGCGCTACCCACTCAGCACAGCATGAAAACCAGGTAGGCGCCGGACCTAAGAGGCGCTACCCCCTCCACTGACACTAGTGCTGCTGAGTGTCACCCTCCTGTAGGGATGGCCATCGACCATCGATGATTTGAAATCATTGATGGTTCATGGCTGATGTTGAATACTTTTGCCATCGATGGGGGAGAACCAGATGGTTTCCCTCCATCGATGGAACAGCAAAACGTTGCTTTTTTTTTTTCAAAGTGCTGGGACACGGAGCATAGCTCCGCCCCTGACACCCGCGAAGCCCCGCCCCCCATGTTATGACTGGCCCACAGGCCTATCAATCAAACACAATGGCTAAATATGTAAAAATATCGATGGTCAGCCAATGCATAGTTTATCACTATCGATGGCCAGTTGCAGAATTGCCATCGATAACAATCATCAATGGCAAATGCAACGATGGCCATCCCTACCCTCCTGCCTGCACACTCACTGTTTCTCACTCGGCGGCTCTTCAGTCAGTCACTGCACAGTGAAGACTACAGAGCGCTGAGCCTAGGACACAGAGGGGGTGTGCCAGTCAAATGATTTCTCCAGTGCTCACAGTTCAGAGACACCTATATGGTGTTTTTAAACTGTGGGCGCTCTATGCGAAGACAGGGTGAGCAGCTGACATCCGCTGACATCACGCTCGTCACGGACTCATTAGCATGAGAACGCCCATGAAATGCTGGGCATTCCCATATGCTAATGGTACTGCTCGGAGCCCCCGCCCTTTTCCAAATCCCGCTCGCTGTGTAGCGTGCGTGCACCCGGCATCTGCACGCACCCTGCGTCTGCACATGCGCAGAAAAGCATCTGCACATGCGCAGAAATGTGAACACAGAAATGTGAAGACGCACACCATCAGTTTCCCTTACACACGGGGGACAGAAGTGATTAGAATAAGATCCTATGTGTATGGGGAACTACTCTGGACATTGTGGTTTATTCTATTTCACTCGCAAAGGCACAATCACTCTCTAATGGACAAAACCATATACACAGCAGGTGGTGCTAATGTAACGTGTGCAGAGAGAGTTAAGGCCCCCATACACTAGGGCGACTTGTCCTTAGGACAAGTCGCCCCCGACTTCCCCCTGAGCTTCCCCGGCTGCTCCCCGGGGGAGCTTGATTAGATTGGCACTTGATGTGCCATTTTTTACATGTGATAAATCGTCTCGATTTATCACATGTAAAAAACCCGGGGAGCAGGGGGGGGGTGGCTAAGAGGTGGGAGCTGGTGGGAGCAGGGGGGCTGGGGACGCTGCGGGGGACACGTCTGTGTCCCCCGCTGCTGGGGACGCTGCGGGGGACAGCGTCTGTGCGGCTAGAAGGTAGAGGGAGCAGGGGGGGCTGGAGACGCTGCGGGGGACACAGGCTGCATAGAGCCGGGCAGGGGGAGCCGGCCGGGAGCTGTCAGTAATGAATTAAAAAAAAAAGCCCATACAATGAATGGGCAGCCTGTGATTGGCTGCTGAGCGCTCTCTCAGCCAATTGCTGACTGGCTGAGAGAGCGCTCAGCCAATCACAGGCCGCCCATTCATTGTATGGGCTTTTTTTTTTTTAATTCATTACTGACAGCTCCCGGCCGGCTCCCCCTGCGCGGCTCTATGCCGCCTGTGTCCCCCGCAGCGTCTCCAGCCCCCCCTGCTCCCTCTACCTTCTAGCCGCACAGACGCTGTCCCCCGCAGCGTCCCCAGCAGCGGGGGACACGCAGCGTCCCCAGCCCCCCCCTGCTCCCTCCACCGCCGCGCCGCCCCACTAGGTCCCAAGTCGGGTGGTCGGACGTGCAGCAGGTCCGACCACCCGACGCAGATCCGATGCGCACGGGACCGCGCATCGGATCTGAGGGGACATCAAAACTAGCCGATTTTGGTCCGATTTCGGCCAGATCCGACTGATCTGGCTGAAATCTGACCAAAATCGGCTAGTGTATGGGGGCCTTTAGACTTGGGTGTTTGATTGTTTCTGTGCAGGGTAAATACTGTCTGCTTTATTACACTGCAATATAGATATCAGTTTGAAGTACACCCCCAACCAAATCTAATTCTCTCTGCAAATGTTACATCTGCCCCACCTGCAGTGCATATAGGTTTGTCCATTAGAGAGTGATTGTGTCTGTGCGAGAGAACTAGAAAAACCCCCATTATGTGTATGGGGAACTACTTTGTGTATTATATGTATGGGGCACTATTTTGGGCATTGTGTAAGTGCAACTACTCAGCAATTATGTTTAAGGGGCCGCTTCTGTGGTCATTATGTGTAAGCAGCATTACTGTGGGCATTATATGTAAAAGGAACTCTTACTGTTGGCACTACTGTGTAGCATAATGTGTATAAGGGGTACTACTGTCTGAAGTAACATAAATAATGTGCTGTACTGTGTGCCGTATTATGAATAAGGGACACTAGTGTGTGGTGTAATGTAAATAAGTAACACTACATGCAGTGTAATATGAATAAGATCATACCTCCCAACAGTCCCCAAAACCGCGGGAATGTCCCGGTTTTCGGGGACATTCTCGTGTCCCTCCCGCGGCCGGCAGTGTCCCGCGGCGAGGGGGGGGGGGCTGTTGGGAGTCCCCCTGTCGGCTGGTGAGCAGCGGGGAATAAACGCACAGTGGCCCTTATTCTGATCTAATCGCAGTACAAATTTCTTCTCAAAATGGGCAAAACCATGTGCCCTCCAGGTGGGGCAGATTTAACATGTGCAGAGAGAGTTAGATTTGGGTGAGTTATTTTGTTTCTGTGCAGGGTAAATACTGGCTGTATTATTTTTACACTGCAATTTAGATTTCAGTTTCAAAACACCCCACCCAAATGTAACTCTCTCTGCGCTTGTTACATCTGCCCCACTTGCAGTGCACATGGTTTTGCCCATTTTGAGAACAAATTTGTACTTTCGATCAGTTCTGAATAAGGGCCAGTGTCTATTCCCGCAGTCAGGGGTGACTTCAGCATGAGAGATTGTCTGAGCTGAAGTGGCTGAGCCATCTGTTGATATTTTGCTGAGGCAATTGAAATCTAATAGTGTGTACACACGGTTCGATATGGCTTCCGATGTTGACGATATCGTCAACATCGGAAGCCATATCGCATACATATCGCATACTGATTGTATGCATTGTAAGGGCTTCCTAGCCCGATGCGCGCTCCTGTTTAAGGAGAGATCGGAGGGGAGATAGAGTGGGCAGCACACTCTATCTAGCACAAATCGCAAGCATATCGCATGCATCGTATGTGCCTTGCGATATGCTTAAGATGCGATGTGCTATACGATTTCCAGGGCCCTGTCAGTCATCCTGTTGTTAAGTCAAAATCGCTTAGTCAAAATCTTAAGCAAATCTTAAGGCACATAGGAAATCGCATAGTAAATCAAATAGGAAATCGCATAGCAAATTGTATGGTAAAAAGTCAAAATCGTAAGCATATCTTAAGGAGTAGAGGAAAAAAAAAAAAAAGGGAAAAGTAAAAATCGGACAAAACATCGAATCGTACATCGGATCGCACAGAACATCGAACCGTGTGTACACACTCTAAAACAATAAAAAATAAAATAAAAAAAGTGCGAATGGATACATTGTTGCAAATCAAGACAAGCTATGAGTCTAGCATGTCCTTGAATGTTTGTTTATGTCCTATCTAAATGTTGTGTGTGATTTTCGATTGACAGTCAACTGAAAATGTATTAAATGACTGATTATAAATTGACGAATGCTCCTAATATTTTAGTGTAAGAAGCCTATTAAAAGTTATGTTTTAATGCAATAATCATATCGAATTTATACAATAAAGAGTGCGCCCAAAAAGGCACATTTGTCTTTTGGTTTGCTCCTTGCAAACACCCCCCTCTACCCTAAAAGTTATGTTGACAATGGTCCTAAGGGGCAGATTCCATAGCTATGATTTAAGTTGCACTTCTCACTCAAGAGTTGTTTTTCAATTATTAAATGGTGTAATTTTTAACCCTTAGGGCGAGATGTATCAAATGGAAAATGAGGTAAAACCCCGGTTTTACCGCATTTTCCAATGTATCAAAAATGATACCGCATTGAAGGGTATCGCCACCTTTGGGTGGCGATACCCTATAGAAGCCTATGGGCTTCTTTTCGCCGCCCGCCGCGTCTCCGCAACCCCGCCGCCTCGCCGACCCCCCTCTCCCCCTCCCTTGGGCTTACCTTCTTGCAGGTCCTCCTGGACCCCGGAATGTAAGCCCTTTCTCCCCCTATCAACGCAGCCGGACGTCCTTCCGGCTGCAGGGGGGAGGAGGAAGCGCCGGGGACAGCCTGCTTAGCTGTCCCCGGCGTGTAGGCAGCAGGAGGCGGCAGGGAGGAGACGGAGACCACAGTACAGGTATCGCGGGGGCCTCCGTCACCGCATCGCGATGCCAGCCGCATATGTTAGTACATATGCGGCGGCATCGCGGCAGGGGGGGGGGGGGGGGCGCGAAGGGCGGCGATGTATTTTAATACATCCCTCCCTTAGCGTGCCATTGGGGCAGATGTATTAAGCCTGGCGAAGAGATAAACTGGAGATAAAGTGGAGAAAAAGTGAAAGGAGATAACCCACCAGCCAATCAGCAGTGTTTGAAATATGACAGTTGGAAGTTGATTGGCTGGTGCGTTAACTCCTTCCACTTTTTCTCCAGTTTATCTCTTCGCCAGGTTTAATACATCTGCCCCAATATCTCTGTGAGAGATGCGCAAAAAATCTGCTAAAAATGCCAGCGTCGCTCATTTTTTCATGGATCAGCCCCTGAGTGCAGGTTTAAATAAAAAGTATGATAAGCCCAGTGGCGTAACTACAGTGGGTGCAGGGGGTGCACTTGCTATGGGGCCCGGCCGCTCCGGGGGCCCGCGAGCCCAGCAAGCAACCCCCTGCACCTTTCGGCAAGATGAGGTAGAAGCCGGGCACGGGCGGCAGTGAATGGGTCCCCGCCCGGCAGCAGCGCAGTGCATAACAAGCGCTGTGACAGGAGAGTGGAGTGGAGACACTCACACAACACCCCCGCCGCACCCGCCCAGCAACAGCGTGCTGCCTACTAGGACAGGGCCTCTGCCCGGCAGCAGCGCGATGCATAAGGCCCCCGCACCAGCCCAGCAGCAGCGCCTAGGAGCACCTGCCGGCGGCGGTGACAGGGCCCTCGAAGCATTTTGAGCCTAAAGCTGGCCGCAGCAACTGCCAGCAGCAGCTCCAGCAGCACTCAGTCAGCGGTAAGCATAAGCAGTAATTCCCTGGCGCAAAGGGGTGGCGGTGGGGGAAATTTGGGTTGGGGTATACAGTTTATGTATGTAGTCAGTATATTGATATATATGGATTGATGGATATATGAATCAGGGTATGTATGGCTGTATATGCAGTATGTATGTACCGTTTGTATGTACCGTTTGTATGTATGTATGTATGTATGTATGTGGGAGGCACTGTATGCATGTTTGTGGAAGGCAGTGTTTGTATGTATGTATGTATGTATGTATGTATTAGGAAGGCTATGTATGTATGTATGTATGTATGAGGTAGGCAGTGTATGTATGCGGAAGGCAGTGTGTGTATGTATGTATGAGGAAGGCTATGTATGTATGTAGGCAGTGTATGTATGTGGAAGGCAGTGTATGTATGTATGTGTGTATGTATGTCAAAGGCAGTGTATGTATGTATGTATGTATGTATGTGGAAGGCAATGTATGGACGGGATACCTACGCTGTATGTATGAGGAAGGCTATGTATGTACTGTATGTATGTATGAGGTAGGCCATGTATGTATGTGGAAGGCAGTGTGTGTATGTATGTGGAAGGCAGTGTATGTATGTATGTATGAGGTAGGCAGTGTATGTATGTGGAAGGCAGTGTATGTATGTATGTATGTATGTATGAGGTAGGCAGTGTATGTATGTGGAAGGCAGTGTATGTGTGTATGTGGAAGGCTGTGTATGCTTGTATGTATGTATGTATGTGAAGGGCAATGTATGGATGGGATACCTATGCTATTAGGATGCTGGTGGTCAAAAGAATGATCTCGGCATCCTGACTCTGAGAATCATGACAGGGGTTCCGTAGCACCCTTCCCCTCTTCCACTGCCCTTCTAACATTCCCTTGCATCAGCCTAACCATCCCCTCCCCACTAGTGCATAAACCTAACCCCCTATAAAGTGCCTAAACCTTCCCCCGCAGCCTAACCGTATGTCGCCCCACTAGTGGCTAAACCTATCCCCCTTTTCTCAGTATCCTGCTTACAGCATACTTACCATTTGGGATGCCGTCTGTCGGCAATCCGGCCTCTATGCAGTTCCAGCGCCGGTCTTTCTGAAGGCAGTCCTGATGCCAACATCGGTATACTAAAGTTTGGCATCAGGACCGCCATTATGCGGACTGTATGTATGTAGGCATGTATGTATGTATGTATGTATGTGCGTGCGTGTGTATGTGGGAGGCAGTGTATAGATATATAGATGGATGTGTATATATAGATAGATATATATATATATATATATATATATATATATAAGAAAGGAGGGGGATGAATGTATTTATTTATTTATGTATGTATTTATGTATGTATGTAAGTGAGAAGCAGTGTATGTAGGACCTGTATTGTGGACTGTATTGGAAAACAGTCCTGGTGACCCCGCCAGCCAGCACTCGGGACACACAGAGTTTTAATAGAGGATAGCTTTTGAAAAATAAATCTTCACAAAGGAGTGGGTTGCTTGCTGTGCCAACATTAAGATGCTGGCAACACTTACCACACCTCTTGTGCGGCAATAGACATGCTGACTTTATTGGAGACCTGAGTTGGGGGGGCCCCTTCAAAAAATTTGCTATGGGGCCCACAAAGTTCTAGTTACGCCTCTGGATAAGCCTATACAGACTAGAGATAATTGTAGTAAACAGTAAACTATTCCACAACACAGACATCTTATAGTAAAGTGTTGCTGGATATTATATGAAAGAAACTATGAATTTCTGAGAAACAAGATAAATTGAAAATGAATATGGAATTTAGAACAAATAAATGTTTGCATAAACCAATCTCCTATATATTTGGCTACATCTGTCACTCAAAGTGGGTGTCTGTGTCTATAACGCTTAATGTGTGATTGCCTTCATCTGTGCTGAACACCTTTCTGAGAAATTAACCTGTTTAAAACAGGTGATGGCAATCATACATTAAGGGGAAGTCTAGAAACAGAGCATTGTGTTCCTCCTGGAGAGGGTCATGTTGGGAGGTATGTGACAGAGAACCAGCCCAGTGAGCCCACAGACAGTGCCAGACACCCACTGCCTTCCCATGTTGCCCAGCACTGCTACTCCACAGCCACCAGGTGAGCGCCCCCCTCCCGCGATTTGCGGCAAAACCTCCCCCCCGCGCGCCCCCCCCTCCCGCGATTCGCGGCAAAAACACCCGCTCCCCCGCGACCCCCCCTACCGCGATTCGCAGCAAAAACACCCCCGCGACCCCCCCTCCCGCGATTCGCTGCAAAAAGAACCCCCCCACGACCCCTCCCACAATTCGCGGCATAACCACCACCCCGCGACCCCCCCCCTCCCGCGAATCGCGGCAAACCCTCCCCCGTGACCCCCCCCCCCGATTCGCGGAAAAAACACCCCCCCCCGCGACCTCCCTCCCGCGATTCGCGGCAAAAAGAACCCCCCCCGCGACCCCCCCTTGCACGATTGGCGGCACCCCCCCTGCGACCCCCCTCCCGCGATTCGCGGCACCCCCCCCCCCCCGCAATTTGCAGCAGCCCCAGGATTAAATGGCACATGCAAAACACTGACATGGCTATGGTCGACAATGAAAAAGGTTGACATGAGTTTTTGAAGATTTTTTTTTAATTTTTTCATTGTCATGTGTCGACATGGACACCAATGAAGTGGCACACTTATGTCAACATTTACATGTGTTGACCTTTCTGTGTTGATTTTTTCTTGTGGCGATTCGCGTCACACCCCCCGCAACCCCCCCTCCTGCGATTCGCGGCACCCCCCGTGACCCCCCACCTCCCGCAATTCGCGGCAACCCCCCACCGGAACCCCTGTGAACCCCGCCCTCCCGCGATTCGCGGCACACACCCCCGCGACCCCCCCTCCCGCAATTCGCGGCACCCCCCCGTGATTCGCGGCAGCTCCAGAATTAAATTGCACATGGAAAACACTGACATGGCTATGGTCGACAATGAAAAAGGTTGACATGAGTTTTTGAAGTTTTTTTGTCATTTTTTGAATATTTTCATATTCATTCTCATGTGTCGACATGGACACCAATGAAGTGCCACACTTATGTCAACATTTACATGTGTTGACCTTTCTGTGTTGATTTTTTCTTGTGGCGATTCGCGTCACACCCCCCCGCAACCCCCCCTCCCGCGATTCGCGGCACCCCCCGTGACCCCCCACCTCCCGCAATTCGCGGCAACCCCCCACCGGAACCCCTGTGAACCCCGCCCTCCCGCGATTCGCGGCACACACCCCCGCGACCCCCCCTCCCGCAATTCGCGGCACCCCCCCGTGATTCGCGGCAGCTCCAGAATTAAATTGCACATGGAAAACACTGACATGGCTATGGTCGACAATGAAAAAGGTTGACATGAGTTTTTGAATATTTTCATATTCATTCTCATGTGTCGACATGGACACCAATGAAGTGCCACACTTATGTCAACATTTACATGTGTTGACCTTTCTGTGTTGATTTTTTTCTTGTGGCGATTCGCGTCACACCCCCCGCAACCCCCCTCCGGCGATTCGCGGCACCCCCCCCTCCCGCAATTCGCGGCAACCCCCCACCGGAACCCCCATGAACCCGCTCTCCCGCGATTCGCGGCACCCGCAACCCCCCCCCTCCCGCAAATCGCGGCACCCCCCGCGATTCGCGGCAGCCCCAGGATTAAATGGCACATGCAAAACACTGGCACGGCTATGGTCGACAATGAAAAAGGTTGACATGAGTTTTTGAAGTTTTTTTTTTTCATTTTTTGAATGTTTTCATATTCATTCTCATGTGTCGACATGGACACCAATGAAGTGCCACACTTATGTCAACATTTACATGTGTTGACCTTTCTGTGTTGATTTTTTCTTGTGGCGATTCGCGTCACACCCCCCCCACCCCCCGCAACCCCCACTCCCGCGATTCACGGCACACACACCCCACCCCGTGACCCCCCCTCCCGTGATTCACGGCACACCCCCTGCGACCCCCCCTACCATGATTCGCCGCAACCCCCGCCCCCGTAACCCCCCTCCCCCGATTTGCGGCAACCCACCCCGCGACCCCCCTCCCGCGATTCTCTGCAATCCCTCCCCTCCCGCGATTCGCAGCATCCATCCCCCCACAACCCCCCCTCCTGCAATTCGCGGCACCCCCCGCGACCCCCCCTCCTGCAATTCGCGGCACCCTCCGCGACCCCCCTCCCGCGATTCGCGGACACCTAAGTTGCAATACAGGGCATCTTTCATACAATTCTAACCATATTTCTCATATACAAACGTTCACAAATTAAGGGGGCGCAGCCCCTTACGACGGTGTGAAGAGCGCCCGTAGGGCGATGAATCACCTAGTATTGAATACAATTGCATGCCACGTGGCTTTCCCTGAATGGTTGCCCGGCAACAAGAGACGCCCAACTGTACTTCCGCCAGCGCATGGGAAACAGAGCTGCTGGCCTCTTGGTACGTCATTCAGATCGAGGATGGGACGGCCATTTTTCTTTTGGGAAAATACTAGTATAATAACCACTGGGCAGCCAGCAGCGCAAGTGTAGAGTTATGTGGCGGTGATGGGCGCGTACTGTTGAGAGTCTCTGGAGATTCATCAACTAGGAACCCGTGGGTGTAGCAATATACCACCTAGTAGAGATGGCGCCCAATGCCCGGGTGCTAAAGCTCGGGCGCCGCTACAAATACCTAGCAGCCGCCGCGCTTGCTCTGCTGCTTATACAGGGCCTGGTGGTCTGGAGCTTCAGCGGACTGGAGGAGGATGGAGAGATTGTAAGGACCGATGAGATGTTGTATGTGAGCGACGGGTGACTGCCATGCTAGGGAGAACTGAGTAGAGTATAAGGGATAGCGGCATAAATCTGGGTGTAGAGTGGGGTTGTGGCTCCAGTAATGACTGACTGGGGAAATCGGCTATGTGTGCAAAGGTCTCTTGTATGTACAGCAGACTCCGGTTATGGCAGTATTGCATTGTTGTTACAGAGTGAATGATGAAGAATCTGAGCTATTTGCTTTTAAGGAGTGGGCTGAGACAATTGCGTGGAAGTCTTTTCTTTTTTTCCCTTTTGAATTAGATTTTTCTATGGATCTGCTCATTACACTTCTTATGGTGCCCATTCACTAGGGTGACATCTCCGAGGGGAGTAAAGTCACCCGTGATCCCCCTTGAACCTCCTGGGCGGCAGGACTGCATACAATACAATGTATGCAGTCCTTTTGCATACAATATATACTATGCATTCCCAGCAAAGCTTGTTGAAAGGTTTCGTGATGAGATCTATCTATCATGCAGCCGTACGCTCTTCAGGCGCTGATATGATGCTCACGGGACCTTGCATCGCATCGGACCTGATGTCAAACATATGCGATTTTGTACACTTTTCATCCGATTTATCGCCAAATGAAAATTGACCAAATCGCTGTGGAATCCCATGTATGGGCACATTTTAAAAGGTTCAGTGTGAGGAACCTGTCTTATTGCCATGTTATGAAAACTCCCATATTGTTTTCCAGAATGCTCCACAGAGGAGGAATAAAAGTCCAGATAAGGCAGAACACTCCAAAGACCCTGACAGTTCTGCGGGGCGTAGGTCATGGAGATTAAGAGTCGTGGGCAGTGAGGTGGCAAGAGTGACCAGAGATACCAATTCAAGGACCAAGCAGAGTACACGTATCCATGTCCCACGGGAGACCTGGCATAATTTGACCAGAGATGGTGACACAGGAAGTGTAGAAGGACCTCACCCCTCAGACCGTGGTTTCACTCCCAAATGTGAAATTAAAGGCAAAGACGCTTTGTCTGCTCTTTCTAGGGCAAGTACTCCGAAATGTCAGCAGGAAATTGCTAACGTGGTGTGTTTGCACCAGCTTGGACAACTGATGCCGCAGAGTTTGCCACGCTACTGCCAGATAACAGGTAGTTCCTGATTTCCCTTTCTGACAACTGATTTATGTGCTGATTTATGTGATATTGCCTTGGCTGATGAGAGATCTCTGGGTATTAATACATCATTTGTTTCTGTATGGGTTAATACATTGCTAACTTGAAATTGCATGGGAAAATAAGTCACCAAAGGCTTTTATACATGCCTACAGAAATCCAAGGTTACTTCTATTGACTGTAAATGTCACTGTAAGGTTGCATTATTGCTCTAATACAGTGTTTTTCAACCACTGTGCCGTGGCACACTAGTGTGCCTTGAGCTGTTTTCAAGTGTTCCCCCAGATCTAGAGATGCCCAAACCAGTTATTTACTGTCATTTACTGGTCTCTTCTTTCCATGTTTTTTATGGGTGCCAAATAGGTTTGTTATGTTTTTTCTGTGGGGGCCAATGTGTTTCGCCCTGTGGGGATCTCACGGTGTGCCTTGGCAAGTTTAAAATCTTATTTAGTGTGCCGGAAGGTAAAAAGGTTGAAAATCACTGCTTTAATACATAAGGGGGTTATTCTGGTTGATTTGCAAGGCTGCGAATTCGCAGGCTTGCGAGTCCACCAAACCCCGCCCGGCGAACGACCGCCCCCTCAAAGTGCGGCTTCGCCCAAACAGCTGCGAATGGATGTTTTGCATAAACATCCATTCGCATGGCTCGGGTAACCGCCCACATCTTTCGATGTTCACCGACTATCGAATGATGTTTAGCGTGCACGCCTATAAAAGTGACTTTTTAGTTGCGCACATTTGCGTGCACGCTGGTGTGGATATGGGCGGGCAGCTGACATCCGGTGATGTCAGCTACCCGCCCCCTACACCTGCGTCACTGCCTCATTACCATGAGAACGCCCAGCGTTCTCATGGGAACGCCCATGGAACGCTGGGCGTTCCCATATAGTAATGGGGCAGCCCGGCGCACCCCACCCATCTCCGCCCCCCCCCCCCCCCACCCCCACACTGCCATGGGTCGCCGTGGGTGCACGCACCATATGCCTGCACATGCGCAGATACCCGCCTGCGCGGACGCGCAACATCGGTCCTGCGTGCGAATGCACGCAGGACCGATGTGATCTGAATGAGGCCCTAGGTTTCTTTGTGAATACAGAAGGGATGCCCTAAGAACTTACTGGTTACATTGGGTAGGTACAGGAGTTAATTCACATCCTAGCATTGTTGTTGCATTATATATTCTGTGTGGTTAGATTTTGAAAAATCTAGAATAGTGTGGTGTTTGGGGCATTTATGACTTGCTACTGGTGTAAAGATTACTTAATGGCATTTGATAAGATAAGAAACCCTCTTCTCTGCCCTAAACACTTTAAAGTTGCCCACACACGGTAGGAATTTTAAAACATTAAATGGCCCTTTCCAACTGATCGGAATAAACGATCTTTTAAAACTTTAACATGTGTGGGCATAATCACGATCCAATGGGGTGCCCGTGGGTTGTTCATCAAGCCTGCTGATCCCTTCAGCAGGCAGAAAGATAAGTAGAATCTGATTGGTTGCAAGTGTTCCTTCTAGGAACCGTGGCAGGCAGGGCGCTGCTGCACGGAGGCAGCGTAAGGGGGGGGGGGGGGGCGGATCGGGCAGCCAACGTCACAAAGGGGGCATGCCCAGGCCGTGCTATAATGAAAAGGGGCGGGCCCGGCCCCTCCGAAGTCTCTGCACTGCTGGGGATGCACCGGGCATCGCCATCTACGGCGGCGCTGGGCTTCCCCGGTCACACCAGCAGGTTCGGAGGCAGGCTCTTTTAGCAGGGCACTGTAGAGGTGCAGGGCGCATTTTGCACTTTAAAAATCGGGCAGGGTGCAGCGCTGCAGGAAAACTATTACTATGGACAACATCCAATCTTCAATAATCTATTACAGTTTTTCCACTATACAAGCTGGGTCGCACCTGGGATTTGTACCCTGGTTCAACCTGGCTTACTAACCCTTTCCCACTAGTGTCCAGACCTGGCATAATGCCAGGGCGGGTGATGTCATCGGGAAGCCGGTGCGGCGCTGGGAGATGAGAGCATCTCCCACTGGCAGCTTTTACATCAGTGAATGGGACCTGGGTCGCATTGACTCGTGTTACCCGTTTCCACTGCTCCCGGACCCCATCCCGGGCCAACCCATGTAATTATCAAAATCAAGCCCACAGTTCTGTTAGGCAGTAATCCTAATTACTACACCACCACCTGTTTAGCTTCATAACTTATCTATTCTGTTGCTATCTGGACTATCTTTTTATAGAGGTAAAACTAGGTTGCTGCTTTAAATCTTTCTACAGAATTGCAGAAACTTTTGCATATTGGCCAGATCACCGATTTTTATATTTGTCCTGAGAGCTTCAAAAGATGGTACACAGACAATATATAATGGGCCATATGCACAGGGCGATTACAGACCCATTTCTAAGCAATCTGTATGGATCAAGTGAAAACACTGGCAGATCGCTCAGCACACTGCTCCCATCACCCCGTGTGTACGGGGCATTAGGCATGGGAAATAGGTTTTGGCACTAGTGGGGTATTTAGGATTGGGTTCAGGAGAGGGGCCATTAGGGTTAGGCATTTAGAAGGGGGGTTAGGGTTTGGCTACAGGTGGTAGGGCTAGGTTTAGGCTGTAGAGTAGATAGGTTAGGATTATGGTAGGCTGTGGCAGGGGTTTAGGGTTAGGCTGCAGGGAGATTTGAGGGTGGGCAAGGGGAAGGTAAGTATACTTACTGGACTCCAGTCTGGATTCCCTACAGTCTTTATTCTGACCACCAGCCTCCCGCATGCTGGTCGTCTGTATGTAACCTGTCCATCATATATTGTACATATTATTAGCACTGGTTTCACTATTCATCTTTTGAGATGTGTTGGGGCTGACAACCTCTTTACCAGCTGCTTTGTGAACACACATTCAGCGTGGGATCGCTAATCAGAGAATTTGCAATCCGTTCGATTATGGAGTGACTGTGCTAAATCAGCTTTAGCATTGCGCGCAGACACGGGGTCAATAGGCGGAAAAATATCCATATCCAGCGTAGCCATAGTTTGATTGACAGGAAGCTGGAATTTAGGGCTGGAAACATGGCATTTTCTTGTGAAACCGCAGGCATTCCCAGGCATTTTTTGGGTGAGTCTCTGACATTAGTGATGACCGCTTCAAGCCTGGCAGATTAGAGAGATAGATAGAGAGAGATCTATTATTTTTTTTTTCAATATCTAAGGCATGTTATGGCTAAACTTTCCTCTTGCCTTTTAGCTGTAAAGCGGTGTACACACGGTACAATATGGTCGATGAGCTGTGCTGCAGCGATAAATTGCTTGGTGTACGCTCCCGTGTTCAGGCCCCTAATGGTAGCAGGAGCTTGCTCCTGTGATCAGCTGTTTCCCTCTGCGGCTCCCCCAGTCTCCTGTTCATCAGCGACCATCTATGATCACTGTTGAAAAGGAGACACTGAGCAATATATTACACCATGTGTACACAGCTTAATTGACATGAGGGAAGCATTGATGATAAATATAGTGGTCACAGTACAAAAACAAAACGGGTATTCTATTAGTCCTGTTTATTTTTCAGCCCCCAAAAAAACAGGCTACTTTCACTATTTTAGCTCAGTGGTGAATATCGGCCTATTCTATTAAAGGCAGTTTTCGTTGACTAAAAAATTCCCGTATTCTGGCGACTGCATCGGAGATCAGGGTTAAGTTCCTGGACAAATATGTTCAGGCCCGTCCTGAAGGGCTGCTTATCTGGTATTATTCTGATTTGACTTCTGTATGTCTCAGGTAAAATGAACGCAGGCTTACAGTGGGAAGAATCTGATGTTGGAGCCCCTCTGCCTGAGAAGCCTCTGCGTGTAGTTTACATGCTTGTTGTACATGGAAGAGCAGTACGCCAACTAAAACGTCTTATCAAAGCAATTTACCACAAAGACCACTTTTACTACATCCATGTTGATCAGGTACTGTATGAGAATCTTCAGATGGTGAAATGTTAAAGAACCATAAGAGGGAATTACATGTGCAGAGGACTAAAATGGTATTTTCTTCTTTTTATTGCAGCGCTCCAATTACTTGCATAGCCAAGTGATTAAGTTGGCACAGCACTATACAAATATACGTGTTACCCCATGGCGCATGATAACCATCTGGGGTGGTGCCAGCCTACTTACAATGTATTTGCGCAGCATGCAGGATCTGCTAGAGATGACTGACTGGCCTTGGGACTACTTTATCAACTTAAGTGCGACGGACTACCCCACAAGGTGAATATAAACAAGATAACGACATTGACAATAGTCGGTATATACATATGAACAATGTAAAACTAAAGGTGCCCACACACTAGGAAAATCTATGATTTTAAGATTTCCCTTGAACTCTGTCAGTCCTGAACAAAAGATTTTGTGCAAAGGGTACATTTTGACAAAGTTTTCAGAAAAATTTGCTCCCTTTGGTGGTATGACCGGTGTGTGCGCTGCCAGTTCATGCCACTGACATGAGGGTGTGCACCATCATTTGTTGGTGGGTGATTGCAAATTTAATTTCCTCTGCTTTGCACGGCTGCGACTGTGTTTGCAGCCATGCACACGGGTGGGTTTTGCCTCTGGCCGGGCGGTGGCTACCTTAAGGCTGGGGTCCGAAGATTGGCAGCCCAACGATCAATTCTGAATCAGGCCCACAGTTGGATGAGCAGGAGAGAGCTTGAGAAGGTAACCATGGTGTAATTTCAATGGGTGTTGTCATAAACTAGCCTTCAAGAGCAACCCAGAGTTTAGTTTGCCTGTACATGGTCCACTCATAAATTCTGTTGAAATAGATAGCATGGTAATAAGATTTAGCATCCGGAAGTTGTAAACCCTCCCATGTGTTTCAGGCATGATAGTAGGGCACCTCTTTTTCTAGTCCAGATAAATTGGCAAATCAATGAATTAATGGACCAAAATTCGTCTTCAGCTATTAGTAGGTCCTAAAAGAGGTAGAGAATTTTAGGGAGTTTATTCAATCTTATCGGTTACCGATATCGTTCAGTGACGTCACAGAGTTTGCCGATGTGCATGCAGTCGCTGACAATATACTCAGATTGAGTTGCATGCACAGATGATGGGAGGGTCGTTGGCCACATTGAGTATACACCTATAAGGGTATTTTTGTAAAAAGTGAACAGCAATTTTGGAAATTATCTGGGCTGTATTCAAATTATCATTTGTTTAGCTGCAATGTGCGTCAAACCCCTTCCTTAATGAGCATGATCAGTGTGAGAACAATCATCAATTGCATATCATCTCACAATCTCCCTTCGCTTTAACCTCTCTAAGTTTAGGAAGTGTAGCCACCTAATGGGATGTGAGAAGCAACAGCCCAGTCATCACTAATACAATGTAAGTGAAGAAGAAAGTATAGAAATAATTAGAACATGTAAAAACTACAAAAGTGATACAGAAATTTAGAAAAAAAACAAGTACAAATGAAATCCCGCAGCTATGACTTGAAGAGTCGTGAACCATCCTCTCCGTGAATAAGAAACAATGTGGGTCGATGTCAATCTATCAAATGAGAGCAAGACATCATAAATACAATTTGAGCAATATGAGAGCATGTAATACAATTTGATTTAATAATAGCAAGAGTAACTCATCATAGCAATCAATATTAAATGAATTGTGACTTTGTGCATCTTGTCTACACAGGACCAACGAGGAGCTGGTTCTCTTCTTATCGAAATACAGAGATAAGAACTTCCTTAAATCTCATGGCCGTGACAATGCAAGGTAACGGTGGGGATTCTCTGGGCTAAATAGTCACTTGGCCCCTGATTCTGAGGTGGAAGTAAAGTAAAAAAGGCCCCTTCTATGAAGTGTCCTACATGTAACACTAAAAACACCTTAAGCTGTGTATATTTTGAGTTTTTAACATAGGTTGACAAGTTTAAATTATAGCTTTTTACACAGGCTCTTAATACAAAGAGTTAAACTGAATTAGTAGAAGTTTTCTTTATGTCCACATGTAATTGGTGCGGTCTTTAAAGAAGAGTAAGTCAAGTTACACAGCAAAGAGCAGTAGTGTCAAAAGGAAGCAGCAATTTTGGAACTTCTTTGGGCTGTATTCAAATCCAAAAGAGAAAATCTCTGTGCATATATACAAAACCATGTTGAGGCAGATTTTAAATTTGCAGAGAGGGGGCGTATTCAAGCACAAATGTAAATTGCAGTGTAAAAATAAAGCTGTTCAGGGTTGCAAAAAATCTCCCCAAATCTTTTTTTTTTTTTTTTTTTTCACACCTGTTGTCATTATGGAGAACTTTGAGGAAAAACATTTTTTATTTCATTTTGGAATAAGGCTGTAGCATAACAAAATGTTGAAAAGCGCTGTGAATACTTTCCTGATGCAGTGTTAAATATCTTTTGGGCTGTTATGTGACTTTGTGGCAATTTGGACTACATAGCCTCACATACATGCAACCTCCCATTGCCACTCATATACACCCATTCAGCCTAAAGCTCACTTGTATGGCTGAATTACCCATAGGTGAATGCACTTGGCTACAGATCACGATCCGTGCTGAAAATTGCAAGATCCAGCTTCAAAATAGGTTTGCGTTAGCTCCACAAATTATGATCTTAACAATCTAGATGAGTGGGCAAAAAAGTGGAAGATGAAGTTCAATGTAGATAAATGCAAGGTCATGCACCTCGGTAGGCATAACCAGTTTGCTAGTTATAACCTAAGCGGGGAGACATTGGGTAATTCAGTACTTGAAAAGGATCTAGGAGTCAGAATAGATAACAAATTGGGGTGTAATGCTCAATGTCACATTGCAACAAAAAAGGCCAACATAATAATAGTATGTATTAAAAGGGGCATGGAAACTAGAGACTCAAAAGTAATTATGCCACTGTACAAGGCATTGGTTAGACGACACCTGGAATACGGAGTACAATTCTGGGCCCCACACTATAAAAAGGACATCATAGAATTAGAAAAAATCCAAAGAAGAGCAACAAAGCTTATTAGGGGAATGGAGACTTTAAGCTACGAGGAGAGATTAAGCAAGCTGGGACTGTTTACACTAGAGAAGAGATGTTTAAGGGGGGACATGCTCAACATGTACAAATATATCAGGGGCCAATATATGGACCTGTCAAACACCCCTTTTACTGCAAGGAAGGAATCTAGTACACGCGGGCACGAGTTTAGATTAGAAGAAATGCGATTTCATTACCTTAGAAGGAAAAACTTATTTACGGTCAGAGCAGTCAAACTGTGGAACTCTCTTCCTGGAGATGTGGTGTCGGCAGACACAATAAATACCTTTTTAAAATAAGGTTGAAAAAACATTTATTGGTTAAAAACATCCAAGGGTACAAATAAGAATCCTAATATGTCTTTATAAATATCAGAATATACTATATAACAAGGGCTAAGCTATTAAAACCCAGGTTGAATTTGATGGACGCAAGTCTTTATTCAGCCTTATCTACTATGTGACTATATTGCTGCCTTTACATGCAGAGGAGAGCATTGCACAGAGATTGGTGGCTTTCTGCCTTTGGAAACCTAAAGAATCTCCCCTGACAACAGATGTTAGCTCCAGATTATGCTTTTATCTAACAATGTTGGTGACAGGCGATTCAACCAGGGCTTCCTTCAAACACTGTAATCTTTGTACTATCTTATTATTAACATAAACATTTGTATGTCAACAGCTTGGTCCAACTAATGGTCATGGTTCAATAATGTTCTCATTCTATTCCCCTCCAGCACTGTGTGTGTGTGTGTGTGTGTACACAGGATTTAAGATAAAATACCAAATTGCCTGCCATAAAGTTGACTCATGTTTATAGAATTAAGACTATCCCTGAGAGAATCATTGAGACATTGAATGTCTTTTATTCTAGGTTCATTAAGAAGCAAGGGCTGGATCGACTTTTCCATGAATGCGACTCCCACATGTGGCGTCTTGGCGAGAGACCGATACCAGAGGGCATTGTGCTAGATGGTGGCTCAGATTGGTTTGCACTCACTCACAAGTTTGTGAAATATGTAACCTATACAGATGATGTCCTGGTGTCCGAATTGAGACTATTTTACAAGTACACCCTGCTACCGGCTGAGGTTAGAGGTTGAACATTCTGCATACAGCCCTGTCTCTGTTCCTGCTCTTATATTCTGTGTGCAGCTTTTAATCTTTCTAACCCTGTGCTTGTTACTTCCTCTTTCAGTCTTTCTTTCACACTGTACTGGAGAACAGTCATGATTGCAACACTCTCGTTGACAATAACCTGCGCGTGACTAACTGGAACCGGAAGCTGGGCTGCAGATGTCAGTATAAACACATTGTTGACTGGTGTGGCTGTTCTCCCAATGACTTCAAACCGCAAGATATTGCCCGTTTGCAGGTATTCTAATATTCTAAGGCATCAGGATAGTTACATTTAAACTGCCATTATGCCATTACGGAACAAACCAATTCACCATAGTCTATTTTATTGTAAGAGAAAGGATGGCATTGCTTCACCTTGCACAACATGACACATCTATACTTAACCGTATCCTCTGCATTTCCACATAAATCCTTATACAGGTTGAGTATCCCGTATCCAAAATGCTCGGGACCAGGAGATTTTTGGATAACGGATTATTCCGTATTTCGGAATATTTTAATATTTTAATGATGTGTTTTGAAGTATCTTGCATTTATGCTGTATAAACACATAAAATAAACACAAATATATTTTATTACCACATAAAATACACACAAAAATATTTTATTTGTTCAAAAAACAAGGTTTCAAAACATGAAACAAAATTTGTGTACTATCTCAGGTACTGAATTTGAATGCCAAGCAATCATTGTCTTGCACATATATAGTGCCAGTTACATATCATGTCACCAGTAGTGCTGTTACAAATGTCCCCAGTGAGTTTTTAGCAAAAAAAAATTTTTTTTTCACTTTCTGAAAAGTATGGTTTTCGGAATAATTCGGATAACGGATATTCGGATACGGGATACTCAACCTGTAATACATTACTTGAAACCATTTTATGAAATAACACGTAATTCTGTATTCAGACATTTACGTGCTTTTTGTTTCTGTGATTTTTTTTTTTTTTTATCATTTGTGATGACTTTGGTTAAAGCAGATTTAAGTCACTGACTTGTACAAGCCTTCTTACATAACTTCCAAAATATTTTGCTGTGTTTATAGAGCATAAGTTCTCAAACTCTGTCCTCGGGAAGCCAACCAGTTCGTATTTTCCAGATCACCCGACAGACTCACTGGTGGAGTTATTACTTGTTTTTAAAAGATTTACAGGTGGAGTTAATTCTTTCTTTTGCAACTCTGTGAGGAGATCTGGAAACCTGAACTGTTCGGGTGCAAAGAATGATCTTTCATCCATATTTTTGTATTCAACCTATTCCCTACAAGCACATAATACCAGCTTACCATCTAAGATAACCCTGACCTGGACATGCAAGATGGTCAATGTCTGTTGCTTCATATGGGAGTGGTCCCAATGTTTTGGCTCGTGAGTTTCTGTAATTTGGAGAGCGGTCTACGGGGGAGCTATGTGTTTCTCCTACAGTATACCACAAAGTCATTGTTTCCCAACCACAGTCTTCAAGGCACCCTAACAATCCAGGATTAATGGTAGTCATGCTTAAGTATATATGATTAAATCAAAATAATGGAGGTACTAATTAGGTCACCTGTGCGTAAGTATAGATATTCTTAATAAGGGGACTTTTATATTGTACCTTGAGAACCATGGCTTAAAACTCTTGGACTAAGTAATGATGACTTAAGTTGCCTACATAATATACAATTATTTTTAACGATATGCAAGATAAAGATATCACTGACAGTATTATTGTCAGTGGCGTAACTTTAAATACTGTTCCGTGTGTATGCACGTTAACACCGCATCACTCCATATGTGCCATTATACATTTTTCCTCATTGCTTTCTCCTTTCAGCAGCTTTCCAGACCAACATTTTTTGCCAGAAAGTTTGAGTCTGCAGTGAATCAAGAGGTCTTGGATATTTTGGATGCTCATCTATTTGGAGAGCTAAAACCATCAACCCCTGGTCTCAAAGGCTATTGGGAAAATGTGTATGACAGCATGGAGGGGGTGGAAGGTCTCAATGACGTGACCATGACCGCATATGCATCATTTACACGCTTCTCTCTGCGTGACCTGCTCAGCCCAGAGAAAGTGAGCAGAAAAAATACTTGCAGGTAGGTGGAGGAATAAATTGGTTACAGCTAATACTGACAGAGTATGATTGTGTGGAAGCTACCCCTTAGTGACCGTATAATGTATATGATGTCACTTTCTGTATTCGCATTATGTCATTGACCCAGACATGATGATAATTGTACAGTCCTGATTATATATGCATATAAAGCTGGTGACTCATTTTGATTAGGGGAAGGGGGTGGTTTCTTCAGGTTTGTTTCACTAATATCTGTGTGGGTATGTGGGCACAGTCTGTGCCTTGGTACATGTGATGGACGGGAAAAAAAAATTCCATCATGTACTGAATCCCTTGAGAAGTACAAATGCCCAAAAAATCATACTGAAAATGAAACAAAAATTAGATTCAGATTGGGTAACTGTTATCCAGATATCCCAAATCTGAAATATTCCGAAAAGCATAGGTTTTCAGAATATCCCCCCCGCACCTTTTTTTCATACTCAATTCGTCCCCCGGTGTCTACGGCAGCCTTCGGATTAGTCTTCAGTGGCATCCTTGGTCCCAATGATGCATTGGTCACCGTCGCACATGTGCAATGCATCTTTTGGACAGGGAATGCTGCTGAAGACTAATCCGATGGTCGCCGTGGACGTCTGGGGACCAGGTGAGTGTTTCAAAATAAATAAGTATTCTGAAATCTGGAATAATCCCTTATCCAAAATGCTCGTGGTCCCAAGCATTTTAGATCAGGGATACTCAACTTGTATTATATTTTTTTTTTCTGCCTCTTTAATAAGTTTTATATAATGCTTGTCGTTACTATGCAGTAGGGTATACTTGGAGAATACTGAATATACTTCTTTTCTGTAGCTACTCTGCAGACGGTTTTCCATCAAGTGTTGAGATGTATTTTTATGATGACCATTTCCAAGGCTACCTGGTGACACAAAAAGTTCAACCTAATGAAACACTGGAAATTTGGATGATGCCACGTGGTACTATGAGACTGGTTGATCAGGTCGGAGCAGCTAGTCGCATCCAAAGTCTAGAGGTAAATCTCTTGCTCTACTCAGTCATGTCCAAACTGTGGCCCTACAGCTGTTATGAAACTACAAGTCCCATCATGCCTTGCCACAGTTTATCTGTTAGGGAATGCTAAAACGATTGCAAGGCATGCTGGGATGTGTAGTTTCACAACATCTGGAGGGCCACAGTTTGGACATGCCTGCTAGACATAGTTTCCAATTTAGTCTTGCATATTTCTTGTTTCCTTGTAGCTTTTCAGTTAACAACTTCAGGTCAATCCATGAAAATATGGACATCTGGTCTAAAACATAAGTCAACGCAGGTACAAGGTGTTGGCATTATTAGTCAGTAACGTGCTCTATTTTGGTAATAGAGAAAAATATTTAAATATCCATAATATGAAATAATACATCACATATCAAAAACGATCAGCATTCGCTAAATTAAAGTATTATTATTATTATTATTATTGAAGGATTTTCTTTCATTTTGCATACTGTAGTTTCATTCAATCATATTATCTGGGTTAATATAATGGAAATAAGGCAATTTAACATCTCTAAATAATTCTCTATCCATGATATGGTTAAATGAACACCACCTACAGTAAAGGTGATTCTGTAAATGTTAAACAGTTTGATTATTCATATTTATTTATTACCTCAAATTATTATATATACTGTACTTTTTTTTTAAATAAAAGTTTCTAAATACAATCTCTTATTTTTTTTAAAAAGGGTAAAAGACTTTTCCAAGCTGTAATTTGTTGTAAGGGAATCACATTACAGATGTGTTCTTGTAAAACTAGCCTCAATATGCCATGTGACATCTGGCACAAGTTCGGCGCCATGTCACATGCTAGCGCGGGTATGATTGCAATGCAACTCTGATGCACCAGGAGACTGTGCTGATAAGTTCTGTATGTGGCAATTGGATATCTGTGTGTGATAGTCTGCAAAAAGCAAAATAGAAGTAGGCATAGAAAAAAATATATTTTTAACTTGCACGACACCAAACAAGGTTTTATTATTGCCAAGGCACGCAATCACATTGGTCCCCACAGATAGTTGAAATAAAATACATTGGTCCTCACATTAAAACAAGAGACCAGTGAATTACAGTCAGACTAGTGGCAGTGGCTGTTGTGGACTTCTTTTAGATGGGTGTGGTATGACACTCTGACATATACTATCTGTCGGGTTTCTGACAGACAGTATACCTACATCGGAATCCCAACCGCCGGTACTCCGACAGGAGGGCGAGCCCTAATCTGCCCCTTGCGGGCTCAGTGGCTCGATTATTTTTGATTTGTATTTCTATATATCTAAATCTATGATGTGGTTTTTTTTTGTCAACTTTTAATAACCAGTAAGGTTAAAACACCTGTTTTGTAAAGGAGCAGCTCTGTGGGGTCTAAAATACAGTAACAAAGCGCTATATAGTAAATGCAATACCAATCGGTTTAATAAATATACTTTAAAAATGTTTACAAGCTCTTTTTTTTATTTTTAATTTTTTTGGGGAAAAGTGCAGTCTCCTAGTATAAGCAGAATAAGCATTTGTCTTGTTCTAGGTTGCTAAACTAACTTTCCCTTACAATTCTCAGGGTCCGGTGATTTTTCTGCTCTGGGTGTAGTGTTTTGAGGTGATAAATCCAGAGCGGTTCTACCTTTTTAAATATTAGGTGCTTTAAAGTAACAGGCAGACTTGCCAGAATTCCCACAAAGCGTACAGCTTTCAGGCTAGGGTTACCACCTAGTCCCTTTAATTCCGGACACATGTTAATTATACAGGTTCTGTGGCAGTTTAAAATCAGGTGAAGTGGAGTCTTGAAGTCAGCCAGCCACAGAACCTGTGTAATTAATATGTGTCCGGAATTAAAGGAGCTAGGTGGTAACCCTATTTCAGGCTATTGTGTAATGGGCCCTACACACATATTCAGCCATTTTCTGAGCAATTTTACATAATTTCACAATTTCAATAATGCTATTAGAAAATGGCAGAATATTGCTTTGTGTAACCCACACAGCGATACAAACGCACGGCCCCACAGCCCCAAATCTGGCAGCAATACAGAACAGCTGTGCTGGTAAATTCTGAGTACTCTCTCAGAAAGCCATGCGCATCGGCTGCATGTTCTTGTAGCAGGTGATGTGCTGGGCCTTCTGAGCGAGTGCAGCCTCCTGAACCCCCCCCCCCCCACCTGCGGCACCCATGATTGCCCCAACCAGCGGCATCCAGACTCCCCCCTCCTCCCCTCCACCCATCTGCAATATGTGAATCTGCAGAGTTGCACTCACCCTGGGTCCTGCTCTCAGCAGTGACAGTGGTCTTAGTCCCCTGGGGAGGTGGTCTGGGTTCCCCCTCATCAATCAGCGGCAGTGGAGGAAAAAAAATAGAATTTCAAAATGCCCACAGTCAGCCAATCACGGCTGGCCACATCGGCACTCCGCCCCTGGCTATATTAGTCAGCTTGAGACAGGGGACAGGCAGTTCGCCGCAGAAGCCCTGGGTAAAGAGAGAGCAGATGAATTTTTTAAAAAATATTTACAAAACCGGTGTGTTTTTTATTTTAATATTTCCTTCACAGGGGTGCTATATGGACCGGCGGGTCTTTTAATACCCCACATGCTGGTACCTGTGGTTCTCCCAAGTACCAGCATGTGTGGACTGGCTTGCCGGGACCTGTAGTACTGCTGTAAAGGACAATATTACTGTTTAAACCAGCTATAAACCTAGCACCCACCACCCAGTGGTGCAGAGGATGGGATGGCCTCGGGCTTCAGTCCAGGCCTGGGGTGCCCTGGAGAAGGGGGGTGGACCCCTTTATTTGGAGGGGGTCCCCACCTCCCCGAAACTCCTGGCCCTAGTTAGGGTGGGTATTCTTTTGGCCACGGGACCCCATCAAGCCTGTCTCCTGACTATGGCATTATACCCCTTGCTAGTGGAGCCTGGTGCTGGTCCCCAAAACACGGGGGGACCCATACTCCTTTTGACCCCTGTATTTTGGGAACCAGGGCTGGTCAAACTTATGGGGGGGACCCACACCATTTTTTCTACATTTTATTTTTCTGTTATAGACAATTGAAGATGACACCCCCAGGCTTTATTCCAACCCATTATTTAACTATTTTTTAAAAATTTTATTCCCCGGAAGTCGCCTTAACACTTTCAATGATCGTTTAGGGCAGTATGGATGGTGTAATGGTTAGCATAACCGCCTTACAGCGCTGAGGTTCGATCCCCACCATGGCCAGAACTGTGCGTGGTCTGTATATTCTCCCCGTATTTGCGTGGGTTTACTCTGTGTACTCCGGTTTCTTCCCACAATCCAAAAATATACTGGTCGGCTAATTGGCTCCCAAAAAAATTAACCCTGAAAGGTCTGTATGTGCGTGTACATGTGGTAGGGAATATAGATTGTAAGCTCCACTGGTGCAGGGACTGATGTGAATGTTTATATATTCTCTGTAAAGCAGCAAGGAATATGTGTGCACGATGGCCCTTATTCAGATCTGATCACAGTAAAAGACAAAACCAGGTGCACTGCAGCTGGGGCAGATGTAACAAGTGCAGAGAGAGTTAAATTTGGGTGGAGTGTGTTAAAACTGAAATCTAAATTGCAGTGTAAAAATAATGCAGCCAGTATTTACCCTGCACAGAAAAAAAATAACTCACACAAATCTAACTCTCTCTGCACATTTTACATCTGCCCCACCTGCAGTGCACATGGTTTTGTCCATTTTGAGAACAAATTTGTACTGTGATCAGATCTGAATAAGGGCCTATATAAGAAACTGTTAATCTCTACTGCTGAATCTCCCATTATGAATCTCTGGCACAAATCTCTCCATGTGTAGCCCGTACGTTTTTAGATCCTTTTTAACATCTTCTCACTATTTTCACTGATTGTTTATTGTGGCTGCTTGTTTTTATAGGTGGGTACTAATTGGGACCCCAAAGAGCGGATCTTTCGAAATTTTGGTGGTCTGATTGGGCCTTTGGATGAGCCTCTGGCTATGCAGAAATGGACCCATGGAGTCAATGTAACTGTGACTGTAGTCTGGATTGATCCTACATATATTATAGCAGCGTCATATGACATTGCTGTAGAATCTGAGGCTGATTTCACACAATACAAACCACCCTTGTCACGACCGTTGCGTCCTGGTGTGTGGAGTGTTCGCTTGCTGCACTTCTGGGAGCTGCTGGCAGAAGTCAAATTTCTTGTGGTGCCACTGACTTTTAGGAAGAAGGAGCCACTACAGAAGGGTAAGATATTGGAATCAAACCTAGTTGGATAGAATGTCTCTTGACCAGCTTGGACATCCACCTATCAATGTGGGCAAGATGGAAAGTGATTTAACCTGTGTTGTACTGACTTTATTGTTTAATTAGCAAGGTTGCACTGCACTTGCCATTCCTAGTGGGATGTACACCCGCACTGGGTTGGGATCATTTGACATGGGTTTTTTCACTGTTTTTTTTACCTGGATGTCAACACAGTCAACATGGACACAGTTTAAAGTGCACCGCAGCCCCTAGCTATGCATTGGGCACTGTGCCTCGCTATGCTCGGCACACTATTTTATTCCACACCCTAGTGGATGGTAGGGCATGAAATACCGCCCGTCGGCACATGTCAGCTCAAAAAACAGTGAAAAACCCCATGTCGACTTAGACACTGTCGAACTAATGACCTGTCGAATTTATGACCTTTTGAACTTGACCCATGTTGACCTCTTTCCATGTCGACCTAATGACTGTCGACCATCATGCTGTAGACCAAATGACCGCATCCCCCCGCACTTGGGGGTTGGTAAATATTGGCTGCTTTTGCTTGTAGGCCATATTCTGTTAGTGTTATGTCGAAAGTAATCTGGATTTTTATGGTTTCTACCATGTGAATTTTCTCTGTATCTGCAGTTTCTACTAATTTATTCTGATTATAAAGTGTAATTAAGTGGTGGGGGAGGTCAGAACTTTTTCAGCTAGAGATACATGATGATTAACATGCTGTAATATTTATATGTAAACCCTTTTTTTTTTTTTTTTTTTTTTTTTTTTTTAAACTCTTCAGCTGACCGGTGGTTACATGCTGGCCCACCTCGAGGGCAGTACATGGAGCAAAATTTTCAGGCTCTGAGTGGAATTTTGAGTTTACCACCTCGCACTGAAATTGAGAAGGATGCTGATAGAAAATCAGAGCTGTTGGGCAAAGACTTGGAAAATTGGACAGATAATCGTTTAAGTGACTTCTGGTCCGTTGGGGGCATTTGCACCAAGACTGTCTCTGCATTTTGCCCCTCACTTACTGTCTGTTCTGATACACACTGGAGTTCTCTGTCACCTGACCCAAAGTCTGAGATGGGGACAATCAGACCTGATGGACGTCTAAGGTAGCAGAACCTGTGGACAATAACACATGGAGGTTAACGCTGCCTAAACTACGGGATGGTACGGTTTTATGTGTGGCACAGCTATGAGGGTACAGTAAGCTTGTGCTTTTTACCAAGGAAAGAAATGTTGGAACAGAATGTTAACAATATACCCTATAGCAATCGGGTGAGGGTAATTCACTGTTACACACCTGAGCAGCAGTAGTGTTCTAATGTGTGAGGACCTAATTGGGGACACGCGACTCCATCAGCCCTCATTACGATCTATAAGGGTTGCCAAGCTGATCCAACCATTACCTGTGAGTGCCAAATATGTTCAGGCCGTGAACTAATCTGCTGCTAATAACGGGCCGGAAATGACCAAATACTATGTGGATTGACACTACTATTCCTGACGGGGCTGGTCCCTCAGATGGATGACTTCTTTCTGTACTTTTAAATGGACTGGAAAAAAACATTTGCAACACTCTAGATCATTGATTGCCTAATTGCAAGTGTGGTAAAGATTCTGTCATTGCTGAAGTCTTAGTAAATGACGACAACTATGATATTGTAAGTGGTGACATCAGTGACTGTAGCATTTACCATGCTAATGGTGGGATCAGTTACCACCACTAAAGAAGCTTTGTATATGGTTCACTATGATGCTTTCAGTAGACCCACTGATAGCTGCTAGAATCAGAGACCAGCAGCACATTTTTATATAAAAAAATAATAATAATAATAAAGTACCAAAGGTTGCCCTGTAGTGCAGCTTCCTGTGTAAAATGTGTGGGGCTGGCGCCACAGGTTAGTGTGCCCACAATCCCTCTTGTGACACAATGAAGCACTTTATTCATGTCATTTTTATGGAGTGAAATATGTCTTAATAAAGGTATGCTGTAATCACTAGATGTGGTGCTGATGGTGGTTGTCAGGGGTAAATAGCACATGACCTATGCATTTATGTTCGGTTAATATGACATATAGAGTATTGGGTATTATTTTATTAAGTTTCTTATATAGCGCAGCATATTCCGTTGTGCTTCAAGAAAGGAGACCGTGATACAACAAACTGGATATTTAAAGACAGTCAAAAGGTAGGAGGGCCCTGCTCGCAAGCTTACAATCTATAGGGAAATAGGCATTGATGCATAAGGGTAGATACTGTATTCTTTATTGCATCGATTCCACCGGAATGTCAGGTTCTGTGACTGGTTCTGGAATTTGATAAGCTTGCCTGAGTACAGGCTGACTGACATAGTCAATACCTAAAACAATCTGATTTGAAGAGCTGTTTAATTTAAGGCCTGTGGCCATAACAGAAGTAATGATCTCAAGAACTCTGTGAATAGAATAGGTAAATACTTGCAGCTATTCTAAAGCTGTGTGCACACGGGGTGATTTGGGCAGGTGATTTTGGGAATATAGTCCAAACTCACCTAGGTTATCCAGAATTGCCCTGTGTGAACACTGCTGGCGATAGCGATGCACAGCAAGTAAATTTTGACTAGTTGCCGCACACTTTATTTGGCTGTACACAGGGGCTGTGGCTGGAGACGGTAACCTTGTCTCTTGCAGTTTCATCCTGATTTTTGGCTAAGCCAAATCGCATAGTCAAAATCACCCAGCCCGAGTTTGTGTGTACACCTCCTAACTAAATGTGATACAATTGCATTAGGTGGATTTAATCGATAATTGTATGATTTTTAGTCTCACCGGAACACTATGAACTCTCGGTATCTAATCCTATTACCAGAAACACTGATGGGCTGATGCGCTTCATCATACTATACATATTCTAGTTCACTCACAAAGGTTATTCAGTCACTCTCTAATGGTCAAAACCATGTGCACTGCTGGTGGGGCTGATGTAACATGTGCAGAGAGAGTTAGTATTGGGTGTTTTATTGTTTCTGTGCAGGGTAAATACTGGCTGCTTTATTTTTACACTGCAAAATAGATATCAGTTTGAAGTAAACCCCCCCCCCTCCCCAATCTAACTCTGCACATGTTACATCTGCCCCACCTGCAGTGCACATGGTTTTGTCCATTAGAGAGTGATTGTGCCTAGAATAACGCCCTATATTTGGAGTCGTTTGTTGATTCGGATGTGTGGGGGCCGGTGTAAACCATCATCCAGATGGTAATGTGCCAAGTAAACCTTTTTATTGATACATGATTAGTATGATTGTGGGAGGTTAGATGGGTCAGAGTTTGTTCAATAAAGAAAACCTGTGGAAAGCAATGCATTCCTTGTGTGTGTAGTACTAACCATGTTAACTAAACGCGGTTACTCACCAGTATACATAATAATCATATCGGCAAGGAAGTATATGTTTCACAATTTTACAATGGTCCCCTGGTCCAGCTGGCCATATTCCTTCCATGGGCAGGGTACACTGTTTTTGGAGTGTAGTAGGAAACCACACCACCCAGCAAATACAGTATGTATCCACCAGCTGTGGGATCATTTCAGCAGCGGTGCCAGATTTATAGTTCACCCTGTAAGAGATAGTAGTCTAAATAAAAGAAGAAAAAGCACATGAGGGAAGAAAGCCCTGCTCGTGAGAGCTTACATTCTGAAGGGGTTTGGTAGAGAAATGGTGGTGACACAGATGGGAAAGTCAGTGACCAAAGAGCAGAGGAAAGTTAAGCTGTGTACACACGGGGGCGATAGGGGCTGAAATCGCTGGAAATATGGTCGCTGGCGTCCATATTGCCAGTGATGGGAGTGTGGGATAAATCGCCGGATGCACGCTCCCGTTTTCAGCCCTATTCTAATCGCTGGTCGCTGATGAAAAGGAGAAACTGAGCAATATATTGCTAGCAATATATCTCCCCCGTGTGTACAGGGCTTTAGGATGATGGATAAGAAGTGGGCCTTAAGAGCCCATTTAACATGTTGTGGAGAGTCTGATCAGGAGATCATTCCAGAAGCACCACGCTTAAAATCTTGGTGGCTGGAATGGGAGGGAATCGGTACATCTGTCAGACCACACTTAGGTCTACAGTCATTAGGTCAACCCCACTAGGTCGACTGGCAGGAAGGTCGACCTGACTTAAGGTCGACATGGGCCAAGGTCGACATGACTTAAGGTCGAATTTGCATAAAGGTCGACATGAGGAAGGTCGACTGGTCATAAGTTCGACATGGGTTTTTCACTGTTTTTTGACCCGAATGTCGACACAGTCGACATGGACACAGTTGGCAATGAGAATCGGACCCTCGCATCGCTCGCAATGCTTCGGGCACGGTGGCTCGCTTCGCTCGCCACAGCTTTAATAACCTCCTCCACGCCCTAGTGGATGGTAGGGCATGAAATACCGCCTGTCGGCACATGTCGGCTCAAAAAACAGTGAAAAACCCATGTCGACCTTATGACCAGTCGACCTTCCTCATGTTGACCTTTATGCAAATTCGACCTTAAGTCATGTCGACCTTGAGTCAGGTCGACCTTCCTGCCAGTCGACCTAGTGGGGTCGACCTAATGACTGTAGACCTAAGTTCATTCTAATAGATGACCGCTTCCCAATGGGAGGAAGTAATCAGTTGGCAGGATAGGCAGTGTGTAATTGTGGTTGACGATTTCCCTTCACACTCTCACCCAAAGATGTACATTTTTTATTTCTAGCTATATTGCTCTCTATACATTTCATTATCTCTATTTAAGGGGGCAGACTAGATGGGCCAAAAGGTTATGTACCTTAAATTGTATGTTTCCTCAACTCTGTATTATGTTTACAATTTTCTGCATTTTTTTTTCCTGTTTTATGTTAGTGTCTTCTGTATTTACGTAAACATTTGTATTATGTTCATGATTTTTATAAAGTGACTTGGATCCTTTTAGAGAAAAGCGCTGCATAAATAAAATGTATATCCTAGATCAACCACATCAAACTTGTGTCCTTCCTGGGACCAAGTAAAGGTGCGTACACACGGGGGAGATATATTGCTCAGTGTCTCCTTTTCATCAAGCGACCAGAGAAAGGGAACCTCTGCTGGCGGTGCCACAGAGGTAATCGGCTGGTGGCAGGAGCAAGCTCCTGTGACCAGCGATAAGAAGGGGGCTGAAAACGGGGAGCGCGCACCCGGCGATTTATCGCTGGGGCACACTCCCATCACTGGCAGCATGGTCGCCAGCGACCATATTCCCAGCGATATCAGCCCCTATCGCAGCCGTGTGTACATGGCTTTAGAGAACATGGAATGTTTAGCAGGCTGGATTCCTGGACATTGGGGGTTAGGCAAAACCCACAATAGGACTGAAACCATTTTGTTTGTCTGATTTTAAAGCTGCTTTCTTGCCACTCATAGCCATTCCAGCCCAGAGCCACTTCATACCCTTATATATGTCAGAACCTCCAACTGTCCTTTATGTGAAGAGACCTCCTCATGACTCAGAGCCCTATCCTCCTGTGCCAGCACAACAGCAAGCATGGTTATGCCAGAAACCTGTGTGTAAATTATTCACAGACAGGTTTGTCTAGTCCAGGTCCAGGCTGCACTCTTCAGTCTCCTCCCCACCATTCCCACAGCGCGTCCCTCAGACTTAAAATACATTGCTGCAAGGTTTAGAAATGCATTGGTGGCCAGCAGCCTTTCAGCAACATGTACTTACAGTTGTACTCATAAATTTACATAACCTAGCAGAATTATATTTTTTGGCCATTAGTCAGAGAATATGAATAACTCACAAACTTTTCTTTCACTCATGGTCAGTGGTTGGGTGAAGTCTTTTATTGTCAAACAACTGTGTTTACTCTTTTTAAATCCTAATGACAACAGAAACTACCCAAATGACCCTGATCAAAATTTTACATACCCTGGAGATTTTGGCCTTATAACATGCACACCAGTTGACACAAACTGGTTTGAATGGCTACTAAAGGTAACCATCCTCACCTGTGATCTTTTTGCTTGTAATCCGTGTGTGTGTGTAAAAAAATGTCAGTGAGTTTCTGGTCTCCTGAAAGACCCTTGCATCGTTCATCCAGTGCTGCACTGACATGTCTGGATTCTGAGTCATGGGGAAAGCAAAATAATTGTCAAAGGATCTGCGGGAAAAGGTAATTGAACTGTATAAAACAGAAAGGCTTGCTGGGCCTTGTAGTTCTATTACAAAACCTAATATCTTATTTTTACCTATTTAATTACCATCAGCCTGGCATCCACTGCCCAGGTGCACTGGGTAAAGGGATTCCCTGGAGGTGTGTGTTGTTTTGTCCGGGGGGAACTTTTTCCCGGGCTGTGGCATGACAACACTGGCTGTTGGAGCCCAGTGCTGGTTTAAAAAATACAGGGGACCCCTTTATTTGTCCCCCATATTTTTGTAACCAAGTGCCCAGTGCTGGTTTATTGAATACAGGGGGGACCCTGCTTTATTTTTTTCCCAGTATTCAGGAAACCAGGACCGGCTCAAAGAGAGGTTTTTTTTTTTTTTTAAAGTTTACATTTTTACAGAGAGGTCTGCACGGATCTCTCTGATCCATGCATTCTTCAACTAAATACAAATGGAAAGTTAGGTCTAGATTTCTAGATTGACGGAGATTACCTCATTACTACTTTTGGAGAGAGACTGTGAGTTTGGAGGTCATGCAAAGCACGTGTATAGTAACAAAATTTAAGTGCAATAATAATCATGTGTAGTTCTGTAACCTAATTAGAGATAATATCAATGTCATTGATCCCATTCAATGCTGGTTATCAAGTAACATAATGCACTGAAAGCATTAAGCCCCGTACACACGGGGGAGATATATTGCTCAGCAATATATTGATGAGCAATATATTGCTCTGTATCTCCTGTTAATCAGCGACTAGAGATGGTTGCTGATGAAAAAGAAACTGCCGGGGGGAGCCCGGCAGTGGAAATCAGCTGGTCGCAGGAGCATGTTCCTGCGACCAGTGATCACTACAGGGGTAAAAACGTGAGCGCGCACCCGGCGATATATCGCCGGTGCACACTCCCATCGCAGGCAATATGGTCGCTCAGCGACCGTATTTCCTGCGATACTACACAAAATCGCCCCCGTGTGTACGCACCTTTAGTGTGATGAGCTACCAGGAAAACTCCAGGCCATCTAGGACACGTAGGTTGTCTTCGATAAAGTTGTCTTAGAACAATGAAACACGTCCGCCTGAACCACACTCTTCTGTTGGACTTTGGACACTTTTCACTGCATACCCCCCTTGGACCAGCTCTCTCTCCCCATTTCCTTCCCCCAAACTCTGGCTTAGTGACTGGACTTATAAATTGTTATACCACCACCTGCATACTTTTGGAGCTGATCCTAAACGTGAGGTACAACAATCTTTTTCCCACAAGTGGATTCAAAAACAAGGTACATGGACACCCATTTCACCAGTTAATCTTGGACCCCATTGTGGAATATACAACCAACCACAGGAGGAGAGTACTAATTAGGAACAAGCAGGACTTGCATAAGTATCATTCCATTGTCCTTCCACCCCCTATTTGAGTGTTTTATTATATGCCATTGTGTACATTTTACTGTGCATTTTATATTATTCAATCGTTTTTATACATTAATTGTATATGATCTCACTATATGAGATTAAATAATTTCTTTTTGTGATACCCAATTGATCATATTCATTATTTTTCATTTCTGAGCGCCCCACAATTTCCTTTTGTTTTTCTTCCAATCAAAATCGTGTTAGGGCAGGGATGAGGAACCTTCGGCCCTCCAGCTGTTGTTGAACTACATATCCCAGCATGCCCTGCAACAGTTTTAGCATGGCCAAATAGCAAAACTTTAGTAGGGCATGCTTGGATGTGTACTTCAACAACATCTGGAGGGCTGAAGGTTCCCCATCACTGTGTTAGGGGAAGCTAGGTTAAGGATAAGTTTAGAAGCCTGAACATGTTAATAACTAAATTAGACACTTAAACACCTACATTTCTTACCAGCGGTTCTTAAACTGTTCACATTTTCAAGGTCACCCAGCAGGTGCACAGGTGTATTTATTACTCACCAACACATTTTAGTTGTGCCAAACACAACCAGTCCCTCCTGTCATGCCAGGCCCTGTGAAACTTTACTAGTGCCAAACAACTTTGTCACCCAAAAATGCATCTTAGTTGCAATGCGATCCAACTAAAGGCAGACCCAATTCTCCTCCGAGCCGCCCGGCAGCTCCCCGGGTGCTCACATACAATTGAGGACTTGATGTGCCATTTTTTGCATGCGATTTATCACATGTAGAAAAAAAAAAAAAACGGGGAGCTGCAGGGCGGTGCGGAGCAGTGGGGGTAGGCAGTGGCAGCTCTCAAATGAGTGGTCGGCGGGGATGCTGGCGAAAAAGCAGTGCCGGTGGTAAAACAGTGGGGCGGGCTGTCACTGTGCAGCAGCGGCAATTACAACTTAAAAAAAAAAAAGTGTCAAATAACTCTCCAACTCTCAGCCAATCAGCGGCCACTGAGTGGCTGAGAGTGCTCTATCTCAGCCAATCAAGAGCCGGAGAGTCATTTGACTTTATTTTTAAGTTATATTTGCCGCAGCTGCCCGCCCGCTGCGGTGCTGTGGACACTGATCACCGCTGCACACAGTGACAGCACGCTGATGATCCCCACCACAGCTGCTCTGCTTCCTCATGGGTACTTGGGGTACCACCTTCCCTCATTCAAGAGCCGCCGTTGCCCGCCCGCTGCAGGAGTTCAGACGTGATCGCATATGCTACATTTCCGACCTCCTGATCCGGTCCGATGCGCACGGGACCGCGCATCGGATCGAATGTCAAACGCATGTGATTTTGGTCCGAATTCACCCGATTTGTTGGCCCAAGTGCCGAAATCGCGTGGAATCTGTCCAAAATTGCATAGTGTATGGGGGCCTTAAGATGCACCAAGAGACTGCACCGATTAATATAGTATGCAACGGAGTCTGAATATGTGTGCAACGAGTTATGCTGTGGATGCAGCTTTTTTGTCCTATGCAAAGTTCCATTATATTTCATATACAGACTTAAGGGGTAATTTAGACCTGATCACACCACCAGCATTCAGTTAGGATTCCGCCCTGCTTCAGGGAAATCCTTCCTTGCGAATTAGTGTGATCGCTGTACAAATGGACATGTACAGCTACAATATGTCCAAAACCAATCATAACAGGCTTACCATCAAAATATTTTTACACTGGGCTGAAGAGTAGCCAGAGACTTCTGCGGCTGATGTCACACACCCTCACCTGAATCACTTAGCCGTGCCTGCATTGTCTCGGACACTCCCAATGGTTTTTCCTGACAAGCCTGCGTTTTTCTTAGCACACCCACTAAACGGTCAGTTTGCACCCCCCAAAATACGTTAGTTTTTTAGCGCTGAGACAGTGACACCTTTCTGATGGCTCGATGTACACAAACTGTTTTATGCACTAAATTTGAAACCGTTTTAAATGAACTTTATGCTTTGTGTATAAGGTGTATACAAAGCATGAAAGAATTCGGTGTTAAACTAGGGTCCCATCCCCAAGAAACCTCATTATGGTATGCAATACTCCAAATACAAAATCCAAAATACTTCTGGTCCCAAGAAATTTGGATATGAGAGAATCAACTTGTAGTGAAAGCTCCAGCGAGCCACCAAGCCTGTAGCGTGGGCAGCGAGTCCTGCGAGGGGACTCAGACACGCGGCCATGCTGCCGCCGTGAAACTAAACAAGTACCAAAAAAAAAAAAGAAATGGAAGCTTGAGCATTTTTTTATTTTATAATAAAGCAACATTTTATTAATTTATTTACAATACAAATCACTTATCACATCATTTCCACAAGTTTAAAACTATGTTCTTTAGGCTTAGGAATTACATTAATGAAGGTTTTGTACAGAACGGCACCAAAAGGCAGTTTGCAGATGACATCAGTGTTTTCACTGCTGCGAGGAGGTGGTATATATACTTCTTTTGTGTAACGCACAACTCCATCCTCCAAAGCAAACAATGTTTTGTTACGTCCAATTCCCACCTACAGAAAGCAGAGAAAAGGTGCTGAAATAAGTGTACACAAGAACAAAAAGTCCTATTCGTGCACATGTATAAGCACATTGCACATTAATATGGTACTTGTATATTAGCACGGCGTGTTCGCGCGGGCAGCCTAGATAGCATAGTCAGTCAGAAGTAGCGTTCCCGCTCCCTGTCAGATTCAGTCAGAGGGGAAGTGACTGCGTAATGGCTGCAGAACCTGTCACAATGTTCAACTTGCCGCAGGCAGAGGAGGAGGCAGTGTTTTTTTTTCCAGCCGCATAATTTGCTGCCAGTGACACAAACTTGTATTAATGGACACCCAATGCACTTAAATATGAATGAGTGCAAGTGGCGCTGCCATGTTAAAACGTGTCATAAGAAGGTGAGCCTCCGTGCGGCACATTGGTTCCCAGGTTGCCGTTTACCTTTTCTTACGCTTATACAGTTTATTTATTCATGGGCGGAGGAGCTCACAAGTATATCTTTCTGTGAGCGGCAACTTAAGTTGTCAAATAAAACAACTGTGCTATACAATAACCTGATGCGGGAGGCCTGCACCGTGGACCTAATGTCACAGCCCCAATGCCGTATTGGTGGTCCAGGGAAAATCGTTGAAGAAGTCGAGAAGAGCCTCTTTGTACAGAGGAAAAGTCATGTGGGACGGATGCAGCCTCAACAGTGGCTATTCGGAGGCATTTCAAGAGACACCAGTGAGCAGTGCTCCCTCTAAGCTGTGCGCGCGCACACAACTCGACGATCGTGCGCACAGACATTACAACAGAGCGCACAAAGTAGCAGTGGTCCCTTTTTGCAGTTGTGGACTCAATTGTGTGCTGTGTTTTGAATGTTTACTTCAAAATGATATTAAACATTTAAAGTTAACACAAATGCTGAACGCCATTTTCCAGTTATATATAAGTGATGCACAAAAATTGAAATTTCCTTTTAAAGTTGCACAGCCAAAATATTTTGCCACACAAATTAGAGGGAACATTGCCAGTGAGTGCCAATAATCCAGCACCCTTGGTTCCAGTACTGTGCGGTTCTGAAACACCTGCTGTCACCATCTTGGAGCAGGAGAGAGGCGGGTCGCTCCCTGCCAATTACATCACCGGCAGTCCGTCAACAGGCGACAGCTGCCGTACTGCATCCATTCTGCCGGATTATAGGTGGCACATACAGTGGAATGGTGACAGCTTTCCCTCCCTCCTACCCCCCACCAACTCCTCCTAAACCTCACACATACTAAACCACCCACCCCCCATAGCTTTGGGCTGTGTACACACTAGTAGATATATCTGTAGATGAATTGATCTGCAGATAGGCACAGAGTGAAGTAGGTGGCGGGGGCAGCAGAGAAGCACAGAGTGAATTGGGGCAGCCGAGAGACACACACAGGAGGGGGAAAAGAGTGAAGGGGGGCAGCTGAGGGGCATGGAGTGAAGGAGAGGGCAGCTGAGAGACACACAGTGAAGGAGAGGGCAGCTGAGAGACACACACAGGAGGGGAACAGAGTGAAGGGGAGCAAGAGTGGGCAGCAGAGAGGCACAGAGTGAAGGAGGGGGCAGCTGAGAGACACAGAGTGAAAGGAGGGGGGAGTGTGTGTATCTCTGCAGTGCAGCCCAAACCAGCAGCAAATGCTAGAGGTAGAAATCGGACAGAATTAAACTACCGTTTATGTGTGGGAGTCTGAGGGTAGACAGTCTGAGGGTACATGACATATGCTGGGTCCCACGTATACATGTTATGCTGTCCGGATGCAGACGTTATTTCTTGCGCCCGATTACTCCTTTGTGAGCTTTTTGTACATTATGGACAAACCTTTCTATAAAGGAACATGCCCTTTTAAGCTTATGTTAATTATAGCCTGCAAGCTGACGATTGAAAAATCATGAATTATTTCAATTGTGACTCACTTGAGACCCTGGATGCCAGCGCATTACTCTCTGGGTAGCAAGAATGTTTCCAGCATGGACAAATTCACCTGAAAGAGAAATGAATGGAACGCATATAGAATTAGAATTCCCAATACAGAGCTGTCTCCACATTTAGGGGGTGATTCAGACTGGTTTGCAAAGCACATTTGGTTTGCTATTGGACAAAACCATGTGCACTGCAGGTGGGGTAGATATAACGTGCAGAGTTACATGTGGGTGAGTTATTTTGTTTCTGTGCAGGGTAAATACTGGCTGCTTTATTTTACACTGCAATGTCGATAGCAGTTTGAAGTAAACACCCCACCCAAATCTAATTCTCTCTGTACAAGTTACATCAGCCCCACCTGCAGTGCACACAATTTTGTCCATTTACAAACCATCCTGAATCACCCCCTTAAAAAAAACAGATGTCTATAATAAGAGAATACTTTACCAAGATTACATGGCATAAAAGCATGTCCTGCATGTCTCTGGTAAGGAGGTAGCTGCTCACACGGTGCTGCACCTACTGGTAATGCTAGAAGACCTTTCATGTCTTTCAGGAGCTGCAGTTACCTTTACACCATGCAAGGGGTATGTAGAGAAAAATGCTCACTACATCACTATGTTCCCTCGGCCCCCATACATTAGGCCGACTTGTCCTTAGGACAAGTCGGACCCAGTACTCCTGTGAGCCGCCCGGCAGCTCCCCGGGAGGCTCACATACAATTTGGCACTTGATGAGCCAAATTTTACATGTGATAAATCGCTTGCAATTTATCACATGTACGGGGAGCTGCAGCGGGCGGTGAGGGGCAGGTTGCGGGCGGTGAGGGGCATGGGGGCCGGTGGTGATCAGGGGCAGCAGTGGGGCGGGCAGCGGGGGTACTGAGTGCTGACCTGGGGGCGGTGTGGTCAGCAGCAGGGCTCATCAGGGGGACGCCGGAGCGGGCAGCGGGTCCTGACGCTGTAACTAGCCGGCGGCGCCTGTGTGTGATGATCTGGCCGGGCGCTGTGATCATTCACATATATCATTCAGCAGCGCTGCGGGACGGACGGGGCCGGGCAGTGGCGGGTATTATATTTTTTAAAACACCTGTCAAATGACTAGCCGTTCTCTGATTGGCTGACAGCTCTCAGCCAACAGTCAGTCATTGGCTGAGAGCTCTCAGCCAATCAGAGAACGGCTAGTCATTTGACAGGTGTTTTAAAAAATATAATACCCGCCACTGCCCGGCCCCGTCCGTCCCGCAGCGCTGCTGAATGATATATGTGAATGATCACAGCGCCCGGCCAGATCATCACACACAGGCGCCGCAGGCTAGTTACAGCGTCAGGACCCACTGCCCGCTCCGGCGTCCCCCTGATGAGCCCTGCTGCTGACCACACCGCCCCCAGGTCAGCACTCACCGGCGCTGCCAGCTAACAGGGAGGTCGGACGTGATCGTATGTACTGACCGTCCGACCTCCCTGATCCGATCCGATGCGCACGGGACCGCGCATCGAATCGGATCAGATGACACAGTCCTGCGATTTTGGGCCGATTTCACCCGGTTATCGGCACAAAGAGTCGAAATCGGATGAAATCGGCCCAAAATCGCATAGTGTATGGGGGCCTTAAATGTTTAACAATGGATTTTGGAATACTGTACTAAATATTTAACCATACTCCTGACACATGGAATTAACCCATTAGGGCATTCTGAACAACAGTTGCATGTGTGGTTGGTAGGATGGGAAGTACAAATGAGTCATTGCTCATTGAACCTGCAACTCCTATAGTCACGGGTCACTTGCTGCAAGTAGAGTCCATACTCATGGGATTGCATGGGTGCATATGCTCCAGCGAACAGGTGACACACAGGTGCGACGTGGCTGCACATGAAAATTGGACAGAAAATGGACAATAAGGTGTTCCCTCCACAGGCGCCACAGACAAATGAAGGGAGTGATATGTCCCGGAATGATGGGTTGTGTGGTCGGAAAAGAGGACCCATCATTCAGGGACGCATCACTCCCGTCATTTGTCTCTGGTGCCTGTGGAGGAAACACCTTATTGTCTGTTGTTAGTGGTGTGTGTGTGTGTGTGGGGGGGGTCACCATTTGGGGTGCACCCACTGTTTGGCTACCGTGCACACTGTTTTGTGTTTCTCCCATTTCTTTTCATTGCACAATTTCTCTATTCCCAATTTGACCCAAAAAGAGAAGGAAAAAAGAGAACACAATAGTGTAATACACTTTGATAAACTGATATATTTCTTAAGGTTTTAAAATAATTATAAAAGCAAGTGAGGTGGGGGAATTACATGAACCATTTCAACTCGAAATCTTTGTTCAGACCTCCCGGGGCTAAGGTCTGATGTTGGAATATCATGGTCATTTCATTTTTTGCTAAATTTGTTGCTAAATCTCCCCCCCCTCCCCCACTACTCACTGTGATTTTTTTTAAAATATAAAAGTTTTTAATAAAAACTGGATTGCAGTCATGATGTATTTTAAAATACATCATGACTGCAATCCAGATTTTATTAAAAGCTTATATATATATATATATATATATATATATATATATATATATATATATATATATATATATATATATATATATATATATATATATATATATATATATATATATATATATATATATGGTACTTATGTAGTAACTGGGCTGCCGATTTTGAAATCGGGTCCATCGCATCGCATCGCACCCGACCATATCGCATGCGATGCGATGCGATGCGATGGACCCGATTTTTCCATAGGATTCAATGTTAAAATGGACTCTGTCCATTTTAACATAGAATTCAATGGGAAAAGGGGTCCTTTTCATACCCCTACTATCCAAGTGGGCATGGAGTTGGATATAAACCTGTGGCGAGCGTAGCGAGCCACCGAGCCCGAAGCGTGGCGAGCGTAGCGAGCCCCGCGAGGGGACACAGAATACCGTTCGCTCGCCACGCTTCGGGCTCGGTGGCTCGCTACGCTCGCCACAGGTTTATATCCAACTCCATGCCCACTTGGATAGTAGGGGTATGAAAAGGACCCCTTTTTCCCATTGAATTCCATGTTAAAATGGACTCAGTCCATTTTAACATTGAATCCTATGGAAAAATCGGGTCATCGCATCGCATCGCATGGTCGTATGCGATGCGATGCGATATCGCATCGCATCTGATTGTATGCCTTAACTTAAGGCATACAATCAAAAAATCGGCAGCCCAGATACTACATAAGTACCATATATATATATATATATATATATATATATATATATATATATATATATATATATATATATATAAAATCACGGCGAGTAGTGGGGGGGGGTTGATTTAGCAAAAAATGAAATGACCATGATATTCCAACATCAGACCTTAGCCCCGGGAGGTCTGAACAAAGATTTCGAGTTGAAATGGTTCATGTAATTCCCCCACCTCACTTGATTTTATAATTATTTTAAAACCTTAAGAAATTGGGATTTTTAACAATAATTATCAATGTTATTAATTCAGGAAGTGAACTTTTATAGTGTATGTTGTTTATTTGCACCTTATCAATATGAAGACCTGTTTTAATTTTATTTATATTTGTCTCTTCTTGATTATATGTAAATGGCTGGAGAATATAGATGCAAATCCAAATTATGGACATAGAATTAAAAGTGAATCGGCAAAAATCTGTGGAATGCAAACAAAACGGAGCCGAGTACCGGAAGTCCGGGTCCGTGGAACGCAAACAGCGTCACTTGCGGTATCGGAGGTCTGGACCTGTGGAACGCACGAACGTCACTTCCGGTTCCGGCGGAAGCGGGAAAACAGAGATTACCGCAATTAAGAAACAGCTGATGGCTTTATGGCAAAAGGAAATCATGGAACCGGATCTGTCTGTATATGTATACTTTATGTATAGGCTTAGCTGGATAGAATATTCCATGTCTGGAAATAGGTCTTCCCCGGATAGGGGTATAAATATAGGAACTGTACTACACCTCCTCATGCCTTGAAAAAGAAACCTATAGGGTTTTGAAACGCGTTGGCAAGGAGGAGAGAGGGTGAACCACAGAGGACCTAACACCGGGTGCGAGCTTCCAGGGACGCCTGCTTTATACCACCTGCTCTTTTGTCTACACTTGTGTTGTGGACCAACACACTCGGTGAGAGTCCATTGTGCTATAACCCTGATTTTATGTTGTAATTCTAGGAATAAAAAAACGGTATTACACCATACCAGTCTTTTTCTCTATATCTATGCTCACTGGACAAATCTGAAGCCTTTACGGTGAAGTTACCACCCCCTGAGGACGCGCTAATTGTCTGCCTTAAAAAGCAGACCACCTTGAAGGGTACACGTCCAGTCAATTGCATACAGCTTGAAAAGAGTGTTATATCAAAGTGTATTACACTAATGTGTTCTCTTTTTTCCTTCTCTTTTTGGATCAAATTGAGAAATCGGGAATAGAGAAATTGGTCAGCGCCCAGGAATTGTCAGTATTTCTTTTTGTCTTTACAGTATTTTTTGTATGATTGGTGTCTTCATACTAACTGAGCAATTCCAAAGGCAGCGGCAGGCGCAAGGGTCTCCCTCATTCACTCTATTGTACTATTGTGGTAACTTGACTTTTTAATCACTAATTGACACTTCACTTTATGTACATTTTAGGATTTGTAGTAATGGTTGGTTGTACTTACTGTATGTAAACATAAAATAATTTATGATGACACAATGACAACAGCTAAAGTGCTGCACATTCAAGGGTCATACCATCTAATTTCTTGTATCCGTATCTCCTGCCTGGACTTTTTCCTCCTAAATTCTTTGTACTGGTTCCAGCTTTCTTTGATGCATCTCTGGCCAGGATCCATGTCACTGGAGAGGGCAAAACTAAGAAAAGACACATTTGTTAGGATTTGGTTCAGAGGGTCGAGTGTCATTAGCTTGGCAGGTTCTAAGTCGACATGCACAAGGTTGACATGGAAGTAAGGCTGACACAAGGAAAAGGTCTACATGGAAATGAATGATACATAAGAACTTTGACATAACTTTTTCATGTTAAAGGGGTGTTAATATTTAGCACATGGTCCCCCAATTAGTGTACCACTACGCTGTTTTGTGCAAGGTTACCTGTTCCCAAATGTATTCTATGAGAGAGAGAGAGAGAGAGAGAGAGAGAGAGAGAGAGAGAGAGAGAGAGAGAGAGAGAGAGAGAGAGAGAGAGAGAGAGAGAGAGAGAGAGAGAGAGAGAGAGAGAGAGCGCTAACTAGCTCATGATGTTTTGTGAAGTTGTAATCCGAATACCATGTTCTCATTGCCGCCCCTGCAAACACCCGGGTTTTTGGCGGGGCACAGATCATCTCAGCTCACAGACCCCGTTCATTCTGCACCTTAGACCCCAGAAATTCCCGTATCTGCCCCGTTCACACTGCTTCCCTGGTCTGCCCTACCAACAAGTATGAGAAATCTAAGTGCCCCTTTCACTTGTGAGATTTTGTCAGATTTGACCCAATTCAGATGGATTGGGCCAATTTATCTGACAAAATCTTTTGTTCCTGATGTGTAGGACCCATTGTGCATTGGGTCTAACCAAGAGATTGATCCTCCTGCACATAGGATGGTACTTGTTTCCTAGCAGGGCGCCCAGATTTCTTACGTACGCAAATGTAGTGAAATTGCATCGCATGGTATGTTTTTACCGTGCGATGTGGTCTCATTTATTTTAATGTTGACTGTTGTTGTAATTACAAATGTATATAATTCTGACAATTCTTCCCTCAGGTGATGGATGACCTGCTGTGGCCGACAGCCGGATCCGAACTTACAGGTGCTACTCTCCCTCTTGGGATTCCATGACTCCCATAGACGGAGAGTATAATCTGTTCCTAAACCCTCCCCACTATCCACACCACCCCGAAGCGTGGCTAGCACAGTGAGCCCCGCGAGGGTCGGCGGAACGCGTCCTCCGACCTTTTCATACCCCCACTATCCACGTTGGCGTGGAGTTGATTTTATATAGTGTGAGTACAGCGAGCCCCGCGGAATACATGTAAAGTAATCCGCTGCGCTCGCCACACTATATAAAATCACACCGATGTGGATAGTGGGGGTATGTAAAGGTCGGAGGACGCGTTCCGCCGCCCTTCACGGTGGCGTGGATACTGGGGGTGACTCAAAACAATGCCAGAGGTGCTTACATGCCATGGTAAGCACCCATCACATTTCATGGCATGGGTGCTTGTACAATGCAATATCGCATCGCATTTGGTGCCATGCGATCCTATGCAATATTTCATTGTATAAGCACTCCTGTGCACTGAACATGGACATCGCATCGCACAGCACTATACACGGCACGTGATGCGATGCAATTTTCCTACGCAGAATAGCCCACTAAGCTATTTGCTTAGTGGGCGCCCCGCTAGGAAACAAGTACCCATAGGATAAATCTCAAGTCAATCAGGTCCAACTTGTCCCTCAGACAACTTAGACAAGCGTAAAGAGACCTGAGCAGCCAATACTGGCTGGTGAAAGAGCAGTTTTGATTGTCCATATGGGCACCACCACTCTTCCTCCGCTTGAGATCATGCACCTTGGTGTACTTCTTACGAAGTGCTTTAAGTTTGTTCACAACCTGTTGCTGGGTTTTATGGATGTCACGGGCAGACAGTATTTTTTATATGTTCTAGTCCACTGTCGAATCCTTGACAGTGCCACTCACTTGCTTCTTTATTTCCTCCTCCCCTCTCACAGCCAGCACCTCCTCATCCCTCCACATGTCACCTGATCTCGTTCCCCAATCAGCTTTCTTTTTACGTCCTGTGTGAAAAAACTGGTCGCACCTGTTCACACTGGTGGACACCCGTGTAATTCCCAGGAATAACCATGTGTGCAATTACACCTGGGAATTTCACTCACACTGAGACACGACATGGGAAATGACTGCTTGCCCTGGCAAAAACCCAAGAAGTAAGGCTGACATAAAGAAAATGTCTACATGGAAAAGAATGATACATAAGAAGGTTGACCCAGGTTTTTGCGGCAGTGAGAACGGGGTATGACCACTACCCTATCCATGCTGAAGTCATGTAACTAAAACATCCTTAACCATTTGATTGCCAACACCTCTATGAGAGAAGTACAAAATAGCTGCTAAAAATGCCAATGTTGCTCACATTTATTACATAAATTCAAATAAAAAATGTTGCGTAGAAGAAAAATTATATTGCCTATATGAAGGTAAACATTACAGGTGATTATGATAAATAAAAATGTTTGCTTAGCAATTTTCACACCTATTTTGACAAATTCACTTGGCATTTAAAGGGTTAAATTGTGGTATTCACATACTTCAGCAGCCCTGATTCACGCCTGAAATAAAACTGTAGTACAGTAAGTGCACACATTTTTTTTTAAAGGGCTTTTTATTTGTAATGTACAGTAAGTGATGAAATCTGGATTGTTACACTATGACAATATATTTCACATATTATTCTTAGTTTGATTGTGTTTATCCTCAGCCACTTTGAGGATTTTGATTAAGAAGTCTCACGATTAGTTTTTTCTGTAGCAGGAGCAAGAGTCATACATAAAAGAAAGTAAACACAGGCGAGGAATCAACTATTATCAGTATGTATGTCAGTATACCTCTGCATAAGGCAGAGGTAGTAAATATAGGCCCCCATAAATTACTGCGACTTCTTTGAGAGGAGAAGAAGTTGCAGCAAAACCCCCTTAAGGTGCGTACACACGTACAGATTTTCTGTCTGATCTATCTGGTGGGAACAAAAACCTGGAAATGAATGGGAGCATATGACAATCAAAAATTTCCACCCAAATGCTGGAAAACAGAAAAAAAAATATTGTGATGTTGTAACATCCGCAGCCCTGTATCGTCGGGCATCGCATTTTTAATAACGGCATATGTTCTAACATATGGGGTTATTAACGAAAGGGACAGCTCTTGCGATAAGAGCTGTCCCTTGCGATGCGGTGCCGGCACTGGACTTCCGGGTCTGTGACCCGGGAGTCCATCTGCGCATGCGCAGAGTGACGCACCGGCCGCAGGGCATGCTGGGAGGGATCAGTCAAAATGCATTAGCATATGTCCAGTTTAAGTCACCTGTGACCAATCATGGATGTTCTGAGGTGCGCATTTGCGAACATCTGGTATAAGTGAATCGAGTAAGACAAACAAGGCAGACAGAAAGATGTTACGAAGGTGTGTGTGTGTGTGGGATTCCCTCTCCTTTTCTGACAGTACAAAGTGTGTGGATCCAGTGCAATGAAGTAACCCAATATACAGCTGTTATTTGTTTAGTGCTTGAATGCACAGGACTGGTGCTGTAATTTAATGCCAACAGTATCACCAAAGCCTGAAGTACATGCATCTGTGCGAGCACTAGGGAGTATTGTTATTGAGATGACCTCTGGACGGGGAAAAAGGATGGCAGAACAGTCCCAGCCTGTTAGCCGCTGCCTAGAATGAATGAATGACAGCCAAGTGACATTTGTGTACACACCACGCGTCCCATCCGCTGTATCGCCCGCGCCGTGTCCGTGTGTAGTGGCCGGTGTGAGGGGTGCACGGCCGCCAGGATACTGTACATGGCGTGCAGGGGAACCGGGCGGTACTGGGGTCTCCCTATGGCAGACATGCCGCAGCTAGCCACGGATACACAGGGTATGGGAGGTTCGGGAATGGGATACACACTAATCAGCCGCCATTCCTGACAGCCTTCTCCAGGCAAAGGTGCTGCGATGTGAGTGACGGTGAAATGGCAGCGTGCACCAAGCCGCACATGCGGGGCACTGGGCGGCGGCAGGTCCCACGTACCAGTCACATACCGGCATGTACAGCGATAACGCCGCAGCACGGCGACACGTGAGCGAAAGGCGCACTTACCAAGCAGCCGGGTCACCCCGCCGAACACCGACATGGCGCACATCCGGGAGATTCCGCCGTCACTTCCGCTTCCTCGTTATTATTACACCCTTTTTTTTTTTTTTTCGCAGCGGCAACTTTGAATGCTAAAGAATAAGCGGCCGCCATGAGCTCCTCGTTCGGGGACAGTGACGCCGAGGATCTGCCCCAGGTGCACTTTCTGGCCCCCATCGCATCCCGCAGCTGCCGCCCTGCTGCTATTATGGTTGTGAGCAGCGACGAGGAGCTGCCGGCGGAACTCCCCTTGTTCAAGCGCCTGACCGCTGCCGGCCCCTTGTCCCGGGACCCGCCTCCTGCCCGGCCCCCGGGGGCCCCTGCCGCGACACGTGACCCCTCGCTGAAGCCCCAGAAGAGCTCCGCGTCACGTGACCTTGCCGCCAGAGCCGCCCCCCAGCCCAAGGCGGGGAAGAAGAGGCCGGAGGCGGTCACAGTGCACATAGATACCGGTACCCTGCTCCATCCATATACCCCCCTCCCTGCCCCAGTCACGCAAACACGTATATTGTATATTACTGTATATTGTTATAACAGAGAATACTGTAATATAATAATTCTAGGTTTATTAAACATTGAAAGTAATGATGGTCAGGTTACACCATTTACACTTGTAGAACATAAATATATTTTTTGTTACACAAGCGCCTCTTTAGAAATCTATTTAGCATTTGCAACAGGTTTGCTTTTTTATTATTATTATAAACAATTTAAAAGCTGGGGGAAGTCTCAATGTCTAACTGCTGAATAGTTTGTAATTGTTTTATCCAACAAGTCATGGTCATTAATAGTCATTGAGTAGTGGTCAGGCATCCTGTGTATCTCTGGGAGCATGGCTTTTTTAGTAAGCAAGCAGGACTTTTCTGGACTTGCTTGTTAGGAGTGGTTTGAGAATCACTGACCTATTTTGTAAAGTCCATCGGATGATTTAGCGTTGCAACTACATTTGTATTGTGTGCACCAAATTAAACGCATATATATTCACCAGTATGCCGCATTGTACATTTCTGTGTGACCAAAATGCCATGCTCTTCGTCATATATTTATTTAATTAATCTTAATAGATGTTGGGATTCCAGGGTTAAACGCATATTTACTAACAGAATATTTTTGTATATTTATTTTTAAATGTTCAGGAATGTGTGTTCTAAACCCTGGAATATACCTCTTGGTATCGTAGCTGTGCATCAGTTAGCACTTGTGCCTGGCCTATACTTAGTCCAAAGAACAGCGGTGCATATGTATTAACAAGAGATAAGTGATCAGCCAATCAGCTCCTTACTGCCAATTTACAAGCTGTGTTTGAGAAAGACACTTATGAGCTGATTTGCTGGTTCTTTATCATCCTCCACTTTGGGGGTATTCAATCCTGGATAAAATATTCCCCAGGTGAAAAAACTGCCAATTTTCGGCCATTATTTGGGCATATTTCACTCCCTCTGTTCAATCCCTGTGCCCCGAGCATCGTCGAAAACTGCATAAATCGGAAAATTGCCGCAAATTCACAAGGTTGGGCCATTTTTCACCCATTTGTTTTTATTTTGTAAAATATTCACTTAAATCAAACATCAAATGCAAAGCATGATTTCTAATGACTATGGAATAAAATATAATAGATATCACTTCCTTTAGCCAGCTTCAAGTTATTTTAGAGGAAAAAATATGGGTTCTTATTTTGTGGAAGGGTACCAACATATAAGTCCATATCTGTATGTAATGCCCCAATACCAACCAGATTCATTTTCAATACCCCCAATGGAGATTCACCAGTAGATACGTACACTGTGCGACAGAATGTGCACACAATCAAAAGATCTCTCCCCAAAACAGGCATGCGGGCCTCTATATGTTTACTTATATTTTTATAAACATCTAGCATAATAAGCATATCTTTCCAGGTCTTTTACAGGATGGATCTGGTGGACAAGTGCTAAGTGCTTTGCAAGCTCAAGAGATCCAGTGTGTGATCCAATCACAGATCGTGCCACGGAGCATTACCTGGAGCAGGACAGGGGAAAATATAAATGTGAGTAACAGAGACAGTCAAGGTGCAAGCTATTTAATAACAGTGTCCCAACAAACCGCAGACTCTGCAAACAAAGTACTGCATTACATAACAAAATACATATCTAAAGGAAACTTGACCATAGATACATTTAATACACTGGGGATTTTCAAAGCAGAATATTTTGGCTGAAGGATGTAAAGGTAAATATTATTAAATGCAAAACCAGGAGTCTTCTGCATTTAGTATCATTATCGTTTGAAATCATATCGTTTTTAAAATCCACCAACTAGCAGCGTACTTAATAAATATACCCTCACATTTCTAGTATTTGTTTTCATTCATCACCTTATGTCAGTGTTTCCCAAGTGCAGCCAATAGGGATCCTAACAGTTCATGTTTACAGATCTCCTATTTGGTGCACAGGTGCATTCATTACTAGCTGACACATTTTAAATGATCCACATGTGGAGCTAATTATTCCAGTTGTGATACTAAGGAGATCTGTAAAACATGCACTAAGGCAGGGGTCTTCAACCTTTAAGACAGTGTGGGCCACATTAAAAAATTCAACGAAGCCCGAGGGCCACTAAGCTCTACTGTGGTATTTAGCACAGCTCTTAATAGATAGACAGCACAGCCCCCGCATAGATAGTTGGCACAGCTGCCCATACACATAAACCCTGCCCCCAATATATAGTCTGCACCAGGGCTATTTCTAAACAATTAGGGTCCCAGTGCGAACAGAATAAAAATGCAGCCCCACATACATAACTTGGCATTTAAGAAATTGCGCGCGCCCCAAAAAGGGGTGTGGGCTAATTATAAGGGGCATGGTCTAATTATAAGAGTGTGAACTAGTAGGAAGAAAAATTACCTGACACCTCACTTTTGCAACCTGCATGACCAGACATTGATTACCGCAGGAATGGTTGTTGTCCTTCCACGCTTAAGTTGGCTGTCTAAAGGCCGCACAGGGACATATAAACATGAAGGCCCATTACACCATGATGCCCATTGCACATTATGCCTCACACCATGATGCCCATTGCACCTTGCACTATAAGGCCCCCAATACTCCTGCTTATGCATATGATGCCCCCAGTAGTGTCCCTCATAAAATGCCACCAATAGTGTCGCTCATAAAATGCCACCAGTAGTGTCCCTCATAAAATGCCACCAGTAGTGTCCCTCACAAAATGCCCTAGTATTGCCCTCCATAGTCAGCACTGCATTGCACAGCATGCCAGCCCTCCCTTAGTCAGAACCACATTGCACTGCCAGCCCCACCTCCCTCATAGTCAGCACCCTCCCCATACACAGGGCCACATTGCACTGCCAGCCCCTCCTCCCCCATAGTCAGCACCGCGGTAGCTAGCCGGCATCACCCTCTCCTGAGACACTTGCCTTAGTGTCCCTTGCAGAGGTCTCCTTCAGAGGGCTGCTGCTGCTGGCGGCCAAGGAGCATGCAGGGACAGGTGTGCGGCTGCCGGCGGTTGTCACACTCACTCCAGTCTCCCGGCTGTGGGCACAGGCGGGACGGGTGCGCGGCGTCAGGAAGTACACAATGCGCATGTCTGCGCACAGTCCTGCTGCCCCAGCCAGCATATCCACCTCCGCCGCGTCCCACTGCTAAGGGGACAGCGCACGGAAGGATTTTAAGGGGACAGCGCGCGGAAGGATTTTTTTTTTAAATCAGAACGGCATTTAATAAAAAAAACGCAATTCACTGGCGGGCCACCTAATACAACTCGGCGGGCCACTTGTGGCCCGCGGGCCATGGGTTGAAGACCCCTGCACTAAGGGGTCCCTGAGGAATGGAGTTGGAAAACACTGCCTTGTTTATAGTGACCTCTGAATTCTTCATGTGATTTGTTAGTTGGACCAATCACAGAACATCTGTGACCACATAAATCATGAGTCAGAAGCTGTATCTTGTCTGTACCACAGGGTTGCAGAGCCCTCTTTCAATATGGATAGATTATAACCGCACATATTTACCAACATTTGTGGTCACAGAACACTAAAAGAGCTTTATAATATTGTTTTTTTTTATCTTAGGGAGATGCCTTGTGTCAAGAGGAGGCAGAGATTCTGGTCCTTGTTACAGCAGAAGAATTTCTTACAATGATTGAAACCAGTAAGATGGTAGGAAATGTTTCCCGGTCCTTGCCCAGTGCTGCTCATTTCAACGTTAAATCAAAAGCAAACAACCCATTTCATAACCTTTTTTTAATTAACTGACTTTTCTTCTGATACAGGAAGCATACTTTGACCATGGCAAGGTGACCTTAAGCAGCTTTGTGGGCCATATCATGACTAGCAAATCAAGTGCCATCCCTACACTGGTGATAATGGAGATAGAAAAATATTTTAGGTGGGTTTTAGTAGAATTGCAGCAGGCATTTTAGTAGAACCAGGAAACATCACTTATTATTCTCTGGCTTTTAATAGAGATCAGAACACAAAAAGCAGGAAGAAGCTGCAAGACGCTGTCCAAAGAGCAGCTGTAAAAGAGAGGCGGCGTAAAAAAGACACTGAAGAGTTGCCAAAGCTGAGTAGGGTAGATGTGGAAGAGGTGAGATAAGGTCTTGCAGTCCTAGACCGAACTTAGCAAAATTATATTTTGTTGGCTGTAAATTCATTAAAATTCATTACCCATCCTCCCTCTATTTCAGGCCCTGTTGGTCTTACAATTGCACACCGATGCCCATGTTTGTTTCCTGGAAACCTGGAAGGAGTTTTCTGACTTTGTCTGCATGTTTACCAAAGCTCTGATGGAGGCACCAAACAAGTAAAGATACAAGATGTAGAAATGCCTGTTTCATTGGTTTACCCCTTGCCCCTCCTTCAAAACAGACCCTTTATATTGTGAATACTTTAAAAGATTAAAGGGACAAGCACTTACATATGTTGTCTTTTGGAATAGTGCATTCTCAGGGCTACTTAATCTGGTTCCTCTGCTAGAACTCACAAGGGCTGATTAGAGGGAAAACTCCAGTACTTGTGTATTATCACGGCACCCGTTAAGTAGTTTACATACTGTACTATTCAGCGTAGTGTCCCTTCAGCACGGCGGCGGCAGTTCACGGCACCCGTTAAGTAGTTTACTTGCTGTCTTATTCAGCGCAGTGTCCCTTCAGCATGGCGGCGGCAGTCCCTCCAGCATAGTGTAAGCGCTATTTGTGTAGTTTAATCGCCAACTATGACTACGACTGTGACAAGTATTATGTACCACAGGGCGTCCCACAGGGTTGGGTGCGCTGGTCTGCCAGCGTCGTGATAATAAGTATTATGTAGTTTTACACTACGCTGACTATGTAGCTCTGACTACACCAACTACGTTGCGCGCACAGGCGTCGTAATAATACAAATGTAACAAAACTCCTTTTAGTTCAGGGATGGGGAACCTTTGGCCCTCCAGCTGTTGCTGAACTACACATCCCAGCATGCACTGCTACAGTTTTGCTATTTGGCCATGCTAAAACTGTAGCAAAGCGTTCTGGGATGTGTAGTTCATCGGCAGCTGGAGGGCCAAAGGTTCCTCATCCCTGTTTTAGAGATAGATATATATATATATATATATATATATATATATATATATATATATATATATATATATATATATATATATATATATATATATATATATATATATATATATATATATATAGATATAGATATATATAGATATATATATATAGATATATATAGATATATATATATATATAGATATATATAGATATATATGTGTGTGTGTAAACTATTACTTGAAATGAACTTCTAAAAATAGCATCAACTTTGCAGTATAAGGTCACATAAGGAAAATAGAAACAAGAGTGTCTCTCTGCATTTCTTAATTATATTCATGGTTTGACATGGAAGAATTACAACGACACAATCAAATGTATTATAACAAAATAGTTTTTATATAAAAAAAAAATAAGCAAATAAACACAAACAATACACATAACCGTTATGTTAATATTGCCACAAATTAGTGGGCATAGAAATGCAAAAAATGTACCATGGTTAAATAGTGGCTATTCGGCTGGTAGTACAAGCTGTAGTCTGTCTGTATGTGGCGGCTTAAAGCGAACAGTATTGGGTCCCGAGTGCTTGTGAGGCGGCCAAGTCTCTCCTAGTGTTACCCGCAGAAGACACCCAGGCGGTAATGTTGTTCTGTGCGTCCGCAGCGGCTACAGGCACTATATAATCTCCCTTCTCTCAAGCGTGCGTCTGTATTTGGAATATGTAACCACACATAAAGCTGAAATCGTGGCAAAAGTAATGTCTGTCCTCTTGTTCTTTAACGCGTTTCATCCATGGTGGGGACTTTTATCTATGATTCAACTCAAAATGTAATTTTATTGTTAATGTGTGGGTATCTCATCATCACTGTTTTATGGATTTGCCAAGGCTAAATGTATTATTATTGTTATCTGGCTCAATGTTTATTTATTTTTATTTTTTTAAATGGCTGTGACCCAACTTCCAAAATGCTGCAAAACTACTCAGTTACTGTTCATTTTAATTCCTATATTAGTGAACTTTAAGTAATAACTACAAGGTGAGAGAGAGTAAGACATGATTATAGCACAAGTAAACTTATTGCACATGTGACATAACTGCTCCTCTGATAACATCTCTACTTTGCTTTCAGGAGGCAGCGAGATAACTCATCCTTCTCTTTTTACCTGGATGGAGAATGGGCGTCAGGTGTGCGAGTAGAACGCTGTGGGAAGGGGTTGCTGGAAGTATGGAAACGGCAAATTCAGCAGTTTAACAGAGTCAGTGTGGAGGTTTCGTGTGCAGTGGTTGCAGCTTACCCCTCTCCACAGTTACTGGTTAAGGTGAGGGGGACACAGTCTGCAATATACAAGTAGCTCATAGAGTTTTTTTCTCTATCCCTGTAGTCCTATGGCTCAAGGCTATTATGTCCCTTCCATAACACATGTGTGTTTATCTTCCAGGCCTATCAACGCTGTCAAACAGAGACAGAGCGACACAATCTGTTGAGTGATATACTTGTACGCCGGGGAGAAGGTGTTACTTCTACTTCCCGACGTGTTGGCCCAGAGATTTCCAAACGGATCTATCTACAACTAATGTGTTCGGAACCAGAGCTATCGCTAGACTTCTAATGGAACAATAGTGCATGTGTGCAAATACAGAAGTATGATGAGGCTTATTTGATAATCTTGTGCATTGGGCAAATCATCAGATAACTTGAGCTGCTATTAGATGCAGCTCAGGCTTGTAAGGAAGTCCTTATTTGTATTATGGGCCTTATTCAGATCTGATCGCAGTACAAATTTGGGTACTTATGTATTATCTGGACTCCCATGTTAAATGCACCCCATTTTTTCATACCCCTACTATCCAACTACGCATGGAGTTGATTTTATATAGTGTGGCGAGCGCAGTGAGCCACCGTGCCCGAAGCGTGGTGAGCGCAGCGAGCCCCGCGAGGGGACGCGGTCTCATAAGAAAAACGGGAGTCCAGATATTACATAAGTACCTAAATTTGTTCTCAAAATGGGCAAAACCATGTGCACTGCAGGTGGGGCAGATGTAACATGTGCAGAGAGAGTTAGATTTGTGTGAGTTATTTTGTTTCTGTGCAGGGTAAATACTGGCTGCATTATTTTTTGCACTGCAATTTAGATTTCAGTTTCAACACACCCCACCCAAATGTAACTCTCTCTGCAGATTACATCTGCCCCACCTGCAGTGCACATGGTTTTGCCCATTTTAAGAACAAATTTGTACTGCAATCAGATCGGAATAATGGCCTATATGTATTTCCTGAAGTGTTTCCTTGTCCTGTTCTTGTATGTTTTAAGTCTTTTTATTGTTTCCAGCCTGTCGCAAATTTTGTCCATTTAAGTATTTTTTAAATAATATACTCGTACTACATTCTAAATCAGTGCTGGCAAACTCCTGGCCCTCCAGCTGTTGTGGAACTACTCCTTCCAGCATGCCCTGCCAGTATTAGCAATCCATTATATTAAATCTGTTGCAGGGTATGCTGGGATGTGTTGTTCCATAACAGCTGGAGGGGCAGGAGTTTGACTGCACTGCTCTACATGAAGTGAACAAACCTGCTATGGAATTACTGTAGACACTGGTATTGTAGCTCCTGCTACCTATACGTCTCTGAATTTTGACAGGCACCAGTCTGAAATAGCCCTTCACTAGGAATGGCAGTGGCACGATCGTGGAAAATCTATATATTAAAGGTATATGGTATGTTCTGTCTGTGAGTGCTCCACCCTTCCCCATGAACATCTCCCACTACATAAAAAGACAGAGTGGAACTGGATAAAGTAGAGGCTTTATGTGAGTGGAATTGAGCTTAAGAAATAATTGGTGCAATGCACAAAATGTGATATAGGGACATTAGTATTATCTAGATTTCTTGTTTTACTTTTAAATGAGATCTGTTTGTTACAATGTTGTGTGCCTTCAGATACTTTTTTAAAATCAGTACTTAATAAATGTATGTTTATTTTTAATATAATTATCTGACTATAGCACATTTATTTATATTAAAGTTAATTTATTCAAACACTGCTTTTTTTTGCCCATTTTCTTTTGTTAAAAATGATGTAAGGTACCACTTGTATATAGCAATGCAATAACTATCAGCATCAGCCTTGTGTATTATGCATTTGGCAAGGCACTGGGGGGCAGATTTATTAAGCTCGGTGAAGTGATAGAGTGTCTGGTTTTTATCACTGGCCAATCAGCTCCTCAAGCTGTGTACACACGGGGGCGATAGGGGCTGAAATCGCTGGAAATATGGTCGCTGGCGACCATATTGCCAGTGATGGGAGTGTGCCCCGGCGATAAATCGCCGGATGCGCGCTCCCGCTTTCTGCCTCATTCTAGTCGCTGGTCGCAGGAGCTTGCTCCTGCTACCAGCTGATTACCTCTGCGGCACCGCCGGCTGAGGTTCCTTTTCATCAGCGACCATCTCTGGTCGCTGATGAGAAGGGGACACTGAGCAAAAAATACATTGCTCAGTAATATATTGCTAGCAATATATTGCTGAGCAATATATCTCCCCTGTGTATGGGGCTTATGGGTGAAGTTACAGGCTTGGTTTGAAAAATGACAGGTAAGAGCTGATTGGCCGGTGATAAAAACCAGACAATTTATCACTTCATCCAGCTTAATAAATCTACCCCTGGGTGAGCAAAACCTACCGCTTCTCTGATACAATGTCAATAATGCAACACATCCTTGATTTAGCATTTAGTATTATTTACATTTCAGTATCAAAACCAGTGATAATCCGTATAATACAAATAATGATAATCATACCTGTGGCGCTACCCTCCAGAAGCAGCAAAGATTGTACAAAAAAATAAATCACCAGACTTCTATGAATAGACAAATACAGATAACCATCTCATTTACCACCAGATTTTACCAACATGTATAATTCTGATGTGATAATGTCCTGATATTCGCTAGTTTCCGATGGTATAGTCCATACATAATTACAAAAAAAAAATAATAATAATCTAATACAGCTAGATGATATTCACTACACACCTGTAGCCGCTGATTTTGCTACCTACTTTTCAACCAAAATCTCCTCTCTCAGGACTGCCATCACTGCTGCCATGACCTCACCCTCTCCCTCCTCCCCTCCTACATCTCCACTCCCCTCCTTCCAACCCCTGTCCTCATTTTACCCCACCACTGCTGCTGAAGTCCACTCTATCCTTCAATCCGCTTCTCCCTCCACCTGCCCGCTCGATCCTATCCCCTCCAATATTATCCGTCGTCTCAGTCCGTCAGTCTGCTCTCACCTGGCTCACCTCTTTAATCTTTCCCTATCCTCTGGGATCTTCCCTTCCTCCTTCAAACACGCTCTTGTCTCCCCAGTTCTCAAAAAAACAAATCTGGACCCCAACTCTCCATCCAACTACAGGCCCATCTCCCTCCTCCCTTTTGCCTCCAAGCTCCTAGAACGTCTGACCTATAATCGTCTCCTAAGCCACCTTACTGCTAACTCCATTCTAGACCCTCTCCAATCCGGGTTCCGCCCTTTACATTCCACTGAAACTGCCCTGACCAAAGTCACTAACGATCTACTATCGGCTAAATCCAAAGGCCTCTTCTCTATCCTCATCCAGCTTGATCTGTCGGCTGCCTTTGACACTGTTGACCACCCTCTCCTGCTCAACACCCTCCGCTCCTTTGGCATCACTGGCACGGTCTTCTCCTGGTTCACCTCATACCTCTCCGATCGCTCCTTCTCCGTCTCCACTCCGAGCTCCTCCTCTCCTACTACCCCGCAGCCAGTCGGTGTTCCCCAAGGGTCAGTCCTTGGCCCTCTCCTCTTCTCCCTCTACACCACCTCTCTGGGCACCCTCATCAGCTCCTATGGTTTTCATTACCACCTTTATGCTGATGATACCCTAATCTATCTCTCCTCCCCCGACTTATCCCCATCACTCCTGTCCAAGGTTTCCGAATGCCTCACGGCCATCTCAGCCTGGATGACCCAACGCTTCCTGAAACTAAACATGGCTAAAACTGAACTTCTAATCTTCCATCCCCCGAACATCCCCTCTTCTCCCACTATCTCCATCAGCATCGGTGAAACCGAGATCACGTCCACCGACCAAACGCGCTGCCTCGGTGTCATCATTGACTCCTCCCTCTCTTTCACCCCCCACATTCGTGCTCTCTCACAGTCTTGCCGCTTTCACCTACGCAACATCTCACGCATCAGACCATTCCTCTCCACTGACGCGACCAAAATTCTCATTCACTCTCTTGTCATTTCCCGCCTTGACTACTGCAACATCCTTCTCTCTGGGCTACCTCTCACCCGCCTCGCACCTCTCCAATCCATTCTTAACGCTGCTGCTAGGCTCATCTTCCTCTCCCGCCTCTATACCTCCGCCTCCCCCCTCTGTCTATCTCTTCACTGGCTCCCCATTCCTTTCCGAGTTCTCTTTAAACTCCTCACCACCACCTACAAGGCTCTCTCCTCCTCCACAGCTCCCTACCTCTCTTCACTGATCTCTATCCACACTCCCTCCCGTCCTCTTCGCTCCATCGCTGACCGCCGACTGACCTCTCACCTAATCACCTCCTCCCACTCCCGTGTCCAAGACTTCTCTCGCGCTGCCCCCCTGCACTGGAACAACCTCCCGCCACCCATCAGGCTATCTGATTCCCTTACCTCCTTCAAGCGCTCCCTCAAAACCCACTTTTTTCGACTAGCCTATCCCTCCTCCTAACCTCTTTTGATCCTCCTATCCTGCCTCCGTTCCCCTCCGTTCCTACTTATCCTATTGTATTTCGTTCGTCCACCCACCTATTTTTAGTATGTTAACTCTTATGAGTAGGGTCCTCCTTCCTCACGTACTCACCCTACCTCATTACCTCACCTGTGCTCCTGTCCTGTTCTTCCCTTCCTCTACTTCATCTTCAGTCTCCTTGACAATTTCCACACCTACTTCTGAACTGATGCTGATTTTAGTTCCACCAGCTATACCCCTATTTGTAATTTGTTTTTTTGTTTGCTATGTACGGCGCTGCGGACACTTTGCGGCGCCTTATAAATAAACGTACTACTACTACTACTACCTGGGTCACTCAGGGTAAGAGGTGAAATAGTCCCTATCCAGAGGTCAAGTTCCCATTCAAGGCATTGTAGATAATTCACTGTATAGACCAGGGGTTCCCAAACTTTTTTGAATCACGGTGCCCTAGAGCATCAAAATATTTTCAAGGCACCCCTAGGCCAAATGCTTGTTATCGAGAAATTCAGGAAAAAAAAAATAAGTGCATTGTGCGTCTACAGATGGAGCGCCTCTCGCTCTTGCAGGGGATGGCGGAAGATTCGCCAGCTGCCAGCCACCGTAAGGAGATGCGCACACGCGTCTCCTTACAACGGGGCTCCCCGCCGTCTTGCTGCCCCCCCTAACCCTGTCCTTCTCCCTGAAGTGGAGACAGACAGGGTTCCCCCCCCGCCGACGGGAAACTGAGATGCACGCGCGTCTGTCAGCAAAAATGAGAGGCGCTCCATCTGTATGTCACAGTTATGTGGTGAGTCTGTTTGTCCACATATGTTATGATTGGCAGCCACAAGCACTGGTTTTGCCTGGTACATTGATTATAAATAATATGAATTGATCTTGGTCAACCAACCCAAGGGACCCCTGCAAGTGTCCTGAGGCACCCCAGGATGCCTAGGCACACTGTTTGGGAACCACTGGTATAGACTCTTGCATGTATCCTTACTTGAACAATGTTGGTGTTAAGCACATAGCTTCATTCTGTCCCCAAAAATATATATGGATACTCTCCGTTCCATGTTTATGTAATACAACCAGAGATAGACCAAGCCAAAAGTATAAAAATCTCAATGTATTGATAAAAGGACATCAGGCAACCGTACCATATAGATAGGCTCCTAACTGCCTCTGAGGAAGATGGAACCCTGGAATCCTCATCAAGTGGGCATGTGAACTAGGATTACTGTACCCTAGAAGTTGACACTCCTCTTCACTTCAGAGTTTTTTTTTTTCAAGATGAATATGTGGAATGACTAAAATACAAACCATACCAATATTCGAGGATGCTAATATATTTAGCATAAACAAAATCATAATAATAGAATGCACAATGAAATGAACCATAAAATGCTCCAAGTAAGTGAACTATATGGGGCCTAATTCAGAGTCTGTTGCAGTTTTGTGAAATATTGCAAAACAGCAACTGCAGGGTAAGGACATTGATCTCCCTGTGATATGTCTGCAAAATATTGCGGGCACATCACTAAAGTGCGACAAAGTAAAGTGCTCACACATCAACTAGCTGCAATTCCATCAGATCCAGACCAGCGTTTAGGTTTTTGTTTGTCAGGAACAGAGCGACCATGTTTCGAGTTGTAGCAGCTGCTTGTGATATCATGCAGCCTCCATGACCGTCTCCCTAGCAGCCTAGACACACTTGCATTGTCCAGACCATGGGTCTTCAAACTGTGGCCCTCCAGATGTTGTGAAACTACAAATCCCAGCATGCCTTGCCACAGTTTTGCTATAAGGGAGTGTTAAAACTGTGGCAAGGCATGCTGGAATTTGTAGTTTCACAACATCTGGAGGGCCACAGTTTGCAGATCCATGGTCCAGACCATCCCACAAGTGTTCCCATAATGAAAGGCGGTTGGGTAATCTTGTTAAACTAACATGATGTGGAGATGTCTCACTCTACCACGTATTTATGCTTGGTCTTCATTTTCCCAGTTCCACCTCCCAAGAGAAATGGGACCTACGCGATTTAGGGGCATTTTCTAAGTAATCTCACTAGATCGCTTTGAAAATGGCTCTACATTGCTCCGTGTATAGGGGCATAGCGTCACTATTGCCAGGCAATTAATATCCAGCAGTCTGGATAAATCTGGTTCAGGTATGTCCAAACTGTGGCCCTCCAGCTGTTGTGAAACTACACATCCCAGCATGCCTTGCCATAGTTTTAGCATTCCCTAATAACAAAACTGTGGCAAGGCATGATGGGAATTGTAGTTTCACAAACAGCTGAAGAGGCCATAGTTTGGACACACCTGATCGAGTTAATTGCTGGGGTCAGGACCAGTGGAGAACACTGGCCCTGACATATCCCTCAGCGCTGGTACATCACTGTGCTGAGTGATCTAGCATCCCTCAGATCTCAGCAATGTCACTGTGGGCCTTATTCTGGTTCACTCTCAGAGGCAAATTCCTTCTCAAATGGACAAAACCATGTGCACTGCAGGTGGGGCAGATATAACATGTGCAGAGAGAATTAGATTTGTGGGGGGTTTTCTTCAAAGTGAGATCTATATTGCAGTGTAGAAATAAAGCAGTCAGTATTTTCAGTGCAGAAACAAAATAACCCACCCAAATCTAAATGATCTCTGCACATGTTACATCTGCCCCCCTGCAGTGCACATGGTTTTGCCCATTTGAGAAGGAATTTGCCTCTGAGAATGAACCATGAATAAGACCCTGTGTGTAGGCTCCTTAAGATTCAACTCAAGTATACTTAAGAGAAGATCCCTTTTGCAGTGATGCATTATAAATTATTACATCAAGGTTAATTCACCCCCAAATTGAGATTCATCACTGGAGACTATAGATTACAGTTGTTTTAAATGTAAGCAACCAAGAGCTCGATCCTCGCTCAATATATCCTTGTACCTATAAACGCGATTCCTTATAGCTATTCTTCTGTAACCGATATATGTATGTGTTTATGGATATCTCCTTACCGAAATGTGCACCCTTTATAGTACCACTGCTTGTATTGTAGCGTATTGTTTGTTTTTTGTTTTATGTACAAAACCAATAAAAAACTACTCAATTTAAAAAAAAAAATGTAAGCAACCAAGAGCGGATTTCATGCATTGCATGTGGTTCTGGGTGGAAGTACAGGAGTTTTGGTCCTTTGTTCATTCATGCGTTCAAAACACACTGGGGATTACTTTTCATTTGACATCTGGCCTTTATGGGACTTCATTTCCCCATCTAATTTGTCTCACCTCCATCAGGGTCATTGACACTCATTGTGCAAAAATTGCAGCTACATGTTCAAACTCTCCCTTCTCATATTAAGGACACTCTTCGATCTGTGGTACATTTGACAACTTGGTACAATGAGGAAATATTATCTTTAGGTAACCCTCCTTTCTAGTACATTTCTTTCATACAACACGATATTTAGCGCTATTTAATTAAGTACAACTCGCCATTATATATCTTGCGCTCTATAGAAGATCATTTAAGTCAGGCATGTCCAAAGTCAGGCCCGGGGGCCAATTGCGGCCCGTGCTGTCATTTAAAGCGGCCCACAGCCTCCAGCTGGAGGCGGGCAGAGCATCAGATGTGGGAAGCACAGGACACTAAAGGTAGGGCCCCGGCGAGTGCGCCTTTACCTTGCTGTCTGCTGCAGTGAGGAGGTGCCGGCCGCCACAGTCAGATGTGTTTGGCGTCCTACCCCTGCAATTGTATATCACCCTGCTCCACAATCAAAGTGACAGCAGTGTGTAGGGAGGGGGTGCAGAAAGGGGGAAGCTCGCTCCCATAACATGCAGAGTGGAGGAGGGCAACAGCAGGAGCCCAAGCATCTCCTGTCCTTGCAGTGCCTGCTTTGCCTCTCCTTCCACTGACTCACACAAGGGGCTGGGAAACATACAGAGAAGGGAGGGGGCAGAGTGGGGGACATACAGTGAATGGAGGCAGTGATAGCTATTCAGAGAAGGGGGAGCAGGGGCAGGCTGGGGACATACAGTGAATGGGGGCAGAGTGAGGTACATAGTGAGTGGGGGTAATACAGTGAATGGGAGTCATACAGTGAAGGAGGGTCAGGCTTGGGGACATACAATGAATGGAGGCACTGATGGACATTAAGAGAAGGGGGGGTAGGCTGGGGGACATACAGTGAATGGGTGCAGAGTGGGAACATACAGGGGCGGATCCAGGATAAAATGACAGGGGGGGCACCATGATAAAAGGGTTTGGGTAGGTGAGGGGCGGTGTTAGTGGTGTCAGTGTACATGCTAAGAGAGCGGCAGGAGAGGGTGGGAATGGAATTAAAAATAGGCCCTGGCATTTAAAGTACGCAGGCCCACCATGGCGACAAAAGTGAAGGATGTAGTTGAGCGCTCGCCAAAAGGCACATTTTGGAAAAGGGTGTGTGGCCACTCAACAGGGGGCGTGTCAACACCATATACAACTTCTACACATTATGCAACAAAATACTAGACCCCATTATACTGTACTTGCCCCTTACACATGATGCCAAATAGAATGAGCCAAAATTGACATAATGCCACATGGATTGAGCCAAAATTAAAATAATGCCACATGGATTGTGTCAAAATTCACATAATGCCGCATGGATTGAGCCAAAATTTACATAATAACACACACGGATTGAGACAAAATTCACATAATGCCACACGGATTGGGAAAAAATTCACATAATGCCACACGGATTGAGCCAAATGCATAAAATGCCATACGGATTGAGCCAAAATTCACATAATGCCACATGGATTGAGCCAAAATTCACATAATGCCACACGGATTGAGCCAAAATTCACATAATGCCACACGGATTGGGAAAAAATTCACATAATGCCACACGGATTGAGACAAAATTCACATAATGCTACATGGATTGAGTCCGAATTCACATAATGCCACACAGATTAAGCCAAAATTCACAATACACTTCATAAACAGGGACATTGTCCACCAAAGGCTCGCATTAAACATTTACACCATAATGTCCATTACACGTTAAGTTACACGCCATTATGTCCATTATGTGTTATGCCAAACACCATAATGCCTATTAAAAATTATGCTACATAAGTGCTGCTTCTCTACATGCTCATTGCCAAGGGTTCCATGCTCATTGCCAGAGGTTCCATGCTCGTTGCCATGTGGGATTACATGCTCATTGCCAAGGGGGAATAAATGCTCGTGGTAAATGGGGGACAGCCACCGCCAGGCAGAAGTGATAGCCACTGACAGTGGCAGAGCCTGGCTGTATTCAGAGCACTGCAGGTCCCGCTTATTTGAAATAATACCCCTTTCACACCAGAAAATGCATTCCCAGGTTGGCCCCTTTTACACCAGCCTAGTCCCTGCATTTTCTGGTGTGACGGGGGAGAGAAAACCACCACTCCCCCCTTTAACCAGTTATCTCATTTAACCGGCTATATCTTCGGAACCAACTGACCCATTTACATGAGACAAGTATTATATTGAAGAACTTTTGAGTGGGCTTAGATTGATTTTGGTTCCGTGAAACTGGAACTTTTGGTTCCAGAGTAATCTGCCCTCAAAGAACATGATCAGCCATGAAATTACATTTCAAAAATAAAAAAATCGGTTTATATGCAATATCTCTAGAACTGTTTGACCGATTTGGACCAGCCTGGTATCTTATTGAAGGCCAAGCGATTTGGAATTGAATGAAATCAACCACAAGCTTTTGTGATGCCAGGGCGGGAACTGGCAGCCGTCGGAACCGGGTGGGGGTCGGAATTGACGGGTCCCATATTATCCTATGGGGAAAAAACATTACAGGTTTGCCAGGCGATATCTCCGGTTCCCGCGGGGCTAGAGACACGGGGCTGGGCTCGTTGGAAAGCCCTGGTCCTCAGCTACAAAATAAATGACAGGGGGGGCACGTGCCCAGGTGCCCCCCCCCTGAATCCGCCACTGGGAACATACAGTGAAGGAGGGGCAGGCTGGGGGACATACAGTGAGTGGGGGACCATTCTGATGTGATTAATGATTCAAAGAATGTCAGGCTGAATGGTCGGCCCCCACACATTTACACTTCACCAAATCTGGCCCTCGTCGCAAAAAAATTTGGACACCCCTGATTTAAGTGCTCTATTTTTAAATTGTGACGCTGGACACCTCAAATATGTTTGATTACTCTGTCTTTATACATGACTGTTACTATTTCATGACTGTTAATATGCAGTCTTACAATAAAATACTTTAAAAACAAAAAAAAGAAGATCCAGATATAGATGTACAGCACGTGTATATCTGCAATACAAAAATTCATATCTTACACAAAGGCAACAGCCTTACATCCAGCTCTAAATGAGCACCTACGTAACAATCTATTTCTGACAGAACAGCAGGCAACCTGGCAAACCACAGCAGAGTAGCGGTAAACAAGATGTTTTTATTATTTGTTCATGGAAATTTGGTATCCACTGTAATCCTTAAGATAACCTTATAGTAGTTTACAAAGAACCCTTACAATGTTGCATTGCAGAAAAGTCAGAGGGAGAGAGTAGCTTGGTCCCGGACCCTACTACCAGATTTGTAAAATGAAGAATGCACAATGCCACAGATGTTTCATCCATTTTTCTGTATAGGAAGCAGACCACACAATCCATATAAAAATATAGCAAGTCAATCTATACACAAGGTAACCGTTCTTGTCTCTGTAAATTGGAAAAGCCATAGAAATGTAGCAGGACACCTTTCTTTTAAAGCACATCATCTTCTTACATACAATCAAGATAGAGTCAAGACAGGAAGCCTTTGTCCTCTCGTAGGGATACCAAAAATGTATTCAATACATAATGGGAATAGATGGAAGGAAGTTCCTATTCTAAAAAAAAACAAACAAGTGAATACTTAAAACAACATGGAGCAAGCTCCAAGCCTAATACAAACACCCTGAAAGGGAGCTAACCCTTTTGTTTTTTTACAATGTCCTGTGTCATTACTGTGGTGATCCTGTGAACTGTAGAACGCTTTCCAGCATGTGATAGCCTCGTAGAGTACTCATTGTGTCTTCATACACTGCATTGAGACTGGAGCAGACACTCTGAGTCTGAAGCTGAGTATAGCGACACACTGCAACACTTCCCAGAGTCATCATGAGAATGAAGAGGACGATCCGTATGAGTATCCCTAACCACGAACTCCGCCGGAGCTGCTGCTTCTTCTTTACAGGCACAGTAGTGGTTTCTGGCAAGGGAGAGAGAGTTATTTATATTTTAAAAATAGAAATAACCTTTCTACTGACTGGATACAAAAAGGACACATATATATATATCACTGTTGGGATGCTTGTATTTGGTAAAGAACATTAAAAGAATAAATCTAATATAGATCTTAAGAGGTCTAAAATATTCAAAGATAAGCTGGGCACACACTGGCCAATATATCATTAGGGGATGCAGTTGAAATCCCGGCAGTCGGAATCCCGGCGGTCAAAATACCGACGGCCGAAATCCTGGCACTTTGTCCCTCTGTGGGTGTCCACATCACCCATAAAGAGAATAAATTAGTGTGCCGAGCATAGCGAGGCACCGGGCCTGCTGCGTGGCGAGCGCAGCAAGCCCGCAAGGGGGGGGGGGGGGGGGGCGGGGCATCCACGCCCCCCCCCCCCTGGTCGGGATTCCGGCGTCGGGATTTTGACCACCGGGATTTCATAGCCCATCATAAGCCCATCGTTGGGTATTTTTCCCCAATATGTCTGAGAACGATGTCGCTCACTGACCTATCGCATTGAGTAACTCAGTATAAGCGTGTATACTCTAGATCGGCCACTCTGTTGGGATGACGGTCAGGTGTGGACCTAGCCTAAAGGTGCCCATGCACTAGGCCGATTTCAACCGATACCTACACCTCAGGTCCGATGAGTGGTTCTGTGTGCATCGGACCTGTTGTCTGTCCGACTCGGCCCCCCTACTGGCGGTGTCTAACGGGGTCGCATGCGATATATCACATGTGAAAGGACTGCATGCGATCCTGCCGCCCAGGAAGGTTGGATATACACTGCTGTGATACATTGTAGTAGTGTATCGCCACCTTCAGAGTCATCTACCACTGGATCTACCCTTTCAATACAAAGGGAGTAATTGAGATTACATGTCAGATATTATCACATGTATTTAACAAATACTTTCCTAGACACTATTGGATTGATTAAGATGTGATGGATGCCCATAGCAACCAATCAGAATCTATTAATGAAGCACATTCTAGAAGTTACTAAAAACAGATTGGCTTCCCATATCCGATCTTCAATAGAACTCCCGTATAACTGAGCATTTGGGAGGGTGCGAAAAGTTACTATGGAAACATTTTATCTCCATTCCACATGTTCTATTATTCCCAATACAATCTTTGTTCTATGCTAAGTGAAATAGGATTGGATTTACTTTGGGTATTTTACATTTACTCTATGCAATAGTGGATAGGAGGGGCTTATTGTGTGATAAATGGACATCATTCTGATCAATAGGCAGTGACATAGAAAGACAAAGCCAATTAGGAGACAGCAGGAAAATGTGAATACTAGTGAATTTCTTTTTGCAGGATTACATCCTTTCTGGTTTATCTGGTGAGGGCTACTCATATGAAAGAAACCCCACTCACTGTGATTATTAGAGGGCTCTCTTCCTGCCTTCTTCTTGATCTCTTGCTGAGCTGCCTGAAGAGCATCGTAGTCCCTCCTCTTGCGCGCTTTTTGTTGAGCTTTCTGTTTGCGGCGCTGTTCCCGCTCCCTCTCCTCTTTCTTTTTCTGCTCAGCCTCACGTTTCTGCTTCTGTGCTGAAAGCAATACCAACATATCTATGAATACAGAGGAATCTGTGCTCAGGACAATCTACACGCCTATAAATGAAGGTGATTGCACACACCTTGCTCTTCCAAAAGCTTGCGCTGCATTTCTCGTTCTTGTTCAGCCTGAATAACTTTCATGTACTCTAGAACCTATACAAAACAGAGTAACATTAAGCAGGATTCCTCAATTACAAATAAAACCACATGAACATTGCTGAGTGTTTCAACTAACAAATTCTGTTTTTATTTATTAGAAAGAATTGTATACAATGACTCACATTACAAAGTGGTGCAGTGGTAAATAAGCATTTTCTGTTACAGGAACAATAGCTAAAACAAATATGACTGTGTGCCCGATTCAGATGTGACTGGCAATAGCACTAATATGTTAATGCAGCAGGCGTTACACCTCCCGATTGATCGTTAGTTATCCACCCTAGCATGCAGCATTGTAACATCTACCACACCACAACATTTTTAAACTATAACCTGCGCACGACAGAAATTCAAATAAAGTTTGAACTTCATGAACTAATGTCAACCTCATCAACTATGTTACCACTGGCTGGCACATTATACATGGTTTTTGCACAAGCCAGCACCTGTAACTCCAACCAAGAGGCCAACAAATCTGTCATCCGGCGGAGATATTGGCCTCATCAAAAATGTGGGGACACGCCTCTGTATTGGTAAACTGAGGCCGCCTCCCCTGAATGGCAGCAGACTGCAAATCAGTAACAGACTGCTTCAGTATGGGTCCAGCACTTGTACCAAATATCACTAATTGGTAGCATGAATACTGTACAATGTTCCATTTCATACTTACTTTTTGGGCACACTCCTTGCACTGTTTCTCATCTAAGCAGTCTCCAGCAACAGTGGCCAAAGCAGGGATCAATGGATTGTCCTTTAAGTCCAACCACTTCAAGTTCTATAAAGAATGCAAATATTAATGTACCACGGCTGCAGTCCAACTCTACCCTCATTGCCAAAGACATTTTTTGGTATATCATACCTATAGCATTAATGTTATTGTCATTGGTTTGAAAGGAAACACAGTGCTCAGTCATTCACACTCTATTTTTCTTATTGTACACATTTCTGTATGGAGAACTCTTTCAGCTACTGTATACTTCATAGACAAATTACTGGTCTTTACCTTGAGCTGAGCAAAGGTTACAGGCAACACTGACAAGCGGTTCTGTAGCAGATCAAGGTGCTGTAGGTTTACCAGCCGGCCAAATTCAGAAGGAAGCTGCAGGATCTGATTCTTGCTGAGGTCCAACCGTACAATGTGCGTGAGGGAACAAAACTCCCCCTGCAGAGACAAGCCACTATAGATATTAAGATGCCACAACAGTAAACATGACAAAATCATTTAACTTTATCTGTGTTGAAAATACAACAAAGGTAAAGACCACTTATACACCAAGATGCTGTGTCGCACCTGGGTTTTTGGACGCGGCTCCAACAAGTGCAACCCGGCCGTTGACCCCTTTTACACAGTGTCCCCATCCGGCATAATGCTGGGCTGGTGATGGCGGCGGGTCCATAGCCAGCGCTTGGAGATTACATCATCCCCAAGCACCGGGAAATTTGCCAGCCCCCTCAACGCCAACTAACACCCTTAGGGAAAGCCCAGCACCAAGGAATAACATGTACAAAATAAAAATATAAAGTGTCTCAAGGGAGAAGCAGAGGGCCCCACTCTTCCCTGCACAAACTATGGGCCTTATTTTGGTTCATTCTTTCTGACAAAATCCTTTTTAGATGGGCAAAACCATGTGCACTGCAGGGGTGCAGGTGTTACTTGTGCAGAGAGAATTAGATTTGGGTGGGGTTTTACTTCAAAGTGAGATCCCTATTGCAGTGTAAAAATAAAGCAGTCAGTATTTTCCCTGCACAGAAACAAAATTACTCACCCAAATCTAATTCTCTCTGCACATGTTACATCTGCCCCCCTTGCAGTGCACATGGTTTTGTCCATCTAAGAAGGATTTTGTCAGAAAGAATGAACCAAAATAAGGCCCAATATCTGCTCCACATGCAGAGGGACAGGAAAAAAGTATTTATAGTTTTTAAATATATATGTTTCCTGGCCATAGGTGTGCCTGTGGGTCTTCTCTTTGGGTGTGCAACCTTGGGAATGACATGGAAAGTATTTACTCTCCTTAAAAACGACATGATCTCTTTGACACATGCAATTTCTTACCGGTAATGTTGTCAGCTTGTTACAAGACAGATCCAGCTTTGTGGCCTTGGGGAGGGCAGCCTGAATACAGAAACAGAGAAAGTGGGCAAGTGAAAAGAAGCACAATAAAAATGAAAATCTATAGAAAGAAAAGGGAAAAACATATCTTGAGACAAAAATAATTTGAGACGGTTGTGCTATTATTAGCAATAAGAGACCTCCCTTCACAGCTACATAAACATTCATCAGTGCTACTTCTGCATCAATGTATCAGCACTCAGACTGACCTCAGTGGTCAGAGGTAAGCTAGAAGAAGCTATTGGACTAGGGCAGTGGTTCCCAAACTGTGTGCCTAGGCACCCTGGGGTGCCTCAGGACACTTACAGGGGTGCCTTTGGGTTGGTGGACCCGGATCAATTCATATTAGTTATGTGCAATGTACCAGGCAAAAACAAGTGCTTTTGGCTGCCAATCATAATATATGTGGACAAACAGAAGCAAATCCTGTCCCTCACCAGATAACTGTGACATATAAACACAATGCACTTCATTTAATATTTTTTTCTGAATTTCTCGATAAGAAGCATTTGGCCTAGGGGTGCCATGAAAATATTTTGATGCTCTAGGGCACCGTGATTCAAAAAAGTTTGCGAACCACTGGACTAGGGGATATTCAATGTTGATTTTGACTGTTAGAACGTTTCAGATAGTCAGAATATTGGCCAATTCCACGTCAATTGGACAGTCAGAACTAAATCTTCCGAATATCGGAAACGTTCCGGCAGTTGGAATACACCAATCTACACCAGTAGATGGTCGAATCCACATATATTTTGCCAAAAACAGTCACAAATCTGACAATCCAGCAGCCATTTTTGCACATGCATACGCATAGCGGCATGCTGCAGTATTTGCAGACTGTGACTGGGATTAGTCACAAACTGAGTGACAGGTAGATAGCGTTTGGGGGAGGTAACAGAGAGTAGTCGGGTAAATGCAGGTGTGTCATGGCTGTTCAGATGGCATTTTTTGGGTGTGCATAAATTAGCAGAAGAACTTTTTTTCAAGCACAAAAAGTGTAAAGAGAAACTAGTTTTTTTCTCTACATACCTAGGGGTAAATTTACTAAAGTTATTAAAAATGAAAAGAGGTAATGTTGCCCATAGCAACCAATCAGAATTTGTCTATCATTTTCTAGGATACAATAGAGCAGGGGTCCTCAGACTATTTTGTTCTGGGACCCAATCAGACATTAAATAATGACAGGATCCCAGCAAATTGCTGCAGAAGGTCATTACATCACATGTGTAGTCAGCAGACAGCACATACAGTATGTTACTGTATACATCCTTGCTGGCGGGTCGCCAGAACGTACGCGCTGGCGACCCGCCAGCAGTCTCGCCAGCGAGGAGACTGAGACGCGCGTGCGTCTCACGCGCGTCTCAGTCTCCGTCGCTAGCGCGACGGAAACCCTGTCCGTCTCCGCCTCAGGGAGACGGACAGGGTTAGGGGGGGTTAGGGGGGGTGCGGGCAGGCGGCGGGGACCCCGGGTTACCGCCGGCGGAACGGATCGAAGCGCCGTCGGAAGGGGACGCGCACGCCGCTCGTGCGCGCGCGTCCCCTTCTCACCATCGCCATGGCGCTGGCGGGGGATGGCGGCTGGCGACGCCAGCGCCATCCCCTGCAAAGATGGGACCTGACCCATCTGTACATGGCAGCATTGTGGAGGCACAAAATAATGTGGGGAGCCTGAAGTAACAGACAATGCAACAGATTTTTCAGACTCCTTGAATCACTGACTATTAGAAAAGTCATCAGCCTGATGACAAGCAACATGGAGTGGCGACCCCATGCTGAGAAGGTCAGGACCCAATTTGGGGTCAGGACCTACAGTTTGAGAACCGCTGCAATAGAGAAATGATAGACAGAATCCTATTGATTTCTATGGGCTACATCACCAATTTTCAATTTTAGAAGTTTTAGTAAATTTACCTAGTATCAGTAAGCATGCAGTGACTACAGGCAACCATTTATTAGAATGCTTTTTAGGTTGATAATATTCTTCAGAAGTATGAATTTGGTACAAACCAAAGAGTAAATAGAAAACTGCACAGTCACTACACCTGCCGGTAAGGTGAATCAGCAAAAAAATTAAATAAATGCAGCAGCCCTTAAATAAATTATTTGCAGTGTTTAGAAAAAATAATCATATTTATTTATCATTAGGTGGTATCCTACTCCAAAGATGGCAGATGACGATTGGGCAGATGTATTAAGCCTGGCGAAGAGAAAGTGGAAGGTGATAACGCACCAGCCAATCAGCTGTGTTTGAAAAAAATGATAGTTGGGAGTTGATTGGCTGGTGTATTGTCACCTTCTACTTTTATCTCCACTTTATCTCTTCACCAGGATTAATACATCTGCCCCAATATGACTTATTTTCTACCTTTGTGCTCCCTCTAATGAGACAGAACTGAGCATGTGCAATTATTTGAACAAATGTTTCAAAAGAGACAACAGATGGTTCCAGCATCACCCACAAGGAATGTGGCACAATGTATATACATGATCGCAAGTACCACATATGTTTAAAAGCAACCAAAGAGTATACATGCTAATAATAGCAATTATTTTAGGGACAAGGACTGTTAAGCATTTTAAACAATGAAATACAGAGCTGTATAAGATGCATTTGTGAGAAATATCTGTGAACGGACTCATTTAGTACATTAGAAGAAAAAGACACAGTGGCTGGAATGTAATATGGCTGCATTTTCTGAAAAGACATGATAATTTGGGTTGTAGCCATGGGATTTAAAGGAACACTTTTTTACAAGGTAAAACCAGGCTGCTTTAGTCTTTATAAAATATTGTTACTTATAATCTTATTGCAAAATTAGATCCTACTATATTTCCACCAATAACTTACTAGTTCTCGCACTGGGATTTCACTCAGGTCACTTAAACTCAAGTCCAGTTCATTTCCATCTAGTTTGTCTCGGAGGTTTCCGGCTTTCCCAGCAACACGTGACATTTTCCTGAATAAGAAAACACTTAATCCATCACTTTGATGTTTCTGTCCATCCCTCTTTCTCCACCAAATGTTTCCAGTTTCTTACTAGTGCAATCAACCACACTATACAATACTGCCCAACTCAATCCCAAATACAACCTTTACACACTACTCAATAATTATATAGTTACATTTTTTTTATTCCAGTTTCTCCATGCTAGACACTGGGCCAAAGTCCTTACCCACTGCACTTTTTGTACAAAGCCAAAACGACGGGGCTAACATACTGTAGCATGCAGAACACACTATATCGGAAGCTGATACAACGGGTTTTGACCGAACATCAAGCCCTGGTGCAGCGTGCACACTACTCAATTATGGCCTCTATCTGACAGATATAGCCATTACTTATACTGCTTTAATATTGCAAAATGCAGGGTTGCATCGTGACTTTGAAACGGTTCAGTCCCGATGCGACTCTGCATTTTGCTGTCTTCAGGCCCCTTCAGTGACCCGCCAATATTGCTGGTTTGCTGACATTATGGCGGGGCAGAGCAGCTGAGCACCATCAAAAAGCAGGGGAGGAGGCAGTGCTTGGAGCTGACTCTGCTCCAAGCTCTGCCTCCTCCATTAGTGTGAACGGGAACCGGGTCCCTCGACACGGTTAACATGTTTAACCTGTTTACACTGCAGAGTAACCTGGCAACAAACAGGTAAGAACCCTGCTTTTTTAGTGGGTCATAATGCAGGGTTGCTGGACCCGCTAAGCCCTTTCACATCGCACCTAAAACCAGGTTGAACTAGCAAGAAACCGGCATGGAGCTAGTATTTTGAAGGGGATGTCAAGATATAGAGTGATATTTAGAGATGACAAATGCAGTTGAGTGACATATAACATTATCTGCACTACTGACGTCACCTATACATAAAACGTGTAGCCTGCAGAGCTTAAGTGGTCATCTTAAATGGTCATGTAGTTTTTCTTTTAGTTTCCTTATTCAGTTAAGGTGAACTCCCCACTCCCATTATCACCCTTATCTTCAACCATTTTTTCTACTTGTGTTGCGTTATTTTCACCTCAGCACTAGACTGTCTCTTGCACTATCAAACTAGTCTCTTATTACTTTGCCAGATTAGGCCCACAGTCCCTGTCTCCATCTACACATCAGCCCAGGCTTTGGAGTCTCTCTCTCTCCATCCAGCAACACACGCAGCCATTCTTTCACTCTCCATTTGGCAACCCACAGTACCCCTCTCTCTAACAACCTACAGTCTCCTACTGATAACCTAGTCCCTATATTCTCCCTCTACGCTCTGCCAGCCCAGTCCCTATTTTCTCCCTCTATGCTCTGCCAGCCCTGTCCCTATATTCTCCCTCTACGCTCTGCCAGCACAGTCCCTATATTCTCCCTCTACGCTCTGCCAGCCCAGTCCCTATATTCTCCCTCTATGCTCTGCCAGCCCAGTCCCTATATTCTCCCTCTATGCTCTGCCAGCCCAGTCCCTATTTTCTCCCTCTATGCTCTGCCAGCCCTGTCCCTATATTCTCCCTCTACGCTCTGCCAGCACAGTCCCTATGTTCTCCCTCTACGCTCTGCCAGCCCAGTCCCTATATTGTCCCTCTATGCTCTGCCAGCCCAGTCCCTATATTCTCCCTCTATGCTCAGCCAGCCCAGTCCCTATATTCTCCCTCTATGCTCTGCCAGCCCAGTCCCTATATTCTCCCTCTATGCTCTGCCATCCCAGTCCCTATATTCTCTCTCTATGCTATGCCAGCCCTGTCCCTATATTCTCCCTCTACGCTCTCCCAGCCCAGTCCCTATATTCTCCACTGAAAATCCAGCATTCTGCAGTGAATTACCTGACCCAGCATCACCTACAGTTTGCACAGCCAGGACAATGAACTTCATACTGAACCATTCTATGTACCAGAGCCATGGTTCCTCAATCCTGTGCATTCCCTATTCACTCTGCATGCTTTCTGCCCCTAGCAGGGTGTGCTGTGGCATGGCCCACGGTGCAAAGCTATTAGGGGTCAAGGGTGCAGGTGGAGGGGGAAGAGGAGGATAGGAGGAGAGAGAGGACTACTTTGTCCATTCTCTTTACCTGCTGCCTCGTGTCCTGCCATGCTCACTTCTTGCCTCAGGTTTCCTTACCTGCACCTCATGTCACCTGTCTGTCTCCCCCTCCCTCTAGATTGTAAGCTCCTTAGAGCAGGGCCCTCCTCCCTCCTGTTCTCACTGCACTCTTCTTGTATTTCAACTACAGCTCTCTTACTCATCTACAATCTATACCTGCATCTATTCTCATTCACTTCCTTATATCTCAGCTGTATTGTGTACTAAGAATTGTGCTTTAATTGTGTTATGACTAGTTCTGTGTACCCTGTACTGTTCTTTTGTGTTCTATATGTACAGTACTGGCTGGTGCAATCACCATGTGGCGCCGCTGATTGGCTGCCTGGGTGCTGCACAGCTCAGTAATGATATGTTCCCCATGTCTGTGACCCTCATTAGAGTACATCTAGTATATATATCAGTACTGTTACTGGCTACCTAGCTGGCTGTGCAATCACCATGTGGCGCCGCTGATTGGCTGACTGGGTGCTGCACAGCTCAGTAATTATATGGTCCCCATGTCTGTGCTCCTCATTAGAGTACATCTAGTTTATATATATCAGTACTGTTACTGGCTGTGCAATCACCATGTGGCGCCGCTGAATGGCTGCCTGGGTACTGCACAGCTCGGTAAATATGTTCCCCATGTCCGTGTCCCTTATTAGAATGCGTCTTGTGCATATCTGTATGTGTGATGTACATTTGTACTGCCATTGTTGCCTGTTCCTTGTACTGATAACCCTTTGTATTGCAGTATGTGCATTGTTATTTTTATTGTCTGTAAAGCGCCTTGAGTCCTGTTGGAGAAAGTGCGCTATATAAATAAAACTTACTTACTTACTTACTATTCTCCCTCTATGCTCTGCCAGCCCAGTCCCTTTATTCTCCCTCTATGCTCTGCCAGCACAGTCCCTATATTCTCCCTCTATGCTCTGCCAGCCCAGTCCCTATATTCTCTGCCAGGATTCAGTATGAAATACCGGCGGTCGGGATGCCGGCGTTCAAAATCCCGACCGCCGAAATCCCGACAAGGGGGGCGGACGTGGACCCCCCCCCCCCTTGCGGGCTCGCTGCGCTCGCCACGCTAATTTATTCTCCCTTCAGGGGTGTCGTGGACACCCACGGAGGGAGAAAGTGTCGGGATTTCGGCGTTCGGGATTCCGGCGTCGGGATTCTGAACGCCAGGATCCCGACCGCCGGGATTTTAACTGCATCCCCTCTGCCAGCCTTGTCCCTATTTTCTCCCTCTATGCTCTGCCAGCTCAGTCCCTATATTCTCCCTCTATGCCATGGGTCCTCAAACTGCGGCCCTCCAGATGTTGTGAAACTACAAATCCCAGCATGCCTTGCCACAGTTTTAACACTCCCTTATAGCAAAACTGTTGCAAGCCATGCTGGGATTTGTAGTTTCACAACATCTGGAGGGCCGTAGTTTGAGGACCCATGCTCTATGCTCTGCCAGCCCAATCCCTTTATTCTCCCACTATGCTCTGCCAGCACAGTCCCTATATTCTCCCTCTATGCTCTGCCAGCACAGTCCCTATATTCTAGGCCAGCCCAGTCCCTTTATTCTCCCTCTATGCTCTGCCAGCTCAGTCCCTATATTCTCCTTCTATGCTCTGCCAGCCCAGTCCCTATATTCTCCTTCTATGCTCTGCCAGCCCAGTCCCTATATTCTCCTTCTATGCTCTGCCAGCCCAGTCCCTTTATTCTCCTTCTATGCTCTGCCAGCTCAGTCCCTATATTCTGCTTCTATGCTTTGCCAGCCCAGTCCTTATATTCTCCTTCTATGCTCTGCCAGCCCAGTCCCTATATTCTCCCTCTATGCTCTGCCAGCCCAGTCCCTATATTCTCCTTCTATGCTCTGCCAGCCCAGTCCCTATATTCTCCCTCTATGCTCTGCCAGCCCAGTCCCTATATTCTCCCTCTATGCTCTGCCAGCCCAGTCCCTATATTCTCCCTCTATGCTCTGCCAGCCCAGTCCCTATATTCTCCCTCTATGCTCTGCCAGCCCAGTCCCTATATTCTCCCTCTATGCTCTGCCAGCCCAGTCCCTATATTCTCCCTCTATGCTCTGCCAGCCCAGTCCCTATATTCTCCTTCTATGCTCTGCCAGCCCAGTCCCTATATTCTCCCTCTATGCTCTGCCAGCCCAGTCCCTATATTCTCCCTCTATGCTCTGCCAGCCCAGTCCCTATATTCTCCCTCTATGCTCTGCCAGCCCAGTCCCTATATTCTCCCTCTATGCACTGCCAGCCCAGTCCCTATATTCTCCCTCTACGCTCTGCCAGCCCAGTCCTTATATTCTCACTCTATGCTCTGCCAGCCCAGTCCTTATATTCTCCCTCTATGCTCTGCCAGCCCAGTCCCTATATTCTCCCTCTATGCTCTGCCAGCCCAGTCCCTATATTCTCCCTCTATGCTTTGACAGCCCAGTCCCTATATTCTCCTTCTATGCTCTGCCAGCCCAGTCCCTATATTCTCCCTCTATGCTCTGCCAGCCCAGTCCCTATATTCTTCCTCTATGCTCTGCCAGCCCAGTCCCTATATTCTCCCTCTATGCTTTGACAGCCCAGACCCTATACTCTCTGCCAGCGCAGTACCTATACTATACCTCCATACTCTTGCAGCCCAGTCATTTTATTCTCTCTATGGTTAGAATTTAGCAACTATCTATATGCTCTGACAGCCCTGGCGTCACAGTCTACCCCAGTTTTTCTGTCTCATCACTTCGTGCACAAATCCCATAAGAGGTGTGTTCTGTATACGCATCTTCCATTGTGCTTTGGCCTTAATTTACCAACCGTCTTTAAACCGGCGTCTCAAACGATGCGCTCCGTCAGTGTAGTGAATGGATTGAAATGCTTGCCTGGCAGATACTACTCACTTCCTCATCCACGTCACACCTACATCGGCCAAATCCAACGAGACGGCGAGCGGACACTACAGAAGACCGTGGCCAAACTGGGTTGTGCGCCACCTACTGGCCGGAGTTACTAACACGGAGATTGCATGTGTTTTTATAATTTATTAAGGTGTGTATTTGTGGGGAAAATAAATTATGGTACTTCCTCATCTTTGCGGACACAGCTTATGCTACGGAATATAGGTAGCGTAACCCATACTACTCTGGGTCCACACCACCCTGCTGTGTCCATGCCACCATCTATTACCTTTAGTAAAGTTGTGGTGAGCGAAGGGAGACACAGAGGGGTAGATTTATTATAGCGGCGCCTATCGCGCCGCTTTAACAGTTCCTGCTTCGCCTCATTAGCGAGGCGAAGCAGGAGGGGACACCGACAAGATCTACTAAGATCTTGCCGCCGGAGTGGGGGAGCGCTAACTCCCCCCTCCGGCGATGTCCCCTCAAGCTGACAGCACGTCAGTTAACACTGACGCGCTGTCTGCTTCTCCCCGGCCGGCTGGACTGCGCATGCGCGGGATCTCGCTACTCACGCGAGATCCCAGCGCAGCTCAGAGCCAGCAGCAGGGACAGCGCTGTCCCTGTTGTAGACATAGGGCATCATAGGCGAATCTAGAATTATGGTAATGGGTGGTCCCAGATCTAGAGACAACAGCAGGGGGACCTTTGCGCGGCGCAGCCGTGCGGCAAAAAGGGGCGTGGCCTCATGTGAAGGAGGCGTGGCATCACAAAAAGGGGTGTGGTATTACACTTTAGACCATACCCAGTAATGCCCATTACACATTTTAGCAAACTACGTAATGCCCATTACACATAAAGCCACACGCCGTAATGCCAATTACACATAAGGCCACACACCATAATGCCCATTACACATTGTGCCACTCATCATGATGCCCATGATAACAAGCCGTAATGCCCATTACATATTTGCCACATAAGTGCTGCTTACCTACGTGCTCATTGCTAGGGGGTTCTTGCCAGAGGCGTAACTATAACTTTGTGGGCCCCATAGCAAAATATTCAAAGGGGCCCCCCTACTGTTGTCATAATAATGTCTGTTTAGGTGGGGGGCATTGTAGTGGGGAGCTAAAGAGAAAGGTGTGTTAGATGTGTGAGCACTAGTGAGAGAGAATGGCAGAGAGAGACGTGAGCAAGAGTGAAAGGATGTGGGGGGGGGGGCACGGGACGGGGCAGAATGTAATGCTGCCCCAGTTCCCAGGGAGCAAGGAAAGGTGTCAGGAAGATAAAGGGGGGGAGATAGTGTGCCAGGTGGGGGGGGGGGGGGGGGAAATGGATAGAGAAAAGGGAAAGGTGGGAAGGAGAGAGATAAGGAGAAAAAGTCTAGGGGCAGAGAGATGGAGAGGGTGAGAGAGAGGATTGTGAGAAAGAGAGGGGGCAAGAGGAAAAAGAGTGCGGGGGACTGAGAAAAAGAGAGGGGGAGGGTAAAGATACAGGGGGGAGAGAGAGATGATAAAAGCAGGATTGTGACAGTGACAACGGTATCTCAAGATCCCATACCACCTGTACCTGTCCCAGTAAAGGCGGCCCTAATTCCTTGCTCTGCTCCATCCCCTCCTCCTTTCCACTTTCCCTTTAGTTCAGCTGCAGTAGAGATACAGCGCCGGGTCTCCTGTCACAGCCACGGTTCTTCTGCAAACTCAGGGCCGGGTCTCCTCTTCCTAGCGCCGGGTCTTACGCACACCCAGGGCTAGGTCTCCTGCAGACATGGCAGCGGGGGCTCCCGCAAATGTAGCACAGGGTCTCCAGTGCCTGGTTTCCGCTGACAGCAGGCTAGTTTCATTTTTCACTCTGGGGCTGGTCACTAGATTGTGACGTAGAGCCCCAGCAGCAGCACCACAAGAGAAGGAGAAGGAAAGGGGAGAGCCTGGATATACTAGCCCTCCTCCCCTTCATTGCGCAACCCACCGCCGCCACGCTGACAGACAGATCGGGCCAGTACAAATTGAAGAGGGTGCAGGGGATTGTGTGCTGGGTTCTCGGGCCCCCACAACCCGCCGGGCCCCATAGCAGCTGCACCCCCTGCACCCTCTATAGTTACGCCACTGGTTCTTGCTTAGCCATAGTACCCATTACACATGATGCCGCACACCATAGTACCCATTACACATGATGCCGCACACCATAGTACCCATTACACATGATGCCGCACACCATAGTACCCACTACACATGATGACGCGCACCATAGTACCCATTACACATGATGCTGCACACATAATGTCCCTTACACATGAAGCTGCACACATAATGGGCCTTATTCTGGTTGGTGCGGCCGGGCCGTACGCGTACGTTCCGGGGTTTTTCATGATCTGCGCATGCGTACATTCGCTAATGTGCAGGCGCGAACACTCCACAACGCTTACGGACGGGTCTCTCCGTGCAAAAAAACCTGTACGCGAGAGTACGGGCATTGGGGGCGGCATAGGGGCGTGTTGAGGGGAGCGGCCGAAATAATGAGGGAAAATGGGCGTAAACATGGGCGTACACGGGGGTGTGCACCAAAAATGAATGGTGCTACTACCGCACGATCGACTAAAGCACCGTTCATTTCGGACACAAAACAGGCGGCCGCCAACCGCCACCTCAGACCACCCCTACAGATACCGCATGCCAGCGTGCGCCTGGGTTTGCTAATTTACGCTGATTACTACTCAAACACATACACCTGAATGTAATAACCAATGCTGCAGTCTATTAAGTCCAAACCATGATTTCACTACCTGCAAGCCACACACAGCACTCAAACACATTGGAAGCTTATCTTTCTATACTTCTCTACATTTAAAGGTTTGTTTAATTTAAGGTAAGAATTTTTTTAAGACCTGCTTATATATGCTAAGGTAGGTATTTGTTAAACAGTTATACACATTCACTACGTGCTTTCATAGACTTTACACAGTAGCACACTCAATCTACACAAGTCGACATGTGTCAACGTGTTCACTCTAATACAAACATAGGTTTTGTATTTATGATACAATAACATAAACCACATCTAACACCTACAAAGGATGTTTCAGCAATGTTTTAAGCCCATGCCCACTATTTTGCACATTAATTAATTCAATCAATTAATTAATTTTCATAATTATAGTTGAAAGGCAAGATTTGCAGGTCCATATATGTGAAGGGTATGCCAGCGTACACGGACGTACGCTCACTCTCACGAGCGGTGACATAAGCTGAGTTTTCTATTGAAAACAATAGGGACCCGTCCGTGCAAGCTGGCGTACGCTCAGATAGCCGCAAGAAGTCGGTGGGAAGACGGACGAGAGACGTCCGTAAACGGTGGCGTACGCTCAATTGTACGCCAGTTGTCGGAGTGTAAGGGCTGGTCCGTCCGTGTACGTTGGCGTACGCTCAATTGTACGCCACTCCCCTTCGACGTTGTTTCTGCCCGTACGTATGCGGCTGATTTGTGGGTGGACTTAACCCCAACGGCCGCGTACGGATAGCATACGTTAATAGCGAACGTACGCACGTTTGGCCGCTACGATCAGAATAACCTCCATAGTCCCTTACACATGATGCTGCACACCATAATGCCCCTTACACATGATGCTGCACACATAATGCCCCTTACACATGATGCTGCACACCGTAATGCCCCTTACACATTAAGCCACACATTATGCGTAATGCCCCCACATACTGCCACTTGTAGCGTCCCTTAAGCAATGCCCCCAAAAGTGCCACTTACTGTACATTTTTATATGAGCCTTAGCTGCTGCTGCAGGGAGAGATGGAGAGCGGTGCAGCTGCTTCTATGGGGAGAGGAGCAGAGCGCAGCGCAGAGCACGCTCCCACTCCCCTCCTGGTGTCCCCTCTAGCCGAGTGGACATTTTAAATATTGTGCGCGCTGTTGTTGTGCGTGACATCGGGGGAGCACACCGGGCGCCGGCACCACATGATTAAAGGGGGTGAAATCGGGCAGAAGAATTGGAGCGGAAGCTGCAGGGGTGACAGTCATTGACAGCTGGGCAGAGAGCAGGGGGCTGCCCGGCTGTATTCAGAGCACTGCAGGTCACGGCTGTTTGAAATAATACCCCTTTCACAACAGAAAATGCAGGGATTTACCCGGGAATATGGTCCCAGGATCATGCAGGGACATTACCAGGCTGACCCCTTATACACCAGCCTAGTCCCTGCATTTTCGGTGTGAGGGGGAGAGACAACCACTCCCCTCTCCCTTCCCCCCTTTAACCAACCAGCTATATCTTCGGAACCAACTGACCCATTTACATGAGACCAGTATCATATTGAAGAACTTTTGAGTTGGCTTCGAATGATTTTGGTTCCGTGAAACTGCGCTGTTTGGTTCCAGAGAAATCTGCCCTCAAATAACATAAACAGTCAAAAAATTATATTTAAGAAATGAAAAAAAAAACGGTTTAACCTCAATATCCCTGGAACCAATTAACCCATATGGATCCAGCCTGGTATCCAGAGGCGTAGGGAGGGCGGAGCCACCGGAGCACACGCTCCGGGCGCAGTTGGGGCGCAGGGCGCCGCCCCCCCTCCGCACATGAGGTGAAGTCCTGCTGCCCTGCAATACTTAATTTTACACACGCAGGGCAGCGTGCGCCGGCGGCTGCCCTGCCCGGCGCCTGCCCCTGTCTGCCCTGCTCACCTGGTCCCGGCCTGCCGCCGTGACGTGATGGGGTCACGTCACTCCTCACTGCTTAGTCCAGTCCCTAATCAAGCTGCTGCTGCTGCTCCTGCTCGGGCCGGCTTCCGGGCAGCGCTGAGCAGCAGAAATAAGGAAGAAGACTCCTCCCTGCCTCTACAGAGAATGTCTGTGCTGGGCTCCTCAAGGTAAACTTTTTTTTTTTTTTTTTTTTTTAAATATAGATAAAGAATTAAGCGAATTATCATGGGGTCTGGGGGTTTGGAGGGGTCTGGGGGTTTGGATGGGGTCGGGGGGGGGGGGGGTTGGGATCTCTCTGATTTATGCTGCCACCCTGCTCTTCTCAAGGTGGATTTTAGTTTTTTACTAAAGTGGGAATAATCATGGGGTTTGGGGGATTTGTGGGGGAGAGGGGGGGTGAATCTCTCTTATATGTGTCTTATATAGCGCAGCAGATTCCGTTACAGTGTCTTATATAGCGCAGCAGATTCCGTTACAGCGTCTTATATAGCGCAGCAGATTCCGTTACAGTGTCTTATATAGCGCAGTGGATTCCGTTACAGTGTCTTATATAGCTCAGCGGATTCCGTTACAGTGTCTTATATAGCGCAGCAGATTCCGTTACAGTGTCTTATGTAGCGCAGCAGATTCCGTTACAGTGTCTTATATAGCGCAGCGGATTCCGTTACAGTGTCTTATATAGTGCAGCGGATTCCGTTACAGTGTCTTATATAGCGCAGCAGATTCCGTTACAGTGTCTTATGTAGCGTAGCAGATTCCGTTACAGCGTCTTATATAGCGCAGCAGATTCCGTTACAGTGTCTTATATAGCGTAGCGGATTCCGTTACAGTGTCTTATATAGTGCAGCAGATTCCGTTACAGTGTCTTATGTAGCGCAGCAGATTCCGTTACAGTGTCTTATGTAGCGCAGCAGATTCCGTTACAGTGTCTTATATAGCGCAGCAGATTCCGTTACAGCGTCTTATATAGTGCAGCAGATTCCGTTACAGCGTCTTATATAGCGCAGCGGATTCCGTTACAGTGTCTTATGTAGCGCAGCAGATTCCGTTACAGTGTCTTATATAGCGCAGCAGATTCCGTTACAGCATCTTATATAGTGCAGCAGATTCTGTTACAGCGTCTTATATAGCGCAGCGGATTCCGTTACAGTGTCTTATATAGCGCAGCAGATTCCGTTACAGTGTCTTATATAGCGCAGCAGATTCCGTTACAGTGTCTTATATAGCGCAGCAGATTACGTTACAGTGTCTTATATAGCGCAGCAGTTTCCGTTACAGCGTCCTATATAGCGCAGCAGACTCCGTTACAGCGTCTTATATAGCGCAGCAGATTCCGTTACAACGTCTTATATAGCGCAGCAGATTCCGTTACAGCGTCCTATATAGTGCAGCAGATTCCGTTACAGCGTCTTATATAGCGCAGCAGATTCTGCCACAGCGTCATATATTTCAAATGTAACATGCCAACACATGTTAGCCACGCCCCCAATTCATTACCCGGGGGGGGGCGCAAAATATGACCTTGCTCCGGGCACCATGGCACCTAGCTACACCGCTGCTGGTATCAGATTGAAGGCCCAGAGATTTGGGTTCGACTGAGATTAATCCTGAGCTTTAGTGATGCCGAAGGGGGAACTGGCAGCCGTTGAACTGGGTGGGGGTCGGAATTAGCAGGTCCCATGTTATCCTATAGGGAAAACGTTCCAGCTTTGCCTGGCCGTATCTCCGGTTCCCAGGGGGCTAGAGACACGAGGCTAGGCTTGTTGGAAAGCCCCATCCCTCAGCTACAAAATGGGCTAATGGGTGGTCCTGTGCACCCCCGGACCACCCCCTAGATTCGCCTATGTAGGGCATCGCCGCCTGCAGCTGTCGAAGTCGATAGCTGCAGGCGGCGGAACGGTCAGCGATGCTGACCGTTCATAAATTAGATATGCAGTATGCGCCCTGTACTAAAACTAGTACATGCGCTATGACGCCGTCCCCCCACCGCCGCCGTTACTGCACCGTGTGATAGATCAGGGGAAGCGCTATCCCCTGCCATAAGGCACGGGGATAGCGCATATACCCCTGATCGTCAGATCATAAATCTACCCCACAGACCGAAGCATGGTGAGTGAAGCGAGCCCGCGAGGGGATATAATAGTGCTATTCTGAAAGTGGCTAACGTCACTGGCGTAAGCTGTGGCCATAAAGATGAGAAAACTCCAATATATATATATATATATATATATATATATATATATATATATATATCTATAACAGATAGAGGGGGCGCTTCATGGTGTAATACCGTTTATTTTAAAACGTGAAAATCACTATTAAGAATCTCTCCCACGGAGAGGAAAATGCCCGTACCGAACAATTCATCCGGTGTGGGCTTAATACCACAAGATTTAAAACACAATCCACTGGCTCAATCACTGCATGCCCAGAAGGTGCGGTGTGTAACTCACGATACCAGTCGGGAAACCCAGCAGGCACGGTCGTTCACACCAGCGGCGGCTCAGCGTCAATTCCACAGGCTTCCAAGCAGACTTGAGACCAGCGGCTTCAGAGATGCGTCACACAGACCACGCCCCTACGCGTTTCGTCAATGGACTTCGTCAGTGGGGTGGTCTGTGTGACGCCGCATCACATATTTATACCATTGAACAGGTGCGCGTCATTAGAGCTTCCCTGCTTCTCATATATTGGGCATATATATGCGGCTAATTTCTTTCAATTCATGCGGCTAATATAATAACCGCCTGTAGCATTTCATCTAAAAACATGTACTAGTAAAAAAATACTAAAATTACATTGTAGCAATCTGAGTAAGTGAGTGAGTGAGAGCGCTAGATATCTAAAATCAGGGGAGGGAAAAAAACGAGGCAGGAATGGAAAGGGAAACGGACAGGATGACACAATACAATTGTTGTCATATATAAATTAACCAAAGAATTTATTTTATTTTGAGCGAACCGTGTTAAAACCAGTTCATATAATATATGGGGTCCTTTGACTATGGTCTCTTAGTCAGGGATGGGAAGAAAAAACGGAGCGGGAATGGAAAGGAAATTGGACAGGATGATACAAAATAATACAGAATAATTGATTAATTATTATCATACATAAATTGGCCATAGCCTTTATTTTATTTTAAACGAACCGTATTATGATAAATGCTATGGCCAATTTATTCCCTTTCCATTCCTGCCTCGTTTTTTTCCCTCCCCTGATTTTAGATATCTAGCGCTCTCACTCACTCACTTACTCAGATTGCTACAATGTAATTTTAGTATTTTTTTACTAGTACATGTTTTTAGATGAAATGCTACAGGCGGTTATTATATTAGCCGCATGAATTGAAAGAAATTAGCCGCATATATATGCCCAATATATGAGAAGCAGGGAAGCTCTAATGACGCGCACCTGTTCAATGGTATAAATATGTGATGCGGCGTCACACAGACCACCCCACTGACGAAGTCCATTGATGAAACGCGTAGGGGCGTGGTCTGTGTGACGCATCTCTGAAGCCGCTGGTCTCAAGTCTGCTTGGAAGCCTGTGGAATTGACGCTGAGCCGCCGCTGGTGTGAACGACCGTGCCTGCTGGGTTTCCCGACTGGTATCGTGAGTTACACACCGCACCTTCTGGGCATGCAGTGATTGAGCCAGTGGATTGTGTTTTAAATCTTGTGGTATTAAGCCCACACCGGATGAATTGTTCGGTACGGGCATTTTCCTCTCCGTGGGAGAGATTCTTAATAGTGATTTTCATGTTTTAAAATAAACGGTATTACACCATGAAGCGCCCCCTCTATCTGTTATAGGTGCTGTTGTTTGTTGAAGGTCCCGTGGGAATCGGGTCGTTTGAGGGGAGCAGCACCGATAAAAACAAGCAATTCGGCTTGGTGTTGAATTTTTCAAGGACTGGTTATTCCTTGAAAGGAACGGACTCTAATTTAGTGTCAGCGCACCTGTATATTTGTATTTGGATATATATATATATATATATATATATATATATATTTATTTTACATAGAGAAAAGAACAATATACTACAGGATAGAGAGGGGCAAAGTTTCAAACCATTGAGAGATTAAATGGAGAAGTTGAATGTGGGAACCAATCTGTCCATTCTCAAGCACAGGGATGACCATTGGCCATTGATGCTTCATAATCATCGATGGTTTTAGATGTAGAATACTTTTGCCATCGATTTGGGAGAACCAGATGGTTTCCCTACATTGATGGCACAGCATAACCAAATATATATATATTGTTTTCCCCAAGGTGCCAGGACAATGAGCATAGCTCCACCCTGACACCTTTGGAGCTTTGCCCCCAGGTTCTAATTGGCCCAGATAGTTAAAAAATGGATGACCATAGATCGGTAAAACATCCATGATCTTCCATTAAATAGTATGCTGCCATCAATGTCATCATTATCTATGTCAACACACGATGGTGACCACGTCAATGGCCACCGTTGTTTCGATATTATCGATGTTCGATGGCAAATGTTTCATATTTAAGCCATCGATAGGAGAAAACCAGATAATTTCCTGCCATTGATGGTAAAGTCAAACCAGATAATTCCCAGTCCCTTCTACATTGTGTCGGGATGCGGAGCATAGCACTGCCCCTGACATTAACAAAGCTCCACCCCCAGTCACTGATTGCCCAACAGCCCACTCTAAAGTAAACCATTGATAACGATTGGTTCACAGCAGATGTATTTATAACGGGATGCGGTCATTTGGTCTACTGCATTATGGTCGAAAGTCATTAGGTCGAATCCATTAGGTCGACATGCTAAAAGGTCGACATGACTCTAGGTCGACATGGGAAAAGGTCGACATGATTCTAGGTCGAAAGGTCATTAGTTCGACAAGGTCATTAGTTCGACATTGTCTATGTCGACATTCACAAGGTCGACATGGAGTTTTTCACTGTTTTTTGAGCCAACATGTGCCGACAGGCGGTATTTCATGCCCTACCATCCACTAGGGCGTGGTGGGAGAATAAAATAGTGTGCCGAGCGTAGCGAGGCACCGTGCCCGACGCATAGCGAGCGCAGCGAGCGATGCGAGGGGATGCAGTGCACTTTAAACTGTGTCCATGTCGACTGTGTTGACATTCAGGTAAAAAAACAGTGAAAAAAACCCATGTCGACCTTGTGAATGTCGACATAGACAATGTCGAACTAATGACCTTGTCGAACTAATGACCTGTCGAACTAATGACCTTTCGACCTAGAATAATGTCGACCTTTTCCCATGTCGACCTAGAGTCATGTCGACCTTTTAGCATGTCGACCTAATGGATTCGACCTAATGACTTTCGACCATAATGCAATAGACCAAATGATCCCAACCCATTTATAACATGTATGTTAGCCTCCAATGTACTATCACTGACAACCATCAATAGATAACCCACCAATGGCCATCCCTAATCTACCTCAATCTATAAAAGGACATATAAATAATGATTAGCTGCTACATTCATCTCCTTCACTTTATCTCTATAAATGATTTGATACATCTCCCCCAGTCCCACACAGTGCAGAAGTATAGACAGGTATTTTTGAGGCGCTGTCCCGTGTATGTGAATGTATTATTTTAGAACGCTAATGCAGCTAAGTTTGAATGTTACAATACTGAAAACATATTGTTCTTGATAGGGACATCTCAAAGCTTTTTGCTCATAATTTTAAACCCTTGCTCCAGATGTTGAGACTAGACCTACAGACTTGGAATAATAAGGCTTTCTCCTGGTTTGGGCGGGTCACTGTGATTAAAATGAATGTCTTGTCTAGGGTTTTGTACCTGCTCCAGACACTCCCCATACACATACCAAAGCAGTGGTGAGGAATTTTGTTTGGTGTGGACGGATACCTCATTTTAAGCACACTATACTATTTAGATCAGGCATGTCCAAAGACCGTCCCGGGGGCCAATTGCGGCCCGTAATGTCACTTCAAGTGGCCCGCAGCCTCCAGCCAGAAGCGGGCGGCTGGAGGCTGACGTGGGACGCACAGCACAGGACTCTAGAGGTGGGACCCCGACGAGCACGCCTTTACCTTGCTGGATTTCTGTCTGCATTGGTGAGGGGGTGTCGGTTCAGGGGCAGGCTGGAGGACATACAGTGAATGGGGGCAGGCTGGGGGACATACAGTGAAGGAGGGACAGGCTGGGGGACATACAGTGAATTGGGGCATGCTGGGGGGCATACAGTGAATGGGGGCACGCTAGGGGACATACAGTGAATGGGGGCACGCTGGGGGACATACAGTGAATGGGGGCATGCTGGGGGAAATACAGAGAAAGGCAGTCAGGCAGGGGAATATACAATGAAGGAGGAGCATGCTAGGGGACATACAGTGAATGGGGGCAGAGTGGGGGACATACAGTGAATGGGGCAGAGTGAGGGACATACGGTGAATGGGAGCAGAGTGGGGGGCATACAGTGAATGGAGCAGAGTGGGGGGCATACAGTGAATGGGGCAGAGTGGGGGGCATACAGTGAATGGTGAAGAGTGGGGGGACGTACAGTGAATGAGGCAGAGTGGGGGACATACAGTGAATGGGGCAGAGTGGGGGCATACAGTGAATGGGGGCAGGCTGGGGGAAATACGGAGAAGGGGGTCAGGCAGGGACTATACAGTGAGTGGAGGCACGCTGGGGGACATACAGTGAGTGGTGGCACGCTGGGAGACATACAGTGAATGGGGGCACACTGAGGGACATACAGTGAATGGGGGCAGAATGGGGGACCATTCTGATGTGATTAATGGTTCAAAGAATGTCAGGCTGAATGGTCAGCCCCCACACATTTTCACGTCACCATATCTGGCCCTCTTTGCAAAAAGTTTGGACACCCCTGATTTAGATGAAAGTCTGGGGCGGGACTTCAACTCTAGCATTTCCCTACATATTATGACACAATTGTGTTAAGTTCAAATGCTACCAGGCAGTGGATCCATTTGGAAAATCACTCTGCTTCTAAAGCCTTACACACTTATATATGGTGCTCCAAGTGCCTCTCCTGTCTCACCCTACAATAGACCCCACTCTGACTCCTCTATTTGATAATCCTGATTTCTGCCAGGTTCCTCTGGTTCTTTGTCTCATAAGTTGACAACACAGGGTCTCTACAGTTGGCCAGCTGATGGAATCTGGAAAGATTTTGCCCTTCTATCGCCTCCAAAACAAATGGGCTCTGTCTGACGCTGAGATTTGTCAATATCTCAAACAAACATTTTGTACAAGGTCTGGATGTGCACTTGGCCTGCAGTAGACTACTGACCACTTTTGAGGGCCTGTGCATGACTACTACGCATCCTCCCCATCTTCTATCGGCGTGTTACAGATTGCTGATTGAGCTTACCCAGAACCTCCTAAATTTTTAGACGACTGGGAATGTGACTTGCAGATCTTCTGTAGGACCGGTTTAAGATTTTTGACAACACATTTGCTAGCTCCATTAGTTATTTGGTACTTGAGACTCACTACAAAGTAATCTTCCGCTGGTACAGATCTCCCCAAGTATTGGCTGGAATGTTTCTCTGTGTCCAACATTGCTGGTGTTGCAATTCTGCCATCGGTTCACCCTTCCATAATTGGTGGGACTGTCGGGCTTTCCGTCCCTTTTGAGAGAAAGTTATTTTTCTTTCAGCAGTAGTCTTGGGCAGTGTAGTTCCCTCGGATCCCTCTTTTTTGGCTATTGAACTTGTATCCCGGCCTGCTATCATTTTATAAAAAAAACACTGCTTACATTTCTTAACCCTTTGAGTGCCAACATCTGGAAGAAAAAGATATATATACTCTACCACCTAGATGGCAGAGGATATAGAAAGGTGCTTGGAGAGATGAGTATCTGTTTGCTGAGCTGCTCACACCTGGGGGTGGTTAGACCCCTATATATGCTAAAACTAGGAGAAAGAAAATTGGGTGGTGGAGCGCTGGAATTTAAAAATTAATATTTCTGACCAATTGGGTATTACAAATGCTAAACAATTTTAATATATCATTAGCACGTAAATACAGTAAAATCACAACTTATATATAAGGAAAATATATAATGTGCACAATATATATATACCCCTATGAAGATGGACCTGAATGTGAAATTGTGGATGAATAAAAAGTCTCACTTATTCCTAGTATTGCTCTCTCGGATTGGGTAAATCAGATGTTACTGGATGGCGGGTGTCCATATACCTGACTGGTAGCCTGATGTTGAAAACTCCCGTCGTGAGGAAAGATGAAACACGTCTCACTGAATGGAGGGCTCCAATGGTAGCCTGATGTTGAAAACTCCCGTCGTGAGGGAAGATGGTACACGTCTCACGGAATGGAGGGCTCCAAGTGTTCAGCAGGTGGTGGTGTCCCTTTTTGTAAAGTCCAGTTGGTACAAATGGATAGGAGAGCTGGTCCAAGTGGGATATAAGGTTTGTAATCCACAAGAGTCCAATAGGATGTGTAGGGCTAACGCGTTTTGTCATCCACAGATGACTTTATCTAAGGCAACATCTGTGGGAGATGGGAAAAATATCTGCTAAAAATGCCAACATCGCTCACATTTAATATATAGATTGAAATAAAAAATGTTGTGTAAAAAAAGGTTATATTTCCTATATAAGGTAAACATAAATGGTCAGTATCATAGGTGTGCGCACATTGAGTATTAAGGGTGCACAGGCACCCCCTAATGCTGTGCCCACCCTTATGAACACCTCCCTGCCGCTACCAATACCAGCAATACCTTTAACCAAAGACTTTTGCTTTTTAGAACTGTATTCCATTTAAAGAAGCTCCCATCAATCAATAATATGTGTTCGCATTGGTAATTGTACGAGACCATTGTCCCATTGTCATATTACTACATACCTGTGTCATCCATATATGTTTATGACTTTATATGCATGTGCTGTTAGTGTTACACAGAGTAATTAGAAGATTATGTTGTGGCTGAGAGACTTTTTATATTGTAGAGAGTGCCAATAGATGACGGAAGACAAGCCTGATTGGCGGTGTTAGACATGCCAATAGGTGGAGCTACTCACACCCCTTTGGCAGTGCACCCCCTAATAAAATGAGCTGCGCACGCCTATGGTCAGTATGATGAATAAAAAGGTTTGCTTGGCAAATTTCACAGCAATATTGACAAATTCACTTGGTATTCAAATGGTTAATAGTGCAGAAAAAGCAGTTACTCCAGTTAGGTTGAAATCATCAACTCCTCATCAAAATGTGAAGTTTGGGAAGGGGGCTTGGCCGCGAGTTGCGGACAGGAAGAGGCGAGCTCGTCACTTCCCGGCCGTTCTCGGCAGAACGAGCCTGACTGCTTGTGAAGTCAGGTTCGTTCTGTGAGGTCCCCAGTTCAATGCTGTCGAGGAAGACAGCATTGAATAGGGCCCCGCAGCCATCTCCCGTCGGGAGATGGCTGCTGGAGATTGAATACCCCCCTTTGTGTATTTGTACTGGTGTCTATGCTCCTGTCTGCCGTATATAGATTTTTTCTATTGATTTCGTTTTTTATAATGTCTGCTGTCTTGACTTAAAATTAATAAAAATATATTGAAAAAAAAAAGTGAAAATAAAACCTACAAACAGTTAAACCAGGTATCAGATGCTCAATTTGCATTTTAAATGCAAAAAATAGCCTGGTTTTGCCTAGGGATGGCCATCAACAGTATAAAATCATCAATGGTCGCCAGCCAATGAAAAATGTTTTAGCATTGAAGGCATAGATCCAAAAGGTTTCCTGCCATCAATGGTAGCAATGGGCCAGATGGAACCCTCCACACCCCTCCTAAACAGTGCTGCACTGTGTATAAGAACCTGACAATTTAGCCTGTCAAGTCAGCCTATCAAGAGGGGCAGGTCATTAACATCCTGTGCACTGTATGTTAGTTACCAGTGGTGTCTCCTACCTGACTGTAGGAAGAGGGCTGCCACTGGCCACACTGCTAGGTCTCCCCTGCTAAGTCCTCGTTGATGACCAGGGTCCTGGTGCCTCTAGAATGCAGTAGAACTGCGACGGTACTGCACATGTGCAAAAGCCTGTCTTCTATAGTCTGCATTGTCTGCAGCCCATAGAAGCCGGCTAGGGCTGCACAGTAAGGCTTGGAGTGGCTTCCTACAGGAAGCCAGCAATCTGCCTATCACAGCCTAAACTGGCAGGCCCGGAGGGAGGAAACACCTTCCAATGGGAATGCCTTTGCCATGGGTAACTGGCAAGTAGGACTTCCAATAGTCTCACGGACTGCATCTGGCTTCACTAGGGCTGAGCAGGGTGGATGCAGATGGAATGCCTCGCTTCATAGCCAACTTGACAAGATCCGCTGCAGTTGAGTTTGCTGCCTGTGGTCTGCAGCTCCAGCCACATATAGAGGAGGGTATGGAATGAAATGGCTAGTATATAAGCATTCCCTTCTAAATTTAACTCCCACACGAACCAAACTCCCGCCACTTCACCTGTCACACTTTGGGGTATTGGTGGGACTGGCAGGAAAGGGGTAGCTGAGGAAGTGAGTGGATGGATATGATGTTCGGTGGTTGGATGTACTGCCTTCACATAAACCAGGATAGAGGATGAACAAAGGAGAACTTGGATAAGATTGAAGAGTTTAATGATCAGATCTTAGAATACAATCAATAGGAATAATAGCACATAGCTGGTAACGAGGTAAATGAATGGTAATAACAACGGTAACAGTTTGTATAATACTGGATAGACTGTGATGTAGAACTTGCAGATACAGTGATAAGGAAGTTGAAGATGATGAAGGGGTTTGAAGACCACTGTAAGAGTTCGTAGTAAAAGATAAAGACCTCGGAGATGACTGTAGTAACTTGGTGCTGTGAACTTGGCTTGGAGCTCCTAGAAGCAGCTTGGTACTGTGGAATACTGTGAAGACTGGATATTGTGAAGACTGTGAAGACACGACTGTGGGCGATTCTAGCACTTGACACTGCACTGAAGACACTTTAGTACTTTGAAGACACTGTAGATACTTTAGTATTTAGACGACACTGTAAACACTTTGGTATACTGTCGACACTTTAGAAGACACTGTAGACACTTTTGTATACTGTAGACTTTAGCATACTGTAGACTTTAGAATACCTGGGTATTTGCTGAGAGTCTCTGAGGAACTTTTGAAGGTAACTGTGAGGCACAGAACGGCAATCCCAACAGGAGAGAGGTGGGTCTGCTGCAGCACACTGGAAGGTCACTGCGGTACTGGGACTTTAAGGAACACCGGACAGGAGCAACAGCAGGTTAGGCAGGAACACTGTGGAGCACACAGCCACTTCAGGAAGTAGACTTAAGCACTGGCAGGGAGACATGGGCCAGACCCCTTTTATCAGGGAAAGACACACCGGATTGGCTGGAGAAACCCCTAGCAGGGGATTGGAGAAACCTTGGTCTCCAACATGGCTTCCCCCACACTGGAGACACCACGAAGAACCAGGCACACCTCCTCTCACAGCCCCAGACACGCAGCAGGTCTGCCCCTCCACTGCACTGTGCTACAATGGCGGCCTCTGTTGCCGCACCATGCTGCCCGGGACCTGCCTCCTGTGTGCCCCTGCTCCCTGGTCTCCTTACCCTACCAGGCGGCCCGCAGGGCAGACAGCGCGACCCCTACCTGTGTTAAGCCTCTGCGCGCTGACATCACCCAGCACCTGATGTCTCCGGAATAAAAGGGGTTCTGATGCTGGTAAATTGATCATGTACATGTACCATGTATTAGTCCTGCATTGTGTTTTCCTGTAAGTTGATGTTTTCTTGTTTTGCTTATTTGTTTTATAACCACTAGATGGAGCAGATGTGCACTTTTAGTGAATCCTGAAATTGTGCTATTTACAGTGCTCCCATGGTATTCTACTAGCTTGAAAAAATGGATCAAAGCTTACCTTTTATTTACAAAGTAGCTGAGAAGTGAAGCTAGGCTTTCTATCACCCAGGGCCAGGGGTGTAACTCCCAGAGGCAATTAAGTCACCTGCCTCTGGGCTTCAAGCCCTAAAGGGGCACCTGTGTATATATATATATATATATATATATATATATATATATACATATATATATACTCCTCGTCGGCGGCGGCACTCAGGGACTATCAACACTTGTATTAAAGTGAAAAAGCCTTTAATCTACGTTTCGGAGGTCTTGCCCCCTTCGTCAGGATACAAAAAGTGAATACACTGCACACATTAAATACACTTACCCCCTGCGTCTCCTCCCCTGTCCTCCGTGCCTGGCATCCTTCCCAGCGTGCTCCAGCTCCGACTTCCTATACGGCGCGTCACTTCCGCTGGCTACGTCAGAGCCGGCACCCGGCCGTTGCCTCGGTTACCACGGGCTTCAGGGACGCACCTGGGGACAACCTGTAAACATACACAATATCAATATCACCAAACAACAAAAACATATGTTATACTTATTAAAACCATTTGAATCTTTAAGTGTTACGGTCATCTCATACAAGGTGCAGTTCAATAACTTTGTGATTGGAAGACTGTGTCCATAAACACAGAATGCTATGGAATTTAAAGTGACAGTGCTATTTTGAAAAAACGTAAAAAAAATACCTCCTTGCCTAATGGTATATTGCCAAGCAAAAGAGGTTATAAACATATACATAAAAAGAACTTATACACCCATATCCCTAGAGACATGGGGTTAAGAAGACTGACACCAGCAACCAGTGGATAATAGATAACTTCTACTACTAAGTCCCAAGAATCACATAGGACTATTAGCTACATGCGTGTGTGCACTGGTTGCTGTTGAAAAACAGAGGGTTACTGATGGTTATTATATTATCTCCTCTGTCCTATGCTCTTGAAGGAGCTGCTGCGCCCCTGTGGCGCCTATGCTGCTATTATCTTAAGCCAGGCTTCAACGGTTATTTTCCCATAGTTCCTTATCTAGTTATTACATATTCATTATACTCTCAGTATCTAAACGGATGGACATCTTGTCTTTCTACAGGAAATGAATTAACACCAGGGAGTCGTTTAACCCTCTAGAGAATATTGTGTCTAGGCGGAATATCCACCTAGACTCTGTCTGCAATAATTTTTTCGCCCTATTGCCCCCTCTGATGTTTAACGGGACCTGATCGATGATTTTATATTGCAATGTGGCCATCCCATGCTTTTTTTCGACAAAATGGCGTGCGACAGGTTGGTCGCTTTTGCCAGTTTGTATCGCTGCCCGTATAGCTGTCCTATGCTGCGCCATGCGGGTCTTAAACTGGCACTCAGTTTTACCAACATAATATAACCCGCATGGGCAGATGATGACATAGACAACATATCTAGATTTTTTCAAAATAGCACTGTCACTTTAAATTCCATAGCATTCTGTGTTTATGGACACAGTCTTCCAATCACGAAGTTATTGAACTGCACCTTGTATGAGATGACCGTAACACTTAAAGATTCAAATGGTTTTAATAAGTATAACATATGTTTTTGTTGTTTGGTGATATTGATATTGTGTATGTTGACAGGTTGTCCCCAGGTGCGTCCCTGAAGCCCGTGGTAACCGAGGCAACGGCCGGGTGCCGGCTCTGACGTAGCCAGCGGAAGTGACGTGCCGTATAGGAAGTCGGAGCTGAAGCACGCTGGGAAGGATGCCAGGCACGGAGGACAGGGGAGGAGACGCAGGGGGTAAGTGTATTTAATGTGTGCAGTGTATTCACTTTTTGTATCCTGACGAAGGGGGCAAGACCTCCGAAACGTAGATTAAAGGCTTTTTCACTTCAATACAAGTGTTGATAGTCCCTTAGTGCCGCCGCCGACGAGGAGTATATAGCAGTGGAGTTACCACCACGGAGGGCACCAGGGCAAGACACCCCGCCACAGGGGCAACAGAGTGCCGGGAGTAAGGTTGCGTATATATATATATATATATATATATTTATACACGTGGAAGGAAAGCAGTACTCCAGGGGACAACGGCGTTGACCATAGCCGCTAGTGTCTTTGAAAATTTTGTCCTGCTGCAGGCACCCGGGGCAGCATATTTGAACGCTGGGAGAGCCGGCACTGTATGTGTTTTTATATATATATATATATATATATATATATATATATATATATATATATATATATAAAAATGCAATGTGCCAGCACTCAACTCCAATACAGGGTTACTGGCCCTGTGCCTTCAGTTAACAGCGCAGCCTTGGCTGCCTGTAATGCATATGTGGAAGAAAAACCGCGGCACTCGGGTCTTAGAAGTAAAAGAATAACGCGTAGCCTCTCAGGGACGTTTCAGCCGCGTGCGGCTTTTATCAAGCTGTTATGTAAGCTGTTTATGTAAGCTGTTTTTGATAAAAGCCGCACGTGGCTAAAACGTCCCTGAGAGGCTACGCGTTATTCTTTTACTTCTAAGACCCGAGTGCCGCGGTTTTCCTTCCACATTTATATATATATATATATGTATATATATATATGTGTATATATATATATATGTAGCAGCACCTGTGTGGTTCACAGTGGGATCCAAGTATGACGGCAGCTCTTCCAACAGAGCTTAGCGGCACAACCACTTCTGCTGCATAGTTAGTTGGTACAGTCTCGGGATCCCTGCTAAAACCTTGTATAGGGGACAGGACGGCTCTTGCTGGATACCGCTGCTGCTGGACTGTGAGATGGGAGGCTGATTAGCTATGCAGACTGATGAATATTTTAAGTCTGACCCAGACCCACCGGGTGCTGTCACACCACTTTTTATAGGAAGCGGGACACCAAATTTCAACTTGCCAGCAAGCAAGTGGGATAAACTTACTGTATGCCTCTGCTCAGGGAAAGAGCTATTTCACACGTTTCGGCTCCAGCCGGGTGGCGAAACCCCGCACGGCCAAAAGCCGTGCCGCACACAGTAGTTAATAATGGACACGATTGTGTCCATTCACATGGGACGGCCCGGCCACCCGGTTGCAGCCGGATCCCACCACTGGAAAGGACAGCTGCCGGGCTGTGGCCATCCCCACCATTGTAAACCTCTGAGTGCGGCACGGCTTCTTGGCTTCTTAGCAGGCACTCTCTACCTATATGACCACCATATAATGCAGAGAACAACCCAATACAATACATTGCACTGGGCACAGTACAATACAGAGAACTTCATGGTGACCACCAAATAATACAGAAAGCATCAGTAACTACCATATAATGCAGAGAGTATCAGTAGATGCCATATAATATGTAAAGCATCTGTAACTGCTATGTAATACATAGTGTGCCCATCATGTAAAATATATGTAAAATGCATACGCAATTTATAAATATATTATTATTATTTTTAAATATATATTTATTTGATACCATAACATAAACAGGGATCCATACAATTAGGGGGTGCAAATTCGCAGCCTTGCGAGTCCACCAAACCCCGCCCTCCCTTGCAGCATGTGTTCACACGCAGAGCCTAGGAATGGATGTTTAACATAAACATCCATTCGCAGCCTGTGGGTGAACACCCACATCATTCGATGGTCACCGACCATCGAATGATGTGGAACGTGCACGCATATCTAAGTGACTCTCTACATGGGAATGTCCATGAAACGTGGGGCGTTCCCATGGGCATCACTATCTGCTGCCGCCTCACGCCCCTCGGCCTCAGCCTTGGATGCGTGCACCTGGCAGACAATCTATTTGCCGTGGCTGCATGCACCCAGTGTATGCACATGCACAGAAATGACCCTGCGCATACGCATATGCCCACCATCAATCCCCATGCGAATGTTCTGGTCCATGCGAATGGACCAGAATAACCCCCTTAAGGCAGAATAGTACATCAAGTCAATGGGCCATACTCAATGCGGCCGGCGAGGGGTTTAACCCCCGTGCCGACCGCTCATCATATTCAACATTTTGAGGGTATCCTCGCTGTCAGAGGACAGTGAGGTTTCCCCGAAACAGTGAGGTTCACGGCTAATGCAGGAGCCCACTGCATTCAGCCACGAGCCTCACTGTTTTGGTGGCCACACACGCAGTATCCACGTCGCTGTAAAAACCCAGCGAGGTGGAAATGGTGTGTGCAGGGAGGTCAGTTGAATACTGACCATGCGATCTGGGACAGTGAGCAGTCAGCATTGCTCGCTGTCACATCTCGCAAAAAGCATTGAATACTGTCCAATGACATCATGGGACATGAATCTGAAAACAATGTACTGTAGCACTTTTTAGAATATGTACTAAGACAGTAGGTAGTAAAATAGCAAGACTGTAGAACAAAGAGAGCCTGCTTCGCTGTCAGATAAGTAAACCAAGTGAAAAGTGAAGGCAGAGTGAGCCAAGAAGAGCAGAACTAGAAAAGAGTAAAGAAAAAGAAGAAGCGAAGAAGAAAGATGAAAAGAGACAGAGAGAGGGGCGGGTCCTCGGCAGAATCTCCCATCGGGAACCATAGTTAGTGGAAATATAAAGTAAAAAATTCAAAAGAAAAGATTATATAGACGGGCCTAGTCCATTTTATTAGCCATTACATACGGAAGGGAGAAGAGGGTGGTGCTGGGTGGTCAACCACGAGTCCCAGATTTTATGAAAGAATTGAGAGGATCTGTTGATAATGCTAGTCATAAATTCCATGCGGTAAACATGCCAAATACAGCAAATGATAGATTACAGTGATGTTGGGTCGTTTTGTTTCCAGTCGACCGCTATTTGGCAAGTAGTGGCTGAAATCACATGTCGCAGTAATTTATTTTGATGCCTGGATAATGAAGGAAGGTTTAGAGGAAGCAAATATATATTTGGGGTCATGCGGAATTGGGGTACTTAGCAAATGTGATGTGAATGCTATAACCTCTTTCCAAATGCCGTTTAGCTTAGGGCAGGACCACCAAATATGAAGGAAATTACAAATTATGCATACTCGGGGGAAAGTCTGGATTGTGAAAAAGAGGGATAATTGGTGAAGAGTTAGAGACCAAGCAAATTTTTTTTGTTAGAATAGTCCCATAAATATATTATTATTATTTTTTATTTATATCAAATCCAATTTTATTTGTCACATACCAGTCATACATAGTACAATATGTAGTGAAATGCTTATACAACTGTCCTACTTTACATTAGAATAAGTAGATTGGCTGAGGAAGAGTGTAGAGAGAGATTGTGTGGGGTATGTCTAGAAAGAAGGAAGGAAAGTCCCGGTACTAGGGGGTCTGGTTGAGGGCTCTAATGGCCTGCAGGAAGAAGCTCCTTCTCATTCGCTCTGTGTTTGCCTTCAATGAGCGGTAGCGTTTCCCTGATTGTAATAGGGAGAAGAGTCCATTGTTGGGATGACTGAGGTCCTTTATTATTTACCTGGCTTTGGTCCAGCATCACTTGCTATATATAGTGTCCAGATCTGGAAGCTCGATACGGATGGTATGCTCTGCCGATCGCACAACCCTCTAGAGAGCTTGTCTGTCCTTTTTGGTGCTGTTTCCAAACCAGGCCGTGATATTTCCTGTCAGGATGCTCTCAATGGTGCAGGCATAGAAATTCTTTAGTACCCTTGAGTATAGTCTAAAGTCCTTCAGTCGTCTAAGATGATAAAGACATTGCCGGGCCTTTTTTCGCCAGAGAGTTGACATGGCAGGACCATGTCAGGTCCTGCGTGATGTAGACACCTAGGTACCTGAAACGGTCTACTCTCTCCACTGTTCCCCCTTCTGCTGTCCAGGTGGCTTAGGGCTGCATGATGGAGGTATGCAATGGCATCCTCAGTAGATCAGTTAGGACAATACGAAAACTGTAGCGGGTCCAGGGTGGCCGGTAGAGAAGAAGTGATGCAGTCTCTAAATAGTCGCTCGAAGCACTTCATCACTACTGAGGTAAGGGCCACTGGACGGAAGTCGTTCGGTCCAGTGGGCTGTGGTTTCTTGGGAACCGGAACAATGATGGACTGTTTGTAGAATGTTGGGTTGATACACTGAGCCAGTGAGAGGTTAAATATCTCAGTGAACACTGGAGCGAGCTGGTCTGCACAGGCCTTCAGGACCCGACTTATAATGCCATCTGGTCCTGCTGTTTTTCTTATGTTCACTCTCCTGAATGCCTTCCTCATGATGCCACAAGGGTTCCTCTATGCCTGGCAATACATAGATGAGCAAAAAAAAGAAATTTAACAAATTACAGTGCAATGCAAATTAGGGCAAGTACATGGTAAATAAAGACAGCTCCATCAGGGGACAGTACACTAATGCAAATATCAGGGTGGCAGAGATATATTCTAAGAAAAGCACATAAGCAGAGAGGACCCTGCTTGAGAGAGCTTACATTCTAAATAATTGTTTCATACATTATACTTATTATCTATATGAACAGTGCCTCTTATGTTTGAATTGATTTTTGCTTTGTCACTTTGCAGAGTTCAGAAAACCTTCTATTTAGGAGCTGCATTTTTTTTCCAATAAGTCAAATTATTGACCACTTAGCTGTGTTTGCTGTATCAGTTGTTATAAGTTATGACTGCATACCTCCCAACTGTCCCGCTATTCGCGGGAACGTCCCGTTTTTTTGGGGACATTCCCGCGTCCAGCCTGGGGCCGGCAGTGGTGGGAGGGAGGGGGCAGTTGGGAGTTCCTCCTGTCACCCCCTGTCACTATCTCCTCAACCCCACAGGCTGCAGAATAGATGCTGTTCGCCCATAGCCAGCAGCTCAGGGAGCCTTTAGCCATGCACCCACAATGGCGAAAATGGGGTGCGGCCTTGTGGAAATAGTCCACGGCCCCATATCAATAGGCCACGCCTCCCAAAATCTGAGTCCCACTGCGGTCACAGACAAAGTTGGGAGGTATGCACTGTACATCTCAACAAGTTGGTGATGAATGTCAGCTGCTCATGTGCATTTTAGATACAGAAATCTTGGGGGACATTTACTGATATGGATTCGTATTTTTAAGCAGTAAAAAGTCGTATTCGTAGGGTAATAATCGTGAATTTCTGTCGTATTCGTGAAATGATCATGTATCAAGTGCAAATATCGTAGATTCGTGAAATTTTTATGGTCGTAATCCTGTCATATTGAGGTCGTATTTGTATTTTGAAATACGAATACGAATGTTTACGAAAAGTCTACACCATCGATAGAATACGCCTGATTTTTGCATTGGGTAGCCGTCTTTTCCTCATGTACTAAAAAATCGTATTCGTACATTCGTAAAATCGTATTCGTAAACACCTACGATTCGTAAACAAAATCGTGGAAAAAAATACACCTTCCTTTGCAAGGTCTATTTTGAAGTGTATATCACAGGCTTCAATGGTACACATGTGTTAACATTTTAAAAATCCATCACAGACCTTTGCAATCACAAATGTGTGCCTTATAAAAGGCAAATCACTACCTACAAACACTTACTCACTTCTAGCATGGCAGACTATCTGCTGTATCAGAGTGCTTCAGTGTGGGCTTTGAGACACCTGATGTCCTGGCTGTGCCAACGAAGAAGACGCCGGCGTTATGAAACTGAGCATGACCAGCAGGTCCAGCGGGTATCACAGAGGCTGCGTAGGCCTCGTTTATTTAGACAGCGTTTATGTTTTGACGCATTGCCGGATGATGTTGTTATACAGATGTTCCGGCTTAATCGTACCAACATTCTCCGTCTGTATGGCCTCATTAGACTGGAGCTAGATCCTGTGACAGGACGCTCATGCGCTGTCTCAGGCCTGCACAAACTGCTGGCTGTGTTGTACTTTCTGGCATCCGGCAGTTTTCAACATGTCACTGGCCAAGGCATTGGCATATCTCAGCCCACACTGTCCAGGTACCTGACCCAGGTGCTTCAAGCCCTTGAGCCACATATGTATGCCTCAATCTGCTTCCCAAGGCAGGAGACAGAGTGGCATGATGTTAGGGTACAATTCCATCGCATTGCAAGCATGCCAAATGTGCTTGGTGCAATTGACTGCACCCACATTCCGCTGAGACCACCTCGGGATACTGCCCCTTCCTATTACAACCGACATGGAAGCACAAGTACCAACGTGCAGGTGGTCTGTGATGCAAAACTTAAGATCATGAGTGTGTTTGCAGGCTACCCTGGCTCATGTCATGACTCCTACATCCTCGGCCAGTCAGTCCTCTTTGATGAGTTTGAAGCCGGATCAATGGCAGAGGGCTGGCTACTGGGAAAGTGTCTAATACTGTATAAAGTGCAGTGTGTGATACATAGGGAATTGATTACACATGTGTGTTTTACATTCTGGATATTTGGGTGTGTATGCATACATGTGAAAGTGTATGTGTCTCTCTTTCTCTCTCGAGATATTTATATCTCTATATATGTAGCAGATATAAAAAGATGTGGGACCATTTGTGTGCAACAAGTCGATTCACAGCCATTCGGTCCACACCATTCGTTTTACAACTCAATAGGTCGTCATGGTTTTAGGGCAACATACCATTAGGTCGACATGTCATGAGGTCAACACTGGCATTAGTTGAGAATGTCTAGGTCGACAGTCAAAAGGTCAACATGGTTTATGACAATGTTTTCTGGCCAAAATGTCTACACAAGTGCAAAAAGACTGGTGTAAGTGACTTTGCTAGTGCGCACTAGGCTGCCAATGTGGTATATCCCTTCAGGTGCCCTCCCACCTGTACAAATTGATGAAAAAGAACAAAGGTTTTGGGATAAATCCACTATCAGCGCCACTACTGAGGAAGGGTAATATTAAAAGGAGATATACATTCCTTATAATCAAATACCGTTCCTCTTCTCCGTATGTGTCACTCGAGAATTCAATCGAAATGACAGGCAATTTTCAATATATCTTTCAGGATATCGTCCTGTCCCCGGGGTATTTCGTCCAGTGTATATGCAAGAAAATGTGCAAAGGAGATGCATATAGTGCAATGACCCTTTTTTATTTAAATGTAACACACATTGACACACAGTCTACATCTACACAGTTTGAAGTGAACCACAGCTCCTCGCATCACTCTCTTTGCTCAATATGGTTTTGCCTTGGTGGCTTGCTGCGCTTCACACACTATTTTATTCTCCAACCACGCCCCAGTGGATAGTAGGGCATGAAATACCGCCTGTTGCCACATGTTGCATCGAAATACAGGTGTAAATTCAATGTTTGCCTTTTGACTGATGACCTACACAATGTTGACCAAATGGCATTGTTACCATAATGTCATGTCCACCTTTTGAGTTGTCAAACTAATGGTGTCGACCAAATGCCTGTCTATGTACTTGTTGTAGAGAAATAGTCTGCTTAACAATATAAACTTCACTCCTCCAGACTTGCAACCACCCTGTGTGCTGTGTTGATTCTTTACATGTCTGGATGAGTGTTGTTTATATGAGCTGCATATACAGGTCGAGTATCCCGTATCCGAATATCCGTTATCCGAATTATTCCGAAATACGGACATTCCAGAAAGTGAAAAAAAAATTTTTTTTGCTAAAAACTCACTGGGGACATTTGTAACAGCATCACTGGGGACATGATATGTAACTGGCACTATATATGTGCAAGACAATGATTGCTTGGCATTCAAATTCAGTGCTGAGATAGTACACACATTTTGTTTCACGTTTTGAAACCTTGTTTTTTGAACAATTAAAATATATTTGTGTGTATTTTATGTGGTAATAAAATATATTTGTGTGTATATTATGTGTTTATACAGCATAAATGCAAGATACTTCAAAATACATCATTGAAATATTAAAATATTCCGAAATACGGAATAATCCGTTATCCAAAATTCTCCTGGTCCCGAGCATTTTGGATAAGGGATACTCAACCTGTATTTCTTTGTAGTCACACTCAATAAACTTCAATTTGGTTTCGCAAAGTGCCTACCATTAGGGATGGACATATATCTATATCTAGCTATGTAAATATATCTAATATTACATATTAGGATGTATACAGATGTATATTTTTCAGTATAATATATATATATAGAGATATCCAGGTGTGAGAGATCTGCCACTCCACGCAGCTGATCAAATACACTGGTTTCTTTTTTAAATGACTGTTGCACCACCAGGTATGGCGACTCATACATAGGCTAACTTCATGAAAGCCATCACACTACAGGGTTTGTTGCAACACAATTTAAAGCATCAATACAAATGTGGTGCACTGAACCCTGTACTGCCATGCCTTCAATCAGCTCAGATGATGTATGAGTCCCCATACCTGCTTGTTTATATATATATATATATATATATATATATATATATATATGTCTGTGCCTCTCTCTCTCTCTCTCTCTCTCTCTCTCTAGATTAGATAGATAGATAGATATAAATATTATTTTCGTTACATATATAAATATATATTTTTGAAATATAAAAAAACTAATTACGGTAGATACATAGCGACATACATATCTGGTATCGATAGGTTCTTTTTCATTTTATGCTGCTTTACTTCACTAATGCATGTTGACATGACTAATATATGTGTAAGAAGATGCAAGTAGTGTCATCTGCATGTTTGACAAACAGCAAGTAATGTAATACATATATGTCCTAATGTGTGTAATGAAACAATCATGTAATGTGTTCTTCTCATTGTGAAACCATTACTTATTTTCAGGTGATAAGGGGTTCCCCTGTTTATCCTGGCTCCTGACTCCACTGTCTAACCCCCTTTCTGAAGCAGAACACAATTTTCAACGTGCGCATCAGGCCACCAGATGTGTGATAGAAAGCACATGCCTGCAGCCTGATGTAACCCTCTCGCAGTCAAGATGCAATGAGTTCGCTAAATTCTTTGCAGATAAAGTATCTATCATCCGGGCTGGAATCCCCACAGTGACACCAAAGGAGTTCCAACAGACCAAGCCTACTAGTTTAAGACACTTGCCTTCATGGGACATCTTTGACCAAGTGGATGTACAATACATTGCTGGAATTTCCAGACTGTTGCGTCCCTCCTCCTGTGATCTGGACCCTGCCCCATCCAAGCTTCTTTTAGGGTGTATGGAAATAATCGGCCCTGCATTTGCAAAAATAGTTCAATGCTCTTTGCAGACAGGCGTTTTTCCCGAACCACTAAAGGAAGCAATAGTCAGACCACTTCTTAAAAAATCTAATTTAGACCCTGACTGCATGACCAACTACAGGCCAGTATCAAATCTTCCTTTTCTAGGAAAGGTTATTGAGAAAGTGGTTGCAACTCAACTAGAGACCCACCTGTTAACCCATGACATTTATGATCCATTCCAGTCAGGATTCAGGAGAAGACATAGCACAGAAACAGCTCTGGTATGTGTGCTCAATGATCTTCTAAATGCAAGGGATAGAGGAGACTGTTCAATCCTAATCCTTCTGGACCTCTCTGCAGCATTTGACACCATTGACCATGGGATTCTAATTGAGCGCCTGAAGAATTTCTGTGGCCTGGGTGGCACAGTCCTTAGCTGGTTCAAATCATTTCTCGCTGGCAGGTCACAGAGAGTTGCATCGGGAGTATACTCTTCACCACCAGTGCCGTTGTCTTGTGGTGTCCCACAGGGCTCTATACTATCTCCCATGCTTTTTGCAGTATACATGCTTCCACTTGGTGACATAATCAGACGTCACGGCCTGGTCTACCACTGCTATGCAGATGATACCCAACTGTACCTGTCCTTTGCTCCAGGCACCGATAACACAATAACAACCTTAAATGGCTGCCTAGCTGAGCTCCAGGAGTGGATGAGTGCCAGTTGGCTGAGACTGAACCCAGATAAAACAGAAGTCCTGATGATAAATCACAGGACAAGACGGCAGCATAGCCAACTGACAGGTCTTAAGCTGGGGGGCACAGCACTAAAAAACTCTGATCATGTGCGGAATCTTGGTGTTGTCCTGGATAATGGCCTGACACTTAAACATCAGGTGTCAGCCACAATCAAATCCTCATTCTTTCATCTGAGAAACATAGCCAGAATCAAGCATTTAATTCCCTCAGAAGACCTTCCTAAAGTCATACATGCATTTATATCATCACGACTAGACTACTGCAATGCTCTCTACCTGGGTCTTCCAGCAAAAGAATTGCACCGCTTGCAGCTGGTACAAAATGCAGCCGCCAGACTATTAACTAACCAGCCCCACTCCTGCCACATAACTCCCATTCTCTACGCCCTTCACTGGCTACCTGTAAAATGGCGAATCGTTTTCAAGATTGGCTTACTCACTTTCAAGGCCCTACATGACCAGGGCCCAAGGTACCTGCAACAGCTGCTGATCCCTTACTGTCCTACTCGATTACTACGATCCACTGAAGAAGGACTACTAACAGTACCCAGAATCTCCCTGAATTCATCTGGGGGTCGAGCTTTCAACTTTGCTGCTCCAACTCTGTGGAACTCTCTTCCTCGCACAGTGCGAGAAGCGCCCACTATAGAATCCTTTAAAAATAGACTAAAGACGTTCTTATTTACTCAAGCATTTCACTGACATCTACTGTTAAGCTTGTTTTGTATTTCGAGCTGTAAAGACAATGTGTGAAGCACTTTGAGTCCTATTGGGAGAAAAGTGCTATATAAATATCATTATTATTATTATTATTAGAAAGATGCTTTGGCGTATTGAAATCTCGCTTTCGGTGCCTAGATAAGTCTGGTGGCTTGTTGCTGTACAGCCCCCAAAAGGTATCGAAAATTGTGTTGGCTTGCTGTTTTCTTCACAACCTCTGTCTGGATCAAGATCTACCAGACATTGAGGGCGGAGAAGACAGTGAGACTGATTTGGAAATGGAAACATCTGGTGATAGATGGAGTACAGCGTCTGGGCGGCAGATTCGCAATGAACTCATCGAGGCATCCTTTAGTGGTGAGTAACTATGGCATATGGGCAACATTGAGGACATGCTATATGCACATATCACTGCTCAAAGTATCAGGACCACTTACATGTTAAAATTGCCTTCTGATGTTGGTAACCTTTCGCATAGTTTCTCCTAAATCTATTTTGTGCCATTGATACTGTCTATGTTGTATGCATTAGGTGTAACTGTTATGTAATTGGCAAGTCACACCCACATATCAATACATGCTTTTTTGAGCATTCATTCTATATTTTTTGCACTTTGCTTGTGTAGGCTGATCGTGTGTATGGGGCTTGTTTTCCTGGGCTGCCTGGTACCTGGATGTGAGTTGTTGGCCTGTCTTTTGCCTGTAAGTATTGTTTGTAAGTGATGTCATTATTTGGATAAAAATGATCGTAAGTGTTCCATTGTAGTAGTGTTTTGTATTGGTTTTTTCAAACTTCACTGCTTAAATCATAATGCACCCATCAACATCGTATGGTCATGTTGATCTGAACACCTACCTGTTTTTTGTCATGCAGCCTCCAGGGGTTCTTCACACCCTGCTCGGGAGAATTCTTCTAAAGACCTGGTGTGGCAGAGTTGTATCTCCTATGCACAAGTAATTTGCAGACTGATTCCATAGCTGTATTGCGAGATGTCTTTGCATGCACTATACTGTGCAGAAGTAAGTGTTACCAAATATTTTATGTGTATATGTGTGTGGATTATGTGTAATTGTTTTTTTCTTTTATTTCAAGGTGTTCTATTGTCTGAATACACATGGCAGTTACCTGCAGAATCCAACGGATTTCATAAATGTTAAAGTTTTATCCTCAAATGTTTCCCTTTTGTGGTGTGTGTATGTGGGTGTGAACATATATATTGTTTATTTCCATGTGTACTGGAAAGAGAATAGCAAAGTGTTTAATGTTCTTATATTTTTCATTGTAATTTGTGTATATATGATGTGCTTCAATTATGGACAATAACAAGCAGAAATGTTGAACACCAATCTCTTTTACTTGTGGTTTGAATGTAAAAATAGCAGTACATTTACAAATTACACAATTCAATTAGGTATATTAACGTTTGGATGCCCTTGACCCCTTCACATTGGGGGTTTCCTTAGTTTTTTGTCTGGTTGACCGGCGTGCTGGTGAAGGGAGGGGACTTGTTAGGGGCGTAGCACTGCTGCTGTGAGATGTGGTGCTTTCTCTGGCCGCCATAATATTTCGCTCACGGAAAGAGACAGATATATCCTCAAATAGGCGGCTGTGGGTGTTTTGTAGTTGGCATAGGGATTCCATTTGTGTAAGCATGCGATTTTGGAAAGCCATCTGCTCCACCCGCATTTCTGAAAGAGACTTGAGCAGTGCCCTGTTATCCTTATGAAGGAGGGTCATGTAGGAGCCGGACTGGAGGCAAAGCCTGGGGGTAGGCTCCCCTGACAGGGTTTGTAGGGAGCTGACTAGCTGGACAGTCATAGAAGGGGTGTCTAAGGAGAGGGTCATAGGGGGAGGGGCTTAACAGGGTGTAGTAAGGGTATATAAGCAGGGTGCAGGCAGGAAATAGGGGTCACTGGGAGATTTTTCTGAACAGCTAAGCAGCACTGCATCTCCCATGGCTTCCCCAAACGCTGATGCTGAGGTATCTGCAGCGCTGGCTGCCCTCAGGGAGGCAGCAGGCACCAGAGGGACAGAGTGGCTGCAGCAGCAGATGTCAGGTCTGCTGGGGGGACTGGGAGCAGCAACGCAGGAGGCTGCTCCAGCGGGCGCACGGCCTCGGAGGTCCAGGCCTCCGGAGCGCTTCAGCCCATCCGTGTCCCCCAGGGTTCAGCGCCGTTCTAGGAGCCCCGTCAGGGACCCTCCAGGCCAGGCTGCGGGCCGGGCACCTTCCGCCCGCAGGACCAGGTCTGGGAGGAATCCAACATGCAGGCGGAACCCTCCGCGCGGGGGGAACCCCCCCCACGTGCAAGAAGATCCGGCGTTGCGTGGGTCTGGACCTGGAGCGGCGGGGCATGCGGGGCATGCTGCTGCCCAGCGCGGGGTGAGTCGTGCCAGGGGGGCAGAAGTACAGGCTGCGGACCGCAGGCCTGGTACACGGAGCGAGAGACGCACAGCTGGCTCCGCCTCCAATGCGGTCACGCCGGCTGGTGCTATACCTGAAGGTCGGGATGACAGGAGAAGAGAGATGGCAGCGTCAGCAGACGATGGAGAGATACCTGGTCCTTCTTCATCTGGGACCCGTCAGGACACTGGACCTGCGGCTGCTGGGTTCACAGCCCCCAGGCAGCCTGGTGAGTCTGTCTCTATGTCTATTAATGCTTTAGCACAAAGTCAGGGGGGGGGAGGGTTAGCCCCCCAGGGGGAAATGAGTAGGGGCTTTACCGAATTATTGAGTGGTTTTGCAGATTGGCTGGTGGGTTTGCGGCAGGGGGCGGGGCCGTCCCCGGCGGCAGCATGGGCACCGCAGAATTCGGGCACACCAGCTAGCATTAGTGTGCCGGTCAGTAATAGTGTGCCTGTTAGCAGTGGGGTGCCGGTTAGCAGTGGGGTGACGGTTAGCAGTGGGGTGACGGTTAGCAGTGGGGTGCCGGTTAGCAGTGGGGTGCCGGTTAGCAGTGGGGTGCCGGGGAGCAGCGTGGTGCTGGTATCCGGCGGGGAGCAAAGCAGCAGCAGGGCAGGGGCTGAAGGGGGCAGTGTGGTGACGCAGGATGAGAGTGGGAGGCTTAGTGACACTGCGAAAGGGGAGGTGTATGTATGTTTTGAGGGGCCATTGGGGGCCCACCTGAAGCAGGAGGTGAGGGAGAAGATTTGGAAAGGGGAATATGTGGATATATTTTCATTACTACCCTTAGAGCGTTTTAACCTGGATAGGCCCCGCAAGGAGGAGAAAAAGGAGGAGGAGGAACGGCGGCGGTATCGGCTGATACCGCGGTCATTCACAAATTGGTTACAAGCATTTGCTATTTTAGCTAGTGTGATTGGGGAGAAGGCACCTGACAATTGTTCAGGCTTATTCTGTTACATGGATGCGATAGGAGAGGCATACCGTGTGTACGGGGGCATGGCTTGGCTCAGGTATGATGAGCAGTTTAGGCAGAGGAAGGCGGTTCGCCCCAACATTTGTTGGGATCATAAGGATATTGCTTTATGGTTAAAGGTAACGGCCCCCATAAAAAGTGGGCAGCCCTTTCGTGGGGATGGGGGGGGGGCGAGAGAGGCCACAAGCTGGACGGCCATGCAGAAGGGACTCTGCTTTGCCTTCAACGACGGGTCATGCCGGTTTGGAGCAAAATGCAAATTCAAGCATGAATGTTCATCATGTGGAGGGAACCATGGGGCAAATAAATGCTTCAGAGGGAAGTCCCGAGACAGTAGTTCAAAAGGGGGCGACACCAGTTCGGCTGGAAAGGATGCTGGGTTATCTGCGTAGGTATCCTGACCAGCAGACAGCCGCCTTGTTGGAGGAGGGGTTTAGGGAAGGTTTTAAGATACCTTCTGACGTGCAGGTGTCAGGAAGTTTTAGGAGGAATTTGAAGTCTGCTAGGGAGCATCCTGAAGTGGTGCAGGAAAAACTGTTTAAGGAGGTGCAGCTGGGTCGTATGGCTGGACCGTTTAGGGCGGCACCGTGGCCAGATTTGATAGTCTCTCCGTTGGGGGTGGTGCCAAAAAAGGAGGCGAACAAGTTTCGTCTGATACACCATTTATCCTTCCCAAAAGGGGCGTCGGTCAATGATGGCATTGACCCCGACATCTGCTCGGTGGTTTATACATCCTTTGATGCGGCTGTTAAGTGGGTGAAGCGGTTTGGGAAAGGGGCCATGTTGGCAAAGACTGATATTGAATCGGCATTCCGGTTGCTGCCTGTTCATCCAACCAGTTTGCGCTTGTTGGGATGTTGTTGGGATGGGGAGTTTTTTGTTGATCGTTGTTTACCGATGGGGTGCTCCTTGTCGTGTGCTTATTTTGAGGCCTTTAGTTCCTTTTTGGAGTGGGTGGTTAAGGATGTCTCTGGGTGCAGTTCAGTTATTCATTACCTAGATGATTTTTTATGTATTGGTCCCGGGGGGACCGGTGTATGTGATTTATTGTTGAGGACTGTTGAAAGGGTGTCGGCAGACTTTGGGGTCCCGCTTGCTCCGGGAAAGACGGAGGGCCCTGCGACTGTGATCAGTTTTTTGGGTATTGTCATTGATACTGTGAATATGGAGTGTCGCTTGCCTGAAGAAAAGTTACTGGTTTTGAAGGCCGAGGTAGGGAGGGCGTTGCTGTTGAAGAAAATCAGATTGAGGGAATTACAGTCCTTGCTGGGTAAGTTGAATTTTGCGTGTCGCATTATGCCGATGGGCCGCATTTTCAGCAGGAGGCTGGCAGCAGCGACAGCAGGGGTGGTTCTTCCTCATCATTTTGTCAGATTAGGTAGTGAGTTGAAAGGGGACTTGCGGGTGTGGGCATCTTTTCTGGAAACCTTTAATGGCAGGGCGTTATGGATGTCAGACACGTGCGTGGCTACAGAGCTAGACCTTTCACAGACGCCGCTGGGAGTGGCGGTTTTGGGGCTTATTGCCAGGGTCATTGGTGTGTGGGCCGGTGGCCGGAGTCTTGGGTGCAGAGAGGCTTGGTTAAAAATTTAGCATTGTTGGAATTGTTTCCTATTTTGGTTGCAGTTGTTGTTTGGGGTGAGCTGTTCCGCGATAGGAAGATTTGTTTTTACTGCGATAATTTGGGGGTGGTCATGGCTATTAATCAATTGTCGGCATCTTCACCGCCGGTGGTTACTATTTTGCAGCAGTTGGTATTGGAATGTCTGGCTTTGAATTTGTGGGTTGTGGCTAGGCACGTTCTCGGTGTCTCTAACGGCATTGCGGATTCTTTATCTCGTTCACAGTGGGAACGATTCCGGGAGTTGGCGCCAGAGGCGGACAGGGAGGGGACCGGGTTCCCGAGTCGGCTCTGGGCTCTGCTGGACGGGTAGTCGATCAGCTCATCAGGGAATCCTTGGCCCCAAATACATGGTCGGCATACAATCAGGAATGGCGGAGCTGGTTAGAATGGCGAGGTAGTAGGTTTGAAGAGGATGATGATGAGTTGGCTGTCTTGCTATACATAGGCCATTGTAAGGAGATTGGTTGGTCAGTGGCAAAGATCACGCGCTGTATGGCGGGCTTAGCTTTTGGGTTTCGTGCAGGTGGGAGGCCTGATGTCACAAAGAATTTCCTGATTGCGCAGGCTTTAAAAGGCTGGAAAAAAGGACATGTAGTACAGGATCAGAGAAGGCCGGTGTCCTTCCAGTTGTTGCAGAATATGGGCAGGAAGTTGGGTGAGGTCTGTAGTTCCAATGTCGAGGAAAGGTTGTTCGGGGTAGCCTTTTCGCTTGCCTTCTTCGGGGCACTGCGGATTGGTGAACTCGTGAGTCCAAGCGTCTCCAGGCCGGGAGGTTTGTTAGGGGAGGATGTGGATTTATACTCGGATAGGGTGGAGCTAGTGGTAAGGAGGTCTAAGACGGATCAATTAGGGAGGGGGAAGAAGGTGGTTCTTTTCTCTGTACTAGGCTCGGATATGTGCCCGGTGGCACGGCTAAGGTTATTTAAGGAAGTCAGAGTGGGCAGAGAAAGGGATCCTTTGCTGATGCATGCGAATGGGTCCTTTTTATCACGGTTCCAGTTCACAAGCGTGTTTAGAGCAGTCCTGCGGACGTTGGGCCTCAAGGGGGAGGAATACGCGGGTCACTCTTTCCGCATCGGGGCCGCAACTGAGGCTGCTAGGATGGGTTTGGGAGATGAGCTGATTAAGCGCATTGGGCGATGGGAATCGTCTCGTTTTCGTTCATATGTTCGTTTAGGGGATGGTTGAGGCTGATTGTGTTCTTTCTAGTTTTAGGGCATCCCCCGTGCCTGATTTGGATTTTAGGACATTCATATGTCTTTTGGGGAGCTTTGCGGGCTGATGTCAGACCGAACGGCCGCCAGCTAGGTTTGGATAGAGAGGAGGCAGTGGTTCGCTGGCTGGGGAAGCCCGGTATGGTATGGAGTGGAATGTTACAGGAATTTCACCGTTTTGTTCGGCTCGATAGGGCTCCCGACATATTAGTGTTGCACGTGGGAGGGAATGACCTTGGGAGCAGACCATTTAGGGAGTTGATACGGGATATCAAGTTTGATCTCCTACGTTTATGGGCAATGTTTCCAGAGGTGATCACAGTTTGGTCGGATATTGTGCCGCGCCGTTATTGGAGGGATGCAAGGTCGGCTGACAAGATCAATAAGGCACGGATAAAAGTCAACAGGGCAATTGGGCGTTTTATGGCTAGAAACGGCGCGGTGGTGGTGAGGCACAAGGAACTTGAGTCTGGTGCCGGTGCTTTTTGGAGAGGAGACGGTGTACATTTGAACGCTGTAGGGATCGATGTTTGGTCCTTGGGACTACAGGAAGGAATAGAAACAGCGTTCCGGATGTGGGGGGGGTCGCCCGGGGTCAAGGGCTTAACCCCGTGCTTGGTGGCGGAGGGGGGTCCTCGAGGTTGGTGGCATTGAGGCTTAATTATGCGGCGGGGAGGGCCCCATGAGGGGGCTGGACTCCCCTGGGTGAGGCTAATTAATGAGCACTGGGTGTTGACAATTGGTGCCCTCGAGCCAATCGCTATCGGCTGGGGGTAACAACTCCTGGAAGTGCTTAGAGGTGTGGATATATATATTTGAGGGCCTCGGGGACCACCTTCCGTGGGAATGTTTTGGGTTATTGTTAAAAATGGTATTGTTTCAATAAAGATGGCTGCTGTGGCCAATTTTATCCAACAAGAGAGTTATGTCATTTGTGGGGGGATAATTGGGCACAGCGATTAGACAATACCCTGTCATGTAGGAGCCGGACTGGAGGCAAAGCCTGGGGGTAGGCTCCCCTGACAGGGTTTGTAGGGAGCTGACTAGCTGGACAGTCATAGAAGGGGTGTCTAAGGAGAGGGTCATAGGGGGAGGGGCTTAACAGGGTGTAGTAAGGGTATATAAGCAGGGTGCAGGCAGGAAATAGGGGTCACTGGGAGATTTTTCTGAACAGCTCCCACCCACCCTCCCTAATTTTATAATTTTTAGGAAGAATTATTGATAGGTTGTCTTTTGTCACAGTGGCCTGTGCGGAGGGGGGTCCTCGAGGTTGGTGGCATTGAGGCTTAATTATGCGGCGGGGAGGGCCCCATGAGGGGGCTGGACTCCCCTGGGTGAGGCTAATTAATGAGCACTGGGTGTTGACAATTGGTGCCCTCGAGCCAATCGCTATCGGCTGGGGGTAACAACTCCTGGAAGTGCTTAGAGGTGTGGATATATATATTTGAGGGCCTCGGGGACCACCTTCCGTGGGAATGTTTTGGGTTATTGTTAAAAATGGTATTGTTTCAATAAAGATGGCTGCTGTGGCCAATTTTATCCAACAAGAGAGTTATGTCATTTGTGGGGGGATAATTGGGCACAGCGATTAGACAATACCCTGTCATGGTTTTTGCGATGCGTGCTGTCTCAAGGTAAATTTTTTCGCTGTTCTGTGCTTGCTGCGTGAATGCTGCCTCACATCGCCCTTGTTGTGCACCCCAGTTCTCAAAAAAATCAGCAATAGGGCCACCCGACACCGGTGTTGGGCTGAAGGTTAATTGTGGGCTACGTAGCCTTTGGGTGGGTGGAGTTGATGGGGTCATTTGCCGCAAATGCTGCCTGTAGGGCGGCTCCTCTTCTATATCTCTGTTGGCATCATCCTCAGGAATGACAACACCTATAATAAAGAGCCATAACATGACTATTAGTACACTGCCATATTTCATATATCCAGTACAAATACCTCATCTCAATAAGTCACTTGTGTTAGCCAATTTGTACTTGTCGCCAAATATGTGACACTGATAAGTAAACAGATGATGTATACTATATACCTAACATCACACATGTGAAAATCACACCTACACCTGGTGTAATACTACAAATTTCAGTATGTATGTACACTTTTTTACACTTAAGCACATTTTAATATGAACAATCTGGATGGACGGACAGCACATATCATTCAAATTTTTAGTCCCATCCCACACACATACAAAATTTCTAACATACTTACAAATTGTTGGGAAATGAGTTAGGGTGCATACACACTGTACAATTTTGTTGACCAATTTGGTTGAAAGACATTTCCATTGAACCCAGTGTCCTGGATGAAAGATGTTGAAGAAAAATATGGACAACAGACGAAAGTTCTAGCTACAGTTTATAGGCTCTTTTTGCAAGATATTCAAATTGAGCTGCACGCACAGTTGACAAACAATCGTGATAAACAATTGGCGGGTATGCGCATCATCATTCGTAATTTGCTTGTTGTCAGTATCTTTCGTCCAGGACACTGGGTTCAATGGAAATGTCTTTCAACTAAATTGGTCATAAAAATTGTACAGTGTGTATGCACCTTAAGTGTGATTGGGCACTATTACACATTGATAAGGGTGAGTGAACATTTAAAGGGGGTGTGGTATAAGATCCTTATGTTGTATTCAAATTAAAGTGTCGTTTTGCCAAAATGGCCCATTAGGCAAGCAGAATGACAGTCATGTTGGGAAACATGCTGTGCTGCCAGCTGTGTTGAGGTAACATTTTTGATATAAAATTGTACTTTCAGTGAGATTAGCACTATTGCCTTTCATTCAATGTGAGTGTAGTTGACAATTTTGACATACATGGCTAGAAGCATGTGCAGTGCAGGTGGGCCACATGTAACATGTGTGTGATGATATCAGACGGGGTACAGGTGTGTGATCGTTACCTGATGGTTCTGTTTTCCTTTTGGTACTGCTTGGCTGCGACCTGCCTGCTACACTCGCCTGCAATTCAGAGGGCGGAGGGACAAAGGCACCCTGGGATGGTAATACCCCAAAACAACCACACAGAATGGTCGCCACACATGAGGACGGTGATCAAAATAATTTAATTTACGGCAGGAGGGATCAAGAATCACCGCTATGAAAGGGGTTAAACAATTCAATAACAATGACACTGGAATGCAATAATTGGCAAAAAGATACATATAAAGACAATTCTCCTGTATGATATTGTGCACAATGGGGTCACTGTGGCATTTGTAGGCCACACCTCACACAATACACTGCAATAATAAGTGCAATATACTGTTTCCAACAATCAATGCAATGAAAGACAAACAATAATAATGTCCTATGAAGAGGATACCGTGCGCGATGGTGCCATCTGTAACCTCTGCAGGCCGCAATTCGCACGGTATACTGCGTCACCAATAGCACTAGGACCACATTGCAAATAATTCTAACCATCAATCAAATGACTTGCAATCACATTTAAATAAATGACAGTAATATGCCACAGATTATACCTTGTGTTAATAACAGTAAGTGTCCAGATACCAAAGAATAAGTCCCTGAACTGCGCAGTTCTACAATAGCAGAAGGTACCTGTTGGGCCTAGGTGCACCGTAATTGAAGTAGCAACTACTGTAATGCAGAATTTGTAATCCAAGGCAAAGGGTGTCCAATACTGCGTGTAACTCAAATAAAAGGTTTCCAATAAATGGCCCAGTCAGCCTTCAGGCTGTGATCACAGGACTAGGACTTGGGAAGTACAGGCCCTAATTGAAACAGGGGCAAGGGCTTGTCAGTGTGGGCATAGCATGACAGTTCCTGGGGTAATGGTGGGTGGCAAGTGTGAGTGGGGCAGTGTCAGGGTACCTGAGGCTTGGTTGCCAGCTCCTGTTGCTGACTTCTGCCAGTCACGACTCCATGTGCTGCAACACTCTGCTGGCTCCCTGCTGTTCCTGTTACTGCTGTGAGGCACAGGCCTCCTGCCCTTATGCTGCCAAACAATGCTGTGGTCCTCTCTCTCTGGTCCCTACTGTCAGTCTGGGCACCTTCTCCCTGCAGACGCTGGTCACCGCAGAACACTCCCCACATGCTGCTCCGCTTGGGATCTCTCTCTCAGCTCAGTCCTCCTGCTCACTCATTACACAGCAGGGGCTCTCCCTCTCTCTCCTTCCTGGCTCCTCTCACTGCACACAGCACACACTTGTTACACTCAAATCTGCCCAGCAACAGCAGGGCTCTAACTTCCTGCTTCTCTCCCAGCACCTTGCCAAGTCCTAAAGTCCCCTCCTGTCCTCCGTGCTGCTGCGGGGTAGCTGCCTAGCAACCCTCCAAAATCCTGTGTATTTTTAGGCAGCATTGGCCACCAATGATTCTGTGACACAAAAAGGGGTACTCCAGTTCTGGCTTGTCACATGCCTCCCCGCTAGAAGAATGCCCGTCCGCGGGCATTATGGCTTAAGAAACAAAAGTACTGGTACAGTCTCTTATTTAGAAACAAAACATTAAAAGGTCACATTACCTTTAATCTGTGAAACATCTTTACATTTTGGCATAACATTAACACATTTACATTCAGGGCGGGTTACCTAAGCCTGGTAAAAGCCTGTCAACTATGGGGCCTGGGTTGTGCAGAGGCATGTCCCCCATGGATTCCCTGCCCCTCCGCCTCAGGCAAGTCTTCTCTCATGTTCTTTGACTGCAACTTAAATCACTGCATGCGTTCGGCATGGAGCACGTGATTCCTCTTTTCCACTTTTTCTGGACCGGTTGATGGCCTGTTGTATCAAGCACAGGAATTCTTCTCCTGTAATCGCCCTACACTCCTGGTCATCACTAGGTTTTTCTTCTCTGGGACGGGTCTCAGACTTTTCAGCTGTGTTTGTGAATTCCGTAGTGGCCTCTGCTTTGGGCGGTGGCATAGCTGCCTCTGGGCTTTTGGGTTCCAATGGTTCTATTTTCTTTGTCACAGGCATGTGTGCCACAACTTCAGGGCATCTCTTCCGTTCAGCGGTACTAGCATCTGCCTGGTCACCTGTATCTCCCATTCTTGGGGTGTACTCGTGTTCGGCTCCAGGCCTCTCTTCTTTAGGCTGGGCCTTGGCCTTCTTTGCTTCCCTTGGGGTTTCTGCAGGGACATTAGGTTGAGACGGTGGCCTAATGTGCTCTGGAGGACACTGTGGTTTAATTGCATTTTCATGGCACTGTTGCACTGCCTCACTCTTACCCCGTATGTCTGGTCTCTCGCTTGTTTCTAGCCGTTCCTTTTGTATTGAGACTTTGGGTTCCGGTGGTCGTGGCGTCTGATCACCCTGGGGAGGATTGGTGCTAGGTCGGTCAATTTTGCCATGAACATCCGGTAGTCCTCTTTCTCTCTGGCTGTGTTGACCATGCAGCTGGTGCCTGTATGGATCATTGCAGTGTTGCGCGAAGCGTCGACCTTCACTGCGGTTTGTCACGTATGTGCTGCCTCTCACTGCAGCACCACCGGGGCCTGTTACATTAGTCGCCTTGATGCCTCTTTTTCCATTGGTCAGTTCAAATTCAACCCATTCTCCGTTTCCTAGGCTTCGGAAGTATTTGTTCCTAGGGGTCTTCTGGATGCCAGTATAGTGCACATATATGGTTCTCCTATTGTCTGCCCTTATGAAGCCATAGCCACATGCTACACTGAACCACAATACCTGTCCGGTCAACTTTCTTGCTCTGACTCGCTGATCCTCAGTGTCAGGTGATATTCTCGCTGTGGTCTGATTTTGCATGAGCTCTCGCGGACTTAGTGGCGGGTTTCTTTCCGAGGGTCGGTCCTCCTCATTTAAAATGTCCTGATGACAATTTCTTTCGATATGTCTGCTCTGTTGGCATATCGGCCTGACCTCTTTGTTGAATTGATCGGTTGAGCTTCTTCCTGTTCCTCCAGCCGCACTCCACCAAGGTCGGCCTCCTCTATCTCTTCGTGCATGCCATTCATTGTGTCTGGCTTCACTCTGTTCCAGCCTTTGCCCCATTTGGGCGAGGCCTAAGGCCAGCTCGGTGAGCTTACTGTTGATGACAGCCAATGGATCTGGGCCTGCTGGGGTTTGTGATTCTTGGAGAACCGCTTCTCTCTTTCCACTAGCCCCCTGGTGTCCGACTTCGTAGTGGCCCTCCACATCTTCCTCTTCCACGTCCTCAGCGTCGACATTCAGGTCCCGTTCCAGTATTTGCAGAGCTGACTCTTTGAGCTCGGTGAATGTGCAGCCTCTTTCCTGCCGCTCCAACATTCGGAGTTGGGCGCGGATACTTTCTTCCCGTGCACCTTCTACAAAGAGTCCTATGAGGATTTCATCGGCTTGTTGTATCTCTCGAGGGTCTAGTGCCTGTACAGCCTTCATGGCCTCGTGCAGGCCCAGCGCAAAGTCGCGCAGCGTTTCACCCGGTTTCTGTTTCCTAGAGTACAGTCTACATTTCACTGCCGATATAGTCTTTGAGTCGAAGATCTTCGCAAGTTTCCCGAATATTTTGTCTACCGTCGATTTTTCATCCTTGGACCACGACTTGACTTCTCTCAGGGCAGAACCTTTTAGCTGTGCCATCAGGATCTCTATTCTCTGTTTCCCACTCAGATTGTACAATTCAAAAGTTGATTTCATCCTGTCCCGGAATTTTTTGGAAGTACTTGTACCTTGAGTACGTGTGTTTCCCGAGTACGTAGGCATCCATGCTGCACCAAAATAGTATGGCATTGTGATCGGTGCCGCCATCGCCATGGGTGCATTATTTCCTCTGGGTGGTGTTGGTAGCAGTCTTCGGCCTGACCTGGCTGGAGTTTGGGGTTCCGACATGTTGTCCGGTCCTGTTCGTAGACGCCAAGTGTGATGATATCAGACGGGGTACAGGTGTGTGATCGTTACCTGATGGTTCTGTTTTCCTTTTGGTACTGCTTGGCTGCGACCTGCCTGCTACACTCGCCTGCAATTCAGAGGGCGGAGGGACAAAGGCACCCTGGGATGGTAATACCCCAAAACAACCACACAGAATGGTCGCCACACATGAGGACGGTGATCAAAATAATTTAATTTACGGCAGGAGGGATCAAGAATCACCGCTATGAAAGGGGTTAAACAATTCAATAACAATGACACTGGAATGCAATAATTGGCAAAAAGATACATATAAAGACAATTCTCCTGTATGATATTGTGCACAATGGGGTCACTGTGGCATTTGTAGGCCACACCTCACACAATACACTGCAATAATAAGTGCAATATACTGTTTCCAACAATCAATGCAATGAAAGACAAACAATAATAATGTCCTATGAAGAGGATACCGTGCGCGATGGTGCCATCTGTAACCTCTGCAGGCCGCAATTCGCACGGTATACTGCGTCACCAATAGCACTAGGACCACATTGCAAATAATTCTAACCATCAATCAAATGACTTGCAATCACATTTAAATAAATGACAGTAATATGCCACAGATTATACCTTGTGTTAATAACAGTAAGTGTCCAGATACCAAAGAATAAGTCCCTGAACTGCGCAGTTCTACAATAGCAGAAGGTACCTGTTGGGCCTAGGTGCACCGTAATTGAAGTAGCAACTACTGTAATGCAGAATTTGTAATCCAAGGCAAAGGGTGTCCAATACTGCGTGTAACTCAAATAAAAGGTTTCCAATAAATGGCCCAGTCAGCCTTCAGGCTGTGATCACAGGACTAGGACTTGGGAAGTACAGGCCCTAATTGAAACAGGGGCAAGGGCTTGTCAGTGTGGGCATAGCATGACAGTTCCTGGGGTAATGGTGGGTGGCAAGTGTGAGTGGGGCAGTGTCAGGGTACCTGAGGCTTGGTTGCCAGCTCCTGTTGCTGACTTCTGCCAGTCACGACTCCATGTGCTGCAACACTCTGCTGGCTCCCTGCTGTTCCTGTTACTGCTGTGAGGCACAGGCCTCCTGCCCTTATGCTGCCAAACAATGCTGTGGTCCTCTCTCTCTGGTCCCTACTGTCAGTCTGGGCACCTTCTCCCTGCAGACGCTGGTCACCGCAGAACACTCCCCACATGCTGCTCCGCTTGGGATCTCTCTCTCAGCTCAGTCCTCCTGCTCACTCATTACACAGCAGGGGCTCTCCCTCTCTCTCCTTCCTGGCTCCTCTCACTGCACACAGCACACACTTGTTACACTCAAATCTGCCCAGCAACAGCAGGGCTCTAACTTCCTGCTTCTCTCCCAGCACCTTGCCAAGTCCTAAAGTCCCCTCCTGTCCTCCGTGCTGCTGCGGGGTAGCTGCCTAGCAACCCTCCAAAATCCTGTGTATTTTTAGGCAGCATTGGCCACCAATGATTCTGTGACACAAAAAGGGGTACTCCAGTTCTGGCTTGTCACATGTGCAGCAAGTTACATTTGCCTGGGGTGTGTGGGCACTGAAATGTAAATTGCTGTTGCCTCTAATCCACAAACATTTACTCTGCATATGATTCCCAGCAACAAAACTCGAACAAATCCATATGTTTCTATACATGTTACATCTGACCCATCTGCACTGCACATGTGTTTGGTGAATTGTTATGGCAATTAGTACAGAGTTCAGCAACAAAGACATTTGGTTGTGCACCAATGAGCCTGCTGCACCCAAAGCCCACATAAAGCACACACTCACTTAATCATTAATGTATGTTGTTTAACCTGTGATTATTTAAAAATGATTAGTGACCCACACAGTATTATTAGTGATTACATTTGCTCATTACATGGTCAATTCCAAATACAGGAAGTGTGTCTAATAAAATAATCAATGTATGAGAAATGGCTAAATCCTGGCTGAAAAGCAAAAACACTCTGGACTTTCCCAGTAATTATGTAATGATGTCAGCTGCAGCACTGATGGACTGGCCAAACAAGCCTGTATCAAATTAGGTGAGGGGAACCATTAATTACAATTGAATCTTTTTAGCAGAGATTTGGTTATGTGATGGCAAGGGAGTTATTTTGAGTAGACACTTACAGATGTTATGTTTGATGTATGTGATTGGAACATAAATCTGGGAATGTATGGGTGGAAATGACAAGTGCAATAATTGTTGCCCACGCTTTGAACAAGTGTTCAGACAGACAAATTATTTTACACCGTTTGCTTGATGACATATGTACGAAAGATAAATTGTGTACCTTTAACATTGAGTACATGGCTAAATTTTGAATTCTCATCTGGTAGCATAATTGCCATGCATTTGTTGTTCAACATATACATCATACATAATATCTGTGTGTGTGTAGGCACCTATATTGCACAAGCATACACACCATACAATAACCCAATCTGTACACATTGTCCACTACAGGAGGGGCATAATGTTATGTTCATGCACTTCCCTATTGATGTATGATTCCCATCACCTGTGCTGAAGTAGCAACAACACAAATTATGGTATTGCACACAGTTGTAATCAGACATGAGATGGGAGTGCAGTAAAGTAGCATTGTGTTCCTCCTGGAGAGGGTCATGGTAGGTGTTATGAGCACCATTACATACAGTATTGTTACCTTCATGTGTGTCTTGTGGCAGAGTAAGGTGGCGTGGTGGTGTGAGGACAGGTGGACGGATCTTCATTGGGCCAAGTGGTGCTGTAGACTGTGTGTCACATGCAGTTGCTAAATGGTAAAAAGACATTGAAATAAATTATTGTTTGCACTTTAAGACTTGTCATTTGTATTTGTCATCAATATGTCACAATATGTACCTGTAATAAGATCATCATCACTGTCCCGCGGGGCGACTGACACAGTTGCCGTTGCAGTAGCCTTTTTTAAACGGCCAGAACCAGCAGCAGTACATGATGCTGTGCATATCAAAATATTACAATTAACATACATTGACTTAAAAAAGAAACATGAAAATGTGAGATGTATGTATGTATGTATATATGATAGAGAGAAAGAAACATATACACACACATATAAACACTTTGAAATGTGTCCACTTGAGAGCACAAATTATTACCCATTTCAACATCAAAGAAATTTCCAGGAGTAAGGTCCACTGAAGTGGGTGATGACCTCCTCTGAGGGCGTAAAGGTGCTGTCAGATTTCCCACAGGAGATGCTGTATTTTTGTTAAAACACAATTTATTTTACCAATATAGAGCAACACAGAGCTAATGTACCTAATAATGTGTGCATAACTACATTATAAAACACACCTGTATCCACATTAAATAAATCAACATGTGTCACTTCCAATGCAGTAGATGCAGAAGTCATGTGACTTTTTGTGGGTACTGAGCGTTTTGCTGCAGGACGAGATGCTGTAAAGAGATAAGAAGAGAACCATCAGTTTATTGAAAGAGAGACAGGCCCTTATTCAGATCTGTGCGGCCGGAGCCGCATACGGTGCTCCGGCCGCACAAACCAATCCCCGCCCACAATACGGATCGCCACGGCCGTCCGTACACGGACGGCTGGCGATCCGCATGAAAATGGTGGGGCGTACGCCTCCACCATGGTGGGAGCTGCCCCCTGCATTCAATGGTCTGCGACCATCGAAGGCAGGGCCGCACGCCCCACCAGCTCCCGCAAGCTGAGACCACACGGACAATCGTCCGTGTGAAAGCTTGTATGGGGGCGGAGAACTGACATCCGGCGATGTCAGCTTTCCGCCCCCATCACTGGCGTCATAGCCTCATTACCATGCATACGCCCCGCGTTTGCATGGGAACGCCCATGAAACGCGGGGCGTATGCATAGGGAAATGAGGGTATGAAGCCCCTCACGCCCCTATACGCCCCCTTTGCGGCGTATGAAATTTTTGTGCGGCGAATTCCCCTGCACATGCGCAGAATGACCTCTGCGCATGTGCAGAGCGAAAACATCGGCGGTACGGCCGCACGCGGGCCGTACCGCACAGACCAGAATAAGGGCCACAGAGAGATAAAGAGAGAGAGAGATAAAGAGAGAGAGAGGAAAGAGATAAGGGATTTATGGGAAAGCACACCTGAGTCCACATTGAAGACATCATCCTGGCCTTGCTCTTCTGAAATTGTGGCTGATGTCCTGGGAGTTTTCGAGGGGACTGAACGTCTTGCTGCAGGACGAGATGCTGTAAAGAGATAAGAAGAGAAACATCAGTTTATTGAAAGAGAGACAGAGAGATAAAGAGAGAGAGATAAAGAGAGAGAGAGGAAAGAGATAAGGGATTTATGGGAAAGCACACCTGAGTCCACATTGAAGACATCATCCTGGCCTTGCTCTTCTGAAATTGTGGCTGATGTCCTGGGAGTTCTCGAGGGGACTGAACGTCTTGCTGCAGGACGAGATGCTGTAAAGAGATAAGAAGAGAAACATCAGTTTATTGAAATACACAGACAGGCAGAGAGCAAGAGAGACATGGAAGAAGATGTACTAATCACAAGTGGAAACATGTAAAGGACGACAATCCTAATCATTTATACATTTTACTAACACAGTATGTGACACAGTAGCGGATTGGCTGGCTTTTTATATGTCTCCATTTCTCAACTTTTGAGCCTTACATAATGTGGGCCACATAGAGAATATAAAGTGACAATGGCACTATTTGAATACATGCCTGTGTCATCAGCACAATAATCCGGCTCATCTTCACCCACAGAAGCAGAACTAGTTTGATGTTGTGGCGGTCGTAGGCGAGTTGAAACACCACGGGATGTGTGTTGTTGTTTCTCTTTAGACTTATGGGTGCCCATATGTTGGTGTCCAGACAGTGGTGAGGCAGAAGGAGTTCCTGTCCTTTGTTTTTTTCGACGGGGTTCTGTGATGAGAAATACACAACCACAACACAACATCATTAGCATCACAATGAGCAACCACTATGAAATCAGAGATGACGTACAACAACACACAAACATGACACCTTCATTACAAGAGCAGTACAATAATGTGCTGAAAAGTTTTTTTAAACTGGATAAGATTTTTAAAATATACATGATGTTTGCACATGCATAACACACATGAATGGCTCACAATTTCAACACAATATTCATGCATGTTTGAAGGTGCATGTACATTTTTTACAAAAACCTTGCAATATATTTTTGCCCAACACCAAATTGCCGTTGCTAGCACAACAATTCCTCTAATCACAGACACAATCCTAAAATATAAACAGAAAGAGTGCATACAAAAATGCACACACAAACATAAATATCAATTAGTTTAACACATGTGAACAGGTTCCATATTGCAAAGTTACATTGAAAAACACACCATGAGCAGGACATGCATGTATGTTTATATATTTTAACATAGACATTAAAAAAACAACCAATGTGTTGAAGCATTATGGACTTCACTTTACACAACAATAAAACTTTTTACATGGAGGAAACCATGTGCACTGCAGGTGGGGCAGATGTTACTTGTGCACAGATAATGATATTGAGCTCAGCGATTGCTTTTCTGTGCAGGGACAATACTGTGTGCTTTATGGTTACATAGCAATATAGATCTCACTTTGAAGTTCCACACCCAAATCGAATGATCTCTGCACAAGTTACATCTGTCACCCTGAAGTGAATCTATTTTGGCAAAGAGAATATCCATTTTGCTAAGTTATAGTGAGGTTGAATAACACAAAATTATAACAGTGGAAGGACATGACTGTGAGGTCTTGTGGTTTGCAGTGTTTGTGCACACCAAACATGTGCTATTGTGTTGTAATGCAAACAGTGTGTGCTATACAATTACCCAATACACTAAACATGTGTGCATTCCAAGTAATTACCTTCACATGTCAACATACTGTTTGTGTCGACCAAATGTGTACATAAAAAGTGTTATGCAAACAACTAAACCATGTGATGTTGATTGCATGTGTACATTACAATAATAATGAAATGGGTGCGTGCCTCATTGGTGAGTAAACAATGTCAGTTACTGTATGTGTGATGCTGCATTTTACATTTTCTAGCATTCTACAATGACAGCAATGACCACTACTCACCAGCATGATGTGCATCGGTATCAAGCGCACCAGGTGGCGTTAGGACTTCCTGCGGGATCAGAGTTGCCATTGCACGTTCATAGTTTTTCCATTCGATGCGTGATGGGACATTGGCCCCATATTTCCGTCGATATTTTGCCTCTTTTGTTAGTTTCTCCTTCACTAGCCGGCGAATGTCATAGAAGCGTTTTTTGCAGTTTGCAAAATCACGGACAACGCTTCCATGCGCATTGACCGCTTCCACAACCTGCCTCTATATAGCTGCCTTCCGTGATGCCGACACTGGCTTGAAAAATAGTGGGTCCTTATACTTAATTATAGTGTTGACAAGGGCAGTGCTTTCAGCAGGCCTGAACATTGGCATCTTCTTGCCAGGATTCTCTGAAGATGCCTTCTTTCTCCCCGTCTGAGAGGCAGCAGGGGGGTCAACAGGCACATCGTAATCATCTTCATCCTCACCCTCACCTTCCTCAGCCACATATTCCTCCTCCTCCTCCTCCTCCAGCTCCTCATCACCCACCATCACAGCAGCCACCTCCTCAACCTCACCCATCTCCATTAAACTGTCACCACTCTCAGACATCACCACAAACTTCAAAAACACACAATAAAGTAAATACAAACAACACAAAACACACTCCTACTCCTTCCCTCAAACACACACACACACTCACTCACACAAACACCCACAAATAGCAACTTTTGGACAGAAATTATACTCAAAACAATCACAAACTTTTTAAGGGACAAGACAAACAATAGCACAAGACAACTTCCACAACAATACACACTCAGAAATCAATTAGCACAATACCTCACCTCACCTCACCTAACAACTCTCCACTGCACCTCTCTCCTACACACTCCAAACTACACCCACAGGAACCTGAGGAAGAGGTACAATCCTCGAAACATGTTGTCCCTGCACTAGTGTGATACCCAGAGGAGTAGGTAAGTGTAAGATCAGTCATCCACGCAGGTCCCAGGTCCGGACCCTTGGAAACCTGTGTTGATGCTGAAATTGACATTTCCTGCACCCTGGATTTTTTTATCAACTTGTATATTTGAATAAAGTTTTCTGCACTAAAATCTGGAGAAAGAAACCATTATATGTGTTTCCATCACATTTACATCGTGAGTACGGGTACGCAACCCAGTGATAAAAGATACCTTGATGAGTGTTTAAATACAGGTTGAGTATCCCGTATCCAAAATGCTCGGGACCAGGAGAATTTTGGATAACGGATTATTCCGTATTTCGGAATATTTTAATATTTCAATGATGTATTTTGAAGTATCTTGCATGTATGCTGTATAAACACATAATATACACACAAATATATTTTATTACCACATAAAATACACACAAATATATTTTAATTGTTCAAAAAACAAGGTTTCAAAACGTGAAACAAAATGTGTGTACTATCTCAGCACTGAATTTGAATGCCAAGCAATCATTGTCTTGCACATATATAGTGCCAGTTACATATCATGTCCCCAGTGATGCTGTTACAAATGTCCCCAGTGAGTTTTTAGCAAAAAAAATTTTTTTTTTCACTTTCTGGAATGTCCGTATTTCGGAATAATTCGGATAACGGATACTCGGATACGGGATACTCGACCTGTATATGCTTTCGAGTGAGTTGGGGTACGCAGTACTCGACCTTGAAAACAAAAGAAGGAGTTTTATCTCCGTATAAACTGCTCACACCATCATTTTAAATAATTGATTCACACATTGGTCCTTTATATATTTTTTCTCCCACCATATACGTCGACATCTCGAGAACTCCAAAGGAAAACGAGAGTGGGAGAAAGGAAGAAGACCAGAACAAGAATATCCAGTAAAAGGGAAGTATTATTCCCACCTTTTGAATTTTTTGATAAGTGGAGAGAAGGGGAAATATATTGACCCCCGAAAAATTAATGCATCCGTGAGGAGAGCGCCTAGAAAAAAAAAAGTATATATCTGTTGTTCAGGGATAAAAAGGGGATTTATCCCATTACCCAGGACAGGCGAACTCCAACCATAGTAGCGCTGATAGTTTCCTTCCAACCCAAAAAATTTGTACACCCACAAGGAGTTTTGGCGCCCCCACGACTTATATATGGCTGTGAGAGCCCTCCCAAGTGTAAAAAAAAAACACCAATCACGAATCTGGTTTCATTTTCGTAGTGACGCATGTGGAATAAAATACGAATTTTCGTATTTCATTTCACGACTATTCGTAGAATATCATAGTTTGCCCACGACAGTTTCTACGACATTCGTATTTCAATCTACGATTTTTCCAAACCACGAAAAAGTTCTAAAAAAACCTACGCATGGCTACGACATCGAATTTTACGATTTTTTCAAATACGACTATATAGTGAATGACAGCCCGAAACACGACTTTATCTACAACACTTACATTCGTAAACATTCGTACTCGGTCGTAGGTGAAATACGAATACGACTTTTTAGGTTTTTCATATTAGTAAATGTCCCCCCTTATCATATTGCGCACCCAATGCCAACTTTTACCATTAGGCAGCTTTAGACATCTGCCTAGGAATCCAGGCTCTGGGGGGGTCACCAAGTCTGCCTATCAAAATATCACGGATGTCTATGAGGATCCTTGTTGTACTTAAAGCAGGTGGCTGCTGTGGAACCTCTAAGACCTCACCTACATACTTTCCCTTGAGGCATACTTCCCTACTTTGCTGCCCCCTCCTCTTTGTACTCTGAGGTCTCTGCAAAAGGAGACCTCAAGTGAAAGTGGGGAATTACCCACCTTCCCGGGGGATTTTTACGAGCCTCCCTGCCATTCCAGAAAGTTATGCAAGTATGCCTTAAGGGGTTGGAGAGAGGATATTGGTGGCAGTATGGATGTGTGTGTGTGTGTGTGTGTGTGTGGAGGGGGGTACTTGTGTAGTTTCACGGCGTGAAAGCATGGCGCCGTGCTACTTCTGGGTTCTACGCTCGCCACAAACTATGTTAAAAAAAGTAACTTAACTCCATGCCAACATGGATAGTTCATACCTCCACTATCCATGTTGGCATGGAGTTGATTTTAAATAGCGTGGCGAGCGTAGCGAGCCACCGAGCCCGCAGCGTGGGCGAGCAAAGCAAGCCCTGCAAGGGGACCCAGACGCACGACACCATATTGTCGCCGTGAAACTACACAAGTACCGGGGGGGGGGGCAGTAGGTTGAAATTTTCCCTAGGGTGCTTAGAAGCCTTACACCGTCCCTGTGTGGACCTCAGTGTTTGACCATACTTATAACTGATGTTGGACAGTATGACCGATATGAGGAGAAGTCTAATGGCCGTGAGGGGAAGCATTGCTCTCTCTGCTCTGGTGGGAAATTAGAATCAAACAGAGAACATACATATATTGTTACCTAACTTATTGAACCACCCTCATAGTAAAATATGCTGCTATTTACAACTGTCTGGCATGGATACATAGCAACTGTAACAGATACAATTTATTTTATGACATAAATATTAGTTATAGTTAATATCAAAATGCAGCTTATTTGAGGCTTTTTCTCCATCCCCACAGTGGGAGCCTATAGTGAGGAGTGAGTGTGAAAAACCACAGCTACAAGTCTTTCTATGGAATGTACTGATATGGAGATTGCAAGCCAGGCCTTCTTGTCCAACATCACTGCCTGACCTCATAAATGCTCTACAGAATGAATGGGAACAAAATCCCAAGAATCCTTTCAAGAAGAATGGAAGCTGTTATCACTGCAAAAGAGGACCAACTCCATATTTAAGTAGAGTATGCAAGGGCGCTATGGAGCTTCGTCAGGTCCTGACGAAGCTCCACAGCGAAGTGTGCGCCGACCCCACACTTCGTGGTTTTGATTTTACTTTCCCTTCCCCACTTGTAAAATGTGTATTTAAATTGTTGTGAGATATAGAGAAATAGCGGTACCTGACCGGACTCAGACAGCCATACCAACACGTGCGGCTGCTGGATACGCGGTGTGTGACATCTACACTGCGATCCTGCAGCAACGGCACGGAGATTGACCGAGCGGCGTTCACTGCCGGCCACTTTGGTCATCTACAGATCTGTCAGTCCGGCTGGCGTCTGGCATTTCGCCCCATCTGTGAGTGTGTGCTGATGGTATCAGACGCAACACTCCAACACAGTGATATACCACTTGCCAATGTGCAGTGTTTTTTTGGCGCACTAAACTATATTATCTAATGGTATAATATCTATCTGTTTGAGTAGAGGACCCTAGGTTTTCATCAGATTTAGCTGCAATATAGCAATCTGACCTACCAAACAGACGATTTGCCATTTTACAAATACAAATCAGATACTGCAACTCTCACTCTCAATACTAATAAATTGCAACAATTAAACACATTTCATTTACACTATTGTAGTGAGAAAATTTAAAACCCCAACAATTGGAATAGTGAAGTCTCACGTTGTGAGGATAGTGATATCCTTTTTATTTACATGTTTAATGTTTGTATTTTGTATGTATCTTGTCTTTTATTTCGCTACTGCTTTTTATTAATGAATTAATAAAGGTTATATTTTATTAAAATTTCTCTTGGTGCACTACATAGAGATACTCCTTCTTGCCCTTGCATACTCTAGTCTCTAACCAGTGTCCAGTGGTAGCACACCCTTACCGTGATAAATACATCTAGGTAAATTATATATGTAAGGGGCCTCATTCACAACTGTATTGACTGATACCATTCCATCCTGTGCGATTAAGTTTCCTCTACCCCTTCTCCCTTTTTTGATTACCCATATTAAAGTAGTATATGTATTTGAAAATACAGATTTTACGAAAAATCAGACTTACCCTCAGGAGCCACTGCTTTAGAAGGTTTAATACAGTGGTGTAACTACTGTAAGGCAGCCCAGCAGCCGCTTGGGGGAGCAAGCAGCAGCAGGCTCTGTGTGGGCGCCAGCACCCTCTCGACCCACTGACATGCTGCTGCCTGCCTCTGCCCACTGACTGAGCACTGGAGGCAAGTCAGCCGCAGCGCGGGTGGGGCCATGGCAGAGATGACAGATTCCCCCACTGATTCAATTGACTGTAAACAGAGCCAGCTATTGGCTACTGTGTAAAGGTTGGGCGGGCGGATGGGCATGCTAGGGCAGCCTGGGATGCCTCGGAGCCAAGTGAAATAGCAGTGTCTGCTGGTCTTTCTTCCTCTCTCTCCTGCTTCAGCTTCTCTGTTATGCATGTGACGTCATCACGTCACACGCTGGGGAAACACGCTGGAGAGGAGCCACAAACTTTTTGGCAGGGGGGGAGCAAAATTTATAGTTACGCCACTGGTTTAATACATTTGGCGGGATGTTCTAATATCCGCAGCCCTCTAACGCCCCCATTCGCCGGGTACTGCATTGTTAATTATTGCATATGCTCTAACATATGCGATTATTAATGCAAGGGACAGCTCTTGCAACAAGAGCCTTCCCTTGTGATGCAGCCACGGTGCTGGACTTCCGGGTCTGAGACCCAGGAGTCCGTCTGCGCATGTGCAGAGCACCGGAGCCGGCCGCAGGGCATGCTGGGAGGGATCCGTGATGGATCCCTCACACAGTGCTGCGGTAAGAAGCCCATAGGCTTCTGCAGGGCATCACCAGCTTTTGCTGGCGATTCCCTCCGCAGCGCTGACACTGCGGAGGGGGGTTACAGAATACAGAAATGCGGTAAAAACCCCAATAATGTTTTTTTTTTATCGCATTTCTGGTTTAGAGCATCCCGCACATTACCTTATACATGAGGCAGATTTCCAGGAACTAGTCTGATAGTAATTAAATACAATTAGAATATAATGAAAGCATTTGAGCACTCTAATGAACTGTGCGAGGTCAGGAAACTGCTAGGGGTTGGAAGACTACCCATCCTACATACAGTAAATGGAGCATTTCATGAAACAGTCAGTACTAGACAGAGATGCTCTGATGTTTATATGAGAAGTGTCGATAGCATGTACTGTACTACTGACAAATGGTGAAAATTACATTCAGTACTCCTTGGCAGGAGAATTTTTTCTGTCAAGTCAATTAAATTCTTTAAGTGGACAAATAAATCATACCTGCCACCTCTCTCTGAATATCACAGCGATTTCCTTAAATAGTAACAATCTCTTTGGGGGGTATTCAATCCTGGGTCCCGACTGTCGATACTTTCCGACAGTCAGGACCCTGGCCCATTTTTAGTCCGCTCGCCAGTTTATCGGCAGGTGGGATTTAATGCCTACTGATCAGCAAAAAAGGGGGCGTGTCTATGAAAACGGCTATGGATTGTAGAGATATGTCCAAGGCTGTTTTGGGCAAAATTGGCCCAACTGCTTTTAAAGTTGGGTCCATTCTGATCAGCTGCCTCTTCTATGCTGTCAGGAATGACAACATTGAATTGGTGCCCGCCACTATTTCCCCTGACAGAAATAGAGCCAAGGATTGTCTCCCTCAATCTCCCTGATTGCGCATTAATCTCATTATGTAGCTTACTCTCATTATGTACTTGGGAAAAAAATATATATCAACACTATAAAATATATCAACATTTAAATGATCATTTCTCTCATTGGTTGAAATAAAAAATGATCCCTATGGCTACAACCATCTTAAAATAAGGTTTCCCATAGCCATTTGAGGTTGACAGGGATAGGCAATGAATGACACCAGGGAGATGATGAGGGAGTGACAGGGAGGTAGTGGGAAACACCAGGGAGAGGGTGAGAGAGTGACTGGATGAGGCAGTGGGTGACACCAGGGAGAGGATATTGCTGCTTTCAGACCGCATAACTGGCTTTTACCCTGTATTTGAAAACGTTTTAAAAAACGGGTCTGCCAGGTAAAACCCCTTTCACACCGCACCTCTTAAACGGTATATTACCGTTTAAGTGCCGATTTTTTGACACTGGCAGACCCGTTTTTGGAAACTTTCCAAATACAGGGTCAAAGCCAGTGCAGCCTTCAGCGCTGCCTCCCTCCCCCCCCTCCCCTCTCCCTCCCCTCCGTGCAGCCCCCCCTCCCCCCCTCGTCCCCCCCTCCCCTCCGTGCAGCCGGTACCTGAGTTCGGTTGCAGATCCCGGCACTGCAGTATGGTCGGAAGCACTTATGAAAAAAAGTGTCTTTCAGAAAATGGCTGCCCCATAGGAAAACCTGTTTTAAAAAACTGTCTTTCGTATGGGGGTAGCCATTTTCCGAAAGTCATTTTTCTTAAATTAAAAGTGATTTTTGTAAAATGGCTGCCCCCATACGAAAGGGTTTTCCTATGGGGCAGCCATTTTCTGAAAGACACTTTTTTTTTACGAGTGCTTCCGACCATACTGCACTGCCGGGATCCACAACGGAGGTACCGGCTGCACGGGGGGTGAGTCGACACGCGCGGGGGGGGTGGGTGGACACGCGCGCGGGGGGTCGACATTCACGCGGGGGGGGCGCGGGGCGGCTCCAGTGCTGTGAATATTAAATGAGCGCTCATTAAATATTCACTGCGCTGAATTTAGGACCCAGCTCATTGGCTGGGTCCTAAATACCGTTTCAGACCCAATTTTGATCCCAAAATACCGGGTCTGAAACGGGTAGGACCCTGCATTTTAACCGGTTTGAAAAAACTGTATTTTCAAACCGGTTAATTGGATCTGCACCTTTCAGACCGCACAGATTACCGTTTTAAAACGGTAAAAAAACGGCAATATACCGTTTCCAAAGTGCGGTCTGAAAGGGGCATAAGAGTGATTGGAAGAGGCAATGGGTGATACCAGTGAGAGGGGGAGAGTATTGGGGAGAGGCAGTTGTTGACGCAGGGAGAGGGTGAGCCTTAGAGAGTGATGGGGAAAGGCAGAGGGTGACGCCAGGGAGAAAATGATGAATGAGGGTGGGTGATACCGGAGAGGGGGGGGGGGGGGAGTGACAGGGGGAGGAAGTGGGTGGTGCCAGGGAGAGGGTGAGAGTAATAGGGAGATGAAGTGGGTGATGCCAGGGAGAGAGTGATGTGATAAGGCAGTGGGTGACAACAGGGAGAGGGCAAGAGTGATGGGGAGAGGCAGTGGGTGATACCAGGAAGATTGTGAGAGTCATGGGGAGAGGCAGTGGATGACAAGAGAGGGTGACAGAGGCATTGTGTGACAAATTTGACACGCTTGTAGCTGGTGTTTGCACAATCTCCCTTAAACGCTTTTTCAAAAGTGTGCGAGTATGAAATAAAGTTTTAACTGAGTTCACTAATGTCATCCAAAATATTATTCAAAATATCTTATATAGGGTCAGATTCTCTAAGCTTCAAAAGTGCTAAAATGGAGAGTGATAAACAGCCGGCCAATCAGCTCCTACCTGCCATGTCACAGACTGTGTTTGAAAAATGTCAGGCAGGAGCTGATTGGCTGGCTGTTTATCACTCTCCATTTTATCACTTTTGAAGTTTAGAGAATCTGGCCCATAGTAACAGTAACAGTATGCGCCTCACATCTTTATCATGCTTACCTACTTTCCCGGATTAACCGGGACTTGGGAGGGAAGTATTTCTTATGGGCACTTAAGAACTCTAACTCTCTCTGCACATGTTACATCTGCGCCACCTACAGTGCACATGGTTTGTCCATTAGAGAGAGAATTTGCTTTTGTGAGTGAACCAGAATCAGTCCCTAAGTAAGCTTGGATCGTTAGAGAGAGAATTCACAAATCGAGCAATTGTATGTGCGAGGGGAATTGGCAACAGAAAATATGTATGTGGTAGGTGCAGTATTAACGGCGCTTCTAGTGTTCAGCCGGGTCCCACAGCACAAGTCCTGGCTGTTGCTAAGCAGTGGGGACGACGCAACACTTCCGGTCCCGAACTTCTGGGCAGGGAGGGCGTCGCCTTGGCTGTTGCCAGGCGTTCAGCATGCCGCCCTCTGCTGGCACTGCCTCTTCCCCAGCGGTTGCCTAGGCGATGGGGACGCCCGGCAGCCACATCGATAAGTCATTGAGTGCACCTGATGCAGCGTTCAGCTGCTTGTCATTACTAATCAGGGGCAGACACTCTGAGGAAATCTTTATAGGTTGTTGATTTGGGCCGCTCCGGCGCCGGATATAGAGTTTGTTTGGAGGCTCTGCTCTCACACTGCTGGTGTGTCCGCTCCCTGTCATTTTACCACTTGTTGCCTGAAACTCTGGGAGGCTACCCTGAAATACTGACTGGCTGTGACTCCCTTTTTCCTGCTAAGCAAGTATCACCTAGCTTTTCCATTTAGCACTCTAGTGTTTGAAGTTAGCAGGCTCTGCAGTTGTCATTTGTCGCTAGCCCCACTGGGGTCCCTGTGCAGGCAGTGGCGTTAGGCCACGCATGCTACTACTTGCACATACCTTAGTTATATTTGTGTCTTTCTATGTATATACTTTATGTGCTCACATCTGTGTAAGGATATACTTATATACCTTAGTTATATATGGGGCAGTCTGTGTATATACTTTATGTGCTCATATCTGTGTAAGGATATACTTTGTTTCTGCATTTGTCTTGCCCTCACCGTCCCAATTAGGTACTAGGGCAGGGCTGGGCAACACCGGCCCTCCAGATGTTAATAAACTAGACATCCCAGGATGCTTTGCATTAGTTTTGCTATGTGGCCATGCTGAAACTGATGCAAGGCATGCTGGGATGTGTAGTTCATTAACATCTGGAGGGCCGGTGTTGCCCAGCCCTGTACTAGGGTCATTTAGCTTCTGTTATAGTAGGACTCATCCTTCCCCACCTGATTCTCTGTCTTGTGCCTGCATCTTGATTGTGTCATCCTTTAGTTCTGTCTCCGTGGGTTAGGCTAGGTACTGTAGGCAGTGTAGGCCTCTCTCCTACCGGTAGCTGCTTGGGGTTAACTTCACACTGCCACTTGTCGATGTAAGTCCTGGCGGCATACTAGTACCGGTAGATACATAGGGCCAGATTCTCTAAGCTTTAAAAGTAATAAAATGGAGAGTGATAAACAGTCAGCTAATCAGCTCCTGTTTGACATTTTTCAAACACAGTCTGTGACATGGCAGGTAGGAGCTGATTGGCTGACTGTTTATCACTCTCCATTTTATCACTTTTGAAGCTTAGAGAATCTGGCCCTAAAGAGTCTTAAGGGAAAAGGGCTGTTTTAGGCAAGAAGGCTCGCTTGTGTGCTCTGTGGTCTGTCAGCTGGGATTCCACACAACCTGTCCATCCGTTGCACTCTGCTGCTGAATGTCCCCAGAAAGCCCTTACCAGGGTTCGGGACTCTCCTTCAGTGAGCATAACAATATGGATCGTAAAGGTTATTCCCTCGCAGTTTCGCTGACAGGAGGCCAGCATTTAGGGTTGGTAACCTGAAGTTTCTGTGAGTAGCAGAAATAAATGCAGGCATGCCCAGGCATTTTTGAGGAGGGTCTGTAACCTCAGCAATGACCACTTCCACCCTGTCTCATTCACAGATTAGTGGAAGCCTCAGATATACTCCAATTTGCACAGATGCCCAAAAATCTTTGATATTTTTGGAAATTGCGTATGTCAATTAACGATCTATTAGCAATTCTCTCGCAATTCAGCAAGCCGAATTTGCTCTTTCTGAGTGTGAATTGCAATTTAAGTTGCACATTTAGCGATACAAATCGCATGTTTTGTTATGTGAAAAAAATCATACATTACAATTTGCATCCAGAAGTTTTCCCATTATAAAGAATGGAATTTGCAAATGTAATAGGGTGCAATTTTTGGTAACAGTTACCAAAAATCACCAAACAAATATACCAGGTTCATGCTGGCAAAATTTACAGAATACTATAGCGGAGACGGAGACCCTGTGATGTCACAGGGACCCCGTCTCTGCTACAGCTATAGTACAGGCTGTCAGTGTGGCTGTCAGTGGCAGAGAGAGGACAACGCTGGAGCAGGTCAGTATGTGTGAATGTAAGTGTAAAAGGGGTGATATTAAAGTTTTACAGCTCCATTCAGGACCCCATCCAGGCCTGACCAGCCACGGTGCTCATGGTACAGCTTGGGGACCTTGTATAAAAAGTGTCCCCCGGCTGTGGCACATCGCTGGCTGTTGGAGCCAGGTGCTGGTTCCAGAAATACGGGGGACCTCTACACTTTTTGTCCCCCATATTTTTGGAACCAGGACTGGCTCAATATCTATGCTATTGGAGCAGTACATTTATTAGTTTATACTTGAGTGGGACTACAAAGATAAAAAGTCCTGATGAAAAACATTCTGAATCGCTGTGATACTGTATGCAGCAATAAGGAATGTTTGTCACGCTAGGCTTAGTTTGGGGAACTGGCGAGCAATGAGTGCATAGGCGTGCGCACGGGGGGTGCCGGAGGTGCACAGGCACCTCCTAATGACGCCACCGCCGCCTCCTTCCCCTGTGAGCGCTGGCCGGATCCTGCCTGCCACCCCCTCCGCCCGACAGCTGCAAATGTCCCTCCAGCAGCATGAGCGCCTTCCCCCACTGCCTGGCAACTTTAGCTCCGTCCGACCGTCTCTTCTCCGCCCAGCACCTCCATCCCCCAGCCACCCATCAATGGCAGCTTCCCCCCCACCGTCCGTCAGCGGGAGCTCTGCCCGCCCGGCGCCTCTTTCTCTCCCCTGCCCGGCAATGGCAGCTCTCCCCCCTGTCAGCGGTAGCCACAGTTTCACACTGAGGGGGTGTTCATTTATGTTTCCTTGGTGGCTGCTCCTCTATGTAGCCACTGGTTGGGGGGTCCAGCCATGCTGATCATTCAGGCAGCAGGACAGACACTGGGCAGCTGCAGCTTGGTCCCCACACCCTGTGGCAGTGGAAGCTAGGTCTCCCCTTCCTCAGCAAGTTCCAGGCAGCTCCTGTGATAGCTTTATGGGGCCATTATATGTGTGGCAGTATGGGGCATTATATGTGGGGCAATACGGGGCATTATGCATGTGGCACTACAGAGGGCATTATGCATGTGGCACTACAGAGGGCATTATGCATGTGGCACTACAGTGGCATTATGCATGTGGCACTACAGTGGCATTATGCATGTGGCACTACAGGGGCATTATGTGTGTGGCACTATGGGGGGCAGTGTGTATGTGGCACTATTGGGGAACTGTGTGTGGCACTAAAGGGTCAGCATTATCTGTGTTTCACCCCAGGGGCATTATGCAAGTGGCACTACAGGGGCATTATGTGTGTGGCACTATGGGTGGCAGTGTGTATGTGGCACTATTGGGGAATTGTGTGTGGCACTAAAGAGTCAGCACTATGTGTGTGGCTCTACAAGGGGCATTATGCGTGTGACACTATGGTTGGCATTGTGAATGTAACACTATGGGGGGGGGGCATTATGTATATAGAATTAAGGGGGGCATTATATGTAGGCAACACGCATGTAATCCCCCAGACAATGAGCATGTAATCCCCCTGGGCAACAAGCATGTAATACCTTTGGCAATGTGCATGCAACACCCCCCCCCCCCCACCCCCGTGTCAAGGAGTATGTAACCGCCTCGCAAGGTGCATGTAAACCCTGGCATCAAACATGTAACTCCTAACAAGGAGCAAGTAGGTAAGCACACTTATATGGCATAATATGTAATGGGCATTATGGTGTGTGACATAATGTGTAATGAGCAATATGGTGTGTGGTATAATATGTAATGTATACACCAAAATACGTGTGGTATAATGTGTAATAGGTATTTTGGTGTGTGGCATAATGTGCAATGGACATTACAGCATGTGGCATAATGTGTAATAGGCAATTCGGTGTGGGGCCTAATATGTAATTGGCATTACGGTGTGAGGTGTAATGGGCATCACAATGTGAGGCGCAACGTGTAATGGGCATTACTGTGTGTGGTATAACGAGTTTGGGCATTAGAGCATGTGGTATACTATGTAATGGTTGTGTGACGAGTAATAGGCATTACAGTGTACATTGTTGGTGCATGCCTTCGGTGCGCACTGTCCCTAATTTACAAAAATTTGTCAAGCCCTGGCGTAATGGGCATTACGGTGTGTGGCATTATGTGTGATGGGCATTACAGTTTATATTTTTGCAGTGTGCCTGTGGCGCGCACTGTACCTGTACCTGATATGTGTAGGGGGGAATTCATTCTGGAGTGCATATACATAAATAAGTCACCTTCTATTTAGTTTTCATTTATGCCAAATAGGCGGTGATGGACACGCCCAGTAGGCGGTGATGGACACACCCCTCCAATGGTGCACCTCCTAAGAAAATGGGCTGCGCACGCCTATGAATGAGTGGCTGTGGAAGTGGTGCCTGAATGGGGTGAACACTGGATGGATGGATGTAGTGCTTTCTCATGTGATATTCACCAGAGGAATTGCGAAGAAATAAGATGAGGATCTCTTATGAACAGTTCCGGAGATTTAGGGGGAAATTTTACCAATATGGATTCGTAAAAAATAGGTGCATTCGTAGGCATAAATACACCTATTTTTTACACATTTGTATTTTCGGGATTTACAATCCCGAAAATACAACAATTCGTATTCCTAAAGATGGGACATTCGTATTTGTATTTACAAATACGAATGTCTACACCATAGATAGGATACGACAGGAATCACCATTCAAAAGAATGGTGGTTCCTGATGTACTAAGCAGCCGTATTGATAATACAGCTGCTAAGTGGTGTATAACAGGCACCAAAATACGACAGGAAAATACACCTTGCTTTCCCTGTCGTATTTGGCTTTAGCCTGCACGGATCAGTCAGATCCGTGCAGGCTTTAGTGTAAAAAAAAGGAAAATTAAATAAATAAATTAAAAAAAACAGCGTGGGGTCCCCCCACAGCTGTAACCAGCACCAGGCTGAAAGAGCCGGGCCGGTAATTAAAAATCAGGGAACCCGACAAATAGGGGTTCCCCGATTTTTAACAACCAGCTCCAGGTTCCAGGTCCGGGGCTGGTTCCCAAAATACGGGGGACAAAATGAGTAGGGGTCCCCCGTGTTTTAAGAACCAGCCCCAGGCACAACCAGCCAGCAGGGTAATGTCACAGCCGGGGGACACTTATTATATAAGGTCCCGCGGCCAAAACATTAACCCCCTGACCAGTCAGCCTGGCCAGGGGCCCTGGGGGAGTGGGGACCCCATCCAATAAAGGGGTCCCCCCCCCTCCAGGACTTGCCTGGTGCTGTCTCCGGTGACCCTGGGCTGTGGTCACCGGGCTGATAGTGGTGTAAAAAAAATAGATGAAAAAACTATTGTTTAAAACTGTGGAACTATGAGTCCCAGCAAGCCTCCATCGCAAGCTGGGACTTGGAGAACCACAAGTCACAGCCTGCGAGGCATTAAAGGGCCCGCCGGGTCTTGTAGTTCCACAGTTAAAAAAATAGTACAATAAACACACACTGACACAATGAAAATAAAAGTTTAATACATACATTACACACATACTGATACTTACCTATCTTGATCCCGTAGGTAGCCCTCTGTCCTGGTGTCCGGTGTCCTGTGTCGTCCTCCAGGTCCATGTCGGCGGTCCGTGTCGTCCTCCAGGTCCATGGCGGTGTCCAGGTCCGAAGAAATCCATGTTGGAGCTGTGGAAGGAAATCCTACTCACCTGGTCCTGTGCTGAAGATGTCTTCTCTTGGTCTGCCGTAGTCCAGGTAATCTTCATGCTGTCGCCGGTCCCCGCACTGTCCGCATCGCACTGAGGAGAGATGCAGAGATGTTTCATACTCGGCGCCTCTCCTCAGAATGATTTCTATTGGCCGCCTAGCAGCCAATCAGAAGCCGACTTTCTTGGCTCCTGATTGGCCGCTAGGCGGCCAATAGAAATCATTCTGAGGAGAGGCGCCGAGTATGAAACATCTCTGCATCTCTCCTCAGTGCGATGCGGACAGTGCGGGGACTGGCAACAGCATGAAGATTACCTGGATTACGGCGGACCAAGACAAGACATCTTCGCCACAGGACCAGGTGAGTAGGATTTCCTTCCACAGCTCCAACATGGATTTCTTCGGACCCGGACACCGCCATGGACCTGGAGGACAACACGGACCGCCGACATGGACCTGGAGGACGACACAGGACACCGGACACCAGGACAGAGGGCTACCTACGGGATCAAGATAGGTAAGTATCAGTATGTGTGTATTGTATGTATTAAACTTTTATTTTCAGTGTGTGTTTATTGTACTATTTTTTTAACTGTGGAACTACAAGACCCAGCGGGCCCTTTAATGCCCTGCAGGCTGGGACTTGTGGTTCTCCAAGTCCCAGCTTGCGGGGGAGGCTTGCTGGGACTCATAGTTCCACAGTTTTAAACAATAGTTTTTTTGGTACTTATGTATTATCTGGGCTCCCATGTTAAATGTACCCCATTTTTTCATACCCCTACTATCCAACTACGCATGGAGTTGATTTTATATAGTGTGGCGAGCGCAGCGAGCCACCGTGCCCGAAGCGTGGCGATCGCACGCTGTCTCATAAAAAAAACGGGAGCCCAGATATTACATAAGTACCGTTTTTTCATCTAATTTTTTTACACCACTATCAGCCCGGTGACCACAGCCCAGGGTCACCGGGGACAGCACCAGGCTTCAGCCTGGTCAGATAAGTCCTGGAGGGGGGGGACCCCTTTATTGGGGGGGTCCCCACTCCCCCAGGGCCCCTGGCCAGGCTGACCGGTCAGGGGGTTAATGTTTTGGCCACGGGACCTTATATAATAAGTGTCCCCCGGCTGTGACATTACCCTGCTGTCTGGTTGTGCCTGGGGCTGGTTCTTAAAATACGGGGGACCCCTACTTATTTTGTCCCCCGTATTTTGGGAACCAGCCCCGGACCTGGAGCCTGGGGCTGGTTGTTAAAAATAGGGGAACCCTTATTTGTCGGGTTCCCTGATTTTTAATTACCGGCCCCGGCTCTTTCAGCCTGGTGCTGGTTACAGCTGTGGGGGGACCCCAAGCTGTTTTTTTTTTTAAATTTATTTATTTTTCTATTTTTTTTTTACACTCTGCAGCCTGCACGGATCTGACTGATCCGTGCAGACTGCCTGTATGAATTCGTATTAGCGGCCGTATATATGGCCAGCTAATACGAATGGTTACACCATCGGAGGGTTACAAAGCAGTCGTATCTGACTGCTTTGTACATTCCCCTCCGGAACACAACTTTGCATACAACTGAAACAGTTGTATGCAGTCGTAGGGGAAATACTAATACGAAAAACTAGGTTTTTCATATTAGTAAATTTACCCCTTAATGTAGAATAACATCCACTACAATGTACTGTAAGGTGCAAAAAATACATTCAAACTATAGCTTGCAGACTGTGAAAAATTGAGGCCTGTGAGTTATACCCCTTTCACACCGAGGCAAAAACCTGAGTTTTTGTCACATGGACCCAGGTCTAAAAGTGGTACTGAAAAAAAAAACACGGGTCCATTTCCTTGCAAATCCTACCCAGTTCCTGATCAGGGTGAAACACGGGGAGGACCAAGGTGGTGGGACAGTGTAAACGGGTATTCCGGTTCATTTGACCCAGCTCCCTTTTTACAGCAATGGGGGAGCCCAACCTCCCAACTGCAGCATCCTACGGTCAGCATGGAGGTTGGGCGGAGGAGCACATAACCTCCGCTGCTGTCTGCTGTACTGTGCATACAGCAGTGGAGGCAGGGAGGAAATTAATGGATGCCTGTATGCAGCATCCATTCACCCTGGGGGGCTAGGGGGTGCACTGAGGCTGGGGGCAGCCTGTCAGCGCTCAGAGGCTTACCACAGTTAGGGGTCGCGCTGTCTGTCCTGTGGGCCACGTGGTATGGTCAGGACGCCGGGGAGCAGGGGCGCACAGGAGGCAGGTCCTGGGCAGCGTGGAGCGGCAACAGAGGCCGCCATTGTAGCACAGTGCAGCGGAGGGGCAGACCTGCTGCGTGCCTGTAGCTGTGAGAGGAGGTGTGCCTGGTTCTTCATGGTGTCTCCGGTGTGGGGGCAGCTATGTTGGAGACCAAGGTTTCTCCAATCCCCTGCCAGCGGTTTCTCCAGCCAATCTGGTGTGTCTTTCCCTGAAAAAAGGGGTCTGGCCCATGTCTACCTGCCAGTGCTTCAGTCTACTTCCTGGAGAGTGGTTCAGTGGCTGTGCTCCACAGTGTTCCTGCCCAACCTGTTGTTGCTCCTGTCCGGTGGTCCTAGAAGGTCTCAGGGGTAGATTTATTATAGCGGGGCTAAGAGCGCCGCTATAACACTCCCTGCTTCGCCTCATTAGCGAGGCGAAGCAGGAGGGGACACCGACAAGATCTACTAAGATCTTGCCGCCGAAGCGGGGGAGCGCTAACTCCCCCCTCCGGCGATGTCCCCTCCAGCTGACAGCACGTCAGTTAACATTGACGCGCTGTCTCTTTCCCCCCGGCCGGCTGGACTGCGCATGCGCGGGATCTCGCTACTCACGCTCAGCGCCAGCGCTGTCCCTGCTGTAGGTATAGGGCATCCGCCTGCAGCTGTCGAAGTGGATAGCTGCAGGCGACGGAACGGTCAGTGACCGTTCATAAATCAGGCAGGAGGCAGGGGCGCAGCACGAAATATCGTAGCTGCGCTATGCCTCCTGCCCCACACCGCCGCCGATAAAGTACCCGGCCAGTAGGTGTGATAGATCAGGGGAAGCGCTATCCCCTGCCTTAAGGCACGGGGATAGCGCATATTCCCCTGATCGCCAGATAATAAATCTACCCATCAGTAACCTACCAGTGTGCTGCAGTGGACCTACCTCTCTCCTGTTGGGATTTCCGTTCGGCGCCTCTCAGTTACCACCAAAGTTCATCAGAGACTCTCAGCAAGTACCAAGGTATTTCAAAGTCCGCAGTGTGCTAAAGTCTGCAGTGTGCTAAAGTCTACAGTGTGCTAAAGTTTACAGTGTGCTAAAGTCTACAGTATGCTTAAGTCTACAATGTGCTAAATTCCACAGTGTGCTAAAGTCTACAGCATGCTAAAGTATTCACAGTGTGCCAAAGTATTCACAGTATGCCAAAGTATTCACAGTGTGCCAACTTATTCACAGTATGCCAAAGTATTCACAGTGTGCCAAAGTATTCACAGTGTGCCAAAGTATTTACAGTATGCTAAAGTATTCTCAGGGTGCCAAAGTATCTACAGAGTGATAAAGTATCCTCAGTGTCTTCTAAGTGCTAAAGTATCTACAGAGCGATAAAGTATCCTCAGTGTCTTCTAAGTGCTAAAGTATCCTCGGTGTCTTCTAAGTGCTAAAGTATCTACAGTACAGTGACTTCAAAGTGCTAAAGTGTCTTCAGTGTGTTCAAAGTACTAAAGTTTCTTCAGTGTGTTCAAAGTACTAAAGTTTCTTCAGTGTGGTCAAGTGCTAGAATCTTCCACAGTCGTGTCTTTCCAGTAACAAGTCTTCACAGTATTAAGTCTTCACAGTATTAAGTCTTCACAGTATTCCACAATACCAAGTCTTCACAGTATTGAGTCTTCACAGTATTCAGCGGTATCAAGTCTTTACAGTATTAAGTTTCCACAGTACCAAGTCTTTACAGTATTAAGTCTTCACTCTACCAAGTCTTCACAGTACCAAGTTTTTTACGTCTTTCAGTTACTACAGTTATCTACAAGGTCTTTGTCATTTACTACGAACTCTTACAGTGGTCTCCAAACTCCTTCATCATCTTCAACTTCCTTACCGTTGTGTGTACAAGTTTCTCATCATAGTTCCATCATCATACAAACTGTTGCTGTTGTTGCTGTTATAATTTATTCACTTCATTAACTGATGTGTGCTATTATTCATATTGATTGTATTCTAAGACCTTATCATTAAACTCTTCAATCTTATCCAAGTTCTCCTCGTTCATCATCTATCCTGGTTTATGAGAAGGCAGTACATTCAACCACCAAACTTCCGTCATCCAATCCCCATATCCTCTAAGGTTACTCCCCATTTGCCAGTCCCTACAAAACCCCAGGGTGTGACAAAGCCCAGCATCTTACTTTGGTGCTGGGATTGCCTGCAGTGCGGCTGTCCCGGCGTAGCGATTGGCGATCCTGGCTCTTGGAGATGATGTAATGTAATCAGGTTGGCACTGCGGTGTAAATGATGAAAATCCTGGATCCAACCCAGATTGGAACCAAATGTGTTCCAAATACTGGGTTGGATCTGGAATTTTGGTGTAAAAGCGGTATTAGTGAACAGCGAACACTGAATAATTGAAGGTCCTGACTGAAGACTGTAAATAACTGAAGGCTGTGGCTTTGTGGCTTTAAGGCTGAGAGAAGTTGAAGATAATTGTTTAGGACTGTGAAGAATGAAGACTGTGGCTTTGGAGATGAGGATGGATATTATTGTGAATAATTGTAGATTGAGGCATGTAGACTGAACAATTGAAGACTGTGGCTTTAAGGCTGTGAGGAATAGAAGAATGTGGCTTTGGAGACAAAGATGAGGATCACTGTGGAGAATTGTAGACTGTGGCTAGCAGACTGTAAATAATTATTTTTTTTTTTTTTTTTTACTTTTTTAACTTTCTTTTATTGAAGCGTGATATCAAAGAAAATCATTACATTTCATTTCTTTTCTTTTCTTTCATCCCATATACATTGCACAGTTTCAAATACAAAGTAATTCAATACACCTAATCGTCTTTCTAACATTAGGGTACTCTCTCTCTAATAACAAAAACAATAATAATAAAAAAAAAAAAAAAAGGAAAAAAAAAAAAAAAAAAGAGAAAAAATTACATTCACTTAAATTCTGCATGGTCTGGTCGAGTCCGGTTCCTTTTCCCCATCTATATTCCCTCCTTTTAGGTCCTTAAGAATCTAAACTTTTGTCTATAGGCTATGTTATTACCCTAAAAATTGGATCGGTGGGTCTTGTGCATTCACTCTCTCCTCATACCATAGTGTATTTCGGAAGCAATTCCAAACCTGGATCTTTATTTCATTTGTTTGCGTTTCAATGTAGCTTTCCCATGTATTAAAAAACTTTTCAGTATATATATCTTTTCTCAAGGATGCTTCCAGCCACTCCATTTTAAAAATATGGTTTAATTTACTAAGAAAAAGGGAGAATGGAGGGGCTGTAGTGTGCAGCCAGCATTGTAATATACACTTTTTCGTTGTCGCTGCTATTATGATCAGAAGTTTTCGTGCTCCCTGACTAATACGTGTGCCCTCCGGCATAATTCCAAAGATTGCCAATTCAGGTGTTAACAACATAGCCGAGACTAGATACTGTGTAGTATAGTTCCATACCTGAACCCAGAGTCTCTGTATTATTGGGCATTTCCACAAACAGTGGAATAGTTCCGCCCCCTGAATACCACATCGCAGGCATCGATGGTCAGGGATTAGTCCCATCAAATATCTACGATGTGGCGACAAATAGGTTCTATGTAACACATTAAGGAATAGTTCTACATATGACGCTGCTGGTACCAGTTTAGAAGAAACTTCTAGCGCTTTCAATAGTTTTTTTATAGTTAACGTAGGTAAGTGTTCTCTCCATTGTGTCATCCCAGTTTGTATGGTGTCATGTTGAATGGGCACATGCAGAAATGCATAATGAGTCGAAATCGCTTTACATGGGACATTTTCCCGTGATAGGAGTGTGTCCAACGGGTTATTATAATCTTTTGGCGAGAGTATTCTAGAGAGGCCAGCCACATAATGATGTGTCTGTAAAAATGCTAGTGGAAAATTTTTTAAAATGGGAAATTTAACCGTAGCTTGTATATATGTCATTGGTTTATTTGATTCTCTGTCAACCAGTTTGCCCACGTTAGTAATTCCATGTCTCTTCCATAGAGTAAATGGGTACTGGGCAAGTCCATGTTGGAATTGCGGGTTAGAGATTAAAGGTAGATGCAAAGAAATATATGGATTTAATGATTGTTTATGGCGCAATATGTGCCATACTTTGCGTGTATTCATAAGTATAGGATTAATCTGTATCGTCGGGTGTAATTCCCCCTCATGTCGATGTAAAAATACAATTAAGTTGTCCCCATTTAGAAAAGCAGTTTCTAAAGTAGTGTTGGCATACATATCTTTGCCATTTAACCAATCCCTGAGATATCGCAAATGTGAGGCATAACTATATTCCGTGATGTTGGGGAGGTTAATGCCTCCATTTGCTCTAGTTTGTTGCAATTTTATTAAACTAATTCTTGGTCTTTTATCGTTCCATATAAATTTCCGTATAATCTTATTGATCTCTATTGTATTTTGATTTGTTAATAAGATTGGGAGAGATTGAAGCGGGTATAGCATTCTCGGAAATAAGACCATTTTAACTATATTCGCTCGACCCAAATAAGATAATTTTAGATGCTTCCACCCTTCAATGTCCCTTTTTATACGGTTGATAATAATTTTCATATTCAAATCGTATAATTTACTCACATTTTTTGGTATCTGAACACCTAGATATGTTATGGCTTCCTTTGCCCATCGTATAGGTACATCCGCATGCCAACCAGGTCGGGCATATCCTGGTTTCAAATAGAGTGCTATTGTTTTATCTAGGTTAACCTCAAAACCTGAAGCTATACCAAATTCCTTTATACGATCTATTAAAGGTTTCAATGATTTTCTTGGAGAGGATATAAATACCATTACATCGTCCGCGAAGGCTGATAGTTTCACTTCTTCATTAGCTATTTTAATACCCTGAAATACAGGCCAGTTTTGTAAGACTCGGAGCATGGGGTCTAGAGCTAAATTAAAAAGCAAGGGTGAAAGTGGACACCCTTGCCTTGTGCCCCTATTTAATGTAATTTGTTCTCCTCTAGATCCGTTAATTAACAAAGATGTTGTTGGTGCTGTATAGAAAAACTTTATCATATGTTGGAATTTGGGGCCAAATCCTCTTCTATCCAGGATATTATAAAGATATGACCAAGACATCATGTCAAAAGCCTTGGTTGCGTCTAGACTAAGGAGCATATTTGACTTCGTAGGTTGTAAGCTTGCTGCCATTACAGCTGCTAAAACTGATCGAATCCCATACACCGAGTGTCTACCCTTAGTGAATCCCATTTGATGTTTGGTAAGCAATGTGGCCAAAATGCTCTGTAGTCTAGCTGCAATTATTTTAGATATTATCTTGAAGTCAACATTTAATAATGTTATTGGGCGATAGGCCGAGGGAAGTGTTATATCCTTATCAGGTTTTGGGATCAATGAGGTGAAGGCCTGGTTAAAAGAAGGAAAGACCGGGTTGTCCTGCTGAATATGATTATACAATTGCAAAAGTGCCGGTATAATGTCCGGTTGCAATATTTTAAAATATTCAGCGGACAATCCGTCTGGTCCTGGCGCCTTATTTAAGCACATAGAAGCTATGGCCTTAATAATTTCCTCCTCTGTTATTGTAACTTAGAGACTCTCTTGTTGTTGTGGTGTCAAACAAGGTAAATTAGCCTCGTCTAGTAACCTTTTTATTAATACCTGGTCTGTCGGGGTAGCCGTATACAAAGATCTATAATACTCCTGAAATACGGATAGTATTTCTGAATTCTTAGTTAGCATCCTATTCGTCTGTCCATCTTTAATTACGGCTATATGGTGTCTCTTTTTAAAAGTTTTAGTCATATTTGCTAATAATGACCCTGTCTTATTACCCCAGCGAAAATATTTTTGTTGGGTGTACTCTAACTTCACTTTAGCTTGTATTAGCAAAAAACTGTCCAAGTTTTGACGATTATCATTATATTTTTTATGTGTCCTATCCGAGGGGTTGGCTATATATTCTGCTAAAGCTATCTGCATGTTTTTTTTTAATTCCGCGTATTGCATATTAATCTCTTTGTTTCGCTTCGACACATAGGCAATAATGTGGCCTCTCATAACTGCCTTGGAGGTTTCCCAAAGTAAAACAGGTTCCACCAAATGTTGCGAGTTATCCTCTAAAAAATTCCCCCATTTTACTTTTAAATATTGTTTAAAGTGGTCCGAATGATAAAGGTAAGATGGGAAGCGCCAGTGAGTGGAACCTGTTCTTCCTGATTTTGTCTCAAGTGCTATAAATATGGGAGCATGATCGGAGATCACTATATCTCCTATCGAAGCTACACTGATGCTGGATAGTAATGAGGTGGACACCAACATATAATCTATACGGGAGAAAGACCTATGTACCGCGGAGTGATATGTATATGTTCTTTCCTTGGGGTTGAACACCCTCCATGGGTCAACTAAAGAGTGGTCTATTAGCATACGAGGGATAATCTTTCCTTGACCCCTAGGTAGTGTAGGGGGCGTAATAGATTTATCTATAGATGGGTCAGACACCGTGTTAAAATCTCCCCCTATTATTAATTCATAGTTGGATCTACTAAACAAAAGTTGTGTTATAGTTTGGTAAAAAGGCTGCTGATCAGTGTTTGGGGCGTACAGGTTAAGTAAAGTATAATAATTTTCATAGATTTGGACATCCAGCAATAGGTATCTTCCTTCCGAGTCCAAGAGCCTATTCCCTATAGTGTAAGGGAGTCTTTTAGCAAATATGATGGCTACCCCACGTGTCTTAGACTGGTAACTGGCTGCTATGCAGTCCTCAATCCAAGTGTCCCGTATGGTAGCCTCCTCTCCTTGTTTCCAATGAGTCTCTTGTATAAATGCTATGTCGGTTTTATATTTTTTCAGATATGTGGATACTTTTTTCCGTTTAATAGGTGTATTCAACCCTCCTACATTCCATGAGGTTATTTTAAGTGAATGTGGTTTATGGGGTGAATTACCCCCGTTATTAGGAGGGGGTAGGCTCATCCTACGCCCTTTTTTGGGAAAAAAGGTACAAGTAAATATCCAACATCAAAAATGTTCTCCCCGTCCCTTTGAGCAAGGACAACAACAATTAATATGACCCTTCCATAGGATACCGGACCCATCATTCCATGCATTACAAAATAAACACCATAGTGCAACACATAATTACGCTTCAATACTTTTTCTAAATTTTTTCCTTCCAAAACATTTTCATGCCGGTTCCCAAGAATCATCTCAGGAACAGGCAGGACCGTTAAATTACATCGTTGAATATAATTTGCAAAACATATTACATATAAGATATAACAACTCAAAACTTCACTTAAAATTGAATCTTCCATTATTTTCTATCAATACAGATAGTTTCATATTTCCCCTCCCTATACAAAAACTCTATATCTTTCCCGTTCCCTGGGCATCACCAAGATTGGGGTGCGATTTTGGGTTGCTCAGAGTACTAAGTGGCAAGATATGTTTTCGGGCATCCTCCGGATTATCAAATATGTAGGTCTGCCCATTTTCTGTGATCTTTAATTTTGCCGGGTACATCAAGGCGAATCTTTTATTATTTTCCACCAAATATTTACACATCGGGGAGAATTCCTTACGTTTCTGAGCTACCGCGACTGAGAAATCCTGGAAAATAAGAATGCGTTTCTCATCTATAGTCAGATCTCTCTGACGTTTATAAGTGTTCAGGATTTTCTCCTTGTCGCGGTAGTCCAGAAACTTTGCCATAACCGGGCGTGGGTTTGCATTTGGTCTATCGCGTTCAGGTCCCAATCTATGAGCCCTTTCAATCTTTGGAGGTTCCATCTCCTCCTGTAAATGAAGGGCCACGACCACTCTTTTTGTTAGATATTCCATCAACTCCTGATTTTTTACGGTTTCCGGAATGCCTATAAATCGGAGATTATTCCGTCTATGGCGGTTTTCCAGGTCCTCTACTTTCTCCTCTAGGACTTTGTAGGAGGAGCTACAAACTGTACAGGATGATCGTATTTCATGTATGTTATCTTCTATATCACTAATCCTTTGTTCCACCTCACCCAGCCTATTGTTATGATCAGTGATACGTTCTAATGTAGAGTCAATAGAAGACTGGAGTTTATCCAATCTTTCATTGAGTTTCGGCATCAATTGATCCATTTTTTTTTCGATTTTAGGTAAGAAAGCCTGTAGTCTCTCTTCCATTCTAGGCATAAGAGCCTCAAATTTTTCCTCGATTTTTGGCATAATAGTTTCAAGGATTGCACTTGCCATATCCGAACTAGAGGGGCTGTCGCTACCCACAGATTGCTCATCAGACATCGTGGAATGGGTTATTTTAGGTGATGGTGGCACCGTCCCCGACTTGGTTTGATTTTTATTGGGTTTTACCATGTTACGGGTTGATAACCTGGGTTTTTGTGAGGAATGAGATATATTGAGGAACTTGTCCATACAAATATATTCACTTCAAGAAACCCACAAGGCAAGATAAATTGAGGGGGTGTCTCACCTACTATATACACTCTATGATCTCCTACCAATCTTGGTATAAGATTAAATTAATTGGTAACTATCTGGTTTTAATTTGGGACTGATACTACCCCTATCAAAAGTTTCCTTGGTGACCCTCCCACCAGATCTTTATATCAATATTAAACAGGCGTTCCTTAATATGTTACCTCCAAAAAAAAAAAAAACACAAATAGATAAGTGAATAAATAACCTCCTTCTTAGTGTAGGAAAAAACCCTGCAAGATCCTATGTGGTTTGCAATATGATACTATGTGGAAAATGGGGTTCTTATTTATTGTGCAATTTAGTGCAGAAGTGAAGTGAGGTGAAGTACAACAAGTGTTGGTCAAGGATTTACTCTTGACTTCGTGAGAACAAAATAATAAATAAAGTTTTTAGATGGGTGAAGTAGGTGAGTGTTAATATGTTTTAGTGTCGACAAACACTTCCTTTTACTATGACTAGTGGGATGTCCGGGCGCTATCCGCCCCCCCCCCCCCCCCCCCCAAAAAAAAAAAAAAAAAAAAAAAAAAAAAAAAGTTCAACAAATAAATAAAATTAGATAAATAAATGAAGATAAGGATTTACATATGATCACCAATTACTCATAATATTTTCTTTGCAAAGTTTTTTCAAACGCAAGAAGATAGATATAGATAATGTCAGTATCTTCCCCAATTCAAAACAGATACCTCTGAGGTACAATTGGTCAACAAACCAGTCTCCCCAGCCGTCTCTGATTGCTTGCTACGAGGCTAAGGGTTATGTCTGTTACTAAAGTGTAGGAATGTATATTTTTATTTTTTTCCCCTTAAGGCTCCCCACTTATTCTCTCCACAACAGTTATTTTGCCTTTATCCAGGCTCTGCTCCACTTTATATAGTCCACGTGCAGCTCATTTATCTATGATTCATACACCTGGTGCCCAGCTCCTGGAGCCCGTTGCAGAGTGCAATTGCCCCCCACTTCTGGCCCCAAAAAAACCACCTGCCAATAACCGCAGGATCTAGGGTGCAGAAGATGTTACCCCAGGTGTGTTAGGGGTCTGATCTCCAACCACAAAAAACAAACAAAAAACACAAAAAAAAGAAAAAAAAAATGTACACCCCCCCGAGTCCACACTGCCGCCTCCACGTAATATTCGTCCCTATATCCTGTATGACCCCTAGCCTCTCTTCAGTGCCAATTGACAATTGGATTGTGTTTCGGCTGGATCGATAGTTATCCAAATCTTTATAGGGGAGAAGATAGTGGGGAATGTCTCTGCTCCAATAAATGTGTGGGGTAGGTGAGACTTCCTAGCCCCCAACAGGCTCTCTCTCCACACTCTCAGTGATCAAATCCTTCCCTGCTGTCTCCAGGTTATCACATCTCCCCCAGTTTCAGTTATTGGTTGGATTATGTTTGTCTATCCAATCATACTATGCTCCCCGACTGTAACAGATTTATACAGGAATTGCACCTGACTTACTGTTTTGGGGCATCCACTGAATCTCCTTCTAGATCGTCCAAGCTATCAGGATATTAGCAGCAATTATTTAGCAGCAGGGTGGATCGGATAGTGGGGAACAGCTTCTCAAAGTCAGAGGTTATGTTGCGTCTGCGGATTTCTTTTTACTACAAATAGCTGCCTCCTGGCTCCGATATATCTCTATCGGCAGCAGATATGTGCTCCAGAGTCCTCTGTATCACCAGGACGCTTCAGCTGTACAGGACGGGACCCGTCTCCCCCAAAACCACGGCAGCCCTGTATTGCTGCGATCCCCCCAGGCAATATATCGGCTTCTCTCCCCCAGCAGACAGGACGGGTAAGACTATTATTTGCAGGCTGCGTGTTCCTAAGCCTCTCCAAGGAGGCTGATTCAGCTGTGTGGAGCGCTCCTTAATTCCAGCAACCTGCAGAAAGCAGGTAATGATCCAGTCTCCTCAGGTAAACTGTCGGCTTCTCTCCCCCCGGCAAACAGGATGGATAGCGCTATTATTTGCACGCTGCGTGCTCCGAAGCCTCTGCAGGGTGGCTACTTCAGTTGTATAAACCGCAGCCTGCTTCCAGCAGCAAACTGGAGCCTCCAACTGTATCTCATGCAGGACTGGTCAGCGGGTCGGCATCAGCAGGGTCTAGCCGCCGGGATGGGAGAGTCGGCAGCTGATTATACAGAAGATCTCGAGGATTAAGGTCTAATGTTCCGTGGAAGCTGGGTGCCAGTATGCAGTGAAAGTAAGCATCAGCGGCAGCGGCAGCCAGCTGTATATGCGTCCTACGCGCTCAGCTGATCCAGGAGCGGGAGTCCGTACTAAGTGTGTAGTCATGCGATCTGTCGGTTTTTCTTCCCCCAGCAGGCAGAACGGGTAAGTCTAAGTTTTTTTGCGCTGCATACTCTGGAGCCTCTCAGGGGATGAAGATTCACTTTTATAGGACGGAACTTGCTTCCTTCAGACTGCAATGTGCAAAATATTGGGTCGGTCCCCTCCGGCAGCCTTCCCTTACGTCCCGGCTTCTCTCCTTCCCGGACAGATAAGGTTTTTCCCCTATTTGCAGGGTATATATTCGGGTGCCTCTCCAGGGACCGATTTCCACCTGCCGACTCCTCACTATCCCCGTCTCAGGTAGGATCGTCTGTCCTCACAGCAAGCAGGAGGGGAGGGTATTGGGGACCGAGTTAAGAGGGAAAGGGTCCACCCTGTTCCCTACTCGTCCTCTCCCCAATTTACGGTGGCCTAACTCTAGGCCTGACTCCGGGGTCTATGTGGATACAGACCACCTCTGTCGCTGGTTAGCGGTTCCCCGCTATATATGGGTTTCAATGCGGCTGAGTCAGAGGTTTATCTGTCGGTGAGCTCTGGATGTACGGAGCTCATCTAAAACGTGGCCATCCTTGATACGCCACCCACCGGAAGTCTCCCGGAGATGAGATTTCTCCAACTGTAAATAATTAGATACTGTGGCTTTAAGGCTGTGAAGAATGAAGGCTGTGGCTTTAGAAATGAAGATAAAGAATACTGAAGCGGGATAGCCTGCCAAAACCAGGACCCTCCTCTGAAGCAGGTTCAGCGGCAAACTGCAGCAACTTGTGGGCTAGAAGTAGCACTGGGAAGCAGAATGGACCACCGGATGGCAACAGCTGAACAGGGTTTCCAGAGATTAATCTGGAAGCACAGAGTTAAAGGCCCTTACAGCAGCAAGTAACCTGAATCACTGGCATTGTGGCTATAGGCCAAGCCATTTTGAAGAGAGGAGACTGCACCGGATTGGCTGGATGCACCCAGGGATGCAATTGGACTGAACTGGTCTCCAACACTACCTGTCTCAGCCTCTCCTCTCCAGCATGCTCCAGCACAGGCAGACTCAGGAACCACAATGACAGCCACCATGCTCCATGCCCCAGGACCCAAATTTTCCACTGCCGGTGCCCGACACCATAGCCACACCAAGCAGCTAACAGAAATACCACCTGAATCCGCAACGGAGGTAAGCCTCCGAGTTTTGACAATGTTACAGTTTGAGAACCCACACTGCCAGTGATAAATAAGCCTTTTTACCTGCTAATCTGCGCCATTAAAAGTCCTGAAATTACAAACTGTACCAAATGTGGGAGGTTTGCACACCCCATTCATAACCACACTTTACCAAATCCCCACCTAAAAGTTCTGAGACAAGCTATACAACAATTACAGTACATTTCAATTTTAGAAAAATAAGTAATAGTATTTTGTTATAATCATCTTATTTTTAACTTATTGAGTGTCCTAGAAATCAGTAAATCATCTGACTATTTTACCGGGTTACAAGATGTGCCCCAGGTTATGTTCTGTTGAATATTTCACTTTGACATATAATGATTTCCTAAATTGACAAACATTACATGGAACTCGACTCATCCCAAAGGCAGCTCATTTGCTGATGGTAAAAAAACAGTGATTGAAGTAGTCAGGTGAGGGCAATGTACAGTAGGTAAAAGTCACTGGGACATACAGTGTCAGTGACTGTAGTTCTGTATAATCTGTATAACAAGTAATCCTGACCAGAGGCAGAATTAGAGGGTCATTCTGGTTGACTCGCAACGCTGCAAATTTTGCAGCTTTGCAAGCCAACTACATGCTGCCGATTATCCCTGCACACGTCACAGACCATCAAATAATTTCTCAAACGCTCGCAAATCTAAGTCACTCTCTGGTGACTCAGCATTACGGCGCCCATCTATGTGAACAGGGCGGGCAGCTGACATCCGGTGATGTCTAATACTTGCTGGCACTAGAGCACAATGTACATAAAGTAATGTTCCGTCAGTAAGTTACATTGGCACAGCCATCTAGCAGTCACTTTAAGAACTTTACCTCCCACAGTACATTGGGACGGGTGATAGCTAAGAAGCAATGAGTAAATTAGGCATTCATTTTCTTCCTTGGCTGTCACCTGCAAGTGACAGAGTGTGGCAGGTCCACGTGATGTCATAATGTCACGCGGTAGTTGCACAATGCTCCTCTTTGAACGTTTTGGATGACCAGAATGTCTTTATGAGGCCCCTTGGGACCTCCTGGGCCCTAGGCAGGTGCCTAGGTTGCCTTGTGGAAAATTAGCCTCTGATCCTATTATTTACAATAAGCCATGACATACATATACTGTATCACCTGAAAGGAAGCTCATAGAGTGCAGCATGTGAGTGTTACATATAGCTACAGTATTTTGCTGTGAAATTTACAATTAAATGAAATGCAAAGCAAAGTGTACAGTAATACTGTAAGTCTCTGAGTAGTTACACTAATGAATGATTAAACTTTTTAGTTTTGAAACAGGATACTTTCTGCAGTTTATAATGTGCTAGTTAAACTGACAATATTTTTTGCATTTTTCCTATGAATAACCTGGTCAATTGTAGATATACAGTCCTAGAAGCAATCCTAGAAGCTGCCCTAGAAATACATCCGAACGCGTATTTACCAATTGTTCCTATTTCATAATATACTGTGAAGATTTCTAGAGCTTGAGGAACGGTTTGCATGGTATTTGTGAGAACAAGGGACCAAGGGCCAGGAAATTCACAAAACTACAAATGCTCGCTGTAACATGTAGAGGGCCACCCAGCACAAGGCCCCCAGAGATCCCTGCATGCTGGATCCCTTCCTCTCACCAGAATGCGAATGCAAAATCTTGCAATTGCATTGCTAATATGCTTGCACACTAAGCCATGCCTTGCAGCCTAGTTGCGAAGGCAGTTGCCAGGCTGCCATGTTTTTGGTGGCACCATGTAGCTACCGCATACCTAAACCCCTACCACCAAATGGTCTGGATATGCCTGCATTGTCCAGACCCCATAATACTGTGTTGACTCCCACACAAAGCAGCATTGCCGTCCCTTCACCATCCCAGCGCCAGCTCTTAAGGCCCCCATACATTAGCCCAACTTGTCCTAAGGACAAGTTGGACCCGATTTCCCCGGCGGTGCTCACATATATATATATATATATATATATATATATATATATATATAAGTAAGCTGTTTTGATAAAAGCCTGAGGGCTGAAACGTCAACTTATCCACCGTGTGGCTACGAGTTCTTATTTATTAAGTCCCGAGTGACGCGGTTTTCTACTCTATTATCTGTGGGGCAGTATCGCTTGTACCTTTACCGAGGGCACCGGGCCAAAGTCCACTTCTGGAGTTGAGTGCCAGCATCTTGCATATATATATATATATAGGGGCGTTAAGTTTCAAAACATTGGATAAGGGTGTCCCGTTTTAATGGTACAAATGTGGAGCCTGCTGATGTTTCGGACCATTCTCAAGGCAGAAGGTGTCCAATGCAGCAACAAAACAGCAAGTATAGGGTAGGTAACAGGGACAGGGAGCCGGTGCCTGGGCCCCTGCTTATATAGGGAAGTGTGAACTCCCAACGCCGGGTGCGTTCCACAGCGTCACTTCCGGGTGGGAACAGAAGTGCTTTGTCGCGATGTGCTGCGGCGTTAGTTGCCGATGTTAAGGCAATCAGTGGCGGCCAGCACAGTATATCAGAACCGCCGCTGATGTGTACCATATTTGGTCAGGGTTGGGTGTTGCTAAAGGGGTTGGTGACCCGGTGTGCATCACGCTGCTGGGCTCGGTCATGTGTTGCAGTCCAATCAGGGCCGCTAATTGGTTGCTGCCAGTCACGTGTCTATTGTCATGAAGTGAAGCTGTCAAACTACCACTGTGGTTAAATGATATGACAGGCTGCAAGTGTGTGTATATGTGTATATATATATATATATATATATATATATATATATATATATCTACATATTTACATATCGAACTTGTGTGACAATATGTATACATATATATATATATATATTCCGTTAATATATAATATACCAAGGTGTTGTTTCAATTTTTGTGTGACAAATCTCCCTGAGTGCCGGCCATTGTCTACCTATATATCTATCTAACTATCTATCTAGATATCTCTATAGAGATATCTATCTATCTAGCTATATATAGTATAGTATATTATGATTCCACAGAATCCGAACCGCTCTGAACACAGCCTGGCTCGATGTCCGAGAGCCGTGCTCATGAGTTTCCTGCATTGTTTGGAAACCCGAGCGTGGCCAAACGCAGTAATCTCGCGTCGGATTCTCGCGAGGTGCCGAGTCTTTAAAGGCTCGGCATCCCGATAATTCAGCATCATTTCACACACACTTCCACAAGCTGCACACAGCTCTGCAGTGCAGGGGTCTGGGCGTGTTGTGCAGAGGGGTGCAGTGCAGTGCAGAGGGGTGTTGTGCAGTGCAGAGGGGTTTGTGCTGTGCAGAGGGGTTTGTGCTGGGTTATTGTACTGGTAGTGTGTTAGGCAGGCTGTCAGTCAGTGTAGTGGGGTACAGTACACAGGCAGGCTGTCAGTCAGCTTTTCATTTTTTTTTTCTTTGTGGTGTGTGGTGTACCACACTGCAATCATATACAACTGTCAGAACACATTTTGTGTTTGATTGTTCTGCCTCCACGCAGTGTTATACAAGCCCTGTCCATAAAAATTTTTTTTTTGCTTTTCTTTATTTTTTGTTGTGTGTACTGCACCCCAATAGTATACACCATAAGTTCTGTGTGTCATTGTTCTGCCACCACGCAGCATTATACAAGCTGCACATCACAAAAAATAACAGTAAAAATGGAAAACTATTTTCTCTTCTTTATTGTTTGTGCGAACTGCACCCATACTATACTGTCAGAAGTTCCATGTGTGAATGTTCTGCCTCCAAGCTGCGCATAAAAAAATAAAATAAAAACAAAAAATAATTTTGCTCTTCTTTATTGTTTGTGTGTACTGCACCCCCAATACACCATACTGATACTGTCAGAAGTTCTGTGTTTTAATAATCAGGAAGCTTGCTGCAGACCTTGGGGATTATTATGGTTCACTCCTTCTGGCAAATTCCTTAGATGGACAAAACCATGTGCACTGCAGGGGGGCAGATGTGAAATGTGCAGGTAGATTTAGATTTGGGTGAGTTATTTTGTTTATGTGCAGGGAAAATACTGACTGCTTTATTTTACACTGCAATATAGATCTCACTTTGAAGTCTAACCCCACCCAAATCTAACTCTCTCTGCACAAGTAACATCTGCCCCCCCTGCAGTGCACATGGATTTGTCCATCTAAGAAGGAATTTGCCAGAAGGAGTGAACCAGAATAACCCTCATTGGCCTAAATTGAATGAAAACAACATTGGGCCTTATTTTGGTTCACTCCTTCTGGCAAATTCCTTAGATGGACAAAACCATGTGCACTGCAGGGGGGCATATGTAAAATGTGCAGAGAGAATTAGATTTGGGTGAGTTATTTTGTTTCTGTGCAGTGTAAATACTGGCTGCTTTATTTTTACACTGCAATATAGATCTCACTTTGAAGTAAAACCCCACCCAAATCTAATTCTCTCTGCACAAGTTACATCTGCCCCACCTGCAGTGCACATGGTTTTGTCCATCTAAGAAGGATTTTGTCAGAAAGAGTGAACCAAAATAAGGCCCATTGTGAGCTGTAAAGTGGTCAAAATTGTCTGGAAAGGGCTGGAAATTAACATTATTGAGGTTAATATTACTCTATGGATAAAAAAATGTTACGTGATTTGGGCATTTTTTAACCATTTAAAAAAAAAAAATCCAAATCTAAATCCAAAGCCTTTCACCGACGATTGACAATTTATTTATTATTTATTTACAGTTTCTTATATAGCGCAGCAGATTCCGTTGCGCTTTACAATAGCAGACAGTGATAGAACAAACTGGGTAACAGACTTGGGGGTTAGAGGGTCCTGCTGCAAGCTTACAATCTATAGGGTGTCAAATCAAAATCCCGGCGACTAATCCAAATCAAAATTTTTGGCCCCGGCACTCATCTCCAATATATAGTTCCATATTGAACCTGTGTGACAATATGAAACTGATGTAATGAAATAGCAATGTCATTATGCACACACACAAATTATATATGTATATACTGTATATATATATATATATATATATATATATATATATATATATATATATATATATATATATATATATAAATACACTTACCCCCCCAGGGCGAAGGAGTTCAGACCAGCACTCAGTTGAGAAATGACAGCTGTTTCTACTGGGCTAGGCCAGTTGTCATCAGGGGATCCCCTGATGACAACTGGTCTAGCCCAGTAGAAACAGCTGTCGGGACAGCTGCTGTTTGTTTCTGATGTACTTGAAATAAACCTTCGTTTTCTTCATTTCTCAACTGAGTGCTGGTCTGAACTCCTTCGCCCTGGGGGGGGGGTAAGTGTATTTGCATTTCTCTTTATGGACCTTGCACCGGAGTAAACCCTACCCTGCCGCCCTGTTTCCCCATTTTCCTATATATAGATATATCTATCTATATATATATATATATATAAAATCTGGGTACTTGTTTCCTAGCACGGCGCCCATCTCGTTGATTGTATGCCTTAAGCTTAAGGCACTTAAGGCATACAATCAACGCGATGGACCCGATTTTATGTCAATCACCAGCTAATTTGCCGGTGAAAGACAAAATCGCGTTGATCGCGTCCATCGCGGCCCCTAATAAGGGGCCGCGATGCGACCGACGCAATCAACGCGATTTTCCCATAGGGAACAATGTTAAATTATTTTTAAAGTGAAAATCGGGTTGATCGCGTCGGTTGCTGGCCATTATAATGGCCCGCGATGCGATCAACGCGATCAACCTGATTTTACATAGGTGACAATGTGAAATGGGCCAATATGGCCCATTTCACATTGAACATGGTTAAAAAGTATGTTTAATGGCCCACCCCCCCCCCCCCCATTGTTAACTCCACCCCACTATTGACGTCAACCCGAAGTGTGGCGAGCGCAGCGAGCCCGCGAGGGGCGGCGGTACACGTCCTCCGACCTTTTCATTCCCCTACTATCCACGTCGGTGTGGAGTCGATTTTATAAAGTGTGGCGAGCGCAGCGAGCCACCGAGCTCGAAGCGTGGCGAGCGCAGCGAGCCCCGCAAGGGGACGCGGATACCTGTGAAGCCCGCGAGGGGACGCGGGTACCTGTGAAGGTATCCGCGTCCCCTCGCGGGGCTCGCTGCACTTGCCACGCTTCGGGCTCGGTGGCTCGCTGTGCTCGCCACACTTTATAAAATCAACTCCACGCCGACGTGGATAGTAGGGGTATGAAAAGGTCGGAGGACGCGTACCGCTGCGCTCGCCACGCTTCGGGTTGGCATCAATAGTGGGGTGGCGTTAACAATGGGGGGGGGGGCATTTCAAACATAAGGGGGGTTTGGTATTAAAATGGGGGGTTTTGGGGCTTTTTACATTGAAATCAATGGAAAATTAGGTCTCAGGGACCATTTTACATTGATTCCAATGTAAAAATCAGGTCGATCGCGGCGATTTTTCCGACCCGATGGATACAATCAAAATCGGTGGCGTCGTGCTAGGAAACAATTACCAAAATCTGTATACTCTGAAACCCCCCTGCATGCACCACTGGGGGTGACTGGATTTTGGGGGGTTCATTCCTCAAATTCAAACTTAGTATTAGGGATCCACTTAGAGACGAGATTTACCTAGATGCTGGTTGGTTGGCTAGTATTTATTGACCAACAAATATACTAAGAACCTTAATACTACTCTATGAGGCTAATGTTGTATACACACGGTGCCAAGTGCCGTGTGATGCGATCCCCGATGCGATCAGATCGCATCGCATTGCATTGCACAGCATGCATGCGATGTGCATACAATTTTGACTGTATAGTGCAGATCTGCACTATATAGTCAAGCATACCTCCCAACTTCTCTGTTGAAGAAATAGGGACAGCGCCCGAAAAGGGGGCGGGGTGTATGCAAATGAGGGCACGGCTTATGCTAATTAGCCGCAACCTCATTTTCATACGAGAATAGACGTTGTGCGCATGTGCACAGCGTCTATTCTATTAGATTGGGAGGTCTCCCAACTGCCACCCCCCGCAGCGGGACAATGCCTGCCGCGGGTGGGACAGCGGGACAGGATCCGAAAATCGGGACTGTCCCGCTGTAATCGTGACAGTTGGGAGGTATGGTCAAGGCAGCCAAGACTTTCTACCATGCAATATGGGAGCGCGCATCGGTTAAAACCCTTGCGATCTGCATGCGATACCAGTGCGATTCTTACGATATATTCAGAATCGCAGGGAGATTGTACCCATGTGTACACACCATAAGTTAGCATAGGTCACAAATCTGAGAATTCCTAAATTGAGTGATAATCGAACGACTGGCGTTTCTGACTTCAGTGATGACCACTTCCAGCCTGTCGCAGATGTGTAAAAGCCTCAGGGCTACTCACATTTGCACAGACAGCAAACTCCTTTCAATGTTTTGAGAACATTCTATCGAGAACATTCTATCGATTCTATCGCCAGCCCCCGCCAGAGGCCGGCTCTCACCAGGGGCGCACGCGCATGAGACGCTCGCGCGCCCTGTGGCAATGGATCTGGCTCCGCTGCCCGCCTCCTCCCCCGCCGCCACCCCCGGTGCCCCTTGCCGCCCCGCCTCCCCCCTATCCCTGCCCATCTCCCTGAAGAGGAGACGGGCAGGATGCCGCCACGGCATTGTCCTGAAACTGGCACGCGCATCTCAGTCAGATGGAGTGCCTCTGCGCCGTTGATCGCCAGCGCAGGCATGCTGGCGATCCCCGGGCAAGGATCAGAGGCGCTCCATCTGTAAATGGAACTGGAGGGCACTCTAATGTATCACAGTATGAACAGGGGCATAATATGAACTGTGGACACTGTGGGACAGATTTAATTGTTTTGTGACCACCCATATGTATTGGGCATTCAATACATTAAATGGTTGCCTCCATTGGAAATGCATGCCCATTAGAACCGGGTTTAGCCATGAAAAGTGACTAAACCCATCTAAAAACCCAGTTTGGTGACTGAAACTACTGTTTGAGTGCCTAGTGGCAGCTAGGGTGAATAACAATTGAACTGGCCCTGTATGTCATAATGGAGGTACTGTGTACCATAATGTGTACTGGCAGCCCTACAATGTGACATCATGTAAACTGGTTAACCACCATGATGTATAAAATGAAATTGAACTAGGGCACTATTATGGGGCACACAAGGAATAACTGCTGAGGAGAGGTGTCTCTCAAGAAGCAGTGGATCAACATGTTGCTATGGGAACCATAAAGTTCTGGTTATGCCCAGAGCTGCACGGTGGGGGACCTTGATTCGCAAATGAAGAGCTGGTTTCGGGATGGATCCGTGTCCAAATCCCAGATGTGAGCCGGTATTTGCAATGTGAAAGGGGTATCAGTCTCTGAAAAACAATTTTGGTGACTTCCACTGGGGTCTCTGCACCGCTACCTCCGGTGGCAGAAGTTCATACATAAAAGCAAGCAAACAGCCAGTGCCTGAATTCAGGCATGGGGTCCCTAGGGATTAGGGGGCTAGGAGTAAAATACCCCCTGCTGCCACTTAACTCGGTTTTTGTTACTCCCCTGCCCCATAGCCCAGATCATTTTGGCATATGGGCTGTCCCCTGGGTTGAAACACTTGGATGCTATGATTTCACTGCATGTATTACCATTTTGAACCATATTACACTTACAGAATCAGTTCAGTCTCTAGAGGTAAAGAGAAATATACTGCCTTACCCAGACATCACAACTATTTGTAGTAGTATTATTGAACTGTAGAAACTGCCCATAGCTGCCAATATTCCACATTATTTTTAGTAACACTTTGCTGCTGAGCTGGTGCCTGTAAGCCTATAACACATGTTACTATGCATCTGACTAGATCGCTTAGATTTGGAGCACTGATCTCATTGTTTGTATAGCCTTAGGCGACGGTGATGCGCGGGCACGGAAAGACAGTGCTCGCTAGATCGCGGGGCTTTGCCTATATGAATAATAGGCAAAGCCCCGCGCTGCACAGATCGCTCAGCACACATCGTGGTATGAATTGCGGGTTTACTGCGATGTGTGCTGATCAATCATCCCTGCACCTGTCGCTTTAGGAGCACTACCCTGTGACTTAACTTGAATAAGAGGCATTGCTGTGCACCTTAATGTGAATAAGAAACACTAATATGTGGTTTATTGTGAATTGGGGGAACACTATTTTGGGGGCACACGACTTTGGAGTATGCTGACCCTTTATAAACTATGGGGGGGGGGGGCTTTGACGACCAATGTATAGTTTGTACAGGTGTGCTGAATATACTAGAACAGGGGTCCTCAAAAAATTTTCTTTGGGACCCGGTTAGACAATAAAAACTTCGGGACCCCAGCAAGTGAATGCAGAAGGTCATCAGACAGCACATAGCTGACAGCATTGTGGAGGCACAAAATGATCTGAGGAGTCTGAAGTAACAGACAATTCAACAGATCTTTCAGACTCTTTGAATCACTGACTGAGCTTAGAAAAGTCATCAGCCTGATGGTCAGCAACATGGAGTCGCGACCCCATGCTGAGAAGGTCCAGACCCACAGATTGAGAACCGCTGTACTAGAACCTGCAATTGTGTGCCACTTTACTTCTTTATCTCTCTCCACTTTAGCAGTCCTGAGCGTGTTGATACATAGGGAGCTATTCAGACCCGCTCGGTGTGGTCCGAATTCGCTACCCGCCCAATTGTTGGGGTTTGCACATGCGCAAATATGCGCATGTGCAAACCCCCGAAGTGAACAACTTTGCAAGTTTCACACTTGCCGGCGTGTTCACTCCAGGATGGGTGGACGCAGGGGACCACCCATCATTTCAGACGTGCCCACAAAAACAGTGGGCATAGAATGCGCTCGTATGCTAGTGAGGGGATTCAGGCAGCGTGTGTTCAGTGGGGTGGCGTTTACCGGCTGGCTAGGCAGTGAATATACGCGGCCTAGTGAGCAGGTCTGAATCAGGCCCATAGTATGCTGTGCACAGATCCAGTCATTGCCAATTGGTGGCCTTTATCACATCTGGTTATAATGCCAGTTTCCTGCACCCACAGTGAGCTATGCATTGCAAATAGGTCGACATGCATTGGATCGGCCACTGAAAGTCGATATGAAGGTTGACAAGGGGGTAAGGTCGACAGGTCATTAGGCTGACACATGCATTAGGTCGACATGAGCTAGGTTGACAGTCAAAAGGTCTTCCTGGGGTTTTTATCACGTTTCACGGTTTTTTATTCTGACAGTATTTCATGCCCTGCCATCCACTAGGGTGGGAGAATAAAATAGTGTAGTGAAGGGATGTGGTGACTTTTTTTAGTGTCCATGTCAACTGTGTCGACATTTTGGCATGTTGGCTGTCGACCTAGCCCATGTTGACCTAGTGACCTGTCGACCTAAGCCCATATCGACATTGATGCATGTAGACCTTAAGTGGTCCATCAAATGCATTTCGACCTTCAGTCTGTCCACCCTATAATCCACACTCTTGCAAACAGGAATATATTTGACAGTTGGCAGAAGTAGTAAAAAGTTTCGTCTGCACGTGTCCACTCCCACACACCAGCCACGCCCACACTCCCCGGTCCAAACACTACTATTCCGGCACTGGGCACGATGCCCATAAAGCAACATAATTGCCTCAAGTGACAGCCAGGGGATCGCTGCCGCGCTGTGAGTGACATTTGTTCCTTCCTGCCCGCGTACTAGGCTGCATCATGTGTTGCGATATAATCTGATCGGGGAGTGGGCATGTACCCTGGCAGCCTGCCCGTCTCTGCTGCTGCTAGAGCGGTGCCCTCGGATTCTGAAGTCTGAACTGAAGGGAATGATCTACAAATATAATATATTCCTGCCAGTGGGCGGCTGCTATCACGATATGGGCGTGGTGTGAAGCAAGTTCTCCGGGCCTCAGGTGGAACGGGTTCCACAGTGGTGATTTGCTGCTGCTGTGGGCGCTGGGCGCAGTGTGTTACTATGGCGCTATCAGCACTGACACGGGTCCTGAGTCGGAATGCTGGGAGAGCTGGTGCACAGAGGGTGAGGTGCCAGGGCATCCACCGAGGAAGGTAAGGGGACTTAGTGAAAGAGCCAGGAGTGTCATGACAACTGGCACCAAGGATACCATAATGCAGGCAATTGACAATATGGCAATGGGCCCCCAGATTCAGAGATGGTCATGATGCCGTGATGTGTAAATATGCTAATGTCATACTTTCCAACATGACCCTCTCCAGGAGGGACACAATGCTCTGTTTCTGGACTTCCCTGGTAATGTGTGATTGCCATCACCTGTTTTAAACAGGTTAATGGGTAAGAAAGATGTTTCCACACAGGTCATAGCAATAAAAAATGAAGAGGGAAGTCCAGAAACAGAGCATTGTGTCCCTCCTGGAGAGGGTCATGTTGGGAGGTATGAGTGTGTGCCATATGTAGTCCATGCTTTATTACTTATACTTATTACTACTAGTGTATGTTGTGTAAAGTCACTGTAATGACAGTGCTGCATAACACTAAAGGAATAACACAAAGCCATAGCACTGTAGGACAATAAGATGTGTAACCATTAGCGTCGACAGAACTTAGGTCGCCAGTCATTAGGTATACCACTATAGGTTGCCAGTCATTAGGTATACCACTATAGGTCGCCAGTCATTAGGTATACCACTATAGGTCACCAGTCATTAGGTATACCACTATAGGTCACCAGTCATTAGGTATACCACTATAGGTCACCAGTCATTAGGTATACCACTATAGGTCGCCAGTCATTAGGTATACCACTATAGGTCACACAGTCATTAGGTATACCACTATAGGTCACACAGTCATTAGGTATACCACTATAGGTCGCCAGTCATTAGGTATACCACTATAGGTCACCAGTCATTAGGTATACCACTATAGGTCACCAGTCATTAGGTATACCACTATAGGTCACCAGTCATTAGGTATACCACTATAGGTCACCAGTCATTAGGTATACCACTATAGGTCCTCAGTCATTAGGTATACCACTATAGGTCCCCAGTCATTAGGTATACCACTATAGGTCCCCAGTCATTAGGTATACCACTATAGGTCACCAGTCATTAGGTATACCACTATAGGTCACCAGTCATTAGGTATACCACTATAGGTCACCAGTCATTAGGTATACCACTATAGGTCACACAGTCATTAGGTATACCACTATAGGTCACACAGTCATTAGGTATACCACTATAGGTCACCAGTCATTAGGTATACCACTATAGGTCACCAGTCATTAGGTATACCACTATAGGTCACCAGTCATTAGGTATACCACTATAGGTCACCAGTCATTAGGTATACCACTATAGGTCACACAGTCATTAGGTATACCACTATAGGTCACACAGTCATTAGGTATACCACTATAGGTCCTCAGTCATTAGGTATACCACTATAGGTCCTCAGTCATTAGGTATACCACTATAGGTCACACAGTCATTAGGTATACCACTATAGGTCGACAGTCATTAGGTATACCACTATAGGTCACACAGTCATTAGGTATACCACTATAGGTCACACAGTCATTAGGTATACCACTATAGGTCCTCAGTCATTAGGTATACCACTATAGGTCACACAGTCATTAGGTATACCACTATAGGTCACACAGTCATTAGGTATACCACTATAGGTCACCAGTCATTAGGTATACCACTATAGGTCACCAGTCATTAGGTATACCACTATAGGTCGACAGTCATTAGGTATACCACTATAGGTCACCAGTCATTAGGTATACCACTATAGGTCACACAGTCATTAGGTATACCACTATAGGTCCTCAGTCATTAGGTATACCACTATAGGTCCTCAGTCATTAGGTATACCACTATAGGTCACACAGTCATTAGGTATACCACTATAGGTCACACAGTCATTAGGTATACCACTATAGGTCACCAGTCATTAGGTATACCACTATAGGTCGACAGTCATTAGGTATACCACTATAGGTCACACAGTCATTAGGTATACCACTATAGGTCACCAGTCATTAGGTATACCACTATAGGTCACCAGTCATTAGGTATACCACTATAGGTCACACAGTCATTAGGTATACCACTATAGGTCACCAGTCATTAGGTATACCACTATAGGTCACACAGTCATTAGGTATACCACTATAGGTCACACAGTCATTAGGTATACCACTATAGGTCACCAGTCATTAGGTATACCACTATAGGTCGACAGTCATTAGGTATACCACTATAGGTCACCAGTCATTAGGTATACCACTATAGGTCACCAGTCATTAGGTATACCACTATAGGTCCTCAGTCATTAGGTATACCACTATAGGTCACACAGTCATTAGGTATACCACTATAGGTCACCAGTCATTAGGTATACCACTATAGGTCGACAGTCATTAGGTATACCACTATAGGTCGACAGTCAACTAAGTCGATGCATGAAATTGGTTGGCATGCATTAGGTGGACACAAGCATTAGGTCATGAAAAAGGTCATGAGTTTTTCATGTTTTTTGGTGCCCCTGTCAAGTTGACATGGACACTGTATAAGTGTACCTCTGCACTCGCCATGCTATTATATTCATACTCTATGCCCACTCAGATAGTAACATATGATAAATCACCTTTAAAAATAAAATAAAAAACATGAAAAACTCATGTTAACCTTTTTCATGTCGACCTTTCCCATGTCTACCTATTGTTTGTGTCAACCTAATGACCATGACGACCTGATGCATGCCAACCTATTTCATGTGTCGACCTATAGTGGGTCGACCTAATGACTGTCAACCAAATGCTTGTAGACCTAGTGACCGCATGCCTCACTAGGGCAGTGGTTCCCAAACTGTGTGCCTTGACGCTCTGGGGTGCTTTGGGACACTTGCAGGGGTGCCAAGGGTTGGTGGTCCAGGACCAATTACATTTTTTATGGTCAATGTAATAGACAAATCCAGAGCTGGTGGCTGCCAATCATAAATCCTGTCCCTCACCCCATAACTGACCCTATAGGCTGGTTTCACACACTCCGGTTTTGTCCGGAAGGCAAAAAGCCGGACACATTTTGTCCGGCTTTTTGCCTGACAGTTGTCTCTTTCACATGCACCGGCTCTGTGAGCCGGTGCTGTGTAAATTTGAGGGTAGAAACTGAAGTGACGTCAGTTTGGGGGCGGTGGAGATCTAAAACCGGACACCAAATGACCGGTGTGTGTGAAAGGCCTCCATCGCTCTCAGCACACACTGACCTGTGAGGACGGGACGGGACTGACCTGTGCTACCCGGCAGCCGTGCCCTGACCGTCCTGTGTGAATGGACACATAGCTGTCCATTACACACTGCAGGGACGGCACGGCTTTTAAGCCGTGCGGGATTTCACCGTCCGGCAGGAGCCGGAGTGTGTGAAACCAGCCATAGGGTGGCCATACACATGTCCGACTTGTCTGATGCACAAGTTGGACCTGATTTACCTTGAGCCCCCCAGCAGCTCCACGGGAGCGCTCACATCGGATGTCATGGGCCATTTTTTAAAAATGTGAAAAATCGCATGTAAAAGAACTGGGGAGCTGGCAGGGGAAACCGGATGTGACACATCGCGGGTGCTAAAAAGAACCCGCGATGTGCCACTGGTGGTCCAATTCTTATCTCTAGGATCTGATCCAATGTGCACGGGGCTGCGCATTGGGTCCGATCTAATTAGATAATGAGAATAGAGCGCTGGGGTGAGGGAGGGAATATAAACGAGTGACACCTGTAAAAATAAATTGGTTATTTATAAAATGTTTACACTCCTTTTGGAGTATGTTTTTGGTGTGTGGAGAGGTGGCCGTGCTGTCCCTACTAACCCTAACCTTTGGAGGCGGTATTCCTCAGCTGGATGCTGTCTGCTTTAGGTCCGATCTAATGTCAAACACTTCTGATTTGGGCAGATTTTACCCGATATATTAACCCTATCCGTCGGAATCTGGTGAAATCGGCCCAAATCGGACCTGTGTCTGGGCACCTTAAAGATGACATATAAACACAATCTACTTCATTTTGTAATGGTTATCATTACTGTCTCACAGCGCTGAGGTCATGGGTTCAATACCCACCATGACTCTAACTGTGCGGAGTTTGTGCTTGCGTGGGTTTACTCCGGGTACTCCGGTTTCCTCCCACAAACCAAAATTATACTGGTAAGCTAATTGGCTCCCAACAAATTAACCAGATAATACAATACAGATTGTAAGCTCCACTGGGGGCAGGGACTGATGTGAATGTTCAACTATACTCTGTAAAGCGCTGCGGAATATGTATAAACTGTTAATAAATAAAATAATAAATACATTTTCTTTTGACCTAGGGGTGTTTTGATAAAATTCTGATACTCTAGGGTGCCGTGATTCAAAATAGTTTGGGAAGCGCTTCACTAGGGGTATTTCCAGGGTGCCGGATACACAGCTCTGCTAGGAACCTTGTGCATTAGTCTATTGTTCAGCAGCTGCTTTTTATATACATTGTAGACAACATATGTATCAGTCTAGGTGGCAATAAACTGTAATAATATTATGCTGATTGAATTCCCCACAATGAGTTGAAATATTTAAAAACATTTATTCTTTGAAATCTCCATTCCTAGGCATAATTTAGGGGGATATTCAGCTGGGCCATTCTGTGACACTAAAACAATCTGTAGCGGTAGCTGTGTATCATGTGAGGTTTCAATATAGATGGCGAGTTTATAGCTCTTTCTAAGGTTTTCATATAACAATTACAGGCAGAGGGGGTTATGCAATTGTTCCTGATACATCTTTCACCCGAAAACAAAAATGGGCAAAAATATAATAAAATCCAGATTTAGGGCCTAATGCTCGCTAAGGAGCAGTGACGTGCGGTGAGGTCAGTCACTGGTGAGGCTCTGATTGATACCCTGATATTATCTAGACTTCATATGAGGAGACATTGTCTCAGTCTTTGAAGGAATAATGATGGATATATATATATATATATTTATGTATGTATCTAGCGCTGTGTGGCGTATTGGGGTTATATGTATGAGGATACATTACAAGTTATATATATATATATATATATATATATATATATATATATATATATATATATATATATATATATATATATATATATATATATATATATATATATACACACACACACACACATCAGGTCCGGCACTACAAATAACTTATATATGTGGGCCAATGCTGTCACAAAACTTGCAAACAGGGACCAGATGGTGCAGCACTCATAGCCCAAACAGTCAATGCCAGCAGGTTACAACATTTTAATTTAAAGATAAATTGGTAACCTGATGAGGCAACACTAAAATGGTTTGGCTCCTGTATACTCGTGTACAGCAGCTGAATTTGTGTTGAAGGGGGTGGTGCAGGCTAAATTTTTATGTTTTTTTTTTAACTTAACACAAATGAAAAAAAAAAGGTACTTGTTTCCTAGCACGGCCACAAATCTTGGCCATCGGGGGTAATTTTAGTGGCCTGCGACGCGACCGACGCGATGCCCCTGATTTTTCCATTGAACTGCATTGAAAACAGTGAAAAATCAGGTCGGTCTCGTCGTGTGCACCTAAAAATGCTTAAATGGTCCACCCGCGATGGCTGCGATTTCCCCATAGGGAACAATGTTAAATTCCTCAATTTACCCGCGATGACCCCGATTTCCCATAGGAAACAATGTTAAATGGGTCAATTTACCCAAATCATCATAGGGAAGAATGGTAAATGGGCCAGAAAGCCCAAAAAACCCCCCTGACCAGTGAAATGTCCCCCCAAAAGTAGTTCACGCCACCCCGCGATGGACGTGAACCTGAAGCGTGGCGAGCGCAGCGAGTCCGCGAGGGGCGGCGGTACGCGTCCTCCGACCTTTTCATACCCCCACTATCCACTAGGGCGTGGAGTGAGAATAGAATAGTGTGGCGAGCGCAGCGAGCCACCGAGCCCGAAGCGTGGCGAGCGGACGCGGATACCTTCACAGGTAAACGCGTCCCTTCGCAGGCTTCACAGGTATCCGCGTCCCCTCGCTGCGCTCGCCACGCTTCGGGCTCGGTGGCTCGCTGCGCTCGCCACACTATTCTATTCTCACTCCACGCCCTAGTGGATAGTAGGGGTATGAAAAGGTCGGAGGACGCGTACCGCCGCCCCTCGCGGGCTCGCTACGCTCGCCACGCTTCGGGTTCACGTTGATCACGTGGTGGCGTAAACTACTTTTGGGGGGACATTTCAATGTTCAGGGGTGTTTTTGGCCCATTTACCATTGTTCCTATGATAATTTGGGTAAATTGAGCCATTTCACATTGTTTCCTATGGGAAATCGTGGTCATCGCGGGTAAATTGAGGCATTTAACATTGTTCTCTATGGGGAAATCGTGGGCATCGCGTCTGGCCCATCGCACCCGATTTTTTTTTTGCGCATGCGATGGCCCCGATTTTACCCCCGATGACCGCGATTATGATCGTTGTGGCCGTGCTAGGAAACAAGTACCAAAAAAAAAACAACATGCTGCATATAAAAGGTTGATGAGACAGGGATCAGAGGTCAGGAGAAGTTCCCAATCTGTGATTTTATATTATACAATATTATACACACACATACACTTAAGGCCACATGGGGAGAGATGGAGATATGAAGAGAGAGAGGGGGGGGGGGGGGGTGGAGAAACATGGGGGGGGGGTGTGGCACGAAGAGAAAGATGGGGTAGAGATGGAGAGAGAGTGCTACTGAAATAGGAAAGACGTGGAGACAGTATACCATTAGAATCTGAATGTGAGGTGCCCAGGAGAGCAGTTACCTGGAAGTATCCAGGAGGGGAAGCGGGTAATCTCTCCAGCCAGACAGCGGCTCTGCAGGGGCTCTTACATCATATAGCCCGAGAGTGGCGGTGGGGTAGTAGCCAGGAGGATAGATTATGAGAAGGGGGCGGATGCAGTATGGTATGTGGAGGAGAGGAGCCCACTTGCCAGGCAGCAATTCAAGTTTCTCAGGAGGAGAGGAGCTGCGCGCTACACCTCCCCCTACAGTGAGTCAGCCCAGGCTCCCGGAGACTACAGCTGCCGTGACATATACAGCCTGATGGATTGACCAGCAGGAATGGATTTCAGGTATGGTGGCAGCTCCTGTGCTACTGCTGCCGCCTCCTTAATGCACCTCTGCACAGGGGATGGTCCCGGACCATGAGCTCAGTCTGCCTCTGTCCCCTTGTGCTTTTCCCTGCTCCCGGCTGCTCAGTGCTTATTGAGCTGCCCGATCGCGGTAGCCACAAGTGCCCCAAACCTCCTCCAGCAGTCTAGCAGAGCCTAGGGCCAGCTCTGCCGCTGCCCGCTATTATCACTGCTGCGGATTCCTGACATAGTAGATGCCGCTACCACCTCCTTCGGTGCCCGACAATACAGGTCATACCTTCTGGGGAGGGGGTGTCTGGTCACTGGTGCCCCGGCTGGTCCCGCTGCTGCAGGCTCTAATCGCGGCAGATCGGGCTGGCTCTGAGAGCGGATACAGGCTGTCAGTGTATGACAGCCTGTATCTGCTGTCCTATCACATCTGCCTCATTGACAGCCCTGTCACTGAGGCAGATGTGTAGGTGCCGCTTCCCCGTTGTTTTTTAATGGGCTTTTCAGCCTCTTTTTGTGCACGTCCTAAGCTCTGCCCCCCGCTGCTGACAATTTTCAATTGTCAGCAGGAGGCACAGGTCCCGATGCCTCCCAGCCTCCCCACAGTGTCCCACCACATGAATTATTAAAAAAAAAATACAAATAAGATACTTATTGCAGAGTATATGTGTTTAAAATATATTTGTATTTTTTTTAAATAATTTATGACAGGTGAGGCACTGCCTCCCCTGCCTCCCCTGACTGCACGTCCCTGCTAAGGAGTGTATATTTGCTGCCTAGCGATAAGGTAAACACCTCCCCGCTGTATGCACATCCCCCCGAATCCCTGCACTAGCATGCGAGTACGCTTACACATCCGCTCGCATGTGGATGCACGGAGGAGACATCATTCGATGGTCGCTCACCATCGATTGATTTTTCCACCCTTCACTCTGAAAAGTAAATCCATTCTTACTGTTCAGATGCCCGCTATCTGCCTAATTGGGGTGGGCACATTGGCCCGCCTGCTTTCTCAGGGGTACGCCCAGCATTTCCATGGGCGCACCCACCATTTTTGTGGCCATAAAATGCTGGATGGTCCACTGCATCCACCTTATGCCCGCCCAGCATTGAGCGAACACCCTGGCGAGTGTAATACTCGCTGTAGGTGTTTGCTCCCGGGGCTTACACATGCGCACCATTGGGATAGGGGCCAAATTCTGTCCTGAGCTATCATGTTCGAATCGCCTCCTTAGTGTGAAAATACATAGGTCCTGGACCTATAGGTTTTTGTGAAAAAAAAAAAATCATGGCTTGTTATCCTGGTTTTTGCCTCACCTGCCTCAGTTAAGCCACAATTGCAGATAACTGATGGAATTTCACAGGTAAGTTTCATGAATCGGGCAATTTATTTAGAAGCTGAAAATTACACTTGAATTATGCATTGTGCAGACTAAGGGTGATATTCAATGCTGATGGCGAGTAAGTGCCGATAACTCACCGTCATTGTATTCAACTCACTCCCTTTCCACTGTTTCCACCTAGCCTGTTCCCCGAGGCGAGGTTGAAAACGGCTAGTGTGGCCATTAAACGGCAGGACTCGCCACAAATTGCGGCGGACCTAGGGGATACCCACCGTCCTCTCACAGCGAGGATTTGGGCCTTACATTGAACACAGCAAGGGAACGGTGAGTGGGTACAAACCCATTGAATACCCCGCAAAGTGAAGTACATGAAAAGAGTGGGGAAATTACCCTGTCCCCAGAAATGGGGTACGGCATACAATATAAAGATAGCAGGACAGTGTAGAAGGCAGTTAGTGGACATATGCAAAATATAATGTAAGAGACAGTTACATAGTGTCAATTGGTTGTTTCTTAAAAATGGTGGAAAAACAATGTTGAGCAAGTGTATTTTTTAGCAAATAAAAGTGTTTAGACTATTTTTGGATACAGTAAAATGTCTAAAAGTTGGCAAAAAGTTTCCCATCGATATTATTAGATTTAGACATGTTTAAATAAATAATTATTCATTTGTACGTGTGTTTGAGGTATAATACACGTTGTCCTGTTTTTTTGACCACTTCAGTGGTATACCCGGAATTTTCCAGGCTCAGCTGCGCTGCCCCAGCGGGCTGTCCTGGAGGATTACCGGGCATACTGCCAATATGAAGGTGTGTGGTGGGTTTTGCTGGGGCAGGACAAACCTGCCTTGGTATTTTTCCGGCGGAACGATCAGGAACGGTGTTCCGGAAGTTGTAATCAGTGGTGTTATAACTCCTCCCTTCCGCATACTCCGCGGCGGCTCGATGAAGGGAGTTGCAGCTACTTGCCTGGGTATGCCCCGCCCCTTCGCCTCCTACACCATCAGATCGCTGTGCAGTGCGCACGATGCATCCATAATGAATCCCTGCCCGCAGCCCCTTTGAGATGCGCACTCTCCTGCCCGCTTGCCTGCCTGAACTGCAAGAATAATTACGCTGGACTGATCTCCGCACTCAACAGGCACATTAGTGCTGTTAGTGGAAGTTGAAAGTCTGGAGACCTTCATAAGCCGTGGCTGAGCTGGAGAAGAGGTGCTGTTGGAAGTTCCTCAGAGGTACTGGCACTGCTGATAATCCTGCACACTTCCCATTTTATTTTTGCAATCTAAAATCACAGTGTGTGGCATATGAATAATGGGCATCTCTGTGTGTGGCATATGAATAATGGGCATCTCTGTGTGTTGCATATGAATAATGGGCATCATGTTGTGTGGCATATGTATAATGGGCATTACAGTGTGTGGCATATGTATAATGGACATCAAGGGCATCATACTGTATGTATAATGAGCATATAACAGTGTGTGGCATATAATGGGCATCACGGACTGCACTATGGGGGTCATATGTGTATCACGCCCACATTATTATTGGCCAAGTCCCATGTGGCATGTGGCCACACCCACTTTTTGGCGTGCACACACAGTACCTCTAGGTATTTTTTTAGATTCGCACCACTGGCTGGGGGGCATTGTTTATCTGCCATTATTGGAGGCATTGTATAACTGGCACTGCTGGTGGCATGTGTATATATGGCATTACTGGTGGCATTATGTGTATATATGGCACTGCTGGGGGTATTGTGTATGTGTATATGTAGCACTGCTGAGGGCATTATGTGTTAAAGAAAAAGTTTATAAACGAATTGATACCCCACCCCTTTGGTAGCTCCACCCACATCACTGCCCACTTCTGCCCCGCCCACAGTTCCTGAACCTGTTTTCCTACAAAATAAGCACTGTCTATAGCTATAATCAGTGCCGAATTTCCCATTAGGCACATTAGGCACGTGCCTAGGAGCGGCACATGTTTGGGGGCGGCACTTGGATGCATGTGATAGTACTATCAGCCTGAAATGTATGAGTAACTGCAAAATGTTTCCATTGTACTGTACCATATTCCATCTTTATTAGAGTGTAATTGAATAGGACATGCATATACTGCCCCTGTAAGTTGTCCTACTTAGAAAATATGTATACATAATAAACAAATGTTAGTTGTTGGCTTTTTTATTATATATTAAATTGGCAATCATCAAATGAGGGCTCATAGCTAATTAATAAAAATAATACAATTAGGTAGGGGGCGGCCATTATTGTTGTGCCTACGGGCGCCCTTACCCCTAAATCCGCCACTGGCTATAATATATATGTCTAGTGTGACTCTGAAACACTGCCATCTGTTGGCAGCAAGTGAAACTATATCTACTAGATTTGGAAGCATTTGCTTCAAGCGAGCTTACACTGCCATCTGTTGGCTGCAAGTAAAACTACATCTACTAGCTTTCGAAGCATTAGTTACAAGTGGGCTTACTAATATATATATATATATATATATATATATATATATATATATATATATATATATATATATATACAGTTAAAGTATCTTGCATTTATGCTGTATAAACACATCAAACACATAGGCCGATATGTAATAGGGTGCGATTTTTGGACTAGTCCAAAAATCGCACAAAATCGCACCTTTCCAAATCGCATTTTTTGCAGCAAATTCGCATATGTAATGAGATGCGAATTCACGGTAAAAAAGTGCGATGTGGTGCGATTTCGGGCGAGTTTTAGTAATGAAAATGTGCGCATTTTCAGTCATGAAAATGTGCGCATTTTCAAATGTGTGATTGAAAAAAAAAAAAAACGGCGTGCGGACCCCCTCCCGATCATAACCAGCCCCGGGCTCAAAAAGCCGGTGCTGGTATCATAAAATCAGAATGAAACCAGCACCAGGCTCAAGGTCCGGCGCTGGTTCCCAAAATACGGGGGACAAAATGACTAGGGGTCCCCCGTATTTAAAGAACCAGCACCGGACCCAAACAGCCAGCAGGGTAATGCCACAGCCGGGGGGAGACTTTTTATACAAGTCCCCCCGGCCAAAGCATTCAGCCCTGTGGCTGGTCAGCATGGGCAGGGGTCCTGGGGAAGTGGGGACCCCCCCAAAGAAGGGGTCCCCCCCCTCCAGAACTTTACTGCCCATGCTGAAGCCCGGGGCTGTCCTCCATGCCCCTGGGCTGTGGGCATGGAGCTGATTTTGTGTAAAATCAAGTTAAATCTATTGTTTTTAACAGTGGTACTACAAGTGCCAGCAAGCCTCCCCTGCAAGCTGGGACTTGGAGAACCACAAGTCCCAGCCTGCAGGGCATTAAAGGGCCCGCTGTAACTTGTAGTTCTACTGTTAAAAAAATAGTACACAAAACACACACTGACACACATTTTAAATAAAAGTTTAATACACACATCACACACACACTCATACTTACCTATCTTTATCCCGTCGGTAGGTCGCTGGCTCTGGTGTCGGCGGCTCCGTGTCGGCGGCTCCGGGCTCGGCGTCCTGTCCGACGATAATCCATGTTGGACCTGTGGAAGTAAATCCTACTCACCAGGTCCACCATGGATGGTCTTCTGTCTTCTCTTCTCTCTTCTCTCTTCTTCTTTATCTTCAAGCTCTTGCCGCTCCGGCAGCTCCATTCGGCAATATGATTAAAGGCGCTGGAGATGTTTGATCTTCAGCGCCTAACATCAGAATGATTCTATTGGCTGCTCAGCAGCCAATGAGAAGCGCCGCTGGGAGCAGCCAATAGAATCATTCTAAGCACCGGCGTTGAAGAGGCAACATCTCTGCGGAGACATGTTGCCTCTTCAACGCCGGTACTTAGAATGATTCTATTGGCTGCTCCCAGCGGCGCTTCTCATTGGCTGCTGAGCAGCCAATAGAATCATTCTGATGTTAGGCGCTGAAGATCAAACATCTCCAGCGCCTTTAATCATATTGCCGAATGGAGCTGCCGGAGCCGCAAGAGCTTGAAGAGAAGACAGAAGACCATCCATGGTGGACCTGGTGAGTAGGATTTACTTCCACAGGTTAAACATGGATTATCGTCGGACAGGACGCCGAGCCCGAAACCGCCGAGCCCGGAGCCGCCGACACGGAGCCGCCGACACCAGAGCCAGCGACCTACCGACGGGATAAAGATAGGTAAGTATGAGTGTGTGTGTGATGTGTATATTAAACTTTTATTTAAAATGTGTGTCAGTGTGTGTTTTGTGTACTATTTTTTTAACAGTAGAACTACAAGTTACAGCGGGCCCTTTAATGCCCTGCAGGCTGGGACTTGTGGTTCTCCCAAGTCCCAGCTTGCAGGGGAGGCTTGCTGGCACTTGTAGTACCACTGTTAAAAACAATAGATTTAACTTGATTTTACACAAAATCAGCTCCATGCCCACAGCCCAGGGGCATGGAGGACAGCCCCGGGCTTCAGCATGGGCAGGAAAGTTCTGGAGGGGGGGGACCCCTTCTTTGGGGGGGTCCCCACTTCCCCAGGACCCCTGCCCATGCTGACCAGCCACAGGGCTGAATGCTTTGGCCGGGGGGACTTGTATAAAAAGTCTCCCCCCGACTGTGGCATTACCCTGCTGGCTGTTTGGGTCCGGTGCTGGTTCTTTAAATACGGGGGACCCCTAGTCATTTTGTCCCCCGTATTTTAGGAACCAGCGCCGGACCTTGAGCCTGGTGCTGGTTTCATTAAATCAAGGGGACCCCTATTTGTTTGTCCCTCTGATTTTATGATACCAGCACCGGCTTTTTGAGCCCGGGGCTGGTAATGCTTAGGAGGGGGACCGCACGCCAGTTTTTTATTTAAATTTCTTTTTTAACTATTTTTTTACAGCAGAAGCATGCACAGATCTCAATGATCTGTGCATGTTTCTGCCTAAATCGCCAGTCAGAAGCTGGTCTATTTTTTTTGCGATTTTTTTTTTTTTGAAGCTCCCATATGCGACTTTAGAACTCGCATCCTATTACATATGCGAGTTCTATAGTTTACAATGGGAAAACATCTGGATGCGATTTTCAGCGTGCCTGAAAATCGCATCTTTAAAATGTGCGATTTCGCGGTAAAAAATGCGATTTTTACCGCGACTCGCATCCTATTACATGTGCGATTTTTAGAAAAAATGCGATTTTGGTCAATTTTGACCAAAAATCGCAAAAGTCTAAAAATCACACCCTATTACATATCGGCCATAATATATACAAATATATTTGATTTGTATACAAAACAAGGTTTCAAAACATGAAACAAAATTAGCGTACTATCTCATGCACTGCATTTGATCTTTTCTTGCACATATTTAGTGCCAGTTACATATCATGTCCCCTGTAGTGCTGTTACAAATGTCCCCAGTAAGTGTATGTGTGTATATATATATATATATAGCACAATAGCTCAGGATACAGCACAATAGGACAAACTTGTAGGCTCGAAACAATTGTTGGATTGTTCATGCTTTGCTGAATAAAGAATCACTTCTGCAAGTCTCCGAGTGACGCCCCTGCTTTGGTGAGCTATTGTGCTGTATATTTGGGGTATCCCCCCTGGGAAGGCACCGGAGCAAGTCCTGGTCTACAGTAGGAGTGCCGGATCTCTTTTGGAGATATATATATTCTCCATGAATTTTTAAAAGATTGTTTTAGAATACCGCGCTTCTTGGTATGTTAAATTTTCATTTTTTATATACATTTATACATGTCTATGGCTTTTATATTGTATTCTTATGGCATTCTGTACCACCCACAGTATACCCCTGAGGAAGTCTCTTCGGAGACGAAACGCGTTGGGTTCTGTTCTTGCGGTGATTCATCAAATTACATTGGAATCAAACAGATGTCTTCTGATTTTTAATAAATGTTATTTATACATCCATTGTATTATTGTTCACCTTTATTGTATTTCTGAAGGTGGTGGTACTTCCAACAGCTCCCTCTACGCTTCTACTGCTTGTTTCTGTCTCATCTCCCACTAACAGGGGAGATTCTGTAGAGGTCGAAGCTCCCAACTATTGGAAGCGCGATCAAGGTCAACCCCTCTTTTTGCATATATATATATATATATAGCACAATAGCTCAGGATACAGCACAATAGGACAAACTTGTAGGCTCGAAACAATTGTTGGATTGTTCATGCTTTGCTGAATAAAGAATCACTTCTGCTAGTCTCCGAGTGACGCCCCTGCTTTGGTGAGCTATTGTGCTGTATATTTGGGGTATCCCCCCTGGGAAGGCACCGGAGCAAGTCCTGGTCTACAGTAGGAGTGCCGGATCTCTTTTGGAGATATATATATTCTCCATGAATTTTTAAAAGATTGTTTTAGAATACCGCGCTTCTTGGTATGTTAAATTTTCATTTTTTATATACATTTATACATGTCTATGGCTTTTATATTGTATTCTTATGGCATTCTGTACCACCCACAGTATACCCCTGAGGAAGTCTCTTCGGAGACGAAACGCGTTGGGTTCTGTTCTTGCGGTGATTCATCAAATTACATTGGAATCAAACAGATGTCTTCTGATTTTTAATAAATGTTATTTATACATCCATTGTATTATTGTTCACCTTTATTGTATTTCTGAAGGTGGTGGTACTTCCAACAGCTCCCTCTACGCTTCTACTGCTTGTTTCTGTCTCATCTCCCACTAACAGGGGAGATTCTGTAGAGGTCGAAGCTCCCAACTATTGGAAGCGCGATCAAGGTCAACCCCTCTTTTTGCATATATATATATATATATATATAGCACAATAGCTCAGGATACAGCACAATAGGACAAACTTGTAGGCTCGAAACAATTGTTGGATTGTTCATGCTTTGCTGAATAAAGAATCACTTCTGCTAGTCTCCGAGTGACGCCCCTGCTTTGGTGAGCTATTGTGCTGTATATTTGGGGTATCCCCCCTGGGAAGGCACCGGAGCAAGTCCTGGTCTACAGTAGGAGTGCCGGATCTCTTTTGGAGATATATATATATATGAGATGTTCTGGATTTACGAACTCAACACCCTGTCACCCCATGGTTTGAATGAAAGCTACGAAATAGCCCCTTTCCTCTGAAGAAACAACACCACAGAGGTCATGGCCTGCATGAAAGTGACCCCAATACAAGGAAATGCGACCATCCCACTCTGCACAAACCCGATTCCATCCGAACTCGGAAGTTAAAAAGCAGTGGGCCCAACAAGTACCTGGGAGGGAGACCACCAGGGAAAATTGGGTATCGCATGTAAAATTGTACAGGGAAGGACACCAACAGGTCCAAAGAACCTCTGATGGTAGTTGTAAATGAAGGGCCTTCAGAAGGTACAAGGGACATCATGTCCGAAGACACTAGCCCGAATGTTTGAAAATTCCATCTTCACACGAACTTTATAAAAACCTGAAACATAAACCATAAATACCTGGTATCGTAACCATTCCTCTACTAACTGAAGAAGTGACTAACCATAAATTCTAAATACTTCAGCAAGTTTTAACAGAAAGGAATGAAAGAAAATGAAACAATCACTATTGTAAATACAGCTAATGGACTCAGAGCATGACCGAAAATGGACTATACCTTTATAGAACATATAAGTTCACTACACCTATATGGTGATATAGATTTTAGGATTCCTCACTATATATATATATGTCTCACTCAGAATGAAAATTCTGTCACCTGTAAATAATATCACCACACATTCAAATTCACTTCAAGTGAACACTGTCACAAATACTGTTGTAATTGTATAGTAATATCACAGTTGAATATAAGTATATACAGGACTCTCTTGTTTGTCACCTTACAATGAAAATAAGCAAAACACATGGGATCACCATTGTTTGCACGCTAGCACAAAAATGTCACTCATATGACAATGAAGAATGAAAAATGCAGGCATGCGGCAAACAAATTTCTAATAAGTGTTTTTTTTATTAACGTTTATACTCTATTTTGTTCCTTAGTACGTTTATCACAAAGAGCTAATTATGCCTTCAATAGAGGATTACCATGACAACGTCTGTGTCCCACAATGGAAAACTCCGCCCCCACAAGTATGACGATTGAGATCCGACAGGAGACTACATTCCAATAGAAGGCTTGCGCTCCAATACAGTAAACATCCGCGTTCCACGGACATCCAGCAAGGAGACGCACTTCCGGCTTATCGTCAGCTCAATACAACATCTGCGTTCCAAAGTCAGCGCTACGTGCGCTCCAGCGGGGAGACGCACTTCCGGTCCAACGTCTACTCGGCACAGGCTTCAACTACCGCGCTCCAGCGTCAGCGCTGTGTGCGCTCCAACTACATCCACTTCCGCGTTCCACGGACGGACAGTGCGGTGACGCACTTCCGGTCCAACGGAAAACAGTGTTACCGATCACAGCAGTATTCACTGCAGATCTAAAACAACTACAACAACTAGACAAAATCAACAGAGACTAATTCTCAGAATCTACCGATACCAGCTATAAATGTTTGCTTAGTACTGTACTTTCACTATAAATACGAAAAATCGGACACTTCCGCTTCCGGTTCCTAACCCCACCCCCATGTAATCACAGACAGTATAAATACTCTCACTGATCACACCCCAATATTCTGCTCCCCTTGAAGAAGTCCTCAAGTGGACGAAACGCGTCGGGACTACCCTCCAATCCTTTCTGCCACTGAGCCAAGAGTCTGCAGCACTACCTCCAGGTCTCCAACTACGAAAAAGACTTCGAACTTTTTTTCACTTACCCCATACCCAGCTAAGTACTAACCATACTTCCTAAACAAAGGGGATAGACCTATTGTTCTTATATGTTCATTTTGTTTTAAATACCATTTTTTATTTACCTCCCACTCTTGTGTCATTTCCATTTTACCCTTCCCATCCCCATTGCCCATCCCAACCCAGTGTACAAGTGTTATATGTATTGTTTCTATGCATTGTATGAATTAAGTGTATACAAAAAATACCTTGTTTTATATCCATATTCTTTTATTTTGCCTAAATAAACACATTTTTTTATAGTATATCTTTGCATATACGTCTATATTTACTGTTGAGAAATATTAGTCTACTATAAGGCGCCTTGATTCTCCCCATACTCTCTATATATATATATATATATATATATATATATATATATATATATATATATATATATATATATATATATATATATATATATATATATATAATCAATCAAGTAGTGGCGAGCCGGCACTCCTTTTAAGGTCCTGGTGCCCGTTAGTAGAGGTGTAGATACTTGAAATAAGACAACAGCACTCGTAGGACTTTCAAAACACAACAGGTGTATTCACAAGATGATGACCAACGTTTCGGGGTGCTTTCACCCCTTTGTCAAGGTACAAACTGGTGAGAAAACAGTGCATAATAGATGTCTTACCTTAAATAAGGTGGACAGTGGGACGCCCCTTCCCCCGTTCCCCCGCGCTCGGTCCGGTTCCAGGAGCCGCCCTGTGGTGACGCAGGTTGGCTTAACCGGATGTCCTGCAGTTTCCTGTAATGTTGGCCTGCAGCGTGACACGCACGCTGCGTGGTAGTCATGGATACCGTCACTGTGTAGGCGGTGGTTCCTGAGCCGGGCCGGGCGCCTGCAAACAAGAAGGGATGTGATCACAAAAATTGCTTGAAGATTTGTGCAAATACAATGGCATACAATATGAACATCTGAATAATATAAATATTAGAGGAGGACACATAGCGTTTCAAGCCATGCGATCGTGCCGTACTTCAGTGTGGTCAACATTGCGTGTGTCGACACAGGTGCCATAAGTGAAAATAAGAGACAAAAAATACATGAACAATACAGTGCACTTTAAAAGCAGGTTAGGCAGCAGTGTTCCCTGGGTATCAAATAAGTCCATGCACTATAAAGGTAATTGAGCTCCTGGGACTGTACTGAAACTATATTGAAAGTTTAGCTATTTGGGGCTGTGGTGCTGGCCAGCCGTGCATAACCAGTCAGTTCGGATGCAGTTCTGGCAACCCTAAGTAAGTTTGCAGCTCTTTACAAAAAGACACTGAGTGGTAGCCTGTCATTGAGGCCATTGGGTTTGGTGGACCCCAGACTGTGGATCCATCTGGCCTCCAGTTTTAGCAGTTGCTGGTCTCTGTCTCCTCTTCTTAATGATGGAGAAATATGGTCTATGGCCATATGTTTGAGGTCAGACAGTTTATGCTTCATCTCAAGGAAGTGTTTGGCTACCGGCTGTTCTTGGCCTTTCTTCTTGTTGTTTAAGGCTTGGTTGATGGTCGAACGGTGAAGAGCCATTCTCTCCCTCATTGGTCTGATGGTTTTTCCAACATATAGCATGTTGCAGGGGCACTTGATGACGTATATAATGTAAGCTGACATACAGTTCAGAACATGTTTAATTTGGAAAGTTTTGCCTGTATTGGGATGAACAAAAGACGGTCCCGTCAGCATGTCTTGGCAGGTGGTGCATTTAATGCACTTATAACAGCCTGGTGGGCGTGTCATAAAGTTGGTGGATGTTCCCAAATTACTTGTAGCAAAGCCGGTTATGTCATTATGGACGATGATGTCCCTGATGCTGCGTCCTTTTTTGTAACATAGCATTGGGGTCTTGGTGTTCAGGCTTGGTAAAGCTTTATCCGTCTTTACTATTGGCCACAATGCTTTTGTGGCCCTAGGCAGAATAGCACTTGCTACATTTAATTTGGTGACAAACGGTATTCGGTCCTGCTTGCTTTTCTCTTTATTTGCTGACACTGGTGTTAACAGCGATTTCCGGTCGATTCTAAGGGCTTCTTCTTATTGAATGACCAGGGAGTTTTTGTCATAACCTCTGGCTTCAAATTTATCCATGATACCTTCCAAAGCTATCGGTAACTTGTCAGGATCACTGATAATTCGGGTGGCTCTTATCATCTGTGAGCGCGGCAGTGCTCTTTTAAAAGATCGGGGGTGGAAACTGTTGCAACGTAATACTGTATTTCTGTCGGTGGGCTTCACGTATAATTCAGTTTGAAAGCGACCATCTGCCAGTTTTATCGAGACATCAAGGTAATTGATCTCTTTGTCTGACACGTTGTACGTTAATTTGATGGGTGAGGGTCTGGAATTGATGTTCTCCACTAGTTTAGCAACTTCATTGGCGGTCCCCTGCCAGATCTTAAAGAGATCATCTATATATCTCGTTAGGAGTAGGATCTTCTGTTCTGTTCATGTTCTGAACTGTATGTCAGCTTACATTATATACGTCATCAAGTGCCCCTGCAACATGCTATATGCAACATGCTATATGTTGGAAAAACCATCAGACCAATGAGCAAGAGAATGGCTCTTCACCGTTCGACCATCAACCAAGCCTTAAACAACAGGAAGAAAGGCCAAGAACAGCCGGTAGCCAAACACTTCCTTGAGATGAAGCATAAACTGTCTGACCTCAAACATATGGCCATAGACCATATTCCTCCATCGTTAAGAAGAGGAGACAGAGACCAGCAACTGCTAAAACTGTAGGCCAGATGGATCCACAGTCTGGGGTCCACCAAACCCAATGGCCTCAATGACAGGCTACCACTCAGTGTCTTTTTGTAAAGAGCCGCAAACCTACTTAGGGTTGCCAGAACTGCATCCGAACTGACTGGTTATGCACAGCTGGCCAGCACCACAGCCCCAAATAGCTAAACTTTCAATATAGTTTCAGTACAGTCCCAGGAGCTCAATTACCTTTATAGTGCATGGACTTATTTGATACCCAGGGAACACTGCTGCCTAACCTGCTTTTAAAGTGAACTGTATTGTTCATGTATTTTTTGTCTCTTATTTTCACTTATGGCACCTGTGTCGACACACGCAATGTTGACCACACTGAAGTACGGCACGATCGCATGGCTTGAAACGCTATGTGTCCTCCTCTAATATTTATATTATTCAGATGTTCATATTGTATGCCATTATATTTGCACAAATCTTCAAGGACTTTTTGTGATCACATCCCTTCTTCTCGTTTGCAGGCGCCCGGCCCGGCTCAGGAACCACCGCCTACACAGTGACGGTATCTATGACTACCACGCAGCGTGCGTGTCATGCTGCGGTCCAACATTACAGGAAACTGCAGGACATCCGGTTAAGCCAACCCGCGTCACCACAGGGCGGCTCCTGGGACCGGACCGAGCGCGGGGGAACGGGGGAAGGGGCGTCCCACTGTCCACCTTATTTAAGGTAAGACATCTATTATGCACTGTTTTCTCACCAGTTTGTACCTTGACAAAGGGGTGAAAGCACCACGAAACGTTGGTCATCTTCTTGTGAATACACCTGTTGTGTTTTGAAAGTCCTACGAGTGCCGTTGTCTTATTTCAAGTGTGTGTATATATATATATATATATAAATCCGCACACAATTCACTGGTTCATCCCGGTAGTGCTCACTCCAAGGCACCAGTCCACAATATAGAAATTTGAAAGGAGGGCACTCACCAATTCGCAGGTAAAATTTCTTATTTATTCAATTCATTAAAATATTGAACCTCAAACAGTCGTCAACGTTTCGGTCTGCATTTCAGACCTTCTTCAAGACTGACAGTATAGCAGCAAGAGATCATACTCCAACAGAGTATATATATATATACTGTGTGTGTGTGTGTGTGTGTGTGTGTGTGTGTGTGTGTGTGTGTGTGTGTATATATATATATATATATATATATATATATATATATATATATATATATATATATATATATATATATATAACAGAATAAAAACAGTGCGCTGAACCTCTATTGAACCAAGGACAAAATTGAAGTCCACAATCCGAAGTGAAAAAAGTCCAATGTCTTTAGTAATATATCACTCAGGTTCCTTTAACCTGGCCGCTCCGTATCTCACACACAAAGGTTTAACCTGTATCCAACAGGTGAGGATTTTCTAGAGAAAGAAGAGAACGGGCGCTGATAGTGCATGAATCAGTTTGAAAAAACGAATTTTTATTATTCAGCACAAAGTAAAAGCAAGTGTGGATAAAACGTACCAACGTTGGCGGTTCTCATTCACCGCAGTCAGACAGCATGAGAGTGGTGCAATGCACCTGATGGAGCCGGTTACACTCGTCTGGTCTCCAACGTGTAGCAGCAGTAGTGGGATTGATCTCGACGCTAGGCCACGCCCCTACGCGTTTCGTATCAACTTCGTCAGAGGGCTGGCCTAGCGTCGGTCAGTCACCTCATTTATACCAGCACAGTGTCAATTGCATAATTGATAAAATTACATCACTATCATAGAATACACTGGCAAATTTATAAAAACATACATAAAATCTAGTTAGGAACATAAAATATGATTAAATATAAGTGCTGATATTTACCGGTTAGATTAGTGGATAAAAATACGTATAAAACTTCATATTGTTGATAATTGATTAATCATTATAACATGTTTCAGGAATACAAGTGGAATACATAGTATATTAACGGCACTTTACATTCTTATGAAAGCAGTCAAAAAATATATATTACAATGTATAAAAATACAAAAGGGATATCTATCGCAAAAAGGAATACATAGAATATTAGCGGCATCTCAGATAAAATACATAGTGCATTAACGGCATTTACGTTTATAAAATAGTAAAAGGCATTATGGTGTATAAAAGTACAAAAATAGAAGAATATCTCATTTAAAACACTATATATATATATATATATATATATATATATATATATATATATATACAAACTACATATGCAAAAAAGAAAGTGAAGAAAAATGAATAAGAGACAAAGCTTTCGATGAATAAAATTATCTTAACGTATAAAGGGAAACATTTCTAAACCTTCATTCAGACCAGCTGGACTTAACGCGTTAAGATTATAGATCCAGTAAGATTCTTGTTTGAGGAGCCGCTTGTCTCTATTACCCCCTCTTGGATCTATCTTTATATGCTCCAATGCCATAAATTTCATCCCTATGGGATCACTGTTATGAAATTTAGCGAAATGTCGGGGTACACTATGGTTGGATACTTTATTCTTAATATTTCTATAGTGTTCAAGTATCCTAATTTTTAGTGTGCGTTTTGTCTGCCCCACATAGTTTTTACCACAAGGGCAGATTAGCAAATATACAACGTAAGTAGTGTTACAATTTAAGAAACCCTCTATTTTCATCTTTTTGTTATCTTTATTTCTAATAGTTTTCGTACCTTTCATACCGAAAGGACACATTTTGCATTTTCCGCAGTTATAGAACCCATTTAAGGATAGCATAGACAGACGAGGATCTCCTATTTTATTACAGGAATCCGTTATTGCTAACATGCTTGGTGCAAGTTTATTTTTTAAGGTTTTTGCCCGTCTGAAAACAACCTCTGGGTGTGTACCAATAGATTCTCCAATTATTGGATCCATCTTCAGGACGGACCAATGTTTGGATAATACTTTCTTGATGTCATTACTTTTGGCGTTAAATTGCGTTGTGAAAGGACAAAATACTTGCTTATCTGTTTTTTCTTTTTTATATTGTATAATGGATCTTCTGTCTAATCTACGACATTTTTCTCTGGCTTCTACAATCAATGGTAATGGATACCCTTTCTCTTTAAAACGTGAGCAGTATATATCAGCCTGTTTTTCGAACTGCTCCAAAGTGCTGCAGTTCCTACGTACTCTAAGTAGTTGGGAGTACGGTAGATTAGATTTCCATTTTTTCAAGTGGCAGCTGTCAAATTCAAGGTAATTGTTACTATCCACTTGTTTAATATGGGTACAAGTATCAATTATATCACAATCCATTTTTGTAGTTAGCTGGAGATCAAGGAAGTCAATAGCGGAATTTGCAAACTTATAGGTAAAACTTAAATTATACACATTCTTATGCAAGTATTCGATAAATTCCACAAAAAGCTGTTCAGACCCCGACCAAATAAGCACAATATCGTCGATATACCTTCGATATAAAATTAGGTTCTCTTTAAATGGGTTATTATTGTATATATGTTCTTCTTCCCATTCCCCTAAATAAAGGTTAGCGAACCCCGGGGCACAAACTGTACCCATCGCAGTCCCGCAGGACTGGATGAAGTATTGTCCCAAGAATGTGAAATAATTGTATTCCAAAACAAATTTTAAACATTTTAAAATAAAATCAGCTTTTTCCCTGGACACATTTTCGTCACGTTCCAGGACTGCAGCAATGCACATTAACCCTTTGTCGTGTGGAATGGAGGTGTATAGGGAATTGATGTCTACTGTACCCCAACACCATCCATTCCTCCACTTCATATTTTCCATTATTTGTAGTACAGACATGGAATCTTTGATGTATGATTTTAACATCGGTACATATTTATTCAGACAGGAATCAACATACTCAGCTATCTGTGATGTCAGAGACTCCATGCCTGATACAATAGGGCGTCCGGGGGGTGAGGTCTGGTCCTTGTGAATCTTAGGGAGATAATAAATTGTGGCAATCCTGGGCTGGTCATTATACAGATAATCAAACTCTTGTTTGGATATTATTTTGTTTTGTAATCCTTCCGTAAGGAGTTTGTAAAGATCCACAAGAAAGTCTTTAGTGGGATCTTTTGCCAACAATTTGTATGATATGGGATCCCCCAAAAGTCGCATCATCTCCATTACATAATCCTCCCTATTCAAAAGGACCAGACCCCCCCCCTTATCAGCTTGTTTGATAATGAGTTGTTCATTGTTCATTAACTCTTTAAGAGCATGGTATTCTTTACTTGTTAAATTCTGTTCTTTTATGCTGATATCATTTTTTAATTTTTCAAAGTCATTTTTTACTTACTGAAAAAACATGTCAATATTTGCACCCCGGGATTCCACCGGGTAAAATGTGCTTGCTTTTTTTAGACCTGAAGATATTGGAATATTTTCTATTGATTGGCTTGGGCAGCTTTTTTTATCATTTTTTATGAAGTGCCGTTTTAATGTTAGTCTACGAATATATAGATTTAAATCTATATACAAGGCAAATTTATTAATGCCAGTGGTAGGTGAAAAGGATAGTCCCTTTTTTAGTAAATTAGTTTGGGTTTCTGTGAGGGTTACTTTGGATAAATTGAAGATACCCTTAGTATCGGCATCGCTCAATTTAAGCTCCTTTTTTTTGAAAATGGGTGGTCTTTCTCCCTCTTTTCCCCCGTCTTCTCGATTCCTTTTTCCCCACCGTTTTGGAGATGCTATGTCTCCTATTCGGGTCTGATCTAATCTCTGACGGGCATCTAAAAAACTGCTCTGGGGTTCATAAGTTTCATTTTGTCTCAGTATTTGGAACCGATTTGATGTTAAGGGTGACTTGGGGTGGATTTCTGATACTGAATTTTTCCTCCAAGATTTTTCTTTTCCCACTTTAATCCACTTCTCTGAAGGGGGACCTTTTTGGTAATTACGTTGTGGAAAAACTGGCAGAGACATTTTCTCTTCCCTGTTTTTATTCCATTTCTGGTTAAAATTGGGACGATTAAATGACTTATAATTGTTCTCATAATTTTGCCGATTATTGGGTCTATATATACGATTTTCTGAACGATGTTTGTGCCAGGTTCTCACCTGGTCTTTGTCGTAATCATCCTTGTCTCTTTTAAATTTCTTAACTTTATTCTGTATTATTTCCATTTCTGTTTTATTAAGCTTTTCATCTATGTATTCCTTAAATTCCTGAACTTCTTTTATATTTTTTACCTCTAGTTTGGTCTCTAAATTAATTAATTTATCTTCTAATTCTTTCAGATTTTTCTTTTTTTCAAAAATGATTAATCGCATAAGTTCAAGGGAGCTCTCGTCTAATATCCGATACCACTCCTTCATGAACTTTGCATTAGTTTGTCCAAAGGCAGGTTCCTTGGTCAAACGTAAGCCTCTGGGGACCCTTGCACATTTTACATAGTTTTCTAATGTTTCTATATCCCACCATGTGCGCATCTCCTTAATTAGGAAATGCTCTAAATCATCGTATACATCCACCTCCTCCTCTTTGCACACATCGGTTACAGGTTCAATAATCAGTTTCAGAAAACACATTTGCATGTAATGTTGTTCTTCTACCTCTCATTTCAGAGAAATTAGACATATTAGGTTCTGCTGCGACTGTTAGTAGGGATAGAGACAAAATACAACAGAATAAAAACAGTGCGCTGAACCTCTATTGAACCAAGGACAAAATTGAAGTCCACAATCCGAAGTGAAAAAAGTCCAATGTCTTTAGTAATATATCACTCAGGTTCCTTTAACCTGGCCGCTCCGTATCTCACACACAAAGGTTTAACCTGTATCCAACAGGTGAGGATTTTCTAGAGAAAGAAGAGAACGGGCGCTGATAGTGCATGAATCAGTTTGAAAAAACGAATTTTTATTATTCAGCACAAAGTAAAAGCAAGTGTGGATAAAACGTACCAACGTTGGCGGTTCTTATTCACCGCAGTCAGACAGCATGAGAGTGGTGCAATGCACCTGATGGAGCCGGTTACACTCGTCTGGTCTCCAACGTGTAGCAGCAGTAGTGGGATTGATCTCGACGCTAGGCCACGCCCCTACGCGTTTCGTATCAATTTCGTCAGAGGGCTGGCCTAGCGTCGGTCAGTCACCTCATTTATACCAGCACAGTGTCAATTGCATAATTGATAAAATTACATCACTATCATAGAATACACTGGCAAATTTATAAAAACATACATAAAATCTAGTTAGGAACATAAAATATGATTAAATATAAGTGCTGATATTTAACAGGTTAGATTAGTGGATAAAAATACGTATAAAACTTCATATTGTTGATAATTGATTAATCATTATAACATGTTTCAGGAATACAAGTGGAATACATAGTATATTAACGGCACTTTACATTCTTATAAAAGCAGTCAAAAAATATATATTACAATGTATAAAAATACAAAAGGGATATCTATCGCAAAAAGGAATACATAGAATATTAGCGGCATCTCAGATAAAATACATAGTGCATTAACGGCATTTACGTTTATAAAATAGTAAAAGGCATTATGGTGTATAAAAGTACAAAAATAGAAGAATATCTCATTTAAAACACTATATATATATACAAACTACAAATGCAGAAAAGAAAGTGAAGAAAAATGAATAAGAGACAAAGCTTTCGATGAATAAAATTATCTTAACGTATAAAGGGAAAAATTTCTAAACCTTCATTCAGACCAGCTGGACTTAACGCGTTAAGATTATAGATCCAGTAAGATTCTTGTTTGAGGAGCCGCTTGTCTCTATTACCCCCTCTTGGATCTATCTTTATATGCTCCAATGCCATAAATTTCATCCCTATGGGATCACTGTTATGAAATTTAGCGAAATGTCGGGGTACACTATGGTTGGATACTTTATTCTTAATATTTCTATAGTGTTCAAGTATCCTAATTTTTAGTGTGCGTTTTGTCTGCCCCACATAGTTTTTACCACAAGGGCAGATTAGCAAATATACAACGTAAGTAGTGTTACAATTTAAGAAACCCTCTATTTTCATCTCTTTGTTATCTTTATTTCTAATAGTTTTCGTACCTTTCATACCGAAAGGACACATTTTGCATTTTCCGCAGTTATAGAACCCATTTAAGGATAGCATAGACAGACGAGGATCTCCTATTTTATTACAGGAATCCGTTATTGCTAACATGCTTGGTGCAAGTTTATTTTTTAAGGTTTTTGCCCGTCTGAAAACAACCTCTGGGTGTGTACCAATAGATTCTCCAATTATTGGATCCATCTTCAGGACGGACCAATGTTTGGATAATACTTTCTTGATGTCATTACTTTTGGCGTTAAATTGCGTTGTGAAAGGACAAAATACTTGCTTATCTGTTTTTTCTTTTTTATATTGTATAATGGATCTTCTGTCTAATCTACGACATTTTTCTCTGGCTTCTACAATCAATGGTAATGGATACCCTTTCTCTTTAAAACGTGAGCAGTATATATCAGCCTGTTTTTCGAACTGCTCCAAAGTGCTGCAGTTCCTACGTACTCTAAGTAGTTGGGAGTACGGTAGATTAGATTTCCATTTTTTCAAGTGGCAGCTGTCAAATTCTCTGGTCCTTTTGAATAGGGAGGATTATGTAATGGAGATGATGCGACTTTTGGCGGATCCCATATCATACAAATTGTTGGCAAAAGATCCCACTAAAGACTTTCTTGTGGATCTTTACAAACTCCTTACGGAAGGATTACAAAACAAAATAATATCCAAACAAGAGTTTGATTATCTGTATAATGACCAGCCCAGGATTGCCACAATTTATTATCTCCCTAAGATTCACAAGGACCAGACCTCACCCCCCGGACGCCCTATTGTATCAGGCATGGAGTCTCTGACATCACAGATATCTGAGTATGTTGATTCCTGTCTGAATAAATATGTACCGATGTTAAAATCATACATCAAAGATTCCATGTCTGTACTACAAATAATGGAAAATATGAAGTGGAGGAATGGATGGTGTTGGGGTACAGTAGTGGCCTAGCGTCGAGATCAATCCCACTACTGCTGCTACACGTTGGAGACCAGACGAGTGTAACCGGCTCCATCAGGTGCATTGCACCACTCTCATGCTGTCTGACTGCGGTGAATGAGAACCGCCAACGTTGGTACGTTTTATCCACACTTGCTTTTACTTTGTGCTGAATAATAAAAATTCGTTTTTTCAAACTGATTCATGCACTATCAGCGCCCGTTCTCTTCTTTCTCTAGAATATATATATATATATATATATATATATATATATATATATATACTGTATATATATTCTTCTATTTAATTTTATTGTTGAGAACAATTGTTGACAATTATTTTTGAGAATAATTTTATTGTTGTGAAGCTAATCCTGGCTTCCAGTACACACACGTGTGACTTATTAAAGTCGGGTCATAAATACATTCATACCCCTTTCAGACTGCAAAATGCAGGTTCGCACTGAGACTTTGAAACGGTTCAGTCCCGCTGTGACCCTGCATTTTGGTCTGTTCAGACCTCCTTGGCGAACTGGAAATATTGCCGATTCGCTGACGTCATCCGGGGACGCGGCAGACTGTCATCGGGGGTGAGGAAGGAGGCAGCGCATAGAGCTGGCTCTGCTCCAAGCACTGCCTCCTATATTGGTGTGAACGGGAAACGGGCCGCTCGACCCAATTAATCCGTTCACACCGCAAAGCAATACTGCAATGAACCGGTAAGAATTCTTTTTTACCAGTTCGTTTTGCCGTGTTGCTACCTGTTTGCGGGACCCGGTAACCCCTATCACATTGCACCAATTACCGCGTTGAACCGGCAAAAAAACGGCATAACCCCGGTAATTAGGTGCGATATTTAAAGGGTATTAGGTTCCCAGACTGTAGAAACTCTCACTGCTGCCATTATCAATAAGCTGCCCCAGCAAATTCTTTATTTTTAGTAAATTGTGGTAAAAGATATTTCGGTGGTTTCTGGCTGCGCTGTCCACTCTCTGCAGCCCTTCTTACATAAAAAGGAATGAAATGGATATTATAGATACGTCGAAAGCAAATATCCTACAGGTAGAGTCTCCCATACATAAAATGCTTGGGACCCGAAGTTATTGGATGTTTACGTATTTTGGAATATTTGCATACATTAATGAGATATCTTTGGCATTGGACTGAAGCCGAAACACAGAATGCATGTATGTTTCATCTTATACACACAGCCTGAAGGTACATTTGTACAGTTCTTTATATGAGAGACTCAGTCTGTACAAGATGATTTGCATACAATTATAATACAAATAATAAGTCATATTTTTTTGCTAGTATCTGTGTTGTGAGTGTAATGGCCCCCATACTCTAGTCTGACTTATCCTAAGGACAAGTCGGACCCAATTCCAGGAGGGCTCACTTACAATTTGTCATTTTTATATGCGATAAATCGTAAGTGACGGGCTGCACATATGACTTATCTTATGTGCAGCCCATCCGACCTCCGACCCGACATCATACACTTGCGATTTGGCCCCATTTCACCCGATTTCTCAGTCTAGTCCACCTTTAAGAAGACTAGGTCGTACAGCAGGGTTTTACAGGTCCACAGGGGTAATCCCTAATGGGCCCCACTCCTTCTTCTAGTGTCAGGTTCCAGATTATGGACCTTAGTCAGGTCCATTCGCACAGCCGCGTGTGTTTACACCGGTGTGATGTTTTCTCTTTGTGCATTTCTGCGCATGTGAATGCACTGGGTGCGTGCGGCCATGGCAAACAAACTGTTCGCTGGGAGTACGCGCCCATCCTTGCTAGTGGAGGGTGGGGAAGCCCATTAGCATATGGGAACGCCCAGCATTTAATGGGCATTCCCATGAAAATGCTGGGCATTCTCATGCTAGTGGGCCGATGACGCGGGTGCGGTGGGCAGGCACCTGACACCACCGGATGCCAGCTGCCCGCCCACTTCCCTCAGAATGTGCACCCAGGGTTGCTCTGAGCAACCTTAGATCTGCGTGCACGTTCCACATCATTCGATGGTCCGCGACCATCAAATGATGTGGGTGTTCCCTCGCAAGCTGCAAATGGATGTTTATTAAAACATCCATTCGCAGCCAGTGCAATCGTACACGCCTTGCGAATGGTGGGCCGGCGTACCACCATTCACAAGGCAGGATCTGGTTGACTCGCAAGGATGCAAATTCTCATCAGACCGAATCAACCAGATCAGCCCCCTATGCACTCAAATGAAATGTGTTTAGTCTATTACAGGGTGAACTACAAGGCTCTAATGGCTGGCCAAGCCTTTAAACAAAGGTCCATACCACTGTATTTCCTTGGTGAGCCCTTCATGCCTCAGTTCAACACTGACTACAGGTTTACATTGACACAATTTGATTATAGTTCTTACGCCAATCTCGTGCCTTTAGTACAAACACAGCTGTAGGCACATTTGCATTACTTGTACTCTTTGTTTGAATTTATCCACAGGTTTGCCTATGAAAAACTATAATGTGAACTTGATGCTTGCTTGAGTATCAATTGTGGCTTCAACCATTTCAATATCCTGAATTATATGCTGTATCAACTACATTTACCATAGTGCTCTGTGATTGAGATGACCGGCGGTGGGGTTGCCGGTCATCAAATTTTTTGTTTCTGCCGAGCATGCAGAGCACTGCAGGTCCCGGCAGACGCTCGCAGTAACAAGGGATAACCAACGCTGGGAAGAACTGAATGCATTGACAGCCGGGCAGAGAGCAGCAGGCTGCCCGGCTGTATTCAGATCATTGCACTGCAGGTCCCAGCTATTCAAAATCTCGCGCTGCCACCTGCCGTGTCCGCGAGCCAATCAGAGCTCCCTCATGGTACGGCAACCATTCAGTAGCCACCACTCCTGATTGGCTGCTGGACCACAAGCTCCAATTGACCTGGCAGACCGCAGCGCAAGATTTCAAAGAGCCGGGACCTGCAATGCAGTGCTATGAATACAGCCATACAGCCCGCCGCTCTCTGCCCAGCTGTCAATGTTTCAGCAGTAGCTCTCTCAGTCAATCAGCACCCCCTATTTTCTGAATGTTTAAGACTCTACGATATACAAACAGGACCGCCTTAACATTGGCAGGGGCCCCCGGGCAAAACATTAGCGCCGCCACCCCCCCCCCCCCCATACCTATGTGTGTGCACCGGGGTCTGTGCAGCGGCAGCTGGGAGCTTGTAGCGCTGCGCTATTTGCTGAGCAGGAAGCACTGCTGATTTTGAAAAGACTGTCCGGACGCTGATTGGCTGAGAGACTTCCCTCCGTCCAGCAAATAGCGGTACAAGCTTCCAGCTGCCGCTGCCCGGACCCCGCAGCGGGGACCGGGCGGCAGCAGCAGCAGCAGGGAGCTTGTAGGATTATTTGCTGGGCGGAGGGGATGGGAAGTGCTTCTGATTTTGATAAGACTGGCTGGACGCTGATTGACTGAGAGAATGTAACCAATCAGCGTCTGGCCAGTCTTTTTAAAATCAGCTTCCTGCCCCGCCGCCCGGCAAATAGCGCAGCACTACAAGCTTCCAGCCACCGCTGCCCAGACCCCGATGCCTGCCACCCACCGGTGCAGCTCCCCAGGGCAATGCCATCTTCCCCATTGGGATGGGCCCCTAGAATCCTTGGGGCCCTGGGAATACTCATTGTGTTCTACTCCAATTAGCTTGCGAACCCGGCAGACGGCAGTGTGATATTTCAAATAGCCGAGACCTGCAGTGTTGTACTCTGAATACAGCCGGGTAATGGCTGCAACCCCCCATTACCACGAGCATGTATTCCCCCTTGGCAATGACCATGTATTCTCACATAGCAACAACCATTTAATCCAACATGGTAATGACCATGTAATCCCACATGGCAACAGCCATGTAATCCCGCATGGCAATTACCATGTAATCCCACATGGCAACGAGCATGTAATTCCACATGGCAATAAGCATGGAACTCCTGGCAACGAGCATGTAAGTGAGCAGCACTTATGTTTCATAATTTATAATAGGCATTACGGTATTTGGCATAATACATAATGAACATTATGGTGTGTGGTTTAAAGTGTAATGGGCATTATGCTGTACAAGGACATCTAAAACTGAAATCTAAATTGCAGTGTAAAAATAATGCAGCCAGTATTTACCCTGCACAGAAACAAAATAACTCACACAAATCTAACTCTCTCTATGAGAGTGCACATGGTTTTGTCCATTTTGAGAAAAAATTTGGGTACTCTTTACCTAGAACGGCACCCACGATTTAGGGAAAAAAAATTGCGTCGGTCGCATCGGATGCGACCAAAAAATCGCATGCGATGCGACCGACGCGATGACCGCGATTTCCTATAGGGAACAATGTTAAATGTCCCAATTGACCCGATTTTTCCTGTTCAATGTCCCAATTGACCCGATTTTCCATAGGGAACAATGTTAAATGGCCCACAGAGGCCAAATAGGCACCCTGAAGTGTGAATTGGGCCCCCCAATTGTTAACGCCACCCCACGATCAACGTCAACCCGAAGCGTGGCAAACGCAGCGGTACGCGTCCTACGATCTTTTCATACCCCCACTATCCACGTCGGCGTGGAGTTGAGAATAGAAAGTGTGGCGAGCGCAGCGAGCCCGAAGTGTGGCGAGGGGACACGGACAGCTGTGAAGCCCGCGAGGGGACGCGTATACCTGTGAAGGTGTCCGCGTCCCCTCGCGGGACACGCTGCGCTCACCACGCTTCGGGCTCGGTGGCTCGCTGCGCTCGCCACACTTTCTATTCTCAACTCCACGCCGACGTGGATAGTGGGGGCATGAAAAGGTCGTAGGACGCGTACCGCCGCCCCTCGCGAACTCGCTGCGCTTGCCACGCTTCGCGTTGATGTTGATCGTGGGGTGGTGTTAACAATTGGGGTGGCCATTTTTACACTTCAGGGTGCCTATTTGGCCACTGTGGGCCATTTAACATTGTTCCCTATGGAAAATCGGGTCAATTGGGACATTGAACAGGAAAATCGGGTCAATTGGGACATTTAACATTGTTCCTTATGGGAAATCGCGGTCATCGCGTCGGTCGCATCGCATGCGATTTTTTAGTGCATGCGATGCCCGCGATGGGTGCCGTTCTAGGTAAAGAGTACCAAAATTTGTACTGCGCCTATAACTCAAGGTGCTTAAAAGTTAGAATAAATGTAATACAGTACAGGAAAGTACAGAAAAGCTTTTCAGAAACTATACTTAAAGGACTTAAGGAAATGCTTGAGTAAACAGGAAAGTCTTGATTCTTGGATTCTAGAGTTGGGGGCCCCAACTGTGTGGGGAAGTGAGTTCCATAGAGATGGAGCTGCATGGCTAAAAGCTTGACCCCTACATGAATTATGGGAGATTCTAGGTACTGCTGAAAGTCCTTAATCTATGGATAGCAGTATTTGGGTGGGACAGTATGAAATCAGAAGCTGCTTCCGGTAACATGGGCCTTTGTCATGTAGGGCTTTGAAACTCAGTAAATTACAGTAATCTTGAAGATGGTTTGCCATTTTATAGGCAGCCAGTGAAGGGAGTAGAGAATGGAAGATGTACCATCTGTAATCGGTGCAATTCTTTTCCTGAGAGACCATAGTAGAGGGCATTGAAGTGATCTAATCGATATGATACAAATGTATTTATGAATTTTTGGCAGATCTTCAGAGGGAATTAATGTTTGAGTCTGGCTATGTTTCTCAGATGAAAGAATGATTATTTGATTGTGGTTGATATCTGATGCTTAAGTGTCAATCTACAAATCCAGCACAATGCCAAGATTCCACACATAAGGGGTTATTCTGGTCTGTTCACACGGACCAGAACATTGGCACGGGGACCGATGGTGGGTGTATGTGGATGTGTAGGGTCATTTCTGCACATGTGCATACGCCAGGTGCGTGCGGCCACAGTGAACAGCGACTGTTGGCCGGGTGCACGCACCCAAGGGTGTGGGAGCGGCGGTGGATAGTTGAGCCCATGGGAACACCCAGCATTTCATGGACATTGCCATGGTAATCGGGCCGTGACACTGGTGCCAGGGGCAGGCCGCTGGCATCACCGGATGTCAGCTGCCCGCCCACTGCCTCCCAAGGTTCCAGCAAATCTAAGTGATCTGAGAGTCATTTAGATATGCGTGCACATTCCACATCATTCGATGGTCGGCAACCATCGACTGATGTGGGTGTTCACCCATAGGCTGCGAATAGTTGTTTATGTTAAACATCCATTCGCAGGCCCTGCACACACTGATCTGAATTTTGTAATTCTTTATTTTTTAACTCCAACTGGACTGACCATCGAGTGTCAGTCCAGTTGGGTGGCTATGCTACAGTCTTGTCCTTCGATGTTGAGGCCCTATCATAAGGACCTCTGTTTTGGATTCAGTCTCAGCCAACTGGCACTCATCCACTCAGCTAGACAGCCATTTAGGGTTTGATAAGTCGGGAAAAACCCACTGTTAAGTTCAAGGATAAATAAATGACACGTAATTACATATTTATCCAAAATAATATATTATTATACAATATTGCTTAATTCCAGACAGACAGAACAGCACAGCATCCTGGAGCAAGGAGTGTGGAGGAGGAGGGGCAGGGCTGGGGTCTCATAGTCTCTGTGTGTCCCAGCTGTAGTGTCAGCTGACCGTTACAGCCCCGGCCCCAGCACTCCTCTCAGATCATGGTCCAATATATACCTTTTAAAACTCATATCTATGGCCACAAATAGTATTTGGGTGATTTCATATATGGTGATAATGCTAACTACCTTTATTAAAATCATTTCATATATGGTCTTAGGCAGTTCTTTTAACTTTCTGACGTAAGACATTTTGTAATGTATATATTTTAAACCCTTTACATAAAGGTTTTATTGACAGGAACAACTGGTGATCCTCATAATAGCTTGTTGATTGGTCCTTGATTGACAGGAACAGGTGATAGTAGCTTGCAATAGCTTTTCAAAGTCATTAACGTGTTTGAATAGCTGTCGTATTGATGAATATTGCATATATATATAATGTCCATTAACTATAATCTTTATCTTGTGCGGACATCCAATAAGATTTCCATATCAACAGTTTATTGGGTTCTCAGTGCCCAGAGCAAGGGAAAAGTGCAGTTGTTTATCATCTGCATAGCCATGGCACCTATTTATTTTACCCGGTGGCAGCATGTGCCTGAATAATATTTTTGAATGTCAGCCAAGCTCTGATTAAACAGTGCATAACAATGAGTTATTTGCATGTTTTCCCAGAATTTCAGTGAAAGTCCATCTATTTTTATTCCGCTTTAGTTGTCATTTTGCTCTGTAAATAATTGAGTGAGTGTTATATACAGTATGTTGCCCATTATACTTTCAGTATTTCATTAACCGTGCATGTGATGCTGCATGTTTTTCATTTGATACTTAATTAAGATTTGATTTTATTGGCTGTATATATACTTCCAGTTCTGGCTGCGGGATGTGTGGCTGCTCTCACAGAAGCTCCGTTGCAAGGTTTAGCCCAACACACCTTCTCAAGGTTAAACTAGCCTCTAAACACCGCTGCATTTGCTGCTCACCCCCTCCGTGCACCCCGCAGTTTATGGAAAAGTTCCTCCACGCAATGCCGGACTCAAAATACCGTTCCCAGAAAGATAAGCCTGCCCACGCCTCAGAATCCAAGATGGCACCAACGGCCAGCTCCGGGCACTTGGCGGCTACAATTCACACCCCACTGCCACAACGCCAGTGAGACCAGCACCCAGACATGGCAGAGACATCAGAAAATGAATCCCTGCCTGGCTCCCCTGCCCAGCAAGACAAAGTACTTTCTCACATGGGAATATGGTCAGCGCCATTAGAACAGCCACGGGGCCTCTGCTAAAAGAACAGACAGCCGACATCAATAGCCAAATTGCAAATTACAAAGGCAAGTTATGAAAACAGAGTGCAGAGTGGGAGAATGTTTTGCAGACCTTGCTGAATTAAAGCCTATGGTCTTATAGATCATTGCTTAATAACATGTGTCTTGTCGGCCTGCCTGAACCGATTAATGGCCCAGATTTATTCCACTTCATCTGGACCACGCTCTCTGAACTTTAAAATATTGAGAATAAATATTCTGATCTGGTCATAGAATGCGCACATAGATTGGGTCCAAAGCGCACCCAAGATGGCTCCAGGCCCAATCTTGACACTCAATTACTTTCACAAAGAGCTGTTCTGGTCGGCCTCTCGCAAGATTAGGAATATAACATGGGAGGGTCACTCCATTCTACTGCTTCAAGACTACTCAGCAAAACTGATTAAGCAGAGAAAGGAGTTCTCACAAGTTTTCTCTCGCCTGATTAAAATAGAACGCAAATTTTCGTTACTACCGTATACCCAGCGAAGATTCATGGATATGGTGATATTTTCATATTTCGTTAAGTTTGCACAGTTTGAAAGAGAATGTTGTTGATGTTTATTGTATTTACACTACAGTGATGGGCTCTGGGCCTGAGGAGCAATTACACTCACACCCCTCGGTTGTGATGCTCTTCTTTTGTTGCACCATTAATGGAAGCTTGCTTAAAATGTATAGATCCCTATTTACTATTATTACCTTTGCTTTTGTCTCACCCCAGCTTTTCCCTACCCCTGCTCCCTTACCGTCCACCCAATGTTAGGTCTATACAGCCATTTCAAATGTCATTTTAAACCTAATGGTGATTTACCATGATGAATATATGATATGTTTCCTCTGCGACCATGCCTCTCACTATAGGTAGCTGGAATGTGGGAGGAATTAACTCCCCTGTGAATTGCAAAGGTATTTTAATCTATGTTAACAAACTCAAGTTAGATGTGGTTTTCATACAGGAGTTCCACCTTGGTCCCACTGAAGCCGTTAAATTGAACATGCTGAAATGGAAACTAGTAGCATCAGCATCATATGATGCCAAGGCTCCTGATTCTAGTAAAAAAACACCTAGATCAAGAGGTCACGATGTTGTATATGACCCAGAGTGTCGCTATGTATTATTTATTTTTATTTATTTATTAACAGTTTCTTATATAGCGCACACATATATTCCGCAGCGCTTTACAGGGAATATTTGAACATTCACATCAGTCTATTATGCCAAATGAAATTCGGAAAAAATTACACTTTGTATGCCTAAACCAGTGGTGGGGAACCTCCGGCCCGCGGGCCGGATACGGCCCCCGCACCCAGTATGTCCGGCCCGCCCGCCTATATTACTGTTTAAAGTACAGCCACCCGCACTGATTTATCATCCGCGCGCCTATATCACATACCAGCCGCCTGCACGGATAATCTGCTGCTGCTGCCGCCGGGGAGATGTGCAGAGGACGTGCCCACCAATCACAGTGGCTGTGGAGGTGATGCGCCGGCGGTGATTGGCGGGCGTGATGCGGGCGGTAGGGAGGGGGACTTGCGAGGTTTTGGATGCGCCCGCCATGCACTGCATGGGCGGGAGCATCGGAGGTCAAAGTCAGAGACTGTACAGCAGCCGCAGCAGCCCTCACGCTGTGCTGCCGCAGCTTAATCAGTTTAAACTTGAAAAGCTAAATGCCGCTCCTCTCACCCTCCCTTCCCCAGTGACTGACAGATCCAGGGGTTGTCATTTACCCCTGGATTCACCCCCAAACAGGTTTATGTGATTATGTCTGATTATCATAATCAGACATAATCACATTAACCTGTTTGGGGGTGCCCTTGTGTATTATGCCCACATGTATATGCCGGTGCCCTATTTATAATGCCCACATGTATATGCCGCTGCCCTGTGTATAATGCCCACATGTATATGCCGCTGCCCTGTGTATAATGCCCACATGTATATGCCGATAATTGATCATTTTTATATGGCCCCCTAAGGGTTTTCAAATTTTCAAAATGGTCCTTGGTAAAAAAAAGGTTCCCCACCCCTGGCCTAAACAGTGGTCGAAATGGGCCGGTATGCAGAGGTATGGCATACCCACTTTGTTTTCACTGAACCGGAAGCAAAGTATTTTTATTAAATAAAAAGTGTACAGCAGGAGGCGGATGAACTGGCCAGCTTGCTGCACTTACAGGGTGCTGCTCCCCTTCCCGCCGCTTGTCCCCAGCGGGTTCCCTGTGGAGAGCAGTGGCTCTTGTCCCTGCCGGAGCCCGGTTTTCTATTCAACCCACACACACCTCCCCCGCCACCGCAGCTGCTGGAGCTGAGCTCGTCCCTGCCGGAGTCTGACTCTCATGCTCACCAGGCTCTCTCCCTCCCACCGCTGCAGCTCGACTCTCTGCTGCAGGAGCATAGCTCTCCTGCCTGGCGCTGCGGGCGGGAGCTATGTTCTCTTGATGTTGCCATAGGAACCAGGCTCTCCTCACTGTTGCTGAGGGAGCCCGGCTCTCCTCAATGCTGCTGCGCTGCTGCTGACCTGGATTCCATTGCTTGTTGCCATAGGAGACCGGCTCTCTGGCTTGCTGCTGTGCAGGAGTCCGGCTCTTCTCCCTGCCGCTCCAACAGCACAGCTGTCCTCCCTGCAGCTGCCGGAGCCCAGCTCTCCTCCCTGCTGCCCTCTCCACCCTTCATCCCCCTCACTCTGCATCCCCTTCTCACCCTACATCCTGTACCTGGTGTGGTATAGGGGTCCGACAGTCGGGATCCCAACAGTCATTATTCCGACGTCGGGATCCCGACAGTCATTCTCCCGACGTCGGGATCCCGACTGGCTGGACCCAGAAAGCATGGCGAGCGCAGCAAAGACCCTTGCACCTATTCTATTCTCCCTCTATGGACCCCCACGAGGGAAAATAGTTGACGGCCATCGGGAACCCCGCTGTCGGTGTTTTGACAGTCAGGATCCCGACATCGGGTGAATGCCTGTCGGGATCCCAACTGTCGGGACCGTCCGGCACCACCCTGCACCTCCCCTCCCTCATGCTGCATCCCCCCCTCACCCTGCATCCTCTCCCATCCTTTCCCCCCCTTTGCCCCTGCATCACCTCTCACCCTGTAGCCCTCTCTCTGCATCCCTCTCCCCAATATGTCCTTCTGGCCTCTCTCCTGGTACCGCTCTCCCACCAGAAGCAATCCTCCCTTCCTTCGTTCTTCTCCTATACTGCCTCTTCTCCCACCCAGCATCCCTCTTCCTCTGTCCCTCTCCCAGTGCACCTTCTTCGAGCATTGCTTTTTTCTCTAAGCTGACAGCTGAGCAGAGAGTGGTGTGCTGCCCAGCTGTCTAAAGTGCAGGTCTGCAGCTGCTGAAGTGAAACAGTCTGATAGCCGGGCAGAAGTGGTGGGCTGCCCAGGTATCTTCAGTCAGAGCGGGTCCGTGGCAGTTTGAAATATCGCACTGGGCCCCCAACCAATTGGAGCTTGTGGCCCGGCAGCCAATCATGAGCCACCACTGCCAGTCCTGATTGCCCGGCTGTCAGACTGCTTCCCCCTTGCAATTAGCTTGTAAGCCCCCTTGGCAATGATCATTAAACCTCCTTGGCATCGAGTATGATGACACTGGCATCGCGCAGGAAGCCCCAAGAATCGACCATGTATCTTCAGTCATTGAGAAAGAACCCCCCCCCCCCCAGCAATGAGTATGTTGGTAAGTGGCATATGTATATTGGGCATCACAGTGTGTAACATATGTATATTGGGCATCACGGTGTGTGGCAAATGTAAATTGGGCATCACGGTGTGTGGCAAATGTAAATTGGGCATCACGGTGTGTGGCAAATGTCAATCGGGCATCACGGTGTGTGGCAAATGTCAATCGGGCATCACGGTGTGTGGCAAATGTCAATCGGGCATCACGGTGTGTGGCAAATGTCAATCGGGCATCACGGTGTGTGTCAATCGGGCATCACGGTGTGTGGCAAATGTCAATCGGGCATCACGGTGTGTGGCAAATGTCAATCGGGCATCACGGCGTGTGGCAAATGTATAATGAGCATATGCCAAACACCGTGATGCCCAATATACATATGTGGCTGTCTCTGTGTCCCTGCTGTCACACTCTGTGTTCCAGTTGTCACTTTCTCTATGTGTACCCGCTGTCAGTCTCTCCCTTTGTCCTTGCTGTCCTTGAATTTTGGCTCTTACAGTGTGGCACAATGTGCAAGAGGCACTAGTACTAGATAGTATAAGGCATGGGTCCTCAAACTGCGGCCCTTCAGATGTTGTGAAACTACAATTTCCAGCCTGCCTTGCCACAGTTTTGCTATAAGGGAGTGTTAAAACTGTGGCAAGGCATGCTGGGATTTGTAGTTTCAGAACATCTGGAGGGCCGCAGTTTGAGGACCCATGGTATAAGGGGTCCTACTAGTGTGGTATATAAGAGATATGTGGTGTGGTATTCTACACTTAAAGACATGCCCCCATTTTCAATGGCCACACCCCCTTTTCCAGAGGCGTGCACATAAATAAATACGGTACTCTTTACTTAGAAGGGCGCCCACGATTTTGATCGTGGGCATCGTTAGTAAAAAATCTCGGGCATTGAATGCACTAAAAAATCGGGTGCGATCAACCGACGAGATGCCCGAGATTTCCCATAGGGAACAATGTTAAATGTCTCAATTGACCCAATTTTCCTGTTCAATGCCTCAATTGACCCGATTTTTCCATAGGAAACAATGTTAAATGGGCCACAGAGGCCAAATAGGCACCCTGAAGTGTATAATGGCCACCCGAATTGTTAACGCCACCCCACGATCAACGTCAACCCGATGCGTGGCGAGCGCAGCGAGCCCGCGAGGGGCGGCGGTACGCGTCCTACGACCTTTTCATACCCCCACTATCCACGTCGGCGTGGAGTTGAGAATAGAAAGTGTGGCGAGCGCAGCGAGCCCCGCGAGGGTACGCGGACAGCTGTGAAGCCCGCGAGGGGACGCGGATACCTGTGAAGGTATCCGCGTCCCCTCGCGGGGCTCGCTGCGCTCGCCACGCTTCGGGCTCGGTGGCTCGCTGCGCTCGCCACACTTTCTATTCTCAACTCCATGCCGACGTGGATAGTGGGGGTATGAAAAGGTCGTAGGACGCGTACCGCCGCCCCTCGCGGGCTCGCTGCGCTCGCCACGCTTCGGGTTGACGTTGATCGTGGGGTGGCGTTAACAATTCGGGTGGCCATTATTCACTTCAGGGTGCCTATTTGGCCTCTGTGGCCCATTTAACATTGTTTCCTATGGAAAAATTGGGTCAATTGAGGCATTTAACATTGTTCCCTATGGGAAATCTCGGGCATCTCGTCTGTCGCATCGCACCTGATTTTTTAGTGCATTCAATGCCCGAGATGCCCGAGATGGGCGCCCTTCTAAGTAAAGAGTACCATAAATACTTTATTTTTCCATACCCCCACTTTAAAATTTCCACTGTGTCTAAATATATATGCTCCCAACACTTATTCCAAACCTTTTCTGTTAAAACTGATTTCTATGTTATTTCCATTTACCCACTTACCTTCAATTATTTGCAGTGATTTTAACCTGATTTCCTCTGCCGGTTTAGATAGGCAACCCCCTCTACTAAATTCAAGTTACCCAAGTTTAGGGTCCCAGAATTCCTGCACCAGCTGCAACTGCTTGATATATGTAGGGTATTTCACCCCACGGGTAATTTGTCTCGTATAGCTTACATCATTGATGGCTAACTTTTTCAGCTTGGTGTGTTAAAAATCGTAAAAAGGTGTAGCCTTCCTCGAGTCGCGTGTCACTTCAAGAAATATCAATAATTTGGTGATATTTGCAGCCAATATGCCCCATGCTGTCCCCATCACACCAGCCCCACACTGTCCCCCATCACACCAGCCCCACACTGTAGTGTCACCAGCGCCACACTGCTCCCCATCACAACAGCCCCACACTGTCGGGGGGGTGGAGTTATGCACTGCTCACTGTCTTTTGCCGCAGATCCGTTATGGATCCCGCCACCCCCCAACACACACTTTCACAGTGATGGGGTGCAGCATTACCGGGCAGGGTCGGGGACACAGTGAGTGGCAGTGCCAGCGTGCAGAGCGGGGCGGGCAGCGACTGGAGAACAAACATTTGAGCCAGCAGAGCTCTACGCAGACCATGCTGCTGGCGCTGTACACTCACCAGGGCAGTCCCAGCTCCCAGGCCACTGGCACTCTGTCTCCCATCACCCAGCTGTCTGCATCGGTGCCTCCTGTTGGAAGGTGGGAAAGCTAGCTCTGCTCCCTCCAGCAGACAGACGACGCTTCCCTCTGTCCCCTTCCAGTTGGCGGCGCAGCATGCGTGCTGGCTTAGCTGCTTCCCTTGCGCAATTCCAGGTTTTCCTCTTCGCAGACAGGTTGGTCCGACGTGTGTCAGTCAAAGTGCCTTGGCGTGTCACGAGTGACACGCATGTCATAGGTTAGCCATCAACGGCTTACATACTAATGTCTCATTACTTACTGTTGAAAATGTAAAAAAATGAGATTGCCCTTATAGTTCAAACCATGCAGTTGTGTGGACCAAGTTGCACATTACAAAGGAGACATCTCCCTGTATATTATGGAGATGCCTGTCAGCTCTGTCATCCTTCGTACGATTGCGGGAGGTGGTGGTGTCCGCCTGGGACAACTACGCCTGGGAAAACTCAGCAAGTCTAGACACTAACCCCCTGCTGTCTTGGCAGGCCTCAAAAGCCATTGTCAGAAGGGAGATTATATCCCATATGGCCTCGCTCAAAAAGAAAACCGCACAAGACCACTTAACAGCACAGTCATCCCTTACAGAGGCCTTTCAAAACTTTAAAAGATCTCCTAACCCTTTAACAAAGAAAGCCTATCTTGCCTCCAAATCAGAATCATTCTATTCCTGTGTTAGTAAATCCCGCTTTCATAAATTTGGAAACAAATCGAGTAAATTGTTATCCTCCCTTTTACAGGGTCAAGGATCCCCAGAAACCATTCACCCTCTACGCCAAAAAGATGGTACTTTAACCACTTCTCATTCCAAATGGCTCAGGTACTCTGTAAATTTCACACTCAGCTATATTCAGAACCCACTTCAGATAAGCAAAATGCCACTACGTTTTGGAAAAATCTCTCCACGCCACACATGTCTGACTTGCAAGCCTCCTATCTGACCAGTGCCATTACTCACCAAATTGGGATTAAAGGCTGGCAAAGCCCCAGGCCCAAATGGATTCATTACCGATTATTACAAGCTACTGACCCACAGAACCATGCCCATACTTACTAAAGTACATAATATAATTTTCTCGAGTACGTCCTCCCCCTATTTCAATCTAGCCACACTCCGAGTCCTGCCCCAGGCATCTGCCCCAGGTTCATATAAGCCGATATTTCTATCAAATATAAACTACAAAATATTGACTAAGATCATGGCTGATAGACTGAAAACAATTCTCCCTACCTTGATACACCTGGACCAGACAGGCTTTGCGATGAGCCAAAATTCAGTTATTAACATAAGAGGAGTTCTCTCAGTGGTGAATGATTCGCAGTGCGCTGTGCCGAACACTCCAACAGCAATCCTCTCATTGGACGCCGAGAAGGCGTTTGACCTGGTGCACTGGGACCACCTCTATTCCACTTTATGCAGGTTTTCTTTCCCCCGAAAGATTCATTAACTTACTAACCACTCAGAGCCGGCCCTAGCCTAAATGACGCCCTAGGCAAGATTTTGGCTGGTGCCCCCTAGCACCGCCACTATCCCAGCTCCCCTTCCCCTGCACCATCAACCCTCATCATAGCAGTCATCATTTTGGTGCTCCTACCCGCAATATTTTAAATAGAAACAGTGCACACATTCGGTGCGCAGCCAAAACAGGGGTGTGTTCTTGCTGGGAAGGGGCATGGCCACACAATAGTACCCCCAATTCAAATTATGCCACACAGTAGTGCCACTTTATCAATATTATATCATGCGATGGTGTCCCTTTTTCACGTTACATCACACAGTAGTACCACTTTACCTTATGTACATTACTCCTCACATTATTCACATTATACCCGTAGAAAAAAATTATGCCTACCTTTATTAATGCCCTTCATACACATAATGACACACATAATGCCCCTTACACATATGTTGCACATTATTATGGCCCTTATACACATGACACACATAATTCCCATTGCACATATGTTGCACATTATTAATGCCCTTATACACATGACACACATAATGCCTGTTACACATGTCGCACATTATTAATGCATTTATACATGACACACATAATGCCCCTTACACATATGCCGAACACTATTGCACAACCAACCCACCCGCATACAGAGCTCGCACAGCCGCTAACACTATGACCTCTGCCTCTGCTTGGATACAGATGTTTCCTCATACATCTTGCCTCAATAGGCCATGCAGCTCCTGGCCAGTTCTGCTAACGTTGGGTGCATTTTTTGCTGAAAATTCGTCTTATTTGCATTGTTATGACCAGCACACACAAGGAGCTTTCGATGATTAAAATGATATGTGGCATAAATATATTCTGTGTGTGACTGTGGCTGTACCTGCATACGGAATGCTATGTTACAGTGATTTCCATGAATACACTATTTCATATGCAGATACAGCCTCATTCACACACAGAATATAGGCATGCTGCATATCATTTTAATCAGCAGAAGCTGCTGATGCCCCTAGGCATTCCAAATGCCCTAGGCAATTGCCTAGTTTGCCTATGCCTAAGGCCGGCTCTGTAACCACTCTTTACAACAATTCTGCATCCCGTATTATCTATAATGGTATGTTATCTGATTCCTTCCCTATAATGTTTGGCACAGGACAGGGCTGCCCCTTATCACCACTCCTATTTGCCTAGCCCTTGAACCCGTGGCGATCACTCTCAGAAGCTCCCCATATTTTCAAGATGTTATACTAAAACAAATTGATGTGCGCGTCTCTTTGTTTTGTTTTTTTAAATAATAAATTTTTATTAGATCTCCAAGGAAGAAACATTTGATGTGCGCGTCTCTTTATTCACAGATGACATGCTGCTCCTCATGTCCCACATACCACAAAATACTACCCCAACTGCCTTACAAACTATCCGACTTTTTGGTAGTTTTTCGGGGTAAAAAGTTAATACATACAAAGCAGAATTGCTGATCATAAAAGGTGACCCCCCCCCCCCCCTATCATTTACATCAGATGATGTCCTCAACACGATTACAATTCAACCCCATCAAATATAAAATACTTAGGCATTAAGGTCCCTGGTACTCTTTACCTAGCACGGCGCCCACGATTTTGATCGTGGGCATCGCAGGTAAAAAAATCGCGGGCATCGCGGCCATTGAATGCACTAAAAATCGGGTGCGACGCGACCGACGCGATGCCCGCGATTTCCCATAGGGAACAATGTTAAATTTCTCAATTGACCCGATTTTACTGTTCAATGCCTCAATTGACACGATTTTTCCATAGGAAACAATGTTAAATGGCCCACAGAGGCCAAATAGGCACCCTGAAGTGTGAAATGGCCCCCACAATTGTTAACGCCACCCCACGATCAACGTGAACCCGAAGTGTGGCAAGCGCAGCGGTACGCGTCCTACGACCTTTTCATACCCCCACTATCCACGTCGGCGTGGAGTTGAGAATAGAATAGTGTGGCGAGCGCAGCGAGCCACCGAGCCCGAAGCGTGGCGAGGGGACGAGGATACCTGTGAAGCCCGCGAAGGGACGTGTTTACCTGTGAAGGTATCCGCTTCCGCTCGCCACGCTTCAGGCTCACTATTCTATTCTCAACTCCACGCCGACGTGGATAGTGGGGGTATGAAAAGGTCGTAGGACGCGTACCGCCGCCCCTCGCGGGCTCGCTGCGCTCGCCACGCTTCGGGTTCACGTTGATCGTGGGGTGGCATTAACAATTGTGGGGGCCATTTCACACTTCAGGGTGGCTATTTGGCCTCTGTGGGCCATTTAACATTGATTCCTATGGAAAAATCGTGTTAATTGAGGCATTGAACAGAAAAATCGGGTCAATTGAGAAATTTAACATTGGTCCCTATGAGAAATCGCGTCGGTCGCGTCGCACCCGATTTTTTTTTAGTGCATTCAATGCCCGCGATGGGCGCCGTGCTAGGTAAAGAGTACCAGGTCCCTACTGATATGCACAATCTTTATAAAGCCAATTATCCCTCGGCCCTGAACAAAATACAGTAAATGACTGGTGGGATCTACCTCTGCTTGGCAGAATAGAAGTAATAAAAACCATGATCTTCCCCAGGTTGATGTATATTATGCAAATGTTTCATGTTAAATTGCATCCTAATGATACATCCATATTGACTGCTCCAAATTTATCTGGAGATCGAAAAAACCAAGGATCTCTCCCAAAACTGAAAGTGCTTAAATCTGAGGGCAGACTGGCATTCCCTGAGTTGACAAATTATTCTAGATAACTCTTGTCCTGTTATGCTATTGAATGGCTCTTAGAGGATGACACATATTCCATTCATGAGATACACATTGTGCCTTGTTCTTCCCCTATTCCCCTGGGGCGCTCCTCCATACTTCTAGAAAACTCATTCCCAGACACATATATTATAACCTATTATTCAAAGGTACCTATGAAGCCTGGTGGCATATATGCACTAAATTAAGGAAGGACATGGAAAACAAACAATATCAGAATCTACTTATTTATTTAGCTTGTTCTAGAAGATAATAGATAGTATCTGATTGGTTGCCCATAGCAACATCCCATGTGAACTAGAACTCCCATCTTAGTAAATTTTCCCCTCAGGATCTGGGATAAGTCCCCTGATCCATATGTTTGCGTGGCTGCAAATTGTGAAAAACAGGAGAGTTATCTGGGATTTCTTTCATCTTCTCAGCAGGTGAAAAAAATTGCGCCTGCTGTCAGGGGAAAATGAATTACCCCCAGGGATCAATTAGCAGCGGTAATTAACTGCAGCTAATGGAATTCTCTCCTTTATGAGGAAGTAAAAAAAAATGTATACATTTTAATTTTTGTTTAAATATAAATTTTGTTCTCACTGTTAATACACGTGGTGCTTGCAATCCTATATAATAAAAGGCTAATGCTGCACATCACCTCTATGGGAGAAAGTCAAGTCTTTTGCATGCAGGCAGCCACCAGATAGGACCCAACAGTACAATTTAAGTGTTGCTTCATTCGGACGCGCGCATCCAGTGCTGACATTACAGTTATGATGTTCTGTCATTTTGATGGGCTAGTAACTAGTATTTGTAATACAGAAATGTAGGTTATTTTCATGTGATCATGTATGCAGAGATACATGGTGATTGTGTGGCTACTTCTGCGTCCAATCTGCATACTCGTAGACTATGGCAATTGCCAATGAGATGCGTGGATGTCTCTTTTCATTCCTGGTCGGTAGTTCTACTTGCTAACATTGTCAATTCCATAGACTAGAAATTTGCAATATATATACACAATTGTATTTCCCATCCTGTAGCAGTAATTTTTGTACAAATGCCCTTAGGGGGTTATTCACATTTGTTCGGTCCTCCGTGCATTTGCAGACGTAGTGCGGGGGGCGGAGAAGGGCGGGGGTGCCGGGCTGCTCCATTACCATATGGGAACGCCCAGCGTTCCATGGGCGTTCCAGCATTCTCATGGTAATGAGGCGTTTACCCTGGTGTGGGGGGCGGGCAGCTGACATCACGGATGTCAGCTGCCCGCCCATATCTGTGCCAGCGTGCACGCATATGTAAGTGACTTAAATATCAATTCGCAGCCTTGCGAATCAACCAGAATAACCCCCTTAATCTGTTTTGTCTCTTTTATTTTTAAACAAAGCATTATACTCCATTAAAATGACCTTTTCAGATGTTCCTATGTGTGTCGAAGCAGTCCGACCTACAGTATATAAGATCATCATACTAATGCCTGCCATACACGGTACATTGCTGGGTGCGATGAGATGCGCGCTCCCATCACACATCTCATCGCACAGCTCAAACAGTATGTGCGGCACATACTTTTTGTACTAGATCTCATCTCATTGCATTGCAAAACCTATGCGATGCAATGAGATGAGATGCGATGTGATATTGTATACAATAATTGTACCGTGTATGGGCACCTTAAGAAATTTACAAGGGTTAATGATCTCTTAAAAATATAAATAAAATGGCAACAGAAAAACTGATGTGCATAAAATGCTTCATTCATGACATTAAATCAGATTTTATTGTACCTGATTAAATAACAAAAAAACATCCAAGAGGTATGCAAATTCATGCTTTATCCTCTATTCCACAGCACCCTACTCCGAGATACTCCTCCTCCAAGACCTGTCACTTCCAGTAGTTATGTCCACGGTATATCGGATCTACCATTGACCTGCAAGACTATGCAGCAGTGTCTGTACGACACCACCCAGCGAATTCCAGATGAAGAGGCTGTTGTAGTTGTGCACAGCACCATCAGGAAAACCTTCAGCCAGCTGAGCAAAGATGTATGTGCATGGCAATCAGAACTTGCATGAATGTTAGAAACGCTTTGTGTACTTGTAGTATTTGTGAAATAGGCCAAAAAGACACTGGCATAGACAAGGGGCTGATGCAGAGTAGATTACACTTTTGTTTTGTTAAATAAAATATTATTGTTATTTTTGCACCTATATTCTAACTTTCATCAAATACTATTGCATCTACCCATCGGGAGATGGCTGCGGGAGATTGAATACCCCCTAATAGATTAATTAATATCACAGTTAGTGCATTAATATGAGTCTTGTATAAATTAATTGTGAAATTATATAGTTATTACTGTCATACACATATACAAAAATTTGCCTGTTTTATAATACAGGTTGAGTTATATCCCTTCTCCAAATATCCGTTATCCAAATTATTCGGAAAACCATACATTCCAGAAAGTGAAAAAAAAAATCTTGCTAATAGCACAACTGGGGACATCTGGAACAGCACTACTGAGGACATGTAACTGGCACTACTGGGGACATCTGTAACAGCACTACTGAGGATATGTAACTGGAACTACTGGGGACATCTGTAACAGCAATACTGAGGACATGTAACTGGCACTACTGGGGACATCTGTAACAGCACTACTGAGGACATGTAACTGGCACTACTGGGGACATCTGTAACAGCACTACTGAGGACATGATACATAACTGGCACTAAATATGTGCAAGAAAATTATTGCTTGGCATTCAAATTCAGTGCCTGAGATAGTACACAAACTTTGTTTCATGTTTTGAAACCTTGTTTCATGCACAAATAAAATATATTAGTTTGATGTGTTTGTACAACATAAATGCAGAGGAGTAGCTAGGTGACATGGTGCCCAGGGCAATGGTATGTTTTGGCGCCCCCCACCAGTAATTTTTCCTTCTTATAGTAATGCTTCATACACATTATGACACACAAACTGTAATGCCCATTACAGAATATGCGACACACTGTAGTGCCCATTACACATTATGACCCACACCGTAATACCTAGTAAACATTATGCCACACACCATAATGCCTAGTAGACATTATGCCACACACCGTAATGCTTAAGTAACTTTATGCCACACACCGTAATGCCCATTGCAAATGCCACACATTATGATGCTTTAGGGTAACTGCCTTACACACATAATGCCCCCACAAGTGCTGCTTAAATGCATAATGCCCCTGAAGTGCCACTTACCTATATTCTGGTTGCCAGGGGATCAATGCTGGTTGCCAGGGATTCCATGCTCATTGCCAGGGGGAAGTTACATGCCTATTGCCAAGGGGGATTACATGCCCATTGCCATAGGGGGTTACATTCTCATTGCCCAGGGTGATTACATGCTTGTTGCCAAGGGGGATTACAATGCTTGTTGCCATAGGGCAGTGGTTCCCAACCCTGGTCCTTAAGTACCCCCAACAGTGCACGTTTTCCAGGTCACCCGGCAGGTGCACCCATTATTCAGGCACATTTGAAAAGAGCCACAGGTGGAGCTAATTATAGCACTTGTGATTCTGTGTGGAGACCTGCAAAACATGCACTGTTGGGGGTACTTGAGGACCAGGGTTGGGAAACCCATAGGGGGTTACATGCTTGTGGTCAGGGATGATTACATGGTTGTTTCCCAGGGCGAGTTAAATGCTCGCTGCCCAGGGGGAGTTAAATTGTCTGCCTCCAGCCTACCTGTGCACCTGCCTGTCTGCAGCGGAGGAGCAGAGTCTCTGACATCATTACAGAGACCCTGCGCCCCTCCAAAGATAGCTGCCACCGCAAAAGGAGACAGCCGTTAGAGGTCCTCCTGCACTTCTAGCGTCTGTCAGTGTGACAGAAGCAGGACCTTTAGCTTGTCTTTCCTGTGGTGATGGCAGGTGTGCAAGGTCTCTGTAATGCTCTCAGACAGAGACTCTGTGCCTCTGCTATGGGCGGGCGGCATCCGGAGGGCAGACCGGTGGTCAGCAAGTGTGGTGCCGGGCGCCCTGCTACTCGATCGCTACACCCCTGCATAAATGCAAGATACCTCAAGATACATCATTGAAATATACAATTATTCGTAAATACGGAATCCGTTATCCAAAATTATTCTGGTCCCAAGCATTTTGAATAAGGGATACTCAACCTGTATACAGTATATGTAGTGAAAGAAATCCTGAAAACATGAACGGTTAAGCATACTTGTTTAATTTGGCTGTATCAATATTATTTATTATTAAAAATCTACAGACACGTTTATTATAAAAATATTATATTACATAGATGTCTATTACTGTCCGCAAAATATCTTTAGCACTTTGAAAATAGTTCAAGTGACCGATCTTTGCATATTTTAATAGTAGTGAAACATAGAAAGCTGTTTTGTTTAGTTTGTATAAAAATGAATGTAAGTTGATGTTTTAAATCAATTGAAGCCGATTTAATAAAACAAAAACCATGTAAGTTGTCACTCCCACCTGCACTCTTAAAAACACCTGCCTCAACCATACAACAAACCCATATTCCTGTTCCATGTATTTTAATTTAACCCTGTAACACAGTGGTCAGGGAACTCAGTCCTCATTACCTCACACAGTGCATGTTTTGCTGGTAACCCAGCAGGTGCACAGGTGTACTAATTACTCAGACACATTTTATAAGGTCCGCAGGTGGAGTTCATTAGTTCACTTGTGATTCTGTGAACAGACCTGTAAAACATGCACTGCGTGGGGTAATGAGGACCGAGTTCCCTGACTACTGCTGTAACATACCCTCCAACATGACCCATTCCATTAGCTACAAAATGCAGTTTCTGGACTTTCCTCTAAATTGATAATTGCAGTCACCTGTGTTGAACTAGTTCAGCGATGATAACGGCGTTCCACCACTGAGGAAGAAAATACTAAATTAAGGAAGAAAGCAGCCCATACACGTCCCGATGTGGGCATGCGTTGTGGGCTGCAATAGCAGGGATCGCATTGCATGTGCATGCGTTGTGCATGCAATGCGATGCAATTTGATGAAACCTAAGTACAAAAAGTATGTGCAAGCACATACTTTTTGTACTGTGCGATGAGGTGCGCGGGAGCGCGCACCTCAAAGCACACATCGGCTCAGCACGCTTAGCAGCGTGTATGGGCAGCTGAAGTCCAGGAGCAGAGTATTTTGTACCTAATGGAATGGGTCATGTTGGAGGGTATGCTGTTATAAAAATTATTGAGCTAATTAATTAAAGGGGTATTTTAGGACCCAGCGGTAGTAAAAGTACCACAATCTTTACCTTAAAATAAGCATTTTTACTATTGTTGCACCTGTTTTTTGAATGCAAGGAAAAGCTGTGTCAGTTCCTGTTTACATTAATAATATAAATCTACATAGGCACACATCTATATAAAAACATAATTAGTAATTGGACTTTTTTTTTAAATAGATGTTTACAATTGGGTAAGATTGGTAAGGGTATAGTAGTGTGTATTTTTTAGATGGCTGCTAATAGTCTAAACCAGGGGTGGGGAACCTTTTTTGTGCCAAGGGCCATTTGTATGGGGAAAAAATCCTTCGGGGGCCATATGTAAAAATGTATCTTACAAATTGTCTTGCTGCAGCCGTCTCACGCTCCAGCGGCTGCCGCTGAATAGGTCTCCGGCTATTGTTCATTAAGAGGAATCTCAGGAGAACTACCGACCTCTCGCGAGAATTCCCCTGTACTTTACTCCTGGCAAAGCTGCCAGGCGGGTGGGTGGGCCACTCAGAACGGCTACGGCCCCCGGGCCTGAGGTTCCCCACCCCTGGTCTAAACTATCTCCACCGTTAGTATAAAAACTTAACCAGGTACCTAAAAATACACAGACCTCCTTAATGAGAAAAATTAGGTTATTTGATTAACAAATAAAAATAGTCCAATGTTTCCAAATAGCTCCTGGAGTGGGGAAATCCTTCTGGAAATTCAAAAGTCCAAAAAGATTTCTATGAATAATAATTAAAATAATAATAATTAATACATTGATCTGCCCTCTGCCTCCCTTCCACAGCTGCCAAACCCCACCCTTTTGGTTTGTATTAACAGCATGCAGATTTCTTTCCATTCTGTGTCTGAAGAGGATAACACAAGAATTTAATTTAAGGAGAAACAAGTGTTACGGGTGTAGAAAAGATGGTATCTGGATGGCTGACAAACAATGTCTAGGCCAGTGGTAGCCAACCCTAGCCCTCGAGAGCTACCAACAGTTCACATTTTCCAGACAACCTAGCAGCTGCACTCATTAATCACTGACATATTTTAAAAGATACACAGATGGAGCTAATTAGCTCACTTGTGATTCTGTGAGGAGACCTGCAAAACATGCACTGTTGGTAGCTCTCGAGGACTAGGGTTGGCTACCCCAGGTCTAGGTTGATACCAAAAGGTTGACATTGACAAACAGTCAACACAAGCAGTAGGTTAAAAAAACTGGTGAAACCGAGCAATAACTTACACAAATAATTGTTCATGTTCTTGATTTTTTGCAGATTTCTGGACCTTTCTCTGCATATTCATTTGTTATACCAAAGATTCTTTTGAGACATTATTAGTGTAAGTTATTGCAAGGTTTCGCCAGTGGCATACCCTCCAACATGACCCATTGCATTTGGTACACAATGCTCTGTTCCTGGGCTTCCCTCTTAATGTATGAGTGCCGTTACCTGAGTTGAAACACCCTTCTGGTCAATTACCTAGTTCCAGACAAGTGATGGAAATCATACATTAAGAGAGAAGTTCAGGAGCAGAGCATTGTGTACCGAATGCAATGGGTCATGTTGGAGGGTATGCAGTGGGTGGTACAACACCAGTTTTTGTCATATGTTCTTAGCCTTTTTTGGTGAAGGTCTTTTTCCTGTATTATCCTGGGCAGAAATCAATCCAGTTTTGCACTGTGGGTATCACTAATCTTTATCTTTGTCTACAAACAGTAGGTTGACATGACAATGGTCGACACATGAAAAGGTCGACGTGGTTTTTTTTATAAGTTTTTTTATTTTTGGGGGACTTTTTCATCCATGTGGACTCCTTTTGGGAACGAGAAAAGTTGCCATTATTAATTAAAGTATCCCCACTGAGGGTCTAATTCAGAATAGATCACTATTTACAGAGTTTGCAAATCGAGCTATTATCGAACAACTGTGCACGCGTAGTGACTGAAAATATGAATGGATCATAAACACAATGGAGTCACAGTTTGACTGACAGGAAGCCGGTGTTTGGGGGCGTAAACCTGCCGTTTTGTGGGTGTGTTTGAAAAAAAGCAAGTGTGCCCCGGCATTTTTAAGGAGGGTCTTTTTAGGGTTATTACCGGGTTGCTGTTGGGTCAACCCAGGTCGAGTTGCGGTGGGAAAGCACCAAACCTAATAAGCCGGGCCGACCAACCTGGCAATTAGTTCCGGGTTTTAAGAAAGGTTAAATCCAGGTTGCCCTGTGTATAACTTTCAGAAGTCATTTTAGCTTATGGAGGCATAGCAGTGGGACAGATATCTTTCAGTCTTCCTCTTGAAGCCTCCGTCCGGTGCCGGCTTCAATCCCAGAAGCTGACACTGTTTCTCATACATTTTGGAAGTATTCCAAGACTAGTTTAAGACCATTTATTTTGCAGATTGAGATTATACTTCCATAAATAATAAATTGTGTATTTTCGAACATATATTAATTTGAGAGATTAAGGCATGCCTGCATACTATGAATACAGAATAAGAGAATATTATTTTGTCATTCAGGTAGAGACGATGGCTGCTGGACTGTTAGCACTGGGCCTGAAGAAAGGAGAGCGCCTGGGAATGTGGGGCCCAAACAGCTATGAATGGATTGTTACACAGTATGCAACGGCTCAAGCTGGGATCATATTGGTGAGATCAGTTGTGTTTTAACAAATTTGGTTTTGAATTTAATATAACAGTAAATTAGATCTAAAAAAAAAAGTGGACCAACCATCTACACACTAAACCAGGGCTGGGCAACACTGGCCCTCCAGATGTTAGTGAACTACACATCCCAGGATGCTTTTTAGTTTTGCTATGTGGCCATGCTGAAACTGATGCAAGGCATGCTGGGATGTGTAGTTCATCAACATCTGGAGGGCCGATGTTGCCCAGCCCTGCACTAAACAGATATATGCAGGTGTAATATAAATAGTTATTGTGTTACTTGCAACCCAACTTGATTTTTACCTTATTACTTGATGGCAGGAGAATTTGTTGGTAATGGTCAGTCTAATGTCACCCATACAATAGGACGATATTGCATATGATCCTTTGATTTCTACTGCATCTAAATCGAAGGTTTTTATGCATCTCAACTGGGTCACCTGACGCGATGCGTGGGCCTGCTGGTTGAATCTAATGTCGATAGATATTAGTTGCCGCATATGATATCTATTGAATTGCATTAGTGATCACATGTGGGTGTCGGGGAGTGGGAGTGGGACAGGAGCACTGCCAGCGCGCGCGGGGGGGGGGTGTCAGCCGTGGCGGCAGAATTTTAAAAAACTGTCCAGCTCTGATTGGCTGAGAGACTGAGAGAGAGGCTGCCCAGTGTTTTATCAGACTCTGCCACCGCTGCTTACCCCCGCCGCCTGCCAGTGCTCCTTCACAGTGCTACGCTACTCTGCCAGCCTTCTTGGAAGAGGGCACTTAAGGCACCATAAGATGTAATCAGATGCGATGGGACATCGCATCGCAATGTCCCATCGCATCCTATCGCATAAGTATCCGGGCACCATAAGGAATATTTATTCATAGCACAGTATGGCTGTATTCATTGCATATACATGACAAGTGTATGGTCTCTACTCCTAAAATAAAAATTAAGAATCACTAATAGCACTCACAAATATGTATGTAAAAGTTATACTTTATTTTTATGCCTACCTGCTGATATATAGTTGCAAAAACAAGTAAACCTTATAAACCACACATGTACCGATAACGTATCATATTTTAAGGTTTCCCCATGAAATGGGGAAAATGCATTTAGCATTGTTGCTTTCCCAGGGGGTCCTGTGGAGCCTGGCTCCGAGATTCCTCCCGGAGGCCCGAAGACTCTAGGGGTGTTCCACTCTTTCCCCTGTCTTTTTTAGATTATTCTCTTGCCTTCTCTCTGCGTTGTCTCACGTAAGACCTGGCGCAGGGCCGGCGCTACCCACTCAGCAGCTCCTGCAAAGCAGGGAGGCGCCATGCTGAAAAGTCGCTGTCTCCCTCCCTGCTCTGCTAAAGCTGCCTCAGCCCTCACTGTCACTGCCTCCAGCACCTGTCTGACAGCGGGCGGGCGGCAGTATAAAGAGCTGCCCCCTGCACGGCGAGTGCACACAGCCTGCACGCCGCCTGCAGTGCCTGTCTGACAGCAGGCGGCAGTATGAAGAGGCTGAGCAGCTCCCTGCACCGCGCACACACTGTCCTACTCCTGTGACCTGCCCCCTCTTCCTCACAGACACAGGCATGTAGTGCTGTCTGTGAATGCCTGGATGACATGTCATGTCCGGATCCGCCCCCTACCCATTGCTCCCTGCGCCTGTCAGCTGTCAATCAAATGACGAACAGGCAGCAGCGCCGCCCTTCCTTCCCTCTTCTCAGTGTGCTGTGCCAGTGCCACTGCCAGTCCTAAACACTCCGCCCCCTCTATCTCCTCCCCTTTTCTTCCATCTCCTCCTTCTTTCCCCTCCTTTCCCCTTAGTCACGAGAAGGGTGTAATGGCGTCCTCAGTGTCTTGCCTATGCAGATAGAAGAGGAGGGACTGCACAAGAGTTAAACAGCAAAAGAACAGTGAGTCTATTATTATACATGTTTATAACACATTTTTTAATAATTGTAGATTTTTTTAATATTAATTTAGACACTTTTTAAATAATGGGCTGGGTTATGTGCCTAAAGGTAGCCGTACACGCTGCAAAAGCAGCGTGCGATGCGCTCCTGCGGGCATCGCACAGTATAAAATGTATGTGCTGCACATACTATTTGTACTGCTTTCGGATCGCATCGCACACACATTGCATGCATGCCGTGCGATGCGATGTGATCTAGATTCTCGCAGCGTGTATGGGCACCTTTAGTGCCTGCAACATTTTGCAGACACAGCACTGAGATGGTGTATGCATACATGAACATGCACCCGAGATCCTCCATAGGATCGCATGTTGCATACGCCCCCACAATCGGGCTGCAGCTTGTTGCAATGGCAATGTGAAAGGGCGCAAAATGTATGGTTTGCAGGAGGGCGCCGGACACCCTAGCACCGGCCCTGACCTGGCGGCATTGAGGTTGGAGCCGGCATAATGTAACACTCGGGCCTGAGGTTACAGAGATTTACCTTTCAGGAACATCTTCAGTGGCAACTCAGAATTATTCACAGAGAGGCAGGAGTTAAACAGGTGACAGTAAAATAAAGGGGGTTTTATTACAATTTCAGCTTCTTCAATAAATAATAGCAATTGTCACCATTTACTTAGAATACAGGTTCTGAGGTCTGCATTAGTCTGTGTGTCTCTTTAAAGAAGCTCTTGGACAGTTAAACAGTCTCTTTGTCATTAAGGCTCTGAATCCTTGCTTTTGCAGTATTAGGACTAAACTTTGTAGCACTATAACGCAAACAGCAGTAGCTGAAACTTGCAAATGCTGGGTGACAAACACAGACTAGTCATATATAAGTTCTGCTTCAGCTGCTTTACTGGGAATGTCTTTACTTGCTGGGTCTGTATCACAAACAAATGCCTGTCCATCACTGGTTACTCACAGCAGCCAGGGTGCTCATCTCCTCTCAGCACTACCTTATAGCTTCACTCACTGTGGCTATGGAGGGATCAGATAATCTCCAGGGCCTCCCAAAGTCTTTCTCTGCAGCTTAGCTGGCTATCTTCATGAGAGGTCAGTGCCCTTGCTCCTTGTAATGCTCCAGCAGCTATCATTCTGCAACCATGCTCTCTCCATATGCTGGCTGACTCTGTCCTCTCTTTACTTTCACTTTCTAAAAACCTCCTCACCTCATCCTGTGCATGTGTAGCCAGCTTCCTGACTCTGAGCCAATCCGTGCACTAGGAAGTGCATGCTATACAGTTAAGTTAACCTCTGCAGTACTGAGTGTCCCTGAAATGAGGCAGCAGAATAAATAAAGCACATGGATGTTTTCCATAACAAAACAACAAATATTCATACACATTCCTGTATATTGCTTCAAAAAAACAGTCCCAGTATTTCTTTCTGGGGTGCTACAAACTCCCACACTAAAAGGTTGCATGTCCTCATGCAAAACGGTAAGGTTCAAGGTCCCGAATAAACAATCTGTGTCCATATGATCTCTGATTGGCACTTTGTGTCACATGTTCCATTCCTGTGCGCCCCTCTCCACCTACATTGCATTGGTAGTCAAGTGGAGGACCTCTGTGATGTGAATAGCGCCAATACCGTCTGCGATGTGTTACATATCTGCTGCCTTGAACTGCTGCACCATTAGGACCGGTGACATTTACAGCCTGTTGACCTTTAGCTCCAATGATAACATCAAATTCCACAATTTCTCCATCTCCCAGGCTACGAAAATATTTTCTAGGGTTATACCTCTGGATGTCTGTATAATGAACAAACACTTGTTTCTTCATGTCGTGTCGATTTATGAAGCCATAGCCATATTGCCTGTTAAACCAAATAACTTTTCCCCTAACTCTTCTTGCAGTGACTTCACACTCTGGGTCTGTAGCTGGTGTGGTAACCATTTTAATTTGATTTTGGATTATAGGATGGATATCCACATCTCTGATCTGCTCTTCTTTGGTGCGCCATTTTGTCTCTCCTCTGCACTTCCCTTCTTGTTGCATGAGGTATCGCAATTGCTGTGACATTTCGGTGATTCCGTGGTTCAGTTCAGCCACTTGCACTTCTATAGTACTTAATGGATCAGGACCTATGGCCGGAGCACCCTGTGCAGCCGCTCCTTTCGGTGTATGCAGATCCAGGATTTCCATCTTTGCATTCTCTGGGGCATATTTATTTTCTTGGTACCCCAACATTTCTGGACAGGACAGTTCTTGACTGTTTAATTTCCCTACTATTTTAATGGCAGATTCTTTGAAGGATGAAAAGGAGCTTGTAGATAACTGTAACTGAAGGAGGCGTAAATGCACCTTCACCATCTCACCATGGGAACCCTCTATAAATTGATTTATCAATACTTCGTCTGTTGGTCGGATTTCTGTTGGGTCAATGGCCTGAAGTGTTCTAAGTGCCTTCTGTAATGCGAGGGCAAAATCACGCAGTGTTTCTCCTGGCTGCTGCTTTCTTGTGTAAAAGGCCACCTTCAGTTCAGACAATGTTCTTGTATCAAACGTTGTGGCTATTCGTTGTAGGATCAGGTCGACTGTTTTTCTTTGCTCCTCTGGCCATGAAGTCACCTCTTCTAAGGCTGTGCCTTTCAACTGCCCAATTAAGATCTCCACTTGTTGCTGGTCTGATAATGTGTACAGGATAAACATCGACTCCATTTTTCTTTTAAAGTCTGTTAAGGTATTTGCCTCTGAAGCTTCTCCACTATAAACTGGGAGCCATGTGACCCCAAAGTGATAGGGCAGCATTATTGGGTTTATGTTGGTCATGGTTGGAACAGTATTTGGAGAATCTCCCGCAGCTTGTTCATTGGATGACATGTTGATATTGTGTTTGTATCCTGTTCGTAGGACGCCAATTGTAACACTCGGGCCTGAGGTTACAGAGATTTACCTTTCAGGAACATCTTCAGTGGCAACTCAGAATTATTCACAGAGAGGCAGGAGTTAAACAGGTGACAGTAAAATAAAGGGGGTTTTATTACAATTTCAGCTTCTTCAATAAATAATAGCAATTGTCACCATTTACTTAGAATACAGGTTCTGAGGTCTGCATTAGTCTGTGTGTCTCTTTAAAGAAGCTCTTGGACAGTTAAACAGTCTCTTTGTCATTAAGGCTCTGAATCCTTGCTTTTGCAGTATTAGGACTAAACTTTGTAGCACTATAACGCAAACAGCAGTAGCTGAAACTTGCAAATGCTGGGTGACAAACACAGACTAGTCATATATAAGTTCTGCTTCAGCTGCTTTACTGGGAATGTCTTTACTTGCTGGGTCTGTATCACAAACAAATGCCTGTCCATCACTGGTTACTCACAGCAGCCAGGGTGCTCATCTCCTCTCAGCACTACCTTATAGCTTCACTCACTGTGGCTATGGAGGGATCAGATAATCTCCAGGGCCTCCCAAAGTCTTTCTCTGCAGCTTAGCTGGCTATCTTCATGAGAGGTCAGTGCCCTTGCTCCTTGTAATGCTCCAGCAGCTATCATTCTGCAACCATGCTCTCTCCATATGCTGGCTGACTCTGTCCTCTCTTTACTTTCACTTTCTAAAAACCTCCTCACCTCATCCTGTGCATGTGTAGCCAGCTTCCTGACTCTGAGCCAATCCGTGCACTAGGAAGTGCATGCTATACAGTTAAGTTAACCTCTGCAGTACTGAGTGTCCCTGAAATGAGGCAGCAGAATAAATAAAGCACATGGATGTTTTCCATAACAAAACAACAAATATTCATACACATTCCTGTATATTGCTTCAAAAAAACAGTCCCAGTATTTCTTTCTGGGGTGCTACAATAACCAGCTCCTTCGAATGCGGCTGTTAAAGGTGAAGCCTAGCACTGCACGCGTCTGCCGACCACGGGTAGAGGCAACAGAGTATAGGGTTCCAGTTTGGTGGTATCCTCCTAGAGTCATAACAGGCATCACTCTTGATAGCCCATATTTCTCTCATGGGCAACTTTATGCTCTTGAGTAAGCTCTGGAAAAAATCTTCACACTGTATATGAACCAGGGGGGAAAAAACAGTCAATGTCCTGTACCCTAAGGCTTTGCAATAAATACCTATGGCTGAAAAGAAGGACAACTGGAAAGCCATTTTGTGAAGTAAAAGTGATCTAGAAAGATGTTTTACTCTCATAATGTATAAATACAACTTTATAGTTTTAAAGTCAATTTGAAAAAATAAAATTTTCAGAAACAAGGATACAAAATTCCAAAAATTCTCCACACAAAACATAAGAATGCTAAAAAGGTACAAACGTGAGCTTGTAGTGCGAGTGAACTGCTAATAGCCTGTGTGTGCTTGCCTATCAGGCTCCAGTGAGAGATCTGGATGCATCTACAAGGTGCCAGCTAGGGTGGCCAATCCCAGGATTGGCGGGATCCCGGGATTTGGCCCCAAAATGTCCGGGATTTCAATCCCAGGATTGGAGAATCTAATCCCGGGATTTCGGGATTAGACTGCGCATGCGCAGTTTAATGCCGGGCGGCTTCTGAGCACCCGCTCAGAAGCTGCCCGGCTGTTCCTGACCCCAGCGACGGCCTGCGCAGCATGACCTCTGACCGTCACGCTCCGCAGGCCGCAGCGTCCTGCTACAGATGACCGCGCCTAGCCTCCCCTCCTGCCCAGCTAGTCCTGCCCAGAGGCACCAGGCAAGCACGACCGCAGCACTTCTGTCTGCCCTGTTCCCGCCCGCCTATGTAAGTAAATCTGCGGGGTGGCACCAGGCACCCCCCGCAGCGCTGCTTTGCCCCGCTCCTGGCTGCCACACACCCGCCTGCCCATGTAGGGGTGGACAGGGCGTGTTTTTCTTTTAGGGATGCCAATACCCCCCCTATATGTCTGTCTGTGCAACTCTATATATACTAATAACCATTGGCAGCTCGTACCTTTCGGTAGGAGGGGGGCTGCCGTTGGCCAGGGTGCCGGCACCCACCCTGCTGCCACTGCTCCTCCTGGTCCCCGGTGCAGCATTTGCATTCACATCCGGCACCTGTACTATGATGACAGGCGCTGGGACTGGTGCATGCACAGTATCGACCTCTGTACTGCGCATGCGGCCAGCTTCTATGGGCTACCTGTACAATACAGATGACAGGCACCTGGACCAGCGCATGTGCAGTACCAACGAAGGTACTGCACATGCTCAGACCCCGAATTTTATGGGCTGCTGCTCAGCAGCCAATAGAGAGTCGTCCCGAAGGGAGTGGACACCTCCCAGTGGGACTGCCTTGTGACTGGCAGGTCGTACTTCACTGCCAGTCAAAGTTAAGCCAGTGCAGTCTCACAGACTGCATCTGGCTTCACTACAATGGCGGATTTTATGTGTGTGTGTGTGTGTGTGTGTGTGTGGAGGGGGGTGCAGCCCACAGGTAAAAACCACCACTGCTAAGAAGTTTTTACTTGAACAATGTAATTTGCTAGAGAAATACCTTGTACTAATGTTCACGATTTGTCTGTGGTCCTGTAACACATGTTGAATAAATAGAAATACTTTTTGATTACACATAAAATACCTCCTTCATAAATAATAGTTTTCCTATCTACAGGTATCTGTGAATCCGGCATATCAAACAAAGGAATTGGAATATGTGCTCAGAAAGGTATGCTAAACTGAATACTGCTAAATATATGTAGACATATGAGGCACATGTCTAGGGATGCCACTTGCTGGGGCGACACTCAGATATTCCTTTTATTACTCTGAAATTCCCCAGTGAAGAGTCCTTCTGTGCACCTAAGTGGGGTGTGGACAGCTGAGACATGCCTACAATATGGTACAGGGGATATATTCTGTAGGTACTGGGAAATGGATGGATCAGTGTGCGTTTGGATCTGGAGGCTGGCCAATCAGAGCCTGACCAGTTATCAGAGGCATGTAAAATGTCAGAGGTCATGGCACGCTTTATTATAACGCTATAGTTTTTATCATTAAAGCAATTCTTATGACTTAATGAAAATAATACAATTAAGGGGGGGGGGGTAGAGGACATAGGCCATTAATGTTGTGTTTATGGGTGGTTTGATCCCTAAATCTGCCTCTAATCCTATGTAAATCCGAGTAAGACTCATCTATGTCAGAAGCAATAGTATTAATTAGAATTGTAATAGATGAGTTATGGATTTTTTTTTACCTTCTAAAAGGCTAAGTAAATCTACCAGACCCAGGGTAGAACTATCTAGAATTATCAGGTAGTATCTAAATGGAGAAGCAAAGATTTCTTAAGGCCCCCATACACTAGTGCAAGGTATCGCATGGGAAAATGCATGCAATATGGCCACTTTTCATCTGATCCCTCATTCTGGAAACTAAGAATCGGATACAAATTGGCTATCGCACTAGTGGATAGGAGCCATTATACTATAGAAATATATATATATACACGTACAGCACTTACGTACAACCCGGTAGAATGGATGGGTGCCAAGCCACCAGAAATCCCGCAATGAGAGCTCCACATACAAATATATATATATAGATAGATAGATAGATAGATAGACTCCGATAAGGTATCAGAGACTCGCAGAAGGATATACACAAAAAAACATACATAGAAGGTGAAGTGTACATCCATGTAAAGAGTAATATCTGCATACTCCACATACAGGATAGTCAAAGAGCACAGACCCGAAGGCGCCATTCGGGCAGATATAGTAGCGATTATAGCGCTAGATGTCCAAACCCTATACATTGAGAGGAGTATGACCTATCAAATACGGACAATACATAGGTACTAATATCTAAACATCGCAGCAATATCAAATTAGGAGATAGAGAATGAGAACAATGCCCAGCTACGTACTTACACAGGGCTGGGCAACACCGGCCCTCCAGATGTTAATGAACTACACATCCCAGGATGCTTTGCATTAGTTTTGCTATGTGGCCATGCTGAAACTGATGCAAGGCATGCTGGGATGTGTAGTTCATCAACATCTGGAGGGCCGGTGTTGCCCAGCCCTGTACTAACGGAATAGAACCCCCAAAGTAAACCTTCTTATTGCTAACAAAATAAATCCCAAAAGGACCCCAAAACAAACCTTCCCATAACCCGCCACCCTGTATGACCTAACCCCAATCTAGGTATACCTGGATCCCAAAAAACTCTCCCCACCCAGATACTAAACTAACTGGCTGGGGCATATAAAAAGACCGGATATTGTATCAAAATTAGGGCCAGACCTCTCGGTTAATTGATGCAGTAGAATAGATACATTCCATCCAGGATATATAGTAGTGATCCCAATTATCACAATCCCAGCTCTGATAGAACAAACAGGATAACATCTACTAAATAGGGGTTAATTTCCAACAAGGCAGTACATCAACATCGTTCTGAAAAGAAGAATCAGCAAACATAGCAGTATACATGGAATCCGAAACATCAAATCAGAGCAAAATATCTCTCCTTAGTCTAGCCAGTATTTAGAAGCGGCTGAGAATTTTTTTAGCACCCCTGTAGACCCAAAACCGCACATATGTAGCGGGAGGTAATAGTCTCAAATTTGCCCTATTTATCCAAGGATTCAAGGATAAACACAAATATAATGGCAAAAGAAACAATCATATATTAGGCGTCATCGCTTCAAGTCCAGTGGTACAGCCACATCTTCGATTTTGTGGTAGTCCTCCAAAACAGGAGATAATATGGTGTCAGCGAACTCCCGTGTCAGCAGTATATAGGGCTCCTCTTCCTTAACAAGGGTATCCAAAGGTTGAGCCGGTGACGAAGGTGGGGAGGCCACAGCAACAGGATTTAAAGGCACAGTCACCAGAACGTCAAATTGAGCAAGAAGTCTCTGACTGGAGGCATTTATGGCATGAAGGATTTGTTGCATGTATCCTGACATCATAACTGGCGAAGTGGCACTCAGTACTGGATAGAATGGCGGTGGCTAGCACACCCCCCAGGGCCTTCCACGGGTCTGTTAAGAACAGCGGCCACCAACCTCCAGCGCCACAGAGGAAATCACTTGGAGAGAAGAGCTTGTGAACGCCACCAGATTCCTCTGCCTTGTGTGTTCCGGATAGAGCAGGGGTTCCTACTGAGCTCAGCACATTCAGTAGCAGGTCTACATAGGTGCCGCAGTCCAGGGGAAGATTGATCCCCACATTGAGAGTGGGTGATAAGGTATGGCTGTCCACTCGCAACATTCATCTTCGTGTACCATCAATGAAGTTTGCGCCTCGTTTTATCGGTCCCTTCCCGATAATACAGATTATCAATCCAGTTGCCTACAAATGAAAATGACCTCATTACTTAAGAATTCCAAATTTCATTAGTTTTGAACAAATTTCATGCCGCACTTCCCAAATCTCCCAAAGTCCTCACTCATGGGGGCATTGAATATGAGTTGGCCCGAATTCTGGACTCTCGCATTAGGTACAAACGTTTACAATATCTAATTGATTGGAAAGGCTATGGGCTGAAGAAAGATCTTGGACCAATGCGTCTGAAGTACACGCCCCCAGAATGATTCGGGAAATTTACAAAAAATTTCCAGCTAAACCCAAAGAGTGTCCTGGGGCCACTCATAAAGGAGGGGGTGCTGTCACGACCACCATTGCAGCTACCCTTGCTCCCTGTGCTGTTTCAGCCCTGCAGTGCTCTGACGCTATGCCCTCTGCCCTGGCGCTCACCTCCGCTTCTGATGCCGACGCCGACCTGCTACATTCTGTTGCTCCGTCACCCAGGCTCCATGTTCCGTTGCCGGGTGTCGGTTCTAGTGTGCAGTGTCTGGGCGTGCTGGCTCCGGGTAGCGTGAGGCGCGATCCGCCATGATAGCGTCCTTCTAGGCCACAGGCTGGGAAGCGCCGGCTGCAGCGCCTCCGCGTAGTATTCTCCGCCGGCTGTTTTCTGTTGCCACAACGGGTGGCAGCCATCTTGTTGGTGTCCTCAGCCTATACTTCGCAGCTCCAGTCATGATGTCACTCCTGCGGCCAATCACCATCAAGCTCAGCACTTAAATACTGACTAGCCGGGCCAGACCGGCAGTCAGTACAATGTTGTCCACCCGATAGCATTTCCGTGCATCCCTGGCAATTCCTGCAGTCTTCGCTGCAGGCTGACTCCCCATCTTCCAGGTGAAGTCTTTGCTTCCTCCATTCCTGCTGGTCGTCCACTGTATTCAACCATATTCTACCACGGAACTCCATTGCCGCCTCTAAGGATTCAAGGACAAGGTTAAACATCCCACAGGTGTCATCTTCCTCCTTAAGTTTCCTGACGGTTAATTCCGGTGGCCAGATTCTCTGGTGCCTTGGCAGCCACGACCGTATTCAGCGGGATTCCTTCAATTGACTTCATCTTCCGATTCTTCAATTATTATTCTTCAATTGTTATTCTTCAAAGCATCATATCTTCAAGTTCTTCAATAACTCCATCATTTACCATCATCTACAAATTCTTTCAATAAGTTATTATTATTGTTGTCTTCATCCTCATTCATCCAATATCTACAGTTATACCATTGTGCCATTATCATATCCTTGTATCGCAGTATCTTCATTAAAAAGGTTTAATTTTATTCAATTGCTTCACTCCGCTCTGTCGTTCATGCAACAGCCCTACATTAAAGCACCCAGCCTCCGTTATACTCCGGCTGGTGCTTCACCAAGATCACTAAACGTGACACAGAGTAGACAAAATACTGGCATACAAGATATAATAAATCTAAGTTCTAAATTGTCATGGTGATGCCACAATCATTCAAATCTAATCGTGCACTAGTTGGAAGAAAAATAAACCCAAAACTATACTCAGGTCAAGTAGTTGTAGCAGTTTGGCATTGCAAAAACCAAGTGGTGTATTCAAATATTTTCTGGATATATCATTGGGTTGAGTCATCAGCCTATGTATTTTATTGTTATTACCGTTTTTATATTTGTATAATCATATTGATACTTTTTTTTACCTTCTCTGGCATCCTTATTGATATTTTAACTCTTGTTTTTACATCTACAGGTTGGCTGTTCTGCCCTTGTGTTCCCATCACAATTTAAAACACAGAAATACTATGAAATTTTTAAGCAGATTTGTCCGGAGATAGAACATTCCCCACCAGGGGGCATCAAGAGTAAGACGTAAGTGGGCTGTATTATGTGGGCATGCGTTCCACCAAATATGAATATTTTATCCTCTATCCCACTTGGTTTCCATTTCCACCGTTCTAAGGGGTTTTCACAGGTAAGGTTATTTGTTGACCCGGATAATACTAGAGTACAGGGCCCAGACTTGCAATACAGACAACAAATGTAGCAGGTCTAATAACAGGTTTTTCCATGCATGGATCAAGATGAATCACATTTGGCAATAGATATCAATAATAATTTATATGATCTGCTCTGCAGGGTGTGCTGGGAAAATGCAGGACAGCCATACTAGCGCTCATGGCTACCGGTGGTGAGCTGAAAGAATGCAGGCCAGCTTGGTGGTAACACAGAGTGCTGGGAGAATGCAGGTCAGACACACTGTGAAGTAGCACCTTAAATGAAGCTTGAGTGCTGAGCTCGGAGAATGCAGGCCAGCTTCCAGAGCAGAACAGAGCAGGTACAGGTCACAGGGATTACCGATGAGCACAGCAGGTTCAGGTACCGAGATAGAACCAAAATGCAGACATCAGTGTACCCATGAGCAAAGTACAACAGGTGCAGGTTACCATGATTGAACTGAGAGCAAAGTGCAATGCAGGTTACCAGGATGTTCCCATGAGCAGAGCACAACAGGTGCATGTTACTGGAATTGAACCAGAGAGCACAGTGCAATGCTGAACTATCAAATTCCCTTAATTTATCCCCCAAGTACACTCCCTTGTACCCCAAAATACTGTATGTACTTAAACATACAAAAACATCAAACACTTTAGCCCGCTATTCTGTTGTTGCACCGCATTAGCTGTCCAATATAGTCCAGCTGGCTGGTCTGCTGATACATAAAGAGTACATGTTGCTCCTGAAAAAGGTGTCGAGACAAGTACAGTTTTTCCACACCGGTAACTGGTGAGCGGTGGTGGTTGTGGCTGCTGTGGTGGAGGCACATGGGGTGTAGGCTCCACAGGAGTGAGGATGATGGTAGTGGAAGGGGCAAGCCCTGTGGTGCTGTTGACAACACATGAGAAGAACCTGCAGAAGAAAAGATAATTAACATAACAAATACTGGCAATGGAGAATACCTACAACCTACACTAATTTGAAATACCTAGCAATGCACGTGCTATCAAACTAATTGACATATTAAAAATGATTACACAAAAACACCTCAACTTGGATTATTAAATATATTTTCTGAGGCCCTTTAATTTTATAAAAACTACTTCACATAGCAGTTTAAAGTAGGCTGGAGCTAAAACGTCACTTATGTGATTGGGCCTACATTAATAAATGTTATGGTTGCAGGTAACATATGTAATGTGTGTGTGTGTGTGGTTTTTTTTTTTGCATTTTATTATTCACTCACTAGGATGAGTGACCTGCCCTTGTTGTGCTCTGCTCATTGGTACATCCTGGTAACCTGCACTGCTGTCTGCACACTTCGGTTCTATCTCAGTACCTGTACCTGCTCTGTTCTGCTCTGGAAGCTGCAGAGCACAACAAGTGCAGGTTACCGGAATTGAACTGGAGAGCTAAGTGCAATACAGGTTACCAGGATGTACAGTATTGATGAGCAGAGCACAACAGGTGCAGTTTACTTGAATTGACTGATGAGGCAGAGTACAGCAGCTGCAGGTTACTGGAATTAAACCGATGAGGCAGAGCACAGCAGGTGCAGATACCGGGAATGAACCGAAATGCAGACAGCAGTGCAGGTTACCGGGATTAAACCGACGAGGAAGAGCACAGCAGGTGCAGGTACCAGGATTGAACTGAAATGCGACTGCAGTGCAGGTTACCGGGATTAAACCGGCGAGGAAGAGCACAGCAGGTGCAGGTACCAGGATTGAACTGAAATGCGACTGCAGTGCAGGTTACCGGGAAGAAACCGATGAGCAGATCCCGGCAGGTGAAGATTACTGGGATTGAACCAGAGAGGCAACAGCAGTAAAAAACAGCTACCTGGGAACACCGGGATGGACAGATAATAGCAGCAGTGCAGCTACTCAGGAAAGCTGTGCAACCAGGCGGTGCAAAAGATGAGATAGCATACAGGGTTTGTACAACAAAGCAATGGCAACTCATCAGTGCTGAAAGACTGGCTGTATGGTGATTGGCCATGTTAACTGGGTCCAGAATAGTCAGTTGACTCAGACAGACAAGTACTGGGCCTAGAGGGAAACCCCTGCATAGTAGAACCACATGGAAACATACATGCATAGAGCCAGCAAAGGTTGACACATGGAGCTGAAGTATGTGGCATGTGCCTCTGCGAGCGGCATAGACAGATGACAGACAGACAAACTACGCTTTGTGACAGGGGTAAATTCAGTGGCGTATTAATAACCACACAGACCCCGCGGTCCCGGGGAGGCGCTGATAAGTGTAAGCGCCGGGGGGTCTGCAGGGCTATCGATGCGCTGCACTGCTACCGGGACCAACCTTACCCCTCTGCTTGCCGCCGCCTGTACCAGCATATCTACTTGTCTCTTGGCTCCTGCTAATGAAAAATAGCCCACACAAAGGTTTTTTTTCTGGTTGATACGCAAGGCTGCAAATTCCACCAAGCCCCGCCTTGCGAATGAAAGGAAAAAAGAGGATTGTGTGCTACACAATTAGCAGCAGCTGGCACGGGGTAGTCACTCCCCAATATACTAGATGTGCAAAAAAGAAGAAATGTGCCAGTGCGGGCTGATTGATTACAAGACGGTTCAAGGAAATATAAAGATATAACACAGTAAAATCATTAAGAAGAATTCTGATTCCACATTAACCCCTTCCCGACATTTGACGTATATATACGTCATGGCCGGGATGTACTTCCCGACACATGACGTATATATACGTCATGACTTTAAACTGTCCCCGCGTCTATAGACGCGGTGACAGTTTAAACATGTCTGCTGTCCCTGCTGTCACCGGTGATGACCACACCTCACCCCACCTGCCCCCAAGGCTGTGATTGGTCCGTCGGACCGACGGACCAATCACAGCCATAGCGCGTTATTTAAACTAACGGTGACTGCGCTGCAGACGCCATTCCGGTCTGGAATTGCGTGCAGAGCGGTCACCGGCCAATCTGTCGTGATATACATACCTGATCCTTGCCTGATACTTGCCTGATACTTACCTGATCACCGCTGATAGCGTACTGCCAGCAGCTGGATGCTTACTGGATCTTGTCACTTCCTGTGTGCTGCTGCTGCAGTGTCATATAGGGGTTTATTCTAGTTCATTCTTTCTGACAAAATCCTTCTTAGATGGACAAAACCATGTGCACTTCAGGGGGGCAGATGTAACATGTGCAGAGAGAATTAGATTTGGGTGAGTTTTTTTGTTTCTGTGCAGGGAAAATACTGACTGCATGATTTTACACTGCAATATAGATCTCACTTTGAAGAAAAACCCCACCCAAATCTAATTCTCTCTGCACAAGTTACATCTGCCCCACCCGCAGTGCACATGGTTTTGTCCATCTAAGAAGGATTTTGTCAGAAAGAATTAACTAGAATAACCCCCAGAGTGACAGATAGTGAGAGATAGTCAGAGATAGTCAGAGATAGTGACAGAGAGTGATAGAGAGTGCTATATTTTGTGTCTGCTGCACCCCCTTTTGTGCTGATCAGTATATCTGTGCTGATCAGCAACTTTTTGGGGGTGCAGGGGTTGTTATTTTTTTTATATATATACCTGTCAGTTGCACCAAAGCTTGTGCTGCCTGTGCAACTGACTGCTGCCCCCCTGCTGCCCCCCCTTTTGTGCTGATCAGTATAAATTAACTGATCAGCAACTTTTTGGGGGTCCAGGTTTTTTTTTTTATATATACCCTGTCAGGTTGCACCCACAGTTGGGTGCCTGCTGCCCCTCACTGCTAATCAGTGTTGCATCACTGCATCACTGATCTGCAGTTTTTTGTTTTTTTTGGAGAGTGCAGTGGGGTTTTGTTTTTACACCCACGTTGCTTTTGTGGGTGTCCTGTGGCCGCTGAGCGCTGATCAGTGACGTACATCACTGAACAGCATTTTTGGCACAGGGTTGATATAATTTTTTTTCTGCAGTTTTTTTAAATTGTTTTTTTTTTGGAGAGTGCTGTGGTTTATTTTTTTTAAATTGTTTTTACACCCACGTTGCATTTGTGGGTGTCCTGTGGCCGCTGAGCGCTGATCAGTGACGTACATCACTGAACAGCATTTTTGGCACAGGGTTGATATAATTTTTTTTCTGCAGTTTTTTTAAATTGTTTTTTTTTTGGAGAGTGCTGTGGTTTATTTTTTTTTAAATTGTTTTTACACCCACGTTGCTTTTGTGGGTGTCCTGTGGCCGCTGAGCGCTGATCAGTGACGTACATCACTGAACAGCATTTTTGGCACAGGGTTGATATTTTTTTTTTTTTTGGATCAAATTCCTGTTGCCTTTGAGCGCTGTTCAGTGACGGACGTTACTGACCAACATCTGTGCTCAATTTTTGGCGCAGGACCTTTTTTTTTTTTTTTTTTAACCCCTTCAATTTTTTTTTTTTTTTTGGGATCAAATTCCTGTATAAAGTATTTTTTTTTCTGCACTACATACACACTACACACTACATACCCCCCGTGTTGAAATAAAGTTTGTACCCCCCCTACACTATACACGTGTTGAAACATTACACTTACAGAAACACAAAAATAAAAATGGCATCCCAAATGTCATCCCAAATGTCATCCCAGTCATCCAGAAGAATGTATTCAGCGGAGGAGGCATATGCCATGCTTGCCTCTGACTCTGACACAGCCAGTGATGCAAGCAGGGAATTTGAAGGATTCGTCTTAAGCTCCTCTTCCTCCTCTAGTGATGAGGGACCCCCTCAAAGACGCCCCCGTAGAGCAGCTGAGACCCCCCCCCAAATGATTGATCCCGTATGGACCCCACCACCAGACAATTTTGAGCCCCAGGTTCCTGAGTTTTTGGCCATCCCAGGAATCCAATTTGATTCAACAGGTCTCAGAGAAATTGACTTTTTCAAATTATTTTTCTCTGATGATTTTATAAATTTAATGGTGGACCAAAGTAATTTATATGCCCAGCAGTTTATTGCTCAAAACCCCACGTCATCATTTGCTAGGTGGACCCCTGTAGATGCAGTAGAGATGATGACGTTTTGGGGTCTGGTGTTACATATGGGCATAGTAAAAAAGCCAGAAATTAGGCAATATTGGAGAACAGATGTTCTGTACAGCACCCCACTTTACCGTATGGCCATGGCTCGGACTCGTTTTGAGACAATCCTTAAATTTTTACATTACACCGATAATGCACAGTGCCCACCCAGAGATGATCCCACCTTTGACCGGCTATTCAAAGTCAGGCCGGTCATTGATCATTTCAGTGCCAAATTTGCAGAGATGTACATCCCTGAAAAAATTTATTTGTATCGACGAGTCCCTTATACATTTTAAAGGAAGGGTTAAATTCCGCCAGTACCTTCCCAATAAGAGGGCAAGGTATGGCATAAAAATGTATAAGCTGTGTGAAAGCACCTCAGGGTACACCCACAGGTTTAGGGTATATGATGGAAAGGACTCAAGAATTGAACCGCCAGAATGCCCCCCCTCCCTCGTAGGTGTTAGTGGAAAAATTGTCTGGGATTTAGTGCACCCCTTCCTGGATAAAGGTTATCACCTCTATGTGGATAACTTTTACACTAGCATCCCCCTGTTTAAGGCCCTTGGTTCAAGAGGTACAGCAGCTTGCGGTACTGTGCGCAAGAACCAAAGAGGCCTACCAAAAACGCACGTTGCCCAATTACTGAGAAGGGGTGAAAGCAGGGGAATATGCACCGAAAATATGTTGTTGGTCAAATATAAGGACAAGAGGGATGTCCTTATACTGACAACAATTCATGGAGACAGTACCACCTCCGTCCCTGTACGAGGTACCAGTACCCACACCTCAAAACCTAATTGTATCCTAGATTACAATAAGTACATGGGCGGAGTGGATCTTTCAGATCAGGTACTGAAGCCGTACAGTGCCCTGCGGAAAACAAAAATCTGGTACAAGAAGCTGGCCGTGTATATCATCCAGATGGCACTGTATAACGCTTACGTGCTATTCCGTTCTACCAGCCAGAGGGGGACATTTATGCACTTTCAAGAGGAAGTCATAAAGGGCCTAATATTTGGGAACCAGCAGGCAGAGGGCCCCAGTACTTCTAGTACTGGCCCCCGTATTGTACCAGGGCAGCATTTTCCTAACGAAATCCCCTCCACTGCAAAAAAGGGCAGGACACAAAAAAGGTGCAAAGTTTGCTATAAAAAGGGAATAAGAAAGGATACTATTTTCCACTGTGAAACTTGCCCCGACAAACCCGGCCTATGTATAAAGGAGTGTTTTAAAATATACCACACATCTATGGATTATTAGGTTCATCATTTCACCGTGCTTCGGGGGTCTTGCTAATGCCACATAGCACCCACCATTCATTCCACCACAATCTGAGCTGCAAAATCCAAAAATCACTCCTTCCCTTCTGAGTCCTGCCATGCACCCAACTGGTATTTTTTGGTCACATATGAGGCATTGCCATACTCCGGAGAAATTGGGGCACAGATTTTGGGGTGCTTTTTCTCCTTCATACCTTATGAAAATGAAAAATTTTGAGCCAGAACTGCATTTTTGTGTAAAAAAATGTAATTTTTCATTTTCACAGCCCAGTTGTACCAAAATTGGTGAAACCCCTGGGGGTTTGAAATGTACACTATACCCCTAGATGAATTCCCTGAGGGGTATAGTTTGCAAAATGGGGTCACTTGTGGGGGGGTTCCACTGTATTGGTGCTTTGGGGGTCTTGCTAATGCGACATAGCACCCACCAACATTCCACCAGAATCTGTGCTACAAAATCCAAATATCACTCCTTCCCTTCTGAGTCCTGCCATTTTTTGGTCACACATGAGGCATTGCCGTACTCGGGAGAAATTGGGGCACAGATTTTGGGGTGCTTTGTCTCCTTCATTCCTTGTGAAAATGAAAAATTTTGAGCCAGAACTGCATTTTTGTGTAAAAAAAATGTAATTTTTCATTTTCTTAGCCCAGTTGTACCAAAATTGGTGAAACCCCTGGGGGTTTGAAATGTACACTATACCCCTAGATGAATTCCCTGAGGGGTATAGTTTGCAAAGAGGGGTCACTTGTGGGGGGGTTCCACTGTATTGGTGCTTTGGGGGTCTTGCTAATGCGACATAGCACCCACCAACATTCCACCAGAATCTGTGCTGCAAAATCCAAATATCACTCCTTCCCTTCTGAGTCCTGCCATTTTTTGGTCACACATGAGGCATTGCCGTACTCGGGAGAAATTGGGGCACATATTTTGGGGTGCTTTGTCTCCTTCATTCCTTGTGAAAATGAAAAATTTTGAGTCAGAACTGCATTTTTGTGTAAAAAATTAAATTTTTCATTTTCACTGCCCAGTTGTACCACAATTGGTGAAACCCCTGGGGGTTTGAAATGTACACTATACCCCTAGATGAATTCCCTGAGGGGTGTAGTTTGCAAAATGGGGTCACTTGTGGGGGGTTCCACTGTATTGGTGCTTCGGGGGTCTTGCTAATGCGACATAGCACCCACCAACATTCCACCAGAATCTGTGCTGCAAAATCCAAATATCACTCCTTCCCTTCTGAGTCCTGCCATGCACCCAACTGGTATTTTTTGGTCACATGTGAGGCATTGCCGTACTCGGGAGAAATTGGGGCACATATTTTGGGGTGCTTTGTCTCCTTCATTCCTTGTGAAAATGAAAAATTTTGAGCCAGAACTGCATTTTTGTGTAAAAAATTTAATTTTTCATTTTCACTGTCCAGTTGTACCACAATTGGTGAAACCCCTGGGGGTTTGAAATGTACACTATACCCCTAGATGAATTCCCTGAGGGGTGTAGTTTGCAAAATGGGGTCACTTGTGGGGGGTTCCACTGTATTGGTGCTTCGGGGGTCTTGCTAATGCGACATAGCACCCACCAACATTCCACCAGAATCTGTGCTGCAAAATCCAAATATCACTCCTTCCCTTCTGAGTCCTGCCATGCACCCAAATGGTATTTTTTGGTCACATGTGAGGCATTGCCGCACTCGGGAGAAATTGGGACACATATTTTGGGGTGCTTTGTCTCCTTCATTCCTTGTGAAAATGAAAAATTTTGAGCCAGAACTGCATTTTTGTGTAAAAAATTTAATTTTTCATTTTCACTGCCCAGTTGTACCACAATTGGTGAAACCCCTGGGGGTTTGAAATGTACACTATACCCCTAGATGAATTCCCTGAGGGGTGTAGTTTGCAAAATGGGGTCACTTGTGGGGGGGTTCCACTGTATTGGTGCTTCGGGGGTCTTGCTAATGCGACATAGCACCCACCAACATTCCACCAGAATCTGTGCTGCAAAATCCAAATATCACTCCTTCCCTTCTGAGTCCTGCCATGCACCCAAATGATATTTTTTGGTCACATGTGAGGCATTGCCGTACTCGGGAGAAATTGGGGCACATATTTTGGGGTGCTTTGTCTCCTTCATTCCTTGTGAAAATGAAAAATTTTGAGCCAGAACTGCATTTTTGTGTAAAAAATTTAATTTTTCATTTTCACTGCCCAGTTGTACCACAATTGGTGAAACCCCTGGGGGTTTGAAATGTACACTATACCCCTAGATGAATTCCCGGAGGGGTGTAGTTTGCAAAATGGGGTCACTTGTGGGGGGGTTCCACTGTATTGGTGCTTCGGGGGTCTTGCTAATGCGACATAGCACCCACCAACATTCCACCAGAATCTGTGCTGCAAAATCCAAATATCACTCCTTCCCTTCTGAGTCCTGCCATGCACCCAAATGGTATTTTTTGGTCACATGTGAGGCATTGCCGTACTCGTGAGAAATTGGGGCACAGATTTTGGGGTGCTTTGTCTCCTTCATTCCTTGTAAAAATGAAAAATTTTGAGCCAGAACTGCATTTTTGTGTAAAAAATTAAATTTTTCATTTGCACAGCCCAGTTGTACCACAATTGGTGAACTGGTCCCTAAAAAAATCAGTGTTTGAACTTTTCTTGAAAATTTGAGAATTTGCTATTCATATTTTAAGCCTCCTAGTGTCCAAAAAAATTAAAAGGATGTTGAAATAATGATGGAAACATAAAGTAGACATATGGTCTATGTTAGTTATTAACTATTTTGAGTGGTATGATTATTTGTCTCACAAGCAGAAAATTTAACATTTTGAAAATTGCTAAATTTTCCATTTTTTTACGACATTTTGGTATTTTTCACAAAAAAACACAGACTGTATCGACCCAAATTTACCACTAACTTGAAGTACAATGTGTCACGAGAAAACAATCTCAAAATCACTGGGATAAGTAAAAGCAAAAAAAAGTTATCCCCACTTAAGCGATACCTGTCAGATTTGAAAAAAAGGGCTCTGTCAGGAAGGCAAAAACAGGCTGCGGCGGGAAGGGGTTAAACTAAAAATATGTTTGCTACATATTGAGGTATAATTAAGATAGTTTCCAACTGTAAACGCTTGAATGTATATTACCAGTCCTTGATGATGGAATGGCTGATGGGATTTTTGGATATGTTGTTAGAACTCCCACGTTTGTAGAGCGTGTCTCCCCACAAGTCCCTTAGTGAGATTTTTGTAAGATTTATGTAGAGATTCAAAAAGTCCTAGAAATAGGTCTGTCCCACTTATAAGCTGGTTAGTTAGGAACAAATGCAATACGTCCCATATGCACAGTCCAGTTGTGGTGAGAAGATATAGGAACCCACAGGGTTAATCAGCCAAGGAATGGTGAAAATAAAGGCAGACAGTTGGAACTGGAAATGTATGGCTCAATGCGTTTCCCCCGGATGTTATACTCTGGCTTCCTCAAGAGCAAATGTGAAAATCTTTTTTGAAATTTCTACAAAAATCTTACAAAAATCTCACAGAGGGGTAGATTTATTAAGCTTGGAGAAGTGATAAAGGGGGGAATTTACTAAAGGAAATTTGAAAAAAATAGGTTTATTTGTATCTAGAAATACACTTATTTTGGACATTTAGGGGGATATTCAATGTCTGTCGAGTTTTGTGAAATCGCGAGTTTTTATGTTTTCTCGCCTAGAAACGTTAGGTTTCTCGTCCTCGATAATTCAATCTGCTTTTTATCACGTTTTTTTTACTGTCCCGTTTTTTATATTTTTTCGATCTGGTCGACTGTCGAGGGCACAAAAGCTCGCATTATCGAGCATTTTGTCCACACATTTTCCTCGACTTTTATCGTAACCTATGCAATCTTTTCTGTGTTTGGTTTTCTCGACGACATTTTCAACAGTTCTCGTCTTGCAAGTCTCGCCAGGCTTGTGTGGCGTGATTGTAATATTATGTATTAATTTTGTTCCCTATAACAGATTAGTGATATATACCTATATGTAATAGTCTACTATTGTTATCTATTTTGTGAACTACTTGTTAACAGTGTGTAAAATCATTTTAGGAAGGGGTCATAACTTTATTCTTGCTGGCTGATTACTGACAATCTTGGTTGCAATTTTTGCAATGTAGTGAAAGGTGACCTTCAATTTCTATGAAGAAGGACTGTTTGATTTAAATAATGCAGAGTGCATTCGAATTACTGAAATCTCATTGTAATGTCTATATGCCCTAACTCAAACTCCACAGTATATTACAATCTAGTGATAAGTCTTTTGCTGTGTTTTGGTGCTTTATGATGTTAATCTCCTGTGAATGATCATTATGAATGCTATGTGGATCCATCTACATGGTGTTGATTAAGTTCCCAGCATGCTTGGATACTTTGCACCTGCACCTGCTTATTTAACCCACAATCCATCATGCTTACCTCACTGCTCTCACTCCTCTGTTCTGAGACTGTAGGGAGCACACAGCATAAGCAGTCTGCTGTTTTGGAAGCGTTTTTTTTTAGGTCAATTTGCGGTTTCCTCACATACCTTATTTTTTAAACATAGACTACAATAATGGAGCCCTTCTCTGATGTAATACTCACATTTCTGGTGAGGCTTTTGCAGGCAAGGGTTAGGGGACATGGAAACCAGGATTCCTCTGCAACATCTAATACTCAGAGATTGGCTGCATTGGGTGAGTCTGTGCGGGTGTCAATTCCACGTCCACGCCAATATAGAATTAGGCGTGAACTGGACTCTCTCTCAGAGGCTGAAGTGATAGCAAGCTATCGCTTATCCTCTCGGGCAATCTATTCACTGTATCAGCAGATGGAAGCAGACCTGGAGCCTCGGGTACGGTCAAACCATGCAATTTCTGGCCTACAGAAATTGCTGGGTACATTGCATTTTTTGGCTTCGGGTACATTCCAGCCCACTTTGTCTCAGACCTGCGGTTTTTCACAGGCCACTCTGTCAAGGAGTATAACCCAGGTCCTTAAATGCTTCCGTAAATTAACGACCCAGTACATCCATTTTCCTGCTACAGACAGTGAATGGCGAGAGTTAAAATTTGGCTTTTTCCAAAAATGGCAGTTCCCCAATGTTCTGGGAGCGATTGACTGCACACATATACACATCACGCCACCCAGGGAATCGGAAGAATGTTTTCGTAACCGAAAACACTTCCATTCCTTGAATGTGCAGGTGGTTTGTGATAGTGACATGAAAATAATAGATTTTGTAGTGGGTTTTCCTGGGTCGACCCACGACTCCTTCATCCTGAGTCAGTCATCTATATTCCAGGATTTTGAAAGTGGCAATTTTACAGATGGCTGGCTGTTAGGTAAGTGTGTTTCCATATCCATCTTGCTAAGATAAAGTCATAAAACCAATTAAAGATTTTGTGAGTTGTAATTTGTCCCTTTAAAGGTGATGCGGGATACCCAAATAAGTCCTGGTTGCTGACCCCCTTGCCTAATCCCATAAGTGTTGCAGAGAAGAAATACCAGGCGGCCCATATAGCATCAAGGCGTGTAATTGAGCGAACCTTTGGTGCACTTAAAAGCCGCTTTAGATGTTTAGATATCTCCGGCGGGGCGCTTTTATATTCACCGGAAAAGGTTTGCAGCATATTTAATGCTTGCTGTATATTGCATAATATTTGTGTGGCAAACCATTTTCCGGTAAATATAGATGCAGATATTAATCTGCATGGGGACATTTTCTCTACATTACCTGTGGGCATGGATGAACGAGTCGAAAGTAGAAGCCATGTCATCCGGACCTTTTTCTCTTGTAAGTAACTTTTGCACCAGAAAGATATCTTGCTATTGCTAAAAATACGTAATATTGATTGTTATATTTTGCATGTATTTACAGAGTCTGTTTGGATTGCGTTCTCTTTTGCATGAAATTAATGCAAAAGGAGTTGTTTATGAGTTATGAAGTTGTGACGTTTACCATAATATTTTATGAAGTTGATCCTGTAATTGATTACATGGCAAGTTTATGCAAAAAACAATATCCGGCCTAAGCACAGGGTAAGTGTTTATCTGTCAGTGTGGAGAACGTATTTATGTGTGAATATGCCTCTTTTTAAATATTAACGTGTGTTTTTGTTGTTTGTTGTTTTTTTCAGGTTGGTCTTCTCTATGTGTGTATTTATGATGTGTCCAATCGTGTTAATTTCTTGATTAAGGACAGTTCCCCTACTCCAATGTTGTGTGGTAAGTATGGTAGGCTATACAATTTGTGGCCCCTGCTGTACTTTTTCCCAACATAATGTTGTAACCACAAATATATATGTGACTGTAATGGGTATTTTTTGGTAAAGGTGTAATCAGTCTAATGTAAAGGTTTTGTTTTGTTTTTTGCCCACACTCTGGACTCCTTCTTTGGGACACAAAGTGAACTATAACACAACATCAACTGCCAACAACTTTGTTTCATAGGAAATGCGTTACTGAAAATACAGGTAAGTTTAACTAGTATGAACTACTAATAAACACAATGTTGGGACTTTTTTTATAATTTAAACACATGTGTTTTTCTTTTTTGTACAAAATGACAAATGTTAAAGTAATATTGTTTATTAGTGCAATGACATTGTTTAGAAAGATATGCCAAGATAATGTTAGCAAGACAATTGTCAAAGTATATCAGCATAAACATATTACTCCGTATTTGCTCATAGAATCTCAGTTATAACCAAAAAATTCGCCCTGAACCAGCATTGGCAAATCTCCTGTACACCCAATTGCATGTAATGTGATTGAGGATGACATTCTATAGTGAACATTGGTATTGTTGACAGGAAGTATTGAAAATAACATTTTCTTCTTTTACAAAGGTCATTCTCTAGACCAAAAACTACAATGACGTATGCAGATCAATGTAAAGCAGTGACGAGCGTATGGCCCGTCAGAGGTCAAAACATGTCAAGGACACGAAGCTGTGGGCTCCCACAGTTTCTCAGCAATGAAGTTGTTAACTAATCAGCCTTGGTGTCTTGCTACGCTCTGCACTACTTTCTATTAATCAACATTTGAATTGCTCTAGTAGTCCAATGTCATGGTCTTTGTTATCATAATACATTTTACCATTGTTGGCTGTTGTCAAAATGGGGCCAATGCCTCAATTGCATTGGATGCAATTGTGTTGACAGTGGATGTTTAAATCACATCTAGTAAGAATAAAGTAATCTGAATCTTCAAAGCCATACAGGCTTATTCATAACGCATGCACATAACGTGGCAATTGCAATACTAACTTATTTTTAAGTGTCATTTGCAAACCTCATAACACAACATTGATTCCTTTCAACTTTGATAATGTGTTTGAGTTTGCAAAACATGTTTGTTAATGATGAACAAAACGGATTTCTCTTTTCCATCGACTAGAAGTGGGAACTTTCACAAAGGTCAAAAATAAACAAAATGTCGAAGGAAGTATAACATCTCCATTGTTGCCAGATGATTTCTGCCTGGTTGAAATGGGAAATAATTAAATGTCATGAATTAAATAGTACATAATTCCATGGACCATACAAACTGTAGTTATGCGACAAAAATATTAGGGCAATAAGGGGAAAAAACTCCTAGAGAACCTAAGCAATTACAATGTGTAACAAAAGTCACCTTCGATTTTCAGTTCCTGTTTTGCATGGGTTTGCCAAATCAAATTGGATTTTTATCTTTTGGCTTATGTGAATGAATTTGAAATCTTGTATATATATATATAGAGAGAGATATATATATCTATTTGAACATACTCCTAAGTTTGGATATACTTGTAATTTGGTAAGTAAAAATTTTTTTATTTTTATTAGTTGTAGAGTTGTGGTTTAAGGCGACAATGTAGTTGCTGTTAGCACATGTGGCCATCTTCCCAAAATTGTTAGATTCTAAAAAATATCATATGTAATGGTTCTATAAGGTGTATTATATGCCCTGTTTCCTGCTGTTTTTAATGCTATTGCCCTTTAATTGCTGGCCAGTTAAATAAGACATGAGATAATGAGTAATGGAATGCATAGGTGTGTTTGAAACACATTTTTTATGTAAATAAATTTTTTTGGGGGGAAATGTTTGAGCCTCATAGAGTATGTCCGTTATCACTATGCTGAACTCTGTAAAGCCCCATACATATATTGTAGGTAATTTAACCACCTTTGCCAATGTATAATGTAGACCAATTATTCAAAATAAATATGTGTCAAGATAACTTACTAATCAAGAACTTCATCTTCATCTCGATCCTGTTCTGCATTCTCCAAATTCACTTCCATTGTTTGAAGACCTGTATGTGATTGATTTGCTGCATAAGTTGTGACGCTTTTTTTCGGCCCTTCATGTCTTTCTGCAACTGTATACCTTCTCATTGGTGGAGTGAATGGTCTGCGTAGTGTAGCAGGAAATAATAGATTTTCAGACGTTCGGATGGGTGACACATTTGCATCGGTATCAGTGGTGTTTGGATTATAGATGTGTTTTAAGGATTCTGCAAGTTGCTTTTGTGCGTTGGCTGCCTCTTGTTGAATGTGTAATAGCATTTGAAGTGCTGCATATATGGCGCCACAATTGTGACTTAATTTGGTTAATTCCACATAAATATTATTGTGGATTTGTGTTGTTAGCATGTGTTCCTTACTAATTGTTTTGAAATGTGTTTCAAGATCTGTTTGGTGGACAAAGTTTCCCAGTGTTTGCCCTAATACTTTCATAGTGTCATCCATTGACATTAATCTTTCGCTAAGCATTTCTCTAAATTCGTCTTGACCACTTTGAACTTTTGCCACAACTTTGCTCAAATCCTCTAAATCGCATGAGGTCTTCAGAGTAGAATCCGTTATAGTTAGATCAACTTGATCTTCTTGACCTAGTGCAGTTAATCAAAAGAATAGGAGTAATTAGGGCAATATTCATTATTATGCATTGAAAATATTGAAGTTGGAAAGTAAATATAAGTAAAAGGTTAGAGATTACCAATGAAGGACAACTTTTAGTTGAAAGGGCACCAAGGTTGTGAACGTAAACACATACCCAACATGTGCATTTAATTAGACTACGATATTTGTGACAATATTTGGTGCTTACTTATTAACGTAATCAAGTATTACCTAAAGGACTACTTGTTAACAGATTAGAGTTATTTTTCTTAGCTCTACAATTATGTTTGCGACCAGGTTCCAGATTGTATATGTCAGTATTAGATTTGTTCTTGTTTGAAATTCCTATAAAACAAAAACTTGTTACTATATACATTACTTACTACACAATATAAATATTAGTACAAACTAGGAACAAATGTCACCTTGCACGGAAGATTGTTTGGTTTCAGATGTGTTTGTTGTTTTTGACACAGAAGTGGAGGATACTTTTGATTTGGCCAATGTGGAGTCACAGATGCTGCTTTCAAATCCGTAAAAAGTATGTTCCGTAATTGTACTTTCGTTAAATACACTTGGAATTCCAGAAAAACCTTCCGCAGGACTGGCAGGTGGTATGTCTTCTTAGATTTCCACAGTTTCCTTTGGTTGCAGTTTGTTGCTAGAACTTTTTTTCAAAGCCAGCTCTATAAAGTGGAACAAATAACAAGGATATGTCATACTTTCATACAACATTGTTTATACATATAGGACCCAAAAACATTACACTGAAAACGTCCCAGGTTACATGGAACTGGCTAACAATACATTATTGTGTTGTGGAATTTGCAAATTTAAGAAATGGTGGAAAATGCACATGATATGTGCAACAATATATAATGTTAGAAATTATTAGAAGTTACCCTTTGCGGCCCTTTTTTTAGTATGATGTTTAAGTTCTGCTACTAGGTCAGATTCGGAAATTCTGCCCTTACAGAGACTTCTGGAATCCAAAACACCCTTGACTCCCTCCACCATAATTGGATTTATTCTCCTTTTTAAGATCTCCTCCCAAAGTTTCCATTTGAACTTGATCTCTGGGCCTCCGCCGGTTTTCATACCCAACATTTTGTAGTGGGCCATTTTTTTTTTGGTCTGACGCCGACAATCACTGTAACGCTTCATGCACGTTCTGGGTGTTCTGCGATTCCCAGCTATTGCTGTCACTCTAGAGGCAATATCTTCCCAGATTTTTCGTTTGGCCCATGCAGCTGTCATTGTGGATCTCGGCCCATAAAGAACGTCATAGTGTCTCTCAACTTCTTCTACTAATGCCATGTTTTCAGACTCACTATAACGCACTCCCTTTTCTTTTTTGCATGTATCGTCTGAATCATTATCCTCTTCATTAGATTTTTCACTATTTGCATCATCTACACATATTTGCCTCTGTTGAGAATGACTGGTAACAGAAGATTTGGCTTTCTGTCTCCGAATCTAAAAAAAGGACAAATTACAATAAATACCTTGACAATGCCGTCCCATATGTGTTTGATTAGGATAGGTTAATGAATGTGCTTGCCACAAAGATACCTTTTTCTTTTTTCTTTTTTTCATATAAATGCTTTTTCCATTGCAGATATTCTGCGCTTTGAAGCCAATCATCATCGGAATCTAGGGATTCATCACTGGATGGTGTAGCTGGTTTCTTACATCTTTTTAGAGTCTACAATGAATTTGAAAAGATATCGTTGGCATGTTGCATTGTTAATTGTATTTTGTCCGAAATGCTAAATAAATATGTCCAAAATCACCTTTTTAGCATTGTCTCGATTTGTACCATGGCTTGTCCCCACAAATACATCAGACTCTGAGGGCTCATCATCATCAGATTGTGTCACAATATTGATTGATTCCTTCACAAATGGCACATAGCACCAAAAAGAAAACAAAAAAAAGGTCACTTCATTTAATAAGTTACAGAAAAGCCTGGCGTACAATGTTGGAATGCAAGGTTTGTAATAAACTTTAAATAAGTTAGTCCCTGACCCATAAATACCACTTCCAAAAAAATATGCTTACCATTTGCCCACAATCCTCCAATATTTCTTGCCGCATTCCCATATCAATGTCTGGCAAACCATCACTCATGGAGGAATTAGAATCTTCCTGATGTTTTGTCTGAGTGGACTTTGACATATCTGTATGTAAAACAAATAATTCAACCACAATTTTGCACTGCTCCACTAACTACCCGTAAATGGGCAAGATACATCCTAAACACTATAGGGGATGTACGAAAAGGATGATCAGAGAAAGGGGTGTTCGGGATGCTTGGCTGCAGGTCCTATTCACACCTTTAGATGTGTGTCCTTATTAGTAAACATTTGTTAAAAAGGGCTGGCCTACAAAGAATTTAACTATTTCTAACTCCAAAAAATACACTTTGGTAGCATGAGCAATGGGTTATAACACAAAGCCCATATAATTAATGAAAGAATGCATGGGATGATGATGGTTTCATTGGTGATATGTGTTGCTGGGCCTGTTTTATATGTTTTTCTAGAGGGGTGCTGGCGATGGGCCGGGTAGACATAACAGCAATAAAAAGCTGATCACCCTACTAGAAAAGCATAGAAAACAGGGCCAGCTACACATATCATCAATACAAGCCTGATCATGGCACTTAATTACTTATACCGCTAGAAACCCATAGATAACAGGGACAGCTAGACATAACAGTGCAAAACACATGATCATCCCACCAAAAAAAAACCACAATCACAATCATCCCACTGGAAACATATAGGAAAAAGGAAAGGCTAGACATATGTGGGCAAAAAAAACGGATCATCCCATGATAAACCAAAAAACACCATCATCCCAGTGGAAACAATTGACCAATGTAAGTACATATGGATATTACAATATATAATAACTATGGGATAAATCACCCTTTACACAAATGTGAGAATTCACTTTGGTTGTGTTACTGACAAATTTTGGTTACATCTATTTTAATTTACCAGGGATAAATCTATAAAGCTGTAACAATTGAGACATCGTGTGCTGGAGGGGATCTGCAGATAATCAGCCTGATCAGCCCTTTTGGAGATAATCCTTTTAATACATCCCTCACTATAAAAATGCATATAAATATAGAGCATGGGCAAGGAGCAATACTCTGCAGAGCATGGACTGGCCCCTGCAGCGCAATACACCCACAGCTGAGAAGGAAACCTTTGAAAAAAGCCTGCATTGAGAGTGCACAGCCAGCAAGCCCCAACACAACCCCTCACCATCCATGAAAGCTGCCATGAACAGTTGCAATGCTCTGCACGCGCACAGTGTGCCCCATGGCTGCAGACCATGACCAGCACCATAGTTTATCACTGCAAATATTCCGCACACCCTACACACCATAACATAGCCAACAACAATTAGACTAGTCAAGCACAACAATGAGTTATATAGTTATGAAGAATGCCAATCTGGTGTTGTTAACAAACAAATGACAAACACAATGACACAATACACATTCAAACATCTGCACCACCGACATACATGCTACAGATTAATTAACACTTACCTAACGCTTCCTCCGCAGCAAAAGGAAAGCAATATTTCTGCTACACCCACGGACAGCATACACTTCCTCCTCAAACTCGCTCGCTCACACGTGGCGAGCAGCACAGGGACTTATATAGAAGATGTCGAGGCGGGAAACGGGAAAAAGTGACGCCCACAACTCGCAACATTGTTACAACCTCGACGGGAGTGGTCTCGCTTGATTGGCACATTGAATACCCGAGATCTCGCTTCGTCGAGCTAATATAAACTGGCGAGCAAAACGAAAAAGTCAAATACTCGCCGAGGAAAATAAAATCGACACAGATTGAATATCCCCCTTACTATCCCGAAAATACGGCAATTCGTAGTCGTATTGATGTAGAAAAAGGGTGTTAACACTTTGCGCTAATGGTGTAATTATTGCTCTGGTAGATATTGGTGAACAATATGAAAACTGGACACACCTCTGAATTTAGCATATAATATTTATTTAGTACAAAATAAAAGAAAAGGTAAAAAAGGACAATAAAATAAGCAAATTGAGCTTATAATTATAATAAAACATGCAGTAAATAGCTGAATGTATTGCACAGATTTTTGGAAGCTATATGTAGCTATATGTATTGTCCTTTTTTACCTTATTTTTTTATTTTGTACTAAATAAATATTATATGCTAAATTCAGAGGTGTGTCCAGTTTTCATATTGTTCACCAATATCTACCAGAGCAATAATTACACCATTAGCGCAAAGTGTTAACACCCTTTTTCTACATTTCTACTTTTGAGTTTAGTCAAACTCATTTAACACCTGCAGCAATTGGTGTTTATATATATTTAAACTACAATTACATAAATATCACAAACGATTATTTTAGCGCCGGAATTTGCAGGTCTGTGCTTGGCAATTAGCCACTCACCCCTGACAATACCCTTTTCTCTGTAGTCGTATTGATAGCACATCAATACGACTACGAATTGCCGTATTTTCGGGATAGTAAATGTCAAAAATAAGTGTATTTCTGGATACAAATACACCTATTTTTTTACAAATTTCCTTTAGTAAATTTCCCCCAAAGTGACTGGTTTTTATCACCGGACAATCTGCTCCTATCTGTCATTTTTCAAACCAAGCCTATAACTTCACAGTAAGGAGCTTATTGACCGGTGATAAAAACCAGACACTTTGGGGGAAATTTACTAAAGGAAATAAAAAAAAAAAAATAGGTGTATTTGTATCCAGAAATACACTTATTTTTTACATTTACTATTCCGAAACTACGGCAATTCGTATTCGTATTGATGTGCTATCAATACGAATTGCCGTATTTTCGGGATAGTAAATGTCAAAAATAAGTTTATTTCTGGATACAAATACACCTATTTTTTACAAATTTCCTTTAGTAAATTTCCCCCTTCATCATTTCACTGAGTTTAATAAATCTGCCCCTAAGGGACTTGTGGGGAGATACGTTCTACAAATGTGGGAGTTCTAACATCATTTCCCAAAATCCCATCAGCTATTACATCTTCAAGGATTGGTAATATACATTCAAGCATTTACAGTTGGAAACTATCTTAATTATACCTCAATATGCAGCAAACATATTTTTAGTTTTTAGTTTAATGTGGAATCAGAATGCATTTGTAATTCTTAATGATTTTACTGTGTTATAGTTGTATATTTTTTCTTTTTACATATTAAAATATTTTAGATTTCTTTGAACTGTCTTGTAATAAATCTGCCAGCGCTGGCACATTTCTTCTTTTTTGCCCGCCTTGCGAATGGTTGGTTGGCGCCACCCATTCGCAAGCGCAATTCGCGCGCAGGGCATGTGAATGAATGTTTCACAGTAAAATCGTTTAGCAGGCCAGGGGGAACCTTCCACATCTTTCGATGGTTGCCGCATGGATGAGGAAGGTACACGCATATGTAAGGTTGCTCTAAGCAGAAATGCGCAGGTGTACTAACAAAACATCGGTCCCCGTACAAACGCAGGCAAAACTGCGAACAGACCAGAATAAGGCCCAAAATGTCTTCCCCCTTACAGCAGAAACTTTTTGCATCCTCAAAAACGGTCTGCTGTTAGGGGCAGCCATTTTATGAGGGTCATTTTCATTAGCAGGAGCCAGCCAGGAGGTGCACCGGGACCGCAGACAAATGGATCTGTGGGTTCCGGACACAGACCCGGCAGCAAGCAGCGGGGTAAGGCGCGGGGGGGGGGGGGGGGAGGGGGGATGGGATGTTGCTTATAGCAAAAGTCCATATTCTGCTGCACACACCTCCCAGGAAAATTATAACCCACAGGTTAGTTTGCACAAACATCAGCCTTAAATGAGGAACCAAAAAGATTTATTTTCTCCCAGTTTGTTTAATCCTTATGGTTTAATCATTGCTAATACCTATGCCATTCATTTCCCACGGCATATAAAATACTGTACTATGTAACAATTGTTGGCGTATTTGCTTTTAAAAAAAAATCTAATAGGCCATGATTTGTGGGCAACGGCACAATTTTGTCCAGATACTGTAGGCACTAGTTGTAAAGTAACACAAAATCAGATTGTCTCCTGGCTATCTCATCAATATTGCGCTTTTACATGCTAACACCAGTTTATTACATTTGGGTCATGGTCTAATTTTCCTAAGAGTAAAGCGCTTACTTATCTTGGTCTTTTTTTACCCTGTGTTCAATGGAAGGTTATGGAATGGAAGATTAGTATGTCAAATGCTTTAACTATTCTTATAGTAGGTTGATCAAACACGAGATGGACCATGTATGCTTCACGGTGTATCTACTGTCTTCTGTAGAAACTGCCATGATTACAGTTGAAGCATTTGTCATAGTAAACTCTAGTTTTAATACATTGCCGTAAAGAGTAGTGATATTTGATATGTGTTTCCTACCTCCGGTTTGACAGACTCCCAGACCTACGCATTGTGATAACCTTGGACAAGAAGTATCCAGGTGCTTTTGAGTTTCAGGAAGTGATGGATGCTGGAAGCTCTCAGTTTGTGAATCAGCTGCATGATTTACAGAAGACATTGTCCTGTGATGATCCCATTAATATTCAGTTTACTTCTGTAAGTTCAACTACAGTCAATAACAACAGCTGCATCATATTCTGTCCTGATCCACATTTTCTTATGTGGCAATACCAAAAATGGGGGAAAGGGGTGGGTGGGTTGTAAGAGATAAAGTGGAGAGTGATAAAGTACCAACTAGTCAGCTTCTAACTAAAAAATGACAGTTAGCAGCTTACTGGTCGGTACTTTGAGGTAAATGTAGAAAGAATCGACGTGAGGGAGAAGTGGTATCAGTGCTCGTTATGTGCAATTATGATGCACATCTCCCTGGGGAGATGTACTAAGCCTTGAAAAGTGATAAAATGGAGAGTGAAAAATGACAGGTAGGAGCTGATTGGTTGGTGGATTATCAAACACAACCTGTGACATGACAGTTAGGAGATGATTGGCTGGTGATTTATCACTTTTCATGCTTAGTACATCTGGCCCACTGTCATTAAGGCTGGCGCTATCTTTAAGCTCCCAATGTGCCAGCCCCTGCATCTATTTTTAACAGCAAAAGTAGGGTGGCCAATTCCAGTATCGGGACCGGCTCTGCTGAGTTCAGCTGAGAGCGTCCCTGGAGACCGATACATTTTGTCAAACTGTGACCCTGTTGTAAATTAGGCTAAAGTACACGCTATAGCACATATCTATGATTACTGGTATTATACAGTATACAGCTGTGCCCGGGATGCGATCATTTGGTCTGCAGTATGATGGTCGACAGTCATAAGGTCGACACCATTATGTCAACATGGGAAAAGGTCGACATGGTTCTAGGTCGAAAAGTCATGGAAGCGCTAGTTATTTGCTATTCACTACAGGGACCCTGCCGGCCGCAGCCAGCTTTTATACACATGACGGCGCCGCAGGTACCCCTACGGCACGGACAACCCTGACCGCCCCAGCACTGCAGGGACGCCGGGGCAGCAATTTTTTATACAGGTACCACCCCCCCCGCCCCCTCCCTCCCCCCGGCACCGGGGCGCCCCCACCCCGACTTGCCTGGGGCGCTCCGGTGCCTTGCACCGGCCCTGTGTACAGCTGTGCCCGGGATGCGATCATTTGGTCTACAGTATGATGGTCGATAGTCATAAGGTCGAGACCATTATGTCAACATGGGAAAAGGTCGACATGGGAAAAGGTCGAAAAGTCATTAGTTGGACAGGTTGCTAGTTTGACAGGTCATTAGTTAGACAGTGTCTAGGTGGACAGTGAAAAGGTCGACATGGGGTTTTTCACTGTTTTTTGAGCCGACATGTGCCGACAGGCAGTCTTTCTTGCCCTACCATCCACTAGGACATAGTGGGAGAATAAAATAGTGTGCCCGAGGCATAGCGAGCTCAGCAAGGGATGCGAGGGGATGCGGTGCACTTTAAACTGTGTCCATGTTGACTGAGTTGACATCCAGGTAAAAAAAACCTGTGAAAAACCCCATGTCGACCTTTTGACTGTCGACCTAGACATTGTCGAACTAATGACCTTTCTACCTATAACCATGTCGACCTTTTCCTGTGTCGACCTAGACCCATGTCGACCTAATGACTGTCGACCATCGAGCTGTAGACCAAATGATCCCAACCCCTGTGCCCTCCCCTTATACAGCCAGTGGGATACTGAATGGGAAATTTCTCATGTAAACCGAAAGGATCGCTTCAAATTGTGGAAGATCAGACTTTCCGGACACCATAAAAACCTTATCACCCAGGTCACCAACAGCAACTTTCTAAAGCCCCGTACACACGGGGGAGATATATTGCTCAGCCATATATTGCTAGCAATATATGGCTGAGCAATATATTGCTCAGTTTCTCCTTTTCATCAGCAACCAGAGATGGTCGCTGATGAAAGGGAACCTCTGCCGGCGGTGCCGCAGAGGTAATCAGCTGGTCGCAGGAGCAAGTGATTAGAACGGGGCTGAAAACAGGAGCGCGCATCCGGCGATTTATCGCCGTGGCACACTTCCATCACTGGCAATATGGTCGCCTGCGACCATATTGCCAGCGATTTCAACCCCTATCGCCCCCGTGTGTACACAGCTTAAATTAATAGATATATGGTCCAAATATCAAATAGTACCTTTTTGTGACGCAAAGAGCATAAAGTGTATTTGTGAACAACATTGTAATATTGTATTGGTACAAAAGTGAATACTAAATAGATAGTGTATATTGGAGATAAAAGCATTCCATCAGAAGATAACTTAGTAGAATTACATTAAATGTGTTTTAGGCTATAATTTATTTTGTAATTAACTGCATATTTGTTTAACTGAAATTTGACATCTGAAAAGGAACAAGCAACCTGGTCTTGCAGTCCTGGATGGGAGTAAAATCTATAACAATTGTTGGTCATTGAGTGGTAGTATGACTATGTACTGGCCTCCCTTGTGAGAAGAAGGAAGAACAAACCAGGGGGTGTTTGATCCGCTTCCACCAAAAACACAACACCGACCCTATTTGCATAGGTCTCTGAATCATCAGCATGAAAACAAATGTAAGGTTCACATATGTGTATTAGGAAAGCGATCACAGACATTTGGGCTTATTTTAAATAAGTTCTTGCTGAGATCATGCTTGTAGCGTTTTGGATCCTTCAGGGTCCTTATTTAGTTAGTGTGGAATGGAGCAAATACAGCATTATACTTAAACGTAAGGTCTTCTCAGGTTCCATGAAAATCATAACCATGTTTGTGTATTTTCTTCTCATTATAGTATCTCATGCTGTATATCTCATATGTGACTAACACCATACCTCCCAACATGACCCATTCCATGAGGGACACAACACTTGGGCTTCTGTCATAATTTATGATTGCTGTCCCCTGTGTTGAACTAGGTAATGGATAGGCAAGGTGTTTCACCACAGGTGATTGAGATCATAGATTCAGAGGGAAGTCCAGGAGCAGAGCATTCTGTCCCTCCTGGAAAATGTGTCATGTTGAGAGGTATGTAACACCCACTTTCCTAATCTTCCTTTTAGTTAGTAACACTCATTCCGTACTCTGCTCTGTCTTAGGGCACAACTGGATATCCCAAAGGAGCGACTCTGAGCCATCACAACATTGTAAACAATGCGCGGCAGATTGGTATGAGATTTGGCTATAACTGGCAGAAGGTGAGAGACTTATATGGTACTTGTATACCTTCACGGCTCCCATCGCATGCCAAATGTAGTGGCATGCGATGGCATGCGATGCGATTTTTCCAGGGTTTTTATGCATTTGTTGTAAAAATCACATGCCATTGCATCGCATGCCATGCGATGCGATGGCATGCAATTTTGATCACAAATGCATCCAAATGCATTTAAATTAGTAGCAAACATGTTAAATGCAGCCAAAATGTATTTTTTCACACTGTACCACCCCCACTATCAACGCCAACCCGAAGCGTGGCGAGCGCAGCGAGCCCGCGAGGGGCGGTTGTACGCGTCCTACGACCTTTTCATACCCCCACTATCCACGTCGGCGTGTAGTTGAGAATAGAAAGTGTGGCGAGCGCACGCGGATACCTTCACAGGTCGTAGGACGCGTACCGCCGCCCCTCGCGGGCTCGCTGCGCTCGCCACGCTTCAGGTTGGCGTTCATAGTGGGGGTGGTACAGTAACAAATGCCCTTTGGGGTGTATTTAACATGATTTTAACACATGTCAATGATTTCTGTGAAAAATGGCATCGCATCGCATCATATCGCATGCAATTTTTTTCCTATACGATGCCCATCGTGGGAGCCGTGATACTACACAAGTACCGACAATACACTTACAATGCATACCTCCCAGCTTTCAGCTATTAAAGATCGGGATACCAGCGCTCGTTCCAAAGGGGGCGTGACATCATGCAAAAGGACAAGTTTTTTGTATATGTCTGCAATTGTGAAGCCACGCCCTGTTTTACCGGCATGGCCAGCGCTCTGAGAGGTCCTGTCCATGACTCCCCCTCTGTCTCCTATGAATAGACACTGTGCACACGCGTCTTTTCACTGCTGTGACAGGGACTACCAACTGCCCACCTTCCCTGGGCCACGGGACACTGCTGCCATCCCTGGGTGGGACGAGGGACAGTCACAAAAAATCATGACTGTACCGCAGAAATAAGGACAGTTGGGAGGTATGCACTTGGGATGGATACAATGTCATTGTATGAAGTGGAGCAATTCTTTTTTTTGCCTGCCACAGTGCATGCGTCTAAGTTGCACTGCACATGTGCTGCGGTAGTCTGGTGAATGCAGAGAGGATTTATTCACAAAGTGATTAGCAGAAAGGGGCCATTTGTAGGTAGTAATTGGGGACTGGCATCTCAAGCACAGGTGTGCTACGACTTACTCAGGGCCATTTCACAGCTTCGTATAGGCAGTTACTATTGCTCTGGCGTCTCAGTCTATAGGGTTACTTGTACGGTTGAAGTTTGACCAATGTTCATCCATTGATTGTGTCTTTTGGCCTGATTTGGAGGTTTATGTTTACCCAATGGTGCCCTCAAGCTGCAGACTGATTGACAGGCTGCCGGCATTTGGGGGTGGGGATGGCAGAGCTGGCCAACTTCCCTGAAAACAGGGGAGTAACGCCTCATTTTTATGGGAGTGGCCAGGGTCTAAATCTCTGGATACAGATTTCCTGGCCTCTGTAGCATGAACAACCCTGCCATCCTGCATAACCTGTGGGTTACTCAGATGGCCGAAGTTAAAGCAAGTGACCTGATGCTGTGTCTTCGGCAGAAGAGGATCACCGAAACATGCAGGCCGCATCTCTGAATCAGGCCCTCTGTACACAATTCAAAGACGCATCAAGTGAACATTTCAATATAAATCCCGACGTTTGCTTATTTTCACACAACTACTGCATACAAAATTGCAGCTGCAACGGATTTGTGTATATTTCTGAATCGGGCCCCTAGTTTACATATGTGCACGTATTAGCTAATCACCATAATTGACTCTGTTCATTGTTACTTTTCAAGGGAGCCCGAATAGCTCTTCCAGTGCCCCTGTATCACTGCATGGGCTCCGTTCTGGGCAGTCTTGTGACAGCTGTCTATGGTCCCACACTGGTCTTGCCGTCTCCAACTTTTGAAGCCCGAGCTGTGCTGGAAGCCATTTCAGCAGAGAAGTACCGTAATTTATTTATTGTACTATTTGTGTTCCTCTTCCTATAACCATACCTCCCAACATGACCCTCTCCAGGAGGGACAGAATGCTCTGTTCCTGGACTTCCCTCCTAATGTATGATTACCAGCACCTGTGTTGAAACACCTTTCTTATCAATTAACCAGGTTCAACACAGGTGATGGCAATCATACATTCAGGGGGAAGTCCAGGAACAGAGCATTGTGTCCCTCCTGGAGAGGGTAATGTTGGGAGGTATGTATAACTTATGTCTGAGTGTTTGCTCTCAGTGGGCGGGATGTACTAAAGGGAAAATGCGGTAAAACTGAGGTTTTACCGCATTTTCCTATGTACCAATACCCATCCGCCCCGTCTTCGCCTGGCAGGGTATCGCCACCCTCTGGGTGGCGATACCCTATAGAAGCCTATGGGCTTCTATCGCCGTCCGCCGTCCACGCGCCCCCCCCCCCCTCCCTCCTTTGATCTCCTCCTCCCCCAGCAGGTGTCACAGCCGGGAGGACATCCGGCTGCAGGGGGGAGGAGGAGACGCAGGGGGACACTGACAGCCACCACACCCAATGCTAGCCGCATATGTTAGTACATATGCGGTAGCATCGCGGCGGCTGGCAGGCGAAGGGCGGCGATGTATATTAATACATCCCGCCCATTATCCTGTATCTATGTAATACAAAACTGTTGCTAATGTATATAGAAATTCCTGTAAAAAAAATCTGTGAGTAGTGATGTGACGCCAGCGATCATTAGAAAAACCTGTTATAAGAGATAATGCAGCACAGCGCGTTAGTATTGTGGATATTAGAGAAGACACTTTTATTCCAATGACCTACATAAAGGAATTCTTGTCTCTAGCTATAAAGGTGTGTACACACGGTGCAATTTGGTTGCTCAGCAATTTTGGCTTAATATATCTTAGCAATATATTGCTCAGCATCCAGATTGCTCAGTGTACAGTTTGCAACAGCAATTCTGTTGCTACCTAATTTTGACTAGAAATCACTGGTCGCTGGTGCCCAGTCCTACCTGACCCTCTGCTTCAGGGAGAAAATGCTCTGTTCCTGGACTTCCCTGGTAATGTATGATTACCATCACCTGTGGTGAGCTAGGTAATTGATAAGAAAGGTGTTCCACCACAGGTGATGGCAATCCTACATTACCAGGGAAGTCCAGGAACAGAGCATTTTCTCCCTGAAGGAGATGGTCAGGTAGGCAACACTGATATATTTGTCACCCCCAACAGGACCATCTTTAGGAGGGAAAAAATGCTCTAGGTCAGTGATTTTCAACCTTTTTACCTTGAGGCACACTAAATAAGATTTTAAAATAGCCAAGACACACCCTGAGATCCCACAGGGTAAAACACATTGGCCCTTCACAGAAAAAAGCCCCTGTATATAAAACAATCACACTGGTCCCTACAGGTAACAAAAATAAAATACACTGGCCCTTTAAATGAAAAAATTAGACTAGTAAACAACAGTTGAACTGGTGGTGGCTGTAAACTGGTTTGGGCATCTCTAGATCTGGCGGCACACTTGGAAGCAACTCAAGGCACAGAGAATCCTTTTTCTCTTCAACCATCCAACCTCAGGACCCTGTATCCGTTTTTATAAATAGCTCAAACAGAACCAGCAAATCTCCTGGGGTTTTAAAACACATATGTCAGAAACCTGGGGGAAGTATACCTGCCTTCCATTACTATACCAATTACCCCCTGCACAATGTATAATATATATATATATATATATATATATATATATATGAACATACAAGAAATAGGCGGCACTCCGAGGTCTTTGTAAAATAACTCTGTATTTGGATCAGGACACCAACGTTTCGAGGCTTACGCCTCTTTGTCAAGGTGAAGTAAAATAGTGAACAAATGTGTAGTACAGAAGCTTACCTTAAGTAAGGTGAGTGACACCGCCCCTCCTTCCATTCAGTCAGCGCGGGCTTCCCGTTCACAGCGGTGTCGCATAGCACCGGAACTGGCTGTATCTTCACGTCACTTCCTGGATACCACTTGAAACGCAAGCCGCATCTGCTGTATGTGACGTGAGACTCATATCCCCGTTGTGCTGGATGGTAGACACTTCCTGGTAGCGGGACAGACCGGCTGCTGGAAATGGAAGAGCGTTACAATATGAGTACAATGTATCAAAATCGTGCACAAAACAATGAGGACATGAATAAAAAATATCATGATTGGTGTAAACAACGTAATAAAGTACTCTATAGACTAATAAAATACAAACTAATGAATAAAGTATTAAAAGGTGGGAAAGAAAGCGGTTAAGGTAGCAATCATTATAGTACTGCATGTAAAGCTATATAAGCTACATTTAACTTATTGGGGTATTAAACACCCAGATGTACGGGGGTCATGAGAAACTAGTGACCCTGTATATGTCAGGGTCATATCTATGTGGCACAATGCTATGACGTGGACAATATCACAACAGTGTAGTAACCTGGGGGCTATATAACCTGCACCTAGGTCCAGGGTGCATGGTGCATATAATATGACTGTTCTGCAGTTCTATAAGAAAACTGAGAGGGGCAGCTTGTCATTAAGTCCCAATGGTTTTGTCGAATTTAATCGATGGATCCAGGTTGCCTCCAGTCTTAGCAGTTTGCCTTCTCTATCTCCTCGGCGTATGGATGCTGGTACATGGTCAATAGCCATGTGTTTTAAGTCTGTGAGTTTGTGGTGGGCTAAGGCGAAGTGCTTTGCAACCGGTAAATCCGTATCCTTGGAATTACCAGCTAGGGCTTTTTTGATGGATGACCGGTGGTTTGCCATGCGGTCCCTCATGGGCCTGTTTGTTTTGCCCACGTATATCAGTCCACATGGGCATACAATAGCATAAATAATATATGATGACATACAATTAAGAATGTAATTGATCTTGTAGTTCTTTCTTGTCATTGGATGTATGAACACCGGGCCTGTGATCATATCTGAGCACGTAGTGCATTTGACGCACTTGTAACATCCCTTGGTTTTAGTGAGGATGTTTATTTGTATCTCTGGTCTCTGGTGTTCAAAGCCTGTGACATCTGTGTGTACTATGACATCCTTAATATTGCGCCCCCTGGTATAACACAGCATCGGACGTTTCCTCTGAAAACAAGTTAATTGTTTATCCGTTTTGACAATCGGCCAGAGGGCCCGAGTTGCTCGGGGGAGTACTTTACTAGCAGGCGTCAGGCTGGTAACAAATGGCATTGGTTCATCATCTTTATTAGTAGCCACTTTTATGGACTTCGTCAATAGCATGGTTCTGTCCATATTCAACACCTCAGTTTTTTGGATTTGTAATTGTTCTAATGGATAGCCTCTTTCTACAAACTTTGTGATAAACGTGTCCAACACTTTCGGTAATAGGTCCGGCTGACTGGTAATTCTGGCTGCCCTCATCATTTGTGACTTGGCTAGCGATTTTTTTAGAGCCAATGGATGGAAACTGTTAGATTTCAATGTCGTGTTCCTGTCAGTAGGCTTGACATATATTTCCGTTTGTATGGAATTGTTAAAGATTTTGACCATAACATCAAGGAAATAATTATCGCTGGTAGATTGCTGGTATGTCAGTTTGATGGTTGAAGGTCTGGAGTTAATCTTGTTGATAAGTTCTTGTAATTCAAGTTCACTGCCGTCCCAAACCATGAACAGGTCATCTATATATCTATTGAAGATGAGGATTTTACTGGATGTTGCTGGATCTGAAAAAAACATCTCCTGTTCTTCTTGGAACATATAAATGTTCGCGAAAGATGGCGATATCGGGCTACCCATCGCGCACCCAGTCTTTTGGCGAAAGAACTTCCCGTCGAAGAGAAAATAGTTCTTTTTGAGTGTTAACTCCATCAATTTCATGAATAGCTCCAATTGGATGTCCTGCATGTTTTGTGACATCAAAAATGTTTTCATCACTGCTAGACCATGTTCCTGGGGGATGCTGGTATAAAGACTAGCCACATCCCTTGTGACTAGTCTGGCTCCGTCTGGTACCCATGTAAGGGCTGAAAGGGCATTCAGGAATGCAGTGGTATCCTTAATATGTGAGGGCTGTTGCATGATGATGGGTTGTACGATGGAATCTAAAAACTGTGAAATAGGATGATAAATGGAATCTGGTGCGCTGATGATGGGACGGCCGGGCGGATTGCAGAGGGACTTGTGGATTTTGGGGACCGTATAAAAGATGGGTACCTTCGGGGATTTTTGTGACAATGCCCCACATAACTTTGATGAAATTAAGCCTTCTTTAGATGCTTTAACCAGAATGTTATCAATCTCAGCTTTATACATGTCCGTGGGGTCACTGGATAATAATTCATATGTCGTTTTGTCCATAAGTTGTCTATATGCTTCTGCTTTGTATTCAGATAGATCTTGAATTATGAGGCCCCCGCCCTTATCTGCTGGCCTGAACGTTACATCTTTATATTTTCCCAACTGTTTGAGGGCTTGTTGTTGAGATCTGTTCAGGTTCTCATGGGTCGGATGGGGTGCTTGCACCCCATCCGACCCATGAGAACCTGAACAGATCTCAACAACAAGCCCTCAAACAGTTGGGAAAATATAAAGATGTAACGTTCAGGCCAGCAGATAAGGGCGGGGGCCTCATAATTCAAGATCTATCTGAATACAAAGCAGAAGCATATAGACAACTTATGGACAAAACGACATATGAATTATTATCCAGTGACCCCACGGACATGTATAAAGCTGAGATTGATAACATTCTGGTTAAAGCATCTAAAGAAGGCTTAATTTCATCAAAGTTATGTGGGGCATTGTCACAAAAATCCCCGAAGGTACCCATCTTTTATACGGTCCCCAAAATCCACAAGTCCCTCTGCAATCCGCCCGGCCGTCCCATCATCAGCGCACCAGATTCCATTTATCATCCAATTTTACAGTTTTTAGATTCCATCGTACAACCCATCATCATGCAACAGCCCTCACATATTAAGGATACCACTGCATTCCTGAATGCCCTTTCAGCCCTTACATGGGTACCAGACGGAGCCAGACTAGTCACAATGGATGTGGCTAGTCTTTATACCAGCATCCCCCAGGAACATGGTCTAGCAGTGATGAAAACATTTTTGATGTCACAAAACATGCAGGACATCCAATTGGAGCTATTCATGAAATTGATGGAGTTAACACTCAAAAAGAACTATTTTCTCTTCGACGGGAAGTTCTTTCGCCAAAAGACTGGGTGCGCGATGGGTAGCCCGATATCGCCATCTTTCGCGAACATTTATATGTTCCAAGAAGAACAGGAGATGTTTTTTTCAGATCCAGCAACATCCAGTAAAATCCTCATCTTCAATAGATATATAGATGACCTGTTCATGGTTTGGGACGGCAGTGAACTTGAATTACAAGAACTTATCAACAAGATTAACTCCAGACCTTCAACCATCAAACTGACATACCAGCAATCTACCAGCGATATTCATTTCCTTGATGTTATGGTCAAAATCTTTAACAATTCCATACAAACGGAAATATATGTCAAGCCTACTGACAGGAACACGACATTGAAATCTAACAGTTTCCATCCATTGGCTCTAAAAAAATCGCTAGCCAAGTCACAAATGATGAGGGCAGCCAGAATTACCAGTCAGCCGGACCTATTACCGAAAGTGTTGGACACGTTTATCACAAAGTTTGTAGAAAGAGGCTATCCATTAGAACAATTACAAATCCAAAAAACTGAGGTGTTGAATATGGACAGAACCATGCTATTGACGAAGTCCATAAAAGTGGCTACTAATAAAGATGATGAACCAATGCCATTTGTTACCAGCCTGACGCCTGCTAGTAAAGTACTCCCCCGAGCAACTCGGGCCCTCTGGCCGATTGTCAAAACGGATAAACAATTAACTTGTTTTCAGAGGAAACGTCCGATGCTGTGTTATACCAGGGGGTGCAATATTAAGGATGTCATAGTACACACAGATGTCACAGGCTTTGAACACCAGAGACCAGAGATACAAATAAACATCCTCACTAAAACCAAGGGATGTTACAAGTGCGTCAAATGCACTACGTGCTCAGATATGATCACAGGCCCGGTGTTCATACATCCAATGACAAGAAAGAACTACAAGATCAATTACATTCTTAATTGTATGTCATCATATATTATTTATGCTATTGTATGCCCATGTGGACTGATATATGTGGGCAAAACAAACAGGCCCATGAGGGACCGCATGGCAAACCACCGGTCATCCATCAAAAAAGCCCTAGCTGGTAATTCCAAGGATACGGATTTACCGGTTGCAAAGCACTTCGCCTTAGCCCACCACAAACTCACAGACTTAAAACACATGGCTATTGACCATGTACCAGCATCCATACGCCGAGGAGATAGAGAAGGCAAACTGCTAAGACTGGAGGCAACCTGGATCCATCGATTAAATTCGACAAAACCATTGGGACTTAATGACAAGCTGCCCCTCTCAGTTTTCTTATAGAACTGCAGAACAGTCATATTATATGCACCATGCACCCTGGACCTAGGTGCAGGTTATATAGCCCCCAGGTTACTACACTGTTGTGATATTGTCCACGTCATAGCATTGTGCCACATAGATATGACCCTGACATATACAGGGTCACTAGTTTCTCATGACCCCCGTACATCTGGGTGTTTAATACCCTAATAAGTTAAATGTAGCTTATATAGCTTTACATGCAGTACTATAATGATTGCTACCTTAACCGCTTTCTTTCCCACCTTTTAATACTTTATTCATTAGTTTGTATTTTATTAGTCTATAGAGTACTTTATTACGTTGTTTACACCAATCATGATATTTTTTATTCATGTCCTCATTGTTTTGTGCACGATTTTGATACATTGTACTCATATTGTAACGCTCTTCCATTTCCAGCAGCCGGTCTGTCCCCCTACCAGGAAGTGTCTACCATCCAGCACAACGGGGATATGCGTCTCACGTCACATACAGCAGATGCGGCTTGCGTTTCAAGTGGTATCCAGGAAGTGACGTGAAGATACAGCCAGTTTCGGTGCTATGCGACACCGCTGTGAACGGGAAGCCCGCGCTGACTGAATGGAAGGAGGGGCGGTGTCACTCACCTTACTTAAGGTAAGCTTCTGTACTACACATTTGTTCACTATTTTACTTCACCTTGACAAAGAGGCGTAAGCCTCGAAACGTTGGTGTCCTGATCCAAATACAGAGTTATTTTACAAAGACCTCGGAGTGCCGCCTATTTCTTGTATGTTCATATCGTTAATGCCTGGAAGGCACCGGGGTTGTTGGCAGGAGGGGAGAGTGCCGGACCGCACACCACAAACTACTATATATATATATATATATATATATATATATACAGAGGAGCCGGCACTCACAATCCACAATTTCAACTGCTGGGGTGCAGGTCTCAGGTTGTAATCCAACGTTGGGGTACAGCCATATATAAACAGTCCAATAAAAGAGCACTCACCAGACTTTTTCTTCAGGATACAATTAAAAAGGTTTAATACGTCACCATATATTCATGTCGGTATGTCGACGTTTCGAGCCTCACAGGGCCCTTTGTCAAGACCACAATATAGATGGGTATACAGCTCCAAAATGAGTTTTGGAGCTGTATACCCATCTATATTGTGGTCTTGACAAAGGGCCCTGTGAGGCTCGAAACGTCGACATACCGACATGAATATATGGTGACGTATTAAACCTTTTTAATTGCATCCTGAAGAAAAAGTCTGGTGAGTGCTCTTTTATTGGACTGTTTATATATATATATATATATATATATATATATATCTCTCTGTCAGAGGTTGCATGCCCCAATTTTTATCCTAATAAAAAACACAATAGGGGGTGGTTGCACCGAGTTGCTTTTACCTAATAAAGATACTGTAAGTCCATGTGTCTGACATTCCCAGAGCATGCTCACCTTTAACATTATCCCTATGTGGGGAGTGGTCACTTGTGCCTTGGCCTTCCTTCCGGGGATAGTCACGGGACAGGTTTCGCCATATCTGTAGTGGGAAAAGGTTCCCTCCAAAACAAACCTTCAGAAATTTGTTAAGAACCCCAGCTCACCATCTGTAATCTGAATTTGAGATCCAAGATTTACAGACAGTCTCCTAGGCGCTGATTGGAAGCCCTTTAGATCTCCCTAAAAAACAATTAGATGGCTATGTTGCCTAGCTTTCCCTCTTCCTTCCCATATCATTTTCTTGAGGAGGCTATAAGGGAAGGCATTATATTTGCTTAAGAGGGGCATGGGGGATCCAGGAGCCAACATAGAGCTCTGGATTCCCCTACACCAACAGTGATAAAGGCAAGTGCATTTATGCATTTTACACAAATAAATATTTTGTGCACTTTACATCGCAGGACTGCAGCTTTGGACCTGTAATTCCAGCTCAGTGTGACACATACATTTTGCATGGTAGGATAAGCACTAATGATTAGAAAAGGGGAAAGGAGGGTGATGAAAGAATAGAAACACCTGCAAGGGGTTAATGAGAAATGAAATGAAAAATGAAAAATTATAGGGTACTTATGTAGTATCTGGGCTGCCGATTTCTAAATCGGGTCGGATCGGGAGATCGCATCGCATCGCATGCGACCATGCGATTCGATGCGATGCGATGCGATGCGATGACCCGATTTTTCCATAGGAATCAATGTTAAAATGGACTGAGTCCATTTTAACATGGAATTCAATGGGAAAAATGGGTCCTTTTCATACCCCTACTATCCAAGTGGGCATGGAGTTGGATATAAACCTGTGGCGAGCGTAGCGAGCCACCGAGCCCGAAGCGTGGCGAGCGGACGAATACCGTCCCCTCGCGGGGCTCGCTTCGCTCGCCACGCTTCGGGCTCGGTGGCTCGCTACGCTCGCCACAGGTTTATATCCAACTCCATGCCCACTTGGATAGTAGGGGTATGAAAAGGACCCATTTTTCCATAGGAATCATTTTAACATTGATTCCTATGGAAAAATCGGGTCATCGCATCCGATATCGGATGCGATGCGATGCGATGCGATATCGCATCGCATCGCATCTGATTGTATGCCTTAACTTAAGGCATACAATCAAAAAATCGGCAGCCCAGATACTACATAAGTACCAATTATAGTTGAGAAATAAGATAAAAATGAATGAAAAATAATAAATAATAAATAGAATAAAATTCTAAAAAAAAATAGACTAAAAATGGTACTTGTGTATTAGCAGGGCGTCCACTAAGCTATTTGCTTAGTGGGCTATTCTGCATAGTGAAATCGCATCGCATGGCACGTTTTTGTGCCATGCGATGTAATGCAATGTGATCTCACTAGTTCATTTATTCACTGCACCCTGACTGCCGATCGCATTGCATCACACACAAAATCGCATGCGATCGCATGTGATTTTGTGTGCGATGCGATTTAGTAAAACACCCCCAGTGTACATGTCTATGTGATGCAATGGGATTTAGCACACCCCCCACTATCCACATCACCCCGAAGCGTGACGAGCGCAGCGAGCCCCGCTAGGGGCTGCGGAACGCGTCGTCCTGACTTTTTCATACCCTCAATATCCACGTCAGTGTGGAGTTGATTTTATAGTCTGGCACAAAACCGTGCCGTGCGATGTGATTTCACTAAGCCTGCGTACGTATGCAAATTGGGTGCCCTGCATATACACAAGTACCCTAAAAATAGTAAATGAAAATTATGTGAAATGCATATAAAGATAAAAATAATGGATTGAAATGTTTACACTCCTTATGGGGCACTTTGAAAGTCCATGGGCCTGATATGCTCTCCTACCTCTAATGTGGGGGACACCAAGGACGGTGGCCGAATGTAAACCGCGTCTTCCTTTCTTCATCCGTCTGGCAGGCACCCGGCGTTGACGTCACACACTAGCCGCTGCTCGGGCTCAGATGTCGGGCAGGCAGGGGGATAGCATGTGGTTCACGGAGCAGCAGGTTACAACACGTTTTGTGCTAAAAGCACTTTTTCAAGATGTTTGTTGCTGTTGTCTTTTTAAAGGGTAAAAAAACTTTATTGTAAAAAAACATTTTAGATGGGAACCTCATGAAAAAGACGCCATGTTGGGCTAAAAAAGCTTTTTGCTTTGTATAGTTTAGTATGAAGTTAAAAAGTGTATAACTCAAAAAAAGAATACATTTTTAAAAAATGGAAACAAAAAATAATACTAAATATGCACATCAAAGTAAAAAGATATAGAAATGTGAAAAATAAATAATAATAAAAATAAATAAAAATAATGTCAAAATATATAAATGGATGAAAATGAATCTAAAAATAAAGAAAAAGAAAAAATATATAATGAAGATAAAGATAGGAATAAAAGATTGAGATGGAGAGAAAAAATAATTTGAAAAAATGAAGATTTATAAATGCTGGTGCTTCGGGAAAAAGTAGGGAATAAAAGTAGAAGATTATTAGCTGGATTGTGACATGGTACATACACATACATTTTTACATTTGTACATGCAGACCTTTATTTTCTACACTAACCTGCAATCCAGGGCTGCTGGGAGTCTTCATCGGTGCAGCACGGAACATGCTGTACCTCTGTGCTATGAGCCAGCGCCACACACTTAGGGCCTGATTCAGACCTGCTCGAACAGGTAAACACAGCCCCGCTGAACGACCCTCCCCGCTTATTGAATCTCCTCTCTACCATGGGAGGGGACATGTACACAAGTACATCCCCTCGCATGCGGCCACAGGGTAAATCACCATCAAATGATTTTTCACCTTTAATCAAAGACTGACTTTTATTCGGCCACCAATCCCCGAATTCAGGGCGGGCGCTGACGAACTGAAAACCTGAACTGTTAGAAGTACTTGTGGACCAGAGCTGGGAACCAATATTCTAAAATAATAGTACCTGAATAGTTGCCCATAGCAACATCCCATCTTCAATAGAACTCCCATCTTAGTAAATCAACCCCTTAGAGGTTGGAAACCACTGTTCCAAAAGTTACTAAATAAGAAGTAGAATCTTATTGGTTGCTATGATCAACTTCCCATCTTCAATAGAACTCCCATCTTAGTAATTTTCCCCCTAAGGGTGGAATTTACTAAGGTGGAAGTTCTATTTTAGATGGGATGTTGCAATGGGCAACCAATCAGATAATATCTATTATGTTTTAGAAGGTTGTAAATAAATAAGAAGTAGATTCTGATTGGTTGCCCATAGCAACATCCATCTGAAATAGAACTCCCATCTTAGTTAATTTCCCCATATAACTATTTTCTGTAGATGAAGAAGAAAAATAAATTGCATGTATAATGCTCAACTGAGCTCTCCTACATTCACTTCTCTTGTCACGACAGTGGTGGCGATGTATGTGGCAGCATTGCTGAGAAAGGGGCAACTGAGGTGATAGAGTGCAGATGCCAGGCCGCCTTCGTGTTTATATATTTTAGTATTTTCCTTTGTTCTCCTGTTCCTTTCAATGTGCCAGTCATAGATATCGTTATCTTCTTTTTATATCTTTCCTACTGTATTTTTGAGGGTAATCATTAATCTATGTGCAAATATTTCAGCAGGCATTGTGTGAGATTACTAGTATTTTTATGTATTGTTCCACAGATGTACAAGTTTATACGGGACCCCTACAATGTACGTAGATATGTTGGGGCAACCAGACTATGATTCTCTTACGTCTACCCTCACTCATGGTACGGAACAGTGGCTAATGGTCATCATATGCACTAACATTTACATACATTACGAGGTGAAGTCAATGCTGCGGCGAGGAGGGTTTGTATGGCGAGGGTGGCTTTTTTTTTTGGCGAGATAAAGCAATCCTCACCATCCAACCCCCCTTGCCGTATTCAATGTTTGGCCTAAATCGGAGGGCGAAGGTTCCCTTAAACAGCGAGGTTCGGCGCAAATGCAGTGAGCCCGCAACGGTGGTGAGACCCACTGTTTTGCTGGCCACACTCGCAGTTTCCACCTCGCTGAAAGGAACCAGCGAGGTGCAAATGGCGAATGAAGGGGAAGGCATTGAATACTCTTGACAGCAAGCTATCGACATATATGTGTATGGTAAATTGTCTAGTCTACCATACATGTTATTATTTAATGCCATTAGGCAAAATAATCTAAATTAGAGGGCTTATGCTGGGAACATACTGCCCAATATAAAGTCTGTTGGATTGGACAGCCAAGATACAGTATCACTGTTCCTTCATCCACTGTGTCCCAGCAAAATGTCTGTAAACAAAGTCGTTCACTTGATAAATTGTAAATTCCACCCTAAGGGTGGAATTTACTAAGGTGGAAGTTCTATTTCAGATGGGATGTTGCTATGGGCAACCAATCAGATAATATCTATTATCTTCTAGAACAGTGATTTTCAACCTTTTTACCTTGCAGCACACTAAATAAGTTTTAAAAATTCCCAAGGCACACTATGATCCCCACAGGGCAAAACACATTGGCCCCCACAGGAAAAACTAACAAACCTATTGGTCCTCATATAAAAAACAATCACATTGGTCCCCACAGGTAACAAAAATAAAATACATTGGCCCTTTACATGAAAAGAAGAGACCAGTTTAACTGGTGGTGACTGTAAACTGGTTTGGGCATCTCTAGATTTGGGGGCACACTTGAGAACAGCTCAAGGCACTAGTGTGCCATGGCACAGTGGTTGAAAAACACTGTTCTAGAAGGTTGTAAATAAATAAATAAGCAAAATGTCTGTAAACGAAGTCGTTCACTTGATAAATTGACCACATTCCCGGTATCGTGGGGGGCCCCCCCGCCGCGATGCCGCCACATATGTACTAACATATGCGGCTGGCATCGCGATGCGGTGACGGAGGCCCCCCACGATACCTGGAATGTGGTGTGCGGGGGGTCTCCGTCACCTCCCAGCCGGCTCCTGCATCCCTCACGCCGGGGACAGCTAAGCAAGCTGTCCCCGGCGCCTCCTCCTCCCCCCTGCATCCGGAAGGACGTCCGGCTGCGTCACTAGGGGGAGGAGGGGTTTACCTTCCAGGGTCCAGGAGGACCCTTCAGGAAGGTAAGCGAGAGGGGGGTCGGCGAGGCGGGCGGCGAAAAGAAGCCCATAGGCTTCTATAGGGTATCGCCACCCAAAGGTGGCGATACCCTTCAGTGCGGTATCATTTTTGATACATTGGAAAATGCGGTAAAACCGGGGTTTTACCGCATTTTCCATTTGATACATCTCGCCCATATATCTGAATGGATCGGGCAGCATGTTATACGTACAGGCTGCCCAATTAGTCTTAACCAACATCGCAAACTGGCTGGTCATTTACATTCATGTTGCAACCGCTCAGTTGCGCTGTCAGCCACTGCTGGTTTATGCAGCAGGTGTAAGAGCAGTTGGCGGAACGCCCATACAGCCATCCCAATTTGTATGTTAATGACAGACATATTGCTGGTACATACTGTTCGATGGACCAGTGATATATCGTCCTTTCAAGGGAATGGCCTCATCACTGGCTAACCTGACACATGACATTCACATCCAGTTTTGAGACTAATGCAGTGTTGGATGCAGGGCTTAAAGTGGTCCAGGAGAGGTGGTGGAACTCATATGAGTATCAAGAGGGGTGGGCTGCAGGTGGACAAGAAAGTTTTTTTCCTTTTAGAATTACTGTGTAGGCCCAAGGTGGAGGTTAAATTAGATCCACCTACCATTACAGGTTCCACCTCGTTCCCCCCACACTTTAACCACTGTTGGATGTAATTTGACTGTACTTACTCCCGCACATGGGCTTGGATTCATAGCATTACCCGGTCAGTGCAGTCAGTTTAGTCAAATGTGTTATTTTAGAGTTAGGTCTGCAACCAATGAAGCCATCTATTGACTATTCTTTGTATTTTCTTCCAGGAGTTATTGGTGGAGCCATTGCTCCCCCTGATATTATGAAAAAACTTGTAACACAAACCAACATGAGAAATATCTTGGTAAGTGACCCAACAATGTTTTCACTAAAGGCGAATGTATAAATTACATTTAGATGTATATTTGCACTAAACCATACCATTCAATTAGATATTTACTCTGCACTAGACACAAACTTGTGGCGTATGCATACACAAAACTAGCAAACATCCTGCATGTGCTCATCTACTGGTGCAGAGTACACGGAGAGGTTGCTGTTCATCTGAGGCAACTGGGCCATGTACTCTGGGTGTCAGCACAGAGAGGACGCCAGTACAGTAGGTAGGCTTGTATTCAGGGATGGATTGGATATGGCCCCACTGCCATATTCCTTCATAGGGGCTGGCACGTCTGATATGGAACCTGGATGGAGAAGGGAGCACTGTAAGGAATATACATATGGTGGCACTACATTATGGCAACTGGATGGGCAGCATGAACAGTGTAATGGTTAGCATGACTGCCTCACAGAGCTGAGGTCATGGGTTCAATAACCACCATGGCCCTAACTGTGCAGAGTTTGTATGTTCTCCCCATGCTTGGGTGGGTTTACTCCGGTACTCAGCTTTTCTCCCACAATCCAAAAATATACTAGTAGGTTAATTGGCTTCCAATAAAATGAACCCTAGAATGAATGTGTGGATGTGGTAGGGAATATAGATTGTAAGCTCCACTGGGGCAGGGACTGATCTGAAAGTTCAAATATTCTCTGTAAAGTGCTGCAGAATATGTGTGCACTATGTAAATAACTGTTAATAAATAAATAGTGGGGCATCATGGTTATGATGGGATACAGTCATTAGGTCTACAACAAGAAGGTCGAAATGCGGGGGGGCGTGGCTTGGACGTGCATCTAGGAGGACGTTGGGTGTGATAACTCCGCAATTATCCGGCTTAAATATCCTGCGTATGGGACTTGGAGCACTTCTATCTGGCATGTACCTGTCTCCTGTGTACCCCCGAGGCGACTGAGCTGCCTGGTGTGCCTGCGGCCCGTTTGTAGTGGACACCGGGTTCCATTTTGAAAGTTTAAGGTGGCGTGTGTCTCCAGTGGCTCCACTCCTGTACCCTTCGGCTCCTTGGCTGTGGAAGTGTGGTGTACAGTACACCTTGCGAGGTGTGCCTGGTGGGTCGCAGCGGGACATCTGACTTGGTTGATGCCTTCCTCCCGGCTTGAGTGTGCTCGTGGCCAGGCGCCATCTTGGAGTCTCCATACTGCGACTGCCCTTTTTATACTTTCTCAGCTGCGGACTGCCTTCTCCACTGGCTCGCTCGGTGTGCAGTGCTTCTCCGGTGATATCTGCGACTTGGACGACTCCTGCCAGTGGCTGTGAGTTAAGATATACTACTCCGTTTACTATCTCTTGCCAGTGCATTCTGATATTGAGGCGGTGTGTGGTGTGCTAGCCACCACTACCTTGCCTCTACTATTTCTTTGTCTGGCCCTCTATTCCAAATCCTTGAGGCCATTATTGCTTCCACGTGGAGGATCCTTGCTACATTTGCTGAAGAAAATATTACCGGTACTTACTCACATCCTGTGCCTGCACTAGAAGTACCTTCTACAATGACACCGTTGCTGGACTTATCCTGTCAAATGGAGGCTCCCCCTAATATTTCTACTACGGTTCCAACTTCTGCTGTGGTGGATTACATGAAGCCCCGTCCTGCAGCCCTAACAGCTGCACTATTGATAGAAGACTCCCTCCTTGCATGTTCGTTTCTATATCCTTGGCTGGATGGTATAATCCTGGAATTTTTGTCATTACACTACCGATTGTTTTACATGTGCTTTTGGATATATGATGGTGGGACTGCATTATATATAGATTTACATGGGAAACAGGCCTGGCCGGACTAACATTATTCAGTTCCTATGCTTGTTGCTCTCAGTATGTCTCTATTAGGGATGGCCATCGTTGCCATCGATGGCAATTCTGCAACTGGCCATCAATAGTGCTTAACTATGCAATGGATGACCATCGATATTTTTTTATTTATTTGTCATAATAAATAGTTGTTTAATGTAGATATAGTGGGGGGTTCAGAATGGGTATAGGGGTAGTATGGTTGTAGGGCTCCAGGTACACCTCAGTTGGGGGTGGGTAGTACAGGGTGGGGGGTTATGTGGGAGGTTTGCTTTGGGTCCTTTTGGGAGGTTTTCTTTTTTAGTTTTTCTATTAACGTTGGTGGGTTTATTTAGACAGTGGTGTTTTTGTTAGTTGAGCATTTTACAGTACAGATCAATGGTGCTCAATGTATTGTTATGCGCTATGTCCATGTAATTGTGCCTCCTTCTACTTCTCCATCCTCGGGAACCCGGATGGCGTCTCTGGGTACTTGCCTTAATGTATAACTGTCTATATCCTGAGAGGATGGTATTCATCTCATATACATCCTATATGCTCTGTGCGTGAACACATATGGATGCTTTTATAAACTTCTGTATATACAGATGTAGCCCCTGCCATCCTTGGCCGGGGCTTACCAGCCCCTCCCCGCTGGTGAGCACCGGCGGACAGGGGCTACACTGAACTGGGGCACGCGTGCGTCTCACACGCACGTGCGTCCCAGTCTCTCAGCAGGGACATTGCGTGTTAGGGGGGCACTCGGGGCAGCGACGGCGGGGTAGGCGGCGAGGACCGGAGGCAGGCTCCATTGCCAGGGGCGTATGAGCGTCTCGTGCGCGTGCACCCCCTGGCGGGAATGGTGCGATGGTGGGGCTGGCATTAGAAACGCCAGCCCTGCAAAGATGGGCCAAGCCCCATCTGTATACTATTTTGGCTGCTACATATCTCCTGCACGCACCTATTGATCTATTGATACATTGCTGTCTATAGTGTTAATTTAGGGCGTGGTGGGAGAATAAAAAAGTGTGCCAAGCATAGCGAGGCACCGAGCCCTAAGAAAAACGCATATTGACTTTTTGACATGTCAACATTTCATGTGTCGTAATTTTGACTGTCTGCCTTTTGATCATGTCGGCATTTTGAATGTGTCGAAAATGTGTCTGTCTGCCAATGGTTGTCGATATTTTGACCGTCGGTAAACTGACTACATCCTGTGTTGACGCCTATGGCTGATTGGCACTATGGCACCACGCTTTAATGTCACTAGATCTGCCTAGTAAGTGCTGCTTAATGGAAAATCAGTCTGGGACGGGGAGGAGGTTCACCCAATTTTTCCATTAACACTGCCAAGTGCATTCCCAAACTACCATGCAGGGATTCACTCACCATCAAATGAGTTCTCCTCCCTTCATTGATCAAAGTAAGTCTATAATTACTTTTATCCTAGACGGAGATGGCTGAAATGAGGGGCGGGTGCTGACATCATGTGACGTCAGCCACCTGCCCCAAGCAGACATGGTTTGCAGGTGTCCGTCCAGCGTTTTCATGGGCGCGCCCACCAGTTTTGCGTGCATGCCCAAAAAAAGCTGGGCGGACTCCAGCGACCACTCCCTGTCTACCCATCATTGAGCAAAAGCCTGATGAGTGTGAACTCGCCAAAGGCATTTGTTCCGGGCGTTTGCACATGCGCAAACATCCCACCATCGGCCGGCGAAGCGAATTTGGACCACAGCATACAGGTCTGAATCGCCCTCACTGTGCAATATAATGAAACATATCGCTTAAAAGTGCCAAAATTATTATAATTGTTCTTCTTTATGGCGCCACAACAGATCAGCAGAACTCCATTACTCTATTACAAAGATGGTTTAACCTTTTTGTGTGCCAACGTTACTGTGAGAGATCCTCAAAATATCTGCTAAAAATTCCAGCGTCGCTCACAGTTCTTTTTTTGGGTGCAAAATGTTAAAAAAAAACTTCAATTAACTGACTTGGCCATATTTGTATTTATTTATACTAAAAGAACAGTCGCTGTGAGCGGCACTGGCATTTTTAGCGGATATTTTGAGGATCTCTCACAACAATATTGTATTGGACTGGACAAGTGGGTGAGCTTCCGGTTTTCTGACCTGGGACTCCTGGCAAACTTCCCAAACATCAGGATTTCCCTGGACAAGTAGGCAAGTATTCCTATAGTATGCTGCTTCCCCAATACTAAATATTTGTATATACATTGCTGATAACAGCACTTTATATTTTGGACAGTGGAACACATAAATAATGCAATGTTCAGAAAATAATTTCTGAATGCATTCTGAGTAAATATTCTTGTAAAGAAATAATAAATCTGCTCGCCCTTCTCTATAGGGGTCCTAGGACCTAATTCAGCAGTTTTCAAAATGTTGCCTTGCTCACAGAGTCCCTCCCCATGATATGCCAGCAAAATGTTGTGGGCAAATAGCTAAAGAGTGAAAGCTTCTCTACATTACTGGCTTTGCACAATACCGGCTGTGTACGCAGCCTAGCTGTGAAGTCAGACGCAGTCTGGCAATGTTTTAGGTTGCAGCTGCCACCGCAGCCCTCCCACCGAGTGACCCTGACACGCCTACGTTGTCCCAACCGCTACCACAAAACACTGACGCAATGGACACAATGGTCCATCGCCGCCCCCCCACTGCTACTTAAACTGAGGTTGCAACGCGATCGCAGTGTAAATACTCACCTACTGCGTTGGTACCTGAATTATGCCCTAAGTCATGGAGAGAGATAAAGTACCAGACAGTCAACTACTAACTGATATATTACAAGCTATTTGAAAATTACAGTTAGGAGCTGATTAGAACAAAGACTACATAGAGGCACAAATATTAAGTCTTTAACACAATGGCGATAAAGAGTGATAAACATCCTAACTGTCATTTTTCAAACCTCTGCTATAACATGACAGTTAGGGCTGGCCATTTAACACTCTTTATCATATTTACATTTATCTCTTCAAGGACTAATAACTCCACCTCTTAGTTCTTTCTCTGTGTTTATGTTGAATGGGTTTTAATTTATCAAGTTATTCTCAATACCTCCAAAACATGTCCGCTTTCATGAGATGTTAGTAGCAGGGCTGGCCGAAACTTAATTTTTTGGTGAGCGAACATAGATTTTAGTTCCCCTCACTTTGGATATTGTGGGCGAAGGAGCGCAGCAAACATATAGGGCATAGCTACATAATAGTACCAATTCCCATTGCACCACACAGTAGTGCCCCTTAGATACACTGGACAGCTAGAGCCCCTTAGAAGTATTGCACCAACTAGAGCCACTTCGACACACTGCACCAGCTAGAGCTCCTTAGACACAATGCACCATTACACATTTTGTACACAGGGACCTCCTAGAAGATGATGGCAATATATTTGGACTGGACTCTACCAACAACATCAGAGCCACTGCTGGGAGCAGCCTGGCGAGGAGCCCTCATGTGCTATTTATATAGGTGGTTGGCATGCACAACAGTCAGTAGGAGACATTTTCTTGGCAAGTGCAATATTTATATTCTCTATTAAGGTAGTTTGTGGCCCAGCTGTCTGATTCTCAGGGTTTGGATCACTGACTGCGATGTGGGTTTTTTCTATATTGAATTACTGTTTTGGTGAATATGAATTGGAAAAATCACAGAAAATGTCACTGCTGGTTTTTATATAAAAAGTCTCATCTGCTGCCGGATCACATACTGTACCTAAAATTAATTTTTTGAGACTTTGCTGTCTACTTCATTCATATTCAGTTGGTCCCAAATCTCTTCTGTTATGTTCAGCGCCTCTCCAAAGCTGCAGACGTGTTTTGGAAAATCCCTCAGACATCTCAGGAAGCTGCCACATGTCTCTTGATGATACAACTAAGGGATACCAAGGTCGACATGCATTGGGTCGACCACTGAAGGTCGACATGGCTTAGGTTGACATCTAAAATAGGTCGACATGCTTCAGGTAATCTTGGATGAAAGGTCGGCACAAGCATTAGGGTGACAATGGCTAGGTCTACAGTCAAAAGGTGCATGCATGGCTCTCTGTGCTCACCATGCTTTGGACACGGCGCCTCGCTACATTCAGGACACTAGTCTATTCTACCTCCAAGCCCTAGTGGATGATAGGGCATGAAATACCGCCTGCCGGCACATGTCGGCTCAAATAAAAAGTGAAAAACCCATGTCTAACTTTTGACTGTTGTCCTAGCCATTGTTGACTTAATGCTTGTATCAAACTTCCATCCATGTCGACCTTAAGCATGTCAACCTATTTCAGGTGTTGACCTAAGCCTTGTTGATCTTCAGTGGTCAACCCAATTCATGTCGACCATAAGTGTGTCAACCAAACGACTTTATATTGTATACCAAGCACTTTGAAAAATCTGGTTACTATTCCAGCAAATCAATGTAGCTGTTTTTTTGCTTTCTACTAATGCTTTTAATTTCATGTTTTTTCAGATCTGCTATGGTACAACAGAAAACAGTCCGGTCACTTTCATGGGTTTCCCTTATGATGATATTATCCGCAAAGCTGATACTGTAGGATACGTCATGCCACATACGGAGGTGAGACAAGACTATACCTACATTTTTTCACAAACCCCCTGCTTCTAAAATTTCCCTTCATTATCTTTGCTCTTTTTTTTTTTAGGCCAAAATAGTAGATATCAACACAGGCCAGACCGTTCCACTCAATAGCAACGGGGATCTGTGGGTTAGAGGTTACTGTGTAATGTTGGGTTACTGGGCAGATGAAGACAAAACCAAGGAGACGATCACTCCACAGGGATGGTACAAAACTGGGTAAGTAAAGTAACTGATGTAATGACTCAGTCAAGGCTTTTGGTACAGGACACCCCAGAAAGGCATTATCTAGGAATGTTAAGCAGTCGGCATGATTAAAACTGGATTACGATTTTTTGGATCCTTAGACACTTGGCACTCAACATTGGCCCTCAAATGGGTACAATGGTCATAGTCGTACCAATTTGATGAGAAATACTAATGTATTTCAGGCATTGCCAAATTTACAAACGCACAAATCCGTACGATTCGTATTTTTTACTTTCAGATTTCTTACACTGAGAAGCCTGCATGGATCTGATTGATCCATGCAGGCTTGCCTCAAATACAGATTGAAAACGTATTTACTAGTGATTCGTATTCACCAATACGAATTATTTGTCGGTACCGTTAAAATGAATGCAGCCTTAAGGCCGTATTCTATCGATGGTGTATGCATTCGGATAAAAAAAAAAGACCATGTTTTCAATTTGTATTTAAAGTAAGCCTGCATGGATCAGTAAGATTCGTGCAGGCTTCTCAGTGTAAAAAAAAACCTATTTAATAAATAAATACTGTATTTTTCGGACCATAAGACGCACCTAGTTTTCAGAGGAGGAAAACAGGAAAAAAATATTCTGAACCAAATAGTGGTAGCCATATACCCTAATTAACTTATGTCAAAGGGGAGGTCAGGGAGTCAGGATAAGTAGATGAGGTGTAGTGGAGAAAACACCTAGAGAAAGAAGTTGTAGGTGGTAGCAGTCCAGTGTAGACCAGTATGGGGTCCAGTGTTCCCTCTAAGCTGTGCGCACGTGCGCGCGCACACAACTTGACAAGTGTGCGCACAGACATTACAACAGAGCGCACAAAGCAGCAGTGGTCCCTTTTTGCAGTTGTGGACTCAATTAATGTGTGTTTCACCCATTAACTACATTGTGTGCTGTGTTTTGAATGTTTAAATGTTTAATATCATTTTGATGTAAAGTTAACACAAATGCTGAACGTAATTTTCCAGTTATAAATAAGTGACGCACAAAAATTTAAATTTCCTTCCAAAGTTGCACAGCCAAAATCTTTTGCCGCACACAGCCTTTGAAAAATTAGAGGGAACATTGATGGGGTCTGAGTGGGGCCTGCACACTGGTGGTGGAAACACGGTGGAAGCAAGAGGGCTGAAGTCAAAACAAAATGGTTTGCTCTAGCTATAGACCCATATCTCTCTTAAACATTGATGTTAAGCTGTTTGCTTAATTAATGGCGAACAGGCTAAACAAAATTCTCCCCGCATTGATCCACAGTGATCCACATTGATCCCCGCATTTGTTCCTGGCCGTGAAGCGAAGGACAATACCACCAAGGTCCTTAACCTGATCCATCTCGCCTCTCATCATCAGATCCCCACTATTTTGATTTCTACAGATGCTGAGAAGGCCTTCGACAGGGTCAGTTGGAGTTTCATGCGGTCTGTACTGGAGCATATCGGCTTGGGTACACAAGCACTCCATAGAATCCTGGCCTTATACCACATGCCCACAGCGAGAGTAAGGACAAACGGCTTCCTCTCCGACCCCTTCCCTATTAGTAATGGAACAAGGCAGGGCTGCCCCCTATCACCGTTGATTTTTGTCCTATGCATGGAGGCCCTGGCGAGAGCCATAAGACTCAACAAAAATATCTCTGGTATACGAATCGGAGAGGCAGATTACAAGTTGGCACTATTCGCAGACGACCTGCTGGCCATAATTACACACCCAGAGACAGCACTCCCCCATTTTGTACAAGAGCTAGATCGCTTCAGCTCCATCTCCAACTTCAAAGTTAACATGTCCAAATCAAGTATCCTTAACATCTCAGTGCCCCCCACGGTGGTCCCCCAATTGAGGAATGCCTTCTCATTCACATGGCAACCCTCCCACATAACATACTTAGGCATTAACCTAATCAGCGACCTAACCCGATTATACTCTCTGAACTACCAACCCTTACTTAAATCCCTCCGTGCAGACTATAGCAGATGGCATAACAAACAGTTATCTTGGCTAGGCATCGTCACCAAAATGAATTCCCTACCTAAATTGCTCTACATACTCCAGACCCTACCCATCTCTGTGCCAGAAATCTGGTTTAAGTCTATCCGAACCCTGACCCAACAATTTATATGGTCTCGTAAAAAACCCAGAATTAAACGAGAAGTCCTTACGAGAAGCACCCAAAAAGGGGGATTTCAGCTGCCAGACATAAAAAATTACTACCATGCTATACATCTCAACAGGGTACTAGACTGAACTAGAAGCCGAAGCAACAAACAATGGGTAGAATTGAAGGGAGTCTGTGCCCACCAATATCCTGAAATATTTCCCAGGCTTCCTAAGCTCCCGAAACCGCCACCTTCCCACCCGACTATCCCCCCTACCCTAGCTGTCTGGAAATGTCTACGACGCAACCCTATCATCTCTTCTGTATTTGGCCCATTGACTTCTTTCTTGCACAACCCAGACTTCCAACCGGGGCTGAACATTCCCGATTTCTCCCAATGGGCACTAGAGGGACTTTTTAGAGTAGGTCAGGTGAAGGTTGGTTCAGGCATGCGTTCGTTTTCAGATATACAGGCAAAATGGGAAGTCCCTCCTAGAGACTTCTGTAAGTTCCTCCAGGTTCGACACTTCCTGCAAACAAGCTCTAGAACCACACTATCTTTCTGAGAATTGACCTCCTTCGAAAGACTCTGTGTAGCTACATGCAACCCTACCCACACAATCTCACTGTTATACAAACTCCTTCAAAACTCAAGTAACGATACTTCCTCAACATTCACCCGGGCTTAGGAACGGGATCTAGGCCTAACCATTTCTAACAAAGAATGGGAATCCATCTTCCTAAAAGCCCACGCCAGTTCTGTTTGCATCCAAACAAGGGAAATCCAATACAAAATAATTATGCGTTGGTACAGACACCCATCTATCTTGCACGCCATGAACCCGAGCATCTCGGCAAATTGCTGGAGGTGCGGAAAGGCCACTGGAACACTCCTACACATATGGTGGGAATGCCCGCTAATTGCCCACTTTTGGACCGATGTTATTAAGACTTCACAAAAAATAATCCATATCTCCCTTCCCGCAACTCCTGCCTTCTGGTTGCTGAACCTGTCCCCCACCCCGCTTTCCTCCTACAAAACTTCATTGCTCAGACACCTTGGTAACGCTGCAAGAGCTGCCATACCAGTCCTGTGGAAATCCACGATCCCTCCCACACGCAAATCCTGGTTCACCAAAATTGATCACTACATGTCCATGGAAGACGTCTTATTATCATCAGTGGATAAACACTCAGACTTTGCAGCCATATGGCTTCCTTGGCTGGACTATAAATCTTCACAGGATTACAAAGATTCTATTTGTAGGTAAATCAGCTGGATCCAGTTTCTGACTATAGTAGCCTCAATTTGCCTCTACTACCCCATTCTCGGGAAAGGTCAGACCCCTCCCCCCTCTTTATCCCCCTCTTTCCTCTCCCCCTTTCTCCCCCCTCTCACCAGATATCCCCCCCTCCCAACTTCATGTACCCCAATCTGTCCACACTAATGTGAACACCCACATCGCACTCCTCTTTTTGTGCCCCAAACGATTTCATAGACTTTTGAGGACCTCATTAAGTGCAGTTACACGATTGTTTACTGTTGACGACTAAATGTCTCGCTGCGCCGAGATGAGCAGACTGTTCGCATAATTCAATGTTTCAAGGTTTGCATCCCCTGTTATTTCCTATAATAATCAATAAAAACTGATTATACAAAACAAAATGGTTGCAGTACTGGACAGTGATTGCAGTGTATGGGAAGCCAGGGAAGCCAGTGGGGGTAATGTACCTGACTATCAGAGATAGAAAGATCCCAGCTAGAGTTACATCGGTGGGGGTAGCAGAGACACTAAATGTGAGAGGCCTGAGCTCCTTAGAGTGTGACGATAGACAGCCCTGTATATATAGGGGGAGTGATAGATCATCTCCAGTGGGTGAACAGGCTGCGGGCAGCAGGAGACCGGCTCCCTTGCACAGGGCAGGAGGAGAGCCGGCCAGACAGACCCCAGCGACAAAGGAGTCTATCCGTGGTGTCAGCCCCGCTAGAGGCTTACCTGTCTTGAGGGAGACGCAGCTGCCGCCTGGAGCCGGTGGAGTGTGGTCCCATCAGAATCTGGTTTCAGAGGAGAACAGCCACGACGTGAGCGCCGTCTGGAGCTTACCGGCGCTGCGGCTGTGGGGAAGGAGTCTGTGGACAGTGAGGGAGCCGCTGGGTCATTGAATTTCTTAACCCAGACGCAGAGGAGGCTCCCCTCAGAAGCCGCTGCAGTGCCGCACACTTCTTCCTCTCCTCAGTGTTCTTGGCACAGGTCTGGGAGGAACTGCAGGCGCTGGGAGTGCGCACGCGGTAGGCTGTCTTGCTTGCTTCCTGGTCAAATCACTCCCCCTATCTGCTCCACATGTCTTATTCGCTCCATAAGATGCACATACTTTTCCACCCACATTTTTGGGTAGAAAAAGTGCATCTTATGGTCCGAAAATGACGGTAATTGGGGAAAAAATGGCATGGGGTCCCCCCTCACGGCTAGAATCGTCCCCACGTTCAAGGAACCGGTCCTGGTCTTAGAAGATCAGGAGCCAAACATGATGGGGGATACCTGCAATTTTTTTAAACCAGCACCAGGCTCAGGGGCTGGGCCTGGTTCCCAAAATAAGGGGGACAAAATTAGTAGGGGTCCCCCATATTTTGAGAACCACCATCGGGCCCTAACAGCCCGTAGGGTAATGCCACAGTTGGGTGAAACTATTTACACTAGTTCCCCTGGTCAAAGCATTATACCCCTGACTGGTCAGCCTGGGCTGGGACCATGGGGGAGTGGAGACCCCCCAATAAAGGGGTCCCCCACTCCAGAATTGGCCCACCCCCAGATCTGACTGATCTGTGCAGGTTTCACCCAAATATGGCTGGAAAATGAGGAGTATTTTCCAGCTGTATTTTCGTGTCAAATACCGGCCATATATTACATATGGCTGATTAGTAAATTAGGAATCACCATTCGAATTAATGGTGATTCCTATTCGTATTCTTTCAATGGCATATGTATTCGTATTTTTGAAATACAATTGGCCTTATATCATCCAGAAATGGCTACGAATAGGCATATTTGTAGCCATTTCTTCTTAGTAATTTTTCCCCATAGTTATTCATGTCCACACTATACCGTCACTATGCATGTATTTGAGAACACACCTATATTACACACCAGTATTCATACGATGGTGAGACAGAGACAGAGTAGCCGATTCTGCCCTGTAATCACTGCCAGCAGCATCCAGTAACTCATCAGGCACTGATCTTGCTGCAGATCACATTTATAATGGCGGGTGACAGCAGGCCACTGGAGGGCGGTACTGAGCCGCCGAGGAGACCAGGAAGAAAGCTGCAGCAGCATGCGGGACACCCAGCCAGAAATTCAACCAAGCAGGGAGCTGCCAGGTGAGTCCATATGCCCCCCCGCCCCCCCCCCCCTCCCTGCATGGAGCCCGCCATTGCGGGACAGCAGCAATGTGCTGCCCCCCTGCTGCTCAGCCACAGAGTGCCCCAGGTGACCCCCCCCCCGCCCGCACCCCCCCCCCCCCCTCCACCACTACCGCAATCCCCCTCAGACTGAGGAAGCCGCCGATTTCAGGAACAGGGGGAGAAACACGTTTTTGAGCCCTACTTGTCGCTGGTCCTGTATTTACCCTGCAAGCGCAACAACCGTGGATTACAAATAACCACCCAGCTGGCTGGTCCAGCAGGAGAAGGTCCCGATACAGCCTATTCCGGAGTGCATCTCTGGTAAAATCAATTGGAAAGACTGACCTGAGGTTATCTTACCACACAAAAAGCGCAACCATCAAGGGAAACAAGTTTATGCAGGACTGGTAACTATGAAAAACGATTCACTGCCTCTATTAGAATTCACACAAAAGCCTCTTATTTGCTCAAATTAAGGCCCTTATTCTGATCAGTGCGGCCGGATCCGAATATGCTGTCAGCACCGTGCGTCCTTAACCCCGCCTTCCATACGGATCGCCAACTCCGTCCGAACGCGGTAAGAAGCTGTCCGAACGGACCGCACGTGTATTTCTCGTGAATACACCTCCTCCATCTCAGGGAACCTCCCCCATCATTCGATGGTCGCAGACCATCGAATGCAGGACCGAGTGGCCAGGCAGCTCCCGCAACCTCAGACCACACGGGCATTTCTCCGTGCAAAAGCAGGGATCTGGGCGGGCAGCTGACATCCGGCAATGTCATATGTCCGCCCCCTACACGTGCGTCACGGCCGCATTACCATACGTACGCCCAGCGTTTGCATGGGAACGCCCATGAAACGCGGGGTGTAAACATATGGTAATGAGCCCAAACAGCCCTTCACACCCCTCTCCACCCCGTTTGTAGTGTACATATTTCATGCGGAATGTGGCCGTGCGTCCCGCTCGCACATGCGCAGAGACGCCTCTGCACATGCGCAGACACAAAACATCGGCGGCACGAACGCACGCGGATATTACCGCACCAACCAGAATAAGGGCCTAAGTGACTGAAACAAACGGCAATCCCAGCTATTTTAGCTTTTATTACATGTTGTATGTTGTCTGTCTTGTCTGTATGTTATATTGTGCACAATCATCGATTAATTGTTATTGTGTGGAAGTTGCTTCCAGTATATGTGTTATTTTTAATACAATAAAATGATTTATACTTGATACTAAATTTGCAAGGACATTCAAATTACTGAGCAGGATTGCGCTTCTTAAAGTGCCAGACACCTAGTGGTATCTGACACTATTCCTCCATTTAGAAATTCAACCAAGCAGGGAGCTGCCAGGTGAGTCCGTATGCCCCCCCCCCCCTCCCTGCATGGAGCCCGCCATTGCGGGACAGCAGCAATGTGCTGCCCCCCCTGCTGCTCAGCCACAGAGTGCCCCAGGTGACCCCCCCCCCCCCCGCCCGCACACCCCCCCCCCCCTCCACCACTACCGCAATCCCCCTCCCCCGGCTGGGTGTACCGTACTTGCAGTTTTCTTCCTGGTCTCCCCAGTCCCCTCTGCAGTATCAGAGCGTGGCGGGTCTGGTGCCCGCTAGACAAACCCCCCCCCCCCGGACGGGTGGAGGAGGGGGGGGGGGCGATTTGGGGGTTGGGAGCTGGCAGGGCTTGCACCGGCCCTGGGTGACAGGCATTGGGCCCTCCCCACTTAATCCAGCTCTGTGTCTGATGCTGTTGTTTCTGAAACAGAGATCAGCGTCTTACAGCGCAGAATAGGGACCAACCTAAATTGTGTTAAATATATGTTCCTGCTAACTATAAACATTGGTAAAAGTAATTAAACACCTTACACAGCTTGAGGTAGCACCTTGGATATACAGAGTATGTGTACATGGTGATTATTGCCAATGCTGTCTAATAAATTAGTGTTTTTATCTGACAGAGATATTGCTACCATGGATGAATATGGATATTGTCGAATTGTTGGGCGTTGTAAAGATATGATTATCCGTGGGGGTGAAAATCTGTATCCAGCTGAAATAGAACAGTTCTTACACACACATCCCAAAGTCATGGATGCCCAGGTACGGCAATTGGAGAGAATCGGACGTGCAAAGATCATTCACACAGGGTGACAAAGCCACAAAATGCCCTTATTCAGATCTAATTGCAGTACAAATTTGTTCTCGAAATGGGAAAATCCATGTGTACTGCAGGTGGGGCAGATGTAACATATATAGAGAGAATAAAATTTGTGTGAGTTATTTTGTTTCTGTGCAGGGTAAATACTGGCTGCATTATTTTTACACTGCAATTTAGATTTAATTTTCGACACACTCATCCCAAATCTAACTCTCTTTATACATGTTACATCTGCCCCACCTGCAGTGCACCTGCGCTGTGTCCATTTTGAGAACAAATTTGAACTGTGATCAGATCTGAATAAGGGCCAAAGTTGCGTTCTGTCTGCTAACACTGTTTTTACAGGTCATTGGAGTGAAGGATGAGCGAATGGGGGAAGAACTTTGTGCTTGTATTAAATTACATCCGAATGAGCAGTGTACTGCAGAGGAAATCAAGCAGTTCTGCAAAGGAAAGGTGAGGTGCATGGCATGGACTAAGTACATGAGATCTAAACATTCATTTATACTAAGACTTTGCTGTAGGCATTTATCTAACACATTTAATAATAGTAATGTTGTTTTCTACCTTACATAATTATTTATAATATGTGCTAATACAGGGCTCGACAAATTTTTTTAAAATCTAGGAGCCAGGGTCAAAGTGCAGGAGCCACACAAACTAAAAACAGGCACGTTGCAAGCTGAAGGTGCCTATTACATGTCACACGCCCATTGCATATGCTACCACATGTCATAATGCCCAAGGGGCTGGAGGCTGGATCAGTAGGAGCAACGCTGCGCTGGGATGTTCAGCAACATCCTTCTAAGCAAATACACGATACCAATGTCAAAAGTGTAATGTGCACTTTCTATTATACATAAGACTTTTCTGCATACAGTCATCTCTACAAGAGCCATTCATTGTTAAAACTTCCTAAAAAAGCAGATACACACATGACAGTGTGCCATTATTAGCCATACTAGTGTGAGCTCAACTTTGAAACTGTTATGCTGTATGAGTGGTGGTGGTAAATTATATTGGTAACAGTGCTTATGTTTGTGCTCCTGTTTATTTAATATGTAATATATTTCTCTTTTATCGCAATAGATCTCTCATTTTAAGATTCCTCGTTACATTGTGTTTGTAAATGAGTATCCTCTAACTGTCTCTGGAAAGGTAAGTGGGGGGGGGGGGGTGCGCTAGTTTATAATCCTGCTATAGTGTTAAATCACAAGTAACATATATCTATTCTTGTTTTTGTTACTGGTTTTTGTACATTTGGGATAATTAAAGCTGTGGATGGCCATAATAGATTTGGTATGAAATCCCGAGAGGGTCAAAATCCCGACAGGGTCAAAATACCGACAAGGACAAAATCCCGACATTAAAAATCCCGACAGGGTCAAAATCCCGACATTCAAAATCCCGACAGGGTCAAAATCCCGACCTATAGAATGTACAGGTGAAACAGTCTACATGACTTTCGGTCGACAGGTGCGAGGTCGACATGGATTTATTCACTGGTTTTTTACCCGAATGTCGGCACAGTCGACATGGACACAGTTGCAAGTGAACTGCAGCCCCTCGCTTCGCTCGCAATGCTTCGGGCACTATTTTATTCTCACACCACGCCGTAGTGGATGGTAGGGCATGAAATACCGCCTGTCGGCACATGTCGGTTCAAAAAACAGTGAAAAAACCCATGGCGACCTCGCACCTGTCGACCGAAAGTCATGTAGACTGTTTCACTTGTACATTCTATATGTCGGGATTTTGACCCTGTCGGGATTTTGACCCTGTCGGGATTTTGTCTTTGTCGGGATTTTGACCCATTCGGGATTTTGACCCTCTCGGGATTTTGACCATCGGGATTTTGACTGCATCCCGCCATAATAACCAGCCAGTGTCTCGCCATTCTGCCCCCAATGTAGTAACTAAAATGCAATCTTCTCATCCCACATGTAAACTAAAGTAAACATTTTGTATTATTTGATCTATCAACTTGCAGCATGGCATATAGGCTTCCCTAGAATATACCCCTTATATATTTTATAGGGCATCTGTCCCAGGGGAGATACACAGATATTTCTAGTAGAGAGGGGTGGGTTCAGATTTACTAATGTATGCTAATGAAGGACGGAACACGGATTGTTCCATTCTTCATTAACATTGTGCCAGTGTGCAACCCCCACTGACGGAGATTCATTCTGATGTCAGAAGAAATCCCTGTCACTCAAGTGTGTACCCGGCTTAAAGGTGCCCATACACTGCCTGCAATGTCTTGCAGCAGTGTACGGACACCCGACGGAGTGCGAGCCGCCGGGAAGGAACACGTGATCTGTTGTGATGGATCGCATGTGTCCCTGCTTCCCTCCCGCCCCAGAACAGGTGGTCGGACGGACAGCCGGTTCGACCACCTAGTCGGGTCCGATGCGCACGGGACCGCGCATCGGACCCGACTGCATGTCAGGGAGAGGCGATTTGTTCCGATTTAACGGGCCGATTGGTCGCAATCAGCCGAAATCGGACCAAATCGCCTTGTATGGGGGCCTTAAGTTTCTGTTTGTTTATTTTTAAAGCATCAATAAATTGTACATACTGTATGTGGCAGGTATTCCAAACTGACACACATTGTAATTTTCAGTGATAAAGCACAAAGATATTTGAAGTACCTATGCAATATAGACAGATGTAAGACCGTTAGTCTTAAATTGGGCTGTTATAGTACAAATACTTTAATAAGTGTGAAATTAGCTAAAATATAACTGAAGTATATAGATTTGCTGAACAGGGAAGAGCATATGGGATCAACTGAATGAGAAAGAAAGGTATAATGATATATACTATATGGACAAAAGCATGAACCTTACATGAGCCTGACCATTACACCAACGGGGACTTTATTCAAATTGTATTAATTTACTTATACTTTAATATGGAGTTGGTTCCCCTTTTTACAGCTGTAACAGCTTCTACTCTCCACAAGACTTTGAAGTGTTTCTGTGGAATTTGTGCACCTTCATTGTGTATAGCATTTATGAGGTCAGTCACTGTTGGATGAGAAGGTCTGGCTCGCAATCTGTTCCGGTTTATCCTAAAGGTGCTCGATGGAGTTGCGCTCAGAGCACTGTGTGTGCCAGTCAAGTTCTTCCACACTGAACTCATCAAACCATGTTTTTTATAGCCCTTGCTTTGTGCACTGGGGCACAATCGTGTTGGAATAGAAAAGGGACTTCCCCAAACTGTTGAAGTTGAAAGCATAGCAGTGTCCAAAATGTCGGTACTTATGTAATATCTGGGCTCCCGTTTTTCTTATGAGACCGCTTCCCCTCGCGGGGCTCACTGCGCTCGCCAAGCTTCGGGCACGGTGGCTCGCTGCGCTCGCCACACTATATAAAATCAACTTCATGCGTAGTTGGATAGTAGGGGTATGAAAAAATGAGGTGCATTTAACATGGGAGCCCAGATAATACATAAGTACCAAAATGTCTTTGTATGCGGAGGCATTAAGATTACTGGAAATAAGCCCAAACTCTGAAAAACAGACCCATACCGTTATCACTCCTCCACCAAACTTCACACTTGGAATAATGCAGTCAGGCAGGTAACGTTCTCCCAGCATCCACGAAACCCAGACTCGCCCATCGAACTGCCAAACAGAGAATTGTGATTTGCCACTCCACAGAACACTGATGAACTGCTCCTCAGTCCAGTGTCGGTGTGCTTTATGCTACTTTATCCGATGTTTGGAGATGTGAGACTTGCATGCCACTGTTCGGCCATGGACCCCATTCTATTAAGCTCCCACCACACAATTTTTGTGCTTACATTAAGGACCTTATTTTGGTTGATTCATTCGCACGCACATTCGCACGCAGCCAAGCGAACGACACCTAAGTGCACACAGCCAGTGAAGGCATGCCTATAACACATGCAATTACGTTCGTTTGCAACTACAGGCAACGGGGAGTGGCCTCAAAGTGCACGCATTCTTAACTCTTTGTTCCCACATCGGCGTGTTCGCTTGGTCAACCAGTTTGCGTTTGAGCGAACAGGCTGTGCAAGTGATTTCATTCTCAACTCCAAGAATACACTCGCAACTCATTCTCAACCTATTAAGTAATTGGCCGCATTTCATTGTGTTTATTGGATCCAATTTCCAAATTGACTACCCAATTAAAAATAGCAATTACAGTATCCTTTATTAAATGGCTGTGTGTAATATCTGAACAACATCATGCTTGTGTAAGCATCCAAGTAGGACAGTTTACACATGTTGACTTGCTGTAATTGTGTGTACTTTTGGGAAACATCACAGGCACACTTGTGTGTTGAGGTAGCAGATTTGGTGATGGTACTTAAAAGCAGTTAAGAATACTGCTGCAAGTGTGGTTTAAAATAATGAAAGAAATACTAGATTTGGAGCATGAACAGTGGAAATGTTTAAACTGCAAAAGTGTGCTTCCCGTGTGCCTGCGATGTTGTTTGTTAATTGGTTAATGAGAGAAACTTGTATGGTGCATGGGTGAGTATTGTGTGCAGGTGCTTGTATTTTAGCTATTGTGTGTGTTGATTGGCCTTGCGAATGTTGGTCTGCTAAGCGGTTGCCCTGCAAGGTGTGAGACTTGCTTTTTCCATGCGAATGAATTTGAGCTCAAAAACTCTGAGCACTTGCACAGTGGAGCAAAGCCACTGCCCAGCACTTGCAGTCACCACTCTTGTATACGTCCCAGTTTCCGCCCAGTGCTGCCCACTTTTGAGGCCACGCCCATCCATACCAGCAGGCCCAGCCCTGGACCCCCTGCCTCACCTAGGAGATGAGGCCTCTGCCCCCAGGAGGCCCAGCCCTGGACCCCCTGCCTCACCTAGGAGATGAGGCCTCTGCCCCCAGGAGACACCAGCAGTAGCCCCCTTCCCTGAAGACCCAGTCGCGGCCCCCAACCAATGGCTCTGGACACATTGGCCTCCGCCAGCTTACAAGTGATCAGAACTCAGCCATAAAAACACCATAAAACAAGAAAAGTGCCTCTTCAGGCCCTGCTGCTGAACTGGAAGTAACTTTAGCCAAGACTGCGCCGCTGAAGGCTGCCTAGGAGCTGTGCAGCTTAGCCAAATATGTCTCCCCTTTGTGAGATAGCGTTACTGTCTCTGCTTGTATTGTTACCTATCTGGCTGTTGCGGTGACCAGTAGCACCGCTGATGGCTCCCTAGGCGCCGTGCAGCTCGGCGAGTATATGTTCTCTGTGTGATAACTGTACTGTATCTGCTTGTACTGTCACCTACCTGGCTGGTGCGCAACCAGTGGCGCCGACGATGGCTGCCTAGGCGCTGTGGTGCTCAGTGAATATATGTCCGCTGTGTCTTTTATCCCACAAGGCACATCTAGTCTATACCTGTATGTGTTATGGATATCTGTACTGTCACTGTTGAACTGTACGTAATCTGGCTGTTGCACAGCAATCCAAATCAAATTCCTAATATATGCAAGTATACCTGGCCAATAAAGCTGATTCTGATACGCCCACATAACGCCTACTTTGCTAGTGCTCGTTCGCTAGTGTATTTCTGTTTGCAATGTCGCATGCGTGTACGGTTGACCAGGGGCGGATTGGGAATTAAAACCAGCCCGGGAAATATCTTGAAGCAGCCCTAATGGGATTACGTATTGTTGCGCGCCGGAGGCGCGCCCGATTTTTTTGGGGGCGTGGCCTATCAATATGGGGGTGTGGTCTATTTCAAAGAGGCCACGCCCAATTTTGCCGCTGAGTTAATAAAAATAACTAAAGTTCACATTATGCAACGGAATGACAAGACACAGGGGGCCAAATGTAATAGGGTGAGAGTTTCAGAAAGTGAGAGATTTTGGGAGAGTTTTCCCATGTTTGTTAAAGCAGCAATCATTTACTCTGCTAAACCAGGTTGATTTTGCCATGTAATTGATTGCTGCTTTAAAAAACATGGGAAAACTCTCCCAAAATCTCTCACTTTCTGAAACTCTCACCCTATTACATTTGGCCCAGGGTGAGAGGGGGTAGGTGCAGGGTGAGAGGGGTTGGTAATGAAGGGTGAGAAGGGGGTGACGAGGGGTGAGAGTAGAGTGGCAGGGTGGAAGAGGATGCAGGGAGGGAGTGTGAGGGGGGCATGGTGGCACAGGATGCAGGGTAGGAGGGGGAATGCAGAGTGGCAGAGGATGCAGGGAGGGAAGTCAATAAGTGGTGGAGGATGCAGGGAGGGGAGACAGTGATGGCCATTATACATATGACACACACCGTGATGCCCATTATACATTTGCCACACACCTTGATGCCATTATACATATGCCGCATACTGTGATGCCCAATATACATCTGCCACACACCGTGATGCTCCATTATACATCTGCCACACACTGTGATGCTCCATTATACATCTGCCACACACCGTGATGCCCATTATACATATGCCACACACCGTGATGCTCCATTGTACATATGCCACACACCGTGAAGCCCATTATACATATGCCGCACACCGTGATGCCCATTATACTTATGCCGCACACCGTATGCCCATTATACATATGCCGCACACCCTGATGCCATTATATATACCGCACACCATGATGCCCATTATACGTATGCCGCACACCGTGATGCCCATTATACATATGCCGCACACCGTGATGCTCCATTATACATATGCCGCACACTGTGATGCCCATTATATGCCACACACCGTGATGCCCATTATACATATGCCACACACCGTGATGCCCATTACAGATATACCGCACACTGAGATGCCCATTACATATTATGGCACATAAGCGCCGCTTACCGACATGCTCATTGCAAGGTTTAATGCTTGTTGCCAAGGAGGTTTACATGCTCCTAACCATGGGGAAGCAGTCTGACAGCCGGGCAGCCCACCACTTCTGCCCGCTGTCAGACTGCTTCCCCATGGCTAGGAGCATGTAAACCTCCTTGGCAACAAGCATTAAACCTTGGAATGAGCATGTCGATAAGCGGCGCTCCACTAGGCAATGTGTTTACCCAGTGACATTGTGGGACCGAGCAAGGAGTTGGCATCGGCAAAATGCTGTTGCCAGTAGCAACGAATCACATTAATCAGCATGGCTCTCACTATCGATGTCGTGAGTATGTGCCCGATGTCTTGGTCCAGATCGGATGACATATCGCCTAGTATGTACCCATTATAAGACCACTATATACTTTTCTCCTGAGATGCCCACTTGTTAGTATTCAAGTTTTAGGTTCCCCATTGCTAAGGGTTAAAGGGCAGGTAGTACAGAGTTACAGTATGTGAAGATTGCAGCTAATGCTGCTTTCCCACTGCCTGACTTGTAATGACCCGGTATTTGTAAACGGGACTTTAAATGGCTCTGAGCCATAAAGACCCTTTCACACTGCCTGTTGTAAACGGTATATTACTGATTGATTACCGTTTTTGTACCTTTCACATTGAACCCATTGTGAAAGGTACAAAACGGTAATCCAGTAATATACCACCCATTACCTGGCCTGCAAACCCCCGGACCTGTCTTGCACCCCCCCCCCCCCCCCAGGCTATTCTGCGCGTCCCCTTTAAGGCACCGGCCCAGAAGCCCCTATACTAACACTACGGTCCCTGGCGCCCCCCCCCCCCCTGGTGCAGCAACGGAGCCTGGTCACCGGCCAAAGCTTACACACAGTAAACGGTGTTGGGGACATGGAGGACACCGCACGGGCACCGCGTCCCGCAGCTTCCTTGTAACTGGAGAGTGATCGCGTTGCCCGGAGCAGGCTCAGGCATCAGGGGAGCCCACGTGGTGACGCCCGCTGGCTGGAGGAAGTGCTTTGGACGCTGTAGAGGCTCCGGCTGTAGCGCCCACACAGCAGGGGGTGCCGGGCTCCACACAGCAGGGGGTGCCGGGTATTGCGGCGGCTACGGCCAGCCCTCATCCCCGCTACTGCTATCGCCATGTGCGTGCTGCCCGGGCATACTCATACTTGGCAGGGCGTCACTGAGTCACTGGAGGGGGGGGTTGCCCAGGTGCCCAAGACGGCCCTGACTGCAAGCATAGGTCAGTCAGGAGCTGTCACCCACAGGAATTCAATGAAGGACCCCGCTGCATGATCCGGCGAGCTGGCAAGTACCAGGGGAAGGGGGGGGGGGGGTGTGTGCAGGACGGACAGGTACGGGGGGTTGTAAGCCAGGTATAAGTGTCACAGCTGGGGTCAGAAAACAGGGAGGAGCCAATCTGTAGGTGCATCAGTGAGAGGAGATATATATACACACACACATATTATATGTGTGTGTGTGTATGTATACACACACACACATTATATGTGTGTGTGTGTATATATATATTATATGTGTGTGTGTATATGTATATATATATATATATATATATATATATATATACACATACACACACACACATATTGTATGTGTGGGTGTATATGTATATATATATTTTATATATATATATACACATATATTTTTTCACTTTTGCCAGCCACACATTATTTAAATTACCTCAGTGACCTCAGATCGTGCCGTGGCACCCGCCTTGTTCTGCTGCCATCTCATCCTGTTGTTGATGTTGATCCCCAGCACGCAAAATACTCCTGCGCTGCTGCTGGGGATCACCTCCGACGGACTCACACACTCAAGAGCCGCGGGAGGAGCTGCGTAAGGCCGCGCATGCGCGGCAGCCCTCCCGCGGCCATTTTGACTCCTGTCAATAATACGGCCGGTCGCGGCCATGTTTACTGTGGGCAAAGTGCTGCGGCCGCTAACCGCTGAGATCGCGGTCAGTTGGTCCGCGGCCCTCCCAGTGGACAAGGCGGCCTCCTCATGTCATTTACGGGCCGGCCCACCGGGAAATGGCCCGGTTTCCCGGCAGGCCAATCCGCCCATGCGGTTGACCAAACCCGCATATGCACATTGTGGAGGGTATGCATGCCTACTAAGCACACACACGCGTTCAGTGAAAATTTGTGTCTAAGCGAGTCAATTGGAATAAGGCCCTAATTCCAGTGGAATTTTGGAACTTTTCAGCTATGGAATCAGCAGAGCGTTGGCGACTTTTACGTACCATGTGTCTTAGAATTTTTTTTTTTTTAAATTCAGTATTTTTTATTGAATTTTTGTTTACATTAAACAAATAAAACCCTAATACAAACAAGGAGTATAGCAGACACGGATAATATACCTTCCACATATACAAAGTAACACAGTGGTATGTCGCAGACGTCAAGTGCGAACATAACAAGCATGAGATATTGCATTACAGGATGTATACACTATAGTTACCCAAAGGCGCCATTTGGGTATTTTGGAAAACCGCTGATATATAGCACACACTATTCAGGATAGTATGTCACACTGAAATATGGCAAAGCTGCATCAGAAACAAAAGTACTGTCTATCAGGATGGTCATTATACTGGAAGAAAATGATCAATACTAATCAAAGCGTCCGGTCTAACAGGGATAATATAAAGCAGAAAAATAAACGAACCCACCCAAAATAAACCTTCCCTATAACCCCCCACCCTGTACAACCCACCCCCAACTTAGGCGTACCTGGATCCCCCAACGAAAACCCCTCTATTCAATTCTAAATTCTACTAATATATATTAACCCACAAAACCCCCCACCCTGTACAACCCACCCCCAACTTTAGGCGTACCTGGATCCCCGAAAAAAAACCTATCCCCTACCCCTCTACTGCTATGGATTATAGGGGAAGGAAAGTTAGTGGCCTTTAGCTATAGTAGCTAATCTATGCCAAAACAAAAAGCTAACCTACCTTTCCCGCTTACCCAACCACCCACCCATCTATCCCACTAACAACTACACTATACCATATTGAGAATTTCCCCATTCACCCTTCCCACCCACCCAGCTGGAGGATAACTACCGTATGGACAGACTGGGGCAATGTAATAAAAAAAAAGACTAAGGTCAAATAGTGACACCACCTCTCCACCACCACCAGCAGAGGAATGGCAAACATTACACGTAAACGGAGCTGTATAGGCCCACACATAATAGTAAGACTTCCATAGGCAGGATATAGGAAAATGCATACATAAAAAAAAGGTGCCTAGTAAACCAGAATATACAACAACAATACAAAGATAATAATAGAGTACAAGTGTAAGGATATGTCAGGGACAACGGGCTCATGAACGGATGGTCTGAGTGAGGCAGTAATTGGTAAATATGTAATTATAGTGCTGCAGCACTGTTACAATATAAAAAGGATCTCGCCATACACATTATGAAGCAGCTTAATACAAAAATGTAACATAAAGGGGTATATAGAGCAGGATATAAATGAGAAAGCTGGAAACACAAGTGGACATATTAGTCTGGCCAGGCCCTTTGCCATATCGAAGCCGTGTAAATAGCAGTCCACTCGTGTACCTCAGGATATACACATAATCTATCGCAGCACTGGGATACCGGTTCCATCATTACACCCGCAATCCGAGAACATGGACACCAATATAAGCAGCAGGAAAACAGGAAGTCCTTCAACTTGAGTCCAATCGCTGGGGCCAGAGGATAAAACCGGCAGGGGCATGCGAACAAACAAAAATGGGCAGAGATGAAGTCACTCATCAACCACACTGCTGCGGAAGCTGCGGGACAGAGCCCCGGAGAGTCCACAAAATCAGGAGCTGTCGGCATAGAGTCAGCAGTAGGGGTTACCTCCATTTGACAGGATTGATCCTGATAGGGCTTAAATGTAGGCAATGCACAAGCCACAGGTACAGGATTTTCTGAGATAATGTTCACACCTTCTAGTGCCACAAGGATCCTCTGTGTGGAGGCATTATTGGCCTCAAGGATAGGTTGGAAGTGGTCAAACATCGCTGATGCACTGTATTAACCCCTTCACGACATTTGACGTATATATACGTCATGGCCGGGATGTACTTCCCGACACATGACGTATATATACGTCATGACTTCAAAGTGCCACTGCGTCTCGAGACGCAGTGACAGAGGGACGATGTCTGCTGTCCCTGACAGCAGACATGTCCCTGCATGCCCAGGGGGGGCTGCGATGCCGCCCCCCCGTCGGCGATCGCTGTGATTGGCTGTTCAGTGTGAACAGCCATTCACAGCGTTTTCCTGTGTTACTGGCGAATCAGACGCTCGGTAACACAGGTGTCAATCACCGCCGGGCGTCAGGGGGCATGAGGGGGTCATCGGTGACGATGACACCTCACCCCACCCTCACCCCACCTGCCCCCAAGGCTGTGATTGGTCCGTGGGACCCACGGACCAATCACAGCCAAGGCGCGACATTTAAACTAACGGTGACTGCGCTGCAGACGCCATTCCGGTCTGGAATAGCATGCAGAGCGGTCACCGTACCTATCTGCCGTGATACTGACCTGATCCTTGCTAATACTTACCTGATCCTTGCAAATACCTTACCTGATCACTTGATCACTGCTTGTAGCGTGCTGGACGCTTCCTGGATCTGACTTCCTGAGACTTCCTGCTGCTGCTGCAGTGTGATAGAGAGATAGAGAGATAGTGACAGAGAGAGCTATATTTTGTGTCTGCTACCCCCCCTTTTTGGGGGTGCAGGGTTTTTTTTATATATAAATAACTGTCAGTGCTGCTGCTGCAGTGTCATAGAGTGATAGATAGTGATAGATAGTGATAGATAGTGAGAGATAGAGAGATTTGTGTCTGCTACCCCCCCTTTTTGGGGGTGCAGGTTTTTTTTTTATATATATAACTGTCAGTGCTGCTGCTGCAGTGTCATAGAGTGATAGATAGTGAGAGATAGAGAGAGATAGAGAGAGATAGTGACAGAGAGTGATAGAGAGTGTATATTTTGTGTCTGCTACCCCCCCCCCTTTTTGGGGGTGCAGGTTTTTTTTTATACATATAACTGTCAGTGCTGCTGCTGCAGTGTCCTAGAGTGATAGATAGTGATAGATAGTGATAGATAGTGAGAGATAGAGAGAGATAGTGACAGAGAGTGATAGAGAGTGTATATTTTGTGTCTGCTACCCCCGCCTTTTGTACTGATCACTATATCTGAGGTGATCAGCAACTTTTTGGGGGCGCAGAGGTTTTTTTTTTTATATATACCTGTCAGTTGCTGCCAGTTGCACTGTCAGTTGCACCAAAGGTTGTGCACCTGCTGCCCCTCACTGGTAATCAGTGTCGCATCACTGATCACCTTTTTTTTTTTTTTGTGGGTGCTGTGTGGTCTTTTTTTAATTTTTTTTTTACACACACTGTGATTTTGTGGGTGTCCTGTGGCCACTGTGCGCTGATCAGTGACGTACATCACTGATCAGCTTTTTCGGCACAGGGTTGATCTATTTTTTTTTTTTTTCAAATTCCTGTTGCCTTTGAGCGCTGTTCAGTGACGGACGTTACTGACCAACATCTGTGCTCAATTTTTGGCGCAGGACCTTTTTTTTTGTTTTTTTAACCCCTTCAATTTTTTTTTTTTAACCCCTTCAATTTTTTTTTTTTTTTAACCCCTTCAATTTTTTTTTTTTTTGTATAAAGTATTTTTTTTTTCTGCACTACATACACACTACACACTACATACCCCCCGGGTTGAAATAAAGTTTGTACCCCCCCCTACACTATACACGTGTTGAAACATTTCACTACCAGTAACACAAAAATAAAAATGGCATCCCAAATGTCATCCCAAATGTCATCCCAAATGTCATCCCAGTCATCCAGAAGAATGTATTCAGTGGAGGAGGCATATGCCATGCTTGCCTCTGACTCTGACACAGCCAGTGAGGCAAGCGGGGAATTTGAAGGATTCGTCTTAAGCTCCTCTTCCTCCTCTGGTGATGAGGGACCCCCTCAAAGACGCCCCCGTAGAGCAGCTGAGACCCCCCCCCCAATAATTGATCTCGTATGGACCCCACCACCAGACAATTTTGAGCCCCAGGTTCCTGAGTTTTTGGCCATGCCAGGAATCCAATTTGATTCCACAGGTCTCAGAGAAATTGACTTTTTCAAATTATTTTTCTCTGATGATTTTATAAATTTAATGGTGGACCAAACTAATTTATATGCCCAGCAGTTTATTGCTCAAAACCCCACGTCATCATTTGCTAGGTGGACCCCTGTAGATGCAGTAGAGATGATGACGTTTTGGGGTCTGGTGTTTCATATGGGCATAGTAAAAAAGCCACAAATTAGGCAATATTGGAGTACAGATGTTCTGTACAGCACCCCATTTTACCGTATGGCCATGCCCCGGGCTCGATTTGAGACGATCCATAAATTTATACATTACACCGATAATGCACAGTGCCCACCCAGAGATGATCCCACCTTTGACAGGCTATTCAAAGTCAGGCCGGTCATTGATCATTTCAGTGCCAAATTTGCAGAGCTATACATCCCTGATAAATGTATTAGTATCGACGAGTCCCTTATACATTTTAAAGGAAGGGTTAAATTCCGCCAGTACCTTCCCAGTAAGAGGGCAAGGTATGGCATAAAAATGTATAAGCTGTGTGAAAGCACCACAGGGTACACCCACAAGTTTAGGGTATATGAAGGGAAGGATTCAAGAATTGAACCGCCAGAATGCCCCCCCTCCCTCGTAGGTGTTAGTGGAAAAATTGTCTGGGATTTAATGCACCCCTTCCTGGATAAGGGTTATCACCTCTATGTGGATAACTTTTACACTAGCATCCCCCTGTTTAAGGCCCTTGGTTCAAGAGGTACAGCAGCTTGCGGTACTGTGCGCAAGAACCAAAGAGGCCTCCCCAAAACGCACATTGCCCAAGTACTAAGAAGGGGTGAAAGCAGGGGAATATGCACCGAAAATATGTTGTTGGTCAAATATAAGGACAAGAGGGATGTCCTTATACTGACAACAATTCATGGAGACAGTACCACCTCCATCCCTGTACGAGGTACCAGTACCCACACCTCAAAACCAAATTGTATCCTAGATTACAATAAGTACATGGGCGGAGTGGATCTTTCAGATCAGGTACTGAAGCAGTACAGTGCCCTGCGGAAAACAAATATCTGGTACAAGAAGCTGGCCGTGTATATCATCCAGATGGCACTGTATAACGCTTACGTGCTATTCCGTTCTACCGGCCAGAGGGGGACATTTATGCACTTTCAAGAGGAAGTCATAAAGGGCCTAATATTTGTGAACCAGCAGGCAGAGGGCCCCAGTACTTCTAGTACTGGCCCCCGTATTGTACCAGGGCAGCATTTTCCCAACGAAATCCCCTCCACTGCAAGAAAGGGCAGGACACAAAAAAGGTGCAAAGTTTGCTATAAAAAGGGAATAAGAAAGGAAACTATTTTCCACTGTGAAACTTGCCCCGACAAACCCGGCCTATGTATAAAGGAGTGTTTCAAAATATACCACACATCTATGGATTATTAGGTTCATCATTTCACCGTGCTTCGGGGGTCTTGCTAATGCCACATAGCACCCACCATTCATTCCACCAGAATCTGAGCTGCAAAATCCAAAAATCACTCCTTCCCTTCTGAGTCCTGCCATGCACCCAACTGGTATTTTTTGGTCACATGTGAGGCATTGCCATACTCTGGAGAAATGGGGGCACAGATTTTGGGGTGCTTTGTCTCCTTCATTCCTTGTGAAAATGACAAATTTTGAGCCAGAACTGCATTTTTGTGTAAAAAAATGTAATTTTTCATTTTCACTGCCCAGTTGTATCAAAATTGGTGAAACCCCTGGGGGTTTGAAATGTACACTATACCCCTAGATGAATTCCCTGAGGGGTGTAGTTTGCAAAATGGGGTCACTTGTGGGGGGGTTCCACTGTATTGGTAATGCAACATAGCACCCACCATTCATTCCACCAAAATCTGTGCTCCAAAATCCAAAAATCACTCCTTCCCTTCTGAGTCCTGCCATGCACCCAACTGGTATTTTTTGGTCACACGTGAGGCATTGCCGTACTCTGGAGAAATGGGGGCACAGATTTTGGGGTGCTTTGTCTCCTTCATTCCTTGTGAAAATGAAAAATTTTGAGCCAGAACTGCATTTTTGTGTTAAAAAATGTAATTTTTCATTTTCACAGCCCAGTTGTACCAAAATTGGTGAAACCCCTGGGGGTTTGAAATGTACACTATACCCCTAGATGAATTCCCTGAGGGGTGTACTTTGCAAAATGGGGTGACTTGTGGGGGGGTTCCACTGTATTGGTGCTTTGGGAGTCTTGCTAATGCAACATAGCACCCACCATTCATTCCACCAAAATCTGTGCTGCAAAATCCAAAAATCACTCCTTCCCTTCTGAGTCCTGCCATGCGCCCAACTGGTATTTTTTGGTCACATGTGAGGCATTGCCGTACTCGGGAGAAATTGGGGCACAGACTTTGGGGTGCTTTGTCTCCTTCATTCCTTGTGAAAATGAAAAATTTTGAGCCAGAAGTGCATGTTTGTGTAAAAAAATGTAATTTTTCATTTTCACAGCCCAGTTGTACCACAATTGGTGAAACCCCTGGGGGTTTGAAATGTACACTATACCCCTAGATGAATTCCCTGAGGGGTGTACTTTGCAAAATGGGGTGACTTGTGGGGGGGTTCCACTGTATTGGTGCTTTGGGAGTCTTGCTAATGCAACATAGCACCCACCATTCATTCCACCAAAATCTGTGCTGCAAAATCCAAAAATCACTCCTTCCCTTCTGAGTCCTGCCATGCGCCCAACTGGTATTTTTTGGTCACATGTGAGGCATTGCCGTACTCGGGAGAAATTGGGGCACAGACTTTTGGGTGCTTTGTCTCCTTCATTCCTTGTGAAAATGAAAAATTTTGAGCCAGAAGTGCATGTTTGTGTAAAAAAATGAAATTTTTCATTTTCACAGCCCAGTTGTACCACAATTGGTGAAACCCCTGGGGGTTTGAAATGTACACTATACCCCTAGATGAATTCCCTGAGGGGTGTACTTTGCAAAATGGGGTGACTTGTGGGGGGGTTCCACTGTATTGGTGCTTTGGGAGTCTTGCTAATGCAACATAGCACCCACCATTCATTCCACCAAAATCTGTGCTGCAAAATCCAAAAATCACTCCTTCCCTTCTGAGTCCTGCCATGCGCCCAACTGGTATTTTTTGGTCACATGTGAGGCATTGCCGTACTCGGGAGAAATTGGGGCACAGACTTTGGGGTGCTTTGTCTCCTTCATTCCTTGTGAAAATGAAAAATCTTGAGCCAGAAGTGCATGTTTGTGTAAAAAAATGTAATTTTTCATTTTCACAGCCCAGTTGTACCAAAATTGGTGAAACCCCTGGGGGTTTGAAATGTACACTATACCCCTAGATGAATTCCCTGAGGGGTGTAGATTGCAAAATGGGGTGACTTGTGGGGGAGGTTCCTAACTTTTAGCACTTATGGTGCCTAGAAACCTACATGGTGCCTAAAAAAAAATCTCATAAAAAGGAGGCTCCAAAATCAAGTAGGTGCTCCTTCTATTATGAAGCCTGTGGTTTGGTCAACGTGCACACTAGGGCCACATATAGGATATTTTTGAAAACAAAAGAATTGGGGGAATCAATTTTTAGTCACATTTCTCTAGTAAAATCTACTGTATTCGTTAGAAAAATGTATTAAAATTGAAACTCTGCAAAAAAAAAGAAATTTTGAAATTTCACCTACACTTTGTTTTAATTCCTGTGAAACACCTAAAGGGTTAACAAACTTCCAAAATGCTGTTTTGAATACTGTGAGGGGTGCAGTTTTTGAAATGGCATCATTTATGGGGGTGTCTCACATACAAGTCCCTCAAAGTCACATCAGAACTGAACTGGTCCCTAAAAAAATCAGTGTTTGAAATTTTCTTGAAAATTTGAGAATTTGCTATTCATATTGTAAGCCTCCTAGTGTCCAAAAAAATTAAAAGGAAGTTGAAATAATGATGGAAACATAAAGTAGACATATGGTCTATGTTAGTTATTAACTATTTTGAGTGGTATGATTATTTGTCTCACAAGCAGAAAATTTAACATTTTGCAACTTGCTAAATTTTCCATTTTTTCACGATATTTTGGTATTTTTCACAAAAAAACACAGACTGTATCGACCCAAATTTACCACTAACTTGAAGTACAATGTGTCACGAGAAAACAATCTCAAAATCACTGGGATAAGTAAAAGCAAAAAAAAGTTATCACCACTTAAGTGAGACATGTCAGATTTGAAAAAAAGGGCTCTGTCATGAAGGCACAAACTGGCTCTGTCATGAAGGGGTTAAAGGCTCACCCCAACCAGGTATTGAAGGTAGGATAGTGGTGGCTTGCACACCACACACCTAAGTACACACAAAGATGGTAGTGGATGGAGCAGCCCAACTTGCTAATAGAATAAGGGTGAAGTGGTCAAAGATGCAGGGACCCACAGAGAGGTGATGCAGGTTTGAAAGTTAAAAGAAGCAGCAGAGTTACTGTAGTATCACTGATCCGCAGGCTACAGACAATGTCCCTGTAGAGAATGGGCACAACATACGGCAAGCTCCCTGCAATGTCGTCCACGTGTCAGGTTAGCCAGCCAGGTCTCACAATGCGCATCTCTCCCGGAGCACCCACCGACACCGCAGGTGGACAGCAGCCTCAGCAGGGGACAGCGTCCGGCTCCGTGATCTGCCCACCGCCGGACACCACAAGCCGCAGGTCCCAAGGATGTGACACCTCTCCAAAATGGCGCCCGCACAGGATCCGGCCGGAGCAGGGGACGCCAGGCCAGGCAGCCGAACCCAACCACACCAAGCCCGCGCTCGCCCGCCAAATGGGACAGCAGGTGTGGGGGACTCGCCGGGGTGATGGTGAGTGGGCAAGCGGGCACTCAGGGGCTCGTTAGCAGGATGGTTTTCAGGAGATTTGCGGAGCTCAGGCGACCTCCATCTGCTCAGATGCCCGGTCAAGCCACGCCCCGTTTCTTAGCAATTGTTGACCCCACTCTAAGATTTTACATGGTCTTAGTGGCTCAGATGCTGTTGTTCCTAAATGTTTCCTCTTTCTAATTATACCACTTATCCAGCAAGGATGAAATCTCATGAACTGTCTTATTAACCCTTTACGTGTCAACATCTTTGTAAGAAATATGCAAAATATCCGCTAAAAATGCCAATGTCTCTCAAATTTGTTATATAAATTCAAATAAAAAATGTGTTAAAAAGAGTATATTTCCTATATTAGGTAAGCAATACAGGTCATTATGATGAATAAAAATGCTTGCTTGGCTATTTTCACACCTATTTTGGCATCCTATCACAGTACCACACATGAAATCACTGCGCTCTTTAGGTTTTAACCTACAGATGGGTCTTGTCCCATCTTGGCAGGGGATGGCGCTGGCGTCGCCAGCCGCCATCCCCCGCCAGCGCCATGGCGATGGTGAGAAGGGGACACGCGCGCACGAGAGGCGCGCGCGTCCCCTTCCGACGGCGCTTCCATCCGTTCCCCCGGGTCCCCGCCGGCTTGCCGGCGGTAACCCGGGGTCCCCGCCGCCTGCCCGCACCCCCCCCCCCTAACCCTGTCCGTCTCCCTGAGGCGGAGACGGACAGGGTTTCCGTCGCGCTGGCGACGGAGACTGAGACGCGCGTGAGACGCACGCGCGTCTCAGTGCATTTGCTGGCGGGTCGCCAGCGCGGACGTTCTGGCGACCCGCCAGCAAGGATGGGACAAGACCCATCTGTATGGGCTGCTGAGTGTCAGCTCCTTAAAAAAACAGTTTTTGCGCATTTGCAGTACCGAGGACGATACTGCGCATGCACTGGACCCGGGACCCTAAATATGCCTCTGTGGACTGCTGCAAAAGCAGCCCAGCGCGTGTGAAGTACCGAAGAAGCTACTGTGAATGCGCGGGTGCCGGACGGCTCCCCGACAGTTGGGATTCCGACAGTCAGTACTCCGACGTCGGAATCCCGACTGCTCCCTCGTGGGGGTCCACGACCTCCATAGAGCTCGCCACCGTTCGCGCAGCATGGCGAGCGCAGCGAGCCCGCAAGGGGCTTCATTGCGCTCTCCACGCTGTGCAGTCGGGATTCCGACGTCTGACTAATGACTGTCGGAATCCCGACTGTCGGAGTATTATACCACACCCGAATGCGCTGGCCCCATGGCCGAGACCGCCAGCGGGGACCAGGACCAGCATCAGGGCAACAGCGGAAGCTGCTGCTTTTGTCCATATGGTATATAGTCCATATAGTGTATGTATGGTATATTTAACATATCTAGATTAAGGGCCCATAGATGTTATCAGTACTGTGGTATTTATTAATTTATTAACAGAGTGGTGTTCAATGAATGGATTGTGACATACTGTAGGTCAGACAGAATCCTGGCACTATATGCCAGGCCAAAGGAAATTATGTTTTTAATCCCACACTGAAACGGTTGGTAAAAAAAATATCAGATATTATTTAGAACAATAAATATAGTTTTGTAACTAAAATTACATTGCCGATAATTTCACTGTTTAAGTTACTTATATCCATTTCAGATACAGAAATTCAAGCTGAAAGCAGCAATGGAGAAGCAGCTGGGAGTATGAAGAGGATCTCGTCATCTGATTGTCCTTCACTGTCCTGAGATTTGTCAGTGTTGTCTTAGGGGCATCTCCAACGCCGATGCTCCATTCTTGTCTTTCTCTTTCCTGCTATTGCCATTGGCATCTTCAGCTTCTATAAAGTGGTGGATACCTGTAAATGATTAACTGTAAATGAATAACTATGAATCTCCATTACACCATCACTCTTCACCATGGTTCTGGCTGCATAAATGTATGACTTGCTCAGGCCAAACTACCGAAGCTATTTCCCTGCAGCCCTGAGATCACTGATGCCACAGCTGCCCCTTTATCCAGACCAGATTATAAATATAGATCTGAACTCTTGGGATGATAAGGAGACAGTCTCCATATTTATTCATCATGGCCACCTATGTACCGTATATGCCTACCCATTATACTGCGCTACAATGTAGTTATGTAGTTACAGTATGTCCCAGTCTCTGGTTACCCTGTAATCTTTTCTGGCTACAGCGGTGTATTGCTATGTTGCCCATTACAATTCTAAGTTTTTACTTTACTGCTATGGACTTCACATGTTTTCCGCGTCCCCTCACGGGGCTCGCTGCGCTCGCCACACTATATAAAATCGACTCCACGCTGACATGGATAGTGTGGGTATGAAAAGGTCGGAGGACGCGTAACGCCGCCACGCTTCAGGTTGGCGTTGATAGTGGGGGTGGTGTTAACAATGGGGGTGCATTTAACATAGTAATCACCCATCAGGGTGCCTGTAGAGATCGCATCACATGCCATTGTAATGGCATGCGATGCGATATTAAAATTATACAGTGCGGCTCTTAGGACCCGAAAATCGGCTCCAATCGCATACCACTAATTAAGGCATGCGATGATATGCGATGGGCACCGTGCTAGGAAAAAAGTACCGGACATAGAGTTAGAGGAGGACACTGTGCACATATACAGTGTCCCTTGGGACCCTTGTGACATTCGATCATATGTCCTTCGACCATGGTCCCGCCGAACACCTGCTGGCATCTAACTAGCGTTACTGCCGCTCTAGTGGCCGGCGACTATCTTTACCAGTGTTACTTAGCTTATATTAATTTGCACTATCGAGGGGCAGGATTGCTTTATTATTAAGGATAGATTTCAGATGGTGTCTAGGCTTTCAATGCCTTTTTGGACCTCCCTTTCTTCATGTGTTTAATACTGTTTCCATGTGACATCTCACAGAACTTCATTTAGGGACATCAATGGATTGATTTCTTTGCATGTGTGGATGGATGTGTTCAATATTTATTTTACCCACTGTATATACTCTTAAATGCCCAATACTGTGAGTACTAGGTCACCATGCGCTACCTTCTATGGAGCAGCTACAGGCATTGTATGGTGCACCTCATCTGTCTATGCATCTCTTAAGGCCTCCATACACTATGCGATTTGGGCCCAATGTCACCCGATTCTGATGGATCGGGCCGTGAAATCAGGCCAAATCGCTTGTGTATGAAATCCAATCTGATGCGCGGTCCCATGCGCATCCTATCAGAGTTGGACGGGCTGCTCATAAGATAAATCTTATGTGTAGAAATTAGTGGCACATTATTGTAGCACCCACAATGTATCGCATCCGATGGTGGGGACTCCAGACACCAGAGCCGGGCAGGGGGACACTGCGAGCTGGCAGGGGGACACAGAGAGGCAAGCAGAGGGAGCTGAATTAAAAAAAAAACCATACAAATGAATGGGAGGCTGCTGATTGGCTGAGAGAGCTCTCAGCCAATCAGTGGCTGCCCATTCATTTGTATGAGTTTTTTTGCAGCCTGGCTCTCTAACTCCACCTTCATGGCATCAGGAGTTGTATATGATAAATCCCATGCGATGTATCGCATGAAAAACTTGGCACATCAAGTGCTTAATCGTATGTGAGCTTTCCCAGGGAGCTGCCAGGGAAATCAGGTCTGACTTGTCGTATGTGGGCCTTTAGAAGCAGAATGAGTCCTTTTTCTTTCCCCTTGCTGGTTCTCTGAGCCTGTGCCACTAGTACCCTTGTGCCATGCAGCCTGGATAGCACAGTGTGTAGAATAAGCCTTTAGGTGTAGACCTCACTGTGCAGGGACACATTAATCACTAGCTTTCCAGCCATGACATGAGAAAATGATTTTAGTACCGCTGTTTGTATCATGCACAACACTGAGGGAAATGTGTCTGCCACCTACTCTGGAAAATGGCATACCTTTTGCTGCCATAGACTTATCATTGGCATTAGGTCAAATTTGTATTGGACTGGAAGTAGAATACCAGTGGCAGCCATAGAAGGAACAACGAATTGTATCTGGCACAGAACTAGCTGCGTTTTTAGAATACATATTTTTTTAATTATTTTTAATTAAAGCATATTTATCAAATAATATACAGTGTTGAAAAATACATTGAAATGTTCCCCTAATGCTGAATCACTGATGTATTATTTTTTGACCCTTTTTCCGTGCATACCATGTTTTAAAATTGACACTTCTGTATTGTAATGTTTAAAATGTTCTTGAAATTATTTATTTAAAAAAAATAGACAGTGTTGATTTACATAATCTGAAAGTGTTGACTTTGTAAATGTCATACAAATTATTGTACGTTAAACTATGCAATTTAAAATAATTCTAGTAACAAAAAATACTGGTAATGAATATTGTAATCAAGACAAAGTGTTCAATAAAAACTAAATATATGACATACTATTGAAGACATTTTTATTCAATTACAAATGTTATTAATAAAAAACCATATATATTATTGTCTATGAAATAATTTTGTTGTATGAATTACAGAAAAAATTTGATAAAAAATTATAGAAGAGAATATATGATGCTCACTGCTCCTGCCAAAATAACTAAAGTGATGACAGAGGGATTAGAAGGTCTCCCTCCAGTTATCTTATACCATACCAATTAGTCAGATGTAAACTATTGTATTTCGTTGTATTGTGCACGGTTCACAGAGCGCTGCAACCTTCAATTAGTGCATATAAAAAGTATGAAATTATCAAACATGTATAATATATATATATATATATATATATATATATTATATATGTTAGAAAGAAGAAGAGGAGTGCTCCATAGTGTAAAACTGTATTTTAATAACACATAAAAAAGTGCTGTCCAAGTACAATATGAGGACTCGTACCAAATAGGTAACCGCTGTGGGCTGGGTACCACAAGATTTCAATATGAAATAGCCAGGCAAAGCTCCTACCACCATCCGGGGCACTGCAGGATCACAGACCCACGTCAATCACACTGACCATGGAAGCGGCGTGTCGGATACTTCAAGCAGGAACAGAAGCGGTAGGGGGAGCCGGACAAGGTAGAGCTGTCATCACCAAACCCCGCCCTATATAAAAATAAATATAAAAATAAAAACACTCCCAATAAATCAGGTGGCTGCAAAAATTCTCAAATTGTTCCATTTTTTAACAGAACTACAGTAATTGTTTACCAATGGTAGGACTTTGTGCATTTCCGTTAGTAAATGATGATATATGATCCTTACACGGGTATTCTATATGCATACTGAATGATTGATGGAACACAGCACTGTATCTTTGGCACAACACTTCTGCCTGGTGCGATCCAGGGTCATTAGCTGGTACACTCGATGGTGGTGTGGTATGTATAATATACTAAGTGCCAATTCATGCACGTTTGTATAAATTGATTTAGTGTGGGTATAAATATATATATAGTCTCCCAAACAAATGCAGTAAACATAAGCTCACTGCACATGACAGGACCAGCACATCCAATAAATGCGAAATAAGTGAATTTAATAAGAAAGGGTCATGATACTCATCACAAGGGCAGACAGCAGCGTATTTCATCCACATCAATAGTTTTAAAGTGGCAGCAGCATAATACAGGTCCGCTCCATATGCAGTACCCTGATGGGCCGTTTCGGCGATCAAGCGCCTTTTTCAAAGGGTAACCACTGAATTCTACAGACATGACCCTTTAAACACAGTGGAATATACCAAACTTACTATTCACCGGAGCCGCCGCACCGCCGACCCTGCAGTGCTCCTGCCATCTCCGCGCCGCATCTCACCGCCGCGTCATCTCCCCCAAACAGGAAGCCATACAGCGCAGTGTCCCGGTTACCCGGGGTTTTTCCACTAATAACATCGAATCCCAGATAAACAATGCAAAGAAAAAAATATATATATAGAACACAACCATAATGGGGTATATTGTGCTATCTGGCATCAAATATAAAGAACATGGCAATATGGCACCATCGTGTAGCCAACCCACAGGATGTGCAATCATTTTTATAAACAGCTATATTAAAATTCAGCCATCAGCACAGTTAAAAATTAAAAATTAAAGGGCATCAAGGAGCATATAGATAGACACGCTAAGGCCTACTAAAACAGATATAGCATGATACAAATAAAATTTCGTCAATGGTCCAAACGACCATTCTTGTTCGATCACGTGCACCCACTACCAGCTCAGATAAATATTGACATGTTAATTTCTTCATTTAGTCCCTGGGGTGCCAGGGATTGCAGATTGTAAATTCACTGGCTCTCACATTGGAGCAACCGTTTATGTCGATCACCCCCTCTTCTTAATAGGGGTATGTGGTCGATAGGCATGAACTTGAATTCATTAATTTTATGTCCACAATAGGCAAAGTGCCTGGCAACCGGGGGTTGTATTATCAATCTTTAACAATGCCTTCTTTATAGAGATGTGCGGCGGCCACTTTTTCGGGTTTTGGATCTGGATCTCCCTTAGTGTTTTGGATCTGGATTGGTTTTGGCAAAACCACCCTTGTCGGTTTTGGTTTTGGATCTGGATTTTTATGTAAAAATGGCTAAATTAACAGTATTAGGGCCTGTTTTTGCCCCTAAAGTATTATTGACCTCAATAACATTAGTTTCCACTCATTTCTAGTCAATTTTGATCACTTCACAGCTTACAAAATAGTTTTAATTTACTGTAGTTGGGCCAAAAGGGTATACCGAGGTAGCTGGATGACTAAGCTAAGCGACAGCAGTGGGCATCACATACATGTGGACCTTACACTTCCAACCTGGCACATCTTGGAAGCAGAGCGGCACTGCAGGGGCAGACAGGGTGGCAGTTTAATAAACTATCCCAAAAAAAGAGAAATGCTCCAAAGAGCAAAAAATACAAAGAGGTATCGGCCTTGTCATGACTGGTGGTAGCAGCTTCAGCACTTCTATCAGGTTGCTGATCTCCCATTATTTCCTCCTCCATCATCCTCCAAAAATGTGTTTTTATTTTATTTATTACTTTTATTTATTTTTCTTACTTTACACTGGACACAGCCTGTCACACTGGACACAGCCCCTTGGACACTGGACACTGCCCCTGGACACAGCCTCTGGACACAGCTCATGTACACTGGACACAGCCGTCACACTGGACACAGCCCCTGGACAATGGACACAGCCTCTGGACACAGCACCTGTACACTGGACACAGCCATCACACTGGACACAGCCTCTGGACACAGCTCCTGTACACTGGACACAGCCGTCACACTGGACACTGCCCCTGGACACTGGACACAGCCCCTGGACAATGGACACAGCCCCTTGACACAGCTCCTGTACACTGGACACAGCCATCACACTGGACACAGCCTCTGGACACCGCCCCTGGACACAGCTCCTGTACACTGGACACAGCCGTCACACTAGACACTGCCCCTGGACAATGGACACAGCCCGTCACCCTGGACACAGCCTCTGGACAATGGACACAGCCTCTGGACACCCCCCCTGGACACAGCTCATGTACATTGGACACAGCTGTCACACTGGACACTACCCCTGGACACTGGACACAGCCCATCACCCTGGACACAGCCCCTGGACAATGGACACAGCCTCTGGACACCGCCCCGGGACACAGCCGTCACATTGGACACTGCCCCTGGACACAGCTCCTGTACACTGGACACAACCCCTGTACACTGGATACAACCCCTGTACACTGGACACAGCCCCTGTACACTGGACACAACCCCTGTACACAGCCCCTGTACACTGGACACAGCCCCTGGACACAGCTCCTGTACACAGACCCTGTACACTGGACACAGGCCCTGTCACACTGTACACAGGCCCTGTCACACTGTACACAAGCCCTGTCACACTGTACACAGCCCCTGTACAGCCCCTTGTACACTGGCCACTGCAGCCCCTGTACACTGGACTTGTGTACAGCAGCCCCTGCAGACCCTAATCGAGTGAGCAGCAGCAAAATAATATATTATTATTATTATTATAGCACAGCACGTAGCACAACCACCCTCTTCCCTCTCCTATGCTGAAGTAAAGATGGCGGGACGCGGGTGCGTCTTATATAGAATCCAGATCCCGCGAGAATCCGACAGCGCGATGATGACGTTTTGCCTAGTTTTCAGTCCGGAATTTAGGTGGGAACTCCCGAGCCGGCTCGGATCCAGACTCCGATCGCGATATTCGGATCTGTCAGATCCCGGAGATCCGGACCCGCTCATTTCTACTTCTTTACAGAGGATCAGTGAGCTGCTAGCCTCTCTTTTAGAGATTGGACTGTCTTGCCCACATATATTTTGTGGCATGGGCATATCACTATATACACCACGTACTTAGTGTCACAGTTCATGCGGATTTTGATATCATACTTGCGACCAGTCTGTGCATGCTGCCAGCTGATTGCAGTGATTGTGTCCACAATTGACACATCCTGAGCATCTAAAGGAGCCCGTTCTCGTTCTCAACCATGTACCAGTCCTATCAACTCTGGGGCTAATGTCAGAATAAACCGCGTGTTGTCTAATGCTCTGGCTCCTTTTATAGCAAAACATAGGTGGTTTTCTGCACATTTCCCCTATTACAGGATCTGTCTGAAGGATGTGCCAGTGCTTCATCATCACTGCCCTAAGTTTGCCAGACATGATAGAATTAGAATTTGAGAACATCATTCTCTCTTTATCCTTATCCTTGGTTGCCGTACTTAGAAGCTCTTTACGGTTAAGTGCAAGACACCTCATTCTCGCACTGTCGATCTCCTTTGCACCATAACCCCTATTAATAAAGCAATTACTCATCTCTTTGAGGGTACCATCCAGATCATCTGACCGGAAGGTGATGCGTACCGCCCTCAATAATTGAGCATATGGCAGTCCCGCATTGAGTGGTTGGGGGTGAAAACTTGATGCCAGGAGCAAACTGTTTCCTATCCGTGGTTTTTTTGAATAGCTTGGTAAAAAAATAGATCATCCACTATCGACACAGAGACGTCTAAGTAATCAATCGATTCACAACTGGCTGTGTGGGTGAACCTGATCGAGCCTGGGAAAGCATTAAGCTGCATAAAAAATTCATCCAAGAGCTCCACTCCACCGGTCCAAAATAAAAAAAATTGGAAATAAATTTAGAACATGTAGGGTGACATTCTATGGGCTGAGAGAAAAGCGCATATATTTTTCGCACTCCACATAGCCGCTCTTCGCACTTTCAGAAATCGCATTTTTTTGTCATAATTCGCATATTTAATGGGATGCGCATAAGAGGCTAAAAAGTGCGATTGAGTGCGATAATGGGCGAATTTTCGGCATGAAAATGTGCGATTTTTAGGCATGAAAATGTGCGAATTTGAGCTTATGTGCGATTTTGGGTTTGTATAAAAAAAAAATAGGAATTTGGTACTCACCGTTAATTCCCTTTCTCCGAATCCGTAGGGGACACTGAAGTCTACGCTGGGGAATAGAGTGGTGTATTGGAGGAGTCGGCACTTTAAGAACTTTGAAGTGTGGCTTGGCTCCTCCCCCTCTATCCCCCCCCCCTCAGACCTCAGTCTTAGTTAACTGTGCCCGAGAGAAGAAAAGAGACCAGGGAATCCCCGATAAAGAGAGATATACCAAAACCAAGGAACATAAATGATAACCAGCAAGTCACCCACAGACAAATGCATGCACAACCAAACACAACTGCATGCGAAAAACAACAAAACAAAACCCCCCCTTCAGGCATGAACAGCGCCGGGAGGGCGTTCAGTGTCCCCTACGGATTCGGAGAAAGGGAATCAACGGTGAGTACCAAATTCCTATTTTCTCCTTCATCCTTGGGGACACTGAAGTCTACGCTGGGGACGTCCCAAAGCCATCCCCACGGGTGGGAAGGCACTGGGCATCCTGAAGCACCGCGCGGCCAAAACTAGATGCAGAGGCCGCAAAGGTGTCAAACCTATAAAACTTAATGAAGGTATTAGGGCCTGACCAGGTGGCCGCCCTACATAACTGTGAAAGGGAAACTCCCCTGGCTGCAGCCCAGGAAGGCCCCACCGAACGGGTAGAATGGGCCGAAATCCTAATTGGCGGCGACTGAGAAGCATGAAAGTAAGCCTGCTTAATGGTGAGACAGATCCACCTAGCCAAAGTCTGTTTGGTAGGAATAAAGAACAAAAAGAGAATCTGATTTCCTGAAATTCTTAGTCCTATTCACATACACCTGCAAAGCTCGGACCACATTCAGCGAAGCGGAATCACCCGAGAGAGCCGGAACCACAATTGGCTGATTCAGATGATATGAAGACACCACCTTTGGTAAATAATCCAACCGAGTTCGAAGCTCAGCCCTGTCTGGGTGAAAAACCAGATAAGGAGAACGGCACGAGAGAGCGCTAAGGTTGGACACCCGGCGTGCCGACGCTAAGGCCAGCAGCAAAACAGTTTTCCACCTTAATAAACGCAAATCAATGGTGTCCAAAGGCTCAAAGACCTCCGACTTAAGATAGTCCAGGACTAACGAAAGATCCCAAGGTTCCTCTGGGGACCGAACTGGGGGTTGTAGCCGGAGAACCCCACTCAGGAAGGTCTGTACCTCTGGAATAACGGCAAGCCGCCGATGAAAAAATATGGATAAGGCAGATACCTGCACCTTCAGGGACCCTAGGCGCAGGCCTGCCTTAAACCCTGACTGCAGAAACCGCAGCAAACGGGACAAAGAAAAGACGGCCGTAGGCAACTAACGGCACTCGCACCATGCCACATAGGCCTTCCAAATGCTGTAATAATGCCGGGAAGTAACCTCCTTCCTGGCTCTCATCATTGTGGGAATCACCGATTTAGGAATTCCCCGCCTACTCAACAGCGTGGCCTCAACAACCATGCCGTCAAACGAAGCTGCCGTAAGCCTTGGTAAACAAACGGTCCCTGTTGTAAGAGATCGTCCCTTGGAGGAAGCTGCCATGGACGATCTATCAGAAGCCCCTGAAGCTCGGCATACCAAGGACGACAAGGCCAATTCGGGGCCACCAGAATGACCGTTGAACTCTCCCGTTTGATCCGTTTGAGTACCAGCTGAATTAAAGGCAACGGGGGAAACAGATATATGAGGGAATAATTCCAATCCGCGGTCAGAGCATCCGTCGCCACCGCTTCCGGATCCCGTGACCTGGAACAGTACAGCTGCACCTTCTGATTGTGTCTGGAAGCCATCATGTCCACCTGAGGCATTCCCCACCGGTGGACAATCTGGGAAAATACCTCCGGATGTAGCGCCCACTCCCCAGGGTGGACATCCTGGCGACTCAGATAATCTGCTTTCCAGTTGTCCACCCCGGGAATGAAGACCGCCGACAATGCCAGAGCATGACGCTCTGCCCATTGGAGAATTTGACGCACTTCCTGCATGGCCCCTCGACTGCGGGTCCCCCCCTGACGGTTCACGTAAGCCACAGCCGTGGCATTGTCGGACTGAATACGAATAGGTTTTCCCCGGAGGAGCAAGTCCGCATTCGACAAGGCCAGGCTAATTGCCCGAAGCTCCAAAATGTTTATTGAGAGCTTCGCCTCCTGAGGAGACCAATGTCCCTGAAAGTGACGTCCCAACACTACAGCCCCCCAACCTCGGAGGCTGGCATCGGTCGTGACTATAGTCCAATCCCAGATTCCAAACCGGCGGCCCTCTAACAGATTGGCCGTCAGAAGCCACCACTGGAGAGACAGCCGACTGCAGGGAGACAATATCACCAACTTGTGCATGTGCACATGGGAGCCCGACCACTGCTTGAGGAGATCTAATTGAAAGGTCCTCGAATGGAAACGGGGAGGGCCTCGAAAGAGGCCACCATTTTGCCCAGCAACCGAATGCATAGATGAACAGACACTCTCCGCGGCCGGAGAACCTGCCGAACCAAATCCTGCAGGGACAAAATCTTCTCCCGGGGTAGGAAGATCCTTTGAACCGCCGTATCCAAGATCAACCCCAGAAACACGATCCTCTGGGACGGAGTCAACTGTGATTTTTTGTAGTTTAAGATCCAGCCATGGTGGGTTAGCGTCTGGCAGGACACCTGAATCGCCTGATTCAACTGATCCTTGGACCCGGCCTTGATCAGTAAATCGTCCAAGTACGGAACAATCTTGACTCCCAGAGAATGCAGTAAAGCGATCATGACTGCCATTATCTTGGTTAAAAGACGTGGCGCTGAAGAAAGGCCAAAGGGCAGAGCCGGAAACTGAAAATGTTGGTCTTTGATTGCAAAGCGAAGAAACCGCTGATGAAGATCGTAAATGGGGACATGCAAATAAGCATCCTTGATGTCCAGTGATGCTAAGAATTCCCCCGGTTCTAGCCCCGCGACCACAGAACGGAGTGATTCCATCTTGAATTTGTGGTACGCGATGTACCCGTTTAAAGCTTTCAAATTTAAGATTGGTCGAACCGAACCGTCCGGCTTCGGTACCAGAAAAAGAGGAGAGTAGAAGCCCTCCGTGCGTTGTTCGGTAGGAACAGGCATTGTTACTCCTGCGGACAACAACAGCTGAATCGCTTGAAGAAGCAACTGGCGGTCCTTCTCCGCGTGAGGCAAGCCCATTGGAAAAAAATGGTGAGGAGGAGTACAGACAAACTCCAGTCTGAACCCTTGTGCAATGACGGCGAGAACCCATTTGTCTTTGCAAGACTCTTCCCAGGCTTGCTGGAAATCCAGCAGCCGAGCTCCTACTCTGGGATCCCCCAGGTAGGAAGGGATGGAGTCATGCTGTGGGTTTATCTGGTTGTTTGGAGTCAGGACGACGGGAGCCTGGGGTCGAGGAAGTGGTTGCACCACCAAACCCTCTGCCTCTGCCACGAGAAGCGGTAAAGGAACCTCTGGATTTTCCTCTGAACTTGGGTGCACCTCGAAAGGAACGAAAAGCCGGCCCCTGATAAGGCCTTTTAGGAGGAGGAGCTGCGGAGGGAAGGAAGGTAGACTTTCCCCCTGTGGCCTGAGCAATCAGCTTATCTAATTCCGGCCCAAAGAGGACATCCCCTGTAAAGGGCAGGGCCTCTACAGCTTTCTTAATGTCTGCCTCCACTTGCCAGGACTTAAGCCACAAGGACCTTCTGGCCGTAATAGACTGCGCAGAAATCCTTGCTACCAGGGCCGCAGAGTCCCTTGCTGCCTCTCCTATGTACATTGCAGATTCACGCATCTGCTCTGCCAAATGAACAAACTCCTCAGGAGAACCCTGATCATCCAGCCCCTTGGATAATTCCTCCGCCCATTTCTCCATGGCTCTACTGACCCAGGAAATGACAAAAATCGGACGAAGGGAAAAACCTGCCGTTGAAAAAATCTGCTTTAACCCCGCCTCCAGACGTCTGTCCGGCGCCTCCTTGAGGGCCACTGCCCCCGGAATGGGAAGCACTGCTTTCTTCGAAAGCTTGGACACTGAAGCGTCTGCTAATGGCAGATTTTCCCATTTAGCCCTTGCCTCCGGAGCAAATGGATAGGACGCCTTAAAACGCTTGGACAACTGAAATTTTTTCTCTGGAGACCTCCAAATGTCCAAGAGAGGTTTCTCCAATTCTATCGACTCGGGAAACGTTACCACCGCCTTGGTAGAACGTCCGAAAATAGAGACCTGAGCCGGCGGCTCCTGCTCGCCTACATTGAGCGTAGACTTAATCGCCTGAATCAGGGCCTCTATGCCCTGGGCCTCCTCCTGCGGCACCTCCTCCGCTGGAGCCAGAGGGTCCTCCTGAAACTCACTCTCTTCTTGAGGATCCTCCGGCTCCTCATCCGAAGAGTCTACCCCTAATAACAAGGGGACCCCCCGTTTCCTAGGAGGAGGAGCACCGACGGAGCTCCCAGGCACCACAGTAGCCTGGACTAATGCATCCACTGATTTAATCAGATCTCTGGCCCAGGAGGGCTCTGCTGAGGACACGGAGGCCAGAATGTAAGATTTCCCTATCCCTACGAGACGCAGCCAACTCTGACGCCAGAGTGGCTAAAACAGAGGTAACCCCCTCAGTGTTCAGGAGGGAGACAGGCTGACTCTGTCCAGAATCCCCCTGAAAACACTCTTTACACAGGGATACCCCTTTAACATGCTGTGTAAATTGCTTATTACACTTAGTGCAGGCAAACAGCTTCTGAGAAGCCTTTGACTGCGACTTGGCTGCCATATTTGTAGAACACACAGTCCCACACACACACACACCACCCTTACACACTAACAGTGACAGAAGGTGTAGGGCAGAATATAAAGTACAATAGGGGGAGAGGAGCGCGCCTTCCCCGAATCAGGCCCACCTGACAAACTCTCCAGCAGGGAACTCCCAACAGGAGAAAACCCTTTTCACTCACCCAGCGCAGACTAGAGCAGAAGCGCAGCTTGAAGTGAAGGAGAGAAAACTCTTGCTGTCCTGTTCCGGCAACCGTAGAGGCACAGCAAGCCTGGGAAGCAGCGTGGGCAAAGAACGGCATCTGTACACGCCGAGGACCGCAGCCAGGAAAAGACAGCTAGGGCCCGCCTCTTCTGTCCATCGTCACAGCGCGCGCTGTAGACAGCGGCGCTGATAGGCAGTCTGCTTCCCTAGCTGGACCAGCGCATTACACTGGTCTAGCCGTCACCCGGCGTCTTGCGCCTGCACGCCCTGCTCTCTTCGGTGGGCGACTAGCCATGGTCCCGTAACACAAGCCGCAGGCGGCTGTGGCGGGACCCCAGCGCCGATGCACCAGTGGCCGGAGTCAGCAGCGTGCGCCGCAAGCGGTGCCGCTCTGATCCCCCGGAGAGCTATCCAACGTAGCAGGCAGCCAGCAGGGTATCCCTGGCTGCCTGTTCACTTCTCATCAAAAAAATAAAATAAAATCACAAAGAGCCCCAAACGGAGCCCCTTGCCCAGGGATCTGACTCCTCCGGGCACTAAACTAAGACTGAGGTCTGAGGGGGGGATAGAGGGGGAGGAGCCAAGCCACACTTCAAAGTTCTTAAAGTGCCGACTCCTCCAATACACCACTCTATTCCCCAGCGTAGACTTCAGTGTCCCCAAGGATGAAGGAGAAAAAAAAATTGCGTGGGGTCCCCCCTCCTGAGCATAACCAGCCCCGGGCTCATTGAGCCGGACCTGGTTCCAAAAATACGGGGGACAAAAAGTGTAGGGGTCCCCCGTATTTCTGAAACCAGCCCCGGACTCTTGGACCGGTCCTGGTTCCAAAAATACGGGGGAAAAAAAATCTGTGGGTCCCCCGTATTTTGAAACCAGCACCGGGCCTTGGACGGGGTACCTGGAGGAGTGGGGACCCCCCCAATAAAGGGGTCCCCCCCCCCAAGGCTTCACCCGTCCAGGGCTGAAGCCCGGGGCTATCACCGGCATACTGGGACTTGTGGTTCTCCAAGTCCCAACCTGCGGGGGAGGTCTGCTGGGACTTGTAGTTCTCCTGTATAAAGCAATGTAACGATTGAACGATTTTACACCATCAGGCCGGCGTCCACTGGCCAGGGACGCCGGTGACAGCCCTGGGCTTCAGCCCTGGACGGGTGAAGCCTTGGGGGGGGGGACCCCTTTATAGAGGGGGGTCCATACTCCTCCAGGTACCCCGTCCAAGGCTGACCAGCCACGGTGCTCATGGTACGGCCGGGGGACCTTATGTAAAAAGTGTCCCCCGGCTGTGGCATGACACTGCGGGCTGTTGGAGCCCGGTGCTGGTTTCAAAATACGGGGGACCCCCAGATTTTTTTGTCCCCCGTATTTTTGGAACTAGGACCGGTCCAAGAGTCCGGGGCTGGTTTCAGAAATACGGGGGACCCCTACACTTTTTGTCCCCTGTATTTTTGGAACCAGGTCCGGCTCAATGAGCCTGGGGCTGGTTATGCTCAGGAGGGGGGACCCCACGGAATTTTTTTCTAAAAAAAAAAACACATTTTTTACCGCAGAACCATGCACAGATCTCAATGATCTGTGCAGGGTTCTGGCCAACTCGATTGGTTTTGAATCAGGCCCCAAGAACAGAAATGCACTAAATACAATGGCCTCTACTCCCACCTTTGGAATTCAAACCCCGCCTATTATGTAAATAGCATTTTAATGAAAGATTTTCAGCAAAGTCTTTCTCCTCCTGAAAATCTTTTGCTCTTTGGGAAAATAGCTCAGTGTGTATGCACTACTTTGGTGAAAGATATATCTATCAAAGATTTTGCCAAAGTCTTCAGATATAGCTGGGGTTCCGTTTCACAAGCTCTTCTGCACTTTAGACTATGGGTGGCCTCTATCACATCTGGTTATTATAATGATTGTCATAGATTCCTGCACCCGCAGCCAGCTTTGCGAATAGAAGTATATTCTACAAAGAGCTGGCAGGTGACGAACTAAAAGGAATGACAGTGAAATGACAGTCTGGTCTGCTAAAAGGGAATGCTGTCATTCCTTTTAGTATGTCCCGCTGGCAGTAGTAGTATAAACGTCTACACTTGCCCATCCCCACACACGCCAGCCACGCCCACACTCCCTAGTAATCTGTAATCCGGTACTGGGCACGATGCCCATACAGCTACATAACTACTTTAAGTGACAGCCAGGATCATTGCCGTGCTGTGGCATTCGTAGACGTCAGACGATCCCTTACTATACTAGGCTGCATGTGTGCGTAGAATGTGGGCCGGGAGTGGGCATGTAAAATGGCAGCCTGCCCGCCTCTGCTGCTGCTGCTGGAGCTGTGCCTTATGAAGAGAGAATGATCTTCTACACAAATATATTCCTGCCAGTGGGCGGCTACTATCACGATATGGGCGTGGTGTGAAGCAAGTTCTCCGGGCCTCTGGTGGAACGGGTTCCACTTCCAGTGGTGCCGCTGTGTTGCAGCTGCTGTGGGCGCTGGGTGCAGGGTGTTACTATGGCGCTATTAGCACTGACGCGGGTCCTGAGTCGGAATGCTGGGAGAGCTGGTGCTCAGAGGTTGCGGTGCCAGGGCATCCACCGGGGAAGGTAAGGAGACTTAGTGAAAGATGTCCCATCTCGTAAACCAGGAGTTTGTGCCCAGCATAATGCACTTTGCAGAGCTCCTGGCATGTGTGTGCCATATGTAGCCCACGCTTTATTACTTGTGCACGGTGCTTATACTTATTACTACTAGTGTGTGTTGTGTAAAGTCACTGTAATGACAGTGCTGCATAACACTAAAGTAATAACACAAAGCTGTAGGACAATAAGATGTGTAACCACCAGGGAAGTGGTTCTTAAACTGTGTGCCTAGAATGATGCTCCTAAATAGGGCCAAACTGGCCATCTGGCACTTCTGCCAAATGCCAGAAGGGGCGATGGCCAGATGGGCTGATTTGTCTATCCAGGACTGAGTGACAGTGGCAGCACCGCCTCGTCACCAGTGTACAGAGAGAGCCGCTGAATTCGCTGTGCGTTCTCTCTCTGTGCGGCGAACGGGCCCAGGAGAGATGGGGGCATAACATGTGGCATATGCCCCTCACTCCTGCACACCAGAATCGCAGTATGTAACTGGCATGTGCGCATGCCCTGCGTGTGCATGCGTGCAACTTTTCTGCCGCAGGTTGGTGGTCCAGGACCAATTAAATTTGTTTATGGTCAATGTAATCGACAAAACCAAAACAGGTAGCTGCATACCCTCCAACATTTCCAATGAAAAAATCGGTACAGGGGGTGTGGCCATATATAGAGGCATGGCCATTTGTAAAGGGGTGTGGCCATGACCCTTTTATTTAACATTTCACATCACACTAAAAAATACATCCCGGGCTGGCTGTCCCTACCTAGAACAGTCCCGTCAGCTGTGTCCGGCCGGAAGAACACAGGTTCCATTACTCCCCGCTGTCAGTTTCTCCATGCTGCGGAAGATCAGGCCGCACGTTGGTGACGTCACGCTGGTCATTCTCTGATCCCGGCAGCAGCGGCTTGTGCTTTGGTGGATGGGGGGGGCGGTGTGGGGAGGGGAGAGGACTACACATTCAGTCACTGGCTCCCCACAGCCGTGACGTCCCACAACAGGAGTCTCTGAGCAGGGGGGGGGCGGGCCTGCCATGTCCCACCGCCGTTCACCCTGGGAGATGTAGTCCTGGCCGGCTGCTCTGCCACGCTCCCTGGGAAGCAGCCGGCGATGTTATGAACTACATCTGCCAGAGTTAGCCAGAAAATCGGTACAATCGGTACAGTTCGTTTTAGCCGGTACAGAGTGTTAAAAACCGGTACTGTACCGGCTAAAACGGTACAGTTGGAGGGTATGTAGCTGCCAATCTTTTAATATGTGGACAATCAGAAGCAAATCCTGTCTTTCACCACATTCTGAGCCAGATGCACTAAGCTTCAAAAGTGATAAAATGGAGAGTGATAAACAACTGGCCAATCAGCTCCTGCCTGACATTTTTCAAACACAGTCTGTGACATGGCAGGTAGGAGCTGATTGGCTGATGGTTTATCACTCTCCATTTTATCACTTTTGATGCTTAGTGCATCTAGCACACTGTAACTGAACCTATGAGGTGGCCATACACAGGTGCGACTTGTCTAATGCACAAGTCAGACGACTGTTTTCTGTTGATCTCCCCTGACAACTCCCCGGGAGGACTCCTTCCAGGGTTAGTTGCTGTGTAAATGTTACTTTCTCAGGTTATTTGACCCAGAGAACGTTGCAAGAAGGACGCAGAGAAAGTTGTAAGAAGCTGATTGGCGCATCTTTGGCTCTGGCAGATTATGTCATCTGCTGGAGACCCGCACAGAGCACATGGAGCAGTGCTGGAGCAGCATAAGCAGCGATACCAGGCTGTTTATAGGCTGTACCCTACACTATTGCAACAACCTGTGCTGCAAGCACTCCACGCTGTCAGCCTCATCTGCAGCAACACAAGCTGGCTGTCATGCAGTGTGTCCCACAGCATTACCCTCAGCCTGACTTTTTCAGCATAATAAAGCAAAAAAACTTGAAGAGTTTCCTGTTTCCTTTCTTGTGACCTCGTCATAAACAGCCCAAAAAGGCAATTTTTTATGACAGCATCAAGGAAAGGCAGGGCTCATCCATTTTCAGTGTAAAAGGGTATTCCCTGGGAATAAACCGTATTGAAGTGCAGTGTAAATAGGCTCTGAGGCAGGCCATGCCATGGCAATTTCCTGTGTTCAAATTCTGGTGTAAAAGTGGCTGCTGATAAACATAGCTGTTGCTAGAACACCATTCCCTCCAATGTTTAAGACTATCCTATATTAACATATGTATCAGACTATGCAGATTTGAGACGTCAATAAACTGTAAAGCTGTACGTACAGCGGTTTCTACATTCGCATGTTGTTTATATTGTTTCTGGAAATCATATAATATGTCCTACAGGGGTGAGTAGGGTGGCCAATCCCGGGATTTAGCCCCAAAATGTCCGGGATTTCAATCCCAGGATTGAAGTGTCTAATCCCGGGATTTCGCATGCGCAGTCTAATGCCGGGCAGCGTCTGAGAACTCGCTCAGACGGTTCCCGGCTGTTCCCGTACTGGCGTGCGGCCGCCGCAGCGTGATTCGGTCATAGGTCACTCTGCACAGGCTGCAGCGTACACCACCAGTGCCAGAACCCGCTCACCGCCGGGCTTCCCCCATCCACACACATCATACCCGCCGCCTGACTCTGCACTGTTGCCGCCTGCACCCTACGCCGCTCCTCAGAAGTAAGTGGTGGCGCCGGAACCCGCTAGCCACCAGGCCTCCCCCAGCCGCACGCATAATACCCGCCGCCTCACTCTGCCCCGCTGCCCCCTGTTCCCCTCGCCGCACCCCAAAATAGAGTCAGTGTGGGCCTTGAAAAAGCTACCAGCGAAACGCGCGCGGGCAGCACAGCCGTGCGGGCGCACTCCTATGTTATCCCGTCTCCACTACTCTCACTGACTATAGTCAGCGTTCCTGATATCTAGCCCTTTTAAGGGCTCTAACTTGATAAATTGTATTTGTATTTATATGCCTGTTTGTTTAAATGTGACACAGTGACCGCAATTACCTAAGCAGGATCACTGTCACATCTCCCAGCACTTGTTACGAGTCAGTGCATTATATTGCACTTAAAACGCTGGTGTACAGGGGCACCCCTAGGCACAACAATAACGTCTGCACCCCCCCCCCCGCCTAATTGTATTATTTTTATTGATTACTTATAAGCCCTCATTTGATAATAGCCAATTTAATGGATTAATTTAAAAAAAGACACTAACTGTGACTTTTTTGAATTATAAATACATATTTACTAAGTAGGACAGTTTACAGGGGCAGTATCTGCATGTCCTATCGATTTACACTCTATTCAAGATGGAATATGGTACAGTACAATGTATATTTTGTACTTACATAGTTACATAGTTACAAAGTTACACAGTAGGTAAGGCTGAAAAAAGACTTGCGTCCATCTAGTTCAACCTGGTATAGATATCCATTGCTGATTTGGTAGGTTCTGGTATTTTACAGACAAATTATATTTCTTATTTGTACCCATGGATGTTTTTCTCCAGTAAATGTTTGTCCAACTTTGCCTTGAACGCATTTAATGAGCCAGCCGTTACCACCTCTCTTGGAAGAGAGTTCCAGACTTTGACTGTTCTGACCATAAAGAAATTCTTTCTACTAGCTGAATGAAATCTTTTTTCTTCTAATCTATACTCATGCCCTCGCGTCCTAGATTCCTTTCTAGTAGAAAAGAGGGTGTGTGACAGTTCCTTATATTGGCCCTTGATATACTTGTACATGTTGAGCATGTCCCCCCTTAAACGTCTCTTTTCTAATGTAAATAGTCCCAAATTGCTTAATCTCTCCCCGTAGCTTAAATTCTCCATTCCCCTAATAAGCTTTGTTGCTCGCCTTTGGACTTTTTCTAATTCTATGATGTCCTTTTTATAGTGTGGGGCCCAGAACTGTACTCCGTACTCTAGGTGAGGTCTCACCAATGCTTTATATAGTGGCATAATTACCCTTGAGTCCCTAGTTTTCATTCCCCTCTTAATACATGCCAGAATTTTGTTGGCCTTTTTTGTAGCTACATTACTTACTGGTACATTTGAGGTTGATAGTACTATCACAAGCATCTAAGTGCCGCCCCCAAACATGTGCCGCCCCTAGGCACGTGCCTCACATGCCTAATGGGAAATTCGGCACTGCTGGTGTGCCTCACTAAATATATATATATATATATATATATATATATATATATATATATATATATAAGGGTCTAATACCCTAACAGCATTACTCATAGTGCACACAACAGCATACTTGTTTAACTAGCGATATAGCATTCCCCCAACGGTCTGACTGGGGGATATGTAAAACTACAGCGCTGTAATCAAAATCAAGCTGTGTTCAGAATTTGTCAATTATATGTGATGTGTATAGTCTAAACACTGGATGTATGCATGCACCCACATCATTGAACAATATCGTGTGCAGTAGTGTGTACAAACACTCAAATCGACACGTTGTGTCAACCACTCTGGGAATCCAGACACGGCCCCAGTATTTAAACGGGTCCCTGCACGTACAACAATTTCTGAAATCACACTACAGAATAAAATATGGAATAGTCACAGAGGGATCCCATTCCAAGGAGATCTAACTCTGTCTACCATATAGATATTCTGATAGTTTAAGGTACAAACAGGAACACTCAAGTCTTTCAACATATTAGAGATGTACAGTATACATAAGGAGTCCCCGCATGTGCTGTTTTTAAAAAACGCACTACATCTTCACCCTGCTAGTCATTAATGTAGGTTTTTTTTTTTATATTTCGCATCTTTTTAAGGGCTAATTCCAATAAAGGTTACATTTTATTGTTGTATTTACTTCATTGTGGTGCACCACACCATGACACTTCTTTCTTTTTCATTATTAAAATCGAATTCTTCCAGTGTCAGTGGTAGCACACCCCTACGTACTTGAATTAAACATGACATTTAGTTACTCATACTATTAGGGGGCCTAGATCGAATTATCCATGTTTTGATTTGGTTCTGTGCGGCAGGATTCTCCACCCTATCTGTCTGCATATCATGTGATGTTTCAACATAGTTGGTGAGTTAAATTATAGCTCTTTCTACAGTTTTCCTATAACAATAGCAGGCTTTTAATGCAAAGGGGGTTATGCAATTGTTCCTGATAAATTTTTACAGAAAAAAGGGGGGGCAAAAAAATTCAGATTTGGGGGTGATTCAACACTGCTCTGTAAGCAGCTGTCTACCGAGTGGCTTAATGCAGCCCTGCCATACACGGCCCCCCCACCGCCGAATCCCCTAATGCATCCGCTATCAAATGATTTCTCCTGCCTTTGGAAAAAAAAGTCAGTCGAAACTGACTTTTATTTCCTCCGCAAATCGCCGAAGACGAGGTAGGGCACTGATGTCCTGTGATGTCAGTTGCCTACGCCTGGCAGGCATTTGCATTCCCACGTTTCCATGGAAATGCCCAGTGTTTTCATGGGCACGCTCATAAAACGCTGGGAGGGTGTAACTCGCCGAAGCCGTTCGGTGCTGGGGTTTGCACATGTGCAGAATTCATTGGGCTGGGGCCGAATTCGGATCACTACGAGTAATTCTAAATCGGCCCCATTGTTTGTTTAGGTGACTATTGCAGTCATTCCCAAATGAGCGTAGATTCCTCTAAAAAAATGAAAAACAAGTGTTGTCTCATACGTACTGTATGCTGAGCTGCACACTTCTGTAGATGTGTCTGACACCACATTAGAAGCATTGTCCTGTTTAGGTCACGTAAACCTCGGTAGCCTGTACATGAACTTTGCCTAATCTACATGCATCTACAGGACTAGTACTCGTTTCACAACAGAAAATACAGGAACCCACTCGGAAATACAGCCCAGGGGTCATGCTGGGGCATTCCCAGGTTGGCCCTTTTCACATCAGAAATGTCCCTGCATTTTCTGGTGTGGGAAGGAGGCGGGCAGGAGGTGAACAGGACTCATGAGGCGGGTAGGAGGTGGGATGGCGTCGGAGGCGGTGGACAGCACTAACCCTGGGTTGCTGGTCCTCGTTGCAGGTCAGTGATCCACACAGGCAGCGGGCGCAGAAGACAGGTCTAACGGCGGGTGCAGATGATGCAGCTCTCTCGCTGCAGTGATGGCGCCGGAGAGCTGCGTCTTCTTCATCTGTCGCCTGTCCTGTCATCTGCGCCCGCCGCCTGTGTGGATCCCCGGCCTGACCGGCCGCACCGAGGACCGGCAAGTACCGATACCCCTTTCACACCAGCCAGGACCCCGGGTTGAACCCGGGAGCAACCCTGCTGGCTAGCAGGGTTGAATCCCGGGAAATTTTCATGGGATTTTAGGCTGGTGTGAAGTGGTATGAATGAGCTGCGTCTGCATAATTACACCTTACTGTACTTGGCATGTTTCACGTTTCTTCCCTGCCTGCTTTTGCAGTTGTAAGTAATTGTAAGTGCCAGAGTCTCACAAGCCTGCAGCTACACATATGCATGCGTTCACTTTAAGAGCGTGGCAGATCCGGTTATGATATATTAGATTTACAATGTCTAAATCTACAGTCATATGGTCGACAGGGTCAAATGGTCGACACGGTCTAAATGTCGACAATCAAAAGGTTGACAGGGTCAAAAGGTCGACAGGGTTTAAAGGTCAACCGACAATAGGTCGACAGGGTTATTGGGTCAACATGGAAAAGGTCGACATGTGTTTTTCTTGTTTTTATTTGGTGTATAGGTGGACATGGACACTCGCTATGCTCGCCATGCTTTTGGTCTCGAGGTCTGGCTGTGCTCAGCACACTATTATATTCTCCCTCCGCGCGAATGGTATGGCAAGAAATACCGGCTCAAAATTTGGTAAAAAAATGCACCTTTGGACACTGTCCACCTTTTGATTATTGACCTTTAGACCCTGTCAACCTTTTGGCTGTTGACCAATAGTGGTCGACCTTATGACTGTCAACCTAGAGTCAATCTATGATCAGTCCGGATACTGGCAGATCCATATCATGCTGCTCAAACTGCCATACTCTTTCTGCACCAGCCCCATTAGCTGCATTCCTGCATATGTTGGATCCTGGGTACACATTGAGAGCTATGCTATGCTATAAGATGTTGGGCCACAGCTATGTTTGGGGAGGGGGTGGGGAGAGATGGGGGGTGGTCATCTTTTAACACTGAGGCTAGATCAATGGGTTGGGTTTGCTGATAAAATGGATATATGGGGAGGGATAGACTAAACAGTGTTGGCTCATTCAGCCAATGGGGGGTTCGGCCACTCTGGGGGGTGCTATTTTTGATTGGGTGGGAAGTCACTTTACAATTGGGGCCTTTAGACACAGGGGCAAAACATTTTTGGTATATATATTTCTTCTTCAGGCTTCCTGGGTCCCACAGGGTTCTGGGTCCCAAGGGCTTGTAGGCGGATCCAGAGGACATTAGGGTTCCCAGCATGCCTGTCTCCTCTCCCCTATAACCCTGATCCCATGCTAGGCTAGGTTTTTTGTTGGTGCCTGCAGGAAACAGCTGCACCAGTGCTTTTCTGCTGGGAATGCCTGGAGAAATCCCAAGCTTTTTTCTATTTATTACTTTTTATTTTTATATTTTTGCACTGAGCAGGTAGTGCTGGTAGTCATAGTGCTACTGCTCCATCACTTCCTGTTACCTCCAGTGGCTCACACTGGCAGAGTGGCATAGGACTGCAGGAAAGGGTAAGCGCTCTTTCAGAGAGTAACTCACACAGTGGATTCACACGTGACCCACCTGGTTAAACCCTCTGTTTTACCTGTCACTTTAGCAGCTTAAATTAAGGATGTGACTGACCGATGCTTGGAACAGTGTCTAAAGTCAGTGTTTAGCCTAACCAGTGCAGTTAACAGGCCTTCTATTGCAGCATCTTGAGCAGGAAGAGCAATGCAGGATTTGGTTAAAGTCATTGAGCTTGAATTACCAGAGCATGTGTCAGAGCAATGCAAATTGTGTAGGTTACACGTTAAGGAGGCTGTTGCATACATCACTGAGGCAATGATGAATGTTGGTCAATTGGCGGCCGAGGCCTCAGTGGTCTCAGTACTGACCTCAGTGGTCTCAGTACTCAGACGCATTCTTTGGTTACGTTCATGGAAAGTGAACGTAGAATCCAAGTGTGCTTTAGAGGTGTTACCCTTCTCAGGGGAAGTCCTCTTCAGGGAGGAGCTTAATAAGATTGTGACCTCTCTGGCAGCAGCCAAGACTGCTTGTTTACCGTCTGCTACTATTACTCACCGGGCAAAAAGTAATACTTTTCGCCCAATTCGTCCCTCAGTAAAAATGAAGGGACTGGTGTTTGTCTAGACAAACCTGGGCAGCTAGACAGCCCACTTCTAAAGCTGACAAACCTGCCACCTGGCGGCGCGGGCCTCCCTCTAGGAGACCCCAGGATGGGAGGCTGACTTCTCTTTTATGCACAGGAATGGTTCAGGTCTCCATCTGATGCCTGGGTGAGAGAAGTTGTGACCCATGGGTACGTTGTGTACTTCAAGGGACGTATTCTCAACAGTTCTTTCCGACAAACCTTCCAAAAGATCCTCAAAAGGATGCTTGCTTACAGCAGGTGGTAGAATCTTTACTACAGTTCATTATACCGGTGCCTCCGCACCAGGGAGGACATTACTCGACCCTATTAGTACCCAAGCCAAACGGGTCCTACTGATCCATACTGAGCTTGAAATCTCAGTAAAGATGTCAGCTGCCCGCCCCCCGCATGTCCGTCAAGCCTCATTAGCCTGAGAATGCCTAGCGGTCTCATGGGAACACCCATGAAACGATGGGCGTTCCCATATGCTAATTGGCTGCCTGGTGACCCTCGCCCACTGTGTAGGGTGCGTGCACCCGGCGAACCGAAAGTTTGCCGTGGGTGCACACACCCTGCATCTGCACATGCAAATAAATGCTATTGGCAGTAAAAATACAGACATATCTTGGCTGTTTTCGGGTCATGTATATGGTATTAGTATCATGTACTCACAGAAACATGGCAAATGTGTTGCTACTGCTATATCCAATCTGCATAGCCATGGACCTACTCAAGCATTTCCGCATTATTGCTTATAGGATACGAATGTGTACACAATTGCGAATGAGATGTGATGGCTCTGGTGGTTGTCTCTATTTATTGCTGGGCGGTAGCTTTACTTGCTAACATTGTCAGTTCCCTAGCCTAGAAAATTTCTGGGCAATTCTGCCCAGTGTTTCACAAGAATAATAGATTTGGAACCAATACTTCTAATAAGAAATTAACTTAAACCCACACTGCCTTGTTTCTCATGTTTGGCCAACATTCCGATACCCTTTTCACATCAAAATGCTGGGTCAGACATGGCACCGACCCGCGTCTGGCGCTATCACATTAAGGGCCTTATTTTGGTTCATTCTTTCTGACAAAATCCTTCTTAGATGGGCAAAACCATGTGCACTGCAGGTGGGGCAGATGTAACATGTGCAGAGAGAATTAGATTTGGGTGGGGTTTTACTTCAAAGTGAGATCTATATTGCAGTGTAAAAATAAAGCAGTCAGTATTTTCCCTGCACAGAAACAAAATTACTCACCCAAATCTAATTCTCTCTGCACATGTTACATCTGCCCCCCTGCAGTGCACATGGTTTTGTCCATCTAAGAAGGATTTTGTCAGAAAGAATGAACCAAAATAAGGCCCAAAACCCGGGTCGCCCCTCTGTATAATGGGGTTGCTGGGTTGGTTGACCCAGGTTATTAACTGCTTTCAACCCGCACGTTGACCCAAACACAAACGTTTTAAGATAGATTATCATATTAATGCCCTGATGTCAAAAATTTACAAGGATTATCGATCGCCTAAAATATAAATAAAATGGCAACAGAAAAAAACTGATGTGCATAAAATGCTTCATTCATGGCATTTAGTCAGTTTTATTGTACCTTTCTATTGATTAAAAAAAAACATCCATGAGGTATGTACATTAATGCTTTTATCTCTGTTCCACAGCACCTTATTTCGAGAAAGTCCTCCTCCAAGACCTGTCACTTCCAATAGTTATGTCCACGGTATATCGGATCTACCATTGACCTGCAAGACTATGCAGCAGTGTCTGTACGACACCACCCAGCGAATTCCAGATGAAGAGGCTATAGTGGTTGTGCACAGTGCCATCAGGAAAACCTTTAGCCAGCTGAGCAAAGATGTATGTGCATGGCAATCAGAACTTGCTTGATTGATATGAAAGTTTTGTGTAGTAGAAATCCTCGTAGTATTTGTGAAATAGGCCAAAAAGACACCAGTATACTTTCACACTATTGTTTGGTTAGATAAATTATCATTATTTGGTATTTTTGCACTTATACTTAAAGGGCCTTATTCTAGTTCACTCTTTCTGACAAAATCCTTCTTAGATGGACAAAACCATGTGCACTGCAGGTGGCGGGGCAGATGTTACTTGTGCAGAGAGAATTAGATTTGGGTGGGGTTTTACTTCAAAGTGAGATCTATATTGCAGTGTAAAAATAAAGCAGCCAGTATTTACCCTGCACAGAAACAAAATAACTCATCCAAATCTAATTCACTCTGCACAAGTAACATCTGCCCCACCTGCAGTGCACATGGTTTTGTCCATCTAAGAAGGATTTTGTCAGAAAGAGTGAACTAGAATAAGGCCCTAAAGCTGGCCATACATCTACAGATCGATTGTCAGATCTGGCTGGTTGGAACAAAATCCTGGTAATGGATGAGAGCAAATGGCAGTTGACCATTTGCCTTGAAATATTGGAAAACTGCCAAAAACTGTCATTCGGATATTACCAGGCTTTTGTTCAAACCAGCCCAATCTGACAATCGATCTGTAGATGTATGGTCAGCTTAAGTTTCACCAAAAACTATTGCATCTACTGTATAGTGCAAATACTCTTGTAATTATTTATAGAATACTGAGGGCATTTTTCATGTTCCTGCAAACTTATTAGAGTAATTAATATCATAGTTAGTACATTAATATTACACTGGTATAAATGAATTGTGAATTATATAGTACTAACTGGCATCAATTTCATACACATTGGGCGTTCTTGCCCAGCATGTATGCGCCGCAATGAAGGGGAAAAATACTTTGCTGAAAACTTTTGCCCATCCAAGCGATTTTCCCTGGGGAGGTTGGCTTTCCATAACAGGATGCTATGGAAAGCTGTCCACGCCATCACTCATCTGCTGGGCACACCGCTCATCGCCAGGCCATACCCGCTGGGTGGCTTTTTGAGCTGAAAGCAACTCAAATTGTAAAAGTGAGCTGCTTTCAGCTCAAAATTGCCCAGAGTGTATGGGATTTTACACATATTAACATTTTTTCATGATATATCGAGTTGTGATTGTCTGAAAGTAATCCTAAAAACTTGAACTATTAGAGGACATACACTTGGGGCAATATTTGCATATTTTATAAGCAATCTGTCTAGATCACTTACAAATGAACCTCCAACTATTAATTTAGGTGCTATTTCTAAAATATATGTTCAATAACAAGAATAGCTAGGAGCAGCAGAGTAAAAATTGTACCTGTGATAACACAATAAAGTGACTTTCTAAAGCTGTGTACACATGGGGCGATATTAAGCACATATCAGTGGCAATATGGTCGCTGAGTGACCATATTGCCTGTGATTTGTATGTGCTGTTGGCGATAAATTGCCAGGTGCGCGCTCCCGTATTCTGCGGCTCCTCCGGCAGAGTCTTCTTTTCATCAGTGACCATCTCTGGTTGCTGATGTAGCCTGAGTGTAAGGCAATGGTTTTTTAGGGGGAAATTGACTAACATCAGCTGTATACGGCTAATCCCCATATGAACGGGTACGAACTGGATCGGCCGAAAATACGAATGAGAAATACGTCAAATTTACAAAGGTGCCATATTTTTCTCATTCCTATTTTCTGCTGTTGTAGCGGTTCATATTCGTAATGGATCGTATACATATGGAGTGGCAGCATTGCATGGATCCAGTGTAAAAATAGAATAAATAAATAATAAAAAAAAAACACAAGTGCCCCCCCACGACTAGAGAGCCAGTCCTGGTTTTAGAAATTGAGGGCCCAAAAAATGCTGAGGTTCCCTCGGATTTCTAAAACCAGCACCAGGCTGGATACAGAGTCCACTCATACTATACTAACCTACACCTTGACCCGAAGCTACGGTCCCCTTCTCCAGTAGTAATCTATATGTGGGTATCTGCGGAAGGAAACTATACTCACCAGGGTCCGCCGGCAAAGATCACGTCCTCTTGGGTCCCTGTAGGCATCCATGTACTTGTCAAAAAAGCACCTGTACGCGATGCCAGCACGGACTGGAGGAGCCTCAGAATGTCTTTATTTACATTCTGGCTCCTCCCCGAATAGCGCTAAGAGCCGCCTAGTGGCCAATCAGAGGCAGAGTTTTCCCGCTAGGCGGCCAATACTGGGTACTGCGATTTCTAGAGTAAATTAGCATTCTGCTGGAGGTTTCTGTGACTTAACAGAAATACATGGTAGAAACTGCAGTTTCTATATAATTGTATAAAAAATGTATATATGACCTTATGTATGTAATATATGCAGTATGCTTAGTGGTGGTTGAGTTTGTGGCTCACACTAGGATATAATATACAGAAGCAAAAAACTTATTCAGGAGGGTGTTTCACACACAGATGACGCAGGAGGAGAACTTGCCAGTTATTCCACTTTCAGGTCTCACTGAAAACATGGGTTATTGCTGGGTTGCTGCAGGTTCGACCCAGGTCAAGGCGTGGTGGGAAAGCACCAAACCTAGTAACCCAGGTCAGCCAACCCGGCAATTCGTCCCGGGTTTTAAGAAGGGACGCTCTGTGTAAGACTGTCAATTTACACCATCTTCAGATGGTGTAAAGTAATTTTAGCCTATGGAAGCATAGTAGTGGGACAGAGATCTTTCGATTCCCCTCTTGCAGCCTCCGTCTGGTGCCGGTCCGAATCCCAGAAACTGACACTGTGCGTATGCGCATTTCACCCGAGGAGTTTCTCATACATTTTGGAAGCGTTCCAAGGCTTGTTTAAGAACCATATTTGCTATTTAGTCAGTAGATCATTTCTTTTGCAGATGGAGATTATACTTTCATAAGTAATAAATTATGTATTTCAAACATTTTAATTTAAGAGATTAAGGTATGTTGGGATACCAGGAATGCAGAATAAGAGAATATTACCTGAATATTATTTTGTCATTCAGGTAGAGACGATGGCTGCTGGACTGTTAGCACTGGGCCTGAAGAAAGGAGAGCGCCTGGGAATGTGGGGCCCAAACAGCTATGAATGGATTGTTACACAGTATGCAACGGCTCAAGCTGGGATCATATTGGTGAGATCAGTTGTGTTTTAAGAAATTTCATTTTATTTTCAGTATAACAGTAAATAAAATAGAAATTAAAAAAATTAACCAACCATCTATACACAGATATATGCAGGGGTAATATCAGGGCCGGTGCTAGGGGGTTCGGCGCCCTCCTGCAGACTATAAATTTGCGCCCACCCAAACTTTACAAAGGGACAGCGCACACCAAAAGAAAAACGTGTGATCTCACAAGCAAGGGGAATGGCCACACAATAGTACTCCCACTCCAAATTACACCACATAGTAGCACAATTTTGGTGCCATGAGTTAAAAAAAAGAGAGAGTTTGCGCTGTAAGCGCACGCAAAAATATAGGAGCGTGGCTTCATGAGGAAGCGGTGTGGTCACATAAAAGTACCAATTACACCGTTATCCCCATAACACATTATGCTTCACACCTCAATGCCCATTACACATTATACCACACACAGTAATGCAAATGATACATTATGCCACACATCATGATGCCCATTACACATTATACCACACACAGTAATGCAAATTATACATTATGCCACACATCATGATGCCCTTTACACAATATGCAGCACACTATAATGCCCATTACACATTATGCCACACACCCTAATTCCCCTTACAAAATATGCCATGCACCATAATGCCCATATGATATTGACACACATAATGCCCCGAGAATTTGAAGGGCTGCTTATTCATAACGCCCACACAAGTTGCCAAAAGTAGTTGCTCTACTTATTCATAGTGCTCACACCAGTTGCCGATATTAGTAGCACTGTGTAACCATATGACCACACCAGTTGCCGACAGCAGTATCGCTGCCTATACACGTGCCCACACCAGTTGCCGACATTAGTAGGGCTGTCTACACACATGCTCACAGCAGTTGCCGACATTAAGTAGTGCTGCCTATACACATGCCCACACCAGTTGCCGACATTAGTAGTGCTTCCTATAGACGTGCCCACACCAGTTGCCGACATTAGTAGCGCTGTCTACACACATGCTCACAGCAGTTGCCGACATTAGTAGTGCTGCCTACACACATGTCCACACCAGTTGCCGACATTAGTAGTGCTGCCTATACACGTGCCCACACCAGTTGCCGACATTAGTAGTAATGCCTATAGACGTGCCCACACCAGTTGCCGACATTAGTAGCACTGTCTACACACATGCTCACAGCAGTTGCCGACATTAGTAGTGCTGCCTATACACGTGCCCACACCAGTTGCCGACATTAGTAGTGCTGCCTATAGACGTGCCCACACCAGTTGCCGACATCAGTAGTGCTGCCTATACACGTGCCCACACCAGTTGCCGACATTAGTAGTGCTGCCTATAGATGTGCCCACACCAGTTGCCGACATTAGTAGCGCTGTCTACACACATGCTCACAGCAGTTGCCGACATTAGTAGTGCTGCCTATACACATGCCCACACCAGTTGCCGACATTAGTAGTGCCTATAGACGTGCTCACACCAGTTGCCGACATAGAACACTCACACTTTACTCTCCTGGCAGCTGCTCATCCTCTCCTGTGTCTTCAGTCTTCTTGCTCCCTCATAGCTCCGCCCCTTCGGTTCCGTGTAGCCCCACCCCCTCCGGTCGATTAGCCCCGCCCCTTTTCGCACGTACTACTGCTGCGTGCTGAGCACTGCTGACCTCTGACCCGGCCTGATCTGATGTTTAGGTAGGAGCCTGGAGCAGAGGGAGCTCTGTGCCTCGGGTCTGCTTCCTGTCCTGTCATTAGGGCCCTTATTCTGATCGGTGCGGCCCGATCAGAATATGCGGCCACGACCGTGCAGGCGAATCCCCGCCTTCCATACGGATCGCCACCTCCGTCCGTACGCGGATATGTGGCGGTCCGCATGAAAGTGGACGGGGATACGCCTCCTCCGTCTTGGGAGCAGCCCCTGCATTCGATGGTCGCCGAACATCGAATGCAGGGCCGCACGCTCCACTAGGTCCCGCCACCCAAGACCACACGGACACTTGTCCGTGTGAAATCATGTATGGGGGCGGGCAGCTGACATCCGGCGATGTCAGATGCCCGCCCCCTACACACGCGTCACGGCTTCATTACCATGCATACGCCCCGCGTTTGCATGGGAACGCCCATGAAACGCGGGGCGTATGCATAGGGTAATGAGGCTAAGTAGCCCCTCACGCCCCTCTACGCCCCCTGTGCGGCGTGTAAAGAATATGTGCGGCGAAATCGCCTGCACATGCGCAGAGTGACCTCTGCACATGGGCAGACGATAACCATCGGCGGGACGACCGCATGCGGAGAAATCCGCACCGATCAGAATAAGGGCCTAAGTGTGACAGGCGCAGCAGTAGCAGCCGGCAGCCACAGAGACAGACAGCAGGGGATGCACAGCAGGGACAGCGCCTCTCCTGCCCGGCGCCTACCTGCTTTGCATCCTCTGCTGAGCGGGTAGCCCCGGCCCTGGGTAATATAAATAGTCATTGTAATATTTGAAACCCAGCTCACAACGCTTTCTTCAATTTTTACCTTATTACTTTATGGCAGGGGAATTTTTTTGTGAATGGACAGTTTAAGGCAGGGATGGCCGGACTTTTGTTACCCAGAATCTAATTTTAGTTTACGTAATTATTGGTGGATATCTACCATTGTCGAAGGGCCTGATTCAGAGCTGGCCCATATACTGATATTTGCTCAATTTGGTTTTGCTATTGCGCATGCCAGAAAGTGCTGGAAAACCCATACATAGCATCCACATCTGAATCAGGCTCACAGGCAATATGCTTCACACAACAGGTTTTGTTTTGCTGACTGCTCACATGAGGCACACATACAGAGTTGTAGCAAAGGTTTGATATCAAGATATCAGTGGGGCGCTAGGTGGAAAGGAGTGGTTTTACTCGAGCAGCAGCACTAGGAAGGGGTGTCAAGCCCTTTTTTTAAAAATATAGTAGATCAAAAACAGGTAGTATGCTGCGCTTAAACAATAAAAACTGTGTATGATAAATTAAAATAGGTACTTGTTTCCTAGCACGGCCACACCGATTTACATCGGGGTGGTCGTGTCGGAAAAATCGCGTCGATCGCATCGCATGCGATTTGGTCGCATGCGATGCGATCGACGCGACCGACCCGATTTTTTGATTGAATGAAATGTAAATCGGGTCCCTGGGCCCGCGAGGGGCGGCGGTGCGCGTCCTCCGACCTTTTCATTCCCCTACTATCCACGTCGGCGTGGAGTTGAGAATAGAATAGTGTGGCGAGCGCAGCGAGCCACCGAGCCCGAAGCGCAGCGAGCCCCGCGAGGGGACGCGTATACCTGTGAAGTTATACGCGTCCCCTCGCGGGGCTCGCTGCGCTCGTCAAGCGTGGCGAGCGCAGCGAGCGCAGCGAGCGCAGCGAGCCCCGCGAGGGGACGCGTATACCTGTGAAGTTATACGCGTCCCCTCGCGGGGCTCGCTGCGCTCGCCACGCTTCGGGTTTGGTGGCTCGCTGCGCTCGCCACACTATTCTATTCTCAACTCCACGCCTACATGGATAGTAGGGGAATGAAAAGGTCGGAGGACGCGCACCGCCGCCCCTCGCGGGCTCGCTGCGCTCGCCACGCTTCGGGTTGGCGTCTATCATGGGGTGACGACGGGGACATCTATAATGTGAAATGGGTCATATTGGCCCATTTCACATTTTTCACATTTTTTTAAAGGTGAGATGGACTTAATCAAGTCCATCTCATCTTGTGCCATTATAATGGCACAAGACCGACGCGATCCTCACGATTTCAATGTTAAAAAAATATTTTAACATTGAAGCCTATGGCAAAATCGGGGGCATCGCGTTGGTCGCGTCGGGACCAATGTTAATGGTCCCGACCGACGCGATGCCCCCGATTTTGTACCTTTGCCGGCAAAATGGACCTGATTTCAAAGGAAATCGGGTCCATCGTGTGGATCGTGTACCTTAACTTAAAGGTACACGATCCACAAGATTGTGGCCGTGCTAGGAAACAAGTACCTTAAAATATATTAATTTTAAATAAACATACATGTAAGATTGCATGTTAAGCATGCTGGATTATATTAAAGCATATTAATAAACATGAAAAAAGACTAAAAAATAACAGCAGTGCATTTAGTGTTGTTATAGTCACCAATGTCCTCTGACTTGTCCAATGTAAATGGGAGTCCCACAGCGAAGATGGTTATTGGGATGTGGAAGAGTCTGTTGGTACCAACATATTTGTAGATTCCTCAAGTTAGTGGTGAGGTGGCGTTCCTCTAGTAAGATGGCAGGAGCCTTATGGTTGCAGCAAGCTGGATATGACGGTCTCACTGGATGGGATAAGTTCCCAGATGCACAATCTCAGGGGTGAATGATGATGAAGTGGGACTCCTAGGTCGTCAGCAGATGCAAAGATTGTGGGTAACTCAACCAGATTGCACCTAATCACAGACGCGTTTCGCTGTATAAACAGCTTTTTCACACCTTGAGAAAGCTTTTTATACAGCGAAACGCGTCGGCGATTAGGTGCAATCTGATAGAGTTGACAAACTTTACATTGTATTCCTGTAAAACATGTTGAATAAATAGAAATACTTTTTGATTACACATAAACAACATAGAATAATAGTTTTCCTATCTACAGGTAGCTGTGAATCCGGCATATCAATCACAGGAACTGGAATATGTGCTCAGAAAGGTATGCTAGACTGAATACTGCTAAATATATGTAGACATACTGTATGCCACTTGCAGGGGCGACACTCAGATATTCCTTTTATTACTCTGAAATTCCCCAGTGAAGAGTCCTTCTGTGCACCTGAGTGGAGTGTGGACAGGTGTCCCACCTGTCCACACTGCCTACAATATGGTACAGGGGATATATTCTGTAGGTACTGGGAAATGGATGGATCCGTGTGCCTTTGGATCTGGAGGCTGGCCAATCAGAGCCTGACCAGTTATCAGAGGCATGTACAATGTCAGAGGTCATGGCACGCTTTATTATAACGCTATAGTTTTGATTATTAAAGAAATGCTTATGACTTAATGAAAATAAACAAATTACGTGGGGAAAGTGGGAGCAGAGGCCATTAATGTTGTATTTATGGGTGGTTTGATCTCTAAATTTGCCCCTGCTCCTATGTAAAGCCGAGTAAGACCCAACTATGGCAGAAACAATAGTATTAATTAGAATTGTAATAGATGAGTTACAGATTTCACCTACTAAAAGGCTTAGATAATCTGCCACATCCAGGGTACATGTATGTATGCGTTCCCAGAAGACATATTCATTTATTCCCTCTAGAATTATCAGGTAGGGTCTAGATGGAGCAGCGAAGAGAGAACTAGTTCTTACACTGTAGAAACATATATTAACATATATGAGCATAGCCAATGGCAATTTTATGCATTCTAGAGTCATTTTTTTACTCTAAAATTGAACTAAAAAATAAAAATAAACTACATTTCTGTAGAAAAATTGGAAAACAGTTTATTGAAACTAGAAAAAAAAGAGCAGTTAGGAGGAGTCAGGGAGCAAAGCGTGGGAAAGACCGTGGGTACTGTAGGTAGGGAATGTGGAAACAGGGTCATAGCACCCAAGAGGATACCTTGCAGCCCCCATCTGATGCCTTTCTGATGCCCATTCACATCACAGACTTTCATTTTGAATATCCATACACATCAGTGATCATTTTAACTTAAAGCCACATTAGGATTCTGTTACCACTGGAAGCGTAGTCCCTGGACCAGGTGTAGGAGATCAATCACTGCAGGTGAGATGCAGTGCAGCAATATTTCATCAACAGCTTGTCTCCCTTGGAAGCAACCAACTTCAGCTACCTGTCGGCGCTGGTGCATGCAGGTGCGGCAGGTCAGAGATGCTTGCCTTGCGGTGCATTACAGCAGACCATCCTGCATAGCATTGCAGTGAAAGGAAGACTTTGCTTTCTCCTAAACCTGGTGTATAAACAGCATTTGGGACCCCTGGTATGATCTCCAAGTACCGGGAACACAGTGGATACCAGCGGCATCATACTTTAACATCAATGCTTACACAGCAAGTAAAAACTGCATATAATTGATTAAAGTCAGGCACCACCTGGACAGAACCTTATATGTGTGTTATATTCACACTTTTCTTTGATATTTTCATATGATCAATTGAAATTTTTAGTGAATCTTTTTATATTGTTCACTGTATGTATACACTATATATTTTTTTTTATATATTCTTTATTTTGATTTTAAGTGTTGACAAAAGAAAACAGTACAGACAGTTGTGGATAAAAGAAAACAGTACAAACAGTTGTGGATACAACAGATTAGACAGGTTAAATGTTGCAATGAGACAAGAATGGACAGTTACAATTCAACAAATCTTGACAATAGCGATTCCGCTTCAGTAACAAGAAAGGAAAAAAAAAAGAAGAAAAAAGCGAGAAAGATAATGGACTTTGTATCGCCATTTAGTCTAATCTATTCTTTAATTTCTACTAACAAACTTTGCCACAAAGACAAATAGGAGGTATCCGTAAATGGACAAGACAGGGGGTCAAGAGAAATGGGAAAGATTTAGGATGGGGGGGGTGGGGGGGAAGGGAGGGTTGCGTGAGAGTGGTGTTATTTAGTTCGAGCGAAGTGAGGCTATTGATTCTATTGTGTCTCAGTCCCTATACTAAGGGGTGTATTTGAATACAGGTCACAATCGGAGCATATCAGCCGGTACTTGGTTTTTGTATGTTGTGGACAACTTAAATTCAAGCCATGGTAACCACGTAGCCACAGAGGCCCTTATTCTGATCGGTGCGGCCGGAGCCGATTATGCGGCCAGGACCGTGCGTGAGAAACCCCGCCTTCCATACGGATCGCCAACTCCATCCGTATGCGGTAAGAAGCTGTCCGAACGGACCGCACGTGTATTTTTCACGGAATACGCCTCCTCCATCTAAGGGAACCTCCCCCATCATTCGATGGTCGCAGACCATCGAATGCAGGACCGAGTGCTCCACCAGCACCCGCAACCTCAGACCACACGGACATTTTTCCGTGCAAAAGCAGAGATCTGGGCGGGCAGCTGACATCCGGCGATGTCATATGTCCGCCCCCTACACGTGCGTCACGGCCGCATTACCATACGTACGCCCAGCGTTTTCATGGGAACTCCCATGAAACGCGGGGCGTATGCATATGGTAATGAGCCCAAATAGCCCTTCACGCCCCTCTCCACCCCCTGTTCGGAGTGTTCACATATCATGCGGAATTTGGCCGTATGCCCCGCTCGCACATGTGCAGAGACGCCTCTGCACATGCGCAGACACAAAACATCGGCGGGCCGAACGCACGCGGATATATCCGCACCGATCAGAATAAGGGCCAGAGTCCGATTATTTGTCTAAAGCCGAATAGTATATGTCTTCCATGGCGCTATAGAAATCTATTCTTTGAAACCATTCCCATGGAGTAGGCAGGTCTGTGGACCTCCAATGGACTGGTATCACTGCCCTCGCCGCATTGTTAAGATGTTTTAATAATGAGCGCTTATATTTTGCCGGAGGTATAGTGGTGTGGGAGAGCAACCAGAAATCAGGCCCCTCGGGCACTTGGAAACCCAGGATATCCGAGGAGAATTGGATAACCGTTTTCCAAAAGGTCATGATCCTGGGACACTCCCATCATATATGAATCAGAGTCCCCCTCTGCAAGCCGCAGCGCCAGCAAAGAGGGGACACCGAAGGGAAGAATTTATGTATCGGGGGGGGCATCTGTACCACCTGGTTAGTAGTTTGTATTGCGTTTCCACAACCTCTAGACTCGTGGAGCACTGGGCCATGTTTTAACAGTGTTTCTCCCAGTTTATTTTTATTCCTCGCGAGGTGAGATCTAAGTCCCATGCCTTGCAGAAGGAGGGAAGGTCAGTAAAGTGGCCCTGCAAGATAATCTTATAGATCGCTGAGACCACGTGCACGGGATCTGAGGAGTGGGAGCACAATACCTCAAATGGCGTAGGCTCTTTTTTTAGTGCTGCATTAGATCTCCTCGAATGGATATAGTGCCGAATCTGGAAATAGAACCAGGAATCCGTCTGAGACAAGTTCTTTTCTGATTTTAAGTCTGAGAAAGGTTTGACGTTTCCTCCTGATATTAAATGTATCACCCTAGTTAACCCCTTACTTTGCCAGTTGGCGGCCACCCCTCTCGTGGTCCCCGGGGGGAAGTCTGGGTTGTCGATGAAGGGGAGTAGTAGGGTGTCAGAGGAGGAAAGGCCAAGCTTATATTGGATGGTTTTCCATACAGCTAATGTAGGGTCAACCATGGGATGTTTAGAACGTGTTATGTTCGTAAGCCAGGGAACCACCTGGAGCCTTAAGGACGAGGAGTGTATCTCCAGGTCGACCCACTGTTTAGTGCTTGTGTCCGCCCTTGACCAGTCCAGGACTCTATTTAGGACTGAGGCCTGATAATAGGCTTGCAGCATGGGGAGTTGTTGGCCTCCCCTAGATTTTCTGTGGTAGAGGTAGCAGTGCTTAAACCGGGGTCTCTTACCTCCCCAGACAAATCGGCTTATCGCCCTCTGCGCGTCTCCAATGTATTGGGCGGGCAGTTTCAATGGGACAGTCTGGAAAAGGTAGAGAAACCTGGGCAGAACATTCATTTTAACAATGTTCATCCTACCCAGCCACGAGAATTTCTGAGTAGCCCACTGTGACATTTCTCTACGAATGGTTCGCAGTAGTGGGGCATGATTGAGGGACACATTTGACCATAGGGAAACTGGGATAGAGATACCGAGGTATTTAATGTGGGACGGATGCCAGGAAAATGGAAATTGGGAGCTCAATGCCGTCATGGTATCGGCTGGGAGGGAGATATTCAAAGCAGTGGATTTTGTATAATTAATTTTGAAATTCGATAATCTCCCAAAGCGGGAGAATTCCGCCATGAGGTTTGGAAGCGATATTACGGGTTTTGGTATAATCGCCAGGAGATCGTCCGCAAATAGGGCCAGTCTATGGTTCACTTTCCCCACAGTTAATCCACTTATGTTTGGGTTTCCTCTAATTGCTCTCCCCAAGGCCTCCATACATATAACATATATCAAAGGAGACAATGGACATCCTTGCCTTGTCCCGTTTGAGATAGTCACTGATTCGGATAGCATGCCATTGATTCTCACCTGAGCCGAGGGAGATCCGTAGAGAGCAAGTATTTTGTGTAGGAATGAGTCACTCAAACCCATGTGTCTCAGGGTTATTTCCATGAACTTCCAATCCACTCTATCAAAGGCCTTCTCGGCGTCGGTAGAAAGGAGCATGGAGGGGGTACCAGAGGACTGTGCGTGAGCGATCAGGTTAAAGACCTTAATGGTGTTATCCCTTGCTTCTCTCCCTCGGACAAACTTCACCTGGTCTGGATGTATCACTAACGGCATCAATGGGGATAGACGGTTTGCTATTAATTTCGCATAGAGCTTGACATCTACATTTAGTAGGGAGATGGGTCGATAGCTAGAGGGAAGTGCTGGATCTTTGCCGTCTTTCGGTATGACTGTAATGTGGGCATTAAGAGATTGGCTAGAGAAGGGAGCCTCCGGGGAAATTGCGTTACAGGCACGCAATAGGAGAGGTAAAAGTTTATTCTGGAATGCTTAATAATATGTTATAGGGAAGCCGTCCGGCCCTGGGCTTTTGCCCGACGGGGTTGACTTCAAGGCCAGTTGTAGTTCCGTGTCTGTGAAGGGGTCGTTTAGTGCAGTCACTAGGTCAGTAGGGAGGGTAGGGAAGTGTATGTCTTTGAGGTATGATTGTATGTCTTGCTCGTGTGCTAGTGTGTCCCTGGGGGGCCTCTGGGAGGAGAGGTTGTAGAGGTTTGTGTAGTAATTATGGAAGATCTCAGCTATCTTGGAATTGTTGGCATGTAGCGCACCCGCAGTATCCTTCATTTCTTTTATATAAGTTAAGGATCTCTGGGCACGCAGCGCTCTTGCCAGCTGTTTACCTGGTTTATTAACCCATCTATGGTATTTATGTCTACAGCGGCGGAAGGCCCTACGTGTACTTTCATTTAATAAGCTATTCAAAGATGATCTGGCTTCTTGGAGTTCTAGAAATATATCAGGTGTCAGGGAGGATTTATGCATCAACTCCAAGTTCCTGATTTTAGCAAGCAGCGCCTCTCTGCATTCTGCTTTTTTCTTTTTAAGGTAGGAGCCTATTTGGATGCATTTGCCACGGATTACACATTTATGTGCTTCCCAAATTGAGATGGGGGGGAAACATCGTCTGTCGAGTTTGTGCCTATATAGTCATCTATTGCGTCTTTTAGCTGCCTCCGACAATCATCTTCCCTTAGGAACGGTTCGTTGAAGCGCCAGTTCCAGTGGCGAGTAGGGGGATGTAGTAATGTCAGGGTAAGGGTGATTGGGGCGTGGTCAGATCCAACTATCTGCCCAATGGAGGAATCTATGAGGAGGTCCAGAGACCTGTGATCCAGGCACAGGTAGTCTATTCGCGTGTAAGAATTGTGAGGGTGTGAGTAAAATGTATAGTCTTTATCTCTAGGGTGCAATAGTCTCCATGTATCTATTAACTGAAAATCGTGTAGAAGGGTCTTAAAGCGTCTTAGGTCTCTGCAAGAAATTTTAGTCTGAGAATTTGTCGAGTCTCCTGAGGGTTCCATAGCCCAATTGAAATCTCCTCCCGTCACCAATACTCCTTCAATTGTGTGCTCCACTGATTCAAGTGCTTCCCTTAGGAAGCGAATCTGGCCTTTATTTGGGAGGTATAGGTTGAGAAATGTAAAGACTTGATTGGCTATAGTAGCCTTAACCAACAACCCCCTACCGTCTCCAATAAGAGTAACTGTTACTTCAGACAGGAGAACATTTTTAGAAAAGAGAATGGCTACTCCCTTAGATTTGGCTTCAGTAAAGTCGTTGCAATAGCTCACAGGGAAATGTCGGGAGTAAAGTTTCGGGGCAGCCCCTCTTTTGAAATGTGTCTCCTGTAAAAATACTACATCGGCTTTCTCAGTGTGCATTGAGTGGAGAACTCTGGATCTCTTTTCGGGGATATTGAGACCTTTCACATTCAGAGATATTATTTTTAAGTTAGACATGGCGTTTGGAGCCACACCATCTTTGTCCTCTGGAACCACATCTCAAGAGGTAGGGGGGAGAGGGTAGTTTTTGGTAAAGCACATGAGGAAGGGGAGGGAAGGGGAAAACGTATCTTCTTATACGTATAACAGTTGGAATCTAGTATAGAGATAGTCTCTGCATTTTTAGACAGGGGAGTCCATCGGAATCCCATGTTCTACTTGTGTACAGCAGAGCAGGGGGGGTTTCGGGGGAACCAGGGCAAACCACCTAGAGTGAACATTTAAACACTTAGAACCGGAGTATAGGTTGGGCTAGAGTGAGGGGAGGACGTTGGCTTAACCAATAGTGATTCTGATGGGAGCCTATGCTAAGCCTCGCTAAGTGCGGAACTGGTTAAGCTTCAGGAACTAACAAAGCATATCACGTTCTCCGATTAACTAGAGAAAGAACCCATGCTAGACCAGTACTGTAACTAGTGCTTCTTGAGGAAACAAGTATACCTATCACCTAACAAAACGGCAAACATATAGCTTAATGACATTGTATTGTAAATAAAAGTGAAAGGGAACAGGTGCAGCATGAGACAGTGGGGGGAACAATACATATTCATGTGTCTGCGACGGGAGTGTCAGCTGGATTCGGTAGTTGCTGTATTTGGTCGTTTTCACTGGCGGCCGGAGTTTCTTTTTGATTTCTCGCTGGAACCCTCCTCTTGACTCTGTGAGCTGATTGCCATCGCTCCCTGCGAGGTTTAGGTTGGGTGGAAAGTTCAGCTGGGTCGAGCCAATTAGGTAGTGGAGGGGCAGTGATGCCTAAGGCTGCACAAAAATCTTCTACGTCGTCAGGGTCTTGAAGAATGGCTGATGTCCCTTTGTGGTTTACGTGGATACTCATCGGGAAACCCCAGCGAAACCTGATGTCGTGTTTCTTGAGCTCTTCTGTGATGGGGCGGAGTAAACGTCTCTGTTGTAAGGTAGACCAGGAAAGATCCTGGTATATTTGGATGTTGTGACCGTTGAAATTGATGACTGGGGAACGTCTAGCAGCTCTGAGAATTTCCTCTTTTTCTTGGAAATAATGAAGTCTACATATGACATCACGGCGTTTCTTTGACGGTGCTCCCTTGGGCCGTAGGGCACGATGTGCTCTGTCGAAAAATTAACTGGTATTCTGGGTCGGAGCCAATGAGTTCATTGAAAATTTTAGTCAAGGCGTTTTCAATGTTTGATGGCATGACGTCTTCAGGTACACCCCTGACTCTCAGGTTGTTTCTCCTCCCTCTGTTATCGACGTCGTCTAGCCTACGGCCCATCTCTAGCAGGGCCTTGGATTGGCGGGATACCAAGTCGTGAAGGTCGGATAGGCGGGTATCAACATCTTCGCTTTGTTCTTCCAGCAGGACCACTCTATTTGCTACGTGTTTGATGTCTGACTTGATGGCTGTTATGTGGGCTTGCATAGATTCTTGAAGCCTTTTTTCTGTGGAGAGTAGGTCCTGTTGCATTTCCTGGCGGGTTGGAATCTCCTTTAGTTTGGAGAGTATAGCTGAAAGATTAGGATTCTCTATTGTGGCTTTGGGCTTGGGAACAGAAGGAGGTGTCGTCGTTGGGCCGTCTGTGGGTGTACTCGTAGGGATTGCGGGAGATGTTGTTGCTGTTGCAGCAGGGTCTGGAGTAACAGTTCCAAACAGGGAGCAGAAGGCTTGTGCTTGTGATGGTCTCGCTGGGGTCTGCACCAATGGTTTGTTGCGGCGTCGCTTTGTCATGTGGAAGTGGTCAGCATGGGGTTTGATGGCCCTTTGTCCAGACTAGGCTATGTCTTTTGGTGGTTCAACGCATGGCTCCCCCTGTGGCCTGTCAGTGTCTCATGTCATCAGGCACACATCCAGCTCAATCAGGTCATGGTCATGGGGTCGGATCCCCAGTGTATTAGTTTCGAGGACCAACAATGTGGTAGCCCGGTCGTGAGTGACAGGTAGTGTGGTACACTTTGGTGATAGTCCTCACCGATTAAGTGATTATTTATTTTATTTTTTTTAATTTCATTTTTCCCTATCAGGGACCAGGTTAGCGCCGTTCCACCTCAAATGCGGCTTTTGTTGTAGATACAGATAGCTGTGCGCCTTTGGGTCAGGTAGTTCAGGGCTGGTAGTTTGGGAGGGTACGTCACCCGGGTTGGTACTGGAGGGGTTATTACCGTCTGGTTTGGAGTCAGTGTGATCCCAGGCTGGCACACGTGTCACGCGGTCTGAGGGAGGTCGGTGTCTCAGTAGTTGGTCCAAAGAGGCCCAGCTCCCAGGCAGCAGGGGCCCCAAGTGATCTGTGTCTGAAATCTTGTGGTATAATGGGCAAGGGCAGCTCTCATTACTGTTGTGGTCTGCAGCCCATTTTAAATGCAGGATTTTCCAAGATGGCCGCCGCAGCAGTATGTGGGGGAGAGGGCTGGTATGTGTCTCCTGTCCCGGGGCCACAGAGACTCACCCGGACCTACCCGGAGGTTGAGGGCTCCCTCCACTTCCTTCAGGTGGGAGATGGCAGGCTGATACGGCGGACTGGAGCCCTGGGTCTGCCGAGTGTCCAGATCAAAGATGGCGGCCGCGGCTTCTGTATGCTGCGGCTCACTTGCTCCCCATCCGACTCCGGAGCCTCCTGTATTGCCCAGTGGTGATTGATGGGGCAGGGGGACACTTCCCCAGTGCCCGCCCGTGTTGTCTATGCCGCTGGCAAGCTCCAGGGCCCGGCTCCCACGATGTCACGGAGCTCAGCTTCCGGCTACAGGACGCTCACTCCAGTCCGCGGCTGCAGGAGAGGCTAGGGCCGCAGCCCGTAAGGTAGGATTTCTCCCCCCTCTGTCTCTGCGGAACCCTCACCTTGGGTTGTAGTGGTAGCGGGTGAGGGGTGTTGGTTCCAGGCAATTGCTGGATCCTTAGGTGTGCAGGAAAGGGTTATTTGGGGCTTTATTGCAGGAGCTTGTGCAAAACGTGTCCTGCTACCTGCACGTCCAGGCCACGCCCCCCGTATACACCGTATCAAAGTATATACCATGATAATACATTTTATACTGTTTATTTTTGAATAAATACATATATATTTTTTATTATTGATGCCTGTGATTCAGTACATGGTGTATTAATTATAATAATTAGCGCAGTGCTTCAACACAAAGTCTAGCACAGCACCCAAGTGCCAAAACAGTGTGCCGGGAACCAGAGGTAGAACTGGAAAGAGGAACGTGGGAAGTACAGTACAGTACGGAGATTTTCCACAGATGACCTGTCCCTGTTCTTCATCCCCCCCTCAGTCTTCTTCCTTACAGTGATATGTGACAGTATAGCCATTTTGGCTAAGAATTCATCATTTTTGGCAATGTTCAGAGTTCAGGTTAACAGATGACCACAAAGAGTACATTCATCTGTTACCATGCTAAAGAGTATTTCTGCTAAGCCTGATTTGGAAACTCCTGTCCCATCCCCCAGGGCTTCAGCTAAGAAATGTACATTATTTTTCTATTATTATTATTATTATAAACCCCCCCCCCCCTTTTTTTATTCTGTTTACTTATTTAATTGGAAAGCAAAATCCACAACAGTCACATATCCAAAAGTACTTTTTTATTTTATTTTAACGTTGAAGTGGTGCAATGAGAAAGTCTGGGCATGCTGCATATGATTTTAATCAGCAAAAGCTGTTTATGCGTCCAACTGCATTCGTTGCAAATATGACATATTTTACAGGGACAAAAGTGTGTAAAAACATGCATCTTGCATGTTTAGCCTGATTGCAGTAAAGATGTTGGAGTACACATTTGCACATCTAAATTAACTTTATAATAAGCCATATTAGTTCACACGTTGCTTACACTAAATCCTGTTCTTACATGTGTTTTAATATCAAATTCCCTTAATCTATCTCTTAATTTATCCCCAAATGCCTTTCCTTCATGTACCCCAAATACTGCATGTACTTAAACATACAATCTAAACACATTAGCCCACTGTTCTGTTGTTGCACTGCATTAGCTGTCCAATATAGTCCAGCTGGCTGGTCTGGTGGTCCATAAAGAGTACATGTTGCTCTCGGAAAAAGGCAGATGGACAAACTGGGAACGGGGTCCTGTGTGGTGAGCGGTGGTGGTTGTGGCTGCTGTGGTGGAGGCACATGGGGCGTAGGCTCCACAGGAGTAAGAATGATGGTGATGGAAGTGGCAAGCCCTGTGTTGCTGGTGACAGCACATGAGAAGGACCTGCAAAGAAAAGAAAAATAATATTATTAACACTTGCAATGGGGTTTGCAATTATAATAAAAAATGGGTTATTAAATCTATTTTCTGGTGCCCTTTATTTTTTAAAAACAACTTCACATATTAGTTTAAAGTAGGTTGCAGCCAAAAAGTCACTTATGCTGCGTTCTCATTGCCGCCCCTGCAAAATCCCGGGTTTTTCTTGCAGGATTTTTGGCGGGGCACAGAGCTTCTCAGCTCAACAGACCCCCTTCAAACTGCACCTCAGACCCGGGAGTTTCCCATATCTGCCCCTTTCACACTGCTTTCCATGGTCTGCCTTCCAACAAGTTTGTGGAATTTGATTGGGTGTTGGGAAAGTTGTACAAATTGCTGTGATTGGCTATTTAAAAACCAGATTTTATTGGCTGGCTGTCACATATCACATGATTACATCCCCCAATGAACTTGCTTTTTTGCATTTTGTGAGAAAAACACGGGTCTGTGCTGTTCACATTGCCATACACCCGTGTATTACCCAGGAAAAACCCTGCAAAAAACCTGTGTCTAATTCCCAGGGCATATCTCCCAGGAATTTCACAAAGACCCTTTCACACTGAGACAGGACACAGGAAATTACTGCTTGCCCTGGCAAATACCCGAGTTTTTGCGGCTGTGAGAACGGGCTATTATACCCCTTTCACACTGCACAAATAACCTGGGTCACTGTGCAGTGAAAAGGGCTTTTTAAAAAACACCAGATCCAGCAACCTGGCATTTCGACCCTGGGTCAGCCCCTGGTTGCTGGGCAGTGTGAATAGGTAACCCGGGTCAAGCGACCTGGGTCCTGTTCACTTCTATGGAGGAGGCAGCAGCGGTACCTTAGTGCTGCCTCTGCCCCCTCCTGATGCACCGCTGTTCCGTCCGGCCCCATGGATGAAGTCAGCAATAAGCGGGTAGCAGACAGCCGCATTCAGCGCAAATGCCAGGTCGCTTCCGGGACAGACCCGTGTCCTGATCCCAGGTTCCACCATGCATTTGTGATCTGAAAGCAGTATGAGGTTGAGCCCACATTTATAAGTGTTATGGTTGCAGGTTTTAATGTGTGTGTGTGTTTTTTAAAACCACACTTACCAGCCTCCACTGTCTCTTGCCATCGCCCCTTTTGTGGAGCTGTACACTGACGCACAGCCACTGTGGTGACAAAAAACACATTATTTAGTCATGTGACAAAATAATTATTATTCAAAAACACATTTTTCATGATGCATTATACAGTAAAATTTTACTGAATAGAAATTAAATTTGAAAATTTACTATAAAAAAGTCCATGTCTACTACGTGCACTGCTGGGAGCACCTCCAGAGGAATCATCTGCTTCAATTAAAGGCAGGAAAGCATTGTAGCAAAGCAATGAGGAAGGCTAGTCAGTTGCTTGGTTGCATAGGGAGAGAAATCAATAGCAGAAAAAAATATGTAATAATGCCACTGTATAGGTCAGGGCTGGGCAATTGCGGCCCTCCAGATGTTGAGGAACTACACATCCCAGCATGCCTTGCATCAGTTTCAGCATGGCCACATAGCAAAACTAAGGCAAAGCATCCTGGGATGTGTAGTTCCTCAACATCTGGAGGGCCGCAATTGCCCAGCCCTGGTATAGGTCATTGGTACCGCCTCATCTGGAATACTGTGTCCAGTTCTGGAGGCCATATCTCCAGAAGGATATAAATACATTAGAGAGTGTACAAAGAAGGGCAACTAAAATGGTGCATGACCTACATCACAAAACTTACCTGGAAAGACTAAAAGATCTTAACATGTATAGTTTGGAGCAGAGAAGGGAAAGGGGGGACATTATAGAAATCTTCAAATATAACAAGGGTTTTAACATAGTACAGGATGGGAATTTTCTTTAAAGGAAAAAGAAGTAATAGAACACGAGGACCTGCACTGAAACTGGAGGGAGGTAGGTTCGGGGCATATGTTAGAAAAATTACTTCACAGAAAGGGTAGTGGAATAGCCTCCCATCAGAGGTGGTAGAGGCTAAGACAGTAGAACAATTTAAACATGCTTGGGATAGTCATATGATGATTCTTTCAAAGAAATAAGGATCAAAAAGGGTTGAGATTACCTGAAGGATAAAAAAAGGGTCAGACTAGATGGGCCAAATGGTTCTTATCTGCCGTCAAATTCTATGTTTCAATTCCAACTAAAACTTAATGTAGTGGACTGGTGCAGCACGTCTTCAGCCAACTTCACATCCAAGTCCATCCTCCACATGGCCTGCTTCTGGGAAGCAGGGATCATGTATGCCTAGGTACCCAGCAGGTGTTGGTTAACCTGCATCATGACATGGACCAGGGTGCAGTTTTCTTGAAATGAAAACCTGACATTGCACCCTGACCTGGTCTTGCCAAGTGCAGATGCAGCAGCCTTCCCAGTAGTCTCCACGATACTCTCCAGCGCCTTTTCCTCCTTACCCGCTTCTGCCACTTGTGTCAGACACAACAGATGCTGGGACTTGGCTTCCTCATCCTTCCCTTCTGCCTCCACCAGAATCTTACTTTCTCTGCCCACTCTCGTGATTGAAATGCCTGCTCCAACTCTCACCCTCTCTCTCTATAACAAACCACCACCTCCTCACAAAATCCATACTACCTTTCAAAGGACAAAATGGAGGACTGGGGTTTATACAGGTTATGTGATACTTCAGTCATGTTTCTTCCGGTGCCAAAAAATGTCATGCCTCCTGACCTTACCGCGAGAAGTCGGATCCAATTTGCATTCGGAGTGTTAAAGACGCATGCCATTGCATTTTTCTTAATTCCGGTAAAAAAAGTAAGACATTCATATCGTCTGACTTTGTGTAACTTTTACTTGGCCGCTAAAATTCCGGCCTATTTTTTTAATTGTTTTTTATTTGTATAATTAAATTGATACTTATTTAACTTCTCTGGCATCCTTATTGATATTTTCACTCTTGTTTTTGAATCCGCAGGTTGGCTGTTCTGCTCTTGTGTTCCAGTCACAATTTAAAACACAGAAATATTATGAACTTTTTAAGCAGATTTGTCCAGAGATTCAACATTCATCACCAGGTGGCATCAAGAGTAAGAAGTAAGTGGGCTGTACTATGTGGGCCTGCAATATCCCATCTTCCATAGAACTCCCATCTTAGAGAATTTACCAATTATGGGGGGTATTCAATGTGTCGCCGCTATTTCCCCCGTCGTCTTTAGCGACAGCATTGAAGCGGGATCACGGCAGAACGGGCCCGACTTTAGAAGCTGTCGGGCCCGTTCTGCCGATAACGGCCGTGGATTGTCGCGATCCCGGCCGCAGATCGACAATCCACGCCCGTTTTCGCGGCCACGCCCCCTTTGCGCCGATCGGCAGACGGGACATTGAATCCCGCCTGTCGTTCAGCTGTTGGGCTGACCGCAAACGGGCCAGGATCACGGCTGTCGGCAGGGATCGACAGCCGTGATCCTAGATTGAATACCCCCCTAAGAGAGAATGAAGTTACCTGTATATGTAACATAATATAATAAATTTGATATAGAGAGTTATTTGAGCTATTTCAGTTTATAGAAGAAAAGTTGCATTCATAAGGTGTTGCACACGCCTCCCAGGAAAATGAAAGCCCCCAAATACTATGCAAATTTGCCCATATTTCACCTGATTCCAATGGATCAGGACGGAAATCAGGGGTGAAATCAGCCCAAATCACATGTGCGTGACATCCAATCCGATGTGCGGTCCCGCGCGTATCAGTTCAGATGGACCTGCTGCCCTTCCGACCTCTGACTCGGCCCCACTCCCGGCAGTGGGTAACGGGGTCGCAGGTCAACACAAGTTAGTTTGCACAGCTACAAACACCAGTCTTAAATGAGGAACCACAAAGATTTATTTTCTCCCACTTTGTTTAATCCTTGTGGTTTAATCATTGCTTATGCCAGTGGTTCCCAAACTTTTTCAGGTCGAGGCACCCTTTGGGTCTCCATGATTTTTTTAAGGCACCCTTAGGCCAAAATAATTACCGAAGTGTCCCTTTTTTCAAAGTAGTTAAGTCAAAATAATGTGATTAGTATTAAGATCAGGAAAAAAAGTACGGTACTTGTGTAGTTTCACGGCGCCAGCATAGCGTGGCGAGCGTAGCGAGCCACCGAGCCCGCAGCGTGGGCGAGCGAAGCGAGCCCCGCAAGGGGACTCAGACGCACCGTGGCGCCGTGAAACTACACAAGTACCAAATGTACTTATCAACTTGTTTGCAAAAAAGGATGGTTGGGAGGGTTATGCCAAACATCGCTGGCCAGGAATTAATGGCATTGTTTTGAGTGGCAGTTAGTGCACCTCCTTTATTAAATGTAAAATGTAGGCTCCAGTTCCCTGGCTGATGTGATTTGCTGACTGTAGTTGTGCATATTATTTGTCTGATCTCCCCTGATTACCCACCCCCTGAGCAAGGTCACTGACGGGGGACTGAAACATTGGGTTGGACAGAATCCATAGTAATTCTTTGTTGTTATAAAGAATACTTATTGTACTTATTGTATTTCCTATATTTCATAAGTGGAGTGCTAGGTATATATATATATATGATTTTAAGCACACAGTTAATTCAGCAGCTGCACCTGCATAATCGTGCACTCACTGCAACCATGGGAGAAAGGGTGCCGGTGATGTTCTCCTGCGGTTTTCGCAGCAGGAATCAGAGTCTTCTCCCCCTTCTTGTCCGGAGGTCGCACAGCTGACAGAGGGCACCCGCAGCGGTGTCTGCGGTGAGAAGCAGTGACCTCCCCTGGCAGCGAGGCTCCCTCTGTTAAGTGTTGGCGCCTGCCCGCACCCCATGCCGCTAGCTGACTGCACACCCAGCCTGTACTCCCTCTCCCCGGCGCCGGCTAAGTAACTAAGCTCCCTGCCCCGCCCGCTTGCACCACAGCTAAAGGAGACATGCGGCTGCCAGGCAGTCTTATTAGGGCCACCGGCCGCGGCACCCCTGTGACAGCGCTGCGGCACCCCAGGGAGCCGCGGCGCACAGTTTGGGAACCACTGGCTTATGCCTATGCCATTCATTTACCAGGACATATAAAATACTGTACTATGTAACAATTGTAAAAATCTGTTGCAGGACTTTTAGACTAGTTAGGCAGCAGATTATACCTATTCTGTCACTCTCCAGACAATCTTCTGTATTTGTATGTATTATGGCCCCAAATATAATTAGCCATGATTTGTGGGTAACGGCACAATTTTGTGAAGAGAGGCACTAGTTGTAAAGTCATTAGTTTTAATGCAGAATCAGATTGTCTCCGGTCTATCTCATCAATATACAGGCTAATAACAGTTTATTACATTTGGGTCTTGGTCTCCTTTTCCTAAGGGTAAACCGCTTACTTACAGTATCTTGGTCTTTTTTTTTATACCCTGTGTTCAATGGAAGGTGATAGATTAGTGCATCAAGTACTATTACTATTTTCATAGTAGGTTAATCAAACACCAGATGGACCATGTATGCTACACTGTGTTTCTTCGGTCTTTTGTTAAAACTGCCATGATTACAGTTGAAGAATTTGTCATGGTAAACTCTAGTTTTAATACATTGCCGTAAAGAGTAGTGATATTTGATATATGTTTCCCACCTCCGGTTTGACAGACTCCCAGACCTACGCATTGTGATAACCTTGGACAAGAAGTATCCAGGTGCTTTTGAGTTTCAGGAAGTGATGGATGCTGGAAGCTCTCAGTTTGTGAATCAGCTGCATGATTTACAGAAGACGTTGTCCTGTGATGATCCCATTAATATTCAGTTTACTTCTGTAAGTTCACCTACAGTCAATAACAACAGCTGCATCATATTCTGTTATGTGGTGATACCAATAATGGGGGGAGTTTTAGCAAAGCTTGGAGAGAGTTAAAGTGGAGAGTGATAAAATACCAACCAGTCAGCCCCTAAATGCAATGTTACAGGCTGTGTTTGAAAAATGACAATTAGCAGCTGTTTGGTTGGTACTTTGGGGTAGATGTAGGAAGAATCAATATGGGGGAGAAGTGGTATCAATGTGCATTATGGAGGTTTCTCTCGTTCATTCTCACCGTTGCGAATTTGCAGCGTTGAGCGATGGTTTTAAACTGCGCATCCGCATTTGTGCACATTTGCATGCGCCGGGTGCAAGCGGCCACAGATTGTTCGCTGGGTGCTCGCATCTACCAGGGGGGGGGGGGGGGCGTGGGGCAGCGGTGGGTAACCGCACTTCCTGGGAACGCAGGGCGTTCCCATGGTAATCACCAAGTGACATGGGTGCAGACATCACCAGATGTTAGCTGCCAACCATTTTCCCCTCAAGAATACACGCAAAGCTAATGCACCTGAGAGTGTCTTAGTTTTGCGTGTACCTTCTACATCATTCTATGGTCGGCGACCATCAAATGATGTGGGTGTCTCCCCATAGGCTGCGAATGGATGTTTATGTCAAACATTCATTCACAGCCATGCAGGGGAATTTGCACTGCGAAGGGGGGCGGAGGCATATGCGAGGGGCGGATGGGCAAAAAATGACACGCAACGATGAGAACCGGAATCACTCCCTATGTGCGCTTATGCTGCTTCTCCCTCATATATTGCTGTGATGAAGTGTGGTAAAGGACAGTGGTGTCCCTGTCACTAACGGCATCACTGTCTTTAAGCGCACCGATGTGTCAGCCCATGTATCAATTTGATCAAGCAGCAGGTGTCATTGCCCTACTCACAGCCACAGCCTGTATAGGAGATCTCGTGCATGCCCAGTGGAGCCATTTGTGTGGAGAGACAGTGCATCACTAGGCTGATGCACTGTGGGCTTGCCAGTGTGTAGAGTTTTCCCTCTTCCATTCCAGCAAACGAGAGGTTAATACATCTTCTCTGTGTTGCTTCCTCATTTTCCTCAGTAAAGAGGAGCAGACCCTTTATCTCTTTCCAAACATTTGTAAATCTCTGCAATAGTTTTTAATATAACACATTTTCACTCATCAACAACTGAGCTGAAATTAGATATTTCCTTTCCTACCTGAAAAAGTAGTTCAGTCTCTCATAAGAGGCATGGTTTGATCTTAACAAACCACTACAAGAAAAGTGGGACTGCAGACTATCCAGCTGGAAGACAACAGGAGGTCATGTAGCTTAGCAGTTGATCATTTACCAGCATTGCTTTAACCCCTTCATGACAGAGCCAGTTTTTGCCTTCCTGACAGAGCCCTTTTTTTCAAATCTGGCATGTATCACTTAAATGGGGATAACTTTTTTTTGCTTTTACTTATCCCAGTGATTTTGAGATTGTTTTCTCGTGACACATTGTACTTCAAGTTAGTGGTAAATTTTCGTGGATACAGTCTGTGTTTTTTTGTGAAAAATACCAAAATGTCGTAAAAAAATGGAAAATTTTGCGATTTGCAAAATGTTAAATTTTCTGCTTGTGAGACAAATAATCTTACCACTCAAAATAGTGAATAACTAACATAGACCATATGTCTACTTTATGTTGCCATCATTATTTCAACCTCATTTTCATTTTTTTGGACACTAGGAGGCTTAAAATATGAATAGCAAATTCTCAAATTTTCAAGAAAATTTCAAACTCTGATTTTTTTAGGGACCAGGTCAGTTATGATGTGACTTTGAGTGACTTGTATGTGAGACACCCCCATAAATGATGCCATTTCAAAAACTGCACCCCTCACAGTATTCAAAACAGCATTTTGGAAGTTTGTTAACCCTTTAGGTGTTTCACAGGAATTAAAACAAAGTGTAGGTGAAATTTCAAAATTTCTTTTTTTTTGCAGAGTTTCAATTTTAATACATTTTTCTAAGGAACACAGTAGATTTTACTAGAGAAATGTGACTAAAAATTGATTCCCCCAATTCTTTGGTTTTCATAAATATCCTATATGTGGCCCTAGTGTGCACGGTGACCAAACCACAGGCTTCATAATAGAAGGAGCACCTACTTGATTTTGGAGCCTCCTTTTTATGAGATTATTTTTTAGGCACAATGTAGGTTTCTAGGCACCATAAGATGCTAAAAGTTAGGTACCCCCCCACAAGTGACCCCATTTTGCAAACTACACCCTTCAGGGAATTCATCTAGGGGTATAGTGTACATTTCAAACCCCCAGGGGTTTCACCAATTGTGGTACAACTGGGCAGTGAAAATGAAAAAAAAAAAAATTTTTCATTTTCACAGCTCAGTTGTATCAAAATTGGTGAAACCCCGGGGGGTTTGAAATGTACACTATACCCCTTGATGAATTCCCTGAAGGGTGTAGTTTGCAAAATGGGGTCACTTGTGGGGGGGTTCCACTGTATTGGTGCTTCGGGGGTCTTGCTAATGCGACATAGCACCCACCATTCATTCCACCACCAAAAATCACTCCTTCCCTTCTGAGTCCTGCCATGCACCCAACTGGTATTTTTTGGTCACACGTGAGGCATTGCCGTACTCGGGAGAAATTGGGGCACAGATTTTGGGGTGCTTTGTCTCCTTCATTCCTTGTGAAAATGAAAAATTTTGAGCCAGATCTGCATTTTTGTGTAAAAAAATTTAATTTTTTACAGAAAAATGCAGTTCTGGCTCAAAATTTTTTATTTTCACAAGGAATGAAGGAGACAAAGCACCCCAAAATCTGTGCCCCAATTTCTCCCGAGTACGGCAATGCCTCACGTGTGACCAAAAAATACCAGTTGGGTGCATGGCAGGACTCAGAAGGGAAGGAGTGATTTTTGGTGGTGGAATGAATGGTGGGTGCTATGTCGCATTAGCAAGACCCCCGAAGCACCAATACAGTGGAACCCCCCCACAAGTGACCCCATTTTAATCACCAGCTTTGGGAGGGGGGCTGGCGCTGCGGCTGGCGGGGGGGTGGGAGGGGTGCTGGTGCTGCGGCAGCCGGGTGGGTGGGAGGGAGGGGGGCTGCCGGGTGGGAGGGGGGGGGGGGGGGCTGGCGGTGCGGTATATACACACACACACACACACATATATATATATATATGTGTGTATATATATATATATATACATACACACACACATATATATATATATATATATATATATATAGTTTTTTAGTGCATATATTTATTTTTTTTACTTTTTCTGCAGCTTGATGCTGCTGCTGCTGCTGCGGGGGGGAGGGGGGAGGAGGTCAGCGCTGCGTGCGCTTCAGACGCTCCGGGGGAGCCGCTACTGCTGCCACTGCTGCCGGGTGAGTGCCCGGCGGGTTTGAGGGGGGGGCTGCACATCGGAGGTGATCGGTGCTGTACTTGACAGCACCGATCACCACCGATCCCTGTGTTACCGAGCGGCTTAGCCGCCGGTAACACAGGAAACGCTGTGAATGGCTGTTCAGATTTGAACAGCCAATCACAGCGATCGCCGACCGGGGGGGGCACCCCTGCCCCCCCTGGGCGGCGAGGGGGGATGTCTGCTGTCAGGGACAGCAGACATCACCTAACTGTCACTGCGTCTCTAGACGCAGTGACAGTTAGAAGTCATGACGTATATATACGTCATGTGTCGGGAAGTACTTCCCGACCATGACGTATATATACGTCAAATGTCGTGAAGGGGTTAAAAAGGGAAAGATTAATTCTGCCAAAATTATAAATGTATGTATTAGAATACTAGCTAGATTTTCCTGTGCAGTACAGAAACAGGTTTTGTTGTCCTTCAGTCATGGAAATAACTTATTTTCTGTAATATCCCTCCACTTTTATGGTTGTCACAATGTCAGCTGCACTCTGGGAATGCAGCGAGGAGACAGAGGCAGGAGTCATTGTAATAGTTTGGAAAGGAAAATTTATTTTATGTCTATATATTTGTAAGGAAGTACCATAATATTATGTATGCCTTAACATAATTAAACAGCCTCTTTACAGTCCACTTATTGTAAGTTTATTTGGAGTAGCGAGAAACCCTGCTTGCGCATAGATGTCCTTATCAAGCATCTAGACTCAGTCAATTAACCACCTTGTATTCTTCCAGGGGTTCAAAGAGTTGAGTTAATTTGGAATCAGACCAGGCTAAAGTATCTGCCCACTCTCACCTCCCCGGGTCACGGGGGGACCTCTTACTCTTGTCATTACTGGCCGCAAACTGCACGGGAGAATATTACGCTGTCAATACACAGAGTAAAGGCAGTAGTCCATAGAGTCACTAAATTAACGGATAAAAGCAAGTGATAATATTAGTAGCAAAGCCTTGCATGTAGATCATACATATGTATAAGTTCAAATGTAACAACATGTTATAAAGCAAAGGTAGGAATATTGTGATGAGAGAGTACATGTAAACTCCATAGTTGTTGGGAGAGTACATGTAATCCCAATGGGTAAGCGTGCTAGTCAGGGCATCTGGATTATCAGAGATTTGTACCCATTTTAATTGTGGTCTTCAACTGGAGGTGATCAGAAATAATAGGGAAACATGACGTGGAGAGTATGTACAAACTTGCTGGTGTTCGATGTCTTTTGGGATCTACAATGGCTGATAATCTGAAAGCTCTATTAGAGAAGTGCCCATAAGGTGCTCAGGTTGAAGAATCAATAGTCAATGGGTAACTGCAGGGAGGGGGGGGGGAATATATGTACCCTATATACTCACCACATGAAAAGTCTATTTTTGTCCCTCTGTACCTTGCTCAGTATGAGACCTCAAATGCTAAGCACTGCCTCTGATTAAAAACCCTCCCATAATGAGATCAGAGCTCAGCACAAGCCTCTCAGCCTCTGACCTCATTGGACAAGTCAACTCCCAGTAATGCACTGCACACTTGTGCACTCATAAATCATTGTGACACTGGCAGATAGGTGAAGCTGCAGCAAATTATTAGCTAAATATTTTTTTTGGTTTTAAATACATGCCAGCCACAAGGGGGCCTTAGATAGAGGGGGGCCCTGGAGTACTGGCCCTCCTTAATCCGGCCATGTCCGCATATCAAATAATTCTGGCCAATGGTCAAATCACTTCTCCTGATGGAATTTCCTATGTGACACTGGCATCACTGCTCCTGTGTGCCCCATTCTGCCAGTTACCCAGCCATCTTAATAAGCTGATTCTCCACATTACATGTGCAGCTAAACTTCGGATTGATAAGGCCTGGAAACAGCCTTCTCCCCATCCCATCAAGAACTATTGTATTGGATCTGATTTGTATCGATAATGGGATTTATCACCAATCTCTGAAAATAACACAGTGGCCAAGTTCCATGTAGTAAGGTTGCCTGTTATACTGAGCATAACTGAACAATTACTTGCTTAAACTACAGACCATCCAGAAAGTATTCACAACTCTTTACTTTTTCCACATTTTGTTATGTTACAGCCTTATTCCAAAATGGAAAAAAATATTTTTCCCCTCAAAATTCTACACACAATACCCCATAATGACAACGTGAAAACGTTTTTGGAGATTTTTGCTAATTTATTAAAATAAAAAGACTAAGAAATCACATGTACATAAGTATTCACAGTTTGCTCAATTCTTTGTTGATGCACCTTTGGCAGATATTACAGCTTCAAGTCTTTTTGAATATGATGCGATAAGCTTGGCATACCTATCTTTGGGCAGTTTCCCCCATTTCTCTTTGCAGCACCTCTCAAGCTCAGGTTGAATAGGAAGCATTAATGCACAGCCATTTTCAGATCTCTCTAGATATGTTCAATTGGATTTATGTCTGGGCACTGGCTGGGCCACTCAAGGATATTCAAAGAGTTGTCCTGAAGCCATTCTTTTTATAACTTATCTGTGTGCTTAGAGGTCGTTGTCCTGCTAAAAGATGAGCAGTCGCCTCAGTCTGAGGTCAAGAGTGCTCTGGGGCAGGTTTTCATTCAGGGTGTCTCTGTATGTTGATGCAATCATCTTTCCCTCTATCCTGAGTAGTCTCCCAGTTCCTGCCACTGAAAAACCTCCCCACAGCATGATGCTGCTACCATGCTTCACTGTATGGATGGTATTGGCATGGTGATGAGCGGTGCCTGGTTTCCGCCAAACATGAAGCCTAGCATTCATGCCAAAGAGTTCAATCTTTGTCTCATGACCAGAGAATTTTTTTTTCATGGTCTGAGAGTCCTCCAGGTACATTTTTTCAAACTCCAGGCAGGCTGCCTTGTGCTTTTTACTAAGGAGTAGCTTCCATCTGACAACTTTACCATACAGGCCTGATTGGTGGATTGCTGCAGAGATGGTTGTCCTTCTGGAAGGTTCTCATCTCTCCACAGAGGAATGTTTCTTACATTTATGGATGATGGAGGCCACTGTGCTCATTGAGAACTTCAAAGCAGCAGATATTTTTCTGTACCCTTTTCTGTGCTTCGAGACAATCCTATCTCGGAAGTCTATAAACAATTCCTTTGACTTCATGCTTGGTTTGTGCTCTGACCTTATATAGACAGATGTGAGCCTTTCCAAATCATGTCCAATCAACTGTATTTACCACAGGTTGACTTCAATTAAGCTGTAGGAACATCTCAAAGATGACTAGTGGGAACAGGATGCACCTGAGCTAAATTTTGAGCTTTATGACAAAGGCTGCGAATACTTATGTACATATGATTTATTTTTAATAAATTATCAAAAATAATTGAATTTATTCCATTCTGGAATGAGGCTGTAACATATTAAAATGTGGAAATAGTGAAGCGCTGTGAATACTTTCTGGTGAACTGTACCTTTTCCTTTTTATGTTCTTTCCATTTTAATCTTTTTAACATTCCCTGACCCATCTTTTTTATACAACTTAAACTGTTTATCTCTCTGTTTCTGAATTGGCCAGTTTCCTCTGCGCCCCTCCCCCCTCCTTTTTTCTTCTTTATCTCTCTCTTACAGACTTTTCTCCCCAGGAGCTGCCTATTTTTCTCTGTCCCCTTCTTCAGAAATATGTTCTCTTGTTTTGGGTCTTATTTGTTACTTTAGAATGTTTTTCTATCCTCTACCAGATATTTATATTTCTTGTCAGCATAATAAACAATGATAATTCTTTCTCTCTTAAGCTCCGTACACACGGAGCGATTGGTCGCTGAGCGATATATCTAAATTGCTGAGTGTCCGGTTTTCATCAGCGACCAACGATGGTCGCTGATGAAAACGAGACACTGCCGGGGGAAGATGCTGGTCTCCGGAAGCCGCCAGGGAAAGCCGCTGGCCACAGGGGCATGCTACTGCAACCAACGACCATTGCAGAGCTGGTCATGGGAGCGCACTCCTGGCGACAGTCTACCTGTAGGCACTGGATATGGTTAATATTATTATTATTATTATATTTTTATTTATAAGGCGCCACAAGTGTTTCGCAGCGCCGTACAAAGGGCGGCGCTCAGTGACCATATCCAAAAAGAATTGCCTCGTGTGTATGGGCTTTACTTCTAATGTCTTGATCCTTTTACAATGTTCATTGTTCAATTCTGGTAGTTTTGCCTATGACTTTAGGTTTAACCTTACTTCTGTCAATAAAATCATATGATCAAAAAAAAAAATGTCACAAAGTATTAGTTTTATATAAACTTTTTAACCCGAGGGGGTTGCTTAAAGCATGAGGCTAAAACAAGAACTACAGTATTTCTTGGAGTCAGCTGATTAGAATTTTTTTTTTACTTATGTTTATTTTTACAAAGAGCAAGTGCAGTTTCTTGTCTAACACTCATTTATAGATACACATGATAGTACACACATGTGACACAAGAAATGGATATAGAACAAAAAATATATTTACAAGAAGCATGGGGGTGGAATAATGTTTGGTTGGAGGGCTTGGGAGGGATAAAAGTAGCTTGTGGTAAAACACAAATGTGTTTATGGCAAAAATTTAAAAAGACAATGCTATTACTAGCCATGCTTTGCTAGTATAATGAGTGCCCTTTTACATATCGGGCATAAACCCCATATTCTCCTACAGAAGAATTTTGATAGATTAGAACCGTCAGGAATCGCGGTGTGCGATCGTGTCCGTTACCTTCACGCTGGTGCGTCCTGTGGCGCAGACCTGCCGTCTGTGTTTCCTCCGGCCGTGACCCATGGCACGATGTCCCCTGTGGCCTTGTTCAGCGTCCCTTGCCAATTCCATGCTGGTCCCTCTTTGCATGGGCGCCGCCATGACACCTGTGGTCAGCTGACAGGTCTGAACCAATCGCATTGCCCGCTGCCCTGAACTCTGACCTGTACACCTGATCTCTGAACCAAGGTGTACACAGGTACTTCCTGGTTTTGATTGATGCTGCGGATTGCAGCCAATCACATCGGAGCAAGGGGGATATAAGCAAGTTTGCTCCTGCTTATTCTATCTCAGCGGTTGAGTCACATCCAGCCATCACCAGCAGAGGTCACCGCTGGCTCTCAGGTCAGCTACTTCGTACTGGCTCCCAGGCCAGTCTCCCACCATTGGCTCCCAGACCAACTACCTACTATTGTGCTAAGTTAGTGACTAACACCATTTGTGTCCATTTGTTTCCTGACCATCGACTATTACCACCGGCTTCCAAGCCTTCGACAATCATCACCGGGTCCCAGGCCATCGACAACTATCTCTGGCTCCCAGGCCGTCGTCAATCATCTCCTGCTCCCAGGCCCTCAACAACTGTCTCCAGCTCCCAGGCCATCGACAACTGTCACCGGCTCCCAGGCCATCAACAGTCACCTCCGGCTCCCAGGCAACCATACCTGGCTTCCAGGTCAATGCCTCCTGTCATCACCAGCTTCCAGGCCAATGACCATTGACATCCTCAGTCCCTAGAAGGACACTCATTGAACTCTAGTCTTTCTCAAGATCTCCAGTATACACTCCCTAGAGTCCTGCGTCACCAGTCAGCTAAGTTCCAGATTACCAGGGCAGGGGGCCGCAACCTGCTCGTCGGACGCAGCTAAGTCCAAATGATTGTGGAGATTGCATCTCCAAGCGCAGCCCCCGATTACACTGCGGGTCGGCACTGCAGTATAAACGGGAAAAATCCCGGATCCGACCCAGATCAGAACCGTGTTCCATACCTCCCAACTGTTCTGATTTTTTTGTGGAACAGTTAAGAGCTGATTGGCCAATACTTTATTTCTCTCAACTTTAGGCTTGGTACATTGGTTATGTGTATCATGGGGCATATGTATCAAAGCTTGGAGAATGATAAATTAGCAACCAGTCAGCTCCTGTAACTTCACAGGCAGTATTTAAAAAATTATCGGAGCTGATTGGTCAGTACTTTAAATTTCTCGCCTTATCTCTCTCCAAGCTTTGATACATATGCCCCTGTGGTCACCACCTCAACTGTTCATTAGTTCACACTGATGTTGCAGTAAACACTGCTGAATACAGAAGGGCCCTAATACATCAATTTATGATTGTGAGTTGCCCACAATTCAAACCATGGGCCTGATTCAGAATTGATCTCAAAAGCTTTCTCAAATGGGCAAAACCATGTTGCCCTACATGTGGGGCAAATGTAACATGTGTAGAGAGATTGAGATTTGGGAGGGGTGTTTTAAAACTGAAATCTAAATTGCAGTGTAAAAATGATCGAACAACTGCGTATGCATACTAGGGGTGCCAATCCTGGGGAGGTTTTTCGATCCGGGGAATCAGGATTGAAAAATGCTCAGTCCCGGGATTCCGAGGATTGGCATCCCTAAAAGAAAAATTCCCACCTGTCCTCCACATTAACTTACTTGGGGGAGCAGGTGGAGGCAGTCAGTGGATGTTGCGCTTTGCAGCGGAGCTGCTGAAGTGGTATGACATGTGGGGGATGGTGTCTGCTGAGCGGCGGAGCTGCTGAAATGGCGCCGAGAGCATGGGTTGCGGGTGGCTGCTGAGCAGTGGAGCTCTGCTGCTGATGTGGCGCCAGGAGAGGGCGGTGACAGGATTGGTGTGGTATTACACACCGACAGTCAGGATTCCAACAGTCATTAGCCCGACGTCGGAATCCCGACTGCACAGTGGGGGGAGCGCAACGATGCCCCTTGCGGACACAGTGGCTCGCTGCGCTCGCCACCTATTTTATTCTCCCTTTATGGGGGCAATAGACCCCTACAAGGGAGCAGTCGGGATTCTGACATCGGGGTAATGACTGTCGGAATCCCGACTGTCGGTGACTCGTCTGGCACCTGACAGGATGCCGGCGATTGTCGGTGTCACCTGACCGAGTTCTGGGAGTGTGTGTGACGTCTGCTCCGGCCCCAATCTAATTGTTTTTATTGCACCGGCTGAGTAAGTCCTGGGCTATGCACAGAATGCAAAATCTTTTGATTGTTAGAGAGTTGGAAATGGATTTTCAGTTGATCGGAAGCCTGCGATTTTTTTCACATGCCATTCGCAGGCTTGCACAGGGCTGGATTCCACTCAGACTGAGCAGCAATTATCTAATCGCAGGGTGATCATAGGGCGCTGCTAAATCTCGCCGCAGCGATCAAGTCTAAATAACCCCCATGGTTTTACCCTTTGAGAAAGGTTTTGCAGTTGCGATCACCTCTGAATCAGGCCCAATGGATCAGTGTTGCGATATTTAACAAGCTGTGAATGTGTTGCCCCCTGCATAAACAGCTTAGAGTAATTACGAACAATGCAGATTTGATGCATCTCTGCTTCTTCTCACAAAGGGGCTGATTCAGACTTGTTCACACAGGTCCGAATTCGGCTCTGTCCCCAATGGTGGGGGTCTGCAATGCGCATGTGCAAACCCCTGTAGTGAACGCCTACTGCAAATTTTTCATTTCATGATTGACAGACAGGGGGTGTTCCGACGGGCACGCCCAGTGTTTCATGGGCGTTACTCACAAAAACACTGTGCACACCCATAGAAACGCTGGGGGGAGACCTGCGAATGCATGCGTGGGGTGGGCGGATGATGCCACGTGACATCAGTGCCCGCCCCGAATTGGGAAGTTGGGAAGCGTCCAGCACAAGTATAGGCTTACTTTCTTTAAAGAAATCATTTGATGGCGAGTAACCATAAAAATATTTCTCCTCTGTGCAGACACATGCGAGCAGATGTGTAATCACAGATATCTACTCGCATGTTAGTGCGTGGATTCGGGCAGCGGGGGATGGCATGCATTCAGCGGGGCGACGTTTACCGGCTCGCTAGGCAGCGAATATACATAGCCTAGCTGGCAGGTCTGAATTACCCCCAGAGGGCTGTGATGTCGTTTTTTCGCCACATTAAAGCATTATAAAAAAATTGATTTGTTGAGTTTTTAAGGGTACATTTTCCTGCAGTTACTGTTATTAAATAAAACACACCTATGGTGTATTGTACAAATGTGTACTTTGGCAATCTGCAGACTGCTCCATTCCAGCAAGGCAAACAGGTCTACCCAGGGTGTTCTAAAGTGCACATGTTTCTAATATAAATATGTCAAGGGCACGGATCTCTGGATTTGCCTGTTTGTCTTGTTGGTGAAGAATAGTCCAGTGTTCTGAGGTGCAAAATAGCTGCTGTTAATTTGTTTTATTGAAATAAAGCAATGCACTTATTACATTGGAGCCTTTCATTTTCAGCAGTGCCTTCTGCTTCCTTGGAGTAAATTTATTAAGCATTATTTTGTGCGTTTTTCCATTAGTTTTGCAATCCGCAAATTTTTCGAAGGCCAAAAAGACTATAAACGGACCAATGACTTTAGAACAACACAGAACATCGGCTCACTATCATTGTTTTTTTCGGTACTTATATGTTAGTTGGGCGCCCACTAAGCTATTTGCTTAGTTTTACACGTCCCCTAGTGGGGCTCGCTACGCTCGCCATGCTTTGGGCTCGGTGGCTCGCTGCGCTCGCTACTCTATAGAAAATCAACTCCATGCCGACATGGATAGTGGGGGTATGAACGTACTAACAATAGTGGGCGCCAAACTAACATATAAGTACCTTTTTTCTTACATTTTTAGTTACAAGATATAAAAATCCTGGATTTACCATGCCAGGCTGAAAGCAAACCCCCCCAAATAATACACTTGATTCTGGCAGGCGAGTTGTACTACCTGTAAAAACAATTTTAAACAAAAGACAGGAGACATAACGGTTCAGGTGCTAATGGGCCCTTGTTGTCCAGTGCCATCAGTAAATCCACAAAGGTACAGTATATATATTTAATTGATGCCGGATCCATTCTGAAATTCTTTTGATGGAATGGATCCGGCATCCACTATTCAATGCAGCAGCCAAATCCGGATGTTAGATTTGGCAGCTGATTGATGCTCACTCTGCCGGCGCGGGGACCCTATGAGTGCAGCGGTGGGAGGCAGCATGATTGCCTGAGAGGCAGCGGGAGCCGGGGTGGGGCCAGGTGAGCTGCTCTCACGCGGTGCGGCCGGTGAGTACGGGAGGCGGCGGAATGGTACAAGTATGTGGCGGGTGGCTACAGTAGGCAGTGGACAGTGCCATATAAGCTTCTGCTGCTCACTCGGCGCAGCCCTGCCTGCCTCAATCCAACATCTTTTATGTCGGATTGAGATTGCCGGAAACATATAGCACCCCTGTCATTTACTGCACACCACCGGTATGATACAAGGGGGTTGTGGTTTCAGACCTCATAACGTGTGATGATACTTCTTACCCCCCCCCCCCACCACCATATCAACGTATGATACATCTACCCCAGTGTTCCTTATACAGTAGGTGCACTCCAGGTCCCAGCAAGGCTGCTTGGCTAGACATTAATGTTTAGCACAAACACTGTATTAAATATTCCAAACTCCACAATATGACAGAAACAGGTGATGTAAAACTAGCTGTATTGTGCTCTTACTTGGTTATATGAATCCATGAAAATGTAATCAGGACACATCTGTGGTACAGTACAGGTACAAAGAGTTGTGTTTACTATAGTGTGGGTTTACGATAATGTAGATGTTGCCAATAGCAACCAATCTGGCTATAATAGAAGGTTGCAGATAAATAATAGAATCTGATTAACTGGTCATATAAAAATAACCTAGCGATACAGTAAAGTGTGGCAATCAAAGTATTGTACAGATGTGCCAACCGCTAGTTTAGGAGCTGAATCATTATATATGTGTGCGCTGCCTGGATTGCCAGTAATTTACTTCACATATAGGATTGTCATGAAGAACTGTCACCCTTTTAATTCACAAACAGTGGTGTATATAAAATAAACTTACAAAGAGGAATAAAGTCTTAGCATATCGCTTTGTGTGTACGTGTTTCCCAATACCAAGCATAGTAGAGTGTGTCAATTAAAGCATTATATAACGCACCAGTGGCTATTTGAGAAGCCGAAGTTATAATAAAACTGTAAGCTGTATGGGATACGGAGCTAAATCACGACATATGTGTGCGCCCCCTAAATCACTAGCAACCTGATCTTTTCAGGACCCTCTTGAGGGAATTGCCACCACTCCAATAAATACCGGAAGAAAATACAATTATAAAGAGGGATACAATTCTAGTAGATCACCTCGTATGTAAGCAAACCCCATCTCAAGCAGGGTGCAGTGCGTCAACTATTGCATCATATAACAGATCAGTGGCCAAATTGAAAACACACCTACGTGACACAGAATCACCGTACACACCTATGCACTGTTGATTGTCACCAATAAGTTTGGTGCAGAATCACCTTAGAAATCGCAGCTGCTATATAAAAAATAATAGAAGCGTTCATGAACATAATTTAAGTAATACAGTAGGATACAACTTGAACATACTGTAATTACTATTCATGTCAACTATCAGTGCCTCCTCTGAGTAAAATAATTATCCTCACGTATCCTCAAAGTAATAGTAATACTCAAGAAAACCTGCACAATAAAGGGAATCATACCCTATACCAGTGGTTCCCAAACTTTTTGAATCATGGCACCCTAAAGTATAGAAACATAGAAACATAGAATTTGACGGCAGATAAGAACCACTTGGCCCATCTAGTCTACCCCTTTTTTTAAACATGTTACCTCAAACCATATTTGATCCTTATTTTTATGTAAGGATATCAATATGCTTATCCCAAGCATGTTTAAACTGTACTACTGTATTTGCGTCTACCACCTCTGTTGGGAGGCTATTCCACTTATCTACTACTCTTTCTGTGAAAAAATTCTTCCTCACATTTCCCCTGAATCTTCCTCCCTCTAGTTTCAGTGCATGTCCTCGTGTTCTGTTGCTCCTCTTCCTGTGAAGAATGTCTCCCACCTGTACCTTGTTAAAGCCCTTGATATATTTGAAAGTTTCTATCATGTCCCCCCTTTCCCTTCTCTGCTCTAAAGTATACATATTAAGATCTTTTAGTCTTTCCTGGTACGTTTTGTGATGTAGGCCATGCACCATTTTAGTTGCTCTTCTTTGTACAGTCTCTAATGTATTTATATCCTTCTGGAGATATGGCCTCCAGAACTGAACACAATACTCTAGGTGAGGTCGTACCAATGACCTATACAGTGGCATTATTACTTCTTTCTTTCTACTGCTGATACCTCTCCCTATGCAACCAAGCATCTGACTTGCCTTCTTCATTGCTTTGTTACATTGCCTACCTGCTTTTAAGTCCCCTGAAATAGTGACACCTAGATTCCTCTCTTCCTCTGTGGTTTCCATTATAGTGCCATGTATACTATATTGAGTCTTTGGATTTCTGAGACCCAAGTGCATGATTTTGCATTTTTTGGCATTAAACTGTAGTTGCCATTCTCTTGACCATTTCTCTAATCTGCCTAGATCCTCAATCATTTGTTTTACCCCTCCTGGTGTGTCTACCCTGTTGCATACCTTTGTGTCATCTGCAAAAAGGCACATTTTACCCTCAATTCCATTTGCAATATCACCAATAAAGATATTAAAAAGCACCGGTCCAAGTACAGATCCCTGGGGTACTCCACTTGTAACCTTTCCCTCCTTTGACTGTACTCCGTTTACTACAACTCTCTGTTTTCTGTCCTGCAACCACGCTCTTATCCATTCAACTATCTTAGAATCCAATCAGAATATTTTTCACGGCACCCCTAGGCCAAAAGTTGGTTACTAATTTCAACAAAAATATTAAATTAGTTGTGATTTAAATGTTTTCCTTAGGTCCAGTTATGTGGTGAGAAACATGATTCACTTCTGTTTACCCACATATTCTTAATTGGAAGCCACAAGCACTGATTTTGCCTATTTCATTGGCCATAAATAACTTGAATTGGTTCTGGACCACCAACCTGAGGCACCCCTGCAAGTGCTCCAAGGCACCCCGGGGAGCCTAGACGCACAGTTTGGGAACCACTGCCCTATACTGATTAAGATTTAAACCAGTCCCCAGTGGAATGTAGTATCAATTAATGAAAGGATACTAAATAAACTGGCATAAAAACAAACTGCCACAATTCTGACACATTGTTTAATATACAGTATGGGCAACACCTAGATTATATCTAATGCTGTATTTCATACAGATATATCTTTCTAACAGAAGTATGCTGTAAAACTTAAAACAGACTAAGGATCCATAAACGTATTCCCTTATTGTGACAAAGACTCGTCATACTATACCCTGAGGACACATAGCCGCTGTGTAATAGTAGCCATTCTACAAACAGAGCAGTATATATTTATGTGCCCCAGGGAATTTCCATCTGACACTTTATTGCTGTACGATCCCGTTGGAAGGGATAATTGAGCAGTTTATCTGCCAATAGAGCAGTATATTACTGCAAACCGGGGAAACCAACACTTTGGGGCTGTACAATTGCCGTCTATCTGCAAATAGAGCAGCACACATGCGTGCGCTGCCAAAGCAGTCTACTCAACAATAGCCCACTTGCGAATTCAGCAATACACACTAGTGTGCCAATGAGACTTTTTGGGTGAGATTTAATAGGATGAGAGTTTCAGAAAGTGAGAGATTTGGTGAGAAATCTCCAGTTTTTTTTAAAGCGGCAATCATTTACACTTCAAAATCAAACTGGTTTTGCTGTGCAAATGATTGCCGCTTTAAAAAAACCTGGAGATTTCTCACCAAATCTCTCACTTTCTGAATCTCTCATCCTATTAAATCTCACCCTTTTTGTCTAACGCACTACCTGTCAATATAGACACCCTTTGGTTGCACAGCTGCCAAAGCAGTCTATCTGCAAATAGAGCAGCATACCATAGGGAACCCAATAAGTGTCATACGAACGAGTCACTACCAACTACATATCTAGAGTCACATAGCTGCCATAGCAGTGCACCTGCAAATAGAGCAGCACGTCATTAATATGTACAGAGTCTCATAACATCAGTGTATCACCACATTAACAGTGGATCTACTAGCAACAGATAATTCTGACAGCATTAAGTACTCTCGCAAACAGTACTTGGGTACTGCGCAGCATCCAAGAAAATTTTTGTAATTATTAATTAACATCTTGAATTATTCACACAACACGTGCCTCTTGTTTTATTGTTCAATGTTTGTTCAACGTCTTTATGTGGTTTATAATTTCACCTAAACGGTTTTCAATAATACAATATTAAAAGGTATATTTTATGTATCATTCTTTTTCTCTTCAAGTGCGCCAGCAAAAAAGACAATCCTTTCTCTGTCTCTTTTTCTTGTATCGATTTATTGTCTTTATACTGTAATCCAACCTAGGAACTGACATTTTGGGATCACAATAACGGACCTTTATGCATCTGGTACAGAAGCATTCCCAAAATCCCCTTTCCCTTCCAATACTATTATAGAAGGTTGCAGATAAATAATAGAATCTGATTGACTGCAACAGCAACATCTCCATGGTTGAAAAACCTGCACTTTAGTAAATATATCCCTACTAGTGGGATGTATCCGTCAAAAACTTCCAAAAAATTTCATATTAGGCAGTTTACACTAAAATGTATATTTCACTATATGTACGGGATGTAATACATTTTTTTACTAAAGCCTCCCCTGGTGGGTGGTTTGCTGTGGAGGGTTATGCCAGCTCTAGCTGGCGTAACCCCATAGACGCCTATGGCTCCTCTCCACAGTGCCAGATCCACCATGTATCTCTCGCAGCATTGGAGAACTGCCATTTGCGTTGCTCATTGCATATAGTACTTATGTAATGAGCATCACAACGATGGGTGATAAGATGTACCGCCGCTGCTTGGTGTATCCCGTCCTATGTATTAAAAAGGAACTGTGGCACAACAGTCCCCATAGATTTCTATGGGGCTGCAATGAGCACACATGCAGTAAGCACCAGAAAGCTTACAGAAAAGGAGATTATGGTTTTTCAGTCTTGTTCTATATTTTATTTATTTAGCCTCATTAATGACTTACCTGATTCACCGTAATGAGGTCACTTCAGGACTATTTTTATTGCGTAACAATTGTGTGTGTGAAAATTTCTATTGCATTGCTCCAAAGGCCCCCATACATTTAACCTGTAATTTGGGCTCTTATCCTGTGATTGCAGCGATCAATTGCAGGAAAAGAGCCCAGATCTCAGGTGATTAACAGCAGATCCCCTGCCACGCATGGTCCTGTGCACATCACATCGGAGCCTGCGAGTCATACCAGTTAAACAAGCCATCTTTTGGATTGCTTGTTAGCCGAGCAGGCTTGGCTGGGATTGCATGGGATTTACAGTATTGCATGCAAAAGAACCGCATGCATTATATGAGGCTATATAAATAAAATTACTATTAATATTATTATTTTTACTATAACCTGTTTTTTGCATCCATATTACTCTTCGGCACAACATTGTAGGCCCCCACACATTAGGGCGACTTCTCCCCTCAGAGAAGTCGCCCACAATATCCCCTTCATCCATGCAGGATTGCATGCAATTTATCGCATACGGTCCTTTTGCATACAATATATCTCATGTGATCCCAGCCAAGCCTGCCCGTCTCACAAGCAATCCAGTAGATTGCTTGTGCAGCTAGTGTGACTTGCAGGCACTGATACGATGTGCACGGGACCACGTGTCGCATGGGTACTGCTGTTATTCACCTGAAACCTGCAATTGATCGCCACAATCTCAGGAAAGATCACAAATTACAGGTAAATTGCATAGTGTATGGGGGCCTTTTGAGCAATACAATATAAATTTTCACACATACAATTGTTACAATAAAAAAAGTGATGTGACCTCATTACGGTGAATCAGGTAAGTCATTACTGAGGCTAAACCAAACAGTATTTTCTTCTTGTTCATTCTTCTGCTGATAGGAGTGCTGCTAAAGTGCTGTTCACACTTTTGCAATTTGCACAGAGGGCCTCTGGGGATTTCTGCGTAATGAAGTGAGCTTCTGATTTGTCCTCTCCTGAAAGGAGAGGATAGAGAGCACACATGCAGCTCAGTGTGCACCCTGGCACTTTTGGTGTGTTGCTTGTGTACTGTGCAGATTACCTACTATGTTTGTGCACACATATTGGTACAGCATGACATGCAATTGTGGGTCATAAATGATACCCTGTGCCTTCCACCTCTCTGTACATTTCCAAATATTTAATCTCATTTCTTATAATACACATCTGTAAATATTATAGACTTCCTCATACTTGAATTCACTTAAGTAATGATAAGTTGTGTGTTTCTATAGCCCTGATGCATAGCCTTCAGATGCATGCAGCGGATCTGAGAAGCTGTCAGTAGATGTCTCATTAGCATATATTTGCTTCCAACTTTGTGCCCCAGCATGAAAACAAATGTAAGATTCACATATGTGTATTAGGAAAGCGATCACAGTCATTAGGGCTTATTTTAAATATGTTCTTGTATAAAACTCCACTGCTGAGATCATGCTTGTAGCATTTTGGATCCTTCAGGGTTCTTATTTAGTTAGCCTGGAATATAATGGGGCAAATATGGTTTGAGGTAACATGTTTAAAAAAGGGGCAGACTAGATGGGCCAAGTGGTTCTTATCTGCCGTCAAATTCTATGTTTCTATGTAATACAGCATTAAGATAAAACGTTAGGTCTTCTCAGGTTCCAAGAAAATCCTAACCATGTTTGTGTATTCTCTCTTCGTCTCTTCTTTATAGTGTCTCATGCTCTATATCTCATATGTGACAGCTAACACCCACATTCCTAATCTTCTTTTTAGTGAGTAACACTCATTCCGTACTCTGCTCTGTCTTAGGGCACAACTGGATATCCCAAAGGAGCGACTCTGAGCCATCACAACATTGTAAACAATGCGCTGCAGGTTGGAATGAGATATGGCTATAACTGGATCAAGGTGAGAGACTTAATACACTTGGAGCTTAATTCAGAGATGGATGGATACAATGTCAATGCACTCAGTGGAACTATTTATTTATTTTTGTCTGCCACTGCACATGCCTCTAAGTTGCACTGCACATGTGCTGCTGTAGTCTTTCTATGGTGACAGCAAAGAGGATTTATTCACAAAGTGATTGACCATAAGGGGCCATTAGTGGGTGGTCACGGGGGACTAGCGACTCAAGCACAGGCGTGCAACAACTGATTCAGTGAAGTTTGACCAATGTTCATCAGTTGATTTGCATCTTTGTCCTGATTTGAAGGTTTCTGTAAACCCAATGGTGCCTTAAAGCTTCTGCCTAATTGTCAGGCTGCCAGCATCTGGGGGTGGGGAGAGCTGGCCAGTGTCCCTGAAAATGGGGCGTTTTCACTTAATTTTTCTGGGAATGGTGAGGCCAGGGCCTGCATCTTTGGTTACAGATTTCTTGGCCTCCGTATTATGAACAACGCTGCCATCCTGCGTAACCTGAGGTTTACTCAAATAGCCGATAATAAAGCAAGTGACCTGATGCTGTGTCTTCGGGAGCAGCGGAGGATCACACAAACATGCAGGCCGCATCTCTGAAGACGCATCTAGTGGACATTTCAATATAAATCCCAACAATTGCAGCTGCAAAAAAATTGTGTATATTTCTGAATCAGGCCCCTAGTTTACATATGTGCACGTATTAGCTAATCACCATAATTGACTCTGTTCTTTGTTACTTTTCAAGGGAGGCCGAATAGCTCTTCCAGTGCCCCTGTATCACTGCTTGGGCTCCGTTCTGGGCAGTCTTGTGATGGCTGTCTATGGTCCCACACTGGTCTTGCCATCTCCAACTTTTGAATCCCGAGCTGTGCTGGAAGCCATTTCAGCAGAGAAGTAATTTATTTATTGTACTATTTGTGTTCCTCTTCCTATCACTTATGTCTGAGTGTTTGCTCTCAGTATCCTGTATCTATGTAATACAAAACTGTTGCTAATGTGTATAGAAATTCCTGTAAATATAATCTTAAAAGTAGTGATGTGACGCCAGCGATCATTAGGAAAAACCTGTTATAAGAGATAATGCAGCTCACCGCGATAGTATTGTATATATTAGAGAAGTCACTTTTATTCCAATGACCTACATCTTGTCCCCAGCTGTAAACCTTTTATATGTTCACAGAACTCCTTAGAGACTTCTAGGGTTAAATATAATAGGGTGAGAGAATCAGAAAGTGAGAGATTTGGTAAGAAATTTCCAGATCTTTTTTAAAGGGGCAATCATTTACACTGCAAAACCAGTTTGATTTGGCAGTGTAAATGATTGCCGCTTTAAGAAACCTGGAGATTTCTTACCAAATCTCTCACTTTCTGATTCTCTCACCCTATTACATTTCACCCCTAATATTTTGATAATTTATAACCTCCTTGTGATATTATTTGTAGGCAGATGTGGACTCCTGATACACCTAGAGGTACATTTACTAAAACTTCTAAAAACGAAAAGAAGTGATGTTGCCCATAGCAACCAATAGGATTCTTTCCATTTTCTAGGATGCAATAGAGAAAGGATAGAATCTCATTAGTTGCTATGGGCACATAACCACTTTTTGTTTTAGGTTCTTTAGGAAATTTACGCCTTGGGGGTATTCAATCTTAGATTCCGACTTTTGGAACTTTCCAACAGTTGTAATCCTGGCCCATTTTTAACTGGCTCGACAGTTTCTCATCAGGCGGAATTCAATGTTCCGCCGTCGAGTGTCGAAAAGGGGGCATGCCGGTAAAAACGGCCGTGGATTTTGAGAAACGAACATGAATTTGACAATTCACAGACCGTTTCCGAAAAAACAGATCCGACTGGTTTTAAAGTCGGATCTGTTTGGTTGAGATCCACCTACAATGCTGTCAGAAAATGCAGCATTGGATAGAGGAAATAGTGCCTGGGATTGAATACCCCCCTTAGTGTTTATGCATCATACTGTGCAAAATCTGTAGCGCACCATCTTTTAGTTACATCTTGTATTTTATAAAAATAGCAGCAGCAGCAGCAAAACACCACTCTGTGTACTAGTGATGCTACGCCGATTTTAACTGCACTTTAACTGCACTTTAACCGCACAGGAATTAGTTTTAGACATGTACAAAGATTCTTTTGCGCACAGATGTACAAATGTCACAAATCTAATTGGTCAATTCGGTCTAGCCAAGTAGTTTTTTATTGCTCCCAGTCTTATTTGTGTGAATAATACGCACATTGCAATTTTGTGAAACTTTGCAAAATTGCAACTGCCAACGATAGGCTGCGATGTGCCTTCAAAATTTTGCGGACACACCTGCTTTGTCTGGTCCACTCCCACAAAACAGTTGCTTGCCGCCACCCTGTTGTGTCGTTGCCACCCCATATGCTTTGATGGCACCTGTGATTGCAGTTTCCAGGCTCACCCATGCAGGGGGGGCGGGAGAAAATGAGCATGTCGCTGGTGCCGGGAGGTTCTGCTTTCAACTGCTCCTTTTTGATTTGTAAGTTTTTGTACTTTCCTTTATATGTTTTCCAGTTCCTTTACATAGTCCTGTCATTATAAGTATAGTAATGTTTGAATGTCTTTCCTACTGTATTTTTGAGGGTAATCATTAATCTATGTACATATATTTCAGCAGGCATTGTGTGAGATTACTAGTCTTTTAATGTATTGTTCCACAGATGTACAAGTTTATACGGGACCCCTACAATGTACGTAGATATGTTGGGGCAGCCAGATTATGATTCTCTTACGTCTACCCTCACTCATGGTACGGAACAGTGGCTAATGGTCATCATATGCACTAACATTTACATAAAATATATGCTTGTGCCAGGGAAACAAGATTGATGTTTATACAATGTGTGTGGTAAAATGTCTAGTCTTCCATACTAGCTATTATTTAATTCCATTAAGCATGCTTATGCTGGGTGCACACTGGCCGTTCCATCGTCCATTGGGTTGAACAGCCGATATATACAGATGGGGCCGGTTTTATCTTTGCTGGCGAACCGCCAGCAGCATGCTGCTGGCGATCCGCCAGCAACACGGCGCTCCATCTGACTGAGACGCGCGTGCGTCCCCCACGCACGCGCGTCTCAGTATCCGGGCGGCGAGGCGGACGCAGTACTGTCCGCCTCCCGCTGGATATGCTGGGGGGGACCCGAGGAGGCTGCGGGGGGGTGCGGTCGCCTGGTGTGGGCACCGGGCGACCGAGGGCAGCACCGTCGGAAGGGGACGCGCGCGCACCTCGTGCGTGCGCGTCCCCTTCCGGCATACAGATGGCGGGGATGCAGGTGATGGCGATGGCGACGCCATCGCCATCACCTGCAAAGATGAATCCCGATACATCTGTATCACTGGTCCATCGTCCAATGTGTACCAACAAAATGTCTGTAAATGTAGTGACACCGCTGGCTCTTTGTGTCCGGTTCTGGTTTACAAAATACGAGGAGTATTTTCCAAGCGTATTTTATGCTAAATTACTGGCCGTATTCATCATACGACCTGATAGTAAATTTGGATTCACCAGTCAAGTGTATAGTAAAATGTGTATGTGTAAATGGATATACTGTTCATAAAACAGATAACACACACGTATTTATGGCTGGTAATTGACATTAAATGGCTACAAAAACGGGCATTTGTAGCCATTCCATCAGTAAATTTTGCCCAATATCTTATGTGAATGACAGACACATTGCTGGTACACACTAACCGGCATGGTTGACATGACTGAAGGTCGACATGGGTTACATTGACATGGACATTAGGTCGACATGGGGAAGGTCGACAGCCAAAAGGTATTAAAGTATTTCATGCCCAACCATCAACCAGGGCATGGTGGGAGAATAAAATAGTGTGCCAAGCGTAGCGCGGCAACATGCCATGCTAGGGGGACACGGTGCACTTTTTTGGTGTCCATATAAACTGTGTTGACATTCGGGTAAAAAAAAGTGAAAAACCCCAGGTCGACCTAATGCTTGTGTTGACCTAATGACCCAGTGGACCTAACCCATGTCGACCTTCATGCATGTCGACCTTTAGTGGTCGCACTAATGCTTGTCTATCCTATGATCCATACCTGTTGACTGATCTTACTCCCGCTTATGTGCAGACTTGTGCTTGGTTTCATAGCATAACCTGGTCAGTGTAGTCAGCTGTGTTATTATTTACATATTTTACGGGCCTCCTCGAGGTAGGAATCTGGTCTGCAACCAGTCAAGTCACCTATTGACTATTCTTTACATGTTCTTCCAGGAGTTATTGCTGGATCCATTGCTCCCCCTGATATTGTGCGGAAACTTGCAACACAAACCAACATGAGAAATGTCTTGGTAAGTGACCCAATGTTTTCACTAAAGGCGAATGTATAAATTACATTTAGATGTATTGACAACAAAAAAAGACTGAAAAGTCCCAAGGCGCTACCAGTCCTTGCAGCCGAAATTCCAAAGCGAGGACCACTTAGCACTCCTCCTGTACGAATCTTCCAAAACAAATGGGAACTCCTGGCGCTAGACTTGTATATTCAACCTCCCGATAATTCTCTCATGCAGATATGGAGACAAGGAAATGTGTATAAATAATGGATAGATACAACTGAATAGGGGGTGGATGGGCCCAAAAAATGAAGTCGTACCACGACTCACACTTTGCGAGTGGTTACAAGTGTGTAACGGTTTCTTTAAGGTCCACCAACATGTGAGACAGAGGATATTACCAAGGATGGGTGTTTATCAAAGGTGCATACCGTACTCAACTGTATAAACAGGAGTTGGAAACATATAAAGGTTTCTTTTAATCCTAGGAATCACATTAACATATGACAATGAAGGTACTTCGTACCATACTCACGAATAAGTACTGGTACCATAAACACATAAAGGTATCTTGTGGTGGGACTGGTGAGTGGCAGATCTCCACTTGATAGGTCCCCACGTAGCAACAGATGTACCCAAAAATGAAGGGATACCAGTCTCAGTAACAAGATGATTTATTTAAAAAGCTGTAAACGTCACCCATTGGCCAAGGGCACGATACAGATTAAAAAGTACAAATCAAGCAAAATGGACATAAAAAAGCATAAGAACTCACTTGACATCCAACATGTTTCGGCGGGCTCTGCCGCCTTTTTCAAGGATAATCAGTGAGTGAAGCATACAGAGTTCTTATAGCAAGATGGAGGAACCGTTTCCGGGTCATAGTGCATTCTCCTAGAGTGATGTAGATAACACTCATAGGGTCTAATGAATAGCCTAATTCTACCCATCGCTAGGTGAAGTGATAAAGTGTAATCATATATAACATAAACTAACAGCATTAAAGAAGTAAATAGGGAAATAACCTGTGAACGGGCGATGGTATCCGGCTTTTGGAACGCATCCCCGGAAGTCTTGAGACGCATATCCGGTTGGTGCGCCCGGTATTTGCGTACGTGCATGGATGGCATAGAATATCAGTTCCCCTCATGTGAGGTGTGGAATACGGATGCGCACAGCGGGAGAACGATATGCGAAAGGGCCGGATGAGGCACGTGACTAGGTGGAACGCAGGCAGTGACGTCTGCGCTCCACAATACAGGAAGTAGGATAACTCCGATATTATATAATAGGAGAACTAATAATATTTACGTTCCCCTAAAGGTGCAGAAGAATTTACTAAATGATAAAGTGCAATAGTGCATGTGCAAACATTAAGTGAAGTTACCAGATGAGGCACGTGACTTCTTGGAACGCAAACAGTGACGTCTGCGTTCCAAGATATAGGAAGTGAGGTGCCATTTGTATAGTGTAATGGGCAAACTCATAATATATACGTTCCCATAAAACTAAACTCAATAATAAAGTTAAGTGGTCCATATATTATGAACATGAAATGGTTCCTCCATTCACAATATATAACAACAAAATGAATATATATAAAAAGTACATACAAAAATAATGTACATAAATTAACATAAATAAAAAAGCAGCAATATCATAAAAACTCTTTTTCATTTAAAATGACAGTATACACAAAATTCATATAGATAAAAAAGGGGGGGCTGGAAAATCATAAAAACCATTTTAACTCGAATTCATGATTGAGGCCAGACGGGGAGAGAGTGGACAGATTAAATATCCACCTCATCTCCGTTTGTGCCAGTCTAATATCTCTGTTATGGTTTCTCCAATCACCCTTAACTGCTTCTAACCCCCAAAAACCTGTGATGAATTTTACAGAACTATCATGAGTTTCTGCAAAATGTAGAGAAAAAGGGTGGTCCTTAAAGCCCTTTTTAATGTTCCGAATATGTTCGGCTAATCGGACCTTTAAATTTCGTTTGGTCTTGCCGATATACAGCTTATCACATGCACATCGGATCGCGTAAATAACGTAATTCGTGTTGCACGTGATAAACTGTTTGGGCTTAACAGTGATGTTATTAAGTTTTATCTCTGTGAATTTCCTCACAGTGGAGGGATGGGATTTGCACATGGAGCAATCTCCACATCTGTGGAACCCGTTGTTTCGTGTAGACATGGTACCTTTTTCCATAAATGCGCTCCTGACTAATTGATCTTTTAAACTAGTCGCCCTTCTGTAGATAAATTTAGGGTTCTGCGGCAAAATGCTAACGAGGGCCGGATCTTCTAGTAACACTCTCCAATTTCTTTTGATGATATGCTCAATAGATTTATGGTAAGCATTATATTGAGTGCTGAAGGCTATAGTATATTCATTAGTGTTGGTAGTAGAGGTAGATTTATTCTTAAGCAGATCTGCTCTAGGGAGCAATCTAGTCTCCTCCAGAGCTCCCTCAACAAGAGTGATGTCATACCCTTTGTTAATGAATTTATTTTTCATCAACACGGCGCTTTCTTCAAAGTCGTCATTTAGATGTATATTTGCACTAAACCATACCATTCAATTAGATATTTACTCTGCACTAGACACAAACTTGTGGCTTATGATACCACAAAACTAGCAAACATCTTGCATGTGCTCATCTACTGGTGCAGAGTACACAGAGAGGTTGCTGTTCATCTGAGGCAACTGGGCCATGTACTCTGGGTGTCAGCACAGAGAGGACGCCAGTACAGTAGGTAGGCTTGTGTTCAGGGATGGATTGGCTATGGCCTCACTGCCATATTCTTGCACAGGTGCTGGCACATCTATTATAGAATCTGGATGGAGAATGGAGCCCTGTAAGGAATGTACAGAGAGGCATTATGGTAATAACAGGGTCTGTCCAGTAGCACATTGAAGACATTAAAGTGGACTTCTGGTTCCAGTACTGGAGGGAGAGGCAGCCACCACTTGAAGCTCCATAGTCACCCCAGCCTCCACGAGCCACATGCCACCCTAACCCTCAGCAGACCCGAAGATATAACCCCAGCACGGGCCCGATGTCCTCCTCTCCCAATGGAGAGGTTCATGGCCGCCCTTTCTGCAGCTGATTACCCACGGCACCACTCATTCAGCCGATCGGGGAAATCCAAGATGGCACCTGCTGCCGCTGCACGGTCCCAGTCCCAGACTCATGAGCCATGGAGCCATACTATAGGCAAGGAGACGCTGCTGAGTGCACAGCCCTTCCCACATCTACAGGTACAAGCAACTGTAAGTGCAGGAGATGATCCTGCAAACCATGCCTCCTCTACATCTAGCTCTGATCTTTCTCCCTCTCCCCCTGGGACACCTCAACCTGTTCCCTCCCACTGCCCTGAAGGCCCCATCACATACACTGATATGGTGAAAGTCACTGAAGACACCTTAAGCCCCATCATGGAAGCTCATGCTGACAAGGTCACCCAGGCTCTACCGTCTCTAATGCCGAGTCCTTTTTAGCTGAGTAGGCTGCTGGACATTTCTTCCCATCATTGTTTGATCAAGACCCATCCACATTATATTTTTCACTGCTCTCTTCTGCGTGGACACACTGTTATACTTTTTAGGTTTTTAACCACTCACCAAGTTGCTTAGTTCTTATGCTCTGCATACATTAGGATGTTCGCTTATTATGACCTACATATATGCAAGAGAGGTGGTGAAGTTATGCACCTCCATCATATCCCTGACTCAATGTATAACTATTTTGCTGCGGGTTTGCAAAGATATATTTACTATCATGCATGCTCTTTAAGCACTATGTTTTGGCGTGCTATAACTCAGCACTAATGTGCTAATTTATGCTGTTTACTATACAGGGCTGGGGTGGTCCTGGACTATTTGCCTGGTTTCAATGCGAAAACCTCTGTCAAATGTATTTTACCTGAAGTCTATGAGTGTGTTATTTGCTGTTGTTTGCTACTTGAGGGACAACTTGTTCTGGTTTATCCTCCTTCTTTCCTCATGTTTTTTCCCCCCCTATGTGTCATGTCTTGTTTCTTGTCTGTTTTTGTCTGTGTCTCTATTTCACAGCGATTCACAGTCTATGCCTCTAGTTAAAAGTGATTCCGTTGAATTTCAGCTCGAGTGTGATTGGATTATTTACTCTCCTCTGTAAGTCTCCATGTCTCCTGTATTTTAAATTACTTCTTTGAAGTTTGGTACTTTTAATGTGGGTGAATTTTATTACCCTGCTAAACGTAAAAAGATTCTCTTATATTTGTCCAAGCTGGCCATTGATTTAGCTTTCCTTCGGGAATCCCACCTTATCCCCTCGGAAATGCTTAAGCTAAATACTCTAAGCTGGGTGGTTTTGACCTTACACCCTTCACCTGCAAGGCACAGGGGTGGTAATTTTGGTCACAAAATCTATCCCAGCTGAAACTCACTCCATATATATTGATCCAGAAGGCCGATATGTCATTGCAGATGTTACTATGCATAAAACATGTTTTATTCTTACCAATATATATGCTCCTACCACCACCAACCATTTTTTATAGATATATAGGATTGGCAAAAGCGCTCAAATTATTCAAGTAAGGCGGATATTGTATATGGGACTATGGTTTGAAATGGTAATGGGTTGTCTAAGGACCCTCAGGATAGAGCAGTATTTGTGGATGATACTAGGTGCCTAAGTTTCTGGTATTATGTGATATAAACTATACCATAAAACAAGACTGACAGTTGGATGAAAAGCTGTACTTTTATTTATCTTTAAATTGTACTATCAATAGCAGGGGCGGATTGGGGACTAAAAGTGGCCCTGGAAAATATCTGGAAGTGGCCTCATGTGGGCGGCACCAAATCAACAATGGGTGGAGCCTAATTACAAGGGGTGTATCCTAGCCTGGAAAAAGGCGTGCCCAATACACATTATGCCAGGGTAATGCCCATTACATATTATGCCACACAACGTAATGCCCATTACACATTATACCACAAACCGTAATTGCCATTACAAATTGTGCCACACAACGTAATGCCCATTACAACACACACCGTAATGCCAATTACACATTATACCATACACCGTAATGCCCATTACATGTAATGCCCATTACACATTATACCAAACACCATAATGGCAAGTACATGGTATACCACACACTTTAATGCCCATTACATATTATGCCAGGGGTTCCATGGCAAAAGATGCATCTTCTCCTGGTGGGACCAGCGTTCCCTCAGTAGCGTAATTATACATATTGCTCCCCCCCCCATGGAATTTTAGTGCTGCTAACACGCATAATGCCCTGTGAGGTTATGCTTACACGCATAATGCCTCCTGCAGGGCCGCTTACACACACAATGCCACTTGTGGTGCTGCTTACACACATAATGCCACATGAGGTGCGCCCAAGACCCTTGCACATGTACGCAAGTCGCTGACAGCCCAGCCCTTGTCAAGGGACAGCTGACACCTGTAGTTGCTGTCCCTGCTGCACTCAAACAATCTGCATATATACAGTAGGTTGGCCTGTACACTTTTCATGTATTATGCTTGACAAAAGCACAATAAAGTGCTGAAACATTGCTGGTACAGCGCAGTCTTTTGTTTCGTTATTCGCACTGGATTGAAGCCATGATGGACTTCATTATATTTGTTCAGAACAGTAGGACGTGTACCGTGGCTGGCTCACCTCTGTGTGTGTGTGTGTGTGTGTGTATGTATGTATGTTTGTATGTATGTATAGAAGGGGGTGTTACCAAGGTAACGTAAGCAAGCGCTGCCAGGGGTAATTTGTCAATAGCAGCCACTTAAAAGTAGGATTGTCAGTCCTACACAACCCAAGGAAATAACAAACAAAGAAGTGGCACTTGGTTTGATGAAAGGGAAACACAATATATTTATTTTAGCAATAGTTATAAATGCTGATGAATTACATCAATAACATGAACATGGTATAAAAATACATAAAATAAAAAGTGAATAATTAAGAAGTGGATATACCACTATAGCAAGGACCTAGACCATAAATGCTCCATAATGGTATGTATGTATATATTTCTCTATCTATCTATCTATCTATCTATCTATCTATATATCTATCTATCCATACATACATACATACATGCATATACACACACATACATAGGGGGAAATTTACTAAGAATATGAATATGAAATTTCGCTTTCTTAATACGAATGAATACGACTGTTTCAGTCGTATGCAAATTTGTGTTCCGGAGGATAATTTACAAAGCAGTCAAATACGACTGCTTTGTAATCCTCCAATGGCGTATCCAATCATATTAGCGTCCGTATATACGGCCGCTAATACGAATTCGAATAGGCAGCCTGCACAGATCAGTCAGATCCGTGCAGGCTGCAGTGTGTAAAAAAATAATAATAGAAAAAAAAAAAAAAAAACGGCGTGGGGTCCCCCCCACAGCCGTAACCAGCACCAGGCTGAAAGAGCTGGGGCTGGTAATAAAAAATCAGGAAACCCGGCAACTAGGGGTTCCCCGATTTTTTACAATTGGCCCCAGGCTCCAATCCCAAAATACTAGGGGTCCCCCCATATTTTAAGAACCAGCCCCAGGCCCAACCAGCCAGCAGGGTAATGCCACAGCCGGGGGAAGACTTTTTATACAAGTCCCCCCGGCCAAAGCATTAACCCTACCGACCAGTCAGCCTAGCCAGGGGTCCTGGGGGAGTGGGGACCCCCCAATAAAGGGGTTCCCCCCCTCCAGGACTTACCAGACCAAGCTGAAGACTGCTGCTGTCCCCGGTGACCCTGAGCTGTGGTCACCGGGCTGAAAAATAGAATAAACTATTGTTTGATACTGTGGAACTATGAGTCCCAGCAAGCTTCCCCCGCATGCTGGGACTTGGAGAACCACAAGTCCGAGCATGCGGGGCATTAAAGGGCCCGCTGGCACTTGTAGTTCTACAGTATTAAAAATAGTAAAATAAACACACACACTGACACATGAAAAATACAACTTTAATACATCCAAAGCCCTTTCATACTGATACTTACCTATCTTACTATACTTACCCATAGGTAGGTCCCTCACACTCTCACATGCCACACTCTGACACCATAGTGCCCATTACACATTAGACCACACATGGTAATGCCCCATAATTATGCCACACGCTATAATGCCTATTGCAATTACCACATGCCGTAATGCCCATTACACCACACACCGGAATTCATATTGCATATTATGCCACATAATTGGTGCTTACCTACATGCTGGTTGTCAGGAGGTACATGCTCTTTGCCTCGAGGAATGACTTGATGTCAGGCGGAGTTAAATGCTCGTTGCTACAGGCTATTACATGCTTGTTGCCAGGGGCGGTGAAATGCTCATTGCCACTGGGGATGGGGAATACATGCTTGATGCCAGGGGTAGTTAAATGCTGGTTGCCATGGGGGATTACATCCTTTCAGCGAGTGCACCCTGGGCAGAGCAGTGCACTTGCTGTCCCCATTACAGCTGGACAGAGTGGTTTAATGGGAGCGGTGGGCAACCCAGCGGCTCAGGTCAGGGGCTATTTCAAATGTCGCGCCGGCTTGCGAGCACACAGTCCAGCAGCCAATTTAGGAGCCACCACTGCCTGATAGGTTGCCGCCAATTTCAATTGGCTCGCGAACCAGCGGGACATTTGAAATAGCCGCTGACCTCTGATACAGCCACGGCAACAGCAGGACAGCTGTACGCCCCTGCCATCTCTTCCATAGTAGGTACCGGCAGCCGCAGACCTTCTCCCGCTGCTGTTCCTGGAAGCCGGGGCAGTCAGTGACATCAATCGAGTCCCGGCAATAGAGAAAGCGGGGGAGTGTCTGCTACAGCTGCAAAGCTCCTGCTTATTTACAGCCCGCAGTATAACTAACGATGCTGCGGGACCTTTCTTTACACTGCAGTAAAATGCTGGAAATAACAGGGGCACGCACGGGCGAATGACAGGGTAGCAGCTGAGTGTGTGACCACACCATCGGCGTCTACGGCCTTCAGAGGAGCCGTGGAGACTGGTCACCTCACCTGGCTGCAGACGCATCAGAGGAGGAGGTGCCCGAGGAGAGAGCAGAGCAGGCCCTAGCTAAGTTGATGCCCCTGTCACATTGGGCCTTATTTTGGTTCACTCTTTCTGACAAAATCCTTCTTAGATGGACAAAACCATGTGCACTGCAGGGGAGCATATGCAAAATGTGCAGAGAGAGTTAGATTTGGGTGGGGTTTTACTTCAAAGTGAAATCTATATTGCAGTGTAAAAATAAAGCAGCCAGTATTTTCTCCGCATAGAAACAAAATTACCCACCCAAATCTAATTCTCTCTGCACATTTTACATCTGCCCCCCTGCAGTGCACATGGTTTTGTCCATCTAAGAAGTATTTTGTCAGAAAGAGTGAACCAAAATAAGGCCCATTATGTCACACATTATAATGCCCGTGTCACATTATGTCACACATTGTAATGCCCGTGATACATTATGCGACACATCATAATGCCTGTGATACATTATGCGACACATCATAATGCCCTTGAATACATTATGCCAGACACAGTAATGCCCTGTAATGCACTCTAAGGAGGAGAAGCTGAGTTCAACTACGGGGATATTAAAGCCGTAATTTGCTGTGTGCGCTGCCACCATTCAGTGGATGGTGCCCAGCTGCGGACGTGGCCAGCTGGGGGGAGCGGACACTCATGGAGGGAGTGTGGTGCAGGTTTTGATGCCGCTGGTCCTAGCCTGGGAGAGGTCAGTAATAAGTTGCTAAAGCTGCTGTCTGTTACTGATGGAACTGGGCAATCTGAGTGGCAGAGAGAAGGTGCAGGCTGACCTTGAAGGTGACAAGCACCAAAGGGGTGCTGGAGCTAGGAAACAAATCTCCCAGAGCAACAGTGAGCCACCTACCCCCACAGACCCAAAGCCAATCAGGACGATTCGCTTGGTGTTGGCCCCAAAATAAAATGCTGCTGTCCAGGCTCATGAAATATGTGGTTGCAGTATCCCCTTAAAGGTGGAACTGCGCAACAGTTCACTGGGGTGGGGGGGTGGGAAGAGCCATTGCGGTCTCTGCACGCTCATTGCTATGTCACTTCACACACATACACACACACACCTTGTTCCCCTCAGTCCCTACACAAGTACACACAAATAGCCTGTCCCCCTTAATCCCTACACAATACACACAGATGCTTCCCCTCAGTCCTTGCACAAATACACATGCATAGCCTGTTTCCTCCCACCATATCACACACACACACACACACACACACCACTTTCTGACCTCCTAGTACCAAAACAAGCATTACCTTTTGCTCCAGAGACCGCAGGAGGCCAGGAGCCAGCAATAGGAAGGACCAGGCTGGCTGCTGCTGCACTCAGAGTCTGAGACTAGCCGTCCCTAACCAGATAAAGTGGGGGGCGTGGCCTAATCGCGGACCCCCGTGGCCACGCCCCTTTAAACCACAACAACACTAAACAAACAGTGTCTGGCTGCAGGAGGAGGCCAGGAGCAGGCTCCGCTATCCTTGGGGGGCTGTCAGTGGTGCAAGTAGAATTTTTTTCTTGGTGGTACTGATAGCCTCCACCAAAATTGGGCGTGACCATGTGTCATGAGGGGGCGTGGTCACACAAAGCTAGAGGAGTGACTAAATGACAATAGAGGCGTGGACACAGGAGACAGGGAATGAGAAACAGGGAATGACTGGGGGTGGGTTGGCTCTTGCTTGGGGGAGAGCCGGGCAGCTTGTGCTTACAATTGTGGAGCCTGCTCTTCATGCTGTCGGCGCTGCTGATGCCTGTCAGTGTGACAGGCTAAATCAGCAGTAGCCGATAGCTGCATCCATCACCAATCATAACGCTGGGTGGACGGGCTGCGGATGCATTATATTTAGACCTAAAATAAAAATCTAATTGACAGTGGGTCATGGGGTAAGTGGTACTGCGTACCTGCAGCATATTTCTTCCAGGTACTCCGTACCACGCCGTACCCCCTTACTTGCAACACTGGGGGCTGTGTAACGTAACTTGACATCATGCTCCTGCTGAGACTCGGGGAGAGGGGAAGGAGGGAGGAAATAGCCCCTGCAAGTACATAGTGCTGGTCCTATGCTAGTGGTCCCAGCCCATGGCTCCACCCGCGAGTGGGTGGAGCCATGTCTATTTTCGGCCTCACCTTTGTCCGGCCTCCCGGGAAACTTCCCGGTGACTTACATGGCCAATCCGCCCCTGATCAATAGTCCTGGATATTCTCACAGGAATAGGCCAGCGAGGTATCACTCTATGCGACCCTTAGGGGGTGTTAGAGTCTCTTTGAGGGACCCCTATTAACCATAGTTCCCTCACCTGAGACCTATGTTCACTATAGGTGACCACAGCGGTCTCTGATTGGGCAGGGTGGGTTTTTGGGAATATGGTGCAAGGATGTTGTTGAGTATCTGTCCTGCTTTAATAAGCAGACAGAATGTGCAAGTCAGTGGTACCAGTAAATTTTAGATTCTAAATTATACCCTTATGCTCACCAAAATATTGTTTTGGCTGGAGACTTTAACTTAACTCAGTAGCACACGCAGGGGGGGTTTCTGAGTACCCAGAAACCCCTCCAGCAGTCTAAGGGCTTTTAGATGAAAGCTGAGGGTCCCCTCTTTCCATGGGTACAAGAATTGTAAAAATCGGCCCTTGGGAACCGGAGATATCTGACTTCAAAGCAGTGGTCCCCATCCAAGCCTGTTAATTGTTATTCCCAGTCAGATATTTCAGGTTCTCTCTGACTTAGAGTTTTTTTGAGGTTATATTTCAAAAGCTGGGACTCTCCCTCTTTGATGGACACTAGCAGCTTGTCTCTACTGTTCCCAGAACCAGAGATATCAGCCTTCCAGTAGTTTTATATACTCGTTGGCAGATTGCTCTGCCTCCTGAACTCTGATCCCCTAGTCCCCAATACCATTTGGTAGGTGGGATTCTCTAGTTTTTAATTCCATTAAAATCTAAGAAATCTATTTCTGGGAACTGGAGATATCTGCAGTCAAGCAAGCTGTCCTCCCACCAGAAAATTATGGATAATATGCCCACTCCACTATACACCCCTCCTCTGCATATTAAACATCCTCTACCACCCTGGAAGTTATGTGTCAGGGCCCCTTCATTCAGCCCAATGCCCTCTTCTCCCACTCCATCTCCCACCATCTGTACAGTAAAGGGGTAATTAATGGAAATTACTGATCCAGGCGCTACATGCTGAGCGGGTGATATAATACCCCCTAACACCCGTGGGACATCAAAGCTTCCCCCACCCCTACCGCTGGAGGATCGGTAGGGGCCCCAATACATTGCTATGCCCAGGGGTCTACACTGCTGTTGACGCCCCTGTATGTATATATATGTATGTATGTATGTATATGTATGTATATTATTATTATTATTATACATTTGGTCTATCTATAATACTTTAACTGACCCGGCATATACTGGGTCACCTAAGTGTCCATCTCCGTGCTTTGCTCCACCCCTCTGGAAACCCCCTTCTGAAAATCCTGCGTTTGCCACTGTAACTGCCTCCAATATTGTTGATAGTAGAGCAAATGCCCACTCTAGATGATCTACCCCTAAATATGGTATCTTATACCTGAATGAAGCAGCTGCACCTGGTAGATGTATGGAGAGTCTGTCACCCATTTGCCCGAGAATATTCCTGCTTATCAGCAGCCCATGGTTCTCTCTCTCTCTCTCTCTCTCTCTCTCATATCATTGACACTATTTACTCGAGTCTTGGATTCTGCCCTTGAACCGATTACTCTGTCGGATCTCTTTGATAAACTTATCTCCCAACTGGAGTCCAAACTGTCATTTTTGTCCCAGTCTAGATGTCACAAATATGGTAATAGATCTGGCAGATTAACCCCTTCAGTGGCAGAGAATTTTCCGGGCTGGCGAGCCCAGTCTGGCAAGCCTGGAAAATTCTTGGGATTGCCACTGTTTAGAGCCGGGCAGCGCTGCTGAGTTCAATTGCTGAACTCAGGTAGCTTCGTCGCTGTCCGACTCCCTCCCCTCTGCCGTGCCTCCTCCCCCTCCCCTCTGGGTTTTCTATTGAAGTCTCCGGCGCCGGCTTATGACAAGACAGCTGCCGGGAGCAGGGCGGCAGGGCGCATGGCCGAGCAGCAGCTGATTGACAGTTCAGCGGCGCTGCCCGGACCCGGGGAGAGAGTAATGGGTTTTTTTTTAAGGAAGGGCTCCCCATAAAAAACTGGCCCAATGGGGAGCGATCCCTAAAAAACCCCACCACTGAAGGGGTTAATGTCCAATTTAGTGAAGGGCCAACACCCCCCTCCAATATTTCTGCCCTGCAAACAGCTGATGGCACTGTGGTTCATTCCAGCAGTCAAATCTCTGAGGTATTGCAGACGTTTTACACAAATCTATATTCTCCGTCTCTTGTAGATGAAACGCAGAAGCTTTCATTTTGGGAATCCCTTTTGGGGATCTTCCTTCTTTATCTATCTATTCTCAATCCCTATTATCCCCTATTACTGAAGAGGAAATCTTGGCCACCATTAAACTCATCAAACCAAGAAAGTCTCCAGGCCTATTGTTCTCTCTAAGCTTCTTTTGCACTGTGCCTATTTTTAAAATCTCAAAATGCACCCTGCCCTTTTGTGTGTGGCACTGTGCGCCCTTGCACTGCCTCCCACTGGGCTGACATGCCTTTGAGAACTTTTGCTGTGTGCCAACTTGTGAAATGGGTGTTACGATATATACCATCATGTGTAATGGGCATTATGGTGTATGGTATAATGTGCAAGAGGCATTACAGTGTGTGCTATAATGTGTAATTATCATTACGACAGAATATGTAATAGGGATAGTGACAATGTTTAATGGGCGTAATCCTAGTGCAGGTGCAATTTTTTATATATGTTTTTTGTTTCTAATGTAAATTTTGAATATAAAAGGTGCCCTCCCGATTGAAAAAGTGTCCTGCCTGGTGTTCAGCACCCTGCCCTAAAAAAATCCTAGAGTGAACCCTACAGGCCCTGATGGCCTCTCTAACAAATTGTTATAAAATTCTGGCCCCAAAGTTAACTAACCCTCTCTATTCCTTTTACAGTATGCTCTTACAGGGCACCCCTCCTCCACTTTACTTCAAGTCAGCTACAGTATAATAAAAATTATTCATAAACCAGGCAGATATTCCTCCTACAGACCAATTTCCTTATTACATTCTCATTATAAAATATTTACAAAAATACTGGCAGATAGACTTAAGTTTCTTTTGCCTACATTGATTCACTCTGATCAGACTGGGTTTGTCTGGAGTTAAACGTTCCTAAATTTCTTACAGTGATGCAGTGGCTGGGGTCATCCGGGAGTTCGGACCCAAACTCTCTATTGTCTCTTAATGCCGAGAAGGCATTTGATCTTGTCACGTAGGATCATCTGTTTGATACCATGATGAGATTTGGACTCCCGTTTGACTTCATACGCATGATCAAATTATTATACTCTGATTCTTCTTCACAAATACTAGTTAATCATTCCCTCTCTATATCAATTGCTGTTCATAGAGCAACTAGACAGGGCTGTCCCTTATCACCTATACTATTTGTGTTAGCAATTGAACCCTTAGCTATAGATTTGCGCACCTAATTATACACAGGGATTAGAGTAAAGTCCACAGAAGTAAAGCTCATCTTATTTGCGGATGTTTTAATGCTATTTATTTCTAATCCCCATTTTTCTATACCTGCTATTTTATTTCTCTGTTTTGGGGATTCCGTTTAAATTACGATAAACCTAGACTACTTCCATTATGCACCCCATATACTTATTACTCTTCTTCCCCTCATTTATCACAGTTTAACATTTGCCCTTTCACTCTTAAATAGCTGGGGATTGTGATTCCTATGAACCTCAGTGCCCTCTACTCAGCAAATATTAATCATATCTACCTAACCACTGCTAAATGGCTGGATGTCCCTTCCTTTATCCCTATCAGGCAGAATAACAGTCATCAATACTATAGCCTTCCCTTCCCCTTATGCAATCCAGATGCTTACAATTCTGCAGATTTACAAAAGTTTCAATCGTTGTTTATCAAATTTGCATGGGCAGTAAGAAGCCACGTATTCCCTTTCAACGTTTACAACTTTGTAAACTAGATGGTGGTTTCGGCATGCCTGACATTTTTACACAAGCCTCACTTTTTTGCTACATTATAGACTGGTTTACTTGTAAGTCTGTATATACCATTGGATTTTGTCAGCCTATTTTTCCACTACCATCCTAGGCTTAAAGGCTTAAGGCTGGTTAGGGTTTTATACATTTTATATTTTACATTACATTTTATATTTACTTTTAGTGAATTTATTTTTATTATTGTTGTTAGTATTATTATTATTATTATTATTTTGACAAAACAAAGCTTATCTGATCCTAGCGATCCGCACAGCGCTTGTAAACTGTATCAGGATCATAGCGGAATAAGGTTTTGACCTATTTAGAAAGAAACATGCCCTCTGCATATCAACATGTTCTCACTGTAGAAAGCCTAATGTTACAGCTCCCGTTGTAATGGGATCACTAGGTTGACAGTCATTGGGATGATCACGAGTGGTCGACAATGTAAAGGTCAACAAAGGGATGCTCAGTGCTTGCACAACATGCCAGCGGTGACCTACACAGTGCACCCCAGATGGCTGCCTCAGATGGTTCCTCTGAGGGCAGGACGTGCTTCACATGGAACTTTCCATACAGGATATATAGTACTTCACACGTCAAGGATACAGGACATACAGGATATATAGCACTACACACATATATGCTATGGGCCCTTGTATGGCTCATTAACCACAGTGTAAGCTTCGTAGTGTGCCCAACATGACTGCTCCATCTGGCACACTTGGGGATGGGATGAGAAATACATGGACCTGTTGTTGGGACACTGCTCTATGCTGCAATCACCCCATTTTATGTAATTTCTTCTAGTTGTAACCTATTTCACCTTGGGTAATCCTATGCACTGCACCCAAGATGGCTTCCTTACCTGGTACCTTGTTAGGGTGGAATTCATTCCTTACCTGGTGCCTTGTTAGGGCACCCAAGATGGCTTCCTTACCTGGTACCTTGTTAGGGTGGAATTCATTCCTTACCTGGTGCCTTGTTAGGGCACCCAAGATGGCTTCCTTACCTGGTGCCTTGTTAGGGTAGAATGTGAAAGGTATTATCCAAAATGCCTACACCAATCCTGCATTATTCTTATTGGGCCTGATTCTGGTTCTCTTGCAAAAGCAAATTCTCTCTCTCTAATGGACAAAACTGTGTGCACTGCAGGTGGGTCAGATGCAACATGTGCAGAGAGAGTTAGATTTAGGTGGGGTTTGTACTTCAAACTGATATCTACAGTATATTGCATTGTAAAAAAAAAAAAGCAGCCAGTATTTAACCTGCACAGAAACAAAATAATGCACTCAATTCTAACTCTCTGCACATGCTACATCAGTCCCACCTGCAATGCACATGGTTTTGTCCATTAGAGAGACAATTTGCTTTTGTGAGTGAACCAGAATGAGGCCCATTGTGTGATCAAGGTTTTCTTTTTATATCTGTGTGGCTTGTCTATTGCTGTATTACTGATGTCTTTTGTATTACAATATGGGCATTGTTATTGGTGTCTGTAAAGCACCTGGTGTCATGAGAAAGAGTGATATATAAATAAAAGTTTTATTACATCAAAAAAGTCAACATGGATAAAAGGTTGACACAAGCAATAGGTAGACATGGAAATGGGTAACACAGGAAAAGGTCGACATGAGTTTTCATGGTATTTTTATGTTTATGTTAACATCTGTCCAACATGGACCTCCCATTAGTGTAGAGCATACCGTTCCTGATGATTATCAACTATGCAGTGTCAGAAGGTAAGTTGTTTTAAGCCAAATGATAAACCATCGACTAATCAGCTCCGGTCCTTTTTCAAACACAGGGGTAGATTTATTATCTGGCGATCAGGGGAATATGCGCTATCCCCGTGCCTTAAGGCAGGGGATAGCACTTCCCCTGATCTATCACACCTGCTGGCCGGGTACTTTATCGGCGGCGGTGTGGGGCAGGAGGCATAGCGCAGCTACGATATTTCGTGCTGCGCCCCTGCCTCCTGCCTGATTTATGAACGGTCAGCATCGCTGACTGTTCCGCCGCCTGCAGCTATCGACTTCGACAGCTGCAGGCGGCGATGCCCTATACCTACAGCAGGGACAGCACTGTCCCTGCTGCTGGCGCTGAGCTGCGCTGGGATCTCGCGTGAGTAGTGAGATCATGCGCAGTCCAGCCGGCCGGGGGGAAGGAGACAGCGCGTCAATGTTAACTGACGCGCTGTCAGCTGGAGGGGACATCACCGGAGGGGGGAGTTAGCGCTCCCCCGCTTCGGCGGCAAGATCTTAGTAGATCTTGTCAGTGTCCCCTTCTGCTTCGCCTCGCTAATAAGGCGAAGCAGGGAGTGTTATAGCGGTGCTCTTAGCGCCGCTATAATAAATCTACCCCACAGTGAGGGGCAGATTTATTAAGCTCAGTGAAGTGATAAAGTGTCTGGTTTTTATCACTGGCCAATCAGCTCCTACCTGTCATCTTTCAAACTAAGCCTTTAACTTCACAGGTAGGAGCTGATTGGCCAGTGATAAAAACCGGACACTTTATCACTTCGCCGAGCTTAATAAATGTGTCCCTCAGTGACATGGCAGTTAGTAGCTGAATAGCTGACATATTATCACTCTCAATTTTATCACTTTTGAAGCTTAGTACAGCTGGCCCCAAAGAGATGCTGCTCACCTGGTGGTTACCGCCTATGCCTCTTTTACAAGCAGCTGCTTGTTTGGATGTCCGCTAATAAAAGCTGGTTATGCAATCTCAAAAGCTGTTGATTACCGGCTTCACACACCGCTGCTGACCTGGCTGTCCGCTGGAATGTGTCAACTGTACAGTGTCTCAGGAGCTGTTGCTGACCTGGTCACCAAAAATTTTTTTTGTATTTGGAGCCCATTTGTAAATTACACTTGGTTTACTCATCAATATACTGTTCAAAATCAGGTCGATGGCATTACAACTTATCTGAGTGTTTGTTATTACTAGTAAGCATCCTGAAGGTCCTGAATGGTGGAAGCTGGCTCATCTTGTGGTTCCTCCTGAGTTTAAGTTGTATCAATGCAATGGGGAGAGCACACTTTACTCTCTTGATTGGTGCCCATAAATGTTGTTATATGGAACCCTTGCATTCACTAGCCAGGAATGTTAAGGTGCCCATAAACTTATCCGATTTGGGCTGATTTCACCCGATCCTGACAGATCGGGCTAAGAAATCGGACAAAATCAGATGTGTTTGACATCCCATCCGACAAGATGCGCAGTCCTCGACTACGCATCGGGTCGGACCTTAGGGCCTTATTCTGGTTGGTGCGGTCTGTTCCGAATTCTTTCAGAGCTGACCGAACGCCACGCTGTGCGGACATTGTAAGAACAAACACCCACAGGTCGTCCACATTCGGATGGACTCACTCTCTAAGAAGAGGGTGTGTTTTCGGACTACATCCATACCGTGCGTGTGCGGTGGGAACACACAGATTCTGCACGGTCTTACAGCGACCGAACAGATGGGAAGCTGCCCATACGCACTGATGCGGTGTATTTCCGCAAAACTCACGACTGTAATCGGAACTCATACATCTGACACATGACACACTTATGCAATTAGCCAACCTCATAAAAAATGGATTGTTTTTAATTGTCATAAATAATTTCCTAATTGATACTTAAACACAATACTACCACTTTAGATTAACCCTTACATCATGTAAAGTGCTATTCATTCATTGTTGCCCCTTAACCTAGGTTTTATGTATGCATATTATATAATAATTGCTTGTCAAATGCAATATTCTACAATGTGCTAATTATTAGTAACACATACTAAAGCTCACTTACCTACAGTTATAAACACAGTGTGCATAATGTTATTTGGAATACATTTATATGAAATGTGTGTCAAGCAAGGATGTGCATACTAATACTGTAATAATGAGCTTTTGGCGGAGCTAATTTCCACCAATAGGGCCCTATTATCAGCCGTTTCTTGTGCTTTCCCAACACCCGCACTCCCTGCTGGCGGAAGGGGAACACCATCCCCCCCTTCCACAGCAGCTGCTCCACCCCACCCCCCATCACAACGTGGCCGTACACGAAGAGCTGCTGCACGTGGCAAGGCCCCTACTAGGGCCAAACGGGCACGCTAGTGAAGTGGCATCCGCATTAATCTCCGCCCTTATGTCATCCCAAATCTTTCATTATGCTGTGTGTTTCAGCTTCACGTGTGCAACCCAATCCCGTGCAAAGGGTACCCAAATTTGTGGTGCCTTCGGTTGGAATGTTTTGGTTGGTTCCCCTGTTGCCCTCTTTCTGCGACCATTACTGGCTGCTGTTCTTGAAGTATTGGTCCTATAATTTTCTTGTGAAGCCACCTGATGTGTTCCTAATGATTCTGCTGTGGCTATGTATGAAATGATAAACATTTTGTACATTTTTGTTTTCGTTTCAAATTATTATTTTTTGGCATGTGCCAAATAACATGCTATAAAATTCTTATGAACAAAGAAAAGTGGACACTAGTACACAAATATGCGCTTAAAAGAGCAGCAGGTGTAAAAACAGTAAAATGGTGTCCCCACACCAAAAAAGTGACAATATGCAAAGGGTTCTGTGTTCCTATGAAACACAGATGGTAACTGTTTTCTTCACTAGCGCTACAAAAGAGGAAAAGGACATTCCCTGATATGTGAAGGGCGTCTCCTCTTCTCCGTTATTCAGATAGACTCGTGTAGTTATTATCACCACGTGAGGGGTACAAGGAAGAAATACCGTACGCCCCTGTTAGGGAGGGAACGGATCCTCTTCTCCGTAACTGGATAGCAGGTTGGGTTTCCTATATCTGTTAGGGATCTTTCCTAAATGTGATGAACTCCAACATAACCAATTTCATAGGTGGAAATGGGAGAGAAGTAGGACTGTTAAGGATTCGGGGCGTCCTCACTGACCCTAACTCCGTTGCCTCGGACTAGTGGTTGACGGACATGTGCGGTGCTAGGCTTCGCCTATAATAGCCGCGTCCGAAAGAGCCAGTTAGGCCGGCTCTAACCCCGATGCCACCAGGTCTTGTGTGTGACAACGTGTCTGCCAAGGCTAGCCGACAACAAGGGGAACCTCTAACTAGCACAGAGCTAAGCGAGGAGCCCCGAACCTCCTAAGGGGGGTGACTCTACCGAGATGGATAATACAGGTACTCCACCTGGAGATGCAATCAGGACGTGTACAGTAAATGGCAACAATGCTCTGAGGTGGTATATAACAATCTATGGCAACAATGCTCTGAGGTGGTATATAACAATCAATGGCAACAATGCTCTGAGGTGGTATATAACAATCAATGGCAACAATGCTCTGAGGTGGTATATAACAATCAATGGCAATATCAGTGGCAATTCCTGCAACCTATACACACGGCTGAGATGGCAAACAGCTAACGTAGCAAGAGGAGAAGAGATGGGAAACGTTCCCACTTATCTGTTAGGTGAACAGGAATGCCACTGAGAACAAGGACAAGGCAGGATCTGGCTGGAGAGCTGAAAGGCTGAGAGAAATCCCACTTGACAGGTAACCAACAGCTGACAGGCAAGACTGGCCTCTGGAACCGGGAACACTCTAGACTGAAGTCAGAACTATATCCGGCGTCTGACCAGAGGCTTGAGGGGTTTAAATATAATAACCAGCCAATGGCAGCCCTGCAGCTGCGAGTGGGGACAGCTGAGAGCTAAACCCCTTCCTCCCTGCGGCTGCCTGGCGTCCCCCGTCGCCTAGGCAACCGCTGTTGCTGGGGAGGAAGTGACGATGCACTGCTCCCCGCCTCCCCAGCCCTGCCTGTCTGTGTGTTCTCACAGCGGCGTCCTGGTTGCCGGGCAACGGCCGGGACGCGCCGCTGGGAGACTGTCGGGCGGCGGCGGAAGCCACTAGTGCGGCTAACAATACTGTCCCCGCCCGGCGTAGTCGTCACGCAGCGGCGTCCCGGTTGCCTGGCAACAGCCGGGACGCGCTGCCGGAAGCCCGTCAGGCGGAAGCCGCTCGTGCGGCTCATAACAGTACCCCCCCCTTGAGGAGGGGTCACCGAACCCTTGGCCCCAGGCTTCTCAGGGAACTGTTTAAAAAACAGGGCCTTTAACTTTGGAGCATGCAGGAATTTCTCCGATACCCATGATCTTTCTTCTATCCCGTAATTTTTCCAATGTACAAGGAATTTAAGGTGTCCCCGAACCCTCTTGGAATCTAAAATTCTTTCCACCACAAACTCTTCATTTCCTTGGACCAGAACGGGTCTGGTTTTACGGATCTGAGAGGTTCCAAAACGGGTAGAGGAAAACACCGGCTTAAGGAGAGAACAGTGAAACACGTTGTTAATCTTTAAGGACCTGGGTAACAACAATTGGAAGGCTACAGGATTAACTTTCCTAAGGATTGTGAAAGGCCCAATAAACTTTGGACCCAACTTCGCTGTGGCCTGGTGGAGTTTAATATTGCGAGTGGATACCCACACTCTTTGTCCCACCCTAAACCGACAAGGTCTTCTATGTCTGTCGACAGACCGTTTGGAAGCAAGGGATGCCCGTTCAAGGGCTTCATGAATCTTCTTCCAAGACTTCCTCAAGTGAGCTACCAGAGACGAGGAGGGAGTGTCCTGTGACTGAATGTCAAAAGCATTGGCTTTAGGATGTATGCCGGTATTACAATAAAAAGGGGATCTCCCAGAGGCCGTGTGACACGAATTATTGTAAGAGAACTCTGCTATTGGAAGTAATTCAGCCCAGTCATTTTGGCATTTAGAGACAAAGCACCTTAAGTACTGTTCCAGACTTTGATTGGTTCTTTCGGTCTGTCCATTAGATTGAGGATGATACCCCGAAGAGAGACTCACATGGATGTCCAGATTTTTACAGAAGGATCTCCAAAATCTGGCCACAAATTGAGACCCCCTATCTGACACGATATCAACAGGTAACCCGTGTAACTTAAAAATATGTTGGATGAACAGACGAGCCAAGTCTTGGGCGCTGGGAATCTTCCGTAACGGAACAAAGTGAGCCATTTTGCTGAAGCGGTCTACGGTTACCCAGATGGTGTTGTAGGAACCGGATACGGGCAGCTCCACAATGAAATCCATGGAGATGTGAGACCATGGTTTGTGAGGGATGGACAATGGATATAAATGGCCAATAGGTGATCTTCTGGAGTATCTTTGGGAGCTAGAACCTGAGACGCCAAGACCTGAGAGGCTAGATCTTGTGTTAGACCGGCCACAATGATAGATGCTGGCACAATGGAAACCTCCGGAGACTTGGGTTCTTGAAGCGGCTGAAAACTACGGGATAGGGCATCCGCTTTAACGTTCTTAGGCCCCGGTCTGAAGGTTATAATGAAATTGAATCTGGTAAAAAATAAGGCCCATCTGGCCTGTCGGGGATTCAGACGCTTGGCCGATTCAATATAGGCTAAATTTTTATGATCCGTGATGACCGTGACCACGTGTTTGGCCCCCTCCAACCAGTGGCGCCATTCCTGGAGTGCCCATTTGATGGCCAAAAGCTCACGATTCCCGACGTCATAATTTCTCTCTGCAGAAGAGAATTTGCGAGAAAGATATGCGCAAGGATGGATCTTTTTATCAAAGGGATCCTTTTGTGATAATACAGCACCAGCCCCGATTTCAGAAGCGTCCACTTCTACCAGGAAGGGCACTCTAGGGTCCGGGTGTCTCAGAATAGGTGCCGAACAGAAGGCCTCCTTCAGTCTCTCAAAGGCCGCAATAGCTTGAGTGGACCAACTCTGAGGATCAGCTCCCTTCTTGGTTAGTTCGACAATGGGGGCTACGATGTCTGAAAAAGAGCGAATGAACCGGCGATAATAATTCGCAAAGCCCAAGAACCTCTGGACGGCCTTCAAACTGGTGGGGCGGTTCCATGAGAGAACAGCCTGAACCTTACTCGGGTCCATAGAGAACCCCCTGGGGGAAATGATGTATCTAAGAAATGCAATTTGATCCACCTCGAATTCGCATTTTCCAATTTAGCGTACAGGCTATTCTCACGGAGTTTCTGAAGGACCAGTTTGACGTGCTGACGATGTTCCGGAAGGCTTTTGGAATAAATAAGTATGTCATCAAGATATACTACAGTGAAGACTCCAAGATATTCACGGAGAACCTCATTGATGAAGTCCTGAAAGACTGCAGGGGCATTAGACAGGCCAAACGGCATCACGAGATACTCATAATGGCCAGTATGAGTGTTAAAGGCCGTTTTCCACTCGTCCCCCTCACGTATTCTGATGAGGTTGTATGCTCCTCTTAAATCAATCTTGGAAAAGATGACAGCTTCTCGGACTTGATCGAATAAAACTGAAATTAACGGTAACGGATACGAATTTTTTACCGTAATCTTATTCAATGCCCGATAGTCGATGCAAGGCCGCAGGGAGCCATCTTTTTTCTCTACAAAAAAGAATCCTGCACCGACTGGAGATTTGGATGGGCGAATGAATCCTTTTAAAATATTTTCTTGGATATATGAATCCATGGCCTGAGTCTCAGGAATCGAGAGGGCATATAAACGACCCTTAGGTAAAGAAGCCCCAGGGACCAGATTGATGGCACAATCGAACGGGCGATGCGGAGGTAGAATGTCTGCTTCCTTCTTGGAAAAAACATCGGCGAATTCTTGATACTGAGGTGGAAAAGAGGGGGATAAGGTTTGAGTAATGCGAAGTGGAAGGGAGAGACATTCATGATGACACCTGGGACCCCATTCCACTATTTCACCAGTCTCCCAGTTGATGTTGGGGTTATGGGTTCTCATCCATGGTAAACCCAATACCAATGGTGCCATGGGGCACTGAAAGAGAAAAAAAGAAATTTCCTCAGAGTGAAATGCTCCTACTACAAGATTTAGAAGAGGGGTGCGATGCGAAATGGTACCGTTGGTCAAAGGGTATCCATCCAGCCCACACACAGAAACATGGGAGTCTAAAGGCAAAGATGGAATACCGAGTGAGGTGGCCAGGCCTAAATCTAAAAAATTACCCGCAGCTCCACTATCTAAGAAGGCCGTGACCGTAGTGGCAACCCCCGCAAAGTTGATCATGGTGGTGATTAATACTGAATTTAAAGGGGAAAAACTGGCTAAACCTAAATGACGCTCCCCACCCTCACTTAGGCTTTGTCTTTTACCGCCTTTTGGGGACACTCAAAAGCCCGATGACCTGAACCCCCACAATAAAGGCACAAGCCCTTACTTCTGCGACGGTTCTTCTCGGAAACTGAAAGCCGGGTTGCACCCAGCTGCATGGGTTCTTCATCGGACTCGAGCACTTCCTCAGTGGGTTTAGAGAACCACCCACCAGAGGCCTTTTCCCTCTGCCGTTCCCGAAGCCGCCGGTCTATTCGAATAGTGAGCTTCATTAACTCATCTAGAGACGCGGGCACGGGATATTGAACCAAAGAATCTTTAATGCGTTCGGACAGGCCAACCCTGAACTGACTACGGAGAGCGGGGTCATTCCACCCCGAATCGACCGCCCACCTTCTAAATTCAGTACAGTATGCTTCTGCTGGGCCCCTGCCCAGTTTCAGGGAACGCAAATTCGCTTCTGCTGAAGCGATGCGGTCGGGATCATCGTAAAGGAGACCCATAGCGGAAAAAAAATTGTTCACTGAGGTGAGGGCTTCAGCATCCGCAGGAAGTCCAAAGGCCCAGGTCTGAGGGTCCCCTTGAAGGAGAGAAATAATTATCCCAACTTTTTGTAATTCTGACCCTGAAGAAAGAGGACGTAACTTGAAATACAATTTGCATGCCTCCCGAAAATTGAAGAATTGGGATCGATCCCCCGAAAACCGATCCGGGAGATTGACCTTGGGTTCAATCTGACGGGGAGTAGCGAGGGACTGCGCTACTTTCTCGTCTTGAACATTTACCCGGAGGGTAAGGTCCTGGAGTTTCTGAGTCAAGTTATGTACTTGACCGGCCAGGATCTGAGCTGCGGACTGTGGAGTGGGATCCATCTAACAACTGAGATGAGTCAGATATTTAATATTCTGGCCGGATATAATGTTAAGGATTCGGGGCGTCCTCACTGACCCTAACTCCGTTGCCTCGGACTAGTGGTTGACGGACACGTGCGGTGCTAGGCTTCGCCTATAATAGCCGCGTCCGAAAGAGCCAGTTAGGCCGGCTCTAACCCCGATGCCACCAGGTCTTGTGTGTGACAACGTGTCTGCCAAGGCTAGCCGACAACAAGGGGAACCTCTAACTAGCACAGAGCTAAGCGAGGAGCCCCGAACCTCCTAAGGGGGGTGACTCTACCGAGATGGATAATACAGGTACTCCACCTGGAGATGCAATCAGGGCGTGTACAGTAAATGGCAACAATGCTCTGAGGTGGTATATAACAATCTATGGCAACAATGCTCTGAGGTGGTATATAACAATCAATGGCAACAATGCTCTGAGGTGGTATATAACAATCAATGGCAACAATGCTCTGAGGTGGTATATAACAATCAATGGCAATATCAGTGGCAATTCCTGCAACCTATACACACGGCTGAGATGGCAAACAGCTAACGTAGCAAGAGGAGAAGAGATGGGAAACGTTCCCACTTATCTGTTAGGTGAACAGGAATGCCACTGAGCACAAGGACAAGGCAGGATCTGGCTGGAGAGCTGGAAGGCTGAGAGAAATCCCACTTGACAGGTAACCAACAGCTGACAGGCAAGACTGGCCTCTGGAACCGGGAACACTCTAGACTGAAGTCAGAACTATATCCGGCGTCTGACCAGAGGCTTGAGGGGTTTAAATATAATAACCAGCCAATGGCAGCCCTGCAGCTGCGAGTGGGGACAGCTGAGAGCTAAACCCCTTCCTCCCTGCGGCTGCCTGGCGTCCCCCGTCGCCTAGGCAACCGCTGTTGCTGGGGAGGAAGTGACGATGCACTGCTCCCCGCCTCCCCAGCCCTGCCTGTCTGTGTGTTCTCACAGCGGCGTCCTGGTTGCCAGGCAACGGCCGGGACGCGCCGCTGGGAGACTGTCGGGCGGCGGCGGAAGCCACTAGTGCGGCTAACAATACTGTCCCCGCCCGGCGTAGTCGTCACGCAGCGGCGTCCCGGTTGCCTGGCAACAGCCGGGACGCGCTGCCGGAAGCCCGTCAGGCGGAAGCCGCTCGTGCGGCTCATAACAAGGACATAGTGTAATACTGATAAAGGAAGTTTTATTTCACACAGCATAAAACACAGATAAAAAGGCAGGTAATAGATAAAACATGAGGTGTTTAAAAAGAGAGACCCCCGGAGTCAAGACTGGTTACCGGAGTGGATGGAGAACTGGGATGGATAACAGTTCTCATAAGCGCTTAGGTAAAACAGTTCCGGATACTGTCCCACAGAAGGCAAACCGGTCCGGCCACACAGTCTCCAACAGCAGGGGTGCACAGGTCCAACGCGTTTCAACCCTGTTCCGGGGTCTTTATCAAGGATAAACATAAACAGTTCCATGGGGGTTTAAATAGCAGTCCGATAACGAGGTGGATAAGGAGGAGGTGCGTCTGTCATAATGACAACTTCCACCTAATCTCCAGTGAGTCCGTCAGTGAGGAAGCTCCGTTTCCGGTCTGATGATACTGTGTGAGCGCGGATATGTCTCACTTCCGTCGTCCTTTTCTCACACAGCCGCCCCACTTCCGTAGCGGCGGGCGGTGGTAGCGTCATGGTAGCCATGGTAACGGAGCTTCATCTCCGTCTGTGGTTCTGAGATGCCCGCATGTCGTAGGAATGCCATCCTTTCGTAGCGGGCAGCGGCGGTGTTATTAGAGCAGATGGTATTCAGGTTGAATCTGGAGCTTTGAAGTATATGAGCATAATATCAGCAATATGTTTCGACGTTGCTTCCCCACTTCCGTCCAGATTGCTTTGTGTAAATGCCCCGCTTCCGGTACGGAGTTGGCTTTGGAAAAATGGAATTCCAGCATCCTGATTGTAATTGCTGGATATAATGTCCTCCATTATTTCGAATGGGTACATAAAATAAAAATGGTATATTTTAGTAAAAACATTCAAAAGAAACTCACCACCTTATTATTGAAATACAAAAATTTAGAGGTAATAACAGAAAAAGAATTTAAATTTCTTAATATTGAGGAACCCACAACACCGGTGATTTACTTATTACCAAAAATTCATAAAAATCTGAGTAACCCCCCCGGCCGACCGATAGTATCGGGCATAAACTCGATAACAGCCAACCTGTCCGAATTCACTGACTTCTTTCTGCAACCGTTAGTACTTACTAACCGTTCCCATTTGAAAGATACGGGAAGTTTACTTAACTTCCTACCCACGGTCCAGTGGGAGGAGGGATTTTATTTAGTCACTGTGGGGAAGCAACGTCGAAACATATTGCTGATATTATGCTCATATACTTCAAAGCTCCAGATTCAACCTGAATACCATCTGCTCTAATAACACCGCCGCTGCCCGCTACGAAAGGATGGCATTCCTACGACATGCGGGCATCTCAGAACCACAGACGGAGATGAAGCTCCGTTACCATGGCTACCATGACGCTACCACCGCCCGCCGCTACGGAAGTGGGGCGGCTGTGTGAGAAAAGGACGACGGAAGTGAGACATATCCGCGCTCACACAGTATCATCAGACCGGAAACGGAGCTTCCTCACTGACGGACTCACTGGAGATTAGGCGGAAGTTGTCATTATGACAGATGCACCTCCTCCTTATCCACCTCGTTATCGGACTGCTATTTAAACCCCCATGGAACTGTTTATGTTTATCCTTGATAAAGACCCCGGAACAGGGTTGAAACGCGTTGGACCTGTGCACCCCTGCTGTTGGAGACTGTGTGGCCGGACCTGTTTGCCTTCTGTGGGACAGTATCCGGAACTGTTTTACCTAAGCGCTTATGAGAACTGTTATCCATCCCAGTTCTCCATCCACTCCGGTAACCAGTCTTGACTCCGGGGGTCTCTCTTTTTAAACACCCCATGTTTTATCTATTACCTGCCTTTTTATCTGTGTTTTATGCTGTGTGAAATAAAACTTCCTTTATCAGTATTACACTATGTCCTACTTCTCTCCCATTTCCACCTATGAAATTGGTTGTGTTGGAGTTCATCACATTTAGGAAAGATCCCTAACAGATATAGGAAACCCAACCTGCTATCCAGTTACGGAGAAGAGGATCCGTTCCCTCCCTAACAGGGGCGTACGGTATTTCTTCCTTGTACCCCTCACGTGGTGATAATAACTACACGAGTCTATCTGAATAACGGAGAAGAGGAGACGCCCTTCACATATCAGGGAATGTCCTTTTCCTCTTTTGTAGCGCTAGTGAAGAAAACAGTTACCATCTGTGTTTCATAGGAACACAGAACCCTTTGCATATAAAATTCTTGTTTTCCTCAAATGTAATAAATTTTATTTTTACCCCCAAATGTGTGCTGTAATTGCTGAATGTAAAAGTGACATGTACATTTATATTAGTGATACCAATTTCTGTCCATTGCTTGCAGTGTAAATGTGTGTAAAATAGCAAGAATGCAGTGGTGTTTTCAGCATATATTTGTGTATTTAGTAATGGGCCATTTAGGAAGCAATGCTTCCAATTGAAGCTATGAAAAGAGTGTAATTAATCACTAATGAGTAGAGGAGTGGATTGTATTGTGTTCAGCTGAGAGTGCTTCAGGTGCGGGCGTACTAATTGCCTAGCGCATGAACAAGTGGTCTCCACAAAGTGAAACTTGCTTATGAAGACCGCATATTTCATGCGTGTTGGTTCGTTTGCAGTCGGTGTGCTGTCCGAATGCACGCCTACCACAGTTCGTGCACTCCCTCGTATACGCTCATATTTACGCCCAGTTTTTCCCACTTTGAAACCACGCCCTTGTGTAGGTCCGAATGATGCCCATATTACGCCCATATTTCCAGAGTCAATTCGGTGCACATTTCTGTACGGTATTAGTGAGAACGAGTACGGAGACCATGCGCGGCACATGCACATTGCGTTGCCTACACATGCGCAGATGGCTAAAAAGCGCACTACGAAAGAATTCGGAACGGACCGCACCAACCAGAATAATGCCCTTAGTGATTGAACGTTCTGCACATAAAATCTATCGGATCGGACCCATCAGCGGCATTTTAGCACATGCGATGTGTTGGGTCCGATTCTGTAGGGTGAGAGCGGCGGGAAAGGCAGTAGCGGGTGCCAGGCTGCACTGAGTGCTCAGGGGGGGTGACCATGCAGTGGCAGGTCCTGGGCAGGCAGCGGTGGAGCGGCAATTGCGGTTCCCAGGCAGAGGCGGGGCGGGTAGTGTCTGGGAAGCGCTGAGCAGCAGGTGCTGGGAGGCCAGCGGTGGCAGAATGTTTATTTTTTTTTGCAAGACAGGCCGGCCGTTGATTGGCTGAGTGCTCTCTCAGCCAGTTAGCGGCGTGGCCAGGACACAACATGGCCGTTGACTGTTGAAATCAGTGGTGAAAATGAAGATGTTTGCATTTGCCTGGACAGCTTTTTATCAGAGTAGGTGTACCACCCTAAATAAATTAATAAATAGCCCCAAATATCATTCCTTGAATCACATTTATAATTAGGCTGTAAAACTGGGTAAACACTGGAGCGATGGGGATTCATTCTGATATCGAAAAAACTATTCCCTGGCAGCTCAGATCACCCATACACACTGGAGCGATGTTAATGAAGGACAGAAGACTGTTTCAACTTTCATTAACATGCATAGGGTTCCTAGTAACATAGATAGGTTTGATGTGCAATGGATCAAACCAAGTGTCGTCACAAGCAACCATGGGAGTGCGCATATGGGCGATATGCTGGTCCGATATGATGACATATCGCTCAGTGTTACCCAGCTTATGAGTCAATAAAAAGCCACGATAATATCAAACTATATTATTTAGCTATACATTTTTCACAGATTGCCTCCTCATACTTCCCATCTGGAACATCCTCTTGTCTTGAGATTGAGTATAATTATTCCTTGTCACCTTTTGTGTCTCACTCAAGAAGTCCTGGAGTGAAGCATGTCTTTAATTCCCTACTGTTGTCTGTGCATGTCCTCAACATCTTTGAATACTTTTAATTATTACACATTTTAGGCATCTTGCCTCAGATCCCACTTCTTATTTTTGACCTCCGTAACTCTGTAAATGTCATCCTATATCTAAAGGCATGATATCTCAAGTCAGTGGTATTCCTCTCTAGCAAAATGATCATAAAACGGTTTGGGAAAAGTAGCTTGGTCTCCTGACTGACTAGGAAGTATATATAAAAAAATATTATGAAATATAAAAAATATCATATAAAATATTCCACTGCTGGTACTCTACCCCAAAGCAGCTTTCTCAGAACTTCCTCTCTGTTTAGCCCATCTGTTGGAGAAACTACAACCACTGGGGTATACTAATTAATTTCTGGTGGAGTTTCCTATCAGTAGACTCTTGTGGACAACAGTTTATAACCTCCGCGAATAGCTTACTTTAAACTCAGATACCAAAAGATATGTGGACTTTTATGCTAACTTCTCCAGACCCAGGGCTGGTGCTAGGGTGTCTGGCGCCCCCCTGCAAACTGAAATTTTGAGCCCTTCCTTCCATTGCCCATAAAGGGATAACTCTTGCTACAAAAACATTTTTTGTTCGAGTAGCTCTTCCCATTTCATTTTTTTGTACAGTATCCCTTTCCCAGGATTTTTAATGGTTGTGTTTGTGCCAGTATTTTGGAATAAAAATGGCATTTTACTATGAAGAGCTCCCCTTTATGTATATCCACCCCCAGATATAGACAGACAGAGAGATAAATAGATCATACTTGCCTACTTTTGAAAACCAGTTTCAGGGAGATTATAATTCGTAGTAGAATTTTGCACAGCGCCCCATTGAGGGGGCGTGTCATGCTCCACCCAAAGGGCGTGTCTAGTTCCATATATGAGGGGTACATTGCAGAGAGCACTCACCAGACTTGTTGCATATCCATATATGTTTATTCACAACAGCATAGAGTTGACGTTTCCATATATGGAGAGATTGTGAAAATAGATTGTGAACGTGGCACTTAGAAGCGTGGGTTTGTACTGCTACATCTGAGAGGAATCTTTTAAAATGACTTATATCCAAATGTAGATGAGCCCCAAAGCAGTTAGTAAGATATACTATACTGTAGTGTTAATGTATCTATCTCTCATTCTTTTTTTTATCTTTTTTATCCCAAAATGTAACCGTGTAATGTGGGCTAGGTGAAATGAGGGAGATTGGTAGACTAATGAGGGAGAGAGGGAGATTTCTCTTATTTCAGGGAGTCTCCTGCAGAATGCAGGAGGGTAGGAAATAGAGAAATAGATAGCTAGAGAGACAGATAGATAGAGAGATAGAGAGAGATAGATAGCTAGATAGATAGACAGACAGACAGACATATAGATAGATAGATATAGACAGACAGTCAGATAGATATATGTAAATATACAGAGGTAAATAGTGAGATATAGATATACTGTATACAGAGATAGATATAGACAGAGAGAGAGAGATACAGACAGACAGTGAGATATAGAAAGACAGAGATACAAATATAGATATAGACAGACAGAGATATAGACAGACAAAAACAAACTCACGTCAGCCAGTTTCTCTCCAGCCGGGTCCCAGGCTGTCTTCTCCACTGATAAGGGCAGAACTCCACAGTGGGATCAGCGGGGGCATCTAGTGGCTCCTGGTAGTACTGCAGTCAGCAGAAACTCCAGAGCCATCCTCTGCCGATCTCATCACATGTCTCTGCCTCCCCCGACCCCCACCCTTTCCTGCATGTAGGACATCAGCGGCGGGTAAGTGCCTCATGTTGCTGGCACCGCTGTCTGTCATGCAGTATGACAGGCAGCGGCAGCCAGCAGGAGCAGGGAGCAGAGCAGGGAGAGCGCCTCTACTGGCCAGCGCCTCCTTGCTTTGCATCCCTTGCTGAGCGGGTTTCGTTGTCCCTGTCCAGACCTCAGCAAATTCTCCATCAAATTGGCTTCCCGCATTTAATTAGTAATTAGAACAACCCTGGGGGTAGATGTATAAAGCAGGGATGAGGGAGGAGAAGTGATAAAGTCCATGGTACTTTACCACCGGCCAATCGGCTCCTGACTGTCTTTTTAAACCCAGTATGTAACTTGACAGTCAGGAGCTGATTGGCCGGTGATAAAGTACCAGGCACTTTATCGCTTCTTGTCCCTTATCACTGTTTCATACATCTACTCCTCCTCCTTCCACCTCTGCTCTAAAACCTCAAATGTGGTATATTGCGACTACTGTATAAAACACATAACCTATTACCTACATGGCAAAGGTCATATGTTTGCTTAGGCCCTAAAAGATCCTGCAGCAAAAGAACCTTCCGCAGCCTAACCCTAGCAGTCCCTCCTGCAGCCTAACCCTCACTCGCAGGCCTAACCCTCTCCCTAGTGCCTATCTCTAAACCGAACTCTAATGGAGGGTAGACATGGTTTTCCACTATTTTTCTATTAAATTTCGCTTATTGAAGCGAAATCGAATCGAAAACTAATGTATTTTTCACATTCGACGTAGATTTGATCCCGATGTGCAGTCTTCCTAGGCAAGACTATACAGTAGAAATCAAATTGAAATCAAATAGAATGCCAAATTGAATAGAACAGCATATCAAATTGAAATCGGATCAAATTCCACATCTAACCGTGTGTACCCACTATAACTCTAACCCCAGTAGATTGGGATCTGTTGGATTTTACTGTTGAGAATCTCACCACATCCTCTTGTGAGCATTCTACTCAGAGGCGGAACTAGCAAGCTGTGGGCCCAGGTGCAAAAATATGCTTTGGGCCTCCCCAATTATACTTACATTACACCACATAATAGTACCACTTGTACTCTTTGCGCCAGGTAGAGCCCAGGTTATTGCTGGGTCGATGTGCAATGTAAAAAGACCCACTGTGCATAATGGGCGACACAGTTTTAGTGTGAAAGGGTCGGACCCGGGATCAAAATACGGGTCCGACCGGGGATAGCAATCTGAATTATCCCCTTAGACACACTGCGCCTGGATTAAGTACACCCTAATGCCCATTACACATTGTCATACACTGTAAATGTCAATTACACATTGTCACACTGTAGTGCCCATTACACATAATGCTGCACACCATAATCATCATAATGCCTATTACATATTGTTTCACACTAATACTCTTACACTACTCCCCCTGCCACCCACACTACTACTACTGCCCATGTCTTCCCACATGCACCCCATACCCCCAACATACCCTACTCCCCCATTTCCTACAAACACTCTATATACTGCTACCCCCAACACATACCCCCTGCACTTCAGTTCCTGTCCCCAAAAATACACCCCATAATAACCCTCTATCCTGGCCACAGACTCCCTATAATCCTATACTCCCAAAAACACACTAGTTCCCCTGTTCGTCCCACATATGCTCCACAATCCTCTACTCTCATTACACACACTACTTCCACTGTCCCCAACATACACATGTCATAACCCCCCATCCCATATGACTATCTGGTAGCCACTGACAGTCCCTGACATTCCTGCACCTATCCCATACCACCCTCCTTGCTCCCTTTCTTCATATACCACATTACCGCTTTTATATTTGCTGGTCTTGGTCCCTTCTTCTCACATCATGGGAGTCGGCAGGAGGAGGTTATCTGCGGCGAGCGGATGGCTGGCTTCTGTCTCTGTCCTGCAGCCGGCAAAATCCCGGCGCAGGCTGCACAATCACAGAGAGCTCAGAAGTTAGCCGTCACAGCCTGCACTGCGATGGCGACTGTGTCGGCTGTCACTGGGCTGGGGGAGCATTGCCGTGGATCTACAACAGAGATCTGATTGGCGCGCAGCATCCCCAATGTCTGTGGCGGGCAGGCTTGGGGCTTAGGGGGGGCACTGAATTTTAGTTAAAAAATTGGACGGTGCAGATGGCAGTGCTGCAGCGGGCCCCATGAACTGGCTTGGGCGACGGTGCACTGCACCATCTGCACCGCCAGTAGTTCCGCCCCTGATGCTAATTATTTTCAATAAATAGTTACTCAGAATTGTCAGAAGAATTTAAGATTAATATTTCGTGAACTTACCATAATCTTTGTTATGCACACCAGACTTTTCTCTACCTGCTCATAGAGGATTTTCTGTATGTAGCAACATAAGGAAAGATAACAAAACTTCTGCACCTAGAGTTCCACAGGCGCACATTCATGCAAACTAATTCCAAGGATACAACAGCTACTCCGTCTAATTTACAGGGAAAATATAAGTATAAATACTGTAAAGAGCATGTGTATACCTCTTGGCTGTTTGCTTCTGGAGAGATTTGTATATATGGGATAGTAAAGAGAATTTCTCCTATGTAACTTTGGGTGAAATGTAATAGGGTGCGATTTTTAGACATGTGCGATTTTTTTCGCTCAAAAACGTCCAAATTCTCACTTTTTCTGAAATTCGCGAATGTAGTAGCGCGTGATTTGAGGTAAAAATTGCATGTTTTACAATGACCCAATAAAGGGGTGTCTCCCCCCCCCCCCACCCCCAGGCTTAACCCTTACAGGACCCACACCATTTTTTTATAATTAGATAAAAAATCTGTACACTCCCATTACTAAACAAAATTGCACAGTCACGTTACTAAAAAAAATGCACGTCTAAAAAATCACACATTAACCTTACTAACAAAAAACGCACGTCTAAAAAATCGCACATTTCCATTACTAAAAACCACCAGAAATCACAACGTATTCTGACTTTGCACCCTATTACATCTCGCCCTTTAAATCAAATATCTTTTGTAACACAGTGATTTATTGAAAATAATCCCATGAATATTTCTGTAACTCACAGGAACATTGGTGGATTTTTTATCCTGATTTAGAATTTTTTGTTATGAGATTGTGTATTTACAGCCCAGCCCTCCTAAGAATAATGTATTATATCCATTACATTTTTGCATTTCTTTTTATTATAATTAACCAATAAGGATAGAGATCAAGTAAAATCACTATTGGTATAAATTAATATATCAAAGGCATATGCAACTGAGCTGAATAATATACATAGAATTGCTGAAGTACTTATACTTATCTAGTACATCCATAATCCTGTATTTCACTCCTAGGCTATCATGGGCCTGATTCAGAGATGGACGTCATTGCATTAACATCTGAGCTTACGCTTGTAGCAAATATGCGGGCCTGTCGGAGGGGCCTGGGGCACTCCTCTGTCTGTCTGATGTGCGCAGAGGTGGGGGGCATGGCGGTCAAATGCACAGGTCCGCCTGCCGTCTTACCATTCACTGCCTTCCAGTCGCACAATTAATATATCCTAAGGAGGGGTGCTGGCCACACCTCCCTACATTGGCCACCCCCTCCAATTACTTGGGCCAGGCACAGCTGTTGGCGCCCCTGTCAATTAAATATTCTCAAATTCACACTGCATCTGCCACAAAACCATTGGGATGCATGGACAGTACAACAGAAATCGCTGTACTGCACTAATGCTGACATTACACATACTTTGTGTCCACCTATGAATCAGGTCCCATGTGGGATTAGCAAAATGACGTCACAATCTGTTTGATTGTGGATTGCTGTTCTGTAGAATACCATTCTGCAGTGTATTCTGGACTTTAAATTGTGTGATGGCTAATACTGCAGTGTGGTGTTTGGGGTAGGACTGTAGATGTTTAAGGCCAAATTCTACACCTAAGCATTTTTCTCACCTCTACTTTTAGCCACAGAGGAAAGCTGGTGTGCAGAATGTTTTCCCCTCAGGGAACACAGGGTATTTTGAATACCTTGAATTTGAAACAGTTGATTTGCATATTTGTAATGTTATACTATTTTTATAGTAAAGTCACATCCGCACGCAGGGGGGGTTTCCGAGGACCTAGAAACCCCTCCCTGCCCGGGAAGGGGTATGCTATGTGTATATAATGTGTTTTTGTATGCTACAGTATGTGTGTTTGTGGGTACAGGATGGATGTGTGTGTATATGATATGTGTGAATGTATGCTGTGTATACATGATGTGTGCTTGTATGCTGTGTGTATGCATGCTGTGTGTGCATGTAAGATACACACACAATACTACACACACACACACACACACACACACACGTATGGTATGTTTGTATGTATGCAGGTATGCTGTGTGTTAGCGTTTACATGATGTGTATGTATGCTATGTGTATGTTTTGTATGCTATGTGTGTTTATATGATGTGTGTTTTTTTCTGCAGTGTGTCTGTATTGTGCATGTATGCTGTGTGTATGTACAGTATACATACAAAAGTGCGTGTGTATATCTGTGTATATGAGTACATGTATGCCGCTTTCACATCTTTAATCTGGGTCGGACCCTGGGATCGGCACATTCGCATTAAACCCGAGTCACCCATTATACATAGGGCGACCCGGGTTTAACCCTTCTTATAACCAGGGTCGAATTGCTGGGTTACTCGAACCAGGTTATAAGGTTTCATACCACACCTCAACCCGGATCTCTATATCAGCAACCCGGCATTATCCAGGGTCTGAGGTGCAGTGTGAAAGGGGCCTTACAGAAACCCCCTCAGGAAAATCTTGCATTTGCCCCTGAAAGCAGCTCATACTTTATCTGTAGATTATCCTTAATTTTAACGGTTCTTTGGTCAATGTTTAGGTTAATGTGACAGTAATCATAATGTTGTCCGATGTTAGGCGATGGTGGCTGTTTGGCTTACTGTTGGGTGGTAATATACATTAAGCATTTGTTAGCAATACACTCGGTATAATTTTAGCCTGTAAAGGTGTAGTTTATTTACTTATGCAACATGTATGGCTAAGGCTACTAATAACTTTCTGATATTTAATATATCACATAATTGTAATACGTGTCTCTATATTATATATAATATATACAGTAAATGTACAGTACATACCTAGCTGGTCATATGATAAAGAGTGCAATGGCTGTAAGTTGATGACATAATGACATGCATACAGGGTGGCATGGCGTAGTAAATGCAGATTCAAAATGGCAGTTGTAGAAAATGAGATGATTCGCAATTTTGTTGGAAGAGCTTCTGGAAGGTCCTACAGGTCAGTAGTTTGCAGGTCATCAGGGTCACATTTACCCAGACTGTCCATTAGGAACCTGTTGGATGGGGAGAGTTATGAGAATAGTAATAGTCATAAGAATGAATACTTTGTCCATTTCTAGGCTAGCTTGCTTTCAGCTCCACATCCCTTGAACTTTCTTTGGTCTGTTGTTGGCAGTGCTCCCAGTCTGTGAGCACTGACTCCAGTGTGTCTCCATTAGCCTAATTATAGCTCCATATGAGATCTAAAGCACAGACATGCTCTCAGCTCCAGACTGTCCCATTAAAACTGGCTCCTAGTGAAGAGCTGTTCCATACCAGCTCCTCTCTGCTGCTTCAGCTGATTTTGACGAGCTCCAGAGGTAATTTGAATTGTAAAATTTTGTAGGTTTAGGGTGAGATTCAGTTTATGGAGAGGTCCTGAAGGAGCCTTACAAGATGTACTGCTGCACACTCAACTATTAGACTTCAGAAAATGTGCTGAGGACAAATAAGGATTGTTGCTTATCAATAACTTCAGCAAAGCTCATTTGGATCCCTATGCTTTATTGAAGTGCTCCAATATACCTCTTTCACACATACCTGGGTTTTTGCTGGGGTTTGGTGGCTTGACCCATGTCATGCTGAAAAGGAGTTGATTAGCAGGTGTCAGGGCTCGGGTATCTGGTGTCCCCAGCTGTGGCAGCAGTGAGCCAGTGGAAGAGTCAAGGAACTTGAGGTATGGACAGTTGATAGAACACTGGGCATTGAGGGCACAGCTAGGTGGGGGAGTTATCGAGACTTCTAACCCCATGGATGGTTTTCACCAGGTATCCACGCAAGGAGGTTTGGACTTCGCTGTGTTTGGTGGACAGGTCGCGACCCACTGACAGAGTTCCCACACCTAACTGACCAATCACTGAGGAATGGTTAGTGATGGCTAGTGTTGGGGATCTTGGGACTGTGTCGGCCTGGGATTTGTGGACTGATTTGTTTTGGGGAACTGTCCATGTTGTCGGCTTGGGAGTTATGGACTGCATCGGCCTAGGAGCCAGAGAGATGTCCTCGGCCTGAGAGTGGGAAGGATGTGGACGACCTGGTAACCGAGATGGGTGTCGATGGCCTGGGAACTGAGATGGAGGTTGATGGCCTGGTAGCTGAGGGGGTAAAGGCCTGGGAGCCGTGGACAAACTGTGTAGACTTTGAGAGTCGACGCCTGTGTGGACTAGGGAGTCGATAATGGTATATGGCTTGGGAGCCAATGGTGATCTCTGTTGGTGGAAGCTGGATAAGCTTAGACCTCTTCTCCTGAAAGCTATGGATGTTATTAGCTGGAAGGGTAACCTGGCAGATGAATGGTTAATCAGGGAGCTCTTGTATAACCAGCAGCAGCAGATCACAGGTTCACTTCACAGGTAACTCTGGGACAGGTAACCTGGAGCCTAGAACGCTGACTTCTGGGGAGTACTCAGGGATCAGACAAGTGTTCAAGGCAAGGAGAAAATGCCAGAGACCTGACCTCAAGACACAGCATCAATTAACCCCAGGAAGTACCTGTGCACACCTTGATCACATGATCAAGTGCACAGGTCAGAGTAGCAAGGTCACGGGGAAATCATTAAAGGAATCTGACATGTGATTGCAAGTGTCATAGCAGCGCCCTTGCAGCGTGGGAGCGGCTTTGGATCAGTGTGGGATGCCGAATAGGCCCTAGCGAATGAAGATTACATACTCTCCAGTGGAAGACCCAGGTCCATTGTGAACAGCAATAGCCATCACCCAGGTGTGAAAGGGAGTGAGTACTAAATCCCAGACTTTAAGCCCTGTTCAGTATCTGGGGCCCGAGCCAGGTTGAAGCCAGGATTTATGTCAGAAAGGGGTATAAATGTCAATTTTAAGTAAATGTAATGAACTTGTTCCAACCAATGGGAAGGTTAAAATTTGTACACAAACCCGATGGTTTGCATAGAAATCTATTCGATTCTTCACTGCATGTGGGGGGTAAGTGCTGTATATATATATATATATATATATATATATATATATATATATATATATATATATTGAGCTTTGATTGACTGTTAGTTCTGTGTATATTTCCGTCATGTTACCTTTTTATTGGCGTTCTCCCTTCCGCGATTTCTTTGTTGGTTGTTTACATCCACGGAAAGCTCCTGTGTCTCTCATCTGTTGCCCACGGTACTGAGCTGGGCTTGCGCATGTGGCATCCGGGCGAGATCGGCTACTATCCATCCACCTACATCCAAATAAACAGTGTTACACCTGGATCATGGAAATTTTGGGATGCATAATGTATGTGTATCTGGAACAGGCTCACCTTCTTAGAGCTGCCAGTTGGCAGTTACAGTGCCAAGGATTATTTGCCAGTGACAGATTTTGTAGGGTGGAGAGTGGGGCGTTGGCAGGAAGTTGGCTCAGCTTGTTTCCTTCAATATTCAGTGTCTTTAGGGCTGTGACTCCAACAAAAGCTTTTTCTGAAAACTAAACCAAAAATGTGTGGGTTTGGCTGCTGCTTAGGGAACAAACATTCCACCTCTTCCTTGCTTATTTTCAATGTCCACATCCTTCTCTACAGCTTTCTCACCCACGCCTTGTTCTCCCCACCTTGCTATACCTTTAGTAAGAGTATCTCTGGAAATTTCCACCTTTCATTGTGAGTTGCCGATGAGATCTCAGACAAACTCTTTGATAAAATAGGAAAGAATTATACACAACCTGTCCATTTATATGAGGTCCCGGAGTTTCCCTAGCATAGCCTGCTTTGGTATGTTGAGAACTGCAGTATGCACCAATCAGTTGTTTTTGCTAGTTTAAAATGAGCAGTGCAGGTGCCCCCCCCCCCCCTCTTAGCCTCATGAATCACAGACAGGGACTGCTTTGTGAACCACCGAGAAACTGCTGCTTATGAGACATCATGTCAATAAACAGACTGTTCTTGAGAGGGAAAAAAAGGCCCTTCCTTTCCTGACCAAGATGAAGGAGAGTTTATAGTTTGAAAGGTCAGAATTAACTATTTCATTGCTATATAGCACATCTCACACAAACTATATTGTACGTAGCAAAATACATGCCTCCATTATGCTATTCCACAGAATTAAATTCAACTTTCATTTTTTAAGAGAAGCAACCACAAAACAGCAAATGTGATACTGAATGCTTGTTAAATCAAGCTAGCTTGTAGCAAATTCTAATAAACATTCCTCTAACTGCTCACCTTCTCCACACCCATGTTCTCCATGGACAGAGATTCCATGTATCGGCCAAAGGACTGGAAGGCAAAATCAGGAATGACTTTAATAGGGTTTCGGGATATCTTGAAATCCTCCACTACCCTCAGCTTACTGATGGTGGCCAGTGGGTAAGAGCTCAGTTGGTTTCCATCGAGGTGGAAGATGGCCAGGTTTTCTACTTCATCCAAGGATCCTGGCTGCAGTGAAGTGATTTCATTATCAGCCAGATACAGCCAGCGCAGGTCTTTAGCACCAGCGAATGTTCCTGCTTTTAGTTCGCGCACCTTGTTGTTGTTCAACTGAAAGATGAAAAGGTTGAAGAGAGGCGACAACAGTCCCTTGGGTAGCTCAATGATTTTGTTGTGATCCATGTACAAATAGGTGAGTTCAGTCAGTTCATCAAAGGCACCACCACCTATCACACTGATATCATTGTGGGATAGATAGAGATAGACCAGCTTCTTAAGACCTCGAAACGCCCCACTTGAAACCTCTCGGATTTGACAGTGCTGCAGGTGCAGAGACACCAATCCCTTTATTTCTTTAAATGAATTGGGAGCCAGCACCGGAAAGTTATTTTTTTGCATATTGAGCAGGCGAGTTTGTTCCGCTACTTTGGGAATCTTAGTTAAACCTGCACTGTAACAAATCACGTGCTGCAGGTCTCCTCCGTGACAGTGACAATTTGTGGGACATGCCTGGAGAATGGGGCATGCAGCAACTAGTATGCTGAGTATGAGGATAAAACCGAGGTGTTCCATTGCAAGCACAGAGCACTGGCAGTGTGAGCGAGACCTTCACACACACACCTATTTATATCATATTAAATAGAGAGGGGAAAAAAAGCTGAGACCAGCCAAACAGTGATGTGGAGGAGGCCGATTTTGGGAGGTGAGTGTGAATTTAACCCACTATGAGTCAGAATGTGAACCTCATGTATCCAAAGGTACTAAACTGAGAAAGTACCCATTAGAAGCAGATATTTGCAAAGAGAAAATAATGTTTAAAAAATTGTATCCTGGCAGAGGTAATAAGTTTCTGTCATAAACAAATTACTTAGTAATGCTTAAAGCAGAAAGAGGTTAGAAAGATTAGAACCTTGGTCTCCATCTAATACTGCTTTCACATTGCAGAAATAGGTAATGACACGGTATTCTTAAATGGGACTTTAAAACGGGTCTGAGCCTTGAGACCTTTCACATTGCAGGTGAAAACCGTTTTAAAAATCATTTAATACCATTCAAAATTCAACCTGTTTAACCCCCAAGGGACACGTTTCAAGCCATTGAAATAGAGCCATTCACACTGCCTAAAAAACGGCTTTAAAACGTGTAGGACTCTGCTTTTTAACCGTGTTGAAATACCGGTTATCTTTAACCGGTAAATCAACTTTGGCACTTTAACATTGCAGCCTTAAACGTTTTAAAATGGGGAAAAAAACGGCAATATACTGGTTTAAAAGTGCAATGTGAAAGGGGTATTAACTGTTCTTATGCAGTGATCAAAACACAAATAGTTACACAGACAATCAGGTGTTTATTGCTAGCTAGCAGTATGCAGCAGTTTCCTTGGATAAGGTACAGCTTTTGTCCTGTATATATGCAGGAAAAGTGCGTATATATAAGCCCACATTATGATCTGGAACCACAGGTGCTTTGAAGTGGCGGTCTAGATACCATACTGATAGCACTGTTTATTTTCTTTTGTACATTTATGGAACTGAGGGGATGACATATTATAGTGGCATGTATTGAGCCGCTATAGCACTTCCTGCTTCTCATCATTCCCGGGTCGAAGCAGGAAGGTACAGCGACAAGATATATTAACATTAATGTTAAAACCTCCCATTGAGCACACAGCAAATCAGCTTAGCATGTCTCCCTTCCTGGCTGGTTATACTAGACATGCGTCAGATTTTGCTATTCACGCAAGATCTCCTGCACAGCCTGGAGCTGGCACTGATCACAGCTACAGTTGTCAAAACTATAGCTGCAAGTGTGGAAATGGCTTGCAGCCATCTCTTAGATAGCAGCACCAATATATGCTCCCCTTTCATTTACCACACCGCCAATATAATACATGCAGTCTGAGGAGCCAGAAGAAGAGACTTCTTTGCTACAAGAGGGGGAGTTTGAGCAAGTTTCTGAGGAAGAGAGTCCTTCAGAAGACACTGAGGACCCTGTGCATGGCATGGATGCACTGTCACAGGTGGCCGCTACTCTGTGTCATGGCTGCACCTGGGATTCGGCGATGTCCAGAGTCAGGTCCTGGGGCTGCAATGGGGTCCAGTGTTGGTAGTAGGCAGCAAAAGTTTGCCAAGTTCCCATGCTTCCTGCTCTCCCAGCCCTGACAGCCACCCTCTTGCTGTAAGATTTGTTCTGGCTATCCCATGTCAGTGCAGAGTATCTTGAACCATCTGCTTCCTGTGAACTCCTGCTGGCCTTGCTTAAACCATTCCAGTGATCCAGCATTTTGCTCCTTGTGACTTCTGACTCTCCTTTTGATGTTGTGTAATGCCTGGCCTGTGCCTTCCTCTTCCTGTTGGGCTTATACACCAGTATCAAGTTGTTCCTGTTCAGTATTCCAGAATCAGATCATCTTATCATATCAGCTTCTTCCAGTTCAGTATTGCAGACCTCATTACAGTAACTTCTTCGAATCATATTCTCAGGATTCAAACACCAACCTCTTTCAGTTTTATTAACTTGGACTCTTTTCTTCAGTATTTTTTTTACCGGGTCAGTTAAAGTATTATAGATAGACCAAATGTATATAAAAGGGGCCTTGATACGTAACTTCCAGGGTGGTAGAGGATGTTTAATATGCAGTGGAGGAGTGTGTAGAGGAGTGGGCTTACTATTCATAATTTTCTGTTGGGAGGACAGCTTGCTTGACTGCAGATATCTCCAGTTTCCGGAAATAGATTTCTTAGATTTTAATGGAATTAAAAACTTGAGAATCCGACCTACCAAATGGTATTGGGGACTAGGGGATCAGAGTTCAGGAGGCAGAGCAATCTGCCAACGAGTATATAAAACTACATACCAGGTGTGTGGAGCTGGAGCAGTAACCATCTGCTGGAAGGCTGATATCTCTGGTTCTGGGAACAGTAGTGACAAGCTACTAGTGTCCTTCAAAGGGGGAGAGTCTCAGCTTTTGTAATGTACCCTCAGAAAAACTAAGTCAGACAGAACCTTAAATATCTGACTGGGAAGAGCAATTAACAGGCTTGGATGGGGACCAATGCTTTGAAGTCAGATATCTCTGGTTCCCAAGGGCCAATTTTTAAAATTCTTGTACCCATGGAAAGAGGGGACCCCCAGCTTTCAGACTAGGACCCTTAGACTCCTGGGGGGGTTTCTGTGTACTCAGAAACCCCCCCTGTGTGCGCTACTGCAGGTGTCTATTGATTTGTTGTTTATGCAGAATTCTTTATTAAACCTGCACGTTTAAAGCCTCCAGCTCCCGAGTCAGTAATGGTTCCTGGTACACATACAAGACCATTTAATCCTAAATCTGTAACAGTTTGCACTGGCCCCATGGACCCGGAGCAAACCAGGGATTAAACGCTGAATTCCTTCAGGGAGTCCTGGCTCATTTGAAACAACAGGGAAACTCTCATTGGCAATGGGCACAATGCTATCCATACCTGGCCCAACGTCAGCCTCCAACAGCAACACCACCAACTTCTCCGGCTGTGGCTTCAGCCAGTGCTTTAAATACAAATCCGTCTGCTTCATCTCCAGCTGTTCCACTCCAATTACATTATTCTGTCACAGATGCACGTGAAGGAAGTCTCTGACAGTTGTGAGTGGTAACCCTTATGCAAACAGTGGAAGATAGTGAACTCGATAGTGAACTCGCTATGTTAATTCCCTTAGCAACACCAGTTGCATGTAAAGACCCAGGCCCTTATTCTGGTCGGTGCGGATATATCCGCGTGCGTTCGGCCCGCCGATGTTTTGTGTCTGCGCATGTGCAGAGGCGTCTCTGCACATGTGCGAGCGGGGCGTACGGCCAAATCCCGCATGATATGTGAACACTCCGAACAGGGGGTGGAGAGGGGCGTGAAGGGCTCATTACCTTATGCATACGCCCCACGTTTCATGGGCGTTCCCATGAAAACGCTGGGCGTACATATGGTAATGCGGCCGTGACGCACGTGTAGAGGGCGGACATATGACATCGCCGGATGTCAGCTGCCCGCCCAGATCCCTGCTTTTGCACGGAAAAATGTCCATGTGGTCTGAGGTTGCGGGAGCTGGTGGAGCACTCGGTCCTGCATTCGATAGTCTGCGACCATCGAATGATGGGGGAGGTTCCCTTAGATGGAGGAGGCGTATTCCGTGAAAAATACACGTGCGGTCTGTTCGGCCAGCTTCTTACCGCGTACGGACGAAGTTGGCGATCCGTATGGAAGGCGGGGTTTCACACGCACGGTCCTGGCCACATAATCGGATCCGCCCGCACCGATCAGAATAAGGGCCCCAGTGAGGAAGATACAATGGTAATGCTTGAGGTATTTTATTGCTGTACCTTGAGATAATTCACAGATATACCTTGGGAGATGACACATAGAGGTCAAAGCAAAATCCTTTCTGCAGCTCAGGAAAACATGTCTGCACCCATAGAGACACAGGAACTGGAAGTGAGCTCACAGAAAAGGAGGAGTCACATGACACATTGTTATGAGTGTCACTGACAGACAAACACTGGGGACAAATGGGGAACAAACAGACACACAGATAAAGTGAACTAGCAAGATGTAATGTGCTTTCACTGGGAGCAACAATGCTCAGGCTGGAAGTAAATCACGGGATGGAGTCTGGATTGGAAGCACTTATTCTGCAGGAGGGAACAGCAGAGCCCAGTGCCCAAGATCAATCCAGACACCTGCTCTCAGATGGTATTAGAGCTAAACCTCTGTATGTGGAATCTGAGCTGAAACACTGGCTCTGAAGATGAAGATAGCAGAGAGCAGTGTCCAGAACCAGACCAGAAACCCAGTACACAGAAGTGACAGAGTTCAGTCTCTGGAGGAAGATGACAATCCTTTCCAAATCCTGCTCCACTCTCCTGTACTGGCCAGATGGAAAAACCAGCACAGAAAAGAGAAGCTAGGAATAATCAGAGACTGAACTTACAATATTGCTACTAGGTGTTGCAATCCAGTGGGGGAAACCCATCACTGACTCAATCACCTATATTGTAGCAATGGCAATACAATTCTAACACAGGCTAACAGGTACAATACACAGCAGAGCTTTGGCATACAAATTCAGCAGCAACCCCCTGTGAGCCTTATAAAGGGAGTGCTGCTGCAGACATCAGGGAGTGTGCCCCACCCAGTTGCCATGGTGATCCAGGGCGGCGTCCTCTCCCTTGCTAGAGCCACGCCCCCCTGTGTCATGCTGCCTTTGGGTTGCTCTGACAACCTGGCCTGTAACACACATACATATGGTACTTACATTAACTTACAGAGGTCCATCCATACAAAATGGTGGATTCAACTTGAGAACCCTAACTAGGGCAGCACATACATCTTCTGACACCCAGTACATTTGATGTCTCACCCAAAGCCTGCCGAGGATTTCTAAACCAATGTGAGGTCCATTTTACATTGCAACAATCAAATTTTCCAACGTCCTAAATACAAATTGCCTACAAAGTTTCTCTTCTCTCTGGTACTGCCCTGGACTGGGTTTTGCCTCTCTGGGAATGTTCTGATCCACTATTTTCCAATGATGCTGCTTTCATCTTTTTCGCAAAATCTTTGATGAACCTGGAAGAGTGCTGCTACAACAGAAATCTTTTGTCAAGGCAACCAACCTGTAAGACTATACATAATACAGGTCCAAACTATGGCATCAGAAATGAGCTGGAACAATGAACTCTAATTTCCGCCTTCTGGAATGGCCTCTTGGGTCATTTAAAGGACGATCTATCTACTTGTGATATGCCCATTACTTTGGATGAACTGATCTCCCTGTGTAATAAAATAGACTAACTAGAGGGATTGTCACATGCCTGGTAATATATTGATTAGAGTTGATATAGGTATAAATATAGAAAAACCAACATAGGACCGAACTTCAAGACCAAAGTCAAGTCTAACAGGGTACTTGGTTGGTGGTGCTCCCAAATGAGTTCAGCACAGTAACTGAATATTGGGGTGTGTCTAAGATAGACATAGGAAGAACACAAAGGCTTTTTGGGGCACACTTAGTAATAATTGGTGAAAGAAAGAGAAAATTAGTGAGATTAAGATTTAACTTTTTTGGGACAAATTTAAAATACGTCAAAATGTATTAATGAAGGATTAAATATACATGATAATCACAAAGAATAAAAAAATGTCAATATCACTGTTATTAGGCAAAAATGATTTGCAGGGTAATTTACAAGAACAGGTTAAATACACACAAAAGATAAGCACTATAATGATAAATCCGGAAAGGATATTTGCCAATAATGCTGCTTTCAGACCGCATAACTGGCTTTGACCCTGTATTTGAAAACGTTTCCAAAAACGGGTCTGCCAGATAAAACCCCTTTCACACCGCAGCTCTTAAACGGTATATTACCGTTTAAGTGCCGATTTTTTGACACTGGCAGACCCGTTTTTGGAAACTTTCCAAATACAGGGTCAAAGCCAGTGCAGCCTTCAGCCCTCCCCTCCGTGCAGCTCCCCCCTCCCCCCGCGCGCGTGTCGACACCCCAGTGCGCGTGTCGACACCCCCGCGCGGGTGTCGACACCCCCGTGTGCGTGTCGACGACCCCCCCGCGCGCGTGTCGACACCCCCCGCGCGTGTCGACGCCCCCCCGTGTCGACCTACCCCCGTGCAGCCGGTACCTCCGTTGTGGATCCCGGCACTGCAGTTCTGTATGGTCGGAAGCACTTATGAAAAAAAGTGTCTTTCAGAAAATGGCTGCCCCATAGGAAAACCTGTTTAAAAAAACTGTCTTTCGTATGGGGGCAGCCATTTTCCAAAAGTCACTTTTCTTATAAAAAGCTGGGTCCTAAATACCGTTTCAGAACCCAATTTTGAGCCTAAAATACCGGTTCTGAAACGGGTAGGACCCTGCATTTTAACCGGTTAGAAAAAACGGTATTTTCTAACCGGTTAAGTGGTCCTGCACCTTTCAGACCGCACAGATTACCGTTTTAAAACGGTAAAAAAACGGCAATATACCGTTTACAAAGTGCGGTCTGAAAGGGGCATAACTTCACAGTCTTATGCGTAATATTGTGCATCTCTTCTGCACAGACCACAGTCAATTTAATGTCTATGAGGTATCTTCCATAAACTATAATCCCCAAGTATAGAGAGAGATGGAAGTGGTTGTCCCACAATCTTGCGGAGGACAGAAGAATGCTTCTCGTAGAGCACCTGGTGCTTCTACTCTCTGGATGTCAATACAGCACTGGATATTCCCTATTGGTCTCCCAAGAGGTACCAATCCAGCCAGTCACTGCTTAGCTGCTGAGTTTGGAAGGGATCAGGCAGCACAGTGATGTATGGCAGTATAGGATGGCAGATGAATGGGCCCCAGAGTGGTGCAAGGAGCTAAGTGCCACTTCTGCTGTTCCTCAGGTATGCACCAGTCGAATGAGAGAGTGGCAGAATCCAATAACAGATGACAGATCGGATTGAGCAGAGAGATTACAGAATAACATAGATGGATATAGGAAAAAAGGAATGTGCCCTTAGTTGAAGGTGTATCAGAAATACCAGCAATGGGTAACGCTGTGCAATTCAGTGCACACAGGGGTCAGAAGAATCAATGATTTGCTCAATAGTGAGACTGCAATGCTTGTAGAAGCATAGTAGATGTCACACAAGTTATGCTTAATCTTGTGTACACAGAAAGCACATGAAGGAAAATTAATAAACAAAGCACATAACAAGCAATATCAGCAGCTTACTATCAAACTGCCTAGACATGAGAGTGGTTGCCTGGCTGCTGTTATTTCTCTGGTAGGTCCCTTTAGTTGCTATCCACGTGTTGAAACATAACATCTTGCTCCACTGTTTCTGCTTTATTACATCTGAGCATATACTCCACACTAGTGAGACATTCTGTCTGTAGAGCCCTCAGCTCCCTAGTCTCTGTTTGTGTCTGTTAGTTAACCCACTACCTTCTGAGTAGGTAGTGTGTACTTCCCAGTTTGTGTTATATTGTTACTTACTCACTATCTGTTTATGCACTGTACCCAATCTGTGTGCGTGAGTCGTCCCCTATTGCTTCTTGTGTGTATCGTCTGTACCCCTTTCATGGTGTACACCATATTTGAGCATAGGAGTGCATAACAGTTATGCCGATCGCAGCCAGCGGTGAGCAGGCAGATCCCGATGTGAACCGCCGATCAGTGCGGTGGGGATACCCAGCCGGAGATGACGTACTCTTACCGGAAGGGAAGTGAGGTGGGTCCATGCAGTCGAATACCCTGAAGGACACGTGTTTCGCCAAAGCAGGCTTGTTAACAGTGAGTATAGTGGGCGAGGGCCCAATGGCAGTGGCCTGTAGGAGTTTTATGGTTTGGTTTCTCGACGGCGCCAGGAGACCTGTGCCGTCATCTTGGATATGGGCAAAAGTGCCATTGGCCAGTCTGCACTCCTTTCTGTACTTCCTGACTCTCAGCCAATGGGGATTCAGTATTGGGTATTTAGTCTGGCCTTTTTGAACCAGAAGCTGTCAGTCCAAAGTGTCTCCTGAGCTGTGCACTTTCTGGAGCCTGCAGTTTTCCTGGGCCTTCGCTGATTACTCTGCTCAGCCTGCCACAGATTCTTCCTGAGGCTTCCGATTCTGGTTAGCCCACTTGTGATACTCTCTGCTTCTGTCAATGTCATCACCCACCTAGTACAGTGGACGACCCAGTGTTACCTCCACCCTTTTGGCTCCTCCTCCCACACAACTCTACTACTCATCTGAATTCAGCTAAAACCTATTTCTTTATTATACAAAGTCCAAGAAGTTATAGAGACTGTTAATAATCAAAATAATTCTTGGACTTTGAATAATATTATTTAAAGTCCAGGAAGTTATTGAGACTGTTATTCTTTACAAAGTCCAATAAGTCTTTTGTCTTCTATTATTCTAAAGTTTGCTTGCTATATTTATGGACTAGAATTTCATAAAACCTGCTCGCTTTACTCCTAAGTCGTCTGCCTCTATCTCTTCCGCTACACCTCTGACTCCATCAAGCACGTCAATTGTGACATCAAGCTCCTACTTTGGCTCATCTTTTCATTTCTACAATATTTAAATTGCATGGACATTCCACAAATATAGTCTCCGATCAGGGCGTACAATTCTTTGATAAATTGTGTTAAGCTCTTCAGATGCAACTCAAATTCTCCATGGCATACCATTCACAGACTAACAGTCAAATAGAACGAGTACACAAAGATCTGGAAGGTTTTCTACGACTCTACATTTCTTCCGCATCTCAGTCGTCCGTCCATAAAGTTCACCTCAAGTTTTATTGGATCCTTTCTCATCACACAAGTCATCAATCCAGTTTGCTTATAGGCAGAAGCTTCCTCCATCCATGAAAATTTCAAACTGTTTTCATATCTTCCTCTTCAAACTTTGAAATTGGCACTGTTTCAGACCAAGCCCCCTAAATCTCCAATGATCTGAACTGAGAAAAATATTTTTTTTTACGTCAAAATAGTTCTGGACTGTGGTTGTTTAGGTTCTCAATGGACTTTTCATGCTACGGCCCAGAGGAGAATTCTTGGGTTGATGCTTCTGACTTGCATACTCCTAGTCTGGTTCATCAATTGTTCCTCAGAAATCGAATTATGTCTCGTAAGTGCCGAAGGTCATAGAAACATAGAAACATAGAATTTGACGGCAGATAAGAACCATTTGGCCCATCTAGTCTGCCCCTTTTTTACCCTTCAGGTAAACTCAACCCTTTTTAATCCTTATTTCTTTGTAAGGATATTCATATGCCTATCCCAAGCATGTTTAAATTGTTCTACTGTCTTAGCCTCTACCACCTCTGATGGGAGGCTATTCCACTTATCCACTACCCTTTCTGTGAAGTAATTCTTTCTAACATTTCCCCTGAACCTACCTCCCTCCAGTTTCAGTGCATGTCCTCGTGTTTTATTACTTGTTTTCCTTTGAAGAAAATTTCCCACCTGTACTATGTTAAAACCCTTTTAAGGGGGAAGATACTGTCCAGGGGCAGTTCTGTGTGGTTGTCGAGGGTTAGTAACGGATGTATGGTTGTGCCTGGGTATCGGTGGTGTTCGGAGTCGGGTTCTCGTGCTGTCCGGAGTGGCGCCGGAAGGCCAGCGCCACCATCTTGGTTGTGGCAGCAATATAGTTTGCCAGGTTTCCTTGCTTCCTGCTCTCCCTGCACTGTCAGCCAGTGACAGCCGCCCTCCTGCTATAAGGGGGCTCCATCTTGTGGTGGTTGAAGGTGGAGAATATGTTGAGGGTTTGGCCTCAGGACTTGGGTCCTCTTGACAATGGATGCCAGCATTTGAGCTTTGGGAGCTGTGTTTCTAGAATACAGGTTTCATGGTCATTGTCACTAATCCTTACTGCTCCTCAGTCTTCTGGAATTGAGAGCATTTTAAAGAGTATTGTGTCAGGCTACTCCTCTTCTCAAGGGGACAAGCTGTACAGGTCCAGCCAGACAACGCCTGCATTAACACATCAACATAGATGCAGCGATATCAGTAGCTTCGGTACTTGTGTAGTTTCACGGCGCCAGCCTGGCGCCGTGCTACTTCCGGGTTGTACGCTCGCCACAACTATCTAAAATAAACTAACTTAACTCCATGCCAACATGGATAGTTCATACCCCCACTATCCATGTTGGCATGGAGTTGATTTTAGATAGCGTGGCGAGCATAGCGAGCCACCGAGCCCGCAGCATGGGCGAGCAAAGCGAGCCCCGCAAGGGGACTCAGACGCACGGCGCCATGCTGGCGCCGTGAAACTACACAAGTACCGTAGCTTCTCCCTATTTAGCAGAAGCATTCACTTGGTAGTATTAAACATCTGTATTATCACATTAGAATTGTTGAAGGCAGAACGTCTGCATTAGCTCCTCCCAGTGCAGCATAAACATTTACTTGCAGTCTTAAACATCTATATTTAATCACAATGGGGGTACCACACTTGACTATGACTTGCTATAATATCCCTCACTGTGGCTTTTTTTGGGTCACTAAGGGCCTTATTCTGGTTAGGTCGGTGAAACGGACGTACGGTCCGTTTTCACACCGACACCTTCCGTATACCTGAGCGTACGCCACAGTGCAAGTAGAAATTTAGTCCAAAAACATCATTGTTGCTCTTAGAAGTGGTTTATGTGTCTTTTTCCGTATAAAAAAACTGGTATGTTTGTGCTACAGTGAAAAAGTTGACACATGTCGACTTCTGTGAATTGAGTGTCCTGCTTTTTAAAGTATACAAAAACACTTTCTGAATGGGTGTAGATGGTTATAAAATAACTACCTTGACATATATAAGCAGGTCTTTGAATGAATCTTACCTAAAATTAAACCAACCTTTACATGTTGAAGTGTAGAAAGATATGCTTCCAATGTGTTTGAGGGCTGTGTGTGGCTTGCAGGTAGTGAAATAATGGTTTTCACTTAATAGCCTGCAGCATTGCTTATTACATTCAGGTGTATGTGTTTGTGTAGTTATCAGCGTTAATTAGCAGACCCAGGCGTCCGCTCTCATGCGGTATCTCTAGGGGTGGTCTGGAGCTATCTTTGGCGTCCGCCTGTTTTTTGGCCAAAATGCACGGTGCGTTCGCCGATCGAGGCGGTTGTAGCACCGTACATTTTTGGTGCACACCCCCGTGTACGCCCATGTTTACGCCCAGTTTTCCTCATTATTCCGGACGCTCCCCTAAAAACGCCCCCATGCCACCCACAATGACCGTGCTCTTGCGGACAGGTTTTTTCGCACGGAGAGACCCGTCCGTGAGTGGTTTGAGGTCGCCACACATGCGCATAGTGAAAGCTACGCATGCGCAGTTGAAAAAAAACCACGAACAGACCGCGTACGGTCCCACCGTACCAAGTAGAATAACCTCCTAACTGTAAGTAGCAAATATCAAAACTCAAGGTTTTGGAATTGGGCAACCCGTTAATAAGGAAGTATTGAATGTAAAATGAAGGTAGCAAAACAAGTTTTATTGGGAAAAAAAGCATCTTGGAGTTGACTGATTAATATTTGTTTTCTAAAAAAAAAACTCTTGTACCAAAAGATATATAGGGGTACTTTACTGTAGGGCGGTAAAGCTTTGCAATACCGTGCCACATTAGATGCTAATGTTATCTTCAGTAACAGTATGTTTTTATGGGATGTTTGGTTGAATTGAAGAAATGGCATTTATATCTATAGCTATGTGGATAATTGAGTGGTTTATTTACTAAGATGGGGGTTCTGTTGAAGATGGGATATTGCCCAAATCAACCAATCAGAATATATATATTTTTAGCACCTTTTAGAAGATAATAGATATAATCTATTGGTTGCCCATAGCAACATCCCATCTTCAATAGAACTTCCTTCTTCTTAATAAACCTCAGAGAATTGATCTACTTGCTTAACTGTTTTAAACATGTTGAATTTGAATGACCAGTACCCTTCGTACCACAAATTAGCTATTCAAATGTACAGTACATATACAAAATGAATGTCTGTAATGCTGCTTTCAGACCGCATATCTGGCTTTAACCCTTTATTTGAAAACGTCTCCAAAAATGGGTCCGCCAGGTAAACCCCTTTCACACCGCATCTCTTAAACGGTATATTACCGTTTAAGTGCCGTTTCTTTGACACTGGCAGACCCGTTTTTGGAAACTTTCCAAATACAGGGTCAAAGCCAGTGCAGTCTTCAGCGCCCCCCCCCCCCCCCCCCCGCGGATTAGCACACACACACACACCCCCGCGGGTTAGCACTCACAAATACCCCCCCCCCCGCGGGTTATAACACCCCCCCCCCGCGCGGGTTAACACCCCCCACCCCCCCGCGGGCTAACACACACACACACCCCCAATGTGTTTAAGACCCCCCCCCCCCCAATGTGTTTAAGAACCCCCCCCCCCTCCTGCAGCCGGTACCTCTTGCGTTGAAGCTGTCTTTCGTATGGGGGCAGCCATTTTCCAAAAGTCACTTTCTTTTATAAGTGCATCGGTCCATACTGCCGGGATCCTCAACGCAGGAGGTACCGGCTGCATGGGGGGGTCTTAAACATATGGGGGGGGGATGTTGTTAGCCCTAGGGAGGGGGGGTGGTCAACCCGCGGGGGGGGGGGGGGCAAAGCACAGTGAATATTTAATGAGCACTCATTAAATATTCACTGCGCTGGGTCCGCACATTGGCTGGGTCATAAATACCATTTCAGACCCGATTTTGATGCCAAAATACCGGGTCTGAAATGGGTAGGACCCTCCATTTTAACCGTTTTTAAAAAACTTCTTTTTAAATACGGTAACGTGGTTCTGCACCTTTCAGACCGCACAGATTAACGTTTTGAAACGGTTAAAAATCAGCAAAATACCGGTATTTAAGTGCAGTCTGAAAGGGGCATAAGTGCACCTGATTGTGCATGTAATGTGTTTAGTGAGATTGGGACAACTTTGCATTCAGAATGATGGCAATATATTTGGACTGGACTCTACCAACAACATCAGAGCCACTGCTGGGAGCAGCCTGGCGAGGAGCCCTCATGTGCTATTTATATAGGTGGTTGGCATGCACAACAGCCAGTAGGAGACATTTTCTTGGCAAGTGCAATATTTATATTCTCTATTAAGGTAGTTTGTGGCCCAGCTGTCTGATTCTCAGGGTTTGGATCACTGACTGCGATGTGGTTTTTTTCTATATTGAATTACTGTTTTGGTGAATATGAATTGGAAAAATCACAGAAAATGTCACTGCTGTTTTTTTTATAAAAAGTCTCATCTGCTGCCGGATCACATACTGTACCTAAAATTTATTTTTTGAGACTTTGCTGTCTACTTAATTTGTTTTCCGTTGGTCCCAAATCTCTTCTATTATGTTCATGTTCTCTCCAAAGCTGCAGACATGTTTTGGAAAATCCCTCAAACCTCTCAGGGAGCTGCCACGTGTCTCTTGCTTATGAGACAACTAAGGGATACCTGGGAAATATTCGTGAATATGTAATGTAGGAGAAAAAGAGAGCTACCAAGCACTTTGAAAAATCAGGGTATTATTCCAGCAAATCAAAGTAGCTGATGTTTTATTTCTTACAATGCTTGGTGTTTTTTTTTTTTCAGATTGGCTATGGCACAACAGAAACCAGCCCGGTCACTTTCATGGGTTTCCCTTATGATGATATTATCCGCAAAGCTGATACTGTAGGATACATCATGCCCCATACGGAGGTTAGACAAGACTCTACCTACATTTTTTCACAAAAATGTTTTTCAAAAAATTTCCCTTCATTATCTTTGCTCTTTTCTTTTAGGCCAAAATAGTAGATATCAGCACAGGCCAGATCGTTCCACTTAATACCTCCGGGGAACTGTGGGTTAGAGGTTACTGTGTAATGTTGGGTTACTGGGCAGATGAAGACAAAACCAAGGAGACGATCACCCCAACGGGTTGGTACAAAACTGGGTAAGTAAAGTAAACTGATGTACTTACTCAGCTAAGGCTTTTGGTACAGGGCACCAGAGAAAGATATTATCTAGGAAAGTTAAACAGGCGGCATGATTAAAACTGGATTACAGTTTTGGGAATCCCGAGACACTGAAATTGGTACTTACGACTATGAACTAAAATGAGGTGATGACATAGTGTCATCATTCATGAGATAGAGAGCTGCTAGCTTGTGGTGACTATTAAGGACCAATTCCAAACAAATATATAGTTATTCATGTCCACACTATACCATCACTATTCATGTATTTGAGAACACACCTATATTACACACCAGTAGATGTACGATGGAGAGACAGAGACAGAGTAGCCGATCCTGCCCTGTAATCACTGCCAGCAGCATCCAGTAACTCATCAGGAACTGATCTTGCTGCAGATCACATATATAATGGCGGGTGACAGGTAAGAAGAGGGCATTGGGCCCTCCCCTCTTAATCCAGCTCTGTGCCTAATGCTGTGGTTTCTGAAACAGAAATTAGTGCTTTACAGCACAGAATAGGGTCCAACCTAAATTGTTTTAAATATATGTTCCTGCTAACTTGGGAAAAGTAATTAAACACATAATACAGCTTGTGGTAGCACCTTGGATATACAGAGTATGTGTACATGGTGATTATTGCCAACGCTGTGTAATAAATTAGTGTTTTTATCTAACAGAGATATTGCTACCATAAATGAATATGGATACTGTCAAATTGTTGGGCGCTGTAAAGATATGATTATCCGTGGGGGTGAAAATCTGTATCCAGCTGAAATAGAACATTTCTTACACACACATCCCAAAGTCATGGATGCCCAGGTACGGCAATTGGAGAGAATCGGACGTGCAAAGATCATTCACACAGGGTGACAAAGCCACAAAGTTGCGTTCTGTCTGCTAACACTGTTTTTACAGGTCGTTGGAGTGAAGGATGAGCGAATGGGGGAAGAACTTTGTGCTTGTATTAAAATACATCCGAATGAGCAGTGTACTGCAGAGGAAATCAAGCAGTTCTGCAAAGGAAAGGTGAGGTGCATGGCATGGACTAAGAACATGAGATCTAAACATTCATTTATACTAAGACTTTGCTGTAGGCATTTATCTAACACATTTAATAATAGTAATGTTGTTTTATACAGTTATTTATAATATGTGCGAATAAGTACTTTGTACTAGTCCTACAATGAAGATACCTTTCCACCTTCTCGGCCCGGAAGCCCTATAGGCTAAGATCAGCCAGCATATCTGCAATAACAAGTTAAAAAGGAGAGCATTGATAATTCCTGCAATGCACTTTTTGGATTACACTAAGATCCTCTCCCAACACCACAGTGTATTTGAGTTACAGAATGCTGAGAAATCCCTAGTTGGTTAGTACATTACATGCTAAAAGTATAACATACAGTATGTGCCATTGCAAAGTACCATATATACTCGAGTATAAACCTACTTTTTCAGAACATTTTTTATGCTGAAAATGCCCCCATCGGGTTATACTCGAGTGAGGGTCCCACTTGAGTCAATAAGTTTTCCCAGTTTTTTGTTGTAAAATTAGGTGCCTCGGCTTATAATCGGGTCCACTTATACTCGAGTATATACGGTAAGTTTATTCCAAAAATAAGATAATACAATAAACATATTAAGTCCCATTTAACAATAAGAAAACCCTATAAGGAACTTTCTAAAAAATTGACAGCTGCATAAATGCAATATCAGAGGGCAAAAAATGCTTTTATTATGTGACTGTCAGTGCCGAATTTCCCATTAGGCATGTGAGGCACGTGCCTAGGGGCGGCACATGTTTGGGGGTGGCACCTGGATACATGTGATAGTACTGTCAGCCTGAAATGTACTAGTAACTGCAAAATATCCACTGTACGGTACCATATTCCATCCAGAATAGAGTGTAAATGAATAGGACATGCAGATACTGCCCCTGTAAGTTGTCCTACTTACTAAATATGTATACATAATAAAAAAAAATCTTACAGTTGTTAGATTTTTTATTTTTATATTAAATGGGAAATCATTAAATGAGGGTTTATTACTAATCAATAAAAATAATACAATTAGGCAGGGGGGGGGGCGGCCATTATTGTTGTGCCTACGGGCGCCCTCACCCCTAAATCCGCCCTTGGTGACTGTTATTCAAAAAAGTGCAGCTTGGCTTTGTTGGGTGGAGGGGGCCACATCCTTTTAAGCAAATACAGAATACCAATATAATATTCAAATTTACAGTGCTGACACAATACAAATTCACAATAGGAACTAGTAATAAAGACACATCCTATGTTGCACTGTATTTTCTAACTTAGTTAAGAAATATTTGAGAGTTTACCAAGCAGTATAAAAATGGCACCGTGGTGGCCGTAAACACTTTCAAGAGGAAACTTGAGGTGATGTTTTTGAGGTTTTCATTGTACACTGCACTTCAACTGAAAAGGTTGTACAGAGCATTTTTATGGGTACAGGGCCTAATTCAGGCCTGGTCTCTCATCTGCAAATTTGCAGATGACTGTACGTAGCTAGCCGCTGCCCAGTCAGAGTGAAAACCCATCCTGTGTAAATCTGCGAGTGAGTTACAAAAATATCACTATCCGGTATCTTGTCACACATCCATACACAATTCTTTCACATCAAATGATTATTCCAGTCTGTGCAAAATGTGAGTATATCTGACCCTTCCACAACTCTGTGACAGAGATAGGCTGATAGCGGGCAGAACTGACCCTCCCTTAACCCTTTGAGTGCCAACATCTCTGTGAGTGATGTGCAAAATATCTGCTAAAAAAAGCAAGCATCTCTCACATTTGTTATATAAATGCAAATAAAAAATGTTGTGTAAAAAAAAGTTCATATATGCTATATAAGGCAAACATTGCAGGTCATTACTGTGAATACAAATGTTTACTTTCACAGCTATTTTGACAAATTCCCTTGGCATTCAAAGGGTTAAAACCCCTGAGCATGCCTGTGCTTTTTCTGACATTCCCTGAAAATGGCCATTTACCACCCCCAAATGCTGACTTCCTGTTAGACATATTGCGGTTAGATATTTTCACTATTTCTGTCACTATTTTGGCTTGCCCAAGCGTGCTACGATCTGTATGCATGCGCAGTAATTTAATAATTGAAGGGACTCGAACAACAGCGATCAACTCTAAATAAGGACTACAGTTACCAAAAGTGTAATGTGCACTTTCTATTATGCATAAGACTTTTTTACATACAGTCATCTCTAGAGCCACTCAATGTTAAAATTGCCTAAAAAGCATATACACATACTTTTGAACTGTTATGCTATATGAGTGGTGGTGTTATTTTTTTTTTTTTACTAATACATTATATTGTTAATAGTGCTTATGTTTGTGCTCCTGTTTATTTAATATGTAATATATTTCTCTTTTATCGCAATAGATCTCTCATTTTAAGATTCCTCGTTACATTGTCTTTGTAAATGAGTATCCTCTAACTGTCTCTGGAAAGGTAAGTTAGAAAGGCTATAGTGCAGTGGTTCCCAAACTGTGTGCCGTGACTCCCTGGGATGTTGTGGAGCACTTGCAGGGGTGCCTTGGTTTGGTGGTCTAGAATCCATTCAAATAATTTATGGTCAATGTAGAAGGCAAAATCAGCGCTTGTGGCTTCCAATTATAAAATTTGTGGATAAACTGAAATTAATCCTGTCCCTCACAATGTAACTGGACATAAGGAGGACAAATAAGCACAACTTATTGTTTTCTAATATTGTTTTCTAAAATTCTTGGTAACAAAGTTTGCACCTGGGATGACGTGAAAAATATTCTGATATTCTAGGGTGCCATGATGCAAAAATGTTTAGGAACCACTGCTATAGTGTTTTAATCATAATTAACATGTATCTCTTCTTGTTTTTTGCTGGTTTGTGTACATTTGAGATAATCAAACCCGCGGATGGCCATAATAACCAGCCAGTGTCTCGCCATTCTGCCCCCAATGTAGCAACTAAAATGCAATCTTCTCATCCCACATGTAAACTACAATAAACATTTTGCATATAAATTCTGTGCATTATTTGATCTATCAACTTGCAGCATGGCATATAGGCTTCCGTAGGATATACCCATTATAAATAGTTTATAGGGCATCTGTCCCAGGGGAGATACACAGATATTTCTAGTAGAGAGGGGTGGGTTCATATTTACCAATGTATGCTAATGAAGGACAGAACACGGATTGTTCCATTCTTCATTAACATTGTGCCAGTGTGCAACCCCCACTGACAGAGAATAATTTCGATGTCAGGACAATTTCCTGTCACTCAAGTGTGTACCCAACTTAAGTTTCTATTTGTTTCAATAAATTGTACATATGTGGCAGGTATTCCAATCTGACACACATTGTAATTTTCAGTGATAAAGAACAAAGATATTTGAAGTACCTATGCAATATAGACAGATGTAAGACCGTTAGACTGAAATTGGGCTGTTACAGTACGCATACTTCAATAAGTGTCAAATAGGCTAAAATATAGATTTGCTGAATAGGGAAGAGCATATGGGATCAACTGAATGAGAAACAAAGGAATAATGATGTACCATATGGACAACTTGTTTCCTAGTATGACGCCCAGATTTTCTACGTACGGCACCATAGGGAAATCGCATCGCATGCGAAATTATAGTGGCATGCGATGCGATTTTTTCATGTCATTTTTTTTGTACACCACAATATCGCATCTCATTGCATAGCATGTCCCGCAAAATCGCATGTGATCGCATGCAATTTTATAGGGTGTACGATGCCATGACATTAGGTATACAATAATATGATTGTATGTCCCAAAAGTAGATGTAATGCACCCCCCCCCCCCCCCACACACACACTTTCCACCGCTTCGGGGTGGCGGAACGCGTCGTCCGACGTTTTCATTACACCACTATCCACGTCGGCGTGGAGTTGATTTCATATAGTGTGGTGAGCGCAGCGAGCCACCGAGCCTGAAGCGTGGCGAGCGCAGCGAGTCCCGCGAGGGGACGTGGATTACTTTAAATGTATTCCGCGTCCGCTCGCCACACTTCCGGCTCGGTGGCTCGCTGCACTCGCCAAACTATAGAATGTCAACTCCATGCCGACGTGGATAGTGGGGTAATGAAAAAGTCGGAGGACGCATTCCACCGCCCCTTACGGGGTTCACTGTGCTCGCCATGCTTCGGTTTGGCGTGGATAGTGGGGGGGGGGGGGGGGGGTTGCGTTAAACCTATTTTTGGGGACATAGGGCGGGATGTATTAAAATACATCGCCGCCCCCCCCGCCGCGATGCTGCCGCATATGTACTAACATATGCGGCTGGCGGTGCGGTGACGGAGCCCCCTCGCGATACCTGTACACTGGTGTGCGGGGGGTCTCCGTCACCTCCCTGCCGCCACGCTCTCCCCTCACACCGGGGACAGCTATGCATGATGTCCCCGGCGCTTCCTCCTCCCCCCTGCAGCCGGAAGGATGTCCGGCTGCTTCACTAGGGGGAGGCAGGGCTTACCTTCCGGGGTCCAGGAGGACCCTTCAGGAAGGTAAGCCAGGGGGGGGGGTCGGCGAGGCGGCAGGTTTGCGTCGGCGGGCGGTGAAAAGAAGCCCATAGGCTTCTATAGGGTATCGCCACCCAAAGGTGGCGATACCCTACACTGCGGTATCATTTTTGATACATTGGAAAACGCGGTAAAACCAGGGTTTTACCGCATTTTCCATTTGATACATCTCGCCCATACAATCATATGATTGTATACCTAATGTCATGACATCAAACACCCTATAAAATGACTTGCGATCGCATGCGATTAAAAATCGAATTGCGACCGCATGCGATTTTGCGGCAGATGCGATGCCCCGGGGCTGAGAGAGCAGTGAATAAATTACATAGGAAAATCGCATCACACATCACATTGCCCTAAAATGGCCCATGCGATGCAATGCGATTTCACTACGCAGAATAGCACCCTAAGCAAATTTCTTAGTGGGCGCCGTGCTAGGAAACAAGTACTGACAAAAGTATGAACCTTACATATAAGTCTGATCATTACACCAACGGGGACTTTAATCTTTACTTATACTTTAATATGGAGTTGGTTTCCCTTTTTACAGCTGTAACAGCTTCTACTCTCCACAAGACTCTGAAGTGTTTCTGTGGAATTTGTGCACCTTCATTGTGTATAGCATTTATGAGGTCAGGCACTGTTGGATGAGAAGGTCTGGCTCGCAATCTGTTCCGGTTTATCCTAAAGGTGCTCGATGGAGTTGAGCTCAGAGCACTGTGTGTGCCAGTCAAGTTCTTCCATCCCGAAATCATCAAACCATGTCTTTATAGCTCTTGCTTTGTGCACTGGGGCACAATCGTGTTGGAATAGAAAAGGGCCTTCCCCAAACTGTTAAAGTTGAAAGCATAGAATTGTCAAAAATGTCTTTGTATGCAGAGGCATTAAGCTTACTGGAAATAAGCCCAAACTTCACACTTGGCATAATGCAGTCAGGCAGGTAACGTTCTCCCAGCATCCACGAAACCCAGACTCGCCCATCGAACTGCCAAACAGAGAATTGTAATTCGCCACTCCACAGAACACTGGTGAACTGCTCCACAGAGAGAGATACGCAAAATATTCGCTAAAAATGCCAGCGTCGCTCACATATAAATTTAAATAAAACATTTTGTGTAAAAAAAGTATATATTTCCCGGTACTCTTTACTTAGAAGGGCGCCCACGATTTTGATCGTGGGCATCGTTAGTAAAAAATCTCGGGCATTGAATGCACTAAAAAATCAGGTGCGATCAACCGACGAGATGCCCGAGATTTCCCATAGGGAACAATGTTAAATGTCTCAATTGACCCAATTTTCCTGTTCAATGCCTCAATTGACCCGATTTTTCCATAGGAAACAATGTTAAATGGGCCACAGAGGCCAAATAGGCACCCTGAAGTGTATAATGGCCACCCGAATTGTTAACGCCACCCCACGATCAACGTCAACCCGATGCGTGGCGAGCGCAGCGAGCCCGCGAGGGGCGGCGGTACGCGTCCTACGACCTTTTCATACCCCCACTATCCACGTCGGCGTGGAGTTGAGAATAGAAAGTGTGGCGAGCGCAGCGAGCCACCGAGCCCGAAGCGTGGCGAGCGCAGCGCGCCCCGCGAGGGTACGCGGACAGCTGTGAAGCCCGCGAGGGGACGCAGATTCCTGTGAAGGTATCCGCGTCCCCTCGCGGGGCTCGCTGCGCTCGCCACACTTTCTATTCTCAACTCCACGCCGACGTGGATAGTGGGGGTATGAAAAGGTCGTAGGACGCGTACCGCCGCCCCTCGCGGGCTCGCTGCGCTCGCCACGCTTCGGGTTGACGTTGATCGTGGGGTGGCGTTAACAATTCGGGTGGCCATTATTCACTTCAGGGTGCCTATTTGGCCTCTGTGGCCCATTTAACATTGTTTCCTATGGAAAAATTGGGTCAATTGAGGCATTGAACAGGAAAATCGGGTCAATTGAGACATTTAACATTGTTCCCTATGGGAAATCTCGGGCATCTCGTCTGTCGCATCGCACCTGATTTTTTAGTGCATTCAATGCCCGAGATGGCCGAGATGGGCGCCCTTCTAAGTAAAGAGTACCTATTTCCCATATAAGGTAAACATTACAAGTCATTATGATGAATAGAAATGTTTGCTTGGCAATCCTTTTATGAAAATTGTAGTATGTAAGATTGTGTAAATGCATTACAGTTGTTATCAGTACTGTGGTATTTATTAACAGAGTAATGCTCAGTGAATGGAGGGATTGTGACATACTGTAGGTCAGACAGAATCCTGACACTATGGGGGTTATTATGGTTCACTCTATCTGACAAAATCTTCTTAAGGTGCGTACACACGGGGCGATATTGTATAATATCGCGGGAAATATGGTCGCTAAGCGAACATATTGCCCACGATGGGATATATCGCCGGGTGCGCGCTCCCGTTTTTACCCCTGTAGTGATTGCTGGTCGCAGGAACATGCTCCTGCGACCAGCTGATTACCACTGCCGGGCTCCCCCCGGCAGTTTCTTTTTCATCAGCGGCCATCTCTGGTCGCTGATGAAAAGGAGAAACTGAGCAATATATTGCTCAGCCATATATGCTCAGCCATATATGGCTGAGCAATATATCTCCCCCATGTGTACGGGGCTTAAGATGGACAAAAGCATGTGCACTGCAGGTGGGGCAGATGTAACTTGTGCAGAAATAATTAGATTTGGGTGGGGTTTTACTTCAAAGTGAGATCTATATTGCAGTGTAAAAATAAAGCAGTCAGTATTTTCCCTGCACAGAAACAAAATAACTCACCCAAATCTAATTCTCTCTGCACATTTTACATCTGCCGCCCTGCAGTGCACATGGGTTTTGTCCATCTAAGAAGGATTTTGTCAAAAAGAGTGAACCAAAATAACCCCCTATATGTCAGGCAGAAGGAAATTATGTTTTGCACATCCCACACTGAAACTTTGGTTGGTAAAATATCAGACATTATTTAGTGGTGCAACAGTTAATTTTGTAACTAAAATGACATTGCCGATAATTTCACTGTTTAAGTTACTTATATCCATTTCAGATACAGAAATTCAAGCTGAAAGAAGCAATGGAGAAGCAGCTGGGAGTATGAAGAGGAGCTCGTCATCTGATTGTCCTTCACTGTCCTGAGATTTGTCAGTGTTGTCTTAGGGGCATCTCCAACGCCGATGCTCCATTCTTTTCTTTCTCTTTCCTGCTATTGTCATTGGCATCTTCAGCTTCTATAAAGTGGTGGATACCTGTAAATGATTAACTGTAAATGAATAACTATGAATCTCCATTACACCATCACTCTTCACCATGGTTCTGGCTGCATGAATGTATGACTTGCCCAGGCCAAACTACAGAAGCTATTTCCCTGCAGCCCTGAGATCAGTGATGCCACAGCTGCCCCTTTATCCAGACCAGATTATAAATATAGATCTGAACTCTTGGGAAGATACAGGGCTGCTTTACACATGGGCTTTAAGAGCAGTTACCTTAGGGCCCCAAAATGTTAAGGGCCCAAAGCCTTAAACCCCCCTGTCGGCAAGGCTGGGCCACCCTGATTGTAGCCTATATCCCAAATAATACCCCAGGCCCCCCTGATTGCAGCCTATACCCCGAATATTACGAGCGGTGTGGTGCCGATGCCCGACCGAACCCACGCTGCACAGCATTACTGGGAGCATCCCCTCCCACACTCCCAGTAATGCAGGCAGGGTCGGGCATTGGCGGCAGCGTGACTGAGGACTCGGGCGGCCACTACGCACCAGGCACCACCAAGTCGTCACGGTCCTCCTGAGCCTCCTATCCTGGCTTACCTCGCTGCACGCCCCTGCTGGGCCTGTATTACCTATATTATTTTATGTCTATATATATATATTTACACACACACACATATATATATATATATATATATATATATATATATATACAGTGCAGAACTGTTCGGCACTCAGCGTCAACGAATACAGCTTGTACGGTGCCACAATTCCCACAAAGGGATATATAATAGCGAAGAAAACACAGACACTTGTAACCAACAATGAGCTCAACGAAGGAACAGAGTCACACAAGGAGTGCAAATGCCAACATTTCGGATTCTGGACCCTTTACATGTCTTGATAAAGGGTTCAGAACCTGAAACGTTGGCATTTGCACAGCTTGTGGGACTCTGTTCATTCGTTGAGCTCATTGTTGGTTATGAGTGCCTGTATCTTCTTCGCTATTATATATATATATATATATATATATATTCCCAGGGTACACGTTGGGACTATATATATATATATATATATATATATATATATATATATATATATATATACATACATACATACATACGCACACACGCACACAAGTGTATGGATGACACTCCCCTCTAGATAGTATCAATTGCCGGGGTGTCAGCCAGACAAGTCTAGTAAACCAGTATAGCTTAGTAAAAAAGATGAGGACACTCACCGGTCTTTTGCTTGAGCAAACAGCTTTTAATTCATTTTACCAATTCAGTTCATCTGGTTTATATATATATATATATATATATCTGTGAGTGGTTGTGTCTGCAGGGGCCCCATTTCACTGCTTTGCCCGGGGGCCCATAATGATGTTAGGATGGCCCTGGGATGATAAGGATCAGGAGACAGTCTCCATACTTTTTCATCATGGCCATCTATGTACCGTATATGCCTGCCCATTATAGTGCGCTACAATGTAGTTATGTAGTTACAGTGTGTCTCATTCCCAGGTTATCCTGTAATCCTGTAGTGTATTGCTATGTTGTCCATCACAATTCGAAGTTTTATACTTTACTGCTATGGATAGAAAATAAGAGATTGCAATTTTGCAGACTGTATGTTTATAAAGGAGCTAATGTTCCTCAAGGGGGACTTTGGGATGGTGCTTAAGCTATGCAAGCACCTAAGTGCCTATATATGATATAGCACACTCAGAAGGAGCTTTATCCTAACTATTTATCAAGCACATGAAACTCCTCTTTGACCCAGAGTGTTCAGCTTTTCTATGCCATTTAATATTTCTATTAATGCAGTCTAATAGTGTGGTGTGTGATGCTGTCTTTATCGGGATGCAGTTTAAATCCTGGCGGTCGGGATCCCGGTGTTCAAAATCCCGATGCCGGAATCCCGAACGCCGAAATCCTGACACTTTCTCCCCCCGTGGGTGTCCACGACAATAAATTAGTGTGCCGAGCATAGCGAGGCACCGGGCCCGCTGCGTGGCGAGCGCAGCGAACCCGCAAGGGGGGGCAATCCACGTCCCCCCCTTGTCGGGATTTCGGCTTTCGGGATTCCGGCGTCGGGATTTTGAACGCCGGGATCCCGACCGCCGGCTTTTCATGCCGAATCCGTCTTTATCACCTTTTGTCTGGAATAGAAAAAAAGAGGTGATAGAGCATCTTAACATTAAAGAGGATTTTTTTTTAATTTTGGAAATGAGTCTCTTTAGAAGTAGCCTGAAGGCAGCACTGCTAGGTAGAATATTACTTTCTATATTGTGATAATCCTGGTTCTCATGCTACTCCTATGCCTGCTGCCCGCCAGCCTCCTGCGCATTCCATTCAGCACGTCTGCATAGTGTGAGCGTCTAGAAAATGTGGCACATACATACTGATTTTGGCTCAACCCTTTCAGTTGAGACTAAGAAAACACACCTTCACCATTAGACATTTTGTTTTGAAAACACAATTTATTTTTGCAGTTTTTCAAAAAAAATTGTGGAGAAATTACACTTATTACAGACATACCTTATCAATTTAAAAAAATTTTTTACTCAAACATTCGCTGTTGCAGTACCTGAAAGAATCAGTAGTCTCTAAGTAATGGTAAAGTAGGTGCCAACAAGTTATACAGTAAAAAAGAATTTCCTTTAAATTAGCCACATTTTACATTATTTTTTTTTCATTTTCCACCTTACAACTATTTCCCAATCCACTACAGTGAATAGGTCAAACATGTTTTTTTGTACAAGAACTCTTGTTTTTATCGCACCAGGTTTTTCCATGTCCTTTCATCTTATCCATATGTGCTGAGGCTCCCCGCCTTTCTATCTCCCACCTCTCTGTGGGGGATATTCAGTGAGTGGCAAGTAGTGCAGTGCACTAGCATTCTGGCCTATTACCGGGATCTCACACCACCATCATAGAAGAATCCCCACATATTTCTTTCCTCAAACTTCTTGCTAGTTATTTCTTCATTTGCTATCCCCTGCTATAAAAAGTTATTACAGTACCTATATAGTTTCTAACCACCCCTCCATCCCATATTATTCTGTTGGCTATGGATGTTAGGTTTCTTGAACCAGGTTCTAACGTGTTGTTTTTTAAAAACCTTTGGATATCTCTTAAGCTATACAGCGGGTAAAGTAAGTATTTAACACATCAACATTTTTTTACGGTATTTGTAATGGGCCTATTATAATTACATTTTCACCAAATGCATGAAAGAACCCATGCAACCCACACATGCAAAGAAATCAAACCAAACATGTCCATAAACTAAGTATTGATTGAACACACTTTATTATTTATTTAATACTTTGTGCAAAAGCCTTTGTTGGTAATTACAGCTCCAAGCCGCCTCCTGTATGGGGAAAGTAGTCACATACATTGCTGAGGTGATTTGGACCCATTCTTACACATAGCAGTCTTCATATCTTTACAGTTCTGTGCACCTCTTCTCTAAACTCTGATCTTTAGTTCTTTCCATAGCTTTTCAATTGGATTCAGGCCAGGTGATTGGCTGGGCCATTCTAGCAGCTTTATTTTCTTTCTCTGAAACTTTACGTTTACAGTGTTATTACAGTAGCTGTATGTTTGGGATCAATGTATTCCTGTATTTCATCTTCAGCATCCTAGTAGAGGGCAGCAGAAAGTCTTTTCCGCCCATCCTTTCTTCAGTCCCACCTCTAAACTTCACTGTTGGTATGGTGTTTTCGAGGTGACATGCAGTTCCATTTCTTCTTTAAATATGGCTTGTATTATGGCATCCAAATAGTTAAATGTTGTTCTCAGCTGTCCAAACTGTATTCTCCTATTATTTCACGGGCTTTAATCGAACTTCACCATGCTTTTTCTGGTTATGGTATATTAGATCTACAGTGTCCAGGTCTACAATCATATGGTCAATCAAAAGATCGACAGTGAAAAGGTTGACAGGGTCCAAAGGTCGACAATCAAACGGTCGATAGGGTCAAAATGTCATCAGTCAAAAGTTCGACAGGGTCAAAATGTTGACTAGGGCAATAGGTTGACATTTAAAAGGTCGACATGAGGTTTTCATGTTTTTTGTGACACTGTCTAAGTGTACCGCGTCCCCTCCTATGGCTCGCTACGCTTGTCATGCTTCGGTCTCGGTGCCTTGCTGCGCTCAGCACACTATTATATTCTCACTCCACACCATGGTGGATGGTAGGGTATGAAATACCACCTGTCGGCACATGTCGGCTTGAAATAAAAAAAAATACATGTCAACCTTTTTCATGTCAACCATTTCCATGTTGACCTTTTGAATGTCAACCTTTTGACCCTTTCGACCTTTTGACACTGTCAACCTTTTCATTGTCGATCTTTGGACCCAGTTGACCTGTGGACCCTGTTGACCCTTCCATTGTCGACCTTTGGACCCTGTCGACCTTTTGACTGTTGACCAATTGTGGTCGACCTTATGACTAGCGACCTAGAGTCAATATATCATGAGCCCGGATACCGCTTATTCTTCAGCAACGGCGTCCATGCATGCATGTGGTTAAGTGCATTACTTATTGTTTTCTTTGAAAAAATAGTACCTTCTAATTCTGAGAGGAGCACCTGGTCGTGGCCAGTTTGTGGTGTAATGTTGTTCTTTCCATGGCCCTAACAGTGCTCACAGGAAAATTCTCAAGCTTAGAAATCCTTCAGTACTGTAACTATGACATCAGTATATTTCGCAACAATAAGGGAGCAAAGGTCTCTAGAGAGCGTTTTACTTTTACCCATCATGAGATGTTTCTTGTGTGACACCTTGGTAATGGGACACCTTTTTATTAGGTAATTTTTAGGTCATAAGTTGGGACTGAACTAGGTTATAGTCATTTGCACTGACGAGGGGCAGGATTTCTTTCTAATTAAGGATAGATTTCAGCTGGTGTCTTGACTTTCCGTGACTTTTTGCACCTCCCTTTCTTCATGTGTTCAATACTGTTTCCATGTGACATCTTACAGAACTTTATTTAATGGACATCAATGGATTGATTTATTTGCATGTGTGGATTGCATGGGTTGTTGCTGACAATTGTCGAATATTTCATTATAATAGGCCCATTACATATATATTTACTGAGAAAAATGTTGATGCGTTCAACACTTATTTTACCAGCTGTATATACTCTTAAATGTCCTATGCTGTAAGTAATAGGTCACCATGCGCTTTCTTCTATGCAGCAGCTACAGGCATTGTATGGTGCACCTCATCTGTCTATGCATCTCTTAGAAGAAGAAGAACGAGTCCTTATTCTTTCCCCTTGCTGGTTCTCTGAGCCTGTGCCACTAGTACCCTTGTGCCATGCAGCCTGGATAGCACAGTGTGTAGAATGATCCTTTAGGTGCAGACCTCACTGTGCAGGGACACATTAATCACTAGCTTTCCAGCCATGACATGAGAAAATGATTTTAATACCGCTGTTTGTATCATGCACAACACAGAGGGAAATGTGTCTGCCACCTACTCTGGAAAATGGCATACCTTTTGCTGCCATAGACTTATCATTGGCATTAGGTCAAATTTGTATTGGACTGGAAGTAGAATACCAGTGGCAGCCATAGAAGGAACAACGAATTGTATCTGGCACAAATTAATACTAACTAGCTGGGTTTTTAGAATACGTATTTTTTTCTATTCTTTTTATTGAAGCATATTTATCAAATAACATACAGTGTTCATTTATATAATATGAAAATGTTGACTCTGTAAATGTCATAGAAATGATGTAAATTAAGCTATGCAACTTAAAATAATTCTAGTAACAAAAAGACATTCTTATTCAATTACAAATGTTATCAATAAAATAACATATACATACCGTACATAGGCCCTTATTCTGATTGAGTCAGACGGCTGCGTGTTCAGTCGGACGGCCAATGTTTTGTGTTTGCGCATGTGCAGAGCCGCGCACATCGGAATACGGCGTGAATTCCGTACAGAAAATGATCAGTCGGAACAATCCGAGTAGGGGGTGGAGAGGGGCGTGAAAGGCTGTTTGGGCTCATTACCATATGCGTATGCCCCGCGTTTCATGGGCAGTCCCATGAAAACGCTGGGTGTATGTATGGTAATCCGGCCGTGAGGCACGTGTGGGGGTCGGACAGCTGACACAGCTGGTTGCCAGCTGCCCGCCCATATCCCTGCTTTCGCATGGAGAAATGTCAGAGTGGTCTGGAGCACTCGAGCTGTCTGACCACTTGGTCCGTCATTTGATAATCGGCGATCATTGGAAGATGGGGGAGGTTCCCACAGATGGGGGAGTTGTTCACATGAAACATCCACTCGCCATGCGTTCGCTCGGCGTCTTACTGCTTCGGACAGTGTGAGCGATCCGTACGGTAGGCGGGCTAAGAACACTCGGTGGCCTTCCGAAAATATGCATCCGTCCGAGTCAACTAGAATAAGGGCCTAAGTATTATTCATGAAATAATTTTGTTGTGTGATTTTGAGTAATAATAAATTTAAATGATAGAATACAATATTCTCACTGCTTCTGCCAAAATAAAGTGATGACAGAGTGGTTAGAGGATCTCCCATACCAATTCGTCAGATGCAAACTATTGTGTATTGTTGTACATGTAAGTAAAGGAAGCTCTGCGATATAACTCTCCCATACATTGAAGAACCGGATAACAAACATTTTAGAATATGCTTTTGTTTGCTTTATTGCTTTTTTTATAATGAAAGTTCAAATTAATGTGAAATACTGAAATAAGCTTTTTGCTTGGTTAGTAAATGGAAGATTATAACTGCTGTAGAGTATACCACTATTTCAATAAATGTATCTCCCAACAATCAATCCTGGTTCAAAGATCCATCTGAATGTTATGTACGTGATAAGCTTCATTAAAGTTGGGGATGCCGGATGAGTTGCCGACAGTCGGGATGCCGGCGGTAGGGTGACCAACTCATCCCTTTAATCCGGGACACATATTAATTACACAGGTAAAAACCAGGTGAAATGGAGTCTTGAGGTGTGGCAGTTTAAAACCAGGTGAAAGCCAGCCACAGAACCTGTGTAATTAATATGTGTCCCGGATTAAAGGGATGAGTTGGTCACCCTACCCGGCGGTCAGTATACCAATGCCTAGACTGTTTAACTGCCCGAAAGTCGCGATCCCAACCAACAACTGCTATTCTCGCTTGCGAAGTTCCATGGCTTCCATAGAGGGAGAATAGAACCAGTGGCAAGAGTAAGGCAGCCTGCACTTAAATGTATTAGATTTGTAGGCAGTCACTGGGATAGATATATATATATATACTGTATCTGTGTGTGTGTATGTATATATAGTATAGGAAGAAGCATGCAGCGGCACTCAGGAAATTTTCAAAAGGTTGTATTGGTGAAACAAACCAATGTTTCGAGGCTGGCAGGCCCCTTTTTATATAGTGTGGCGAGCCACCGAGCCCAAAGCGTGGCGAGGGGACGCGGATTAATTTACATGTATTCCGCATCCCCTCGCCACGCTTCGGGCCTTGCGAGTCAATCAGAATAAGGTCCATTGTATCAGTTGTTGATGGTAATACAGTAACAATAACATCTGTTCAACTCACCTTTTTCTGTATTCTAACTCAAAACTGTGGTAGCACAAAAAGAGTTTGTGCTGAAAAAGAGTTACGCTGTTTGAGTGCACGCTATATATTTTGATAGTTTGTCCTGTATTGTAATGATGGATATGATATAAAATTTAACTTTTAATAAATTTATTTTTAAAAAGATTTCCTCTTTATTTTTATTCCTTTATATTCTTGGGAACAAAAGAGGATTTGGTGATCTAGGTGAAATATAGGGTTAAAATCATACACATTTAAACATGGTGCTCATACAAAGAGATGAAAAAAGTGTAAAGAAATAAAGTGTTAAAAAATGTCAGAGCCCGTGGTCTGCTGCACTTAATTTGATATTTTTTAACAATGTTACTGTAGGTCTCCCCTGGGTCTTATCGTGTCTGTGCACTTTTGCCTATATTTGGCTTGTGCCCGGTTACCTACTCAGATGTATTATAAATGGGGATATATGCTGGTTACTACTGATGCCTAATTATATTGGCGTTTAGTTCAGCATATCCCCATCATCCAGGAAAAAGAGGGGGGGGGGGGGCGGGGGGGGGAAAAAGAAGGAGAGAGGGGGATTTTTTGGCGTGGGGTTTATTGTATCTCCTCCAAGTTTGAGGTTATACCACTCCCTCCAATCCTGGGGATTGTATTTGCCCCGGCTGGTAATAGTATTATTGGAATTTTTAGCTTCCAAAAGTTTTTAGGTAAAAGAAGGTTTTCTGTGTATAGTTTTTATGTGCACATGTCGCCTTTAGACTGTAATTTTAATATTTATACAATAGCGTGGTTTCCCAGTTGGTCTATCACTGTTTACCTCCGTATATATTCCTATGCTGCCGTATATACTATTACCAGCCGGGGCAAATACAATCCCCAGGATTGGAGGGAGTGGTATAACCTCAAACTTGGAGGAGATACAATAAACCCCACGCCAAAAAATCCCCCTCTCTCCTTCTTTTTCCCCCCCCCGCCCCCCCCCCCCCCCTCTTTTTCCTGGATGATGGGGATATGCTGAACTAAACGCCAATATAATTAGGCATCAGTAGTAACCAGCATATATCCCCATTTATAATACATCTGAGTAGGTAACCGGGCACAAGCCAAATATAGGCAAAAGTGCACAGACACGATAAGACCCAGGGGAGACCTACAGTAACATTGTTAAAAAATATCAAATTAAGTGCAGCAGACCACGGGCTCTGACATTTTTTAACACTTTATTTCTTTACACTTTTTTCATCTCTTTGTATGAGCACCATGTTTAAATGTGTATGATTTTAACCCTATATTTCACCTAGATCACCAAATCCTCTTTTGTTCCCAAGAATATAAAGGAATAAAAATAAAGAGGAAATCTTTTTAAAAAATAAATTTATTAAAAGTTAAATTTTATATCATATCCATCATTACAATACAGGACAAACTATCAAAATATATAGCGTGCACTCAAACAGCGTAACTCTTTTTCAGCACAAACTCTTTTTGTGCTACCACAGTTTTCTGTATATCTCAAGTTACCCTGAGTGGCACCCCCGAATGTGAATTGTAAATAGCGGGCAACACGGGTCCATAAATAAAAATATAGACGACCCATTAAGAGTGTGCAGACGAACTCCCTACCCGTCCTCTCCCCATCATTTTCTTGATATATTCTTGCTGTCAACTCAGCTTCTTAAAACGTCTAGCACCTCCTTAAAAGGAGGAATTACCTCAACAAACTTTCTTAACAAAACTACTGTAAAACACCAACCAACTCCTTATAATGTCGAACTTTAGTCTTGCTAGAGACCTAGAGAACAGAAAAGAAAAACTAAGAACAGATATGAATTCCATCTTTCTACAAAACCCAGAAGTAGGAGACAAAATTAACACCAACTGGTCTGAAGACCTCTTCTCCTTAAAAGTTGCATTGATGAAGCACAGTAAAACCACCTGGAACCGGATGACATTCGATAATTATCTCAAACAAAAACTGATACCAAGAGGTTTGAGAGCGAGAATATTCCCGGCCTACGAATTAGCAACCGAAGAATTGCAGAAAGAATGGGAAACCATACTAATTCAATGTTCCAATGAATTAATACAAATCTTGATAAAACACGATGAGATAATACTAGCACAACAATCTCAAGAGATAGCAAGACTAAGTGAAAAATTAAAAAACTTTGAAACTCTTGAAGCCTTCCAAACGCGATATGAAAAATATAAAAAAGAGATAGAAAACTATGAAAATGAAATTATAGAAAGAAAGAGACGTAAATTTCAAAGAGATAGGACGGACTTTGCCACAAATAAAATCTTCAAATGGAACACTAGAACATCACAACAAATCCAGAGAAGACCAAGCAGTGCCTCTAACTATACAACCTCTGAAACAGAAATGTCAGAAGGTGACAACTTTGAACGCAGACCATACCATCAAAAAAATTTTTTAGGCCGCGGCCGGAGAGACACACAAGACCCAGGAGAAAGACAAGGAGGAGCAAAAGGAGGAAGACGAAAGAGAGAAGCATTGGATTGGAGAGACGAACCTCGAGAGATGAGGAGATCCAGGCAGCAATTCTAACTCCAAATGAAACACAGGAAAACACAAAAGATAACCTCAGGATTATAAACTTAACTGATAAGATCTTAACACCAGAACAAGAATCCATTCTGAAAAGAGGTTTATCCTTTTCGCCCACGCAAAATCCCGATCGTTTCGAGTGTGAAAAGGACTTAAACCTTTTCACAAGGAAAATTCTTTTAAAAAAATTTTTTGCTAACCAATCTGAATTACGTAAAAATGAAATAATTCAGAGACCCCCTGAGAGACAAAATCAAGAAATCTTCGAAGAAGAAGACTTAACAATGCTCCAAATTCTAACAGAACTAGAGGACGAGAACATCCTTGAAACACTACCCAACGAACCATTTGATAAAAATAAAATTAAGAAAAAATCAACCTTCCAACCAGATCCAAAGATATGTCCTCAAATACAAGTATACCAGAGTATGGTATCAAAAGATCTTGACTCCCTCTTCTCAAAAAGAAACAAACAACTTGATAATATTAATGAAGGAGAGAAAAAAGCTTTAAAAGAAATAGGAAAATGGGAGGACACAGTGGTGAAGCCCTCAGACAAGGGGGGTAACATCGTTTTATGGCCACTAAATTCATATTTACAAGAGATGGAAAGACAACTACAGGATGAACAATGTTACAAGAAGCTCACATTCAACCCGAGTCAAAAATATACCCTGATGTACCAAGATATGATACAGGAAGCCTATGACAGAAAAACAATAAGCAAAAGTGACTTCCAGTACTTAAAAGTAGAAAAACCAAGAACACCAACTCTGTACTTATTACCGAAAGTGCATAAAAACGAAAAGAAGCCCCCAGGTAGGCCAATACTATCTGGGATAGGAAGCTTAACAGAGAAAATAAGTATTTATGTTGACCAATTCCTCCGAAAACATGTCACAGCACTTCCCTCATACACTAGGGATACGATGGATATTCTGAAAAAACTTGAAAATATAACTGTCAATGAGAACACCTGGCTGGTAACCTGTGACATTGAAAGCTTATATACAAGCATTAATCACGACAGAGGAATTGCTGCAACAAAGTACTTTTTAAACATGGAAGCTAACCAAGAATTTAACAACTTTCTGCTGGAAGCACTAGAGTTTATCCTCACTAAAAATTTCTTTACCTGTAACGAATCCCACTACCTCCAGGTGAGGGGCACGGCAATGGGGACGGCCTGTGCCCCCACGTATGCCAACCTCTACCTGGGGTGGTGGGAGAGGGAAATTTTATTCCAAGAAGAAAATGAGGAGTACACAGACAATATCTTGATGTACCAGAGGTATATAGACGACATATTCATGCTGTGGGAAGGAAGTAAGAACGACCTGGAAAACTTCATTTCAATTTTAAACACTAACAACTTAAATTTGAGACTGACTCATGAAGCAAGCAAAATTTCCATTAACTTCCTGGACCTCACCATCAATATCCAAGAGGAAGGGATGATAACAACAGACATCCACAGAAAAAGTACAGCAACAAATAGCATCCTACACTCTACAAGTGCTCACTTACCTGCAACAATCAAGGCTATTCCGAAAGGAGAACTCATACGTACAAAACGTAATTGCTCGGAACCAGAAACATATGTAAGAAGAGAACAGGAACTGAGCAAAAGACTACAAGACAGGGGATATAGCCGAAGACTGATCAAAAGAGCAAAAAAGGAAGTTGATGTAATATCAAGAGAATCATTACTTCAACCGAAAGTACACAGTGAAAAAGAGGAACCGGTCAGATTTATAGGCAGTTTCAATAAAAACTGGAAAGAGATAACAACTATCCTACAAAATCACTGGCAAATTCTGAGAACTGATGAAGATCTGAATAAGATACTACCTGCACAAGTGCAGACAAGCTGGAGAAGAGCCAGAAACATCAAGGACCGTCTGGTAAAAAGTCACCTCACAAAACCTCCAATTCCGGACAAAAGACCTGGTTCGATGAAATGTGGAAGGTGCAAAGCCTGCCAGTATATGACCCCGAAAACATCATATACAGATAAATGGGGGAAAGAGTGGAAGATACAAGAGAACATCACGTGCACCACTATGGGAGTCATATATCACTTACAATGCCCCTGCAATAAAATTTATATCGGCAAAACTATTAGACCCCTTAAAGTACGAGTTCTCGAACATGCAGGGACTATACGTAATGCACAGAAAGACAAGGATAACTTTAAGACACTAACTCCCGTGGCCAAACATTTCCTAAAATTCCATAACTGCAGACCGGACACCCTAAAAGCTTTTGGAATGAAACAGATACGCCTGGGAATAAGAGGAGGAGATCTTGATAAGGAATTGCTGAAACAAGAAACCAGGATGATTTTCATAATGAACAGCCTACATCCAACTGGCTTGAATGAGAATAACAGTTATACACCATATCTTTAAAATATTGTTACAACAAGAGTGAAGGAATACAGGAAGAACCAGTAAGCTAAAAACAACAAAATATCCAACTAAGAAGGATATAAAATCACCAGCAATAAATTATAAATAAATTGAAGATCTGAGATTATATATAATTGAGTTCTCTCGCCAAACAAAAACAGGAGGGTGAATTAAATGAAAAATTCCCAACAGTAGAACTACAACGAGACGATACGGGACATAAAAAACAATAAAAAAGAAAAGAGAACCGACAATAGACCAAAGAGACAAAAAAACAAAAATATAACAAATAATAATGAACAAATAGAAACAACCACAAAATGTGACAATAAGAATAATACAAATAAAAGACAAAACAAGAAAAAGAAAAACTTACCTGAAGATGTCAGATTAAGAACTTTCGAATGGGTGGAGGAGGAGCCCTGTGGAAAAATGAAAAAATGTAAAAAAAGCAAAAAATAAACAATAAAATAAAAAACACACAATACACCAAAAAGGAACATGTCAAATAGATGACATAATCACTATAATAGAATAACCTGTTACTAAGAGATACACAACATCACCTATCACAGAAATCACTCAATAAGACACACACATTTATTATTAAAAATATTACCACACAGCCTCTTTTAGAATTCACCATAACTATTACTACCCCCCTTTTTTTCCTCTTTATCAAATGTATCTCCCCCTTATTTTTCACAATAACCTACTATCACCTCTCTCCACCAAGAAGTCGAGTCATGACACACACTGATAATTAATCAGATGATAAAATATCACTAACATGAAAATTGACCTTCACACTATATAAGAATAAAAATAAAAATTCTTCCTCATTATTAATTATTATCACTCCCCCTCCTTTTCTCCTCCCCTCCCCCCTCCTCCCTCCTTTCACGAGTTTTTTCACATTTATTTGATATTGTTTGTTTTTCCTCACAAATATATAATTTTTTATCACCATTATCACCATTATCCCCCTTTTTCTAACCCTACTCAGATTCACCATTGATAATAGATGAACACTAACAATAAGGGAATCTGAATAGGATATAATGCACCAACGTAGCAGGAGACAATGAATATAGGAATATGAAATAAAATCTAAACAACAAAGTGGAGACAAGTCTAAGTACAAAAGGAATGATCAGACATTATAACTACTTATTAGTAGGAAAAGCAATAATCTTGAAATAAGAGTGACATTGTTCAATGCAGATTCCGGACCCCTCCTCACACAGTATAAAATAATAATGATATCAGTGTGACATAAAACGCCAGGAAACACGGGACACGAACACCCTGTCAAGATTAGAATATGAACCTGGGCACACATATACACATAGACCAGTATATAGAAATAACTTAAGCAACTGTAAATATCAAACTTTCAGAGCCCAAATTACAATATACATAGTCCCGGGCATAACTCACTCCGAGATCGAGATCCTGACGCAATGATTGGTCAGCCCGGACCATGTGACGAACGAGTGACGCATGACGCGAGTCACATGACCCGGAAATAGGGCAAAACTGACGAGGCTGCCGTCTGACAACAAGAATGACCACAACCATACGATTGGTTCACGCTAGAACGCGTGACCACAGTAACGCAACCTGATTGGAAGGGGAAAATAAATAAATATAATCCCAAGGAGACACTCGGTTGGTCTTGAAAAAGCCTGTATAGGTGAAACGCGCGTCGAGCTGTTAGAGCCCGACCTCTAGCTGCACTATATGATAATAATGTTATAGAATTATATATGATTTAAATCCAGATAATGTGGGGGTGTGTGCGGGGATAACCAGCGGGGAAACTCACTAAGAAGTGAGGAAAGTGATTGACGCTATAACACAAATATATGTGGATATTACCATAATAAGCACCAATCACTCAGAGTGGGAACGTAGCTTATAAGTGTGCATAGGAGCAAGTCAGCGTGCACACATATAAAAAGCAACAGGTGCCACCCACTCAAAGTGGAAAAAGAGAGGTTTCTGTGTCCCCCTTTTTTTGTGAATTAAATGAAAGCACATACAATACAATAAAGCTGTGTAAATAAACAGGGAATTACCACCAACCCTTATATGCGCACTAAGAGATTCGATACTGCTGCAGAGCAAAAGACTCACAACAATAGTAGCAATATAAACATTCTCCAAGACAAGAGATTGTAGCAAAACTCTAATTATTTGATAGAAGATGCCTATTGCAACTAAAATGATACAAATGTGGTAAAAAATATAGGATTCCACAAAGAACATACCAGCAAAATCCACAAGTGAGCGCTAAATTAACACCTAAATGTTATGTGCAAATAAAGAGAGAGCAAATGCATGTATATCTCTATTTGGAGAATCACTGTGAATAAACCCCAAATAAATATCCAAAAAACTGCAAAAGGGCTCCAGCTGTCGGTTTAGACAGGGACCCCTACGGCAGCATAGGAATATATACGGAGGTAAACAGTGATAGACCAACTGGGAAACCACGCTATTGTATAAATATTAAAATTACAGTCTAAAGGCGACATGTGCACATAAAAACTATACACAGAAAACCTTCTTTTACCTAAAAACTTTTGGAAGCTAAAAATTCCAATAATACTATTACCAGCCGGGGCAAATACAATCCCCAGGATTGGAGGGAGTGGTATAACCTCAAACTTGGAGGAGATACAATAAACCCCACGCCAAAAAATCCCCCTCTCTCCTTCTTTTTCCCCCCCCCGCCCCCCCCCCCCCCTCTTTTTCCTGGATGATGGGGATATGCTGAACTAAACGCCAATATAATTAGGCATCAGTAGTAACCAGCATATATCCCCATTTATAATACATCTGAGTAGGTAACCGGGCACAAGCCAAATATAGGCAAAAGTGCACAGACACGATAAGACCCAGGGGAGACCTACAGTAACATTGTTAAAAAATATCAAATTAAGTGCAGCAGACCACGGGCTCTGACATTTTTTAACACTTTATTTCTTTACACTTTTTTCATCTCTTTGTATGAGCACCATGTTTAAATGTGTATGATTTTAACCCTATATTTCACCTAGATCACCAAATCCTCTTTTGTTCCCAAGAATATAAAGGAATAAAAATAAAGAGGAAATCTTTTTAAAAATAAATTTATTAAAAGTTAAATTTTATATCATATCCATCATTACAATACAGGACAAACTATCAAAATATATAGCGTGCACTCAAACAGCGTAACTCTTTTTCAGCACAAACTCTTTTTGTGCTACCACAGTTTTCTGTATATCTCAAGTTACCCTGAGTGGCACCCCCGAATGTGAATTGTAAATAGCGGGCAACACGGGTCCATAAATAAAAATATAGACGACCCATTAAGAGTGTGCAGACGAACTCCCTACCCGTCCTCTCCCCATCATTTTCTGTATTCTAACTCACAAGTTGGTTCAGGGGAAATGTTAGAAAGAATTACTTCACAGAAAGGGTAGTGGATAAGTGGAATAGCCTCCCATCAGAGGTGGTAGAGGCTAAAACAGTAGAATAATTTAAACATACTTGGGATATTCATATGAATATCCTTACAAAGAAATAAGGATTAAAAAGGGTTCAGATTACCTGAATAATAAATAAGGGGCAGACTAGATGGGCCAAATGGTTCTTATCTGCCGTCAAATTCTATGTTTCTATGTAAGTTACTTAAGTATTCAAGCTTCACTTTAGTCTGAAAGCTTCTCTCTCAATGTGCCTGGATAGGTTTTTATTTGGAGTGTGTCTTTAATGCTCTGGTGAGCCTGTTCGGCCCACTTAGTTTGTGCCTGTAGTGGAATAACAGGGCAACTTGGAGTTGATAGGGGATGTTTGGAAAGCAGCCAGCCTTAAAGGGCCACCATATCTTTAAAAAAAATTGTTTGCCGCTTTGTGTTAAGTGGCCAGCATAGTAGGCAGGTGTCGGCTATGTCTGTTTTGTGAGTCTGGCACATTTTATTAAGCTCCTAAATTTGCCCTTAAAGAGGAAACACATGGTAATGAATATAATGAAGATGTTTGCTGAACTGTCTGCAGGGCACCAGGATCTGACTGCTAAACATGCCCAGATTAAGTGGCAACACACTCAGATTCAGATGTTGCTTGACGGGCAACAAGCTCAAATTCAGATATTGCATGAGGTTCAGCAAGTACAGAAGGACAGCAGCTGCTGCATGAAGAGCTAAAAGAGATAAGGAAAGGTGGGCAGGAGCAGGAGAGGCTACCGAACCTCACCCCAGCTGACAACATAGAGGCATTCCTTTGCATGCTAAAGTGTTGAGCCACGCCTTTGGGATGGCCTGTGGAGGAATCAGAGGCATAACTCTGGGAGACAATGGAGTCATCTGCCGCCGGGCTCCTGCTCCCAAGGGGGCACCTCTCCTCCCCTGTGAGTTTGAATAAGTTAATTGAAAGCCATTGATATCACTTCTGTGGCTGTCTCCTCCTAGCAGGACCATAAACGTCACACTCTCTTTATTCTAAACATAATATCCATAACATGCATACATTTATTTATATAAGATGGTGTGTGTGTTTTGGGGGGGCACCAATTTTTATCTTGCCTTCGGGCGACTGCGACGAACTTACGCCACTGGGAGGAATGGTCGGACAAGCTGCCTCCCTGTTTAACAGGGAAGGCGCAGGGAGCCTATGTTGATATTTCTGTGGCTGAGTCACGCTCCTACCCTGGTCTGAAGAAGGCTATACTTGACAGGATTGGGGTGACGGGCCCCAGCAAATCCCACGAAATCCATGACTGGCGGCTGGAGGGCTCTGGGCCTCCCAGGATTCAGCTTTCCAAACTAGCCCAGCTGGCAAGGACCTGTTTGCAGCTGGATAAAAACTCTGCAATGCAAATTGTGGAGATATTGACACTGGGCCAGGGACAGCTTGGTCCAGCAGTGGACCCTTCAGGCTGACCCACTCAGACAGCAAATAGGTCGACATGCAGTAAGGTCGGCATGGGTTAGGTTGACAGGTCATTAGATCAAGACAAGCATTAGGTCCACATGGGGGTTTATTTGCCCCGAATTTTGACACAGTCGACATGGATACTGAACAGTAGCACTGCGTCCCCTTGCATCACTCGCTGCGGTCACCATGCTTAGGGCGCGGTGCCTCACTACGCTCGGCACACTATTATATTCTCACATCACGCCCTAGTGGATGGTAGGGCATGAAATACCGCCTGTCGGCACATGTCTAAAAAAAAAAAAAGTGATAAACCCCTTGTAGACCTTTTGAGTGTTGACTTTCCCCATGTCGACCTAATGCTTGTGTCAACCTAATGACACATTGACTTAACCCATGTCGACCTTCAGTCATGTCTACCTTAATGCATGTCAACCTAGTGGTGTCGACTTGTAGACTTAGTGACCGTATCCCATTTGCAGATGGACTGCCCAAAACAGGGAGAGCCGATGGATTGCAGTGTGGAAAAAGTGGCTCCGATGATGCTCAGCATGGCTGCTGTGGGTGTATCCCAAGCAGAGTCCACCCTGTTTCATATACTGGTACAGCTGCAAGACCGGGAGATCTGGGCTGTGGTTGTCATTTGTAGTGAGCTTACCAGCCTCCTGTTGGGGTATTATGTATACATGGAAATGTTGAGGAGTGCCCTCGGGTGTACCTGCCACTGATGGTGCAATGCCAGCCACATTATCTGCTAATCCTGGTCCATGACTTCCCATTACCGCAGGAGCTGGTTACGTGGCATGACACCAACAAACAGCCGCTGAGGTGTCTCAGGGGCCAAAGACTACCAAAGCTTGGTGTCCAGAAGAGCTACTGCAGCTACTGATCTGCCCTAAGAAACCGAGACTGAGGCTCAATGGAATCTTGTTGGTGAGCAGATATCACTTCAGGATCTGGTACATGCCTTTGAGACTGTGAAAGTGGTTATTTGTAGGGTGGTTGGTGCTTTTCCACCAGAGGGTGTGCCATATATTGTGTTGAAGAATGATTTGCTATATCGTGTTACCACTTTACAGGGGAAAAGAGTAGATCAGCTGTTAGTTCCCCAAAAATTTGAGAGGTTCGTATTGAAGCTGCAATTATGCATTTGTGGGTTAGCCATTTAGGGGAGGAGACAACCCACAATGCATACAGTAAAGGTTCTTGTGGCCAGGAATCCATGCCTCAATCAAGAGGTATTGTCAGGAATGCCCATTGTGCCAGAAGACGCTCTTTGACAGAGTTTAGTGCCAATTCCCTATAATTTCCGTGCCTTTTAAGGGAATTGTATGGATCTGATAGGTCTGCTCAAGGGCGCCAATACATACCAGATACCCGAAAGCTATACCCCGGCATAATATGAAATCTGGCACTATTGCTAGAGAGCTACTATCCCTGTATACCTGCCTGGGGCAAACGGAGTGTGTAGGGGGTCAGTTGAATACTGACCCTGCGAGCTGTGACAGCGAGCAGGCAGCCCTGCTCTCTGTCACAGCTTGCAGAAAGGATTGAATACACCCCTTGGTCTAAACCCAAATGTAAGTCACAGCTTAGGACATTTCTCGGTCTGGTGGGATATTACCACAGGTTAAAAAACAGTCTCCAGACAAAATAATGTGGTCCAGACAAGTGGAAACCACTTGGCAAGACATAAAAAATACACTTTATGTACTGAGCCTGTCTTACAAGCTCCTTATTTCACAAAACCCTTTGAGTTGCAGATGGATGCCTCTGGGACAGGATTAAGGACAGTCCTTTCCCAGGATGGAGAGGAGAAGCCGATCCTCTATCTTAGCCATAACTTATTGTCCAGAGAGTGCAAGTACCCAACTGTAGAGCAGAAGTGCGTGAAACAAGATCCCTTGGTGCGTTTCTTGGTCCCTTATGTCAGGCCATTTCTTCAGAAGGAACAAAAGTGCCGGGAGAAAACTCTGGGTATAAAGACCATCTCTCTTCAGTACAGCACACAAAGGGCCTTATTCTGATTCGGTCGGTGCAACGTACGTACGGTCGGTTTCACCGTACGTTTCCCGTAAGCGGACGGTGAGCGTAAGTCCGCCCACAAAACATCCGCATACGGATGGTCAAAAACACTGACAAAGGGGAGTGGCGTACACTTGAGCGTACGCCACCGTACACGGACGGATCTCCTCTTAGACACCAATAACTGGCGTACAACAGAGCGTACGCCACCGTTTACGGACGTCTCTCGTCCGTTTTCCACATCTTGCGGCTATCTGAGCGTACGCCACCGTGCACGGACGGGTCTCGCCTGTTTTCAATGGAAAACTCAGCGTATGTCACTCATCATGAGAGTGAGCATACGTCCGTGCACGCTGGCATACCCTTCACATATATGGACCTGCTAATCTAGCCTTTCAACTATGATTAAGGCAATAAAATTAATTATTCTAATTGTTATTCAATTATTGTTTTCTATTACCTCAATTGTCTACCTTAATGAACACCCTAATAAAAATACATTTTAACCCTCCTTACATGTATATTTATTATGTTCTAATGTTGCATTTTAATCACTATCTATGTGTCCCCACATTGCTTTTACTTTTACAAAAAGTTATGTGGGTGTTACAGTGAAAAAGTTGACACATAGTCAACTTCTGTAAATTGAGTGTCCTGCTGTTTAAAGTATATAAAAACATTTACTGAATGTGTGTAGATGGTTATAAACTAACTGTCTTGGCATATATAAGCAGGTCTTAAAATGAATCTTACCTAAAATTAAACCAACCTTTACATGTAGAGAAGTGTAGAAAGATATGCTTCCAATGTGTTTGAGTGCTGTGTGTGGCTTGCAGGTAGTGAAATAATGGTTGTGACTTAATAGGCTGCAGCATTGCTTATTACATTCAGGTGTCTGAGTTTGAGTAGTAATCAGCGTTAATTAGCAGACCCAGGTGTCCGCTCTCATACAGTATCTCTAGGGGTGGTCTGGAAGTATCTTTGGCGTCCGCTTGTTTTAGGACCGAAATGCACGGTGCTTTCGCCGATCGAGCGGTTGTAGCACCGTACATTTTTTGGTGCACACCACCGTGTACGCCTATGTTTACGCCCAGTTGTCCTCATTATTTTGGCCGCTCCCCTCAACATGCCCCTATGCCACCCACAATGACCGTACTCGTTGTGAAGTCGCCACACCTGCGCATTGCGAAAGGTACGCATGCGCAGATGAAAAAAACCCTGATCTGCCCATTTACGGTCCCACCGTAGCAAACAGAATAACCCCCAGAGTATCTCACCAATGACCACCCGCTTTTCGTTACACTATGGAGCCATGTTGTGTCACTGGCAGGGGTTGGAAGGATTTATGGCACTTCTTTCCCCGCTCCCCCCCCCCCAGAGCTGGGGAAAGAAGTGCCATAAATCGCGGGGCCGGGGAGGGACTAAAATTATGCGAATCGCGTCATTTCGTGTCATTTTAGCCCACCCCCTACTCGCGGACCCGTGAATCGCGGCGTTTGTGTGTATTGGGGGCGGGGCTTTGATACGGCAGCCTTGTCCCCGCCCCCCTGACCTGCACATTTTGTTGTCCTCTCCGGGCTTCTCCTAGAGAGGGACATTGAAAAGTTGTCAAGTATGCTAGAACCACTTCTATCTTTTTACTTTTCTCATCATGCACTGGGTACACATATACCTGGAGGGGGAAGAATATATAAGTGTGGCAAGTGAAGTGAGCCACCATGCCCAAAGCGTTTTGTGCAAATTGACCCCGTGAGGGTACAATCAGGCCAGCCGCAATAAAAGAAAATAGCCTACACACTGACTGATGTTAATTACAAATAAAATAAAAAAATGCTGTGAGGGCATCTAACTACTTCCGCCCTCACCTAATGTCATATGCTCATCAAACTCGAACAGAAGTGGACACAACCATATTCAAACTATAATGTAATGTAGCTTTCACATCACACTTTTAAAACGGTATATTGCCGTTTTTTTGCCTTTTAAAACGTTTAAGGCTGCAGTGTGAAAGTGTCATAGTTGAAATACCATTTAAAGTTAACTGGTATTTCAACACGTTTAAAAAGCAGAGTCCTACCCGTTTTAAAGCCAATTCAGAGCCGTTTTTTGTGCTGTCTGATGCTGCTTTCCCACTGCAGACCCGTTTTAAGTTACAGGTAATCTTAAACGGTATTTAGCATTCCCACTGCAGCAGATTACAGTTTTAAATGCCATTTAAGTACCATTCCCATTGCAGGTAAAACGTTTTAGCTCTTCAAAACGTTTTTACAGCACAAATGAGTGCCTGTGACTTTAATGGGCTTTAATGTGCCAAAATCTCTGATACATATATCTTTCACCAAAGTAGTGCGTACACACTGAGCTATTTTCCCCAAAGAGCAAGAGATTTTCAGGAGGTGAAAGACTTTGCTGAAAATCTTTCATTATAAAAGGCTATTTACATAATGGGCTGGGTTTGAATTCCATTGGTTCCATATTTACATTACTGGCAGCGACACGGGGGTGGGGAGTATGCGGCCGCCAGCGAGTAGTTCCACAGAGGGGGGACGGGGTGATGTGTGTGCAGCCACGCCGCTCCGACAGCGTGGCGCGGTGAACGGTCCACGGGTGGGGGGGTGCGGGCGCCGGAGCAAGTCAGCTGTGGTGCAGTGTGGCTCAACTGGCTTTAGGGGGGACGGGGTGCGGGTGCCAGTCACCTTGCTCCACGCCACTGACCTGCTCCCAAGTGCCGGCCCTGATTGCTTATTATATTTATATGCCCACTGCCACCAATGTATATTTAAATGCAAACTGCCTATATATATATATTTATATAGTTGGTGCTAGCCAGTATATACAGTATATAATTCACTACATTGGTGGCAGTGGGCATATCAAAATATAAACATTGGTGGGCAGTGGTGCCAATAATATATACATTGCTGGTCTGTGCCAGCAATGTATAGATGTCCTGGCTTAAATATATTACATTGGTGCCCAGTGGTATCAGTAATATATAGATTGCTGGCATGTGCCAGCAATCTATATATTACTGGCTTAAAAAAACACATTGGTGCCCAGTGGTGCCAGTGATTATATACATTGCTGGCATGTGCCAGCAATGTATATATTAATGGCTTAAATTATTACATTGGTGCCCAGTGGTATCAGTAATATATAGATTGCTGGCATGTGCCAGCAATCTATATATTACTTGCTTGAAAAAACACATTGGTGCCCAGTGGTGTCAGTGATTATATACATTGCTGGCATGTGCCAGCAATGTATATATTAATGGCTTAAATATATTACATTGGTGCCCAGTGGTATCAGTAATATATAGATTGCTGGCATGTGCCAGCAATCTATATATTACTTGCTTAAAAAAACTCATTGGTGCCCAGTGGTGCCAGTGATTATATACATTGCTGGCATGTGCCAGCAATGTATATATTAATGGCTTATATATATACATTGGTGCCCAGTGGTATCAGTAATATATAGATTGCTGGCATGTGCCAGCAATCTATATATTACTGGCTTAAAAAAACACATTGGTGCCCAGTGGTGCCAGTGCATATATACATTGCTGGCATGTGCCAGCAATCTATATATTAATGGCTTATATATATATATATATATATACATTGGTGCCCAGTGGTATCAGTAATATATAGATTGCTGGCATATGCCAGCAATCTATATATTACTTGCTTAAAAAAACGCATTGGTGGCCAGTGGAGTTTACATGCTCCGAGTCCACTAGCAGAGCAGGCAGCCGGGGGCGGGGCGTTCTGCTGGGGACGGGGCGCTCCGCCGGGCTGTGTGGCCTGGCCGGGGAAACGCAGCAGATCCGATGAGCGGCAGCGTGGGCACGGCGGCGGGGTGAGTATATGCACCAGTGGGGGCGACGGGGGGGTGTGGACGGCGGGGCGACGGGGGGTGTGGACGGCGGGGGGGCGGGTGTCAGCCGGGGGAGGGAGTAGCCGGTCAGCTGGGCTGAAAGTCTCTGATCTTTCAGCCCGGCTGCCATACACACCTGGCGATGATGGCTCAAATATGAGCCTTCATCGCCAGACGTGCTGGTAAAACCAAAGAATACCGTTTAAGATGCATTCCCATTGCACCTTAAACGGTAGATTACCGGCTAAAACCCTGCTTGGAAAACGGGTTGAAATACCGTTTAACTTTAAACGGTATTTCAACTCTGGCGCTTTCCCACTGCAGCCTTAAACGGTATTTTGCCCTCAAAAATCGGCAATATACCGTTTTAAGGCTGCAGTGGGAAAGGGGCATGAATGGCACTGAAATGGTATTTAGTAAAAAATAAAGGTTAGAGCACTGTGATAGGCTGTCCCTTGTCTTGTGTCCCTTCCCTGAACCAGGAAATAAGCTGTGGATAGAAACGAATTCAGAGGTTAAACTGCTTGACTGGTGATGTGAATTGTACTTAAACTGTATTTTTAAATGGTAATCTGCTGCAATATGAACTCTAGACCCGTTTAAAATACCATTTAAAATTACAGTTTTTCAAAACGTTTCAAAATGTTTTATGTGATGTGAAAGCTACATAAATGTACAGCGCTTTTAAATGTGCCCAATCAGCCACCCCGAACAGTCACGTGTCTCCCGTCCCTCACTGCTGCCTCGTCATGAGACACTTTTCTATTATTAAAATTAGATGGAAGCTATTCGGAGGCGCCAGCAGGGGGCGCCCAGCTGCTGCTGAGGGAGGGAAGGAACTTAGGAAAGCCGGAAGGTTATACAAGCGTGTTGTGTTGTGTGTGCAGAGGGAAAGTGTCTATGGGAGATCATGTCATATGGGGTTTTGTTTTATGGCTATAGGTGGGATACTGTCATGAATAATCTTCTGTGTCTGTAGCCATGCTGCGCACCAGGGTATTAGTGCTGCCTCTGACTGTCACACGAAAGTTATGCATGTCCCCTAGGCAGGGGGAGAGCTTTGTGAAGGACGTGTGTACAGCTGAGCAGGAGGCAGCTGTTTACGTGCACGTAAGTAAGGCAATTCCAGATATCTTATCTTTCCGGCAAAAACCATACCAGCCTGGAGGAGGTGTTGCTGTCAGTGAACATTCCTAGCCTGTAACCTGCTATGTGCGCTTGGGAGCAGAATCTGTCACTCTGGATGCACGGTGGTATTACATTTGTTGTGCAGTTGAATGTAAACCATTGCTCTTTTCTCAGGGCTCCTGCCTTGCAAGACAGTAGAAAAGGGTATGGGTTATTGGGTCCATCAATATTATTAGGTCAACCGGCATTGGGTTGACCACTGAAGGTCAACATGGCACGGCACCCACAATTTTCATCTTATGCCATCGTTTTGATCGCATTGCATGCGACCCGATCGCATGCGATGCGATGTGATCAGACACGATTTTGTAATTGTACAGGCACCCTGATGGGTGATTGCTATGTTAAATGCACCCCCATTGTTAACGCCAACCCGGAGCGTGGCGAGCGCAGCGGCACGCGTCCTCCGACTTTTTCATACCCCCACTATCCACGTCGGTGTGGAGTTGATATTATATAGTGTGGCGAGTGCAGCGAGCCTGAAGCGTTGCTATATCAGAATGATTTAAACAATTTGTCTGACTGATCACTGTCTGTTTTCAAGCGTTTGGGAACAATTTTTTGATTGTCGCACACTTCCAGGTTTTTGTTCCCACCAGATAGATTGAATAGAATAATCTGTACGTGTGTACGCACGCACCTTTAGATTTGGGTGGGTGGGTGGGGGGGGGCATACTTCAAACTGATTTCTATATTGCAGTGTAAAAATAAAGCAGCCAGTATTTCCCGTGCACAGAAACAAAATAACTCACCCAAATCTAATTCTCTCTGCACATGTTACATCAGCCCCACCTGCAGTGCACATGGTTTTGTCCAATATAGAGTGATTGTGCCTTTCAGAGTGAATCAGAATAACCCCCTGTGTATACAATCCTAGCGGTCAGTGGAGCTCTGTACTAATTGCTAGAGTTGTGGGACCAACATTATGGAGTTCCTGGGTACACCATGGACCCCTTGTGTGCGCATATCAATCTTTAAGTGTGTAAGGCTGGGTACACACTATGGGACTGATTCTGGTTCACTCGAGTGGCCGCCCCATCACCCAGCAAACCCCCCTTCCCCATTACCATATACCCTCGCAACCAGGCAAGGAGATGTTATGAAAACACATCCCCTCGCATGTGCCAGCAGCAGCAGCAGCAGCGGTCGGCAACCACCGAATGATTTCTCCTGGGCTCACAAATATATGTCAGTGGAAACTTACATATATTTGCGGGTGCCGGGAAGAAGATAGGGCGGGCACCCGACCCCAGCATGCTTCGTTCCGCCTGCATTTCGCCCATGAAACACTGGACGTTCCCATGTTTGATTGTCGCCCTGTCCATTCGCATTCGGGGTTTGCACATGCGCACACCCGTTCAATGCGAGTGAACCCGAATCGCCCCTTTGCAATGTTATGGACAAAGTATTATAATGAGGCAGTTTGTAATTAATCGCATCATGCTCGAAAGAGGCACTATATCAGACTCGGCCAGCATGTAGCTCGTCAGCTGTTGTGAAACTACATTTCCCAGCATACCCTGCCACAGTTTTAGCATTCCTTTATAGCAAAACTGTTTGGACTTGTAGTTTCCGAACAGCTGGAGAGCCACAGGCTGACCAGGCCTGCTCTATATAATAAAGAAATAAAATGTAATTGACTGGTTCTGTAACACTTTCTATTTAAGTGTATTTTCAGCAATTTAGTCAGGAATAAAGCAGCCCATACACGCTGCTTTATGAGCGTGCTTTCCGTGCTGTACTAGCACGGATCAAATCGCATTGCATTGCATGTGCACACGTTGTGCATGCAATGCGATGCGATTTGATGAGAACTAGGTACAAAACGTATGTGCAAGCACATACTTTTTGTACTGTGCGATGAGGTGCGCGGGAGCGCGCACCTCAAAGCACACATCGGGTCAGCTCTCATAGCAGCGTGTATGGGCTGCTTAAAGCTTTGCTTGCTCATTTATATAAAATCAGGAAAAAGGCAGAAAAACCACTTCTGTGACTAAGAGCAGATTTGTTTTCAATTCCAATATACTGCTGCTCTTATGCAGCCCACACACGCGCCGATGCCGGCGGTGCGATGCTGTACGATGGGGTGCGCGCTCCCGCGGCACCTCATCGTACAGTACAAAAAGTATGTGCTGCACATACTTTTTGTACTAGCTTTTTCTAGCACAGCATCGCATCGTATGCACAAGGCATACGATGCGATGCTGTGTGTGCTAGTTAAGCCCACAACGCACGCTGGAATCGGTGCGTGTGTGGGCTGCATAAGATCTGGGGTAGCCAACCCTAGTCCTCGAGAGCTACCAACAGTGCATGTTTTGCAGGTCTCCTCACAGAATCACAAGTGAGCTTATTAGCTCCACCTGTGGATCTTTTAAAATGTGTCGGTGATTAATGAGTGCAGCTGTGCAGCAGCTAGGTTTTGTGTTCATTCTAGCACCCGCTATATTCAGAAACCCATGCAGTTCCTGTGCCCTGCCTGGGGTGTCGCTGTCTGCTGTGGTGTTTCTAGCACAGGTCTGGTTTGAATATCAGTGCTGATATACAGACCACACTGTGCTAGAAGCACTACAGCAGACAGTGACACCCCAGGCAGGGAAGAGGAACTGCATGGGTTTTCAAAGATAGCGGGTGCTAGAATGAACACTAAGGTTGTCTGGAAAATGTGAACTGTTGGTAGCTCTCGAGGGCTAGGGTTGGCTACCACTGTCTTAAGGTGCCCATACACTAGTAAGATTTATCTTCAGATCTGGCTGGTTGGAACAAAAACATGGTTATGAATGAGTGACAGTTTGGCAGTTTTCCAGCATTTCCAAGCAAATGGTCAACTGTCATTTGCTCTCATCCATGACCATGTATTTGTTCCAACCAACCAGATCTGAAGATAAATCTGCGTGTGTATGGCCAGCTTTAGTGTCCTCAGCCCCACTAAAAACAGCAATGAGACAAACAAGCATGGCAGTGCTTCTTTGCTTGTTTGTCTCTTTCACATAAGCTTTTAAATTCTCAGTAACGGGATGAGGTCACTAGTTCTACACTCAATAGGTTGACACATGAAATAGGTAACCGTGCATTAGGGCGACATGGAAAAGGTCGACATGAGTTTCTAATTTATTATAATTTTTTTTAAAGATGTTTTTTTCATACTTTACTTTCCGAGTGAGATTATAACTGTGTCCGACGCATGGAGAGCGTATGCTGCACCCTTATTCCGTAGGTTGACCTAGACACCAAAAAACATGAACACCTCATGTTGACCTTTTTTTCATGTCGACTTAATGCTTGTGTTGACCTAATGACCATGTCGACTGATTTCATGTGTTGACCTAGTGACTGTTGACCCTATGACTCATACCCCTCAGTAACAAGTAATTACAAGATCAAGTCTGGGTGACTTCCAGATGTAATTTATAATGTATTTTTTGATCTTCCTGTGATCTGCCATATGCAGAACAACAAGAGGTCTAATGTCGCGCTCTTCTTTCTTCAGTGGCCATACTGTGAAAAGCGCTGCACATACTGCAATTTCAACAAGTACATTGCACACTCGGACAATGAGGCTGCCATCCGATTTTGTCTGGTGCAGGAAGCTCGTACCTTGATCCAGCTCAGTCAGGTGCGCAGGTGAGACCCTTATGAGGGGTATGTTTCTGACCAGGAGATTACAACAATAAACTTGTTATCTTTAATTACTACTCTGACAATCATACATGGTAAGCCTCATTCCAGGGTCTTTGTGGAGAGTTGGACTTCATTTTATAACAGGTCCTTAGAGCAGGGGTCTATAACTATTTTGCTCTTGGACTCCATCAGGCAATAAACATTAGTACAAGACCCAAGCAAGTTACTGCAGAATGTCCGCCACACTTGCGTGGTCAGCTGACTGTGGATGTGTGGCAGCATTGCTTAGGCACAAAGTAAAGGTGAATTGACCGCTAATGCAATCACTTACATTTTCTACACAATTGCAGAGATGAGCTCCTTTCACAAACTATAATTAATTAAATTGTGCTTATGTCTTACTTAGGGTCAGCTATTGTTGGCGGTGGACATTCGCACTTCTGTTTGCCCATATATTATATGACTGGCAGACCATAGGACTGTTTTTGCCCATCACATTGGCCATAAATAATTTTGATTGATCATAGACTACCAACCTATGGCACCCTGCAAATGCCCCGCCTTCTAGGAATCCCCTAATTCAGGGGTGTCCAAACTTTTTGCGACGAGGGCCAGATTTGGAGAAGCGTAAATGTGTGGGGGCCGACCATTCAGCCTGACATTCTTTGAATCATTAATCACATCAGAATGGTCCCCCACTCTGCCCCCATTCACTCTACGTCCCCCAGCCTGCTCCCATTCACTGTATGTCCCCCAGCCTGCCCCTCCTTTACTGTATGCCCCCATTCACTGTATGTTCCCCACACTGCACCCCTTCTCATAATCATAATGTCCATCAGTGCCTCCATTCATTGTATGTCCCCAAGCCTGACCCTCCTTCACTGTATGACTCCAATTCACTGTATGACCCCCCATTGACTAAGTACCCCACTCTGCCCCCATTCACTGTATGTCCCCCAGCCTGCCCCTGCTCCCCCTTCTCTGAATGGCCATCACTGCTTCCATTCACTGTATGTCCCCCAGCCTGACCCTCCTTCACTGTATGTCCCCCACTCTGCCCCCTCCCTTCTCTGTATGTTTCCCAGCCCCTTGTGTGAGCCAGAGGACAGAGGGGCAAAGCAGTCACGGCAAGGACAGGAGATGCTTGGGCTCCCGCTGCTGCTTTCCTCCGCTCTGCATGTTACGGGAGCAAGCTTTCCCCTTCCTGCCCCCCTCCCCAAACACTGCTGTCACTGTGATTGTGGAGTAGGGTGATATATGATTGCTGCAGCAGGGGTAGGACGCCAAACACATCTCACTGTGGTGGCTGGCACCTCCTCACTGCAGCAGACAGCAAGGTAAAGGCGCGTTCACCGGGGCCCCACCTTTAGTGTCCTGTGCTTCCCTCATCTGATGCTCTGCCCGCTTCCAGCTGGAGGCTGCGGGCCGCTTGAAATTACAGCACGGGCCGCAATTGGCCCCCGGGCCTGACTTTGGACATGCCTGCCCTAATTGATTTGTTGTCCTTAAACTATCTGCAAGAATGGAAAAATGTTATAGTATGTTGTTTTCCTATATAGATAACTTTTGATAAAGCACATATCAGGACACATCCATTAATATACTGTAGGCGTTTATTCCTTTTTTCCATATGTACATGATTAGACAGGAACATGTTGTATCTATAGAAACAATATATCTACATACACTTGAATGCCATTCCTTTTAGAAATAGCTGCCCTGAGTACAAAACAACCCCCCCCCCCCCCTGCCGTGAACAGAGAGGTACCCCAGCCCTCTGCCTCACAGGATCCAGGTAGTGCATGTCATTAAACCCAATCGGCTGTGTGATCTCCACACATTTAAAGGAGGCCCAAGCTGGGCCACAGGCAAAGTCAGGAATGGGGGTTCACCACTGACTGAGATTCCTGTCACCCTCGTTGACACCCAAAGGTACACATCATTGAATTCAGTTGCACTGACTATTTGTATACCAATTTTCAAATCCCCCTCTGAAAGTGTGGATACCTATTTGAAGGAATTCTTCATCTCAATCTTTCCAGTTTGATACATTGTGGATAACATTTTTGCTGGCAGTTACTTGATATTACCATGCTCATCCATGATTAGTCTCTTCTGGTATTTTTTCTTTTCATGAATTCACTGTATTATACTAATATATGCTGATTTCTGATACCCTTGGGAGGTTTTTATATATTAATTAAATGATTATAAATGCTGCTTAAAATCAATTCTAATTCATTTTTGTGTTGTCTGTTTGTATTCTACGTGCCACTTCATATTTGAGAATCAGGTCAAGCGTACCCAGCTTATGAGAGTATAAACAATTTTTTTTAAAGTTTATTTAACTAAATGCAGGAAAATACTTTTTCAGTAAACAGCCATAATGATATACTGAACCGTATATATTATAAGCCGAGGCACCTAATTTTACAACAAAAAAAACTGGGAAAACTCATTGACTCAAGCGGGACCCTCACTCGAGTATAAGCCGAGGAGGGGGGGGGGGGGGGGGGGGGGGGGTTGGAAAGTAGGCTTATACTCGAGTATATATGGTATTTTGCTTTTACTGCATGAAACCGAACCATGCAAGCTTTCCAGTTAGTAATTATGAAATTCAAATGCTATTCTAATAATCGTTTCAGTAGCAAACGCACAAATCAATCATGGAGGGAGGTATCCAATCCAATATTACCAGGTTACCTGCACACTAAAGATTTCTGTTTTGGTTTATAGAGTTTCTTCTGTGTTTTTTGGTGGGGGTACTCCGAGCCTTGCCAGCCCTTCCACCATTAATGAAGTATTGGAGGTGATATCCAAGCACGCTTATCTGCCACAGGATGCCGAAATCACATTGGAGGCTAATCCTACATCCTCGAGGAAAAGCAAACTGCAGCAGTTCAGGGATGTTGGGGTGAACCGTCTGTCTATTGGTGTACAGGTAACTGTATTGCTGGGGTGATCGCCTGTATGTTGGTGGAAACTAGAGGCAGGGATCAGAATCCACAGCACAGCACTCGGTAGTCTCTGCCCTGAGGCTCTGCTGATTGAGTAGTCAACTGTAGGAAAGGGAAGTGTTACTGGATTGCCCCCATCTCCCGAATCGGTCACTGCATGCAATCCATACCGTTACTGCAAGTGGGGTGTACCATGTTTCTGCTGAGTGCCAGCAATGGGTGCTAGTAAAGCTCAGGTCCACAAAATTGAACAGCATGGGAGGCAGATAAAATAGATGTAATGGCTCAGATATTCATGAAAATTTGAAAGTGTAAGTGTTGACTTTACTATTTAAGAAATTGCCATTTTCTAATTATTTCTTATTGTTTTGGTGGAAGTCCCTGGATGACCATGACCTTGCGCTCCTTGGCAGGACACATACAGCCGCAGATGCACAATGCACACTACAGGAGGCGTGCAAGATCTTCCAGGGTCGCACATCCATCGATGTAATGTTTGGGCTTCCAGGCCAAAGCCTGGCATCATGGCACAACACGTTACACAGGCTCTTGGAACAGTGTGATGATCACGTGTCTCTATATCAGCTGACCTTGGAGAGAGGGACGGCGCTTTTTAAATTGATAGAGAAAGGACAGCTTGTTCTTCCTGACCATGAGCTTACTGCCCAAATGTATGACGATGCCAGATGGATTCTACAACAGGCTGGCTTCCGTCAATATGAAGTCTCCAATTTTGCCAGGAATGTGAGTATCTTTGGCTTTGTTAGTATTTGTATCCTTATTTATTATTTTTTGTACCAGTGATATCTGTCATTGGTTGCTATATCCAATAGAAATCATTTCCTGCTATTTTATTTTCCTGATACTGCCATCTCTCTTTACTGCCATACCATAGCTTCCATAGAAACCTCCCACTGCATATTACTTCTATGGCTTGCTTGTGCTACCCACTGTAACCTATATAGTACCCTCTAGGTCAGTGATGGCTAACCTTGACACTCCAGCTGTTGTTGAACTACACATCCCAGCATTTCCTGCATCAGTTTTAGCATGGCCAAATAGCAAAACTGGAACAGGGCATGCTGGGATGTGTAGTTCAACAACATCTGGAGTGTCAAGGTTAGCCATCACTGCTCCTAGGTATCTGCCTTGCTTGGTACTTAAAGGGTAGCAACCCATAGAATTGTTCAGGCAGTGGGTATCCTGTTACTTCAGTGTTCATTTAAACCTTGTATGTCGTATATTCCTTGCAGTGCTTATTTGCACATTGTAACAAACTGAGTGCACCCAACATTTCTACCTCATCAGGTACTTGGTGTAGAAAAAAATAATGCATGGTTCTGATGCACAAGCAAGGTTCTTGCTAAGTATTTTCGCTCTTTTAGTATGTGTTGTCCATTTTAGGCTTTGCCTTTCCTGCTTAGTGTAATCCTATATAGTGTGCCTAAAATGGCTTCCTCACATGAATCCTGCATTGGTACGGTGAATAATCTTGCAACCATTGAATCAAAATGGCTACCACACCTTTTTATATATCCATGTTGTCTGTATTTCATGCATAGCTAAACGTTTTCATTGTATTCATTGTCCCTGTTATGTTCATTCTATATATTATGTGTTTCATAGGTACTTTACCAAATCACTTATGATGCCATAAAAGATGCAGCATGTTTTGTTTTTATACTCCATATAAAGTTTAAAAAAATCATACATATAATGTTACTTAACTTTTTGCAGGAGGCGGTCAGCAAACATAACCAGTCTTATTGGCTGGGGAAACAATATATCGGCATAGGACCTGGTAAGATTTCCATTATCCCTGCTTGTGTTCACTGGGGCATATAAGGAGTAGGGAAATGTGTATCTGTCTGCAGACTAGGGTGGGGGGTTCAATAGATCTGCAGTAGAAAGATAGACCTTCAACAGGCTGTCTGGGTCAAAAGGTTGACATTAAAATTATCGACACAAGTTTTTTGGTCTCGTTTTGTATGTTTCACCATATCAGAGAAGTTCCCCATGCATTTTCAAGTACATTTTATGAATTGATATGTAGATGCTAATTGGTTGATGGCAAAATCTCCACTAGTCTACTTCTCTACTGTTTTACTGCTTGATAAATAAACCCCACTGATTTTCTTTTGTTTTGACGTAGGTGCTCATGGACGGTTTGTTGTTCAAACCAATGAGGGCAAACTAAGGGAAGCCCGAATACAGACCCTGGAACCAGAACCATGGATGAAGGAAGTAATGTGCTATGGGCATGGCACACGAAAAGTGACTGCACAAAATGATATTGATGTGTTAGTATCATATGTAGGTATTGTCACAATGAAGCCACAGGGGACCAGCAGCCTCCGGAGGTAATGCAGGACAGTAGCAGTGATGAATCAGTCTGCCTCTCCAGTCTCCATTGCCAACCAGCTTTTATTGGATAGCTAACTCTTGCCCCAGACACACTCGCAGCAGCAGCCAATAGATGCTGTTTGTCAACAGCCTGGTGGTGGTGGTTGGGGAGGTGGATTGTCTTCTGCTGCTGTTCTGCGTTCTACACAGAGGCAGCTGGTTGCTGGTAACTTCACCTGTTGATGGATTTGCAACCTTTGAGGGGCAGGTTTATTAAGCCTGGTGAAGTGATAAATAGGCCGATGGTAACACAGCATCCAGTCAGCTCCTAACTGTTGAGTTACAAGTTGGGCTTGAAAAATGATAGGAGCTTACTGGCTGGTGCATTATCACTTCATCAAGCTTAATAAATTTGAGTGTTTTGGAAAGGAGAGTTTGGCTGTAATTTTTTCTGTAATAACTGCTCCATCCCCAGCAGTGTCTCCTACATATCACATGTAACAATTGGCATTCTTTGTTTTCTCAGGTTGTCAGAATTATTGGTATTAGGTTTACGGACTGACGTTGGGATATCGCATGAGGTGAGAAATTTTTTTTTTTTTTGTGTTGGAGTTGAATTACAGATGATATTGATATTCAGTTGCAACAGCAGTCCATTACTTTTAGGATCAATGTTATAGCTGAGAAATAGGTTGCGCTTAAAAATTGGAAGAAAATATTGGTACAGTAAAAGCATGAAATCTAATGTTGGGCACACACTGGGCCTGATTCAGATTAGTAGGTAAGCCCAATGGTTTACCTACGAATCCAATGTTTGTGGGTCTGCACATGTGCTGAACCTATTCTGGCCTGTGGTTCCTGTGTCATTGCATTCCCTTTCCCCCTTGATTGACAAGCTTCAGTGTTTGGGGATAGCAACTGGGACAACTCTATAAATCAAAGATGTGTCCTTCCCATTTTGTAGGCATGGCGAGTCCGGGGTCTGCGTCGTAGGACGAAGACTACAAAGACCCGACTGACCGGTTCTGATAGTGAGTCTGTACATGCAGCTCAATGTGACTATATTGTCAGTGGCTGCATATATGGAGCAAGGACCTGTTGCAGTCACTGATCTAGTGCAGTTTCTTATGGCAGGAGACTGCGCATTGGGAGCAGCAGATTTGTGGTGAATCAGTGAAATCCAAACAGTGCAAAAGATACACATCCTTACTAATATAAAAATAGAATAATGCAAATGATGTTAAACTAAATTACAGATATGTAGTAGTGACACAAATAAGGAATGACACTATAAACATATTTATAAAAAACTTAATATAAAAATATATAAAAGTAAGTTCTTTTGAGGTTATTGGGAACTTGGCTGCAAGTTCAATAATTGTTTGAAATGGTCCTCATAATAAAAAAGATAAAATTAACAATAGCCACCCTTAAATGTAGTATGCTGGTGAGCTGGGCATCCCCAGCAGGCCAGGAGAATGGTAGTCCGCTGGACAAATATGTGAATTATGTGTGTGTGTGTGTGTGTGTGTGTGTGTGTGTGTGTGTGAATATTGTATGTGTTCATTTGCACCTTAATTTGATCTGGATGCCTTTAAAATTGCTGTGAAGGAATTCAGAGGGATACTTGATTGAGAAACAAATCCTTTTTGGTTTACCTCCTGTTTTCTCAAACCGGGCAATCAGCAGTACTACTTGTGGGATCCTGTCTTTCGCAGCTTCGCTTGTATGTGTGTGAGCAGGCGTACGGGCATGCACCACCGGCTGTGACTCAGTGGCTTCTGTCCGCCAGAGGCCAGCTGCTGGTGTTTCTGCAGCAGGTAAAGATGTAGTGGGCAGATGCAGAAGTGAGATTTTACTAAATGGCTTCTGGTGGTGTGGGCTGGCGGGTAGTGCTGCGAGCTGGAGTAGAAGCACGTACCGCAGACAGGAAGCCGGGACAGGAGACCTGTATAGCCCCAGATGGTATCCCTGGCTAGTCTGCAGTCAATGTTTCTGGCCGGAACGACTGCAGGTCAGTGCCACTAATTCAGGCAGGGGACAGGCATTTGCTGGTTGGGGCACGTAGTCAGATGAGCAATAGATTCAGCGCAAACAGTTCAGTGGGTGAATGACTTGTGCCTCTTAGATGCGTTTCGTCACTTTCTTTATTTAATTAAAGATTGGTGTCGTTTGATTTCCTTAAAAATTGATGGGTGTTTCTGTGTTAAAGTATAGTGTCCCATAGAGGAAGGGAGGCCAGTTCTCATTGAACTTCTTAATTAATATATAATACAATCATTAGTGAATAATAATTTATAATAGATATATACATAAGCATTTTGTAGCAAAAATAGTAGAGCGACCTCTGTAATTAAATGAATATACGGATCTTATTTCATTATAATAAATTTACGACAAGATAAACCTAGAAATGGTAGTGAAGTAATTTTTATTCTTAATTCATTGTAGCGTCAGTTATAAATAGAAGATAACTTTAATATAAACACATTATTATATAATGTGATATTGAGCTTTATATTTTGTAGTTTTTATCTATAAGATGCATAGATACAAAGTAACCTCTAAAATGTAACTGTTTAGCAGGAGAAACAATGTTTACATTTATGTTAACAGTTTCTTTTTTATTTATCAGCATACAATGGAAATATATACATGTCAATATATACACAGGATATTTCTTTCTTTTCAAATATTTTATATATATATATATATATATATATATATATATATATATATATATATATATATATATATATATATATATATATATATATATATACTATTTTTATTTGTTTTTATTTCTTTCTGTTGATTTGTCTTTATTGATATTCTATTTTATTTTGTTTTATTTCGGTTTTTTTTTTTTTTATCGATTGCATTAACATTAGTGTGTATGCACTAGATCGTCCTGGAGTACTGCCTCTATGGTTAACGATATCGGTGGTTCAGTGGATCGCAGAGTGAGTGTGGAGAAGTCGCTCCTGCTACCGATGCGAAACACAAGCCAGATACCGCAACAGTTATTAAGACTAGCTTTGCCGAGGAGGGTGACCATTAAGTCGCCCATGGGCAGTAACAGCCCAAACCATTTGTGCCATTTGTGTGTGTGCCACACCATCTCCCAGTATGGTGTGGCAGCAGTTATATTTTTGTTATTTATTTATAAAAAGTGTCCTCCTAAGCGAACACAACAACAACAAAGAGCTCTTCTTGTTTCTCCATTGAGGAGAGGCAGATAACTCCACAATAGTAGGGTAGCTAGCATTTTTGTGTAAATTGGTGTGAGAATTGGCCCGGCGAAGGACACAAGGCTGTGCAGTGGCATTTAAACACCTGTTATTTGCACTTGTCAGCAATTGAATACCCCCCCCCTAACCGCTAGGACTAGAGGAGAACTTTCAAGCATCTCCCAAATACCAGTGCTCAGTACAGATTATCACAGATAGAAGCAGTAGGTGTCATCTCCAACTGTAGCGATCCTGCACCTCTGTTCTAAATGCTTTGCACATGTTGTATATGTAGAATGATGGGGTCGGGGATAGTTAGGCTGCTCTGTCAATTTTGTCAAATGTTTGGAAGGTGCATCCCAGCTGAGGAGCAGTAATACCTTTAATAACATACTTCCAATGCATATTCGCAATAGTGGCTTCCTGGTAGAACATCTGTATCTTAAGGCTGAGCTAAACACATATACTGTCAGTGTCGTAAGATGAAATTCCACACGGGGAAGTTGACCATCACTCACCATGAGAATAAGATCAGACCTTTCTCTTATTATACTGTAGTTATCGGTCCATATTGTCTACAACTTGTATTATGCAGTTTTATTCATCAGTACAGTAGTTTCTTTTTTTATTATCTTTTGCCGGAAATCGTTCTGAAACTACGGTTCCGGTTGATAGCTCAACAGTGTCTAGATAAACAGTTAAGATGTCTACCCCAAAAGTTCAACAGGGTCAAAAGGTAGATATGAAAAAGGTATACACATGACAAGGTCGACATGAGTTTTTCCTAGTTTTGTCTTTTTTCAAAACCAGATTGTTCTTTCTTTACCATCCGTGTCGGCATAGAGGAAGACTATAATAGTGTAGCGAGGCACTGAGCCTGAAGCATTGCGAGTGAAGGTAGTCATGCATGGGTATGCAGTACACTATTGACACAAAAAAACTGAGGAAAAACACCTGTTGACAGTTTGACCCTGTCGAGCTATTGCATGTCGACCATTTGGGGTTGACCTATTGACTGTCTTCTCTAGACACTGTCTGTCTAATAAAACACACACGTGGAACCAAGGGGTATATTTACTAAAGTGTGGGTTTTCTGAATTGGAGATGGTGCCCATAGCTGCTATTGTCTAGAAGGTGGTAGATAAATAAGTAGAATCTGCTGCAGGAAACATCTCCACTTCTGAAAACCGGCACTTAATAAATATACCCCTCTAAGTCTCCTGTTGACATGGTAGAAACAGTGGCACAAAATACATGCCCTGAAATCACCCTATTCTAATGCAGGGGTGGGGGAACCCTTCAGCTGCCGCTGAATAGGGCTTACAGTCTCCGGCTGCTGTTGATGAAGAGGAATCTTGCAAGAACTACCGACCTCTCACGAGAATTCCCCTGTACTTGACTCCCGGCAAAGCCACCAGGCGGGTGGGCGGGCCACTCAGACCAGCTATGGGGGCCCCACCCCTGTTCTAATGCTTGAAATGTAAAACTACAGAGAACTTATGAAATATTTAATCCCTGAATAATAGTTTACACTTTATTAATGTTTTTATTTTTGCTTTGCCTTGAAATGGTGATTAGTGCATGGTAGCTATGCCTATGTTTATTATATATACAGTATATAGAGCGTTCTTTGCATACATACATGCAGGGAACAATGTCTTTTTAGAAGAAAGAGTCACAGTGTAACCTTTTCCTGTTACACAGCACTGGCAGAAGCTCTCCTCTACAATCAGCTTACATGACTTGTTTGAGGCTTCACAGGAACTTAGAGAGCTACAGAAGAATGGACTTTTGGTGCTAGATCTAAAGTAAGTAAGGAAGAAGTGTAGCAAATGATGGTATGTGGAGTACAAATCCCCATTAAATCCTAGGTTGAGGAACAGTCTCTAAATCTCAGAGGTCATACGTGGAGAAACTGAAATTGATAACTGGCATGTGGCTGACTTTCTTCATTCACCCATACTTGAATGGGTTGGGATCATTTGGTCTACAGCATGATGGTCGACACGGGTCTAGGTCGGCATGGGAAAAGGGTGACAGGTCGTTAGTTTGACAGGTCATTAGTTCGACAATGTGTAGATCGACAGTCAAAAGGCTGACATGGGGTTTTTCACAGTTTTTTTACCTGAATTACAACACAGTCAACATGGACACAGTTTAAATTGCACCGCATCGCTCACGATGCGTCGGACACGGTGCCTCGCTACAATGGGCACACTATTTTATCCTCCCACCACACCCTAGTGGATGGAAGAGCATGAAATACCGCCTGTTGGCACATGTCGGCTTAAAAACCAGTGAAAAACCACGTCGACCTTTTGACTGTCGAACTTTTGGCTGTCGCCCTAGACACTGTCGAACTAATGACCCGTCAAACTAATGACCTTTTGACCTAATGACTGTCGACCATCATGCTGTAGACCAAATGACCACATCCCACTTGATTTTAAACTAAAATTGCACTGTTGGAAAAAAAAAAATTCCCTTCTCAAATAATAAAAAATAACATCCCTACGGTATTTTCCTATAATTGAAAGTCTCTACAGTTAGAGCTGCTTGTATGGGTGTTGACCTATTTTAAAATGGTAATCCACTAGCTATGTGCTGTTTGACTATACCTGCCTAAGAGGAAAGCCATGTAAGTGTGGTTATGCATAAAGTGACATGTGTAAGTATATCCAGTCATGCTAGCCTTTTGTCTTTCTCACTTTTTATGTGGTTTAAATGACTTGATTCAACAGTGCAGAATACTTAGTGCCTATTACACTTGCTTAGAGAAAAATCATACCATTATTTCTCTTTTGTCCCCAAGGGGAGACTCCACTAGCCTTAAACTAGGTAAGACACTTGGCTGAGGGGACCGGCAGACCTATGTAATGATTGGAAAGTGCATATACACTTCCCAATCTTCTATCCAATGTGCCGTGCCTCGTTTAACTGCGCTGACCCTGTTGAGATGTCATTCACCAGCAGTGGATAAGGGTGCTGCTTCTGTTTTCATTCACCGGTGGTCCCTGCAGCAAGTGTACACTCAGCCAGATGCACTGATATATCTGTTGGGCTATAGGGCCGGCACAATATGTCTGTGAATAACCTTGATCACAGCATATTGTCTGTACGACCAGGCACCAGAGAGGAGTTTAGGATCTGCAAGCGCTTACAAAATCATTTGACAAAATTATTTTGTCCCCGCACGCAAGGCTGCGAATGGTTGTTTATGCTAAACATCCATTCGCATGCGTTCTGGGATATTTGGTGTGCAAGTGGGGGCAGACGTGTGCTGGCGGCGCAAAGATGACACGCAAAGCTGCGAATTTTGCACCTTTGCGTGTCAACCAGAATCACCCCCCAATATGGACAAAAGTATTCCGACGCCTGATCGTTATATTAACAGGGACTGTAATGACAAACATAGACTTTAATATGAAGTCTGTTACTCTTTTGCAGGTACAGTATAATAGTTTCCACTCTTTCAAGGCTATTCATAGGATTTTGGAGTGTTTGTGGGAATTTGTTCCCATTCATTCTGTAGTTCATACTGTATATGATGTTAGGCAATGATGTTGTATGAGAAGGCCTGGCTCACAATCTCTGCTCCGATTCATCCCAAAGGGGTTTGATGGGGTTAAAATCAGGGCTCTGTGGCCTGTTGTTCTTCCACACCAAACTCACCAGACCTTTTATAGTGCTTGCTTTGTGCACTGGGGCACAGTCCTGTTGGAATACAAATGAAGATTTCCCAACAATAGAGATAAGGGTCCTAGCACAAACCCTGAAAAACGGCCTCATACCATTATCCCTCACCTGCCAAACTTCACAATTGGCATAATGCAGTCAGACATGCAATGTTCTCCTGGCATCTGCCAAAAAGAGAAGCGTGATTTTTCCCTCCACAGTCTAATTTTTGTGTGCTTTACACCACTCCATCTGATGCATGACATTGGACTTGTTGATGTGAGGCTTGAATGAAACTGCTCGGCCATGGAAACGCATTAGATTAAGCTCTTGCTGCACAGGTTTTCTGCTTACAGTGAAATTTGGGAACTCATCAACTATAGAATCAGCAAAGCTTTGGTGATTTGTATGCATTAAGCGCCTTAGCAGTCCTTGACCCCACTCTGTGATATTATGTGGTGTTCTGCTTCATGGCTGCTGTTCCTAAACACTTCCACTTTCTTATAATATAATTTACAGTTGACTATGAAAGTCCAGCAGGGATGAAATTTCAGGAACCATCTTATTGCAAAGGTGGCATCCTATCACAGTACCACACTTGAAGTCACTGATCTTTTCAGAACGAGCAATTTTGTATCACAACTGTCTGCAAATAAAGACACTTGTGATCCAGGTGTTTGATTTCATACACCTCTGGCAATGGTTATGGTATGGCAGATAGACAATGTCTAGGTCGACGGTCACAAGGTTGACCACTAATGGTCAACGTGGGCATGGTCAACACCCACAAGGTCAAGGTGAGTTTTTCTGTTTTTGGTGTCTGTTGACATGGACACTGGCTCTCCATGCTACAGTTACACTGTTTTACTCTATGCCCATTTGTATAGTAAAGTATGAACCAAGTCGTTCTAAACCAAAAACGCATGTTGACCTTGTGGGTGTCGACCATGCCCATGTCGAACCGTGTCGACCTTCTGTCAATGCCGAACTGTTGATCATTTAAAGGTGTCTAGTCACTGTTGACCATAAGTTGTCAACCCAGTGACTGTCGACCTAGACATTGTCGACTCGGGGACTGCATACCGTGGCAATGGGGCTGATTAAAACACCTGAAATCAATAATTAATGTGTGGCCATATAGTGTATATCGATGTATTTGTCATTAGGGTATACAGGTCACTGCTAACTGGTTTGGATTCTAGCTGCTGTACCCTCCATCGGTAAGTGCCCTGGTTTCTTTTTTAATAGTTGGGTAGTTTCTTTTGGCAGCTCACACGGCACAAATTATTATACATTTAACTTTATTTGCACTGGCAAAAGCATTGTTTACGTATGGTGCATTGGTTATATACCAATTATTTTTGTATAATACAGTATGCACGGTTTTAGAGGAGATCTGTATTTGTATCATCTTTCATTGCTACATTGTGGTCCTTATTCTTCATTTCTCACCTTATTTAGAGGCCTGCGATGCTCTTGGAGGGGTCTTGCCGTTTTAGATGGTCTTCTACTGCCTATTTTATCACAGCTTCAAGAATCCTGGACTCAGCAAAATAGTATTACCTCCCCAATGATACAAGATCCTGGTGTGGAAATAGAATTGTAATTGGACAATGTAGTTTTATTTGTTGGTGATAAGACTGAATATTTGCAATGTGTGTTAATGCTAATAGACATATACTTAAGTCACATCTACTGCCTACAGCAGATTGATATTTTTAAATTATAGAGAAGAGGGGATTGTGGTCTTTCATGACCCCCCCCCCCCCCCCTACCCACTGAAAATAAAATAAAATGTAGTATTTACAAGACCTTGTTGGTAGTATGGTGCCTTGTCTTCACTAGGATCTTACTCCAGGTTAGTAGACCCAGGGCCGAATTTACCACTACGTAATGTTGGTACATGCGTAGGGCCTGGAGGGCCCCGTGGGCTTATGATAGGGCACCTTGAAATCCGTCCCTGACCGGTATGCAAGCTGCAGGGGAGGATTGGCTGTTAGTGGCAAGAGGCATGTCTGGTCCCTGGGCTTCCGCACTGAAGTATACTGTAGCATGGGCAGGGGAGGAGCCTTCACATAGGGGCGCCTGTAGTGCCAGCGCTAGCTGATCAGCAGGGTTTGCAATGCTCTGCTACCCTGCTGTGCATTGCTACTGTCGCTGCCTGTTACACTGTCTAACTGGAATAAAAATATAGTGGCACAGATTTTTTGACAGAAGGGGCCCCAAATTGGTATCTTGCCTAGGACCCAATTAGATCTAAATCCAGCTTCTGGGATACAGAAATATGCGAATTATACTCACCGATAATTCCTTTTCTTCCTAGAGATCCCATGGCAGCCATGACAGTGGGGATATTCCCCTCCTCCTACCAGATTAGACAGGACTTTTTTCAGGGACCGCCCACCTTGGGTATAATAGCTCACACCTCCCTTCCCTCTGTGTCTTTCGAGTGTCTCCGCACCAACGTCCCTGAAAAAATTCTAACACAAAGGGTGGGAAATAAGTGGCTGCCATGGGATCTCTAGGAAGAAAAGGAATTATCGGTGAGTATAATTCGCATATTTCTTCTACGATCCCCATGGCAGCCATGACAGTGGGACATACCCAAGCTGTATAAAAAACGGGAGGGAGCCAATATGAATGCAATAGTAATTTATTCAAGAGACTTATCTTATGGACAAGGCCTCTTCGATTACAAGATTCCCAAAGTGGGCTGTAGACACATTCAAGGCATAATGGTTAGTAAAGGTATGCACGGATGACCAGGTAGCGGCTTGACAGATCTCCGATACTGACGCCTTGGCCCTTCTAGCCCATGATGTGGCGACTGCCCTGGTTGAATGTGCCTTGATGATTGGAGGTGGTCTCTTATCTTCATTTTTGTAGGCGAATACGATAACTTCTCGTATCCATCTTGAAATGGTTTGTTTCGTGGCCCTTGAGCCCTTCTTCGGACCCTCAGGAATAATGAACAAGTGATCAGACTTTCTCAACTCCTTCGTACGGTCCAGATACACTGAAACTGCTCTCACCAGATCCAGCGTATGATAGGCCTTCTGTTCCTCCTTAATCGGATCAGGGAAAAACCTAGGCAAGGATATCTCCTGATTTAAGTGGAACGCTGATATGACTTTCGGCATGAAGTCTGGATGGGTTCTCAGCACAACCCTGTCAGGGAAGATCACTAAGTACGGTTCTTTGATCCAAAGGGCCTGAATCTCGCTCACCCTCCTTGCTGATGTTATAGCTATCAGGAATAGTACCTTCCATGTTAGGTACTTTACCGAAGTGTCTTCCAAGGGTTCAAACGGTTGTAGCATTAGTGCCTTTAGCACTAAATTCAGATCCCAGGGGGCCACTAAAGATATTTTCTTGGGGGCCGTATTCCCCTGATTGCTCTGCAGAACTTCTTTACTAGCTTCTCTTCAGCTAACCTTCTGTCCAACAGTACACTGAGAGCAGAAATTTGTGACTTAATAGTGGCTACCACCAGCCCCAACTCGAACCCTTCATACAGAAATTGCAAGACTTTGGCCATAGAGATATCGGCAAACTGCCCCTCGATCTTCCCCCATGAAATGAACCTCTTCCAGGTCTTGTAATATATGAGCGAGGAGCCTTCTTTCCTTGCTTTCAACAACAATTCGGTCACTTGTTCAGACAAGTTGTGACGCTTCAAAGTCGCCCGCTCAATCGCCATGCCCTCAGCGAGAAGCTCTCTGGCTCTGGATGATGTATTGGTCCCTGTTTTAACAGGTCTGGCATCACCGGCAACACCCAAGGTGGTTGCACCGCCATTCTTAACACTGAAGTAAACCAGGCTCTTCTCGGCCAAAATGGAAGCACTATCAGTACTTCCACTCGGTCTTCTCTGATTTTCTTGAGCACTCTGCTGATCATGGGAAATGGTGGGAAGACATATCCCAGAGTGAACTCCCACTTCACTGAGAATGTGTCCAGTGCCGTGGCTTGTGGGTGAAAGGATTTCGAGCAGAATCTGCTCACCTTCTTGTTGGAGAACGAAGCCATCAGGTCTATCTCGGGTTCGCCAAACCTGGCGACTATTTGACTGAAAATCTTCGAGTCCAACTCCCATTCTCCTGGCAGAATCTTCTTGCGACTTAGAAAGTCTGCCACCGTATTCTCTGGGCCTGGAATGTACACGGCCGAGATTGATTGCAGATTGCTCACTGCCCACGACATGATCTTCTCCAACACTCTCAGTACAGGTAAACTCCTTGTACCCCCTTGGTGGTTTATATGTGCCACTACTGTCATATTGTCTGACGTGATCCTTAGGTTGGTATTCCGGACCTTGTCTTGTAGGCAACCGATCGCTTCCCAAACGGCAAGCAATTCTCTGACGTTCGATGACCTTGCACTTTCTTTTGTGGTCCAAGACCCTTGTACCGAGCTTTTCCTGAGGTGAGCGCCCCAACCTTGGAGACTCGCATCGGTCGTCATCACCACAAATTCTGGATTTGAAAGACTGGAGCTTCTTGTCCTTAAGCCAGAGCTCCACCACCTTAACGAATTCTTCGTCGGCATTCAGGACTATCTGGAACCCCTCGTGGGTTTGATCCTTCATAAATGGGAGCAACTGCCACTGTAGCTTCCTCATGTACCACTGGGCCCATGGGACGATATGTATACATGATGTCATCATCCCTAGAAGCTGTAGCGCCATCTTCAGGGAGCACCTTCCTTCTGTTAATAACAGTTGCGCCAGATTTTGTATTTTCAGACAGCGGTCTACCGACAAGCTCACTGAAAACTTTACTGTGTCTATAAGAACACCCAGGAACTTGATCGTCTGAGTTGGCTGCAGCTGACTTTTTTCTTGGTTGATCACCCAACCATGTCCTTGCAGAAATTCTATTGTAGTTTTGACACTTATCTGGACCTCTTTCACCGATCTTCCTGCCAGCAATAGGTCGTCCAGGTATGGCCAGACTTGGATCCCCTGCTTCCTTAGTTCTGCCACAAGTGTCACCAATACTTTTGTGAACACTCTCGGCGATGTCCTGAGCCCAAAAGGAAGGCAGGTGAATTGATAATGTTGGTCGAGAAGTGAGAACCTGAGAAACTTCCTGTCCTCCAGTGACACGGGGACGTGATAATAAGCGTCTTTTAGGTCTATAGACGCTAACCAGTCTTCTTGCCTGAGACCCATAAGGATAGAACTTAGTTTCCATTTTGAACTTTAGTTTCTTGATAAAGAGATTCAATCCTCTCAGGTCCAAGATGGTCCTGAAACCACCTGTACTCTTCTCCACTAAAAAGAGATTCGAATAATACCCCAGACCCACTTGGTCTTTCGGGACATGTTCTATTGCTCCTATTTGTAGAAGCTGTTGAATCTTCAAGGTGAGTCTCCTTTTCCAGTTTCTTCACTGGAACTCTTGACCTGACGAATTTGTTCTTCCAAGGCCTCTTTAGAAATTCTATTTGGTAGCCCCTTTCCACAATCTTGATGACCCATCTGTCTGAGATCGATGTCTTCCAGATTTCTGAAAACTGAAGCAACCGGGCTCCGACTCTCACCATTGAACCACCGTCATAACTTGGAACCTCTCCGATATTGCTGCCGAAAGGACTGGCGAGTCATATTCGGATTCCCTCTACGGAAGTACTGGCGTCCGGGCCGATAGCTTCTCGCCTCTCTGTAAGTCTGCCTGCTAGACGTAGGGATGGGAAACCTATCCCTCCTATCCTGGGGTAGTCTCACGGATTTTCCCCCTGAAATTCTCTGGATCATCGAATCCAATTTTGAGCCGAACAGGAACCCGCCTTCAAAGGGTAGCGCAGTTAGACGATTCTTGGAGTTGGCATCCGCACTCCAGGGCTTGAGCCAGAGCGCCCTCCTGGCCGTCACCCCTTGTGCCATCGCCTTAGCCGAGAACAACACCGCGTCCAGAGAGGCCTCACACAGGTATTCGATAGACTTCTGTATGGTTTGTAAGCTTTTCAGCAGATATTGTTTGGAAATCTTCTCGGTTATGTCTGTATGGAGCTCCGACGACCATAGCCTCATTGCCCTTGCCACTGATGCGATAGCCACGCTGGATTTAAGTGACAGCGCAGAGGTCTGGTGCAATTTCCTAAGCGAATTTTCAATCTTCCTTTCCATAGCGTCTTTAAACGCCGCCCCATCTTCCAGCGGTATTGTTGTTCTAGACGTCAGCTCTGCCACCGCTGCATCAACCTTGGGCACTAGACACCACTTCAGGAAATCCTCATCCTTGAAAGGATACATCTTATCCACTCTCGCTCAACCAGCCATCCTTTTATCCGTGTTGACCCATTCCTTATTGATCATCTCACGGACTACTTTGTGAACCGGGAATGTTCTTCCTTTCTTAGATCTATCTTCGAAAAGTGGATCCGCTGTGGTGTCTGAAACTTCTGGATAATTCATTGATTTGTAAATGCTTTTCAACACACTTTCCACCAATTTGAGGTTGAAAGACCTCACATCTTCCTCTATTTCTCCTTCCTCAACATACTCTGCTTCCAATGGTTCTATCTCTTCCGAAGAACCACCCCCTTCTGTCAGCATTCCAGCCTGCTCCCGAGACCTCTTGGGTTTCTGAGACTGCAAGAACTCCTCTTTAGAGACAAACGACTTTTGCATCCAATCCATTAGTTTTTTAAGGACATCTGATTGGTCCAACTTGTCCACTTTAGGCTGTGGATTTTTGTCACACTCTTCACACAGAGTCCTCTTATCGGCACTGGCAAATGCTTTATCACAACTCATGCAGGTGCAGGTAAGGAATTTCTTCTTAGCTGTCCTTTTCTTATGAACAGGTGATTTAGGCACACTGAAAACAAAGCAGAAACCTAACTAGTATCATGCAAAATAAAATCAAACTAATGCCAAAAACCAAAGGGCTTACCTCAAAGGGGCAATGTCAGGCTGCTGGGAAGAAGGTGCTTGCTGCTGGCTTTCCTCCATGGTTCTGCTGCTGTATAACACCAAAGCAGCTGTAATCCATGTCCGTTTATATTTAGGACAGATTTAACTCTTCCACCGCCAGCCGCGCTTCAATCTGGCTATTTCAGCGCTGATTTCCGCAATGCGGAACCAAAATATCGGGTCCCCGTTTCCGGGGACACCATTCGGCTGCACACTTGGTGCACAATGCCGGCGGAAGTGACGTCTATGCGCACTTCCGCCGCACGCGTCCCAGCACCCGGCAGCACGCAGCGTCTGCTCCCAGCTTCCATGCTAGGTACCTGCCGGAAACCTACACGCGCTGACGGCCGCCTGACACCAGCTCCAGCGTGCTCACCGCTCAGAGCCTATAAGGTACTGCCGCCATACACCCATATTGAACAGGGGTTTTTGTATGCCATATGCTGCTGGGGTTTTCTGTAAGCAACTGGCGCTAAGCACAGTCCTTACTCCGCATAGTTGCTGGAGGCAGGTATCTTAGAGGCCCCACTCCTCCGCAACTCTCCTTCTTCCCGGGAAGCCATCCCAAACAGTGTAGAGAGGTAGCCCTGTTTTAAAAGTAAAATAACGCCCTGCCTGTCCTATCTAGACGGAGACAGGAGAAAAAGACACAGAGGGAAGGGAGGTGTGAGCTATTATACCCAAGGTGGGCGGTCCCTGAAAAAAGTCCTGTCTAATCTGGTAGGAGAAGGGGAATATCCCCACTGTCATGGCTGCCATGGGGATCGTAGAAGAAATTTATTTTACGGCATGTATATTAGTTTATTGCTGTTCTACAGAAAATAGGACCTGCAATTTTACTTATTAAGCATCCAGATACAACGTGTTAAACCTATGTCTATTGGTGTGTACACACGCATCTATTTACTTTTGATTTCCCCAGTTACACCCCCTTTCGATTTGGCCTTTTGCTTTCCATTCAATTTCACATTCGATCTGCACTTTTGCATTCGATATCGATTTCTATGTGCACTCAAGGCACAGTGTACACACTGAATTTTCTTGCCTGCACAAGTCGTCAAATTTTTTTTCGATATAGAGAAAACGGGAGCGCAAATTGAATGTGGATCAAAATAGTCTTAAAAAAACATTTGCCATGTAAAAGAGAATACATGCATTATTATAGATTTTTACTAATATATAACCAAAATAAATATCAAGTCTACAAACCGTATAACGCTTGTTAGGTGCAAGAGGAAATTTAAAAAGTATGTCTCGAATTTGATGGAGCACAAAGCCATAAAATAGGAGTTGTGAAAAAGGTGTAAATCTACTGTTGTATAGGCAGGGCTATTTTTCAGCAGGCTCCAGCAGGAACTGAGGCCCTTATTCTAGTTCACTCTTTCTGCCAAAATATTTCTTAGATGGACAAAACCATGTGCACTGCAGGTGTAAAACCCCACCCAAATCTAATTATCTCTGCACAAGTAACACCTGCTTCACCTGCAGTGCACATGGTTTTGTCCATCTAAAGCTGTGTACACACGGGGGCGATAGGGGCTGAAATCTCTGGAAATATGGTCGCAGGCGACCATATTGCCAGTGATGGGAGTGTGCCCCGGCGATAAATTGCCATCTCTGGTCGCTGATGAAAAGGAGAAACTGAGCAATATATTGCTAGCAATATATGGCTGAGCAATATATCTCCCCCGTGTGTACGGGGCTTTAGAAATATTTTGTCAGAGTGAACTAGAATAAGGGCCTCAGTTCCTGATGGAGCCTGCTGAAAAATAGCCATGTGTATAGGTTATTTTTATTGAATATGATGCACAGCTATGCAGAGACTATTGACAGCAAACTAAACCAGGCTCCACCTTATCACTCCACCCTCCTGAGACAGAGCATGCTCCATAGAGTTGGCTTTGATGTCATCAATCTGCTGCTGTGGGAAGCGGGCTGAAAAACCCCACTACCTGGTATGTTTTGCAAAGGGGAACTCGCCAGTTAATTACAAATAAGCTCATTTCTATCATTGAATGGACTTTTCTTGCTCCCTAGTGCCCAGGTCCTGGGATGGTTATTGTCAGTGAGGAACCATGATTGCTATTAATAAAATGAAAAAGTGTTCCAAAATGTGTATGTATGTATTGGTTGAATGCATGGAACATGATATAGGTTAGGAAAACAGAATGGAAAGGATTGTAAATTTAAGAATGTCACTGGACATATATCATTAGTATCAATTTATCCTGTCTGCATCCTATTTCCCAGGATCTGGGATTAATGTACTTTTTGCCCCTATGGTTCCCAAACTGGTAGCAGTGTTATGTCCAGGACTATTGGAGTGCAATAATCTTTTGTATAACCACATCAAAGGCTTATCTCTAGGCTTGGAGCTTTCATGTCTGGGGCTCTGCAGATATAGCTAGAAGTAAATGGCTCAGTTGGAGGAAGTACCAATTAGGAAACATTGTATCCGAACTCAGGGCCTGATTCTGGTTCACTTGCAAAAGCAAATTCTCTCTAATGGACTAAACCATGTGCACTGCAGGGAGGCAGATGTAACATGTGCACAGAGAGTTAGATTTGGGTATTTTGTTTCTGTGCAGGGTAAATACTGGCTGCTTTATTTTAACACTGCAATGTAGATATCAGTATGTAGTAAAACCCCACCCAAATCGAACTCTCTGCACATTTTACATCTGCCCCACTTGCAGTGCACATGGTTGTGTCCAGTTGAGAGAGACTTTGCTTTTGCGAGTGAACCAGAATTCACTCGTCTCCTGAAGCTAAGTGTATACTTAATAGTAGGACTATTAAGACAGTCCTATTAGAGACATAGTTTAGATACAAGACTCAAGATACAAGATGCATATACACCGGACCAATTTTGTTACAGATCTCCGAGCCGCATCTCCTGAAAGGATTGTGTCACTCTTCCAGGGGTGGCGGACAGTTTCCCGACAGTCGGGATCCTGACAGTCATTACCCCATAGCCGGGATCCCGACAGTCAAAACCCTGACACTCGGGGTCTTGGCCACCGGCTGTTCTCCCCCGTGGGGGTCCACGACCCCCATAGAGAGAGAATAGAATAGGTGCCGAGCGTAGCGAGCCCGCAAGGGGCTTTGTTGCGCTCGCTATGCTGGCTGAGACCGCCCAGTCGGGATCCCGACGTCGGGACCATACACCACACCCTCTTCCAGTCTTTGGCAGACTAATGATCACTCAAAGGTGGTTCTTCTTAACCCTTTGAGTGCCAACATCTCTGTGAGATTCTCAAAATATCTGCTAAAAATGCCAGCGCCGCTCACTTTTTTATTTCTATAGATTAGACTAAAATATATGTTGTATAAAAAAGATTATATTACCTATATAAGGTAAAAATTACACTCAAAGGGTTAAGGTATGGATCAGGAGAACTGGACAAACCAGTCAGTGTATACATTGTATAATGGTCAAATGTGTACCAAGCTTTAGATCCAATCAGTTATAAGATACACCAAGAAAAGGTCTAAGCAGCCCAAGACCTTAACATTGGAAAGGGCAACTTTAATTCTATAAAGGAGCCTCTACAACAGAAAGTGGGCATTTATTATAAGGGAATGGCTGATTCAGACTATGGTTTCTGTCAGGGAAGGACAATCGGCCCGTGGAGTCTGTTAAGAGGTAAGTGCTTTCTCCAGGTCTTGTAGAGCTGTGTCTACCAAAAGCATTGATTACAGTGGCTCCTGACTGCTTGCTAGGCAGTAGCAGGGTGGACGGTTGTGTCCTTAGGTGTTTCATAAACCAACTTGTTCTATTTCATCTGATATTTGCCTATGTTACACTGAAGCCTGGGTGGGTGAGCTGGGTGGTACTGCGCTGTCCTCAAGTACAAGATCTTCACAGGTGGGTCATGAAATTAGAGAAGTGGAAGATTTATTGCTGTTCAGATCTAAAAACTTAATTTTTGGGCTATCGGGTGTTTTCTATAGCCAAAAAGATAAAAAAAAATTAAAGGGGCCCATACACCAGAAGGGATAATCCACCGGAAGCGCCGATTGGTAGACATAAATGATCGGCGATCCATTGGTGTATTGGGGAAATTAAGCATGAAAAAGTCCTGATTCTGCGGGATCACGGAGTCAGGATTTTTACGCATATTTAATATCATAACACGACTATTGGGAATGGGGGTTTGTCTCATCACACTGCTGGTGTATTGGCCCCTTAAGTTGTCAAAACTGAACTGCTCATCTCATCTCTAGTTTATTGTTAGTAGTTTATCTTTTGAAGTGCCCTGTGGGAACAGCTTCATTGTCATTACAGAGAAGAACTTTCTTGATCAGAGAAATGTTGTGAAATTAATCTTCAAACTTCCGTAATAAGGTGAGAAAGCAGTCCGAATTTGGTGTTTATATATAATGCCCTTAGTGGACCCCCATTTGGGGTTGGGTGTAAGAAATAACAAACTCCTCCATCACTAATTCATCCTGTAAAAGCAATTGAGAGAAACTCCAAATGGAGTGGAGACTGAATGGACTACTTTAATTCTCATGCATAATCCGATACACCACCTAACCATCATTGAGAGAGAGGCACTGTTTTGAATAAGCAAGGGTTTTACAACCGAATATGTGAGTAAGAATATGTAACTTATCCAGTTTGATGTACAGAAATTGAAATTAGTAACCACAGCATTTCCATAGAGAAATCTACTTCTAAAGGTGGATTGTTGTTCATTGACTGACCCTAGTCAGGGAGCAGTTGTTCTACTATTGGTTTTTCTTGTTTTAAAATGGTGGTTAATCCCATATTAATTAATCTGCACTGAGTGAGTGCAGGGGACTCATTATCTTTATTGTAAAGTATAATCCCACCCACTTGTGATGTCTGAGCAGACATATTGATCAGGAAATTGGTAAGTGTGTATGCTTACCAAATGGGCGGTCCAGCGGCTGTCATTGCATTCAAAATCAAATATGGTAAAACCCAATCTGAACAAGTTCTTATCTGGATGTGTTCATACAGAAGACCAGCGTGTAGTTATAACTGGGTCATGGGTAATATCAAATGTAGAAAAACGGTTAGCTTAAAGTGGTTACACACCAGACAACATGTGGATACAGCCAAACAGATGGGTGATAAGACCCTACATCGGCAAGTACATACACACTTTCTGATCTGGGGGGCCATGGAGCGACATGGGATGTGCATTACTAACAACAACAGTGGTGTGCATGTTGGGCATTTACACTGCCTGATGTGCACTGATGTAAATAATGTCAGTCTTTCTCTGGATCAGACAACAAATCACCTAGTGTGTACCCAGCTTTATGCTCCACTTTTCTGATCAAACCTTGGGACCATTTGTCTGTATTACAACTACAGTATGTGTTAGTAAAAAAAGCTCTTCTAAAATGCTGCTTCTGTTCAAGGCATAGATTATGTTAGTGATCTGTGGGACTTATACAACCTAACAAGTATTTTATCCTATGTTTAAGTGTCGACCACATACATGTGTTAATATCCAAAATGACCTGATTTGCAGTGGTGGGTATCCTGTCGTGTTGTTGCTGCAATATGCTACTATCAGGGTGGACCTGTGGTGGGTAACCTACTCTTTGCCTGTGGCGACCTGGGGTAGGCTACGCCAATATGAGTCTGCAAAGACTTTTGTCTTATGGTCACACATTCCATAATCCCGAACTGTGGCCTTTGTTCAGATCTGATCGCAGTATAAATTTGTATGGAAAATAGGCAAAGCCATGTGCACTACAGGTGGGGCAGATGTAACGTGCAGAGAGAGTTACATTTGTGTGAGTTATTTTGTTTCTGTGCAGGGTAAATACTGGCTGCATTATTTTTACACTGCAATTTAGATTTCATTTTCAACACACCCCACCCAAATTTTATTCTCTGCACATGTTACATCTGCCCCACCTGCAGTGTACATGGTTTTGCCCATTTTATAATCAAATTTGTACTGCAATTGGATCTGAATAAGGGCCTGTGTGTGATGGCACTGGACTGGTAGAGGATTCTGAATTCCTGCATTGGGGACATTGAGAAAGTGGGATCGGCAGCGGCTGAAGACACCCATAAGGTAGTGGATGATGGTGCTTGGAGAGATTTAAACTGGCACGTAAGCATGCTGGCTGTATGCACCTTTTCTGCACACCTGGATAGCAATAGGCAATACTATGGGACCAGCTCCCACCCAACTCACCTGTTGCTGCTGCAGGCCCCTCTATCCCAGGAGCTGTAATCACTAGTGTAACATATTCATAATAGGGATGGCCAATAGCATGCAACCATAGTTTATCAACTATTCTGCTTTAGCTGTCAGTGGGGCTTTGAGTATTCGGAAAGGACACGGGCAGATGTTGAGTTTGATAAAGGGGATGGTGATATCGCACCAGCCAATAAACTTCTGTCAGTTTTCAAACAACTGATTGGTTGGTGCATTATCACCTTTCACTTTATTAACAGTTTCTTATATAGCGCATACATATTACACATCGCTTTACAGAGAATATTTGAACATTCACATCCCCCAATGGAGCTTACAATCTATATTCCCTACCACATGCACAGACACAGACATTCTAGGGTTAATTTGTTGGGCACCAATTAGCCTACCAGTATATTTTTGGATTGTGGGAGGAAACTGAAGTACCCGGTGGGAACCCACACAAGTACGGGGAGAATATACAAACTGTGCACAGTTAGGGCCATGGTGGGAATTGAACCCATGACCTCAGTGCTGTGAGGCAGTAATGCCAGGGGCAGATTGGGAATGAAATCCAGCCTGGGGGGGGGAAGGGTGTTGGGTGACTGACGCTACACCCCCGGGGGGGGCAGAGGTGGAATAGCAACTGACCGGGGGTAGGGGAGGGGCGCTCGGTGGTGACACTAGGTGGTAACGTCACCCGAGAGGGACCAGCGGCCGCAGCCTGGGCCTGGTCACAGCATACAGTGCAGCATAGCCCAAAACAAATATGGCCGCCGCATATGTGCATATAATAGATGCGGTGGCCATATTTTTGGGGGGCTATGCGGCCGTTTGTGACCAGGCTGCGGCTGCTTGCATATATAGGATGATGGAAGCATGGACGGAGGCCCAGCCAGAAGGAAATCTGGACCGGCCCACCGGGAAATGGCCCGGTTTCCACGGTGGGTCAATCCGCCTCTGAGTAATGCTAACCATTACACCATCCGTACTGCCCCAATCACCACTTTATCACTGTACCAGGCTTAATACATCTGCCCTATAAAGTAATAAAGTGGACCGTCTGGGTTTAAAAAAAATCACAGCAGCTGAATGGCTGCTGCCTTATCACTGTCCACTTTATCAGGCTTAATACATCTACCCCACAGTGTACAGTATGGCTTAAAAAGAAAAACAGGAAACCACTGATCAGAACCAGGTGAGCAACTTCTGCTATAACTGCATACACGGAAATTAATTGTACAAGCATTTCCATAGAACAAAAACTTCTGTGGGTATGAACCTTCCGTTTCTGATGGCTATTCCTTATTCATAATTCACACAGTAGCATTGTGCTAGCACAGTGCACATGCCAAGAGGGCAGCCTTGCCTCTCATGAATGTGCTTACAGCAGTGGCGTAACTCCTGGAGGCAATGGAGACTTTTGCCGCCGGGCGTTAGCCATCAGGGGGGGCACAGGGAGTAGTAATAAGCCCCAGCCGCCGCAGCAAGAATCCCCGGTGCCCCCACGCCGCTCTGAAAGGGACTCCTGCGGCTGCCATGGTTGGATTTAGGAGGGGGGGGCACCCGGGCACGTGGCCGATCTCAAGATCATGCTGCCTCAGCCAGGTCCTAGGGCTAGGGTGGGATCTTGTGCCTGCCATCGCAGGAGCACTGCCAGGCGCACTGCCACGCGCCCATCAAGGTCTGGTAGACTTTAAGATTAACACCTCAACCTGCATCCCCCCTCTCACCCTGTATCTTCCCTTACACTCTGCACCCCCTATCTCACCCATTACCCCTGGCAATGACCATGTAACCCTCATGGCAAACGAGCATGGTACCCCTGGTAACGAGCATGAAATCCCTAGCAATGAACATGTAGGTAAGCAGCACTTAGCATAATTTGTAATCGGCATTACGGTGTTTGGCATGATGCGTAATGAACATTATGGTGTGTGGCTAAATGTGTAATGGGCATTTTGGTGTAAATTTTTGGTCCGCACCTTCGGCGCGCAATGTCCCTGTTTGTGATGTTTCTTGTGACATTATTTCAATTTTGGCTCAATCTGTGTGGCATGTGAATTTTTAAGATCATCCGTTTGGCATCATGTTTAAGGAGCAATTGTAATGGGGTCTATTATTTTGTTGCATAATGTGTAGAAGTGGTAAATGGTGTGTGGTATACTACACTCATGGACACGCCCTCTTTTGAGTGACCACACACCCCTTTCCAGAGCGCACACACAACTGCATCCAAGGGGGGCCTGTCTACTTTAAATGCCAGGGTCCATTTTTATAATCCCACTCCCGTCCTCTCTCTGCTCTTCTCCTCTCCCTCTCCACTCTCTGAGCGGGCACACTGGCACCACTATCACCCTCCTCCAATCCCCCTCCCCTATCATGGTGCCCCACCGTCATTTTCTCCTGGATCCGCCCCTGGCGGCTGCCAACCAACACGGATCGGATCTCTATAATGTATCCGATCCGCGCGGCTGCCCTCCCTACCCTATTGCAGAAGTGCACACTGACAGCTCACGTCAGGTGCCTGCTGCAGAGAGAGCTAGTCTCTGGACAGCTGAGCGACGGCTCAGCCGTCCAATGAAATGTGACACTGCAGCCTGCGGCACCCTGATTGGCTGGTGCACAGGCTGCCGGGAGGGAGGACGGAGGCAGGAAGGATCCCTGAAGCACGGATCCCACTCTCACAGCTGCCAAATTTACAGGAAGACTGGCTGACCTTTATATATATATATGTGTGTGTGTGTGTATATGCCATCTTCATTTTTTTATTATATATATATATATATATATATATATATATATATATATATATATAATTTTTTTTTTTTTTTTAAATCAGATGGCACATATGACAGCCATAAATGCTGTGTGTGGTTGGTTGGGTTGGGGGGCACCACTATCTAATCCGCCTCCGGGCGCCTCATATGAACTTACGCCACTGGCTTACAGGGTACACTTACTGCTGTGCATGTGCTTATAAGCACATGGGTCTATGTACTAAGACTTGGGGAGGGAGAGATAAAGTACCAACCAGCTCCCAACTGTCATTAACGCATACCTCCCAACATGGCCCACTCCGGGAGGGACACAATGTTCTGTTACTGGACTTCCCTCTTAATTTATGATTGTCATCACTTGCATACCCTCCAACATCTGTAGGGCAGAAATCGGTACACATTCGGGGAAGGATGTGTGGCCACAGGTTAAAGTGGGCGTGGTCACACCCCCTTTCCGAATGTGCATTATGCTTTTTTTTTTTTTTTAAGCCAGCCAGTCCCAGAGCCATAGGCTGTGTCTTTCTTTGTAAGTCAAACAAAATCTGCAGCCTTCATATATACCACAGCGCGTAGTTTACACAGCCTGCCTGGGAACTACTGCTGCCGCCTACCTTATCTTCCCCCAGTCCAGCACAGCATCAGTCCCCGGCGATGTGCGGGAGTGCTGAGTGCTCGTATCATTCTTGGCTCACAGCAAGAGGGAGCAGGGCTGGCATACCCTCACTGTTAAAGCAGCGCCTGTCATTCCCGGCACCTCCGCACATGTGTGTGGGCTCAGAACCCCCGGCAGGCGGCAGGGCCACAGCCATGTTAGCAGGGGGGAGGCGGGCACGCTGAGACTGCTGAGTCCCCCCCCTCACGGCTCACGCTGCCTGAACTAGAGCAGCCAGCATTGAAGCAAGCACTTGGAACTACAACTCCCAGAGAAGGAAGAGCCGGCTTTAAAAAATCGGTACATTCGGTACAGTTCAATTTAGCCGATACAGACCATTAAAAAATGGTACTGTACTGGCTAAATCGGTACAGTTGGTGGGCATACCCTCCAACTGTACCGATTTAGCTGGTACAGTACCGTTTTTTAACGGTCTGTACCGGCTAAAAATAGATGTACCGAATGTACCGATTTCTGACGATTTGCGGTGGCTGCGCTGGTCGGATCCGGCCCAGCGGTGGTGTTAAAAGGAAATTCTAGCAATGCAGCAGCACCCGTTCCCCATCCCGTGGGGCCTTGCGGTCCGGTCACGGCAGCCAGCTTAATGATAAAACATCACACTCACAGCTCTTTCAGCGTGCGTTCCACCTGCAGTGGAACGCACACACGCTGTTGCCGCTTCACTTCCGGGTGTCGCGGCTTGTTAGCGCTGCCCCTCCAGTCCACTGAACTCTTGCCTTTCCTCCTCCTTCTGACATCATGTCAGTGGGAGGGGTGGATTCTCGGCTCTGGCTTGTGCGTATCACCATCCTGGAACGCACAGCCATTGTATCGACCTGTATCTTATGTTATTTAAACTGCTTTGTATAATTAGAATACTTAGTTCTCGGGCTCACTTAATTCAAAACTATTAAAACCGCTGTTTCTGTCTAGGACGCAGTAAAGGATGCCCGGCGCATGCGCCGTTGATATATCTTGATGCTGGAAGCTGTGCGATGCTGTGCAGCAGAGCCAAGTCTGTGGCTGGATTCGGAGTCGCCGGTCGCAGCAGTATTAGAGTCAACTCAAACTGGGGTACACTTAAGTTAATTATACATTAAAAGTTAATGATTGCCCATCAGTCCCTTAACTTAGGGTGACAATAATATATGTCATTCTTTTGCCCCAGGTGCCTGACATCTATGTAAATAACTGTAAATATGTTTAAAAAAAAAAAAAAAAAAGTGTCCAATGCCCAATACACATTCGGAAAGGGTGTGTGACCACGCCCCTTTTGTCTGTGGCCACGCCCCCTTTTGAATGTGTACCGATTTCTGCCCTTCAGATGTTGGAGGGTATGTTGGTGGGTATGCACTTGTTTTGAACAGGGTAATTGATAAGAAAGGTGTTTCAGCACAGGTGGTCACTGATGGTAATTCTACAATAAGCATTCAGCATTCTGTCCCTCCTGGAGAGGGTCACGTTGGGATAAATGTTAACATGCAACATGGCAGTTGGCAGCTGACTTCAATCCTTCATGTAGTACTGTATGTATGTATCTATCTATCTAATGGACAGACAACTCCTCTACCCCCTACCGTGTGCATGTACTGTGCACCCTCCTCTCCTCCAGGCCCCCACAGGGGACACATTATCTGAGCACAAAGACCCCTCAATCTAATCACAGTGGCAGTGAGTAGCCTTGGTCACCTGGAGGCTGGAGCGACTATCACTAATGTAATATATGATAATGGTATTATGGTAAGGTAAAAAGTTATATCTCGCGAGATGACTTGCGCACAGCATGCTGGTAGATGTAGTTTATTGGCCTCATGTCAGTAACTGAGGGAGAGCGGAAAACTTGTGTACCGTTGCCATAGACACGCACTGTAAGGACGGGATCATGGCGCACAAACCGGGGAAGAAGGAGTCTCGGACGAGGACGCCCCCGGGTAACCCATTTCTATTAGAGCCGTGCTGTGCACAGCCGGGGCTGGGAGTCCTCATTGGGTGGAATGTGTGTTGTATAAAGCTGGCGTTGCTTCTGAGCGATAGTCGTACTGTGTCACTGCGGCGTAACTAGCTGCTGCTGCTGCACTTATGGGCACTGCTCACACTTTGTTGATAAAATATGAAATAATGTAAACAGCACGTTATTGTTTCCTCCCATGACTTGTAAAGTGCTAGGCTTGTCTGGTACCATCACCCCTTTACTCATATCAGTTGCAGCTGGAAATGGAATACCAATAATAATTGCCTCCTGAGTAGGTTATTCAGACATGGTCGATGGGCTGCGATGGGCTGCGATTTTGAAGGACCGAAGAGTGTTGTTTGACTGTGCAAACGTTCGGCCATCCAGCTATAAAATCCAGCATCTTAACTGAATCGCTGGCCGGTCGCAAGTTGATTGACAGAAAGTCGTGTTTTGGGGGTGGTAAAGTTTTTTTATGTAAAAACCGGACCGGACTAAACCCCGGACTGCCGGACAGGACATCAAAATCTGCAGTCCGGAGCTTGTAGGGTCCGGTCCGGGGGGTGTCCTGTCCAGGGGTGTCTTGTCCGGGGGGGTCCCTGTGATAGCTATCACCAGGGACATGGGGGAGGGGAGATTACAGCCTCCCCAGGTGGTCCGGACCATCCGGTTTTTGCTACATGCCCGGACCATACAGGGAGGCTTTATTCTACCCCCCCTCCTCTACCTGGTGACAGGCAGCCCCCCCGGACAGGACACCCCTGGACGGAGGCTACAAGCTACAAAATGCAGAGTTTGATGTCCGGTCCGGCGGTCCGGAGGTTTTGTGTTGGTCCGGTTTTCACCCATAACCGCAGTTTTCTAGGAGTGTCAGGGGAAATGCAGGTGTGCCCAAGCGGTTTCAGGTAGGGTGTGTAACGTCCACTCTGGCCCCGATCAACCGATTTTCTATTGCACTGGCCAAGTAGGTCCTGAGTTGCACAGAGTGGGCGGGAAAATTAATTTGCAGATAATCGTCAATCTGCAATATGTTCGCAAGCCTTTCGCAGCCTTGCACAGGGTGGGATTTCACTCTGGTTGGGGGCAACTGTCTGTTCACTGGGCAACTGTCTGTTCACAGGGCTCTACAATCAGGTCTGAATAACCCCCAAATTACAAATGTTCAGATTAATAATATAACGTACCATCAACTTTTCATATTTCGGAGGAGTTGTACTATGCCTTGCAGAGCGATACAGTGGAGAGAAATAAAGTAGCAACCAAAAAGTTCCTAACTCTAATGTGACAGGCTGTGGGGCCCATTTATTATGTATCACCTATTATTCAGTGCGATCTAGGTGAGATCATATCACCCAGAATCGCATAGCAATATGCGATCCTATCGGCGGTATGCTATGCTGAGGGGTCTGTGCATACACGATCAACGGTGACCGCTGTACCTCCCCACAGCAGCCACTGTACGGCTGGTGGGGCAGAAAGTAGCCCATATGCTACAAGTGCTTCGGCTATTCTCAGATGGCAGTAGCTGTAGGCGGTACTTAATATTTTCTGCTAACCTTGGGAAAGGGGTGTTTTCAGGGAATTAGCCGCAAATATTGAATGATAAATTGGCCCCTGTGTGTGGAAAAATTACAGGAGCTGATTGGTAATTTATCGCTCATCACTATTATTCTGCAAGGCTTAGTTCATCTGCCCCTTTATATGAGCATAAAGATCTTTGATGCAATCTGCTGTGCACCTGTAATTTTTATGATTTTTTTAATTCCCACAGAAATACTATATAGTGGCTCTCCTCCTAATTCCTCTTAAATAGCTACAATCTGCAGTTGTCTAGTTTCCCTGATGCCTACTAGTCCAGTGGTTCCCAAACTGTGTGCCATGGCACCCTGGGGTGCCTTGGGGGACTTGCAGGGGTGCCCTGAGTTCGTGGTCCAGGAACAAATCAAGTTTTTTGTGTCTATTGTAATAGTCAAATTGTAGACAAACAGAAATTAATCCTGTCAATTACCACATAACTGAGCCTAAGGATGAGATATAAACACAAATTATTTAACTTAATATTTGTTTCTGACTTTCTCAATAAGAAACCTTGGTACTTGTTTCCTAGCACGGCCACAATCGCGGGCATCGTGTGTCATTTTTAGTGGTATACGACGCGACCGACGCGATGCCCCCGATTTTCCCATTGAAAACAGTGAAAATCGTGTCGGTCGCGTCGTATGCGGCTAAAAAAGGCTTAAATGGTGCAGATGCGATGCCCACGATTTCCCCATAGGAAACAATGTTAAATGGCTCAATGTACCCGCGATGCCCCCGATTTCCCATAAGGAACAATGTTAAATGACTCAATTTCACCAAATCATCATAGGGACCAATGGTAAATGGCCCAGAAACCCCCCAAAACACCCATGAACAGTGAAATTTCCCCCCAAAAGTATTTTACGCCACCCCACGATCAACGCGAACCCGAAGCGTGGCGAGCGGCGGCGGTACGCGTCCTCCGACCTTTTCATACCCCCACTATCCACGTCGGCGTGGAGTTGAGAATAGAATAGTGTGGCGAGCGCAGCGTGCCCCGCGAGGGGACGCGGATACCTTCACAGGTAAACGCGTCCCTTTGCGGGCTTCACAGGTATCCGCGTCCCCTCGCGGGGCTCGCTGCGCTCGCCACGCTTCGGGCTCGCTGCGCTCACCACACTATTCTATTCTCAACTCCACGCCGACGTGGGTAGTGGGGGTATGAAAAGGTCGGAGGACGCGTACCGCCGCCCCTCGCGGGCTCGCCACGCTTCGGGTTTGCGTTGATCGTGGGGTGGCGTAAAATACTTTTGGGGGGACATTTCACTGTTCAGGGGTGTTTTGGGGGGTTTCTGGGCCATTTACCATTGTTTCCTATGGGAAATCGGGGGCATCGCGGCTAAATTGAGGCATTTAACATTGTTCCCTATGGGGAAATCGCGGGCATCGCGTCGCGGCCATCGCACCCGACTTTTTTAGTGCATGAGATGGCCGCGATGCCCCCGATTTTCCCTTACGATGCCCACGATCTAGATCGTTGTGGCCGTGCTAGGAAACAAGTACCGAAACCTTTAGCCTAGGGGTGCCGCAAAGTATTTCTGATGCTTTGGGTTGCCGTCCGTGATTCAAAAACTTTGGGAACCTCTGTACTAGACCTAATCAGCCACTACTTTGTGATAGATGACCAGCTTCTTGTGATAGTCTGCTGACCACTACTGTTTTGCAACTGGTTGACCCTCATCTTCTGCTAAGCTCAGTTGCTACTTTCAATTGATTGGCTGATGCCACTGTTTACTCTTTTTCTGATTAGCTGGCATTAGGCCAGATGCACTAAGCTTCAAAAGTGATAAAATGGAAAGTGATAAACAAACAACCAATCAGCGCCTGTCTGACATTTTTCAAACACAGCCTGTAACATGGCAGGTAGGAGCTGATTGGCTAGTGGTTTATCACTCTCCATTTTATCACTGTTGAAGCTTAAGGTGCCCATACACTGAGGCGATTTCGGACGATTTCGGCCGATTGCGACCAATCGTGCCGTTAAATCAGACCAAAACGCCTCTCCCTGACATGCCGTCTAGTCCGATGTGCGGTCCCGTGTGCATTGGACCCGACTGGGTGATCGGACCTGCTGCCTTTCCGACCACCTGTCCTGGGACCTCCCTCCTGGCGGCGGGAAGCAGGGACGCATGAGATATATCACAACGAAACGCATGTGTCCCTGACGCCGGGAAGGTCCTGGCAGCTTGCCAGGGTATCGGGTGTCCAAACACTGCTGCGAGACGTCGCAGCAGTGTATGGGCACCTTTAGTGTATCTGGCCCAATATCTATTCTCTTCTAATTGGTCATGTTGTGTATTAGAAAACATTAGGTAATAACTATCATTGTTTTTCTCCTGATGGTACACAATGCATTATCTGCATTTCTCGTGTATAATTTTTCATTCTTATAATCCCAGTAATTTGCAGAAATAAATTACATCATTTTTAGAATTTATTAAAATTAGCATCTAAGCATTGTGAGTGAGCATAAGGACCAATCTCAATTTATAATCCTGTGATTGTGACTTATTATTGGTCTGCACTAACACATTTTACTAGTTGGCAATACAGCGTTAAGATATTAGCACAATAATGGGACAGTTTACATTCTTGGCCAAGTGCACACTTTAGTTAATACAAGTATGTTATTTATATCCATTTAACAGACATTTACCAAAATCTCGACATTGCTACAAATACGTTTTAGTGTAAAGCATCTCAAACAGCAACATTACTGAAGGATAGTTTAATTATCTTCTTTCATATGAATTATTATCCCAAATGTAATCTGAAATATGAGTTTATTATGTTTTAGAGAGAAAAAAGTTGAAGGGGGTTGAACAGTCTTCCACCCCAGTACAAGAACAAGCAGAGCCGACTACAAGCAGTGTGCTGCAGGGAGATGAAATCCAGGCTCTGGCAATCAACCTCTGGGATCTTGAGAAGGTTAGATGCCACTTTATTATATAATGAGATTTATGCAATCTGTGCTTCTCCTGCTGTTGTTGAAATAGTATTCACACTCCACATTCAGACCTCACAAGTGCCCTGGTTATTGTAGGGAAGCACTACAACTGTATAATGCAACCAATTGGAAACATGTATTATAGCGAGACACTAAAGTGATTAAGATGTAGGGATAGCGTTACCGGCCATTGTTTTTCAGAGCTGCTGGTGATGGTTGATGGAATTAAAGCAACCACAGAAATAAATGCCAAACCATTGTTGTTTAGCGTTCATTACTATTGCTGTTTAATCAGTTGGTCAGTGCCACTAACCATCTTTTAAAGTCTGTTTAACTGTTGTAGTTGACGGTTTATAGGGGTGGATCCTATTCAGTCCGAAGGGTGCGAGGTGCCATTCCGGTGCTGTTTTCATGCTTTTAAATGCTTAAAACGGCACCCGAATTAAGCCGATCTCGCACCCTTTGCTAGACCGAATTCACTTAAAATTGCTTGCACCCCTATGGAGGTGCGAGCACTTTTAAGCATATTCATACTGCCGTAAAGTGCGCCCGGTGCCGTGGTGATTCGCACTCTCGAATCATCCGCGCGGAATAGGATCGACCCCTTAGTCTGTATTCCCTTGTCTGCCTTGGTGTCACTGCTCGCTCAGCTTATGGCAGGTGGCATGTTCTGCCATCAGAAAGAGAGCTGCAGGCTCTTACAGAACTCTATTGAGTTTCTCTGTTGTACTGCATGTTCTGCTCTGTTTCATGCTATGTGCAGTAGTACAGGAAAGTGTTGGAGCCATATGAGGTATATAGCAGAAGTAGTATTCGTAAAGGGATTGTGTACTCTAATTTTGATTACAGCCATCTGCCCAGGAAACATTTTCTAAAAGGATTTTTGAGATTGACAGCTCACATACAATCATATGGGCTGTTGGTGGAGAACATTCCCAACATTTGGTTTCATACTTCTGGGGGAATTAAAGGCAAAGTTTTATTATGTGGGTGTTTTCCCTTCCCCAAATGTTTCATATGAAAAAGCCATTATGCATTTGTGGGAGGCATTTCTGTACCGTGCTGCGCAAATTATTTATTCATTTCCCATTTCATAGCTTCATCCTCCACGACACCACAAAGAGGAGCAGAAAACACCTGTTACAAGCCGGATATTAATTCGGAAACCTTGTGATCATGAGCAAAGTAAAAAGAGACGCCTGCTAGTAGCTCGTCCAAGACCACCGGAGTCTGCAACTAAAGGCCATGTTTTTACAGGTGTGGACCAGTGTTCAACCGCTGGCTATAAAATTAGTAAAGGCAAAAGGATTAAGCTGGCATAGCCAGAGTTCATTAAAACATCCCACAATGCATTATCCTTATAACTTTCCTAAAGAGCACTGATTTAATGTCTGCACCATTTGCTGCCGAGCTTCTATCTCTGGCTTGGAGTGCCGCACTTCTGACTGCTGTATGTATGTATGTATGTATGTATATAGAGAAAAGAGTGAGAGGGTGGTTGAGAGAGAGGGAAAAAGAGAGATGGAGAGAGTGAGGGTGTTGGGGGTAGTGGTATGGATCATTGAATAGACCCCAATTAGATCAACATGCAGGAAGGTCGACATGGGGTTTTCCACTTTTGTACCCGAATATCGCACAGTCGACATGGACACTGCATCCCCCCGCATGACTCACTTCAGCAATTTTACCTCCAACCTATTTTATTAAAGTGGCAATTTTTTGACTGGTGGAAAAATTGGCACGGTCAGAAGACACGTGGATTGGCAAATTACTTGCGATCCAAGTGTTTCAGTTGATACTGCGGTCATTTTCGACAATTTTCCGCCAATGCAGTTTCAACTTTTTACAAAAGAGAAACTGCATTGGCAGAAAAAAACATATGCAATTGAATGGGGAAAGTCCTTTTTTTGGCTAGCCAAAACAAACTGGATTAACTAAATACCCCTTGAGAGGGCAGGAACTTCACAGCATTAGGCCCTGCCACCTAAATGTTTGTAAATCGCAGCAGTGATGTACAGGAGCTAGATAGAACTTTTATTCAGTAGGCCGTGGAGGGGGTGCACTGCACCGCTGCTGGCTACATCCTCCACGGCTGCAGCTTGCAGGAGCCTGGATCACTGTGCTGCGGCAGCTCTCACCTATAAGAGAGGGAGGGAGCAGTGAGTTTTGGGGGTAGACATTGATTGGGTGTAGGTGGAGCTGTGGGCCCCATATTAGCTGCCCCTACTGCACCCTCAGTAATTACGCCATATGATAGTTATAATAAGAATTTGGACATAAAATGACTCAGCAACAGGCTAATAACTGTTCACCATGTAACTACAGCAAAATATTTTGTATTAATTGAAAATTCATTATGTTATTTACCACAGTAAACATTGCTAAAGGGCAATTGTTTAATCTAGTCTGAACATCTAAGAAAGTTTATCCGAGTTAACAATTCACTATGACAAAATTATCCCGTATTCTGTTTTAGGAGCAGAAGTACCTTTATCTGACACACATATTCCGCTTCAGCTTCATAATATCCTGGGGAGTTTGCAGGAACTGGACCGCGAAGCTAGAGCAAGAGGAAACATGCAGGTGAGCTTTATTTCCCAAGCCCTTAATGTTCACTCTGGTCCTGAGGCAGATTGTTCTAGTTACCCTTTGTTGGAACAGTTGTAGGCTCTTGAATGGTTTTAAAATCTGTAATGTTGATGATATATTGAATATCCCTACAGGTAGAATATTTGAGCTAACTGGTTGTTATTTTACATTCTCTATGTACTCAGGTTGCTCAGCTTATACCAGAGCCTCAACACTTTGATTTTCTTGGAGTACATGATGGAGAAGGAAGACTTGAACAGAAGAAAGAAGCTTTCAGGCCATCTCAGAAACAGGACAATGCTCTTAATAACTGGCAGTACCACATGAATCTGAGGAAGCGGCAGCTAGACTCATTATCTCGTTAGTTTCATATTTGTTTTTTATGAAAATAGCCATTTAACAGTAGTGCACATACTTCTATAGCAGTAACAAGTATGCAGAAATTTACTCTTCCTCACATGCACTTGCATATGCTCACACACTGCCATATTAATGTTAAAGAACTATTATTTAATGTAATTTAAATTGCATTAAATTGCATTTGTCCACCTTCCTTTTGAAGATATCTTCTTTTTTTTTTTTTTATTACCTTGTATGGGTCATGGACTCCAGCCTATTTTGGAAGACCCGCGTAGGCAACCAGAGGGTCTTCCACCTATAACAGCCACCCGTTGTTCCCTTAGTGTTAAATGTATGCACAGGCACATAGGTTGCTGCCAGGACATAAGCCTTAGCAGTAGGAGCCTACCAAATTGGCTGGGGACTGCAGCCAATTTGCAGACTTACCTGTGTGGAGTCCTGCGATGAAGGCATAAGCATTGCTGGAATCGCTTAAAAACGGGCGCTGCACCAATTTTTGGAGGTCCACACATGTCCAGTATATTCTGAGCACTCTAGTGTTAAGACTCTACTGCTGCACACCAGGCTCTGCGGCCTGAAGAGAGGAGGGTGCAAACCAGAGGAGGCTGTGAACAAGCTTCCTCCTTTCTTAAAGGGCAGCTGATTATACATCAATAAAGACTGTATTTTGTAGTCATGGTATAGCACATTAACTTAGTGTACTAGGGAGTGTGGGACCAGCAATCAGTGCTATTGGTATCACTGAATTGAGGTTACAAGTAGGCTAGAAACATGTAGCAAGGTAAGTTACCTTAGAAAGCACAGGTATAGGAAATATTATTAGAAAGAGGACAGGTCTTTTAATAAGTAGCAGTAAATCAAGACCTATAGCAAGTATAAACCCTCTTCTTTATCTAACAGATGTTTAGACCAGTGGTGCTACTTGTGAGTGGTCAGCAGTGTTTAGACTAAAACTATTTGTCAATGAAGGTTTTTTTTCTGTGACTTAAATGTAATGATAACAAAGATAGGAATTTTTTAATACCGAAAATGTTGACTAAATATTTGTCCATGTTGTCATGACTAAAATGGACTAGATGAATATGCTCTATCATTTGTCAGGACACCACTTTTTTCGGGTGATTGATTTTTGGGATTTTTAAATGAATACAGGTTGAGTATCCCGTATCCAAAATGCTCGGGACCAGGAGAATTTTGGATAACGGATTATTCCGTATTTCGGAATATTTTAATATTTCAATTATGTATTTTGAAGTATCTTGCATGTATGCTGTATAAACACATGAAATACACACAAATATATTTTATTACCACATAAAATACACACAAATATATTTTATTTGTTCAAAAAACAAGGTTTCAAAACATGAAACAAAATTTGTGTACTATCTCAGATATTGAATTTGAATGCCAAGCAATCATTGTCTTGCACATATATAATGCCAGTTACATATCATGTCACCAGTAGTGCTGTTACAAATGTCCCCAGTGAGTTTTTAGCAAAAAAAATAATTATTTTTCACTTTTTGGAATGTATGGTTTTCGGAATAATTCGGATAACGGATACACGGATACGGGATACTCAACCTGTAACACTGTATTTTATACAGTTTTACCCATCCTCTCTGGCCCTAGATTTACTTACTTGCGCCTCGGCTGCACAACAACACTTTGTCATGAGAATCACTCAGTCAGTTTATGTAGCTAGCTAATTAGTTAACTTTAGCTAAATAGCTATAAATTATAATATGCATCCTTACAGCTTCAGTCTATTTTGCAGAAGACTAGTACTGTACTACTTGTATCAGGCAGGTTATATTTTTCTTTACTTATTTAAATCGAAATCATTAATTTAAAAACAAAAACAATTGTATTCTTGAATTGATATTTGCAGAAAATAAATGACCTGCCGTAAAAGAAATAGCATTTTTGTTGCACTTGTTTGATACCTAGATTACTAAGCTCATAGTGAAAGTTATACAAAGTATTCAAGGGAATGATAGAGAAATGATCTTCAGAAAAATCCATTACAGTTTTAATAAACTGCAAAGCTATGACTAAATCAATGACTAAAATTGGACGAAAATGTTATCTGAGATCCACTGATTAAAATTAAACTCACCATGTGCTCTTTTATTCCTCTCTAACAATGTCTAACAGAGTACAGAGTGACTGGTAACTGTGCAGTCTTACATTGTAATGTGTAGCTTGGTTTTATATATAAGGGCTGGATCAGTGATGCCACAGTGGCCTACTTCTGATTCGTTAGGACACTATCCACCATATGGGAGAGAGAGACATAGGATCGTAATGTCAATATGACATAATATTGACATGGTGAATGTCAAAAGACAGTTTATAATGTGGTTAGGGTAAGTGATTAGAGATACTTTGTTACTGGAATACCACATGGCCGACATGCCAATGATGATATTTGAAATGTCGACCTCCCATTTATGTCAACATTCTGAATGTCGACATTTTGTACTACACCTGTGTCCAATCCATTAATATTTATCAGACCTGCAGTGAAGCTTTTGTTTCATTCCCGAAAACATACATATGTTAGTCTAAGGATCCCTACAAAGTATAATATAAAACAGTCTAATAATCTAACAAGAGAGAATTATAAATACAGCTACAGAAGAAGAGACAGATTGCCGTACATCAAACTTATTTATTAATCTTTCCTGAGACAGGTCAGCTCTGTAAACCCAGAGGACAGCTTGTGATGAGCACTTGTGGAGATTTCCGCAGAGTCCAGGAGGAAAGACACCAAATAGATCACTGTATTCCAGCGCTAGAGCACGGCAAGGTTGGTTAAACGCATACTGTTATGCAGAAGGCATGATATATTGGATTTAGACCAGGGATTTTGATTGATCTTTTTTGTTCCTGCAGGGCTACCGCATTGGAAGTGAATTCTGGAATGTGTCTGAACACATTGGGGATGAAATGAGTGGTATAACAGTATCACTCACTCAAAGCGAGCGGGGTTATCCTTCACCTGTCACTCATGTAGGCCAACCACATAGCATCAAAGAGGAGACAGGTATGTCAAATCTTTCTACTAATGAACACTGCTGTGTTGTTCTTACTGAACTATAGCTGTGTTCTCCTAACGTAGTGATGTCTTCTCAGGCCCCACAGAGAGGCCTCCATATCACCACACATGGGATAAAAGTTTGTATTTGCAACATCGCAGACACGAGCTCAAAGCAGTCATGGAGGAACTCCACTTCACCAAGCCTGTAAGTGTAAAAGAGTGGCTCTGTTTCCTAACAGATACCGAGTTCCTAAATGTTTGTACGGGGCACAGGAAAATACATATCTATACTGTTACTTATGGTAACCAGCTACAACCGCACAGTTTTTCTGTGCATTATTATTTTATTTTTTTTTAATGATTCCACTCAATGCAATGCCAGTGTGTACAGACAGAGGGTCTTACTGAAGAACAAACCGAGCAATATCCTAAAACACACTATTATAAAAATGAAGCTTATGATTTTATGGCACATACAGCATAGGAAGACCCCAAGCCAGTGGCGTAAGTTCGTCCCAGGTGCCCGGAGGCAAGATGAATGTTGGTGCCCCCCCAAATAAGTAAGTATATAGGCAGGGACAGGGAAAGTGACAGTGGGGACATAGTGATTGACTGCAGGGACAAAGAGACATGGAGAGTGACAGCAGGGTCCCAGTGATGTTACTTTACAATAAAAATCACAAACAAGTACAGATGGAGCTGCAGTCATCTTTTGTGGCTCTTGACAAATGCCTTGGGGCACCACAGTGTGAATGAGGCGCACGTGCATGTGAGACACTTGCCCCATTCACAGCAATGAACGCGCCGAGTCTGTTCGCCTCAGAAGGTGTTGGCTTCATCTGTATATTAATAATAATCTATATATTAATTTTGACACAATGTATAGTTACTACACAATAACATGAATAACTAGATTTAAACCCATATTTTGAGGGGAGTCAGAGTCGAGGACATTAAACTATTAACTACAGGTATATTCAACTAAAACCTACTTGATGGGTGTGTGGTAGGGATTCAGCGGGAGGAAAGGCCCAGTGGAGATCCAGCAGCAGGGGGGAGAGCCGACACTGCCAGGGACCCGGCGGTAGCAGAGGAGAACCGGGCGCACCACATGTGGACGCCCGTCGGGGAACCAGCAGCAGGGGGGAGAGCCGACAGCTGCCAGGGACCCGGAGGTAGCAGGGGAGAGCCGGACGTACCACATGTGGACGCCCGGCGGGGATCCAGCAGCAGGGGGGAGAGCCGACACTGCCAGGGACCCGGAGGTAGCAGGGGAGAACCGGGCGCACCACATGTGGACGCCCGTCGGGGAACCAGCAGCAGGGGGAGAGCCGACAGCTGCCAGGGACCCGGAGGTAGCAGGAGAGAGACGGGCGCACCACATGTGGATGCCCGGCGAGGATCCAGCAGCCGACTTCCAGCTCCTAGTCTCTGTTAGCTGGCTCTCACTTGCTCAGGCTGCTGGCGGATGTCAGGCGACTTCCGCAGAGCAGTGAGCAGCCAGCCTGGTGAGGGGTGGGAGGACGATGCGCCGCTTCCGCGGCCATGCATACAATAAGGATACCAGGGGCCCACAGCTGCTGCTGCATACAATAAGGGAATACCCCTGGGAGGCAATGGAGCCAGTGCCCCCTTTAAGGCTGGCGCCCGGCGGCAGATGACTCCATTGCCTCCGGGAGTTCCGCCACTGCCCCAAGCATAAAGATTATTATAATCTAAAATAATAGTAAACCATTCATGTGTATTTACAGACGTAGCTGGAAAGAGTTTGGGTTGCTTTTCCTTTACCTGAATCTGATGCTTGGTTACTGGAGAGAGGTGCTAGTACTAGAATATAGCTTCTCGGTGAGTTCACAGTAATGGGTTTTAAAAATATATAGAAAGTCTTAAAAAGACAAATCCCTTGTATAATATATCTAAACATATAAAACGTACAAACATGTGTAAAATAGGAATGCAATTTTAATTCTAATGATTTATGGCCAGCTGGGTTCTGTCTGGTGTTCATCATTCTGATGGTGGGCCGATTTTTATATGGAGGCCTGGAGCTGCATCTACATTGTTAATCCGACCATACACTGATAAGCGACAGCCATACTGCTGGGAAGGTAATATGTTCAGTCACAAGTCAATGCCAATGATAGATACAATCTATAACTTTGACTGAAACAGGTAGCCTGGAACACAGTGCAGATTGTTGTCAGGTAACTTGTATGGTGGAGGAACAGCTTCTGACTGTTCTAGTTCAATTCTAACCTCCTACTTTGTAAGTGCACTTTATGGCCCTTATTTAGATCTGATCGCAGTACAGTTTTTTTTATCAAAATGGGCGAATCCATGTGCACTGCAGGTGGGGAAGATGTAACGTGCAGAGAGAGTTAGATTTGTGTGAGTTATTTTGTTTCTGTGCAGGGTAAATACTGGCTGCATTATTTTTACATTGAAATTTAGATTTCAGTTTCAACACACCCCACCCACATGTAACTCTCTCTGCACATGTTACATCTGTCCCACCTGCAGTGCACATGGTATTACCCATGGTATTGCCAAAATTTGTACTGCGGACAGATCTGAATAAGGACGTATGTATGCTATATTGCTAAGTTACCTTGACTACTGGAGGTTTTATTTTTCATTGACCGTGCTTTCCAAATGTGCAACAGGGAATATATGTGTGAGCTCTGGGAGGCACTGTCAGGGAAACGCATAAGAACTTAAAACCGATCAAGACAATTTCTGCATAAGGCCAGACTGTCTTCCTTACTTAATGACAGATTTAGCCAACGGAATCAGTGGAGGGTAGTAGATACAGTATATTGGAAATTGAAGTAAAATGATACTCTGTGCAGTAAATGCATAGTTGGAATATCTTCCCAAGAGAGGTGGTACAGGCCAGTGCAGTAGATGGATTTATAGGGAAGGTATCCTACATGCAGAACCATTGAGGTTGTCCTGGATACAATAAATAAAAAGTGGCTAGACTAGATGAACCCAACAAATGGTTATTTTCTGTCTCAAAATAATTGTTTCACAAAAATTGAGATTGTCATGGATAAAAACACAATTATTCTTGTCAAGACAGTTGCATGTTATCTGCGCTTCACTAATGGGAAGATATTTATAGCGGTAATCAGGGCAGCCGAGAGGGGGGGGGGAGCGGGTACTAATTACCCGACCCCTCCCTTCCCCCTCCATCCCTCCCAGGTAGCAACACTTCTACAGAATGTGCTGTGCTGACAGGAGGCTCAGCATGAGTGTCTCACTGACAGCGTGAGAGGTGATGCACATGCTGTAGGTGTGTACTGCTGCTGAGATTATAGTTTTTAGAGTTTTCTTTTACCCTCCTCTAAACATTTTGGGGGCGTGACCTAAGTGCGGGAAGTGCCCACACCTCCCACACTTAAGCCACACCCCTAAAATTTTACCGGGGCCCAGCATTCCTCTTGGCTGCCCTGGCGGTAATATGTAGGAAAACCTCATGTGAGAGGCTGGCCGCCGGAGTCAGATAGCAGAATGGCTTGTGGGTAGAGCTGCTTCCAGGCACGCTCAGGAGCAGTTCTCTGTCATCTTGCAGCAAATCTGTTCAGAGATGGAAACGAGGCTGACTCCATCTCTGAAAAAAATTAGGTCTCACAGGTGTTCTGGTTACTTGTTTGGGATTCTGGTTACTTAGAAACCCCCTGTGCTGTGTGTGCCACTGTAATAGGATAATGTCATAACACATAGTGCACATGTAGTAGAGAATATATATATTGCAAGTTCTACTGCAGCTGATGTAAACAACTCTTCATAATATGCAGGTACAATATACAGAACTCTTTATATATAGTAATATATAGGTGTGATGTAAAATATTGGAATTATTAGACTTCGCATAGCAAACAGTGAACCAGATGAAATCTTTAACTAAAGGTGCCCACACATAGTATGATTTTATGAACGATACAATCTGTCACCCAATTTTTCTTGAAATCCAGGCCAAATAATATCATGCCCAAACACACAAAAATGAATAAATTATCAGAGGATTATATGGGCCGCTTAACTACTGCAAATCAATAACACATCATTGGAATATTGTCAATCATGACTACACAGGGATCGTGTAAAACAGATTATCTTTCTGCATGCTGAAGGGATCAGCAGGCAAGATGAGTGACCAATGGGTACACGCATTGTATAGTTATCATGCCCAAACACAGACCGTTTTTAAATCCTAGGTTATTCCAATTGGTCGAAAACGGTGATCTGGTTTAAATAAATCTATCCATATGTGGGCAGCTTTAGTTATGGATTCTACAAAGGCTAATCTTGAGCCTCAATATAAAAAGCAACAATCTTATCCTCCTATTACACTAGAAAGATAGCTCTAGAAACTACCACTGATTCATATATACTACATACTGTACTGAAGTCTCATCTTTCATTTTCTTCTCATTTCTTCTTCATTTGCTTTAGGACATAGATGGGTTGGAAGTCATTGGGCGAGGGCAGCCATTTACATCGGTGTCTGCTGAAAAATTACCATTAGGCGAAGAACTTAAAGAAACTCCACCAGATGAGAAAGAAAACCAGTAAGTGTGTGTGTGTGTAAAATATTAATTCCAGTAAGGTCATAGTTGTGTATATCCTTACCCATTAATCTCATACTTGATCATTTTAGGGATCCTCTGAAAGACTTCCCGGATGTTGTGCCAGATTTCGTGCTGGGACCTTCACTGCTTTTCTGTGGGCAGCAAGCACATTGGGTGGAAAGTCCTGGGTCTCACAGGGTATTGTGCTTTTAAGAATCACAAGTGTATATAACTTCTCTCTGGTCCTTTTTTCTAACCTTTTCCTCAGTGCACATATTTCATCTCCAGCAATAGAGCTTTTTCAGACTACTCTGTCTCCGTGCTTATCTCTCTAGCCTCAGTCCTCTTTTTTTTCACAGATTATTAAACCACTTTCATTTAAAATGTCTGTTTTCCAATGGTATATGTGCATGTTGCTATTTTGCTGGTTTTTAAGCACCTACAATCAGCTATGCTGGCCTGGAAATATATCGTGATATACAGATATGATATGAGCACAGGGTTTTAGGTACAAGTATTCATCGATCTACAACGGAACATGGGACAGAGATGATTATAGAGATATGGAAGTATGAGGGTCACAGAGTGCATACAGAAAAACACAATATCGTTGAACATCGATTCCTCCTGTAGGATAAAGTCGGCATCTCTACACGCATCACATTTGAAGCCCTTGCAGGGGAGAAAGCATCATCAGACCTAGAGATTTTGAACAATGGAAGCGCAGCATTGTGGTATGAATGGAGGCGCCTACCGCATGATGACAGTCTAGGAGATGTTCGCAAAGAGCCATGAGTGCAACGATTTTATTTCAACACTAGTGCAGGTGAGAAGACATTTAATATGTTTGTGTGCTAGCAAAGTACATACAGGTTGATCTAATAAAGCACAAGAAAAAGCGGACTGGTTTGGCCTTCAAAGATATGATATTGGCTTTACAAGTCCACATTGTTGTATAATGATTTAGGGTACACTTTGCAGAGATATTGAGAGTGGAAGCTATGTAAAAAAAAAAAAAAAAAGGGTACTTGTGTAATTTCACGGCGGCAGCCTAAGCTACGTTGTCAGCGTAGCCCAATGGCTGCCTAGCGTGGTCAGTGTAGTGTCTCCACGGCAGCCCTGCGTAGTGTTCCCACGGCAGCCCTAGTCACCGTACTGTCAGGCAGCGTACTGTCCCCGCGAGCTCTGTCCCCAGCGTCCCTGGCAAGCCTACAGAGCGCTTCTCACACAGCGCCGGTAACCGTCAGATCCCCTGCGCTGGCGGACGCAGGCGGAGAGGGGATCATGCAGGCGCCGGCGGAGAGGCGCTCCATCTGTCTGAGATGCACCAGCTTGTGCGTCTCAGTAATTCTTGCGGCAGGGTACAGCAACCCTGCCCAAGTCCGCTTCAGGGAGACGGGGTTAGGAGGTTTGGTAGCACGTGCGTCTCGTGCACAAAGGGGGGTGTGGGTGCAACTGCGCCTCATGCACAATAAAGGACGCATTTGCCAGTGCTCCACGTTACGTACTGGCAAATGCCTCCTTTTCAAACCCGTACTTCACATATATTCCGCATCCCCTTGCGGGGCTCACTGCGCTTGCCACACATAAAATCAACTCCAAGCCGACATGGATAGTGGGGATATAAACAGGTCAGGAGGACGCCTAACGCGGGGCTCGCCATGCTTCGGGCTGGCGTGTATAGGGGGGGGGTGTTTCAAGAAAAAATTCACATCTGGCATATCATACATCTGAAACAGTAATGAAGACGTGTGTTAACTGGTAACTGGATTTTAGTGAACAATAAAGAAGAAGAAAAGCAATCAACAATGTCCAATAATATCAAAGTCAAATAAACTATAAAAACACAGATGTTTTGTGTATGAACCCCAGTGTCTGGGTCCATGAAATTGTAGCGGTGGTTCACGCACGCATGATGGTAACCTGCCTGCTCAAGTTTTTAAGTGTTGTATGCGCGCCAACAATCAGAATATATTGTGGTACCCAGTTCAACATTCGTCTGGATAGCAGACATCAGGGTGCTGGCGTCACGGCTGGCCACAGGTGTTACGAAACATTCACCTGTTTCACTGGATATGCCACCAAACAGCCACTGCTGAGGCAGGACGTGTCCGACATGTTTTTTTTGCTGTACAAATAAACTTTCATCCACCTCAAATATTTTTCCAGACCCGCCAATCTGGCATTGGGGATGAGACTTCAAATCCAGGGTACACGCCTCCCGCATAAGATTGTTGTATATAACTGTTTTTTTTGGCAATCATGAGGTGCCACTCACAAAATTTAATGCTAGTTAGCTCCTCAACCCAAGAAAATATGAACCATAGAAGGGTCATAAATGTCAGGTGACAGGAGCGGCCTGTAGACTAACCTTCTTGCCATCCGCTCCTTTATATTAAGCCTCATAGGATGCCCATTGACACAGGTCTATATCTCTAGCAACAAGTGGTGGCTTTGTAAAAACTCTACCGACTCCTCCTCCGTCCGAGGCAGGTTAAAGATGGTTAATTCTGTGGCAGCCATAACTGAGACAATGAAATTAGTTTTGACAGAATGCTGATTTTGACACTACACTGATTCTGACAGGGACGCTGCGCTGACTACGTAACTGCCACCGTGAAACTACACAGCTACCAAAAAAAGACATTTAAAAGTATGCTGACTATAGTTCCCAAATTGTAACCAATTTTTATTTATTTATTTAAATTATGTAGGAAAGTACTGTCTGCCTACTTCTGTGACCTCAGAGATAAGTTGCCTAGTCTGGTGAAAAAGATGGGTGATTTGCTGGTCTGATGAAAAAGTTGGTTAGGTGTGTGGGCAATGTTTTAATTGAACAAACATGCTGGACAGTTGAATGGATGGAGGACTGTTGGTCTGATGATTGGCCCACATTACATCATTTAAACCATTGTCCTGCATTTTGCACATTTCCACCCCAAAAATGTAATTAGTGGCCAAATTAAGTTAATTAAAACATTATAAGTGGCTAATTAATCATTGAGGATGAGGTACCAGTGATTCTGAGCCAAGACCCGACATTTCTAACTTTAAATAAGGATTTTTTCCAATCTTTCAACTGCTGAAGTGGTGGTGGAAAGCTTGCGGTGGGCTGGCGTTAACCTGCTCGCTGGGCTCCGAACACACGCAGCTCAGCCAGCAGGTCTGAATCAGGCCCTAAGATACATGAGAAAAATGTGGGGATTAGTTGAAACTTGTATATCTGTTAACTTTGAATGAGTGGCGCCACCTGTGCTTTAATAGTGATTAGGACAATAATATTCCCTTAATTGTGGAGGGTGTCAGCCAGTCTTTTAGAAAAAAATGTGTATAGCAGTATAAGAAGACAGCGGCGACTAATTATTGCGCATAAAAGTATAATAGGTAATTAAAAAAGATATTTAATAGGATGGCAATTAAAAAGATGTATACAAATGGACATATAGTAAAAACTACATACTAAGAAAGGTGAAAATCTAAAAAATAAAAGCAACAAGATAAGTTGTAACTACAAATTCAATAAAGTGATTATCTTAGGAGATGGTAGGAGGTAGGCCACTTGTCTATCTGTGTGCAAGTGAGTCTCTGAATCTACAATGTGTCCATATACTGTACATCAGTGTTTTCCAACCACTGTGCCTTCGCATACTAGTGTGCCTTGAGCTGTTCTCAAGTGTGCCCCCAGATCTAGAGATGCCCAAACCAGTTTACAGCCACCACCAGTTCAACTGTTATTTACTGGTCTCTTCTTGTCATGAACAGGGCCAATGTATTTTATTTTTGTTACCTGTGGGGACCAGTGTGATTGTTTTTTTTTTTATGTGAATCAATAGGTTTTTTTTTTTCTGTGGGGGCCAATGTGTTTTGTCCTGTGGGGATCTCATGGTGTGGCAATTTTAACCCCTTACCGACGCAGCATGTTTTTGCCTTCCTGACAGAGCCCTTTTTTCAAATCTGATATGTATCACTTAAGTGGGGATAACTTTTTTTTGCTTTTACTTATCCCAGTGATTTTGAGTTTGTTTTCTCGTGACACATTGTACTTCAAGTTAGTGGTAAATTTTGGTCGATACAGTCTGTGTTTTTTTGTGAAAAATACCAAAATGTCGTAAAAAAATGGAAAATTTAGCAATTTTCAAAATGGAAAATTTTCTGCTTGTGAGACAAATAATCATACCACTCAAAATAGTTAATAACTAACAAAGACCATATGTCTACTTTATGTTGCCATCATTATTTCAACCTCCTTTTAATTTTTTTGGACACTAGGAGGCTTAAAATATGAATAGCAAATTCTCAAATTTTCAAGAAAATTTCAAACACTGATTTTTTTTACGGACCAGTTCAGTTCTGATGTGACTTTGAGGGACTTGTATGTGAGACACCCCCATAAATGATGCCATTTCAAAAACTGCACCCCTCACAGTATTCAAAACAGCATTTTGGAAGTTTGTTAACCCTTTAGGTGTTTCACAGGAATTAAAACAAAGTGTAGGTGAAATTTCAAAATTTCATTTTTTTTGCAGATTTTCAATTTTAATACATTTTTCTAAGGAACACAGTAGATTTTACTAGAGAAATGTGACTAAAAATTGATTCCCCCAATTCTTTTGTTTTCATAAATATCCTATATGTGGCCCTAGTGTGCACGTTGACCAAACCACAGGCTTCATAATAGAAGGAGCACCTACTTGATTTTGGAGCCTCCTTTTTATGAGATTATTTTTTAGGCACCATGTAGGTTTCTAGGCACCATAAGATGCTAAAAGTTAGGAACCCCCCCCCCACAAGTGACCCCATTTTGCAAACTACACCCCTCAGGGAATTCATCTAGGGGTATAGTGTACATTTCAAACCCCCAGGGGTTTCACCAATTGTGGTACAACTGGGCTGTGAAAATGAAAAATTAAATTTTTTACACAAAAATGCAGTTCTGGCTCAATATTTTTCATTTTCACAAGGAATGAAGGAGACAAAGCACCCCAAAATCTGTGCCCCAATTTCTCCCGAGTACGGCAATGCCTCATATGTGACCAAAAAATACCATTTGGGTGCATGGCAGGACTCAGAAGGGAAGGAGTGATTTTTGGATTTTGCAGCACAGATTCTGGTGGAATGAATGGTGGGTGCTATGTCGCATTAGCAAGACCCCCGAAGCACCAATACAGTGGAACCCCCCCACAAGTGACCCTATTTTGCAAACTACACCCCTCAGGGAATTCATCTAGGGGTATAGTGTACATTTCAAACCCCCAGGGGTTTCACCAATTGTGGTACAACTGGGCTGTGAAAATGAAAAATTACATTTTTTTACACAAAAATGCAGTTCTGGCTCAAAATTTTTCATTTTCACAAGGAATGAAGGAGACAAAGCACCCCAAAATCTGTGCCCCAATTTCTCCCGAGTACGGCAATGCCTCATATGTGACCAAAAAATACCATTTGGGTGCATGGCAGGACTCAGAAGGGAAGGAGTGATTTTTGGATTTTGCAGCACAGATTCTGGTGGAATGAATGGTGGGTGCTATGTTGCATTAGCAAGACCCCCGAAGCACCAATACAGTGGAACCCCCCCACAAATGACCCCATTTTGCAAACTACACCCCTCAGGGAATTCATCTAGGGGTATAGTGTACATTTCAAACTCCCAGGGGTTTCACCAATTGTGGTACAACTGGGCTGTGAAAATGAAAAATTACATTTTTTTTACACAAAAATGCAGTTCTGGCTCAAAATTTTTCATTTTCACAAGGAATGAAGGAGACAAAGCACCCCAAAATCTGTGCCCCAATTTCTCCCGAGTACGGCAATGCCTCATATGTGACCAAAAAATACCATTTGGGTGCATGGCAGGACTCAGAAAGGGAAGGAGTGATATTTGGATTTTGCAGCACAGATTCTGGTGGAATGAATGGTGGGTGCTATGTCGCATTAGCAAGACCCCCGAAGCACGGTGAAATGATGAACCTAATAATCCATAGATGTGTGGTATATTTTAAAGCACTCCTTCATACATAGGCCGGGTTTGTCGGGGCAAGTTTCACAGTGGAAAATAGTTTGCTTTCGTATTCCCTTTTTATAGCAAACTTTGCACCTTTTTTGTGTCCTGCCCTTTTTTCCAGTGGAGGGGATTTCGTTTGGAAAATGCTGCCCTGATACAATACGGGGGCCAGTACTAGAAGTACTGGGGCCAGTACTAGAAGTACTGGGGCCCTCTGCCTGCTGGTTCCCAAATATTAGGCCCTTTATGACTTCCTCTTGAAAGTGCATAAATGTCCCCGTCTGGCTGGTAGAACGGAATAGTACGTAAGCGTTATACAGTGCCATCTGGATGATATACACGGCCAGCTTCTTATACCATATTTTTGTTTTCCGCAGGGCACTGTACGGCTTCAGTACCTGATCTGAAAGATCCACTCCGCCCATGTACTTATTGTAATCAAGCATACAAATAGGTTTTGAGGTGTGGGTACTGGTACCTCGTACAGGGACGGAGGTGGTACTGTCTCCGTGAATTGTTGTCAGTATAAGGACATCCCTCTTGTCCTTATATTTGACCAACAACATATTTTCGGTGCATATTCCCCTGCTTTCACCCTTTCTCAGTAATTGGGCAACGTGCGTTTTTGGGAGGCCTCTTTGGTTCTTGCGCACAGTACCGCAAGCTGCTGTACCTCTTGAACCAAGGGCCTTAAACAGGGGGATGCTGGTGTAAAAGTTATCCACATAGAGGTGATAACCCTTATCCAGGAAGGGGTGCACTAAATCCCAGACAATCTTTCCACTAACACCTACGAGGGAGGGGGGGCATTCTGGCGGTTCAATTCTTGTGTCCTTCCCTTCATATACCCTAAACCTGTGGGTGTACCCTGAGGTACTTTCGCACAGCTTATACATTTTTTTTTTTTTTTGAAAATTCTTTTTATTTGGATTTTATCATATCATAGTGTCATTTGTCAATTCAACATGTATAAAGCAGAGTAGTGACAATATTGACCATCAAAATGACGTAAAATTTTTGACAAGTAAAATAAAATAAAATTTGACAAGTGGAACTGCGTCCGTAAACAGTATGCATATACATACATCTGTCTGAAAATTACCAATGTTTCAGTAAGAGTTCAGTGGTTATGTTACAGGTTTATGCTTTCATAAATTCCTAGGCAAGGTTGGTCATGTATACAGATATCACTGAAATCTCTATGTATTGTCTTAACCTCTAGAAAAAAAAAAAACCTAAATAATAATTATTAGACTAAGAGCGATTTAATGACATAGTGTCATACATATATAGGGAAGACAAACATAGGTACGGAACAATAGGGATATTGGAGAGGAAAGGTGAGGGGGGGGGGGGGGTGCAGCCAGAGAGATCAGCAGAATGAATACTTTACTACTTGTTTTAACTGAAAAACACTATTTCTCGGTAGCTGGGACGATCAACGCACCTGCTAATGTTTTTTTCATGAGAAACCATTCGGTGTGATGGAAAATCTTAAATATCTGGGTCTGAATGTCGGGGTCAAGACTTTCAATGTACATTCCCCATTTTTTGTAAAAAGATATCACACCAAATTCCGACTGGTATGAGGCTGTTTTCCTGTCATAGTATAATAGTTGAATCATTTTACTTTGGACCTCAACAATGGAAGGGGTAGATCTAGAAAGCCAGTGTGAGAGTATAATCTTTTTAGCCACCGTAATCAGAATCGTCAGAATAGGTATTAATAATGATCTTACATTTCCTAAGTCCCAAGAACAAAAGTTTACCAACATACAGGCAGCAAAATCTAAAGACACATTAACATGGAATATGTGATTGATATAGTTTATCAACTTATTCCAGAAGCGTTTAACATAACCACATGACCAAAAGCAATGAATAAAGGAGGCAGACGAGATGTGACACTTAGGACATTGTCCAGAGTTTTTGTCTGAGAAATGTGCATATCTCGCTGGCGAAATATATGCCATTTGTATAGAGCAAAAGTGGACTTCCTGTAGATACGCAGAACTAAGTATTCTCATAGTTCGGTCATAATTTGAACTTAACACCTCATGTGAGGAAAGTAGTGGATGATGGGCTTTCCATTTAATAAAGAGAGTCTCCCATCTTATATTTGCTGATACTTCAGTTAATAGAGAATACAAGGATTTAATGCGATATTGTCCTCTGATGCAGGAGTTTAGAATACCATGGATTTGGTCCAGCGGAGGTGTAATTGAGGCACTTTCTCCAAGGGAGTTTATATAGTGTCTTAGCTGTAGGTACATAAAGAACTGATTGGTTTGTAGTCCGTACTCGTCTTTTAGTTTATTGAAGGGTAAAAGAGTTCCTCCAGGATCAAAGACTTTGGACGAGGAGGTGATGCCTTTAGTGTGCCAGTTGCGGAAATTGGAGTTGGTGAGGGAGGGTGGGAAAGCTGGGTTACCCCAAATAGGTATAAATTTTGAGTTCAAGGGATTCCTGCCTATTTTTTTATTAATTGATCTCCATGCAGTGTAAATATCATGAAATAGTGGGTTCTTTAAAGTTGCGGGAGGGATTTCCGAGGGCTTAGAGTGTAAGAGAGCACCTGGAGAGAACGGAGTGAGCATAGCCTCGTCTAGAGCAGTGTCTGTGAAAGAACAAGTGTCCAACAGCCAGTCAACAACGCATCTGAATAATACTGAGTCATTATAAAGAGAGAAATCGGGTAGACCAATACCACCCGAGCTTCTGGGGGCTGTCAGTTTTTTGAGGCCTAGTCTTGGTTTTTTACCTCGCCATACAAAGGTAGAAACAGTTTTATTTATTTGTTTTATATCTGATGTAGTCAGTCGGCATGGTAATTTCTGCATGAGGTAAAAGAGTTTAGGAAATATGATATTTTGTATTACAGCCACTCTACCAAGGAGAGATAGTGGGAGTAATTTCCAACCTTCCAATAGTGTGTTTATTTTATTGATCACAGGTTTATAATTTTTTCCATACAATTCAGTAAGTGATGATGTGATCTTTACGCCTAGGTATTTAATTTCATGTTTAGTTATTGAGAATGGGAGTGATGTTATATATGTTAAGGTATTGCTATCTGTATTTGGAAAGTATAAAATTTCTGATTTTGTGAGATTAATTCTATACCCTGCCCTGGCTCCAAAGGAATATATGAGACGCAAAATTTCTGGGATAGTATTGGGGGGATCTGACACAAAAAGGAGCATATCGTCCGCAAATAAAGATAGTCTCAATTCTTTGCTTCCTACCATTATCCCCTTAAATATTGTGGACTCTCGCAGGGCAATGGCTAGTGGCTCTAAGGCTATGGCAAATAGTAAGGGGGACAATGGGCAGCCCTGGCGTGTCCCTTTTTTAATTTCGAAGGGGTCGGACATAATACCATTACTTGCTATTTGGGTTTTTGGAGTATGATAAATAGTCGAGAGTATCTGGATAAATTTTTCGGGGAAGCCAAATTTTTGGAGGGTATGGAAAAGATGAGGCCACTCAATAAGGTCAAAGGCCTTTTCCGCGTCCAAGGAGATAATCAGATTGGACGTGGAAGAGGGGGAGTCTAAGTTTGAGGCATGAACTGCGGTGAGGACCCGTCTGACATTGATCTCAGAATGCCTACCAGCAATGAATCCAGTTTGGTCTGGGTGAATGATTTGGGGTAACAATGGTTTGATACGGTCAGCTAGTACTTTGGTTAGCAATTTATAGTCCAAATTGAGGAGCGAAATGGGCCTATATGACCCTGGTAGGGAAAGGTCACGCCCTGGTTTGGGTAAGACTTTCAAAGTAGCTGTATTAAAATGTAGGGGCGGGGGGGTGTTGTTCATAAGCGAGTTAAGTACTAAAACAAGGGTTGGTCCTAGATGAGGAAGGAGGGTTTTATAAAAATCACTACTGAGACCGTCTGGTCCTGGTGCCTTATCTTTTTTAAAGGATCTAATTGCGGTTTCTATTTCAAGAAGTTGTATCGGGCCTGTCAGAGCTGCTGCCTGCTCTTGGGTAATTTGCGGGCAGTGTAAAGTGTCCCAAAAGTTATTAGGGACGTCTGGGAGGGATGTAGGGGGGGTATTAGTCGGAGGAGGTCCAGAGTATAACTCTGAGTAAAAGTCGCGTAAAGTTTTTGCAATACCTAAATTAGAAGTAGTGGTTTCACCCGTGGGTGTTTTAAGGGGGTGTACCAACGCTGGAGGACGGGTACCATTAAGGAGGTTAGTTAAAAGTTTCCCTATTTTGTTCCCGAATTTGTGGAACCTGTATCCAACTGAAAAGAGATGTCCTATCTCCTAGTGTCTGCATGTATGAGTCGAAGTTGGTCTTTGCCAGAAGATAGAGCTGTCTATGAGAGGGCGTTGGTTGTGATTTGAATTGCTGAAAGGCTGTTGTCAGTGCTCCTTGAAGTGACAAATATATAGAGGTATATTCACGTCTCATTTTTGATACATAGGCAATAATGGCACCTCGGATAACCGCTTTAGCTGCCATCCAATAGAGGGCCGGGTCTGAGTTGAGATGCTCTACATTGTTGGCCGCATAATCTCTCCAGGTACTCTCCAGGTGCTGTTTAAATTTGGTAGAATTTGCTAGATATGTGGGGAATCGCCAATTCTTATTTGTGGGTAGATTAAGAGGAGATTCTATTGAGAAGGAGACTAGGGCATGATCGGAAAGAATAATAGGGGCTATATGTGAGTCAGTGATAGTAGCAAAGACTTTGTGTGAAGGCAGGACATAGTCAATTCTTGACATTGTTGCGTGTGCGGCTGAAAGGCAAGTAAAATCTTTATCTATGGGGTGTAAAGCCCTCCATGCGTCAATCAATTGAAGTTTGTTTGCAAATTCAGGAACTCCCAGTTTGGGGAGGGAACGGGGGTTTTTTAAGGGTTTGGATTTATCCAAGGTGGGCGAGGAAATCAGGTTAAAATCTCCGCATACTATGAGAAAGTCAGACATTTTAGGAGAAAGTTTTGCAATGAGGTGTTGAAAGAATTTCTTAGAATATACGTTAGGGGCGTAAATATTACATAAAGTATAGGTTATCTTACCTAGTTTCAGTGATAGCAGGACATATCGCCCCCTAGGGTCTGTAGTAATTTCAGAGACCTCATGTGGTATTGTCTTTCGGATTAGAATCACCACTCCTCTGGCTTTTGACGAGTAGGGACTAGATCCTAAAACTTGCCACCCCAATGTATTGAGTTTTAACACCTCCGCTGGCACCAAATGTGTCTCCTGCATAAACACAATATCCATACCTTGTTTTTTGAGATAGATGAGAATCTTCCGTCGTTTAGCTGGCGAATTTATCCCCCCGACGTTCCAAGACCCCACAGTTAACGTAGACATATTGGATCGTGTTGAGAATATCTCAAAAAGACCTTCTGGCTAGACGAGGGAAGAGGGAAAGAAACAATAGGAGAAAAGGGGAAGGAGAGAGACAAAAACAAGGGAAACAACGGCATACACAGATAGAAACACATTTGCATGCAATGTAGCATTACTATGAATTCACTAAATTCAATTATATTAACAGTAAGTAGATAAAATGAAATATATTATGACGTAATCCCGAACACGTGAATTCTGGCTTCCGTCTAAAGAACAACTTTTCAGGGTAAAACCCCACGAAGAAACTATGAACCGACCGGTGAAACAACGGTGAGAGAAAATAGAACCCAGGTCTCCCCTCCCACCACCCACCATAACTAAAATGAACAAATACACATTATACCAGCTATATATCCCTTGCATAAATTCTGTCCTTTATGCTTAATTGGGCAGGTAGTCTCTTGTCAGAAGTAGCCAACAGTTTCGGGGGGACTTGTGAGAAGCCTCCTATAAGAATATGTCTAGATCGACGATTGGGATCCAGTTATAGTCCAGAGCCATTCGTTTTCCCTTTTTTTTTTTTTTTTTTTTTTTATATTATTATTATTAACGCTGTTTGATATTTTTGTTTTTTTTTTCCCTCAACTCCAAATTATGATGAAAACATAACAATTTGTCTTCTGCAGGGTATAGAGCTTTATGTTCTGTGAACTCACGGATCCGTTCTCAGCATTGGTGGGTCGCTGATGTCCTGCGTTAGTGCTTTTGGCAATCCTCTTATGTATACTTGTGCATCATGTGGGTTAAGGAAGTCTTTGTGAGAAACACCGTCATAGATGCGCAAACGGGCCGGGTATAGCAAGCCGAATTTGTGGCCCTCAGCAACGAGTTGGGAGCAAATGGGAGAGAATGCTTTGCGAGCCCTTGTCAGCTCCACGGAATAGTCCTGAAATATAAACAGTTTCTGGCCTTCCCACTTAAGATCTTTTACTTTACGCGATGCGGACCAAATCACTTGCTTATGGAGGAAATTCAGGCAGCGAAACAGTGTGACCCTAGGTCTCGGTTTTGTTGGTGAGGGAACCGGGCCCACTCTATGCACCCTTTCAATAACCATATCCCTGCAGTCTTGTGTGATCCCTAGGAGTTCAGGTAGGGTGTTTTTGACAAAATGCGCAAGTGCAGTATTTTTCACTGATTCAGGTATACCTACAATACGTAAATTGTTCCTTCTGGACCTGTTTTCTATGTCGTCTAACTTCTGCCATGCTTGGTAGTTGTCAGTGGTGAGACTTTTCACATTCTGTTTCAGCTCATCTATATCATGTGTGACCACCCCTAGGACATTTTCCGTTTGTGTGACCCTTTTTGTTAGTGCTCCCAGCTGCTGGGTAATATCTGACACAGCCTGTTGTAAGAGAGGACCCATCGTGGAATTGATAGCTTCCACGATATCGCGGTATGTTACCGGCGCGTCAGGTGCCCTGCATACCTTACTGCTGGTGTCCGGGTCTATTTCTGATGCCGCCCGCTTAGATGCTGGAGATGCAGGGTCCGGCTCAGCGTCTGCCGCCATATTGGGATGGGAGCGGCGTTTGTCCTGTCGGGCAGCGGGGGTTCCCGGCGGCGCTATGGACATCGAGGCTCGGTCCATTTCTGCTGCGGTGAGTGCACGTCAGCTGGGTAAACGGGTGTCGCGGTATGGAGGCTATAAATAGCCTATACAAGGTTCGGTAAGGTGGTTATACGGGGAGCTCCGGTATCTGCGTCCTCACACCATGAGACCGGAACCGGAAGCCCCCCAGCTTATACATTTTTATGCCATACCTTGCCCTCTTATTGGGAAGGTACTGGCGGAATTTAACCCTTCCTTTAAAATGTATAAGTGACTCGTCTACACAAATGAATTTTTGGGGGATGTACATCTCAGCAAATTTGGCGCTGAAATGATCAATGACCGGCCTGACTTTGAATAGCCGGTCAAAGGTGGGATCATCTCTGGGTGGGCACTGTGCATTATCGTTGTAATGCAAAAATTTAAGGATTGTCTCAAAACGAGTCCGGGTCATGGCCATACGATGAAGTGGGGTGCTGTACAGAACATCTGTACTCCAATATTGCCTAATTTCTGGCTTTTTAACTATGCCCATATGTAACGCCAGACCCCAAAACGTCATCATCTCTACTGCATCTACAGGGGTCCACCTACCAAATGATGACGTGGGGTTTTGGGCAATAAACTGCTGGGCATATTACTTTGGTCCACCATTAAATTTATAAAATCATCAGAGAAAAAGACTTTGAAAAAGTCAATTTCTTTGAGGCCTGTACTATCAAATTGGATTCCTGGGTTGGCCAAAAACTCAGGAACCTGGGGCTCAAAATTGTCTGGTGGTGGGGTCCATACGAGATCAATCATTGGGGGGGGGTCTCAGCTGCTCTACGGGGGCGTCTTTGAGGGGGTCCCTCATCACTAGAGGAGGAAGAGGAGCTTAAGACAAATGCCAATTCATCGCTTACTTCACTGGCTGTGTCAGAGGCAAGAAGGGCATATGCCTCCTCCGCTGAAAACAGTCTTTGCGATGATTGGGACATTTTTATTATTTTTAAGTGTAGTGTATAGTGTAGGGGGGGTACAAACTTTATTTCAACACGGGGGGTATGTAGTGTGTATGTAGTGCTTTAACACGTGTAAGTTTAAAAGAAAAAAAAAAAGCTCCTGTGCCAAAAATTGAGCACAGATGTTGGTCAGTAACGTCCGTCACTGATCAGCGCTCAGCGGGCACAGGACACCCACAAAAGCACCGTGGGTGTAAAAACAATAAAAAAAAAAAAAAACCCACAGCACTCTCCAAAAAAAAACAATTAAAAAAAACTGCAGAAAAAAAAATTATATCAACCCTGTGCCAAAAATGCTGTTCAGTGATGTACGTCACTGATCAGCGCTCAGCGGCCACAGGACACCCACAAAAGCACCGTGGGTGTAAAAACAATAAAAAAAAAAAAAAAACCACAGCACTCTCCAAAAAAAAAAAATTTAAAAAAACTGCTGATGACTCAAAGGCAACAGAAATTTGATAAAAAAAAAAAAATTAGATCAACCCTGTGCCAAAAATGCTGATCAGTGATGTACGTCACTGATCAGCGCTCAGCAGCCACAGGACACCCACAAAAGCACCGTGGGTGTAAAAACAATTTAACCCCACAGCACTCTCCAAAAAAAAACAACTGCTAATCAGTGATGCAACACTGTGATGCAGCAATGTGAGGGGCAGCAGGCACACAACTGTGGGTGCAACCTGACAGGGTATATATAAACCCTGCACCCCAAAAAAGGTGCTGATCACTTAGTTTATAGTGATCAGCACAAAAGGGGGGCAGCAGGGGGGAGCAGATACAAAATTATAGCACACAATTTAAATGTCTGACACAATGACGCTGCTGCAGCAGCAGCAGCAGCAACACAAGGAAGTTACAAGGAAGTCACACCAGGAGCTGGCAGCACGGATGCCACCAACGCTGATCAGGTCAGTATAGGGCACAGATGGGCACGGAGACCGCTCTGCACGCTGTTCCTGACCGGAATGGCGGCTGCAGGGCTGTCTCCGTTATTTCATCTGAGGTGAAATGGCTGTGATTGGTCCGTTGGACCGACGGACCAATCACAGCCTTTTGGGGGCAGGTGGGGTGACACCAGTGTCACCCTTACACCCGGAGGTGATTGGTGCTGTACTTTACAGCACCAATCACCACCGATCCCTGTGTCACCGGCGAACGTTATTCGCCGGTACACAGAAAACGCTGTAATTGGCTGTTCACATTGAACAGCCAATCACAGCGATCGCCGAACAATGGGCAATGGGCAATGAGGGAAGATGTCTGCTGTCAGGGACAGCAGACATCGTCCCTCTGTCACCGCGTCTCTAGACGCGGTGGCACTTTAAAGTCATGACGTACATTTATGCCATGTGTCGGGAAGTACATCCCGGCCATGACGTAAATGTACGTCAAATGTCGGGAAGGGGTTAAAATCTTATTTATTGTGGCACCAGGTGAAAAGTTTGAAAATCACTGACATACATGGCACAATATGGCACACCTTGGAGTTTTATTAATCTATTACTTTATACAATTTCTACTGCTGCAAAAATATTTTAGATTCAATGTACTTGCTACATATGGAAAAACAGCTAAGTCGTGTTTTACATGTTGTGACAAATTGAGAAAATAACCAAGATGTATGTGGACACATCTGTATATACCAAGTGCTATAGTGTAGCAGCCGCTAGTGCTCATTCTAGCACTCGCCATCTTTGAAAACCCATGCAGTTCCTCTTCCCTGCCTGAGGTGTCGCTGTCTGCTGTAGTGTTTATAGCACAGTGTGATCTGTATATCAACACTGATATGCAAACCAGACCTGTGCTAGAAACACCACAGCAGACAGCGACACCCCAGGCAGGAGACAGGAACTGCGTGGGTTTTCAAAGATGGCAAGTGCTAGAATGAACACGAGCAGCCGCTGCATTTTTACAATACAAGTTCTATTGTGCTCCATAAACAGATGCACAATCTTCAAATGTCATAGCAAATTATTAAGCTCCGTCTCATTTTGCGTCCTAATCGCATTGCATTTTGACTAAGATGCATTTTCGGCAAAAGAAGACACACAATGTTAATCAGAGTTGCACGGGACCTAGTGGCTCACTCATGCCAGTTATCTCGCTCTGCTTGGCATATTGTATGAGGACACATCTCTTAGTGGCCTGTTAATACGTTATCATCCTACAAACTGTATCTGTGTCTTAAGCTATTCTCTCTCTGAACTGTGTTATTCCCAGGTGTCATCCTCCCAGGAGAAACACAGACTTTCCCTTTTCACTTCAAGTCTCCGACTGCTGGGATATTTGGGGAAAGCTGGGAGTTCTGTACTCACCCTGTGTTACTGGCTGGTGCCCTGATACAGGTGTCATTGTGGGGAATTTCTCTCTATGAAGATAAGACTGCTCCATTCAGGGAGGCTCTACAGGTCTGTAGCAGATATTATGTGTATTAGTATGTTGGTGACTATTTTATCTGTGAGATTTTAGATGCAATATATTGGTGTTTATATATACAGTATACACATTTTTCTGTGTGATTCCATGACCACTATAAAGCTTAAGCATAATTACATTTGTGCTTTTTACCTGCAATACAAAAGATTATTATACAAGTGGCTTAGGAAGAATGAGCTTTTAGCACAGTGGTCGTTTACAGTTCTGAGTACTTCCAAGTAGAAGATGTTTTGTTGTGCTGCAAATGTTTGCAGACCCATTTAAAAAGAGTGTGGTATGGCTGTCCAACAGTCGGGATTCCGATGACTGACATTGGAATCCTGACCACCAGTACTCTGGGGGGGGGGTTATGCATTTGAACAGTCAGGATTCTGATCTTTTATATATCTATATATATGTCAAGTGTCCGTGTGTCACCGAAACACTGCCATCTGCTGGCAGCTAGTGAAACTACATCTCTTTCACACATACAGAAACACAGAGGCAATCACAAGGTAGCAGACTCGATTTTGAAGCTTATGATTCGAGCAGGCTTAGCTAGACATCTCTCTCTCTCACAATAGCTACCTTACTAGCTTTCGGAGCATTTGCTTAGAGCGGGCTTAGTAGTTTTTGTATATTGACCGTCTCAATCCTGACTGTCGGGCCGTCATCTGACGCCCTATTGAAATGATAAGGGGGTATGTCCTAGGTTAACTCTAAATCACATGGAGAAATTTAAGCTACCTAGTACATGTGTGTTACACGCAAAACCATGACATTTTTTTCCTGCATTCCTGGTTTGTATGGGAGCATTTGCCCCCTTTAGCTAGATTTGCTCCTAACACTAAATGGGACTTGTTTTAAGGAATATTTTATTGTTGGTAGGAGTAGGGCTGCTTGGATTACACATGGGTGTGTGAGGCAAATACTAGGTACATATTTATATATTAGTTGTGGATAATGCTACTGTTGTAGAGGCACATATTGCTGATAGTAGAATTGTGTAATGTTGTTAAGGATTGAATGTTTTCATGTTTTATTTGTGTCTGTAGATCTTAGGATCAGTTGACCTGTTTGCAAGGTCATACTTACAGTACCCACAGGTGTACAAGGAAAATACTTGGGGTGCCATTCATAGTGGGGTTTGTGACCCACCCTTGTTCTTCTTACCATGTTTTCTCCTATGTCTGACTAAATCCCTCTGTATTGGATCTCCACAACCCTTAAACTTGGTTCCCTTTCACAATATTCCCTGGTGGCTTAATGGCCCAGTCCAACATTGTATGTGTTTGCTGGTGTCCTTATGTTACCCTTTGTGTGCTTGTTTTATTCTGTTAGAGGGAGCTGGAATCCCGGGAGGCAATTTATATTGCCCAGAAGATGGTGCAGGAGATTCTGGATGGAGTGCGTAGCACAGAGCGTCCTCAGTCACCCGTTGTACACCTAACAGAAGAAGAGTCATTTCATCTAAAGAACCCAAAGGTGTTTGATATATGGTGTGGTCTATGATACTGCATTATACTTAAAATTATTGCTTTAATCCTAACCTCTCACACAGCTGTTGATTCAGTAGAAATGTATTGAACTTGACTTGAATTTCCTGAAATGAACACGAGCAGTAAAAGAACATGCCTGTGGTGTACCCCCCCACTCCAACAACTGTGTTAGGGGATAGAGTGAAGGAAAAAATCCACAATGACGGGTGTGTGACATGTTGTGACTACCACCAACCTGGCCCAGCTTGGCCAGCCCAATCACCCATTCAAGAATTTGTTTTTGAAAGGGAGCAAAAAAAACAACATTGTTTTTACTTTTGTAACAGTTGCACTTCCTTTCTGTTATGCTTAATGCTAAAAACATTTCAAAAGTATTTCAACATGATTATGTAATATGCCCAGACTACAGTATAGTCACAGGGGAGAGCGAGAAGAGGAACAGAATGGAAAGTAGAGGTATAGAGAGACAGGGGATAAGCTAAAATATCAGCAATCATATTCCTCATCATGTACATGAGCCCGATCATTACCTTGCAGAAAAGCAATGGTAAATGACAGAAAGAGACAATGGTACTTGTGTATTATCACGGCGCCCGTTACCTAGTTAGCGTAGCGTCCCTGTCAGAATAGGCATAGTGTTCCCGCGGCCAGCGTAGTGTAGTTTTCCTGCCCGTATGCGGCTAGCCGGAGCTTACGTAGTTAGCGTAGTCAGTCAGGCGTCCCTGTTAGTATCAGCGCCGTGTTCCCGCCCATTCACGGCCAGCCGGAGCTTACATACTGTAGTTAGCGTAGTCAGTAAGCGTTACGCAGTTAGCATAGTCAGTCTGCGCTTATTACATTGTGTGGGAACCATTGACCGTTTTAACCTGCCTGACATGACAGGTGTGAATGTGTTCCTGAAACACCCCCACTATCCATGCCAGCCCGAAGCGTGGCGAGTGGACGCGTTACACGTCCTCCCGACCTATTCATACCTCCACTATCTACATCGGCGTGGAGTTGACTTTATAAAGTGTGCATCTCAGACAGATGGAGCGCCTCTCCGCCGGCGCCCACATGATCCCCTCTCTGCCAGGGGATCATGCGGGTGCCAGTGCTGTATGAGAGGCGCTTGTCAGGCTTGCCGGGGACACAATGCTGACTACGCAGGGCTGCCGCTGAGTCACTACACTAGGCAGCCCTTGGGCTACGCTGACAACGTAGCTTAGCCTATGCTGAAAACGTAGCGTAGCCTGCTGCCAAGATAATACACAAGTACCAAGACAATAAAGTTGTTGTTGACCAAAACGCAAGAAAACATAAAACACAGAAAGAAAGACCAGCACAGCAGTATTTGTTCTCTGTTCTGAAAACAATAATGTGTTATTTAAAACAAGAAAAAACATAGCTGAAAATGTGTTATAACTAATTATTATACATTTGCCATTTATGAACACTGTGGCTCGGACAGTTATGAAATAGAGGAGCTGTAGTTGAAGGTTTGTTGTATTGACTCAACAGCCCTTGGGGGTGATTCTAGTTGGTTTGCAAAAGCAAACTCCTTTAATGGACAAAATGTGTGCTGCATGTGGGGCTGATGTAACAGAGAGAGTTACATTTGGGTGGGGTGCGTTCCAACGGAAATCTAAATGGCAGTGTAAGAATAAAGCATCCAGTATTTACCCTGCAAAGAAACAAAATAATTCCCCCAAATCTAATTCTCTCTGCACATGTTACATCTGCCCCACCTGCAGTGCACATTTTGTCCATTAAAGAAGGAGTTTGCTTTTGCAAACCAACCAGAATCAACCCCCTTGTCTGTTAAACTCATACAAGATACGTAAACCCGATGTTCTCACACAAGGCTGGCCTGAACAACTCATACATACGTAAACCCGATGTTCTCACACAAGGCTGGCCTGAACAACTCATACATACGTAAACCCGATGTTCTCACACAAGGCTGGCCTGAACATTATGCCAGGTACGCAGCCAAATATAGAGCTACGCAGTGAATAGCTCTATAAACATTCTGCTCCCAGGACCCAGTTGGGAATCTTGCTCTAGGGACACTGGTGGCAGTCCCACTTCCAGGACACCAGAGGTAATTCCGCCTCCAGGACACCGGCAGCAATCCCGCTTCCAGGACACTGCCAGAAACCCCGCTTCCAGGACACTGCCAGAAACCCCGCTTCCAGGACACTGCCAGAAACCCCGCTTCCAGGACACTGCCAGAAACCCTGCTTCCAGGACACTGCCAGAAACCCCGCTTCCAGGACACTGCCAGAAACCCCGCTTCCAGGACACTGCCAGAAACCCCGCTTCCAGGACACTGCCAGAAACCCTGCTTCCAGGACACTGCCAGAAACCCTGCTTCCAGGACACTGCCAGAAACCTTGCTTCCAAGACACTGCCAGAAACCCTGCTTCCAGGACACTGCCAGCAACCCTGCTTCCAGGACACTGCCAGCAACCCTGCTTCCAGGACACTGCCAGCAACCCTGCTTCCAGGACACTGCCAGCAACCCTGCTTCCAGGACACTGCCAGCAACCCTGCTTCCAGGACACTGCCAGCAACCCTGCTTCCAGGACACTGCCAGAAACCTTGCTTCCAAGACACTGCCAGAAACCCTGCTTCCAGGACACTGCCAGCAACCCTGCTTCCAGGACACTGCCAGCAACCCTGCTTCCAGGACACTGCCAGCAACCCTGCTTCCAGGACACTGCCAGCAACCCTGCTTCCAGGACACTGCCAGCAACCCTGCTTCCAGGACACTGCCAGCAACCCTGCTTCCAAGACACTGCCAGAAACCCTGCTTCCAGGACACTGCCAGAAACCCTGCTTCCAGGACACTGCCAGCAACCCTGCTTCCAGGACACTGCCAGCAACCCTGCTTCCAGGACACTGCCAGCAGAGTGGACACTGGGCACTCCCCCCCCCCCCCCCCAACCAGAGCTGAAGCATTCTATAGGACGACTTACTGCAACTCGGCATCCAGTAGCTAACGGATTCATTCAGGTGGTTCACCTGCAGTTAGAGGACAACAGGGATCTGCTGATGGTTGCTGCTGCTGAAATATTAATCCCACAGTAGTATGAAATGGCCCCAGGTGCCTTCCAATAAACACTGTGCAGTGTTCATGATGTACAGTACAAGCTGGAAGTTGGTGACACTCACGAGTCTTTATGCATTGTGAATTATAAGGCGCTGGACGCCACTTTTGTAATCAACACAGTGGCGTCCTGTGCCTGATCATTTGCAATGCATGAAGACCCATGAGTATAACAATCTAGTTCAGCCGGCACTCTGGTAGATGACTCAAAAAAAATTGGCCCCGGTGCCCAAACAAACTGCATATTTCTCTGAGGAAGAACAGTACTCCAGAGGCAATAATAATAATAATAATAATAATAAAGAAACAGGCTCTGTATTAGAAAACAAGCTTTTGGGCTTTGACCGCCTTCGTCAGGTCACAGTCCTTTTTATTACAGCCTGTTGAGTTGTCAATGCTATTGTGGGACCACGTCTTTTCCTTGTGAGACCACACTTTCTACCCTTTTTAGCACACTGTTCCTTTGTAAACTATGGAACTTATAAAAATAAAGTTTTTTGCCTATTAAGGAGTGCAAAAAATCTAGATATTCTTAAAACAAATTTAAGCTCGGGCGAGCCTGGCACGCAGTTTACCCTGATTACCAGGCTGTGGGTTTTTGGGGACTGAGGTTGGTGGATCTGGGAAGGACTCACATATTTTTGTACAGCCATTCCATCTCTGAATCATCTGTGTTTGCCATGAGATCACAGCTATATTTATTCTCACCACCAGAGGGCAACCTTCTCTTTCAGATTTATGTTATACTTTGTTTAGAGGTTTCTAGTCTTGTCTGCCTGCATTTTGTAATGGCAGTTTCCTGTGTTTTTCTGCTTATAATAGAATGAGACAGGCTGGGTGACCCCTGCTGCATACATCGTCTGTCAGACGTTTAATTATGGAAGCCATTTAAAAGAATTGTTTCTTTGTTACATCCAAACATCCAGACTTCTAGCCCCCACAGCTTATTCTTCCATACTTTTAGAAGAAAAATATCAAAATAAAACAATTTACTAGCATCACTAATAATAATCAATATGAGTTATTAAAGCTTCTTGAGACTGGTTGTCCAGAAGGCGATGACTTTCGAAGGGGTCATCTATAGAAAGTACTGAGCACCATACATTTTGCATGTAGAGGTTTATTTATTCAGCACTCTGAGCCACCTGTGAATTTCTCTATCAAGTTATGTCCTGGCATCATGATTAATGACCGTGCATCAAGCAATGGGTTACTGGAAACAAACATAAATGTTTTATATCCAATGGCTCATGTGAGCAGCATCTTGCTTTAAAGGGCAGAGTGTCCTTAACATGGTAGTTATCCTATTTATTTGCCCCCTGCCATCTGTTTCCGCTCTGGAGGCCTTGCTCCTGCCCTCTCCCGTTATTTTGTTGTGAGGTAACCTAAACAGTGAGATGCATTCAAACTATAACTTCGCCCCTTATACGGTGCAAACTCTAGGGCTGAAGCAGAGATGGGCTCAAGTTATCGGATCATGCATGTTGGAAGATTTTTCATATGTGACTGTCTGATCATTGCTGATACGTTGTGGTCATACATCAATTCTAATTTAAGGATTGACCACCATTTACAGATGCAGAGTTAAGTCTAATATTCATATTTGTAAGTGCTTCTTTTTATTTAACTGTTTATTGTGTTCCTGTGTATGTGTGACAATTGCACATCTAGACTAACCTGTTTTAAGGAAACTAAAATACACTTTGTGATTTTTTTATCCAGATGGGCAGGATTATTTAGTTCTTATTAACAGGCATATGAATCTATAGGATTTTTTCTTAATATTCACTTTATATTGTCCTGATTTGTTTTACCGCAGTTACATTATAAGCATCAATCTGTACAGCTGCTGCATCAGCTATGGAAGGAATGCATACCTGGAGAGGTTCAGGACAACATTCCTGTATCTGAGGAGGCAAAGGATCATGTATTTCTGGAAACCAATGCACTAGAAGAAGAGGAGAAACCAGAAGATGCATGGAACCTATCAGTGGTGGATCTGAAACAGGTGCTGTAGTAACATTTGCAAGAATCAATCTGTGAATACAGTAGTGTATAGAGTGCAGAGAGCACTTGTACAACACAACAGCCTAAGTTGTCAATCCAATGAGCCATGATGATCCCGCAGTGCAAGTCATCGCGACAGTGGCCGCACTTTGCGGTGGCAGAAAAGTTGTCGCTGCACATAGGGTACTGAGCAATTTTGTGCAATTTGGGCTTTATCCAGTCTGTGAAGCGTGCGAGATTGGGCGCCATTGCTGGCGCTGAAACGCGGCAGCAGTGGGACATCGCACCCTTCGCAGCTAATTGGATTGACTTCTTTATGTGTGGATATGGTGTTGACATATGGGACGCACAGGGGTGTTTCTGTTTCTGTGGATCTTCAATAGCTTGAGTCCACCAACGCATCAACTTTTGGACTTTGTTTCTGGTAACTCGCTAACAAGTTTAAAAATAATTATATTAATAGCTTTAGAATATGGAAAATATAGTGAAAGGCACAAATACTGACTTTTAGGGCTAGATTTGGTGTACAAACTGCATTTCAGGAAAGTCTGATAATGGGTATCAATAGGTTTGATTTAATTGCATCTATGCATACATTACATTGCTTCGCATTTATGAAGAGGGCTATATTCTTTTGAGACTGTTCCAGCGGGATACTGTCATTGGGTCACCACCAAGTAGGTCGACAAGCATTAGGTCGACACCACTAGGTTGACATGCAGATATGTTGACATGACTTAGGTTCAACATGCAGGCATTCCCAACCACGGTCCTCAAGGCACACCAACAGTCCAGGTTTTAGTGATATCCAGGCTTCAGCACAGATGGTTTAATCAGAATCCATCAGATACTAATTAATGCACCTGTGCTCAAGCCTGGATATTTATAAAACCTGCACTGTTGGTGTCCCTTGAGGACCGTGGTTGGGAATGCCTGCACAAGGACATAAGGATTAAAATGTATTTATTTTTTTAAAATGTAGACTTTTTCACTGTAGACCTTACCCATGTCGACCTAATGACCCTGTCGACTTTACCCCTGTCGACCTAGACACATGTTGACCTAATGACTGTCTAACAACTTGCTGGTGACCAACTGATCCACACCAGTTCCAGCAAGGAAAGACTCCTTTATCACAGTGGCAGCAAGCTACCACTTCCTGGGATTTGCTGGTATCTGTTGTCTTGCTAAGTACTGAGCTAGAGATTCCAAAATTTTGACCAAGAGGATCTAGCGCCACGGAAGCAGGAACTGATAAGACTTTTCTGCCACAATCTGACCAGATAAACAAAACTCAAATTGTACTAAAAATATATCTGACCTCATCTGGAACTTGTAGGTGCTATTTTAGTTCTGTTTTTTTTTTTCTAAGGATCATTTAAAGCAGTTTCATTAGCATTTTATTCTTCCTATTAACATAAGTTTATGTAGGTAACATAGTAATTAAGGCTGAAAAAAGACGTTGGTACTTGTGGAGTATCACGGCTCCCATCGTATGGCATACGATGGCATGCGATGTTTTACCGATTTTTGAGCATTTTTGCTCAAAAATCGTATGGCATCGTATGCCATATGTAGTGGCATACGATGCGATACGATGTTTTACCGATTTTTGAGCATTTTAGCTCAAAAATCGTATGCGATCGCATCGGATGCCATACGGCTGCGCTCGCCATAGATGCCATAGCTGCACTCGCCACGCTTCGGGCTCGGTGGCTCGCTGCGCTCGCCACACTATTCTATTCTCAACTCCACGCCGACGTGGATAGTGGGGGTATGAAAAGGTCGTAGGACGCGTACCGCCGCCCCTCGCGGGCTCGCTGCGCTCGCCACGCTTCGGGTTGACGTTGATAGTGGGGGTGGTGCACTATGAAAAATGGCATTTGGGGGCATTTCACAAGTTTAATACACATTTCAATGCATTCTGATGCATTTCAATGCAAAATCGGGTGCTATCGCATCGCATGCGATGCGATTTTTAGCATACGATCTGCATACGATGCAGGTCGTGGGAGCCGTGATACTCCACAAGTACCGAGACATTAGTCCATCGAGTACAACCTATCAAAGGTAAGATCTATTGTTTCTGCTTTGATCTATCCTTACCCACAGGCCTCAAATGCTATCCATGATGATGAAGCAAGAGAGTCTTTCCTAACTGAACTAAATAGAAATATCAATGAATTGAGTGAACCAATTCAGGAAGCTTCTGTGAACTTGCTACATCAAGCTTGGTGAGTGTCACACTTGCATCAATATTTCTGTTCCCAAGTAACACATGTGAATACAGCATGTGTATTTGGGCTGGAAAGAAAAATTTATGAGATAAGTTTTATGGAGGTAAAATGGTGGCATCATCTTTTTTATAATTCCAGCAATTTGCTTAACCAATTTTTGCATAGTTGTCTGATTTAATTGATTGATTGTAATTTTTTAACATTTTAAACACACACACACACACCTCCAGAGTTCCTTGGCCACCACTTCTGTTTCCTGCCTCTGGTAAAGTGGACACATGGTTTCTTATGCCCAGGGTGAGGGTTTCACTTTTGGAACCTGGACATCTCCTGAATTTCCTAATCTGGGTACTAGATTTCAAAGAAAGAGGGTGACGGTGTAGTCCAGTAGTAAGCTGTAAGCTTCCGGGGAGTATGAATTGTACATTGCCTTCAATCCATGTTAAAGCGCATTGCGCAGAGCTTGGGGTCATGGATTTTATTCTGAACAAGGCTCTGTGGAGTTTGCATGTTATCTCAATGTTTGTCTGGGATTCCCCAGGTACTTTCCTCCTACAAGCCAAAACTACCCTGTAAGGTTACTTTACTTTTGTGTGTGTATTTTTGGCAGTCTGTAAAGTTTGCCACACACTAGGTGACTTTCCAGAGCGGAGAAGTTGCCCGCGATCACCTTTTGAGCCTCCCGGGAGCATGTGATCCAAGCCAAGCCTACCTGGCTTGGCTGGGATCCAACAGATCTCTCCTGCTAGCGGTGCAACTCGTAGGCTCCAATGAGATTTGAATGGTACTGCGCATCACATCGGACCTGCTGTCAAATACATGCAATTAAGATGCTTTTTATGTGATTAATCGCCGCAAATGCATAAAAATGACCAAACTATATATATATTGGTCTATTTTTGGCACCTTTAGCATCACAGACTAATGTTATATGATGAAATCACTTCATAATAGGGTAGTAATATACAAATACACAATAAAATGTTAGTTCCAGAATAACAATCTTACTCACTGCTATCTGGTTTCATGCCACAGAAAAAGCAATCAAACTAATTTTCCCAGAACACTATGATGGAACAGCAAAAGAGACAAACATCCTATATAGTAATAGTAATGCAGATATCTCAATTACATGTATTGGCAGACATACTGTATAGCCACCTGCTACGGCATGGCATCTCTGCTCTAGTGGTCCTGCGTTCTGAGCATCGTTTAGAATACTCAGCAAATCTCCCCGTGTGTAGGCCCCTGAAGCCCTAGACCAGTGGTAGCCAACCCTAGCCCTCGAGAGCTACCAACAGGTCACATTTTCCAGACAACCTAGCTGCTGCACAGCTGCACTCATTAATCACTGACACATTTTAACCCCTTCCCGACATTTGACGTATATATACGTCATGGCCGGGATGTACTTCCCGACACATGACGTATATATACGTCATGACTTCAAAGTGCCACTGCGTCTAGAGACGCAGTGACAGAGGGACGATGCATGCCCAGGGGGGGCGGCGATGCCGCCCCCCCGTCGGCGATCGCTATGATTGGCTGTTCAATGTGAACAGCCATTCGCAGCGTTTTCCTGTGTTACCGGCGAATCAGACGCTCGGTAACACAGGTGTCAATCACCGCCGGGTGTGAGGGGGCATGAGGGGGTCATCGGTGACGACGACACCTCACCCCACCTGCCCCCAAGGCTGTGATTGGTCCGTCGGACCGACGGACCAATCACAGCCATGGCGCGCCATTTAAACTAACGGTGACTGCGCTGCAGACGCCATTCCGGTCTGGAATTGCGTGCAGAGCGGTCACCGGCCACTCTGTCCTGCTATACATACCTGAACCTTGCCTGATACTTACCTGATCACCGCTGATCACCGCTGGTAGCGTGCTGCCAGCAGCTGGATGCTTCCTGGATCTTGTGACTTCCTGTGTGCTGGTTCTGCAGTGTCATAGAGTCACAGATAGTGATAGATAGTCAGAGATAGTCAGAGATAGTGACAGAGAGTGATAGAGAGTGCTATATTTTGTGTCTGCTGCACCCCCTTTTGTGCTGATCACTATATCTGAGCTGATCAGCAACTTTTTGGGGGTGCAGAGGTTTTTTTTTTATATATATACCTGTCAGTTGCACCAAAGGTTGTGCTGCCTGTGCAACTGACTGCTGCCCCCCCTGCTGCCCCCCCCTTTTGTGCTGATCAGTTTAAATTAATTAAGATCAGCAACTTTTTGGGGGTCCAGTTTTTTTTTTTTTATATATATACCTGTCAGTTGCACCAAAGGTTGTGCTGCGTGTGCAACTGACTGCTGCCCCCCCCCCCCTTTTGTGCTGATCAGTTTAAATTAATTAATCAGCAACTTTTTGGGGGTCCAGGGTTTTTTTTTATATATATACCCTGTCAGGTTGCACCCACAGTTGTGTGCCTGCTGCCCCTCACTGCTAATCAGTGTTGCATCACTGCATCACAGATCTGCAGTTTTTTTTTTTTTTTTGGAGAGTGCAGTGGGGTTTTGTTTTTACACCCACGTTGCTTTTGTGGGTGTCCTGTGGCCGCTGAGCGCTGATCAGTGACGTACAATCACTGAACAGCATTTTTGGCACAGGGTTGATATCATTTTTTTTCTGCAGTTTTTTTAAATTGTTTTTTTTTTGGAGAGTGCAGTGGGGTTTTGTTTTTACACCCATGTTGCTTTTGTGGGTGTCCTGTGGCCGCTGAGCGCTGATCAATGACGTACAATCACTGAACAGCATTTTTGGCACAGGGTTGATATCATTTTTTTTCTGCAGTTTTTTTAAATTGTTTTTTTTTTGTTTTTACACCCACGTTGCTTTTGTGGGTGTCCTGTTGCCTTTGAGCGCTGTTCAGTGACGGACGTTACTGACCAACATCTGTGCTCAATTTTTGGCGCAGGACCTTTTTTTTTTTTTTTTTAACCCCTTCAATTTTTTTTTTTTTTATTGGGATCAAATTCCTGTATAAAGTATTTTTTTTTCTGCACTACATACACACTACACACTACATACCCCCCGTGTTGAAATAAAGTTTGTACCCCCCCTACACTATACACGTGTTGAAACATTACACTTACAGAAACACAAAAATAAAAATGTCATCCCAAATGTCATCCCAAATGTCATCCCAGTCATCCAGAAGAATGTATTCAGCGGAGGAGGCATATGCCATGCTTGCCTCTGACTCTGACACAGCCAGTGATGCAAGCGGGGAATTTGAAGGATTCGTCTTAAGCTCCTCTTCCTCCTCTGGTGATGAGGGACCCCCTCAAAGACGCCCCCGTAGGGCAGCTGAGACCCCCCCCCCAAATGATTGATCCCGTATGGACCCCACCACCAGACAATTTTGAGCCCCAGGTTCCTGAGTTTTTGGCCATCCCAGGAATCCAATTTGATTCAACAGGTCTCAGAGAAATTGACTTTTTCAAATTATTTTTCTCTGATGATTTTATAAATTTAATGGTGGACCAAAGTAATTTATATGCCCAGCAGTTTATTGCTCAAAACCCCACGTCATCATTTGCTAGGTGGACCCCTGTAGCTGCAGTAGAGATGATGACGTTTTGGGGTCTGGTGTTACATATGGGCATAGTAAAAAAGCCAGAAATTAGGCAATATTGGAGTACAGATGTTCTGTACAGCACCCCACTTTACCGTATGGCCATGACTCGGACTCGTTTTGAGATAATCCTTAAATTTTTACATTACACCGATAATGCACAGTGCCCACCCAGAGATGATCCCACCTTTGACCGGCTATTCAAAGTCAGGCCGGTCATTGATCATTTCAGTGCCAAATTTGCAGAGATGTACATCCCTGAAAAATTTATTTGTATCGACGAGTCCCTTATACATTTTAAAGGAAGGGTTAAATTCCGCCAGTACCTTCCCAGTAAGAGGGCAAGGTATGGCATAAAAATGTATAAGCTGTGTGAAAGCACCTCAGGGTACACCCACAGGTTTAGGGTATATGAAGGGAAGGATTCAACAATTGAACCGGCAGAATGCCCCCCCTCCCTCGTAGGTGTTAGTGGAAAAATTGTCTGGGATTTAGTGCACCCCTTCCTGGATAAAGGTTATCACCTCTATGTGGATAACTTTTACACTAGCATCCCCCTGTTTAAGGCCCTTGGTTCAAGAGGTACAGCAGCTTGCGGTACTGTGCGCAAGAACCAAAGAGGCCTCCCAAAAACGCACATTGCCCAAGTACTGAGAAGGGGTGAAAGCAGGGGAATATGCACCGAAAATATGTTGTTGGTCAAATATAAGGACAAGAGGGATGTCCTTATACTGACAACAATTCATGGAGACAGTACCACCTCCGTCCCTGTACGAGTTACCAGTACCCACACCTCAAAACCTAATTGTATCCTAGATTACAATAGGTACATGGGCGGAGTGGATCTTTCAGATCAGGTACTGAAGCCGTACAGTGCCCTGCGGAAAACAAAAATCTGGTACAAGAAGCTGGCCGTGTATATCATCCAGATGGCACTGTATAACGCTTACGTGCTATTCCGTTCTACTAGCCAGAGGGGGACATTTATGCACTTTCAAGAGGAAGTCTTAAAGGGCCTAATATTTGGGAACCAGCAGGCAGAGGGCCCCAGTACTTCTAGTACTGGCCCCCGTATTGTACCAGGGCAGCATTTTCCAAACGAAATCCCCTCCACTGCAAGAAAGGGCAGGACACAAAAAAGGTGCAAAGTTTGCTATAAAAAGGGAATAAGAAAGGATACTATTTTCCACTGTGAAACTTGCCCCGACAAACCCGGCCTATGTATAAAGGAGTGTTTTAAAATATACCACACATCTATGGATTATTAGGTTCATCATTTCACTGTGCTTCGGGGGTCTTGCTAATGCCACATAGCACCCACCATTCATTCCACCAGAATCTGAGCTGCAAAATCCAAAAATCACTCCTTCCCTTCTGAGTCCTGCCATGCACCCAACTGGTATTTTTTGGTCACATATGAGGCATTGCCATACTCAGGAGAAATTGGGCATAGATTTTCGGGTGCTTTTTCTCCTTCATACCTTATGAAAATGAAAAATTTTGAGCCAGAACTGCATTTTTGTGTAAAAAAATGTAATTTTTCATTTTCACTGCCCAGTTGTATCAAAATTGGTGAAACCCCTGGGGGTTTGAAATGTACACTATACCCCTAGATGAATTCCCTGAGGGGTGTAGTTTGCAAAATGGGGTCACTTGTGGGGGGGTTCCACTGTATTGGTGCTTTGGGGGTCTTGCTAATGCGACATAGCACCCACCAACATTCCACCAGAATCTGTGCTGCAAAATCCAAATATCACTCCTTCCCTTCTGAGTCCTGCCATTTTTTGGTCACACATGAGGCATTGCCGTACTCGGGAGAAATTGGGGCACAGATTTTGGGGTGCTTTGTCTCCTTCATTCCTTGTGAAAATGAAAAATTTTGAGCCAGAACTGCATTTTTGTGTAAAAAAATTTAATTTTTCATTTTCACTGCCCAGTTGTACCACAATTGGTGAAACCCCTGGGGGTTTAAAATGTACACTATAGCCCTAGATGAATTCCCTGAGGGGTGTAGTTTGCAAAATGGGGTCACTTGTGGGGGGGTTCCACTGTATTGGTGCTTCGGGGGTCTTGCTAATGCGACATAGCACCCACCAACATTCCACCAGAATCTGAGCTGCAAAATCCAAATATCACTCCTTCCCTTCTGAGTCCTGCCATGCACCCAAATGGTATTTTTTGGTCACATGTGAGGCATTGCCGTACTCGGAAGAAATTGGGGCACAGATTTTGGGGTGCTTTGTCTCCTTCATTCCTTGGGAAAATGAAAAATTTTGAGCCAGAACTGCATTTTTGTGTAAAAAATGTAATTTTTCATTTTCACTGCCCAGTTGTACCACAATTGGTGAAACCCCTGGGGGTTTGAAATGTACACTATACCCCTAGATGAATTCCCTGAGGGGTGTAGTTTGCAAAATGGGGTCACTTGTGGGGGGGTTCCACTGTATTGGTGCTTCGGGGGTCTTGCTAATGCGACATAGCACCCACCAACATTCCACCAGAATCTGAGCTGCAAAATCCAAAAATCACTCCTCCCCTTCTGAGTCCTGCCATGCACCCAAATGGTATTTTTTGGTCACATGTGATGCATTGCCGTACTCGGGAGAAATTGGGGCACAGATTTTGGGGTGCTTTGTCTCATTCATTCCTTGTGAAAATGAAAAATTTTGAGCCAGAACTGCATTTTTGTGTAAAAAAAAATGTAATTTTTCATTTTCACAGCCCAGTTGTACCAAAATTGGTGAAACCCCTGGGGGTTTGAAATGTACACTATACCCCTAGATGAATTCCCTGAGGGGTGTAGTTTGCAAAATGGGGTCACTTGTGGGGGGGTTCCACTGTATTGGTGCTTTGGGGGTCTTGCTAATGCGACATAGCACCCACCAACATTCCACCAGAATCTGTGCTGCAAAATCCAAATATCACTCCTTCCCTTCTGAGTCCTGCCATTTTTTGGTCACACATGAGGCATTGCCGTACTCGGGAGAAATTGGGGCACAGATTTTGGGGTGCTTTGTCTCCTTCATTCCTTGTAAAAATGAAAAATTTTGAGCCAGAACTGCATTTTTGTGTAAAAAATTTAATTTTTCATTTTCACTGCCCAGTTGTACCACAATTGGTGAAACCCCTGGGGGTTTGAAATGTACACTATAGCCCTAGATGAATTCCCTGAGGGGTGTAGTTTGCAAAATGGGGTCACTTGTGGGGGGGTTCCACTGTATTGGTGCTTCGGGGGTCTTGCTAATGCGACATAGCACCCACCAACATTCCACCAGAATCTGAGCTGCAAAATCCAAATATCACTCCTTCCCTTCTGAGTCCTGCCATGCACCCAAATGGTATTTTTTGGTCACATGTGAGGCATTGCCGTACTCGGAAGAAATTGGGGCACAGATTTTGGGGTGCTTTGTCTCCTTCATTCCTTGGGAAAATGAAAAATTTTGAGCCAGAACTGCATTTTTGTGTAAAAAATGTAATTTTTCATTTTCACTGCCCAGTTGTACCACAATTGGTGAAACCCCTGGGTGTTTGAAATGTACACTATACCCCTAGATGAATTCCCTGAGGGGTGTAGTTTGCAAAATGGGGTCACTTGTGGGGGGGTTCCACTGTATTGGTGCTTCGGGGGTCTTGCTAATGCGACATAGCACCCACCAACATTCCACCAGAATCTGAGCTGCAAAATCCAAAAATCACTCCTTCCCTTCTGAGTCCTGCCATGCACCCAAATGGTATTTTTTGGTCACATGTGATGCATTGCCGTACTCGGGAGAAATTGGGGCACAGATTTTGGGGTGCTTTGTCTCCTTCATTTCTTGTGAAAATGAAAAATTTTGAGCCAGAACTGCATTTTTGTGTAAAAAAAGGTAATTTTTCATTTTCACAGCCCAGTTGTACCAAAATTGGTGAAACCCCTGGGGGTTTGAAATGTACACTATACCCCTAGATGAATTCCCTGAGGGGTGTAGTTTGCAAAATGGGGTCACTTGTGGGGGGGTTCCACTGTATTGGTGCTTCGGGGGTCTTGCTAATGCGACATAGCACCCACCAACATTCCACCAGAATCTGAGCTGCAAAATCCAAAAATCACTCCTTCCCTTCTGAGTCCTGCCATGCACCCAAATGGTATTTTTTGGTCACATGTGAGGCATTGCCGTACTCGGGAGAAATTGGGGCACAGATTTTGGGGTGCTTTGTCTCCTTCATTCCTTGTGAAAATGAAAAATTTTGAGCCAGAACTGCATTTTTGTGTAAAAAATGTAATTTTTCATTTGCACAGCCCAGTTGTATCAAAATTGGTGAAACCCCTGGGGGTTTGAAATGTACACTATACCCCTAGATGAATTCCCTGAGGGGTGTAGTTTGCAAAATGGGGTCACTTGTGGGGGGGTTCCACTGTATTGGTGCTTCGGGGGTCTTGCTAATGCGACATAGCACCCACCAACATTCCACCAGAATCTGAGCTGCAAAATCCAAAAATCACTCCTTCCCTTCTGAGTCCTGCCATGCACCCAAATGGTATTTTTTGGTCACATGTGAGGCATTGCCGTACTCAGGAGAAATTGGGGCACAGATTTTGGGGTTTTTTGTCTCCTTCATTCCTTGTGAAAATTAAAAAATTTGAGCCAGAACTGCATTTTTGTGTAAAAAATTTAATTTTTCATTTGCACAGCCCAGTTGTATCAAAATTGGTGAAACCCCTGGGGGTTTGAAATGTACACTATACCCCTAGATGAATTCCCTGAGGGGTGTAGTTTGCAAAATGGGGTCACTTGTGGGGGGTTCCACTGTATTGGTGCTTCGGGGGTCTTGCTAATGCGACATAGCACCCACCAACATTCCACCAGAATCTGAGCTGCAAAATCCCAAAATCACTCCTTCCCTTCTGAGTCCTGCCATGCACCCAAATGGTATTTTTTGGTCACATGTGAGGCATTGCCGTACTCGGGAGAAATTGGGGCACACATTTTGGGGTGATTTGTTTCCTTAATTCCTTTAGAAAAAGAAAAATTTTGAGCCAGAACTGCATTTTTGTGTAAAAAATGTAATTTTTCATTTTCACTGCCCAGTTGTACCACAATTGGTGAAACCCCTGGGGGTTTGAAATGTACACTATACCCCTAGATGAATTCCCTGAGGGGTGTAGTTTGCAAAATGGGGTCACTTGTGGGGGGGTTCCTAACTTTTAGCATCTTATGGTGCCTAGAAACCTACATGGTGCCTAAAAAATAATCTCATAAAAAGGAGGCTCCAAAATCAAGTAGGTGCTCCTTCTATTATGAAGCCTGTGGTTTGGTCAACGTGCACACTAGGGCCACATATAGGATATTTATGAAAACAAAAGAATTGGGGGAATCAATTTTTAGTCACATTTCTCTAGTAAAATCTACTGTGTTCTTTAGAAAAATGTATTAAAATTGCAAATCTGCAAAAAAAATGAAATTTTGAAATTTCACCTACACTTTGTTTTAATTCCTGTGAAACACCTAAAGGGTTAACAAACTTCCAAAATGCTGTTTTGAATACTGTGAGGGGTGCAGTTTTTGAAATGGCATCATTTATGGGGGTGTCTCACATACAAGTCCCTCAAAGTCACATCAGAACTGAACTGGTCCCTAAAAAAATCAGTGTTTGAAATTTTCTTGAAAATTTGAGAATTTGCTATTCATATTTTAAGCCTCCTAGTGTCCAAAAAATTTAAAAGGAAGTTGAAATAATGATGAAAACATAAAGTAGACATATGGTCTATGTTAGTTATTAACTATTTTGAGTGGTATGATTATTTGTCTCACAAGCAGAAAATTTAACATTTTGAAAATTGCTAAATTTTCCATTTTTTTACGACATTTTGGTATTTTTCACAAAAAAACACAGACTGTATCGACCCAAATTTACCACTAATTTGAAGTACAATGTGTCACGAGAAAACAATCTCAAAATCACTGGGATAAGTAAAAGCAAAAAAAAGTTATCCCCACTTAAGTGATACATGTCAGATTTGAAAAAAAGGGCTCTGTCAGGAAGGCAAAAACAGGCTGCGGCGGGAAAGGGGTTAAAAGACCCACAGATGGAGCTAATTAGCTCACTTGTGATTCTGTGAGGAGACCTGCAAAACATGCATGGTCACATGGTCGACTGGACTCTTTCAGGATTTTTTTGGCGGCCATTCACTTGAATCATTCTTTACTATAAAAGTGGATAAAGAGAATAGAATAGTGTGCCGAGTGTAGCAAAGGCACCAAGCCCAAAGCATGGCCCGCCAATCAGCCGACAGTGTCCAATTAGCAATACTGCCGCCCTAGCGGCAGACGACTTTCTTTAGGCCTCTAACTCAGCCAGGTCGAGTAAGGATGGTAGACCATTACATGGTCAATCTAAATCCCATTGACCCGCTATACCACAACCTTGCTGGGCTACTTGTAACTTTAGAGGGAACCTGTGAGCTTTAGTAAGAAGGATAACTGTTCCCTGGTTTCCAGTGTTCTGCCTATAAGGGGGGAAATAAAAGCCACTGTCTGTGCCCCTGTAGCTACTGGAAATTGATTTAAATGCCAAGTGGCAAACAATATATGGGCTAGTTTTTTGATTAGAATTAAGATTGTTGTGTCTCCTGCCTTAATGTTCTATTCTTATGCACTGATCCCTCCTCAGTCTTTGTGACAAAATGATTTACTTAAAAGACTTCCTCGTGTAGTCTGAGAGTACTTTGACATCTTTGTCTTCAGTTTGCAGCTCTGGCGTGAAGCCATTGATGAGCTCGTGGGACGCTCAATGGAGCTGCGCTCGGTATTGGAGATGCCAGATAAAGATGTGACTGCTGAATTTGTAATAGAGGAGTCGGGTACGTAGCTGATAATGCCTCTGAAAGCTGTACTGTTGGATTGTCAAAATGAACTCTAGAAATTAGACACTATTTCAGCAAGCAAATGTTTAAGTAAAATCAGTACGTTCACGGCGTCATGAAAATTGCTGAAAGCATTTTGTAATTTTGCTCTCTAAAAGTGGAATTGCAAGATCGACAGTACAGATGGTGTAATGGAATTGCATGCGATTCCCACCATGGCTGTAAATGTATATTCTCACCGTATTCTTCACACATTTAAACAATATACTGGTACTAGTTAAATGCCCGTCAAAATGACGGCTTCTGCAATGTAATTTCACTTTGAGCTGTGACCGTTTTTAGCCCACAAACTCTCCACCCCACCCCCAGTCCCTATCTGTTCCTACCGCCAATCTCTGTCTTTACAGCTTCCTCTATCCATATCCAGCAGAATCAGTGCAAATATTGCTTTCACTTTCTGTTATGACATCTCTTAGCACACAAAGGCATGTCAAATGGCCTCTAGTAGTCTGCGACTGTACTTCACCTCATAGAGGTAGTGTTCCCGCTAGGCTGTTTTAGCGGGGCGCTGCGCCCTGCCCGATTTTTAAAGGGCAAAATGCGCCCTGCCCGTCTCTCATCGCCCCACTAAAACAGCCTCACGGGGAAGCCCAGCGTCGCCGTTGACGGCGATGCCTGGCGCTTCCCCGGCAGCACAAGGTATTCGGAGGGGCCGGGCCCGCCCCCTTTGATGACTGTGGCGGCCGGGCCCGCCCCCTTTAATGACAATGGTGGCCCAAGCACGCCTCTTTCATTACGGCGGCGGCCCGGGCACGCCCCCTTCATGACGTCGGTGGCCCGAGCACGCCCCTTTCATGACATCGCGGCCCGGGCACGCCCCCAGCTGTGACGTCGGTGTGCCCGGTCCGCCCCCCCAGCGCCCTGCCCGGTGTCACTCCTAGAGTGAACACTATAGAGGTGAGGAGTAGTTAGCCCTTATGTATATATCATGCAGTAGTAGAAGCCGGCACTCCACCAGATGTACGAATAGAATAAAAGTCCTTAAATTGGTCCCTATTAAATGATTTTTATCCTATTCTTAATTCTGTTGGAGTGCCGCCGTCTACTACGGCATGCTGCTTTGACCATACTGTCTTTGGAAGGCACCACAGCAATAATGTATTTCTTATAGCGAATATGCGCATGGGCAGGCTGCCACCATTGCTCCCCGTTGAAAATTTGCAAAGGGGAGTATTACCCAAAATGACCTCCAAAGTTTTTCACTTATGTTAATATGAATTTCTGTATACAATCTTACCATATAATAGATATGTGTAGCAGCTAGTTAATCTCTATTTGACCTGAATATGCAAATGACAAATGGGAATGTCACATAAATGTAAGGTTATGTATTTTGGGAATACAAACCAGTATGAAACTTGTAAACTAAATGGTGTATAGTTAGGTAAATCACTAAGGGGTGAAAATAGACAATAAACTTAGCTATAGTACTCACTGCCAAGGAGCAGCAGCCAAGGCCAACCAGATACTAACATAAAAAGAGGCATAGAGGGTAGGGATGACGCATTATTGTGGCCCCACCTAAAATTCTGTCCAATTCTGGGCCCCACAGCATAAAAAAAGATATTGTAGATTTGGAGAGGGTTTGAAGAAGGGCAACTAAAGAGATTATGGTTTTAGTCATTGGGCTAGAGAGAAAGGTTAGCCAGGTTAGGAATGTTTACACTGGAAAAAGGGCGTTTAAGAGGCGATTTGGTTAACACATAAAAATACATCAATACAGAGAGCTATCAGGTTGCTTGTTTACAATGAGGTGTATGCACAGGATATGCTGTAAAGGATTCTTTACAGTTGGGGCAGTTAAGATTTGGAATACTTTGCCTAAAAAGCTTGTGATGGCAGACTCCATTAATACAGGTGAAACTCGAAAAATTAGAATATCAAGCAAAAGTTCATTTATTTCAGTAATTCAACTTAAAAGGTGAAACCAATGTATTATATAGACTCATTTGATGCAAAGTGAGATATTTCAAGCCTTTGTTTGTTACCATTTTGATGATTACAGTTTACAGTTTATGAAAACGCCAAATCCAAAATCTCAAAAAAAAAAAAATTATATTTTGAAAAGGTTCAATATTATAGGCTCAAAGTGTCGCACTCTAATTAGATATTTAACCCAAAATACCTGCATAGGGGTCCTGAGCCTTTAAATGGTCTCTCAGTCTGGATCAGTACAATCAACAATCATGGGGAAGACTGCTGACCTGACAGTTGTGCGGAAAACCATCATTGACACCCTCCACAAGGAGGGAAAGCCTCACACAGGGAGTCAAAGGGAAAAGTGTGGAAGAAAAAGGTGCACAAGCAGCAGGGATGACCGCAGCCTGGAAAGAATTGTCATAAAAAGGCCATTCAAAAGTGTGAGGGAGCTTCATAAGGAGTTGATTGAGGCTGGAGTTAGTGCATCAAGAGCCACCACACACAGATGGATCCTGGTCATGGGCTTCAAATGTCGTATACCTCTCATCAAGCCGCTCCTGAACAACAATCAATGTTAGAAGCGTCTTACCTGGGCTAAAGAAAAAAAATAGGTTTGTTGCTCAATGGTCCTCTTTTCTGATGAGCAGATTTTGCATCTTATTTGAGAAACCAAGGTCCCAGAATCTGGAGGAGAATGGAGAGGCACACGTTCCAAGATGCTTGAAGTCCAGTGTGAAGTTTCCACAGTCTGTGTTTATTTGGGGAGCCATGTCATCTGCTGGTGTTGGTCCACTGTGCTTTATCAAGTCCAGAGTCAATTCAGCTGTCTACCAGGACATTTTAGAGCACTACATGCTTCCTTCAGCAGACAAGCTTTATGAAGATGCTGACTTCATTGTCCGGCAGGACTTGGCACCTGCCCACACTGCCAAAAGTTGCATTGAGGCAATAATTCATGCAAAAGGGGCCCAAACCAAGTACTAAGTACATATGCATTATTATACTTTTAAGAGGGCCGATATTTCTGTATTTAAATTCTTTTTTTTTTTTATTGCTTTCATGTAATATTCTAATTTTCTGAGATTTTGGATTTGGGTTTTACATAAACTGTAATAAACCGTAATCCTCAAAATTACAAATAAAGGCTTAAAATATCTCACTTTGCATGTAGTGATTCTATATAATATATTAGTTTCACCTTTTAAGTTAAATTTATGAAATAAATGAACTTTTGCAGGATATTCTAATTTTTCGAGTTTTATACCTGTACATGTGTCCACATACACCTTTGTATTATTGTGCCATGTATGGCACAACTTGGCACACCTTGGACTCTGCAAAAGTCACGCCTTCTGATTTTTCTAAAAATTTGCTTCTCTAATCTATTACTTTATACAAATTCTACTAGTGTTTTTTTTAGAATCCATCTACAGTACTTGCTACATTTGGAAAAACAGCTAAGCCATGTTTTGCGTGTTGTGCCAAATTGAGGAAAAATAGCCAAGATGTACAGTATGTGGACACATCTGTTTATTTAAGAAAGGGTTAGACAAAGTTTTAGCAGAAAATAAAATCCAGGGATACAACCATTAATTTTAATGTGTAATAGGGAACCAGTAAGGTATATAACAGCCATTGATTTTGGGTTTCTATCTTAAAATTACTTGCTCAGTACAAGCTAGCTCCTTGCTAAGTGATATTCTAAAACCTTAAATAAATTATACAGTAGGTTGAACTCGATGGACTGACGTCTTTTTTTCAACCTCATTACTGTTACTATAGGAGAAATAGTCATTTTTTTTAAATAAAAAAATATACACTAACATTCAAAGAGTTTGGGGTCACCCAGGCAATTTCGAGTCAAAAACTGACTTTTATTTATCAAATGAGTTGTAAAATGAATAGAAATAATAGTTAAGACATTGGCAAGGTTAGAAATAATGATTTTGTCCTTCAAACCTTGCTTTTGTCAACAAATGCTCCTTATTTATTTATTTACAGTTTCTTATATAGCGCAGCAGATTCCATTGCGCTTTGCAACAATTACAACAATGCAGACCTTTGGCATTGTAGCTGTTAATTTGTTGAGGTAATCTGAAGAAATTTCAACCCATGCTTCCTGAAGCACCTCCCACAAAGTGGATTGGCTTGGTGGGCACTTCTTGTGTGACCATACAGTCAAGCTGCTTCCAAAACAGCTCAATGGGGTTGAGAGCTAGTGGCTGCACTGGCCACTCCATTACAGACAGAATACCAGCTGCCTGCTTATTCCCTAAATAGTTCTTGCATAATTTGGAGGTGTGCTTTGGGTCATTTTCCTTGTGGAGGAGGAAATTGGCTCCAATCCAGCGCTGTCCACAGGATATGGCAAGGCATTGCAAAATGGGAGTGATAGCCTTCCTTATTCAAAATCCCTTTTACATTGTACAAATCTCCCATTTTACCAGCACCAAAGCAGCCCCAAACCATCACATTACCTCTACCATGCTTGACAGATGGCATCAGGCATTTTCCCAGCATCTTTTCACATCTCACAAATGTTCTTCTGTGTGATCCAAACACTTTTTTCTAATCTTCCTCTCTCCAATGTCTGTGTTTTTTTGCCCATATTAATCTTTTTTTTTATTATTGATCAGTGTCAGATATGTCTTTTTCTTTGCCATTCTGCCTAGAATGCCACCATCGCTGGAGCAGATGTTGACATTGGCATTTTGCGGGTACATTTTAAGGTGCCAGTTCAGGACGTGTGAGGTGTCTATTTCTCGATCTAGAGACTCTAATGTACTTGTCTTCTTGCTCAGTTGTGCGCCAGGGCCTCCCACTTCTCTTTCTACTCTGGTTCAAGCTTGTTTGTGCTGTTCTCTGATGGGAGTAGTACACACCATTGTAGGAAATGTTCGGTTTCTTGGCAATTTCTCATATGGAATAGCCTTAATTTCTAAGAATAAGAATAGACTGTTGGGTTTCACATGAAAGTTCTCTTTTTCTGGCCATTTTGAGAGTATACTCGAATCCACAAATGTGATGCTCCAGATACTTAACTAGCTAAAAGTAAAGGCCCCCATACACTGAGGTGATTTGGTCCGATTTCGTCCGATTGCGACCAATCGGCCCATTAAATCGGACCAAATGGGCCCTCCCTGACATGCTGTCGGGTCCGATGTGCAGTCCCGTGCGCATCGGACACGAACAGGTGGTCGGACCGGCAGGTAGTCCGACCACCCGTTCCTCCTGGCGGCCAGGCGGATGGGAAGCAGGGACGCATGCGATCCATCACAACGGATCGCATGCGTCCCTGCCGTGGGGAAGGTCCCAGCGGCTCGCAGGTTATTAGGTGTCCGTACACTGCTCCGAGGCAGGCAGTGTTTGGGCACCTTTAGGCCAGTTTTATAGCTTCTCTAACAAGCAAATCCATTTTCAGCTGTGCTAACATAATCACACAAGTGTTATCAAGAGTTCTCGGATCATCCATAAGTCTTCTAACACGATTAGCAAACATGTACCATTAGAATGCTGGAGTTGCTGGAAATGGGCCTCTGTACACGTATGTAGATAATTCTTTAAAAAACAAATGTTTGCAGCTTCCACATTAACAATGTATAGAGTGTATTTCTGATAAATTTAATGTTATCTTTAGAACAGTGCTTTTCTTTCATAAATAAGGACATTTCGAAGCGGCTTGTTTTCAACTTCCTCAATAAGCCAATATCGTCCGGTTAACCCAGGTTGCAGCTTATTCTAAAGGGATCCAAAAACAATTACTCTGATAAGGCTGCAGAGTAAATGGGTCCCATTTTAAGCATAGGAAGAGCCAGATCACCGGCACATGTAGATAAGGAAATCTCCAAGCGCCAGCAGAGGGAAGACCGCAGTATAACTGACACCAACCCAATGGGAAACCTGTTCGTGTAACCTGTTAGTTTAAATGTTGTCTGACCCGGGTTGGAACAGTGTGCCAAAACCCAGGTCAGACATGGTATTTAGGTGGAAAATGGGTATTAAATTGCAATACAACACATTGGCACTAATTGCTAACAACCTTGGTTTCTAGTGGTGGATCAGAAGCGTGTGAAAGGAGGCAAAGATGAAAAGAGAGGAGGAGGGCTGAAAGAAGATAAGAAGACAGCTGGTGGAAAAGAAAAAGATGAAAAAAAAGGGGGAAGAGTAGGAGTACGAGAGAAAGAGGTATTGGGCATTCCGCGCTGTACATGTCATTTTGTTATTTTATTTTTTGAAAATTCCTATCACCTGACTAATGAGGTGAATTAAATTCTGCTATGTGATGTTTGTAAGAAAAAACAATGGAAGCCGTTTCTCTGTAGGGGTGAGTGCACAGGCAAGTGGGTAACCTTGTGTTTGTCTTTGCTTATAACAGTGTACTGGATGCATAGCTTCTTCCCTATGCAGTGTAGTACATGCTTAATGAGCGGCCCCATAGATCTCCATTATATTACACTAAGTGTAATCCCTTGTGCACGCAGTGCCAAACTGGAACGTGAAGCAAAGTGAACCTGAGTGTTATCATAAAGCAAGTACAGGGCCATTAACTTACAGGCTTCTTGGACAATCGGCAACAAAAATAGTTTAGTAGGCTTTAAAAACTAAAGCTGAATTCAGAAGACTAAAGATAATGTGTTCAATGCTTACAGGTTCACTACGTAGGTTAGCAGTACACAAATAGATTGTTTCTACTGTACAAATTTTAATTCAAAGTCATGGCTGCCTGCAGGTGCAATTGTAGTGAATAGGGTATCCAGAATAATAATAATAATAATAATAAATGATGCTGAATAGTTGAAATATTGAATATATATGTAAATAGCCAGTTAATGTTTGCCATTCTTTCAACGGAAGGCAGTAGAATCTTGAAATTCTATCTATCTATCTATCTATCTATCTATCCATCCATCCATCTCTCTATCTGAATCAGAAACTTTTGGCTGATATCTTTAGTCACGGGCTCCTCCCTTCTCCTTTTTCCACATGTTCGGTGAGGTCTCCTGAGCTCCCAGTGCCAATCTGAGTGGGGGGGCAGAGGCTAGTGCACGGGGATACTGCCGCGGTATAGGCGGAGGGTGGGGGTGTATGTTTGCATGTATACATAGAGGGGCAGCACAGCTGTACCGTGTTATTCTACACACCAACATGTAACATGCTTGCGTATACAGGCTAACAGCAGCATCCCCAGTATGCAGAGGAGCGGGTGTGCTACCCTCCATGTCCTCCTCCTCCACAGACTCTCCCATCGAGCTGCAGACACTGCCGGGATTCCTCCTGCGGATACCCCCACTGTACGGTCCCAGACCAAGATCTAAGCCTCTTTCTATTGGTTGAGACCCTCCTCCAAACCCCGTCTCCCGGTGACATCACACAGGGGCACTGCTTCTCTCCACCTCAGAAATGGTTTTCAGCAATGTACTGTACATGCTACTGTACATACATTACATTACCCTACCCTGTAATGGTACAGAGCTTGTTATGTGAGCCGTGTTGCATAGCCCTATCATATATATATATATATATATATATATATATAAACAGACCCCAGTAGCATGGAGGTGTCAGCACTGACGCCACCCATAGCCACGCCCATCTATCCATACCCCCTGTTACTGTACCAGTTTTTGTATCTGATCTGAGCTGGAGGGTATGAAACAGGCCGAGTACCCAATTATTGGTAAATATGCATGATAATTTTATAGTGTGTACCTAGCTTCACTCCTAAAGCTGGGTACACAATATTCAATCCTCATGAACAATATGCATGATAACGATATAATTTTGTCCATTGTTTATTTACCCAGTTTATCATTAACTATAAGCGCTCCTTCAGATTGTCTGAACATGCTGTCCAATCTGCCAATATCTTTAGTGAGTGCCTTTTAGGCAACGTTCTGGGTGACGCCACTGAATAATATAGCGAACAATATCATTTAGCGTTTATCCCCAGGTTGTTAATTTTTGCGCCATCACTGATATCATTCACTATATGGGCGGTGTTGTATATCGTATGTTGGGAGTTGTTCTCCGTGCATTTTGTACTAGATAGCATCACATCTAGTTCTAAATGCATGTGATATGCTGCAACAGCGTACGTTTTGAACTAGATGCGATGCAATCTAGTACAAAAGTATAGGCTGCACATAATTTTTGTACTTTGCGATGTGATGTGCGCTCGAGCCGCTTTGCATTACGAGGTGGAAACACACCTCACTGTAAAAATATAATGAAAAAAATATTACCTGGAACTGTACAAACCTGGTAACCTTTTCAGCTAGCAGAAAACACATGTAATGTAAAATAAAAAATGTGCAACGATACGATGCTGAATGTAGTGCATATATTTTTTTACAGTGACCCTCTTCATTACCAACACCAGACAGCAGCCTGAGAAGTTATAGCTTTCAGTGCTACCATAGTGAAAAATATGAGTTATATTCTCTTCTCCCCAGGTCTCAGTACATGGCAAGTACTGGGTCCGAGTCAGACACAATGTCAATATTCCCACAAATGGCTGATGTTTTTCATCTGTGCATCTGAGTAGCTAAAAATTCACAGAGCATGCATCCAATGGTATATGCGCACAGATTTGCATTACCAACTGAAAGGCACGATCCTAGACCTAGTCAGAGACTAGGTCTACACGCAGAGATACATCCAATGGATGCGCCTAAGGATGCACGAAGATTGTTGCATCCAAGGACACACACACACACACACACTGTATCCCAGCCCTTGCATTTCATATGCATACTTCTACATCAAGTATTATCAGCAGAAAGTTGCAAACACAGACTGCGCTATGCCTGATATGCAATTTTTCTGATCATTTAAATGCTTTGTCTTATTTTACCCTACAGGACCGTCCTAGCAGCAGAAAAGGGAAGAGCAAGGATGACAAGAAATCTATGAAATCTACTGGCCTCGCCCAAGAGAACAAAGAATTGGTGTCTTCAGGAGAAAGTTTGGACTTTACTCCCCCAGAGTCGCAAATGTCACAAGTGGATCCAGTTATACAGGAAAAGTATCAAGAGCGTCTATATATTGAGGTGTGTGTTCAGTTTAAGATATATTCCAAATGCATACCTTTATTCCAAATGCATACCTTCTGAGTAGAGGCACTTCTAGACAGGAGGATGCTATAGAGCAGACTCGTTCTGGGCCCTCTCCTCTCTACTCGGTAGACTGTGGGTACTAGGGAACCCCAGTGCTGTCCCAGAGTCTACTGTGCAAGTGCAGGTCTCTGGGAAAATTGCATGGTGGATATTTTCCCAGTGATATTCTTACTGCACATGCGCAAAGAGCCGGGAAAATGGCACAATTTTTCTAGTAGTCTGCACCACTGCTACTGCCAACGTGGAACTTCGGAGGAAATGTGTTGAAAGAACTCCAGGTGAGTACAAGGGCTTGATAGTTTATATTCAGTTTGCTGCTTTAATTCATCAGCAAGGTGCACATAGAAACATACATGTCAGGTCGACGTTTCGGCCACGGAACGTGGTCTTAATCATGACCACGCGGTCATGAGAAAGCCCTGGTGAGTGCCATCTTTATTGTATGGCTCCGACGTGGGGCCATTAGAAGGCTAACCCAGGCATCTGCATATGTAGAAGTGAGTGCCAACCTGTTCCAGGATATATATATATATATATATATATATATATCTATCTATATAGATATATATATATATATATACAATAGTATGTGGGAAACGCACACTTCCAGTGTAATTTCAGGCAGGGGTTCAAGGTCAAAATAATGCATATAATAAGCCAGCCAGAGAGACGCTCAGTCTCCTGGAACGACAGGACCAGCACACCCTTAATATTCGATGCAAAAAGTGTATTTATTGAAGCATCGTGTCAATCATCAATAAGGTAAAAAATTCATACTTAGAGGTGACTAGCCAAGGACTGAAGACAGCAGCATACAATCATGCAGAAAGTGCCCTGACGGCCGTTTCGGTAAGTACCTTTCTCAAAGGGCATCTTGAGATGCCCTTTGAGGGCACTTTCTGCATGATTGTATGTTGCTGTCTTCAGTCCTTGGCCAGTCACTGCTAAGTATGAATTTTTTACCTTATTGATGATTGACACGATGCTTCAATAAATACACTTTTTGCATCTAATATCAAGGGTGTGCTGGTCCTGTCGTTCCAGGAGACTGAGTGTCTCTCTGGCTGGCTTATTATATATATATATATATATATATATATATATATATATATCTATATATAGATATATATATATATCTATATATATATATATATATAGATATATATAGATATATATATAGATATATAGATCTATATATCTAACGTCCAACAAAAGAAGCAGCACTTCAGCCCAGTAAATTCAAATTTCTTTAGTAAAACATGTGGCAAACAAACTGCAACATTTCAACTCCTATGTGTCGTCATCAGGCTCACAGCATAATCAAACAAAACCCCCTTAAATACCTTAAGACGCCGTCCCTTACACGGGAAATCATCCTCACTCCGGGCAGCGATGGACAAAGAGAAATCATCAAAATGCGGCCCATGCATTTCGGGCAGAGTGTGAGCGGGTTGTCAGGGCAACCGCGTACGGAATACCTCCGTCTCACGTCGCCGTCATGGCAACCCGCAGTCAACATCACCTAAGTGCAATATAAACAATCTCAGCATGGACGGGTTGTCAGGGTAAAGAGGGACACCCAACACCGCCTCCTTACTCCCATCTCGTGACGCTCGGCAACCCATCTCATGCACCATTACATATAAACAAACAACCTAATCTAATGTGCAAATTTGGACATAATAAGTACATAATTAAGAATCTAATACAATATATCAATAAACAGACATACATGGTCATAGTGCGTAAAATTATATCTAATACAATATATCAATAAACAGACATACATGGTCATAGTTACATAGTTACATAGTAGGTGAGGCTGACTAAAGACTTGCGTCCATCTAGTTCAACCTATGTTTATAGTAGTAGTATAATCAAATACGTATCAAACACAGTATACTTAAATTGCTAGATATCTGCTATGAGCGTCAATCAGCAGTATTACTACCATAGCACTAATTAGCCACCTGGTTCAATTATATCACAAAATTAAATCAAATGGCAATTTAACAACTCTGAACCAAGCATAAGAATACTCTATTGAGAAAATACTTATTCCTACTTGCCAATAAATAGCTCTTAAGCGAAAACTTCAGCCTGTCATGCATGCTAATCGCTGAACTTCCTTGAATCAAACCGTTTAATACAGTTGTTTCATTAAGCCCTTTAGGGCTGATGGCATCTAACCTCATTATCCAATGTGCCTCTCTTTGGAATAACCGTAAACTTCTGTCCCCACCACGTAGTGATGCTGGAACATGGTCCAGCATTCTATACCGGATGGAACTGACATTATGCCGTGCTGTTAAAAAAATGTTGCGCTACCGGCTGCTCACTTTTGCCTGTACTAATCGCTGATTTAATGGCTGATCTATGAGCTGCCATGCATTCTTTAAATGCCCGTTCGGTCTTACCTATGTAAGCAAGGCATATAATTTGATAAATAGTGAATTTGGCTTTACAGGTAAGTGTAAACCGAATGGTGAGAGATCTACCGGTATGCGGGTGATAGAATATGGGGCCCGGTATTAAAAACTGGCATGTGACGCAAGTGCAGTGCACACAGCCCAATTTCTTACCAGAGTTTTCAGGGACCAAAGGTTCTTTGAATGTTTTTACGAGTTTGTCCCGCAGATTTTTCCCTCTTTTGTAGCAGGGCATCAAATTCGTGTCAGTCATAACTTTTTGGACTTACGATTGATCAACTCGCTAGAAGAATTATATTGTTGAACAAAGGGTATACTTTTTGATTTAATTCTAGATGTTTTGGGGCATAATCATTTTTCACGAAGAATCGCTTCAACTCGTGCTTTGGTGTTTATTAATTGCTCATGCTTGTACCCTCTTACCATAAAGTTATCAACCATCTTATCCATCTGGTCACTGGCCACTCCAGGATCAGAGTTAATTATTTTACAGCGTTCAAGCTGGGAGTAGGGAAGGCCATACACACTAGGTCTTGGATGACAGCTTGAATGCAATAACAAGTTATTGCGGTCGGTCTCTTTGGTAAAGAGAGAAGTAGAGATCTTGCCATCCTTCAACCTAATACATACATCCAAAAAAAAGAATTTCTGATTTGCTGGTGGAGTACGTAAATTTCACTGTACTACAAACAGCATTGTGTACCTCAATCAGTTTTACCAGGTCCAGAGGGTCACCTTGCCAGAAAATCAGTAGATCGTCAATGTAGCGGGTATAGAATTTAATTCTACCCGCTACATTAGGATCCGCAAAGAAAAGATCATCTTCTACCGCAAACATAAAGGTGTTCGCGTATGAGGGGGCTACCACCGCCCCCATAGCACAACCGATGTTCTGCAAGTAGAATTTATTTTGATATAAGAAGAAATTTTTTGTAATAATCAAAAGAAGGTCTATAATCAGTTCCACGTCGGGGCCTGTGTACTCAACACTAGCACGTAAAAACTTGGCCATACAAGATAAGCCAAGCTCGTGTGGTATCACAGTATACAAGCTCCTGACGTCGTATACTGAATTCATCCAATTTGGTGAGTAGAGAGGTTGTGTCCAGTAAGAAATGCTCATTTGAGCGAAGACATGGCTGTATTAAACTATCAATGTAGATAGATGTAGGTTGAAATAACGATCCCCTGGCAGACACTATTGGTCTGCCAGGGGGATCTTCCAAAGATTTGTGAATCTTTGGAATACTGTACATGATGGGAACCAAAGGATGTTTGGGAATTAATGTTTCCATTAATTTGTTTGAAATTTCTCTCCTATCTACAGCCATTTGCAAGGTCTCCTGTAGAAGTCTCTTAAAGATGGGGGTCGGATCTTGTTGTAACAGGCTATATGTTTTGGTGTCCTCCAGATGTTTCATAACCTGTTGATACTTTACACTGTCCTGAATCACCAGGTTGCCCCCTTTATCTGCAGAGAGGAATAAAAGTGATTTGTTCCTTGCCAATTTCTCAAGACAATCCCGCTCTTGTCTCGAAAAATTGCTCCGAATAGTCATGTTAGAGACTGGTAGATGCTCTACTTCATCGTTTAATAACCTCATGAAGGTTTTCACTGATGGGTTAAATCCCTGTGGGTCGAAGCTGGATTTTGGTGCTATTTTTAGGAGCTGTGGTGGAAGTGTCTCAGAATCTAACCTCATTGAAGAATTCTTTAATTTTTAGTTGACGATGCAATTTATGCTGTTCTATAGTCCATTTATTCGTGTGAAGTGACTATATGAATATTTAATGAGCGGCTCCAGTAATAAAAAAAAATGAAATATATATTAATGTGCTTCAAGCACATGAATAAAAATAACATGCCCCTTCGCAGAAAAAAAAATTCAGATTTTTTTTTTACACCACAAAAAAAAACACCTTAATTTTAAAAGATCACTTTCCAGTTCACCTTACAAAAAATGTTGAATGCAAAACAGTGAATCATGGCAAAAATCACTGTGAAAGCAATTCTCCATCCTAGCATTGAATACACTCTCGGCTAATCCCAGTGAAAACCCCATCGAAATACACCAGCGAATTGCAGCGATCATGAAACAGAGAACTGGCCGGCATTCACTGAAATTCCCCTTTGCGTGTCTGGGATACGGTCATTTGGTCTACAGCATGATGGTTGACACCATTAGGTGGGTCAAGGTGGACAGGTCATTAGGTCGACACAATCATTAGGTCGACAGTCAAAAGGTCGACATGGGGTTTTTCACTGTTTTCTGAGCCGACATGTGCCGACAGGCAGTAGGGTGTGGTGGGAGAATAAAATAGTGTACCGAGCACAGTGAGCGATGCAAGGGGATGTGGTGCACTTTAAACTGTGTCCATGTCGACTGTGTCGACATTTTGGTAAAAAAATACCTGTGAAAAACCCCAATGTCGACCTAGACACTGTCGACCTAATGCTTGTGTCGACCTAGACCCATGTTGACCTAATGCTTGTCGACCAACGTGCTGTAGACCAAATGATCCCAACCTGCGTGTCCATTGTACTATAGTATGTTGTAGTGATCTCTATTTCTGGCATCATTTATGAAATCATCTACAAACTGTATGAACCTGTGGTGTTACCCCCATGTGTCTTGTCAATATATTCTCAAGTAACATTATTGTTCTTATTATTCCTATTGTATACATGTTGCCAAATGCTATCAGTAACACCACCTTTACCCTAGTGCACGTTCATGGAAACTGGTGAAGTCTGTATTTATTAAGTTCTCCACCCACTTATCAGCCAACATCTCAGCTCAGCAATGTGTTATTAGAACATTCCCATGTCCAGTTCCTAGCAAATAAAGCGTTAATATTATAATTCTACCTCTTGATTTCAGATGTATGGAATCCTGGCATCATTAGCAGGAAACCTTGTGCTTGTTGCTGAAGACGTGAAGTCAAGGGATCTCTGACAGAAGATTACTTTTAGGATGGTTCAGAATGCTTCCAGTACCTTCCATCAGTTATGCCCCTATTATGTTGTCTCAGTGGAACAGATGCCTAGTACTCACTATGAATCAATGACCTTTGCTGGCCTCTACTACATTCCATGGAAGCATCACTTTCTAAAGTACTATTGTATTCATCAGAAATAAAAGATCATCATATACACATATAATCAGATGTACCTGGATGCTGGTCTCATGAGCATTATTCATTTACTTTAAAAATTAAAAATATGATTATACAGAACATTGTAACCCGTGACTGACACTCATCCAGTTACCACCTGTTTTTTTAACAGGATGGGCAAAATAAATCGTATAGCATTTCCAGTCAACTATCTGATTAAAAATAATGTCATATTGTAAAGTAGAGGTTATGCTTGTCTGGGGGCTACATGGGAGGCTGAATCCTGCTTGAGTTCCCATTGGAAAGAACTGCTGTGTGAATCTTTTGTGAGATGAACAGGGGAAACTAAATAATTGCTTCCAAAGGGAAAGGAGGTCATTGTTGACATAATGCAGACAAGCAACACTTGTGTAGATGTTCCCTATGATGTGTCCTCAGATATGGGGGGGTAGGATGTTTCTTTAAATACAAATAATAAAACAAAATCTAGCTGTAACCAGTTTCAGGTTCAGCAGAGATCAATTTGGAACTGATAGTGGCGGCACCTCTTTCCCATTACGGGTCCTGATTAGTGTTCACAACATTGTACCAAACACTGCCTCCAAACATTAAACTATAATTCAAATTTAATTTAATTTGTCACATACAAAAATCATACATAGTACAATATGTAGTGAAATGCTTTTTTATACAACTGTCCTACATTACTTCGGCCGAGGAAGAGTGTAGAGAGAATGTGTCGGGTAGGTAACTCAGCAGTGACTCTGAATGTTAAGAAGGTTGGAAAGACATAAACTATGTTACACAGGTAATTCACTGGGTGCACCACTGCTTTGGTGGGAGAGCATTCAATCTGCTCTAAACCCTGTGATTTGGGGTAAATGTAGCTGCCATAGAAACACAAATAAATAGATGAAATTAGTGAGGTGCTGTTTAATAAGTGTAAGACCGGTACATCTTTCTATGCACTGGTCCACCTGAGCAGAGGCGTAACTCTGGGAGGCAATGGTGTCATCTGCCACGGGCTCCTGCTCCAAAGAGGGCACCTGTCCTCCCATGCAAGTTTGAATCCGTTCATTGAAAGCTGTCAGTTCTTTGGCTGACTCTCCTAGCAGGACCATAGATGTCAGTCTCTTTATTTTCAACATACATACACACATACACACATGCATACATACATACATACATACATACATACATACATACATACACCAATATTTATCTTGCCTCAGGGCAACTGAGACAAACTTATGCCACTGCACCTGAGCTTTCTCTCCATTTTATCATGGTTATTATAAAGGAAAGAAACAAAAGGGCATGCCTTGTACAAGTGAGAAGGTCACCACAAAAAGCAGTCTATGGCTATTGTCTGGTCCCCGCAATAGATTTATCCAGCCATATACTATGCTACTAATCATTTGGTCCTCATTTATGTTTTGTTTACATCCAAAAATAGTGGCTGTCTTTAAGGGCCAATTCAATTAACTGCAGTGTGCCCTTGGAAAGGCATGGGGAACGTGTAACTGGCATATCATGCCCACATTCTCATTCAGTTTACCTTGGATCCCCATAGGGAGTGTGCAGTAAAAGCATGTTGCTGTCCTATAAATAGCTGTGATATGTACAGCTGCACATCTTGGATAAGTGATTTGTCCCCTTGGGGACAAATATTTTGGCTTCCTCTTGTTAAAATAAAATAATAATTACAGTATACTTTGTACATTGGTGGTTAGTAGAATACAACATGTTTGTACAGTAAATCCTTAACTGGGAAGAAAACAAAAAATGTGGCCGGAATACAGGGTTTGATTCAGCCCCATTTGCCGGGCTGCGATTTTCAGCTGGATTGGTGCACATGTGTAAGGTCTCCCTGCGAAAAAAGCCAGCGATGGCTTGTCATCGCTGGCCATTCACAACAAGATTTGACAGACCGCTGGCATTTGTGGACAGCACCTCAGTGTTTTTTAGGAATTCTGCAAAAAAAAAACAACAGACGTTCCTCAGCTGTTGGGCAGCTGGGCTGATGACATTGGGCCATTGTAGCGCCGAGTAAGTCTAGGCTTACATGGCAGCTGCACACGGGGAAACATATTTGATGAGTGATATTGATTACAAATGGGTTTCCTCCTATTTGCACAGTTGCGATGCCATCCACAGAGGCGGGATTTCACTCTGGCAGGGAGGCGACTAACTGATCGCTGTAAAAAAGTAGCAGTCCAGTGGTCTGATTCGGGCCACAGTTATTTCTTCTTTATATCAGAGTAAATGAAGATGAAAAATCCAAAAGGTTTTCCACTTGTGAAGCAAAACTGGCATTCGTCACCCCAGGGTTTTTCGACATGATCTATGGTGCTTCTAACAGTGGGACCCATCCATATTTTCCTCTACCTTAATATATAATAATGGTATTCGCTTTCTAGATGATCTACTGTAGAAGTGAACTGACTTGCAATTCCCTGTAATTAGCAACCCAGCTGCAGAAAATTTTAGTGTTTAGATGACTAATGTTTGGAACTTGTGTAGTTGCACTGCGGCAGTTATGTAGTTAGCGTAGCGTCCCTATCAGAATCAGCGTAGTGTTCCCACAGCCAGCGTAGTCAGCGTCCCTGTCAGTATCAGCACTGTGTTCCCGCCCGTACGCGGCTAGCCGGAGCTTACGTAGTTAGCGTAGTCAGTCAACGCTTATTACATTGTGTGGGACCCATTGACCATTTTAACCTGCCTGACACTACAGGTGTGAATGTGTTTCTGAAACACCCTTACTATCCACGTCAGCCCGAGCACAGCGGTATGCGTCCTCCCGACCTGTTCATACCCCCACTATCCACGTTGGCGTGTAGTTGACTTTATAAAGTGTGGCGAGCCACAGAGCCTGAAGTGTGGTGAGCAGACACGGAATGCACGTCAAGTAATCCGCAGTGGCTCGCTGCGCCCGCCACACTTTATAAAGTCAACTCCACGCCGACGTGGATAGTGGGGGTATGAACAGGTCGGGAGGACCCGAGGCTCGCTACGCTCCTGCGTCTCAGACAGATGGAGCACCTCTCCACCGGCGCCCACATGATCCCCTCTCCGCCGCATCTGCCAGCGCAGCGGATCTGGCAGTTACCGGCGCTGTGTGAAAGGCACACACTAGGCTTGCCAGGGACAGAGCTGCAGCTCCCGGGGAAAGTACGGTGACTAGCTGCCTGACAGGGACTCTACGCTGACTACGCTAGGCAGCCATTGGGCTACGCTGACAACGTAGCTTAGCCTACACTGAAAACGTAGCGTAGCCTGCCGCCATAAAACTACACAAGTACCTAATGTTTTAATGGCGTTTGTCTGATGTAATATTGATAACCATTTGTAGAGTCTCCTGAAGTGAAGTCCTGATTCCATTGGAAATTATTTGACATAGGAGAAGTGCTTATTCCTTACTCTTTCCCTACTTTATCTTGTGTGTTTCTTTGCTGTAGTTTGTTTGAGTGACATATATTTATTCTCTTCATCTATTACATCTGATGTACATGCCAAGGTCTATTCAACAGTAAGGTGGATTGGAATATTTTTTGCGAGATGATAACTAAGGTAAGAAGCCTAATTCTATTCTATCTATTGTGATTACAACAGGCTGTGGATATCCAGCTGCCAGTAGAAAAAGAAAAGGAGAAAAGGGAAAATCCAGACTGGAATGCGGGTCATTTCCGGCAGACCTAACAGTGATCAGAAGTACTCAGATAAAGGTTAAGCTGGAGGGAATCTAGTATTACCTGTACTGGAGTCTGCATACTTTCTTGTTTGTTATGATGCACACTACAGTGCTTTTGTATTGTCTCTAATGCAGGGTACACACCAGAACGACAAGGGCCCAATCCCATCAATCTAGATCCAATCCCAACCGATTGGATGTAGATTGTAGGTAGATTGGGCCCTTTTTTGCCTGTTCTGATCCAATCCCGATCCGATGCATGGCCCTGCGGGTTGGTCGGTCGTTATTCGGATCCTACCTGCATCAGGTAGGATCTGAAACGACCATACACCTGGGCGCGGGTCGCGATTGGATCGGAACCCGCTCACGGTGCACACCGTGAGCGGGTCATGCGCTCCATGTGCATCGTGAGCGGGTCGCCCTGGTGTGTACCGTCATTACTGAAGCTCCCTATTCATCGTGCAGTATCTCTGCCAAATGAGCTTCCCATTTGAGCTCAAGGAAGTGTTTTGGAAGAAGTGCTAACCAGATTAACTAGAGACTAGGCCCAGAGTAGAAAGAGATACTCTGGTAAAGATTCTGATGAAGTTTTTTTTTGCTGTTTGAGTATTTCATGCAAAGGTATTGGTACAAATTCATAGTTAGTGGGTAGCGTCTTGAGGTACAGTATAGCGCATTTTGATGGCCGATGTCTGGGGACACAGAGGAGCGTAGACAAACCCAAAGCCCTAATGCTTTCTGCATCTCTTAGACTTGTGTATTCAGATAGGTCAGCTAGTAATATTCCTTCCCTATCGCAGGTATAACATCTCCATTTTCCAGCAGACAGTTACTTTTATAATGCTGGTTAAGAGGTAGCAATATATACAGTATAAACAAGTGGGGGTTTATTTACTTAGGGGAAATTTTATTAGATGGGAGTCATGTTGAAGATGGAATGTTGCCCATAGCAAACAATCATAATTTATTTATCTTCTAGAAGGTGCTAAATAAATAAGGAGTAGAATCTGATTGGTTGCTATGGGCCAACATCCCATCTTCAAAATAAATTCCCATCTTAGTAAATTTACCCCTAAGATGTGAGTTCTATTGAAGATGAGATGTTGCTAGAGATAACCAATTAGATTCTATTGTTATCTTGTAGAAGGTGATAAAAAAAAGACGTACTGTAGTAGATTGTGATTGGTTGCTATGGCCAACATCCAATCCCATGTGTTATGTGTCTTTATTTGCTGTGTTAAATGTGGAACAACATGGAAGTTGTGGCTAACATAAAATAATTCCTTTTGCATCTCTGATACACTTGGCATTAAATAAAATACTGATTCAATAGAACTCCCATCTTAGTAAAGGGGTGTACACATGGGTACACATCTATGAGATTAGATGGGTAACTACATCCTGCCTTCCCCAGCTGCTGCCAAATACGCAGTGCAGGCAACGTGTTGTGAAAATATTCTTGCCTGCACTGTTCATTTGGCCGTGCGATAGCGACGCTGCGGGCTATCGCCCGCTGTGTACACAAGGGGTGATTCTACCTAATCTTCTTGGTCTATCGCCTGGAAGAATCACCCTGTGTGTACACATCTTAAAAAAGCCCAAAGGTGTCCAATCAATGTGACTGTAATGAAGTCTTGAAGTACCTATGGGTTCATGTTGATATCAAGCTTGTTGTAACTACTTTTTGTCATTTCATGGATAGGAATTTACTAACTAGCACGGATCATTGTGAAATGAGAACACACTGAAGAATTCAGATACAAAGAGCCAGTGATTAAACAAGCTAAGCTAAACGACCCTTAGGACTCTACATGTCTGTGCAGGTAAATACGGAGCGCTGGCCTGACTTGTACACTTACTGTGGCTTGATAATATGTTTCAGAATAAAATCTCTTTCCCACATGTGTAAATTGTGGTGTTACCTGTACTTCACTGTTAATATTGTGAATCGCTAGGAATTCTTTATGGTGACACACATTCTAGCTGGGAAAGCAAGAACAAGACAGACCTGTCTACCCATTACTGGATGCTACTGAAACCTTCCACCCACACCTGCAGGACACTAGGTGTAATGCCATGTTTCATGCCCTTCCCTTTCGCCCTTAATCTAAAATTGTCCTAGCCAGATAAACAGGTTTATCATCTGCTCATTTCCAAAGCAGGGGAATATTAGTACATTGCTAGTGATTACAAACTCTGAGGTGCAAATTTGGGGCAAAACAAGATAATTTGCTCCTGAAATCAGGGCTATAAATCCACTGCTGTATATGAACTATTACTAAGTATTACAAGTTAGTCATACATCATTTACTCCAGCGTTTCCTGTGTAAGGCTCCCATGGTAACAGCTTTCAGAGTATTACTCATGAAAACCAGTTGTATTTCCAGACCGATGGGTGTGATTAAGGTGTGATTAATATAGGCCCTGAATCCTCCTAAGCAATACATAGGGCCTTATTCTGGTTCACTCTCAGGGGCAAATTCCTTCTCAAATGGACAAAACCATGTGCACTGCAGGTGGAGCAGATATAACATGTGCAGAGGGAATTAGATTTGGGTGAGTTATTTTGTTTCTGTGCAGGGACAATACTGACTGTTTTATTTTTATACTGCAATATAGATCTCACTTTGAAGAAAAACCCCACCCAAATCTAACTCTCTCTGCACAAATTACATTTGCCCCACCTGCAGTGCACATGTTTTTTTTCCATTTGAGAAGGAATCTGAACCAGAATAAGGCCCATAGTCTCCATGCTGCAAAAACACAATCTGAAGATCAGGGTTGCCAACCCTCCCGGAATGGCCGGGAGGATCCCGAAAATCGGGTGCCCCTCCCGGCCCCCTGGAAAGATGGGCAACCCTCCCGGATTCCGGCGGTCCCCTCCCCACCCCCTCATGTACCTGGTGGCGAAGCTTTAAATTGCCGCGATTTGCGGCTATTCGGCGGAAGGAGGTGGGGCTAAATATGCAAATAGCGCATATTTAGCCCCGCCCCCTCACCGGAGACCCGCATATTGCGGGATTTGCATTACTGGGGGGCAGGGACTGATGATGTCTCCATCAGGCCCCTCCCCCAGAAGTGATGTTGACACTCTCCTGCAACCCTGCTGTAGATATATTATACAGTGACATTTTTAGATGAAACCAGGGTGGGGATAAATGTATATTTGTATAGGCATTCATAAAGGCGAATTCATGTTAAAAAAAAAAATTGCCAAAAATAACTTTGCACTTTAGTGAAACCATTCTAAAATGCACGTGGGGCTATTCTTAAATGTCTAGAGAGATTGAGGAATATATTCATTAAAGGTAGATTTGCATTGATTTAAAATTGATGGGAATAAATGAAAATGGCCTCTAGTGAATATACCCCCTGCAGCTGGGGTGGGAGTGGATGAGTATGTCCATGCTTGCATCTATATTGCAGTATAAAAATATGGCTGCCCAGCATTGGTGACCTGCATACAAGAGCAGCCAGTGTTTCTGCGTGTGTATTCCTGTTATTGCAACATTGTTCGACCAGGTGTGGAGTTATAACTAACAGGTTCTATGTGAATTATCTTATAATAAATTACATTTATTATATATGGTGTAAATTCACTAAGATGGGAGTGTTCCCATAGTAACCAATCAGATACTACCTTGCCACTGCCACTAATACATATCCCCTGCTGATCTGGAGACAGCTTGTGTGTGGAATTTACCTGGGGACATTATGTTGGTTCTCAAAGTGTTAAATGTGGGCTGAATTTCAGAGTCTGACCTGCCTAGCCTGCTTAACAACTTCATGTCAGGGTGACACTATAGAAAAACATTGTGACAGCAGCAGTGGTAAGACACCCACAGTCACACACACATTAACGCACAGGAGTACAAACTAAACTCCATACAGACTTTTCAGGTAAATCTTATTTCATAGGAACATTCTGCATGCACTGAATTACAGGCAATATTGCACACACGCTTATTGTACATGCACACAGATGGACACAAGTTCAGCAGATGTCTGAAAACTTTCACCAACATACCGAGCCACAGAAATATACAATGAAACCTAGTCCTGTATTCGATGGAAACCTTATATTAATTAATCTACTGCTCTTTACATGATATCTTGTGTATTTTATGTTATTACACAAAATATTGTCTACCACATACGTATAGTGTATTATATAAACAAAAAGATCTCCGTAAAGCTTATTGGACAAGTTATGGATTATAGTATTTGCTCTACATACTGAAGGACTCAAGAGACGCAGGTAAGAGGAACTACTTTACATGCTTTACTAATATTTGTACTTACTGAGTGGGTGTAAGATTGCAGAAAAAAAAAATTTAATTGGTACAGGATTTAAAATGACTACAAATGAGTGTTATATATATATATATATATATATATATATATATATATATATATATATATATATATATATATACAGTGTGTGTGTGTATATATATATATATATATATATATATATATATATATATGTATGTATATGTATGTACGTGTGTGTGTGTATATGTATATATACAGTGGGTAGGGTTCATTATTTTATATTCATATGTGTTTTTTTTTTAAGTGCTCTGTATGGTAGTTTCATGCAAGTTGGTTTTGTACAGATTTGTAAGTAAAACATTCATACTGCTCTGTGGGCTGTGCTGTACACAGTAAATGCACCCTAACTTAGTAGGACAAGGTCACTTGTTCTTAAGCTTACCATACACTAGTGCGATTTGGCCACTTTTCACCCCAATCCGGTGGATCGTGCCGAGAAATCGGGTGAAAAAATGGCCAATCATGTGTTTGACATCAGATCCGATGCGCACGGGGACTCTGAGATTGGACCTGCTGCACATAAGATACATCGGAATTGCAGATGCCAGTGCGCATCGTGCCTGCTTTTTTTAGCAGCTGCGATATATCGCATACAATTTCTCGTGCTATTTTTAATGCGATAAATCAGATGTAAAAATCAGATGGAAGGACTTTATAATGTATCGGGGCTTTTACAGAAAAATACATGTACAGTACAATGCAGAGTGTCTACTAAAGGGATTTCTGGAATGCTGCAATGTCTACAGTAAAGTGAGGTTGGGGGTCAGAGGTGGAAGGTGGGTAGCATAACAACACATAAGAACATGCTTTTGCTCTGTTTTCAGGAATGTGTGTGAGAAAATATATAAATGCGAGCTAGCAATATATTGTTTTAGTTATATATAAACACTGCGTGTGAGCTGGGGTTTTAAATTACTATTGATTATGAGTAAACTACATTGAATTTTTTTTCTTTGCCAGTTCTCGTTTCTCATTGTCTAACAAGTGCTTTTGTGAGCTGGTAAAAGGTTGTATTTATTATAACCGTTCACTTCTGGTTAGAAGCAACTTCTGTAATTGCTCAGTTTATTTGTATTAATAGTTTACACTCTATCAGGTATTGGAGGGACAGTGCTGTTTCCTTATTATTTATTTATTTATTTATTTATTAACCGTTTCTTATATAGCACATACATATTCCCCAGCGCTTTACAGAGTATAGTTGAGCATTCACATCAGTCCCTGCCCCAGTGGAGCTTACAATCTATGTTCCCTACCACATGTACACGCACTCACAGACATTCTAGTGTTAATTGTGTTTGGAGCCAATTAACCGACCAGTATATTTTTTGAATTTGTGAGGAAACCGGAGTAAACCCACACAAGTATGGGGAGAATATACAAGCTTCACACATTTAGAGCCATGGTAAGAATTGAACCCATGGCCTCAGTGCTGTGAGGCAGTAATGCTAACCATTACACCATGCTTTTAAATCCCTTTCCACCAAAACTCAGTTCCGACCCAGGTCAGACCCCTTTTACACTGCAACTTGGACTTGGGTTGTCCCTGTATCAGCCCCATTTACAGTAAACCTGGGTCTGCCCTACAACCCCTTCTGAAGAAGTCAGACAGACGAAACGCATTGGAAAACCTACAGCCTCCTGCCTACTACTGAAAAGACAAGCTATTGCTATACTTGTCCTCTCATTAATTCATGTTTTTATCTAATATTATCTTCTTTGTTAAAACTGTTTTTTATTTAAAAAAAAATATTATTGTACTTAAGAAATGTAACTCTCTTTGTTAAACATCTATTTATTGGTACATTGAATCAATGAATCAATATTATTTATTGTCTTTTTAATAATGGGTATGCGTACCCCCAGTCATTAAATAATTTCATTAACAATTAGTCGCCGCATCCATATCCACTGTTGAGACACACACACACATATATATATATATATATATATATATATATATATATATATATATATATAAAACGCTACTCTTTCTAACACTTACAGTAGTTCAGACAATGTTTCCGGGAAGTAATATATATACATACTTATGTGTGTCTGAGGTATGGCGTAAGGTTTAGAGTATACTGGTTTTTCATAACTGTTGTTGTAATTGTTGATATGTGCTTTGCCTTTTTTAGTGTTATCTGCAGACTACGTTCTCAAGGTCGATGCCATAGTCCCAATGTGGACTGCTGCTGCCAGGCACCTTATCTTTATGCACCTCCTGCTTCTTGTTTGCCACATTCAATGTAATAATCATATCTTAAGAAATATTTTACAATTATCTGTATTAATCTATTGGCATGTGTCTGCTTAACCCACTGCGGCTCTGGACTGGCGAAACACATATTTTCTAGTGATCTATATTAGAGCCAAGATATCATTAGTGATCTTCATAAGAACTAGATAAGGCTTTTATGTTATTGTGTGGAACATTGATCCAGCCAACTGATGCATGTATATGTGACTTTATAAATAATTTTAGTGTGGTTTATACCAAACACCATGTGGCCAATCAGCTAAACAATGGTCATGTACACCCACGTGAAAATTTAAGTACAGTACCTTTTGTGTCAAAACTGTATTTTTACATATCAGGACATAATTAGTAAACATGAAGTCCTAAACATTTATAAAATATTCAAGAGACAAAAAAATACAGTCATATTTGAAAAATGTAAGTATATCCTTATTATTTCCGTAGCAATAATCAAGGTCATTTGAGTCAAGTGTACTAATTAAGTGTACTTATGGATTCCCCATCTGGCAGTAAGACCATGTCTGTATAGAGGCAGAGACTTGGTGGTTTCAGTCTCAGAAATTTAGATTTGTGTTCACACCAAGCCACATTTGTATGATCACCCAGAAGCAAACATTCGTAATAAATTTAAGCCTGTAATTCTACAGTGAAAATGTTTAATTACAAATTCAGATGTAAAGCAATTGGCAAAATTTCAGAAGCAGACGTCACAGTGGAAGTACTCAGAAAGATCAGACCTGGTGGTGCCCTGAGCAATCTCGATGAACTAAATACCTACAGTACTTCCAGTAATTAAACTACAAGTCTGTTATCTTAGTAACTGTTCCAGTACAAGACTCTACTATCAGAAAAAAAGTAAACATTCAACGTCCTGTTACCCTGCAAGCGACCAGGCATATAAAAGGGATGTAGCAACCCAGGTCAGTACTCCAGCTCTTGTCTGAAAGGTAAGACATGGGTCTTGATGACCTGGGTCATACCTAAAATTAGCTTATTAATGGAGGTCAGTAGGGCTTGACTACGACATAAATCTCCAAGCACCCACTGTATGCTGCAGGGCCTGAATTCAGGTTCCAGGTGCCCTAGGCTAATACACCTGTAGCTCCCCTTGTAATGCTCCTAAACACACGTGTATGGGTGCTCAGGGACTCGCCATTCATACTGCCCATGTGCATGTAATGAAGGTTATTCAGCGGGCATGTAGGATCTAATGCTTCCCATTACAGTTGCCCAATGGCAGACTGTCTGTTCTTCTTGCAGCCTTGGGTGGGCAATCGGTCTGGCAAGAAAAGTCTAAAGCCTGTTGCTTTGGCAAACGAGAGCACTTGTGGGTGAGCTGAATTCCTGCAGCTGCAAGCAGGTTCCTTTAACATTGTTGTAATGGGGTCATAAAAAAACAGCATGGATAAGGTACGGGTGTAGTCTATGGTGTTGCAGATCATGTATACAGGTACTGCCTAACATTTATTGTTGGGGGATCCACTATCCAGTAATGAATGAAACATACCACTGAACATTCCTGCCTTATTGGGAACTGCAGAGGACTCCTATCAGGACAGTCCTCGCTAAATGAATATAGGACAGTTGGGAGGTATGAGTCATGTATTTTAAAAAGTTATCCGGTCACTGGGTCAACAATGTCTAGGTCAACCACTATTGGTCAACACCTAAGAATGGTCGACATACCCTAGGTCAACAATGACAAAAGGTTAAGGTTGAAATGTACATGGTCGCGCCACTAAAAATGTCAACACAAGTTTTTCATAGTTTTCATTTTGTTTAGACTGACACTTTACTATCCAAGTGAGGATACAGTTATATTATAACTGTGCCCGAAGCACGTATACACATAAAAAAATGGAGACTCATGTCAATCTTTTGAGTGTCTGCCATGTATATGTTGACCTTAAGCTTGTGTCGACCGTCTGTCACTTTTCATGCGCACTCTCATAATTTGATATACTAATTTGCTAATATGCGGAGACTGGATTTGTGCGATAATTCTTGCAGAAATGTATCTGTTCTCCAAAATACCCCCCCCCCCCAAAAAAAAAATGGGGGTACTTAAATTGTGTGAAATATCTATTATATAATTGGTTCCCAAACTGTGTGCCTAGGCACTTTGAGATGCTGCGAGACCCTTGCAGTGGTGCTGCAGTTTGGTGGTCCAGAACCAGATTCAATTATTTTTTATCTTATGCCGTGTTCTCACTGCGAGTGAGAAAGACACGGCTTTTACCCGGCATTAAAATGCCGGGGACTGACGCGCTGGACCCCCGTTCTCACTGCAAGGCAAATTCCCGGGTGAAGAAGTTCTACCCGGGAATTTGCCTTTAAACACGGGTTTTTCGGCAGTGTGAACGGGTCAACCCGTGTCTGCATATCCGGATCTCAGACGCGGGTAAAAAGAAGGGTTTTACCCGTGTATGAAATCCGGATATGCGACCCGTTCACACTGCCAAAAATCCCGTGTTAAAAGGAAAATTCCCGGGTCTACATGCTAGACCGGGGAATTTGGCTGCAGTGAGAACGGGGTATTAGTGGTCCATGAAAACAATTGCTGATCATCCAGAGTACAGTGAATAAAGAAAGTTTGCATTTTTTTCAAGTTTAAAAATAAAGCAAGTGTCTTTCAGGAAAATTAGTACTCAAATTAAATTGGGGGTACATAAAAATAGGTATACGTATATATTTGGATCATTGTAAGGCAAACTGATAAACAAAAAACAATAATTCTCCCCTATAAGGCTAAAAACAATTGTCCCACTCATAAAGCATCCAATATACCAGTCCCTTACCTTATATCCCAATTCCTATCATTTTGCAACATTTTAAAATAATAAAACATCTAAGTGCCTATTAAGGTGGGTGTCCCAGGGGTTCAAAACTCAATCCCAACATTTTTACTTTAAAATAAATTGTATTTATTTTTTGCAAATTTTCACCTGTTCATGATGGTGTGATAAGAAATTTGCGGTAAATCTCTGGAGAATTATCAACATAATTTTTTTGCAGACAATTGAGTAGTGGCGTTTTGCAGGGCTTTTTAATTGCAACAATGACATTTTGTGGTTAATTGAATTCCCCCATATTCTTCATTCTTAATTTTCCGCCTTGCACTTAAATAAAGCATAATTATGTGGAAGGACCCCGGGCCACTAAGGGTACTATTGTACTCCGTACATTCTTGATGAAAGAAGAAATCTCATCATCTACTGCTGTATATAGATGTAGGAGATATGTAGTTACACAATAACAGAAATATCCTGAAGGAAGAGTGAAGTACAATAATCTTGGCACCAATAAAGCTCTCTGAGATTTATATATTCTGATATTACATAGGCGAGAAATGCAATGATATTGATCTTAGAAATGTGCAGGTATTTGGGTTAAATTATTCCTCACGTTTATACAAGTTTCAGTCGATAATTACTTTTAAGTGCATTGGAACTCTGCTGTGTATTATGCTGCACGCACATTTGTTAGGATTGTCAAAAAGGGAACAATTAGAAAGGTTATGATGTATGGCATGACATAATATTTGAATGAGTTCTTATGTCTACAGTATGTGGCATTTGCTATTCTACCTGCAGTAAAAGCCGCCTGCATCATGCTCAGAAGTACTGCCGGCAGCTAGCCTCTGGGTAAAAACTGTCTCACAAGGGCTCCCCTTAGGGGTGTGACATAGGTGATAGGAAGGTCAGAGCCAATAAAGAATGGTAGAATACTTGTGTTGGTCTGATACAGTGACAAAGTCCCTGTCACACGGCAATCGAGCCAAGTATTGTACTGTATACTTTTTTTTTCTTTGTCTTGTATGGTCTGTATTTGCATGATCTAAGTGTGTTTTCTTAGCATCGGGGAGTTGTAGGTTACACCAGGAACAAATACCAGTTCTGTAATTACAGGTAATGAAACCCGATTAATTGCTGTATTCATATTCTGCAATTCTGACTGGTACATGCAGCTGCATCTAGCGCAGTGGTGGGCAACAGGTGGCCTGCGAACAGCTCCTGCCTGGCCCTCCGCTCGGCGCTGCTGTATGTGTGTCCAATGGTGGCTAGGTGTGCGCACAGCACAGTCCTGTGCAGCCGACGCTCAGCCTGTGCGTAGCAGGCACCAGGAATGGCCCGGTGCATGCACGAAAGGCCGCAGGACTATGCCACATGCGCACACACAGCCACCATCGGACACACATACAGCAGCGCCGAGCCGCCCGCCCCCGCATGTCACTACATCCGCAATGCCACCACCGAGGATTGGTGAGTCGCCATGATTGCATGGGGCTGCAATAGGCACCATTTTTCAAGGCTGGCACGCAGGTGTTTGGAATATCTAAAGAGGAGCAGGTGTGTGGCATTACTAATGGGGGCAGGTGTGTGGAATAACTAAGGGTGGGCTGGTGTGTGGAAATGTGAGGCATTGCTAATGGGGGCAGGTGTTTGGAATTATTAATGTAAGGGGCAAGTATAAAGGACCCTACTATTGTGTTGCATGATGTGTAAAAAGGGTATATGATGTGCTACAATACATTCAAAGACACACACCCTTTTTAGTGACCACACCCCCTATTTCTGGAGTGCTGCCCTCAAATACCTGCTGGAAGTATTAAGTGGTCCCCAGCTGAAATAATTGCCCACCCCTGATCTAGTGAGTGCTAATAAACAGCTTTCCTCTTCAGATACAGCTTGGCTGTTTTTCTGTGAAATGGACATATTTGTAGCCAGTGTTGCACCCAGTAGTGGCTCATTACCTGTCTTGCTGGGTGGTCTGCAGCAGCATTCTCCTCCTTGCTCTCCCTTTGACTGTTGGCGGATGCTACTGGGACAGGGGGCCATGGCTAGATTATGGGGATACTGTACCTCTGTCAAGGGGCTACCTGGCCAGTGCACAGTGACAGCAATAGCTCTCCTGATCCTGCCCAGTGTGTAAGTAGTACAGAGGCTTACAAATACATTCAAATCACAAATACAAATTAGGAGCAAGTAGCCTGATGTTTTTGCTTCTGCTGCTGCTTCTGTTTCTAGATCTGTGCAGCCAGGTGCCTCCCACTCCTGCTGCTTCTTATTGCCTGTGTCTCTCCTCAGATTCCCACCAGTTGCACCCTCCCCAGTCCCTACAGCCTTGCTAATCACGGTAAAATGGAGTTAAGATCGCAAGCAGGGATCCATCGGGGGCGGGCCGGGCGGTTCTGGGTACTCCGAACCCCCACCTGCATGCACTACTGAAAGGAAAGTCCAGAGATCATTTTGTCCTTTCTGGAATGGGTCATGTTGGTAGGCATGCAAATTTAATATATACCCCCTTATTTTGGGCTCCCTGCCTTAAGTGACCCTGGTGGCCCCCCTTTAGCCTCAATCCAGCCCTGTGTGGGGCTTAGGTCAGTCAGCAGTGGGCTGTTTAGCCTAGGGCTTAACTCAGGAGCTGCTATAAAAGGCTGACTAAAGGTGCTCATACATTACTGTGAGGGAGCATGTGATACCCCACCAAATGGCCACTGTGATGGCAGGGTCATATGCAATATATTATATGTGGTCCTTATGCATACAATATATCATATGCAATCCCAGCAAGGGCTGCGGGATCTGACAAATCCTACCTGCAGCTCTTGCAATCTCCTGCTCCGATGTGCATGGGACGTGCACCATACTGAAATCGGAGTTTAGCAGTGGTGGATCCATGACAAAAATGAAAGGGTGGGCTCCATGGCAGGGAAAAAGGGGAGAGGAGCTATTTTTCTTGCATCAGAAAAGTAGGAGTAGCCTCACAATAAATGGGCAAAGGAGAAGCAGTAGGTGATGCTAGGGAATGGGTGACGGGAAGGCAGTTGGTGACGTAGAGGAGAGCAAGGAGAGGCAGTGGGAGATGCAAAGTAGAGGGTGACACACGCGAAATGTGGATGCAGTTGAGGATGGAAAGGCACAGGGTGACGAGAGTGTGATGGGGATAGGCAGTGGGTGATATATAAAGGGCACTCTGGTAGGAAGGGGCGGAGAGATGGTGTGTGTGTGTGTGTGTGTGTGTGTGTGGGGGCGCACTGGGCTTAATGAGGTTGGCGACTGACTGAGGTTGGCTGCTGGCTCCGGATAGCGGCAGCTCCGTACCCCCTCCACCCGGCTCCTACCAGCAGCATCTATGTTCCCCTCTGCCCAACACCACTCATCACCCAGTGACAGGAAGGTGTTTTTAAAACCTTGGTAGATTTAGAACAACTGTCCTGACATATAAGTATATTGCTTCCTTGTGGCAGACGTCATCATGGGGTGTTTTATTCCTATTTTGTACTTTTTCATACTTTACCATCCAGAAGCATGGAGTGTGACGTGGTACACTAATTGGGGTTCACGTGCTCGGGTGTCAACATTAACACCAAAAGAAGTGAAAAACTCATGTTGACCTTTTGACCTATTACACACACAGTCTAGACAATACAAGTTAGCACAAGATGGGTCATTCACAATGAGAGAAAAAAGTTTGCGGCGCTGATCACCCATTTTGACCTTATTTACATAAAGGTTCACACCAACAACATGCATATATTAACCTGGGACGTTCTGTGATGTTAGCTGCTGAGGTAATGCAGTTTCCTATTCACGGCCCATTCACTCGTGTGGCCAACCCCACCTATATTTTAAAAAAGTTTTCAGTACTGTGATTAATTACTTGACTCATACTGTGATTAGGCGACTCATCAGAGTATGAGGAAAAAGGTGATGTGTCATTCATATGCCGGGTCTTTTAAGCTTTTAATTACATTACTTTACTGAGCGCTCGGTTGAGCTGTGAAAGCTTCTAGGCACATCATTCAGGGTTCAGTTTCCCACTGGAAAAAAGAGATAAATTAGACTTAACTTGTCCGCTAAGCAAACATAGGTTTCCTGCTTCTTGCACTATAAATGACACATAAAGGCCATCCCTGGACAACATGCTGAATAAGGTGCACGCAGCCCAATGGTTTTAATAATAATAATAAAAAAAAGTAATTATATTAGGGAAGTTACTCACTAGTTTACATGTGTTAGAGGATTTACCATGCATTGTTAATGACTCACCCTGTAGCTTGTACGTGCATAAATGCATTTCAATCTTGATTATCTACTCAATGACTGCATGTACGGAGTGGGGGGTACTTGATGTCACTGTACGGTATCATTACCAATATCGGTCAGTATGTATGTACTGTATTGTACATACGGGTGTGGTATAGGGTTCCAACAGTCGGGATCCCGACGTCAGGATCCTGACTGGCCGGACCCAGACAGCATGGTGAGTGCAACAAAGCCCCTTGCGAGCTTGTTGCGCTCGCCACGCTGCGGGCACGGTGGCTCGCTATGCTCGCCACCTATTCTATTCTCCCTCTATGGGGGTCGTGTACCCCCACGAGGGATAATAGCCAGTGGCCAGAGGGCCCCCGTGTGTCGGGTTTTGACTGTTGGGATCCTGACGTTGGGTAAAAGACTGTCGGGAGCCCGTCCGGCACCTGTACATACATACTGACCGCTGATACAATTAACAATGACGGTGGGGCCAGGGATTGCCCAGTGTGTACCCAGCATTCAATACAATTAGATGCGTGTTGCTGAAAATTTGCATTGCAAATTAATTTTGCAATCCAATTAGAATCTCGCATTGAACCAGTTAGAGTAAACTCACATTTTTTCGTTTATACTTCATTGAGGTTGGGAGATGGTAGGGAAAATTGTTTTTTCAAGACTAAAATGTCAGGACACCACACACAACCCCTTGGACTAAAATTAAGGGAATTCAAATTTATTATCTTCCCGAATGCCGTCGTTCTGATGTGTACCACCCTGGATAACCACCTCAATACTCTCTGGTTGCTTCTCAATGACCCACTAATTACAGGGTCAAAAAAGGCCACAGCAGCAGCATGGGGCGATGGACATTAAAATGTACTTATGAATTTACATTTTGCAAACATATTAAGTTAATTAGACATAATAGGCCTAATTGTAACATGTGCGCGCCCAAAAATATTTAGAAATCAGATGTCAGCCTGGATAGCTTGTAAATCTGGTCAAGCAATGATTGAAAGTGTATCATCATCTGACTGCCACAATTAAGCTCTCCATGATCCTGCAGTTCTACTCAATAAGAAAAATGGTTCTTCTTTCTGATTTGGGCAAAAACACTCCCTGGCTTATCTAGAGATTTTGTGCCCCTTCCTGAAAAAATTCAGGTGCCTCCCCCATATATTTATTATAAACATTTTTTTTAACCTAAATACACATTGGCAGGTGTTTCATGCTCATTTCTAGAGGTTTCATGTTCATTGCCAGGGGTTACACACTTATTGCCAGTGGTTTTTTGCTTGTTACCAGCGGGTTACATGCTCAGAGTCAGGGAGTTACGTGCCCATTGCCAGGGCCCCAACATACTGTGTATATGTGTATATATATATGTATATGTATGTATGTATGTATGTATGTATGTATGTATGTGTATGTGTGTATATATATATATATATATATATATATATATATATATATATATATATATGTCTATTCAGAATATGTAACTTCCAGGTACCAATATACGCTACTCAGTAGGACGTCTTGCATCTATCCATCTCTCCAGTAGAATCTGTAGCATCTGTCTCTGCCAAGCAGACATTTTTGGAATGACATTTTCAGCAGATTCCATAAAACCAGACCCATTGGAATTCGCAGTGGCCATGCACCCCACAGAGCTAGCAACCCCAAGCCATCGCTTGGGCTGCAGTGCCATTGTTACACCACTGTTGTCCCATCACCTTAATATGGACTGTGTTATAGATTTGGATTCTTGAGAAACTCTACCTCGGTCTGAATTTTCTTACTTTTAGCAATCATATAATTAATTATAAAAGGGTTTTACATACTCAAATTTTTAAAGGTTTTTCATATGTTATAACAAAATAAATCGAACTGTCACAATTAATTTACAGGTATCTGAAAGTTAAAGAAGAAAGCATACACACATTACCTGGCTGATCAAAGTCTACAGAATTTCTGTAAGCACCTCAAGGCTCCACAATGGCTACATCTTCCATACGTCGTCAAGTAAAGAATATTGTCCATAACTACTCCGATGCTGAAGTCAAGGTACGAGAGGCTACCTCAAATGACCCATGGGGCCCATCCACTACCCTAATGGCTGAAATTTCACAAATGACATACAATGCAGAAACCCAGCCTGAGGTAATGGTGATGGTCTGGAGAAGACTAAATGACAGTGGCAAGAACTGGCGTCATGTCTACAAAGGTCTTACTCTTTTGGATTATTTAATCAAAAATGGATCCAATAAAGTGGTACAGGATTGTAATGAGAATGTCATTGCTGTGCAGACTCTGAAAGATTTTCAGTTTTTGGACCGCGATGGAAAAGACTATGGAATTAATGTGCGGGAGAAAGCAAAACAGATAGTTTCCCTGCTGAAAGATGAGGAACGGTTAAAGGAGGAGAGAGTCCAAGCTCAGGCCACACGAAGAAGGATGTCCCAAGTAACCTCAGCTATCGACAGCAGCCACAGACTGCGCTACAATGAAGGTGATTAGTAGTGGGTGGGGTTAATCATGCTGACATGAATTTCAGTACAATGACAACAATGCTGTGAAAGTGATTTCATTTATTTTTGTTGTGTCCCCACAGCTTCTGTCGACTCAACTCTTTCCCCAGATTTAGAACAAGTAAGACCTCAAAGTACAGGAGAGGAAGAGCTACAGCTGCAACTTGCTTTGGCTATGAGCAGAGAAGAAGCTGAGAAGGTACCATCAAAACCTTTTGACATTGTAGGGCACAGGTTTTCAAACTCGCTCCTCGGGACCCCACACAGTGCACCTAGAAATACATTTGTTTGCCCCTGCTGCAGAGATTGGAACTGCTCATACTTTTAATGGGATCCTTTGGTAGAGAAGCACATCTGCAGAAATATGGGTCTATGTAGTAAGCCTTGGAGAGAGATAAAGTAGACGAAGATAAAGTACCAACCATCCAAATCCTAACTATTATTTTTCAAACACAGTATGTAACATGATAGTTAGGAGCCGATTAGCTGGCGCTTTATCTCCTTCCACTTTATCTCAATTCAAAGCTTAGTACATAGACCCCATACTTTTACAAATAAATGAAACCTTGTGCATTGGCTTTTGAAGTACATTACCCACTGTTTTTTCCTGTGATATGTAATATTATAGGTTAAATATATTTCACATTAAACATATTTCACATGAACAGGTCACCTGTAATAAACTAAATGCATAGGGTTCTAAAAATATCAATAAAAAAATATATAACTATAGGGTGTATAGGGTGAGCCAAGGACTCTCGGCACCACAGAGGACATTGGTTAAAGCTGCAGCACATGCTCTTCCTACCCTACACAGCCCTGCCTCTGTCCCAGCAGGCAGTTTTTATTGTAGTTCCCAAGAAGCTAGCTGCATTCCATTTTTATTTTTACTGCAGTTTGATCAGCCAGCAGTACAGCTCATGGCAGCATTCCACCAACCACTCCACAAGGATCCTGTTATGGCTGCCAGTGCACTAATAACCAGAGGGATGTTTTTTTTCCTCTCCTCTGCCACACTTTGGCACACTACCTGATTTAGGCTGCCAGCCAAAGGCTCCGTCTCTCCTACACAGGGCCAGCTCTACCAGTCAACTTTAGACAGCTCAGAGCTGCCTATGGTGCTGCAATCTGAGGAGGGCGCCACTGGGTCTGCCTGTCATAATGATATCTGAGGAAGACATTCTTGTTGTATGTAATACAGGTGGTGGCTGTGAAACTTATACACTTTAATTTGAGGGGTTTTAAAGTGGGCATTGGTGGCAGTGTGTGGATGGGGGTTAGGGGCAGTAGGTTGAAGTTTTGTGCTGCTACTACTCAGGCATGCTAGGCAGCCAGCTACTCCAGACTGAGTTGCTACCCTAGGGTAACACTACTCCTGTCTACTCTATACCTTCCACCACCTGCTCCAAGGTAATCCAGATTCTTCTCTTAGCTCTTATTGATGGTATAGAGGAATTTATTTTCTCATATTTAAGCGTTGTTGTATACCTCTAGTCCTTAGTTCTATACTGTGCATTTGTGTACTGTAGACCATGTAGGTCACATGGGGCCAGATGTATCAAGCTTCAAAAAGTGATAAAGTCGAGAGTGATAAACAGCCAGCCAATCAGCTACTACCTGTCATTTTTCAAACCCAGCCTGTAACATGGCATGTAGGAGCTGATTGGCTGGCTGTTTATCACTCTCCATTTTATCACTTTTTGAAGCTTGATACATCTGACCCCATGTCCTTTGCTGATACCTTTATTATTTTCGGTACTCTTTATCTAGCACGGCGCCCACGATTTTGATCGTGGGCATCGCAGGTAAAAAAATCGCGGGCATTGAATGCACTAAAAATCGGGTGCGACGCGACCGACGCGATGCCCGCGATTTCCCATAGGGAACAATGTTAAATTTCTCAATTGACCCGATTTGACTGTTCAATGCCTCAATTGACACGATTTTTCCATAGGAAACAATGTTAAATGGCCCACAGAGGCCAAATAGCCACCCTGAAGTCTGAAATGGCCCCCACAATTGTTTACGCCACCCCACGATCAGCGTCAACCCGAAGCGCGGCGAGCGCAGCGAGCCCGCGAGGGGCGGCGGTACGCGTCCTACGACCTTTTCATACCCCCACTATCCACGTCGGCGTGGAGTTGAGAATAGAATAGTGTGTCAAGCGCAGTGAGCCACCGAGCTCGAAGCATGGCGAGGAGACGCGGATACCTTCACAGGTAAACGCGTCCCTTCGCGGGCTTCACAGGTATCCGCGTCCCCTGGCGGGGCTCGCTGCGTTTGCCACGCTTCGGGCTCGGTGGCTCGCTGCGCTCGCCACACTATTCTATTCTCAACTCCACGCCGACGTGGATAGTGGGGGTATGAAAAGGTCGTAGGACGCGTACCGCCGCCCCTCGCGGGCTCGCTGCGCTCGCCACGCTTCGGGTTCACGTTGATCGTGGGGTGGCGTTAACAATTGTGGGGGCCATTTCACACTTCAGGGTGCCTATTTGGCCTCTGTGGGCCATTTAACATTGTTTCCTATGGAAAAATCGTGTCAAATGAGGCATTGAACAGTAAAATCGGGTCAATTGAGAAATTTAACATTGTTCCCTATGGGAAATCGCAGGCATCGCGTCGGTCGCGTCGCACCCGATTTTTAAGTGCATTCAATGCCCGCGATGACCGCGATGGGTGCCGTGCTAGGTAAAGAGTACCTCATTTTCTACCGATTCGATACCTTCACATGTAGATATGCTACATTGGGCCTAGGGCATCAGCTCAGTACATAAGAGTTGTCTCTATAACTTGCAATGAGTTAAAACTATGAGGTAAATTTTCTAAGATGATAGTTCTATTAAAGTTGGGATGATGCCCGTAGCAACCAATCAGATCTATTATGTTCTAAAAGGTGCTAAATGAATAAGAAGTAGAGTCTGATTGGATGCCATCTTCAATAGAACTGCCATCTTAGTAAATGACACCTACGTTTTTTCCAAATTTAAAAATGTTGTTCTAAGCGAAGTCCCATAAAATTGAGTAAGAGTAATTTGCTCCTCTGTTGTTTAAAAACATGTATTTAACAGCCTATGGGCTAGATGCACTAAGCTTCAAAAGTAATAAAATGGAGAGTGATAAACCACCAGCCAATCAGCTCCTGTCTGACATTTTTCAAACACAGTCTGTGACATGTCAGGTAGGAGCTGATTGGCTGGTTTATCACTCTCCATTTCATCACTTTTATAGCTTAGTGCATCTGGAACTATGGCTGGCTTCCTTCTTATATAACTAATACACTGACACTGTAAAAAAGTTAGTACATAAATATTATATCCATACACGTGCTATGGAACATATTTGAATCTGAATTCTGGTGTGATTTCAGCTTGCTTATGTTGCATGCAATTAGTCAGATGATCATTAATCAAATACAAGTCTATGTAAAAACAATAGGTATTCATTCATATAGATAAATTACAATGCAAAAATCAAAGCTATTGTGTAAAGAATGAAGAATTAAAAAAGGCAGGTAATGTAAAAAAATGAATATTAAAATATCAAATAACAAAAAAAGCAATAAAGAGTTCTGCTGTACATTGTGGTAGAATACGATACCCTCTATAGGTGGTTGTTGTGATGTGTCATGTGTTAAAGCTGTACTTCACAACAAACTGAATTGCCTACCTCTATTATGGCATACCTATTCTGACATCTCCGATTGATGATGTCTGAGAAGTAGTAAATACATTAACAGATATGAATAGAGACTAATCTAACTGTGGCTGACTCCGTATTAGTACCAGCCTGACTGGCAGGTTTTATAAAGTGTGGGATCGAGACATTCAATGCATTACCATGCTTGTTTTTTTTTAAATTTGTTGTAGAAGTTCCAATATTTGACTAATCTTCGGAAAATCAGTGTAAGCCGCACTCACGTCCACCTCAAGTTGTCAGGGTGGTGCTCCCTTACAGTAACGGCAATCAGCTGTCCCACAAATATCCACAAATATGGTCTATTCCGACCAAATGTGGGCACTCGCCAATAAATATAAGAAAGTAAATAATTTGAGACATCAGTACCATTAGCAATTGTCTACATTGCGACCCCATCGGGTCATTATCAAGACTGCCCCAAAGAGGCATCAGCACAACATGCAGGCAGTAGGGGCTGACTTCGCCTCTCAGGTCCCCTTTATAAGACAGCACATTAATTGATTAATGCCCAGGAAAGGAAGGACCATATATGAGCAAGTGGCTACTCAAGGTATTAAGGACCAGAATTTATATATATATCATTTATATATATGTCTAGTGTCTGTTTGTCTCTGAAACACTGCCATGTGTTGGCAGCGGGTGAAACTACATCTCTTTCTCGCACATGCACAAACACAAAGACTACCCATAGTTAGCTATATACATACTTTTTTAAAATTTGTTTATTTTGAATGTTGTCATTGAAAATGTGACGTTTAAAAAGAAAAACCTTGACAATTATGAAATACTGTAATCAAATTCTAATTTAAGTACAATTGCCTAATACAGACAACACCCGGTGATGTCTTCCTATCATTGCACAAGTATAGTAACTCTGGATTTCATGGTGTGATTTATGTTATGTGGTAAATTCATGTTTTCGAATTTTTCTTAGTTGATAAGAAAAACTGTGTGACATATTGTGCCCCATGGCGCTCATGGGATACTGTTATCAGCATCTTTGCATGCAGTGTGGCACAGACATAGGCATCAGATCACTATACCTAACAGATATGCCATGACTCGCTATATGTACTCTTACTCACTAACAGAACAAGTGCTCACATATTTAGCATATCTAAGTTCATACTTACAAGTTAGCGCAGCCTGAGCACTGTGAGTACTGTATGCCCTAAAGCAGTACGTGTTTACACATTCATGACCCTGTATCTAAGAATTGCTCAACTACTATTATTACTTGGTATTTAGGAGAAAGTATAGAAAGAGTATTTAAAAACATATACACTTTTTGCTCAGTGTTGGCCAAGGCATGTGCCAAGTTCGCCTATATGTTACAGTTCTGGGAAAAGCTCCTTTTTTATCTCCTGGAAAAGGGATTTTATTATGAAAAATGAAAAGCAGACAGTATTGTAATTAAAATGCCTTGTGCGCACCATAGAAAGTGTGCAATTATACAATTGGTAAAACATGCTTCTGCTAGTGGGGGTGACTATGGGCCTGATACATATTTGTCACCCTTGTTTTGAAGACCTAATGGTTCCAAAGTCTGTGTTATCTGATGTAGTATTTTTGGACCCGGGTGTCCAGAACCTGCAGCCAGTCAGAGTACACTTCAGCTTATGCAGGCTGGGTGGAGCCTGTAATTATCGCGAATCATGACCAATGGTTGCAATGGTGATCTGAAGCTGTGTCCTAAGACACAGCACTCAGGGGTAGATTTATTAAACTCTGTGAAGTGATAAACTGTCTGGTTTTTATCACCAGCCAATCAGCTCCTACCTGTGAAGTTACAGGCTTGGTTTGAAAAATTACAAGTAGGAGCTGATTGGCCGGTGATAAAAAACAGACAGTTTATCACTTCACTGAGCTTAATAAATCTACCCCTCAGATCCTTATTAATGCTAACAGAAAGCATCTAACTCCTACAGATGCACATAATTACACAGCTGCTTCCTCGCAGATGTACAATTCCATATAAACAGGTAAATCATTGTTGCAAGCAGGGCCGCCAACAGGGGGGGGACAGTGGGTACTTCAGTCCCAGGCCCCGAGTGCTGAGGGGGCCCTGCCGCCAACAGAGTTAAACTGCCGACCAACACCAGTGACACGCGACCATTTCCTTGCTGCATAATGAAGCAGCCAGGCAGGCTAGCTTTGATCTCCTGCTAAACTGCAAGTAAAATGTAGACAAAGATGAAGTGGCGCTTGGAAAGTTCACAATAAAAATATTTTATTAACACTAAAAAATTTATATGAAAATAATGATAACCAAGAAAATAATGATAATAATAGTTTTAATAAAAACAGGAGTGAGTTGGGAGCAATGGCAATCAGTAGGATATAAGCCACCTTTGGTAACCAAAAGTACCAAATATTTGTGGTATGGTAGAGAAAGTTAACTTCAAAAGGGTAGTAGTTACCACACAACTGCTGGAGGCTTGTAATCCGCATAGAATGGCATGTGCAGCTGGTATTCTCACTAGGTATGGTGTGAGTGCCAAAGCAAGGGCACGATTGTAATCCAGAATTGAAGTGGGTAGGCTGGCTGGTTCGGGTGAGGCAATAGGCAAGGTTGGAAGTGCTGAGGTCCTGTTCACTGTCTCCTGGCTCCTTGCTGACATGTTTCGCTGTCTGGGGTATACAAGGACCGTCGGTTGCAGGCCTCCTCCTGCAAGTGCAGAGTAACATCCCCCTTCACAGCAGAATGCAGGGGGGAAGGAGCCAGGAGACATGGGACAGGACCTTAGCACTTCCAACCCTGACTTTTGCCTCACCCAAACCAGCCAGCCTACCAACTTCAATTCTGGATTACAATCGTGCCCTTGCTTTGGCACTCACATCGCACCTAGTGAGGATACCAGCTGCTCAATGCCATCCTATGCAGATTACAAGCCTCCAGCAGTTGTGTGGTAACTATTATCCTTTTAAAGCTAACTTTCTCTACCATACAGTACCACAAATATTTGGTACTATTGGTTCCCAAAGGTGGCAAATAAGGAGCTGGAATTACCACCATTCATGACCATTGGTCCAGTCCACTGCATATCCTATTGATTACCATTGCTACCATCCCACACCTGTTTTTATTAATACTATTATTATCATTATTTTTATGATTATCATTATTTTTATATTAATTGTCTAGTGTGTTAATAAAATATTTTCCAAGCGCCACTACATCTTTGTCTACATTTATCCTTTTTGTGGGACTTGACTCCCCCACGTCTAAGTGGCTGCTTTTGGCTACACGCCTCTGGCAGTGCCGGCGAACACTACCTAGGTAGCATTTCTTGCAGTGTTGCAAGTCACTAAGCAAACGTCAAAATGCTTAGCTTCTGCATACACAAGAGTCTGACGTGTACACATAAGACAAATTAAAATGTCATCATTTCCATTAAACATTATAACTGATTTTTAGATTATTATTATTATTTAATCCCTTCACCTAAACATAGATTTTCAGTCTTTTTATTTAAATCCCATTTGCATTTAAAGAACGTAAGTAATTGGACCACCTTTGCCTCGATAGTAGGACAAGTAGGGCTGCTGGATCTTAAACAACAAGGATACTACATCTGTCCCTTTGTTCTAAACTTATTTGGGCATTTTTATACTACAAGTGATAAAGTGGATAGTGATAAACTACCAATTAAGCTCCTAATTAGCCTGCGGCATGACAGCCAATCAGCTCCTAACTATCTTGCTACAGGCTGCTTTTGAAAAATAACAGGAGCTGATTGGCTGGCTGTTTATTACTTGCCACTTTATAACCTTTTGAAGCTTTTTGCATTTGGCCCCGTATACTATTACTAAGTTTTTCTTTAGCAAAACAAATAAAGTAGGACTCATTTGTATATATATTTCATTACAGAAAATAGTCCCTTCTGCACCTGATGAAAAAGAAGACTTACAATTGCAAGCAGCATTGAATCAGAGTAAAGAGGAATATGAAAAGGTACTGTATTTCCCTTACATAACAAATGAGTGGTTTTTAACTGGATGTTTTAATAACACACCATTATTTAGTGTTCTGTATGACACCATTATTTAGGGGTCTATTTATCACCATACACATGAGGATTATCACATACAGGGACAGAGCATGCAAAAAGCTCTGTCCTGGCGATGGGTCTCTGCAGCACTATCAGGGTATTGTACAGTAAACCATACCCCAATCCTGTGCTGTGCATTTACTGCCATTGTCGATACCATTGCTAGAACCTCCACCCCCACCATGTTGCAATGCTCCCCCACGCTCTGTGACAACCCTACCAACGCTGATTATACTCACAACCTGATAATCAACTACTGCAGTTGTTGTGTCACTTTACTGCACAAGTGGGTCACAGAACAAGAGCAGAACAGAACAAGAGCAACAGAGAGCCCCAATGACCGGTAGCCCTCACCTGAGCAGCGATTACAGGACCCTGCGAATTACATTTACATTTTTTTACACAGTGATCACTTCATCAAAAATTGCTCCAAAAGCCCTTTAATCATACCTCCCACCTTTAAAAAGATGAGCAGCAGGACTCTATCTGCGGCAAAGCGTCACATCCCTGGTAAGGGGTGTGTGTCTTAGTTGAAAGGGGGTGTGGCATCTTTATGGGGGCATGGCCAGTGATCTGAGTGCTGCAGGGCATGCCACCCTGTCCCTCTGCTTCCATGAATGGATGTAAACTCATTGGTTGTAAAACTGATTTTTTTCCATTTAGGAGAAACAGATGCATCAAGGTGAGATATCACTAATTGCAAAGGCTCTAATGGATACAAATTTGTCGGAGGACTATGATGAGCAGAGAGAAGAGAAGGAGGTAAATATATACCTGCTGGAGGCTCCTTAGATTAGTCATATCATCAGTTGTGATTGCAGGAATATAATACTGGACAAGGTAGCATTATGTTTCATGTCCCCAATGGGTGTGGATTAGAATAGGTTTAATATACTGAATAGTGGCAGCCTAGATCATTTCTCTCCTGCTTTGTTCACATGTGACACATGGTACTGGCAGGTGACTAATTGAAATTCCAGTTTTGACTATACTGTATAGCAAGGGTTTCAAGCTTACACATGCTTATGCAATGCGCTGTCTGTAATAATAATTATTATTATTAGGCTGACATAGCATTAGAGTTGATAGATTGAAACTTGTTTCTTTGTATTTTAAAAACATATAAAATAACAATGTCCTAAATGTGGTCCTTTGTGGTGCATTTTATTCCTGTATCTCTGTTACTGTTATACAGTCCATAATCCCAACTTTTAGAATCTTGTTGCAACTTGTGAAAGTCTTCATGGGGCCTACACATGGGGCAATCTCAGCCCCATTTGTAAACTATCTGAATAGATCACTTAGAAATAAAGCGCGTATCGCTCCGTCTGTATGGCCCTGCAGCGACGGCTATGCGCGGTCCCATGCGTCGCTATCACCTGACTAGATTTATACTGCATGCAGTATAAATCTAGTCATAGCCCGCCAGTGTTCTCCCTATTAACCCCTTCCCAACATTTGACGTACATTTACGTCATGGCCGGGATGTACTTCTATAGACGCGGTGACAGAGGGACGATGGCTGCTGTCCCTGACAGCAGACATCTTCCCTCGTAGCCCAGGGGGGGCAGCGATGCCCCCCCCCATCGGCGATCGCTGCGATTGGCTGTTCAAATGTGAACAGCCAATTGCAGCGTTTTCTGTGTTCTGTGTATAATTTTGTCTCTGCTGCCCCCTAGTGGCCAAAAAAATTAAAAGGAGGTTGAAATAATGATGGTAAAATAAAGTACACATATGGTCTTTGTTAGTTATTAACTATTTTGAGTGGTATGATTATTTGTCTCACAAGCAGAAAATTTAACATTTTGCAAATTGCAAAATGTTCAATTTTTTTACGACATTTTGGTATTTTTCACACAAAAAAACAGACTGTATCGACCAAAATTTACCACTAACTTAAAGTACAATGTGTCACGAGAAAACAATCTCAAAATCACTGGGATAAGTAAAAGCAATAAAAAGTTATCCCAACATAAAGTGATACATGTCAGATTTGAAAAAAAGGGCTCTGTCAGCAAGGCAAAAACAGGCTGCGGCGGTAAGGGGTTAAGAACACAGGCCGCGACAGATTGCTTGACACACTTCGCTGGTGCAGAGCTGTGTGCTGATCGACCTGTTCCCTCGCCACGCTTCGGGCACGGTGGCTCGCTGCGCTCGCCACACTATATAAAATCAACTCCATGCGTAGTTGGATAGTAGGAGTATGAAATAATGGGGTTCATTTAACATGGGAGCCCAGATAATACATAAGTACCCAGGCCCTTTATACAGTGTGTACTTGCAAGTCCACCCGATTGATTGTTTGATGAATTGGGTGGTCACATCATCCATCTGATGTGCTGCACATTAGTTGGGAAGATGCCATGGACAATGCAGATCTGTTACAATAAGCATGTAATTATATATTATGTAATTGCATGGCAGATCATGTATTTTATATGTCGATGTGATCAGGGCCGGCGCCACCACTAGGCAAATCTAGGCATTTGCCTAGGGCGCCGGCCACTGGAGGGCGGCATTTTGTGCCGCCCGGTTACCTGTCCTACGGCGCTGTGTATTTAAATCTGGCGGCGGAGGCAGCGGGGGTCCCTGCAGTCCATTAGAAATCACGAGCGCTATCCGCCGGGCTATGCGGAAGCGCTTCTAGTGTGAAAACTCTGGCAGCACGGCGCACGCTGATCTCAGCCAATCAGCGTGCTGCCAGTGTTTTCACACTAGAAGCGCTTCCGCATAGCCCGGCGGATAGCGCTCGTGATTTCTAATGGACTGCAGGGACCCCCGCTGCCTCCGCCGCCAGATTTAAATACACAGCGCCGCAGGACAGGCACCGGGGCGCCCCCATCCCGACTCGCCTGGGGCGCTCCGGTGCCTTGCACCGGCCCTGGATGTGATATATTATTATATCACTTAAGGCTCCCATACATTAGAGCAATATATTGCATACAATACCCCTCCAACTCTCCCGGGCGGCTGGACCGCATACAATACATCATAAGCGATCCTTGGCATACAATGTATCATGGCTGTGGGATCCAAAATACAGGAGACCCCTACTCCTTGTGTCACCTGTATTTTGGGAACCAGGGCCGGGTCAAGAGCCTGGTGCTGGATATAGAAATACAGTGGAACCCCCATTTTTCCCCTGTATTTCTGCAACCAGCACCAGCTTGGTATCCGGTCCCTAGGTCGACATACATTAGGTCAACACCATATGGTCAACAGTGAGTAGGTCGACACCTATGAATGGTCGACAGGGTCTAAAGGACGACACAAGCTTTAGGTCGACTATGGGAAGGTTGACAGTCCAAAAGGTGGACACAAGTTTTTAGCTTTTCTTTTAGCCGACATGTGCCGACAGGTGGTATTTCATGCCCTACCATCCACTAAGGAATGGCGGCAGAATAAAATAATGTGCCGAACGCAGCGAGGCACCAAGCCTGAAGCATGGCGAGCGGTGAACTTTTTTAGTGTCCATGTCAACTGTGTCGACATTCGTCCCTCTTAGTAAATTTCCCCCTATGAAGGGGAATTAGTATGAGAAAGATATTTTATGAACAGTGAGACTCTTGTGATTTCTTGAGCTCAGGACAAAATCATGATGATCTAGATAAAGATGTATATTCATAAATGGTGACAACATTTGATTACTACTGTTCATTCTTTAGACACACATATCGGAACTCATTGATATATTTGGCCCTTCTCAGTCTAATCCTTCAAACATCTGGGCTAGCCATGATGTCCGGTCTCTTCCACTGCCAAGTACAACAACCTCTTTGTTTCCAACTTCTGGACTAACAAGTAAGTGTCAACAGATTTTATGCTTAATTTTGAAGTCTTTACATTACTTAAAAAAATCATGGTACTAACACTCTTTGCCAGATGTACTAACCTTGAAAAGTAATAAAATAAAGAGTGAGAAACCACCAGCCAATCATCTGCTAATTATTTTGTCACAGGCTCTGTTTGAAAATGACAGGTAGGAGCTGATTGGATGGTGATTTATCACTCTCCATTTTATCACTTTTCAAGTCTTAGTACATCTCGCTCTTAGAAACATACCTGATGCCTGCTTAATGTTTCAATCCAAGAAGCAAACAAGTTGGTCACAATCTGATACATATTTGAATTTTGAAAATGGTACATTGCTTTGTATATGGCTTTTTCAAGCCACTTTTCTATCAAAAGACTGTTTTACAGAGAATTTTGGCAATTTACTACAGTATATAGACCCCTGCAGTGGCGGTTTTTACCTATGGGCTGCCGCCCCCCCAGGCAAAATCCGCCACTGTTCCCTGCTTAAGTGAACCCAGATGCAGTCTGTGAGACTGCACTGGCTTCACTGTGACTGGCGTTGACTTTGTATTGGAAGTCCGACCTGACAGTCACCCAAGGCAGTCCCATTGGGAGCAGTTCCCTCCATCCGGGACGCCTCTACGTGGGCTGCTGACCGGCTGCCCATAAAAAACGGGTTCCGCACATGCTCAGTACGAGGACGATACTGTGCATGTGCCTGACCCAGGACCCAGAATATGCCTTTGGGGGCTGCTGCAAAAGTAGCCCATAGAGGCTGGGGGCCGGCGCATGTGCAGTACCGAAGAACCTACTGCGTATGCGGGACCAGGATCGATGGCTGGGACAGAGATCCTGGGGCCATGATTGGTAGCGGCGGCGATGAGCACAGCGGCGGCAGAGGAGGGGGGGGGGGGGGCAGAGCCGGCCCTAGCCTAAATGACGCCCTAGGCAAGATTTTGGCTGGTGCCCCCTAGCACCGCCACTAGTTCTAAATCTAACCCTGGTCCCCTTTCCCAGTACCATTAACCCTCATCATAGCAGTCATCGTTTTGGTGCTCCTACCCGCAATATTTTAAATAGAAACAGCGCACACATTCGGTGCGCAGCCCAAACAGGGGTGTGTTCTTGCTGGGAAGGGGCATGGCCACACAATAGTACCCCCAATTCAAATTATGCCACACAGTAGTGCAACTTTATTCACATTATATCATGCGATGGTGTCCCTTATTCACGTTACATCACACAGTAGTACCACTTTACCTTATGTACATTACTCCTCACATTATTCACATTATACCCTTAGAAAAAAATCCTGAGAAAATATTGTATTTTAAGCACCTCCATGGCCACACTGCAATCCAGCACAAAGCAGTGTGTGCTGGGCAGAGGAGAAGAGCTGCAGCTGTCACTTAAGGGGAGGGGGCCCGGGGCCCCCACTGGGCCCTTCCATCAGACTTTGGCCTGGGTAATTTGTACCCCCTACCCCTTTCTCTCGGCACCCCTGATAAAACCACACAGTAATGCCCCTTACACATTATTAATGTCCTTATAACCATAATGCCCCTTACACATTATGCCAACCTTTATTAATGCCCTTCATACACATAATGACACACATAATGCCCCTTACACATATGTTGCACATTATTAATGCCCTTATACACATGACACACATAATGCCTGTTACACATATGTCGCACATTAATAATGCGTTTATACATGACACACATAATGCCCCTTACACAAATGCCAAACACTATTGCACAACCCACCCGGAGACAGCACTCGCACAGCCGCTAACACTGTGACCTCTGCCTCTGCTTGGATACAGATGTTTCCTCATACATCTTGACTCAATAGGCCATGCAGCTCCTGGCCAGTTCTGCCCATTGGGTGCCTTTTTTGCTGAAAATTCATCTTCTTTGCATTGTTATGACCAGCACACACAAGGAGCTTCCAATGATTAAAATTATATGCGGCATGCCTATATTCTGTGTGCGACTGTGGCTTTACCTGCATACGGAATGCTATGTTACAGTGATTTCCATGAATACACTATTTCATATGCAGATACAGCCTCACTCACACACATAATATAGGCATGCTGCATATCATTTTAATCAGCAGAAGCTGCTGATGCCCCTAGGCATTCCAAATGCCCTAGGCAATTGCCTAGTTTGCCTATGCCTAAGGCCGGCTCTGGGGGGGGGGGGGGGGGCACATCTCGGCAGCCCCCTCCTCCAAAGATGTAAGAGCCACTACTGGACCCCTGGCAATATAAGAAGGGGTACTGAATTTTGTATAAAAATGCGGTACTTGTTTCCTAGCACGGCCACACCGAATCAAGGAACCTTTGGCTCCCAGCTGTTTTTGAACTATACATTGCAGCATGCCCTGCAACAGTTTTACCATAGCCAAATAGCAAAACTGTAGCATGGCATGTGTAGTTCAACAACAGCAGAGAGCCAAAGATTCCCCATTCCTGGTTTAGGGAGTGACAGAGGAAGGGGGTAAGAACATACCTCCCAACTCTGCCATACCTGCAGGCGGGGCGCTGCTGCTGCGCGCTGGAGGCGCGTCGAAATTTTCGGGGGGGGGGGGTGGGTGGGCTCTGTGAGCCTCTAGTCATGCCCCCAGCCCCCTGGCTGCGGGAATAGACGCTCAGCAGCTGACAGGGGGACTCCCAACAGCCCCCCCACACCGCGGGACACTGCCGCCCGCGGGTGGGACAGCGGGACAGGCCCTGACAATCGGGACTGTCCCGATAAAATCGGGACTGTTGGGAGGTATTGGTAAGAACCACGAATTAGTGGAGGGAGTGGGGGCTGTAAGAAACAGATATAGGCAGGGAACATCTGAGTCTCACATGAGCATGTAGTCACAGAGACACATGTGGGTGAGTTGGGCACACATATGGGCAATAGAAATCTTACTCACACACATGAACAGGATGTGGGCAGACACATATGGACAGAGATACATATGAGAAGTGGGGATGAAGGCACGAAGATGAGAAGAACATGTAGAGAAAAATGAAATAAGATGACGATAACCGTGCATAAAGGCCAGTGGAAATCAGTGGAGGTGGGTGAAATTACCCTGATCAGGGCCTGGACCTGCTGCTGAGGGACAAGGTGGGATCCCTTTGCAGCAGGTGGCGTGGCTGTACGGAACTGCACACCATGCCAGGTTCATGTTTGTACTCAAAGTACAGAAAACAAATCAAGCAATTGGGCAAAACCATGCTAAAGTGCACGTGGGACAATTGTGAAATGTCCAGAGATTTCGGGTGGATGGGGAGTGTTCGAACTGTAATCTACATGCAGTGTAAAAATGAAGAAGCAAACTAAAGCAGCCTATCATTTGTGGGCTTTATGCAAAAGCAGCCAGTATTTACCCTACACAGGAAATATAAATAGAATAGAATAGAATTCCTTTATTCGTCTCACAATAGAGAAATGCACATGTTACAGCAAAGTTCATAGTGGAGATAAGCAATACAATTACATAACAACACACATAATAAAAAATAATCAAGAAAAAGTACAGAACCATGGTAAATAAGTAAGAGGTATGCAAAGTATATATTGCCCATGATTTGGCATAACATAAAAGTAAGATGCATGTCGGAATCTACTGGCGACCATGATGGTTACACAGTCTAACCGCAGCAGGAAGGAAAGACCTGCGGTATTTCTCCGCGAGACATTGAGGGTGAAGCAACCTATCACTAAGGGATCTTCCTAATTCCGACAAAATGTCCTGAAGTGGGTTGGACGTATTGTCCAGCAGGGAAGCCAATCATTCTCCATGTTGCCATGCGTTTGCTCCCATTGCAGGGGGTGGGACCACAATTCCCCAGTTTGACCACACCTCCCTTGGTACCCAGTCCCAGTTGATTTTTTAATGCCAGATTGGGATCAATGGCACTAAGAGGCGACCCCCCCCCCCCATCTGTCTGACTCAGAGCCCATGTCAAAGCTGCTTTCCAATGGTAAATAGCTCCCAAAAAGCCTTTCAAATTGCTGTATATTGCTGTCAAATTTTAGTAAATAGGCCTCACAATTACATAAATAAGCACTTTTTTTAAGTAAGAAAAATATATTTTAATATATGTAAAAAACGCTACTGGTATGCATTTCTTGCGGGTGATGTTTCTTAAAAGGAAATCCACAAAAAACATTTGGATAGGGTTTGAAACATATACATTTTGCAACTGACTTGCTTAGAAAATAAAATGCATAACTTGTATTAAATATCTTGTTATAACATTGCACTGGAAGTAAACACATTTAAAGACCCTATGAAAAGAGATATTGCTTACGACATGTGAAGTGTTAGAGTTGTATTTTAAACTGACCTAAATCGTTTAAATGCTGTACTAGCAGTTGTTCCGCCGTTGGTCTGGTTCTGTAGTATGAAACGTGTTATATAAGATTACGTGTAAGATATTAAGTCGACTGTAACTGTCATTACTACTAGTAGAGCAAGTTAAGCATTAATAAAATTATTTGGGTTGCAGGACAGATCTCCTAAAAATATTGCTATATTTAAATTCTGAATTTTCAGATCACATGCAGATGAGATAATTTAAGCCAAATATCACTATTCACATACTGTAAAATAGTTACACACTACAAACAACTCCAGACCATTAAACACCAAAATGAGAATTTACAGATATTGAGCAGAAAAGGTAAAATACATTCAGTATTACCCTGACATTTTGCTGCTTATTAGGGAAAGGTAGATGCTAGATCCATATTATGGCCCATATTCTGGTTGACCGGCAATGCTGCGAATACAGCCTTGTGAGACCACCAGTCATCACCCGCACAGACGACCCCCCCTCACTTGGTGCAACTACCTGCAGGCATGCGACTGGATGATTTGCATAATCATCCATTCGCAGCCCTCTACGGGAAGCGTCAGCTGCCCACCCCCCCACCCGTGTCATCGTAGAATTACCATGAGAACGCCCATCGTTCCCCAGGCCGCAACCCCATGCCACCTGCCCACAATGTTGTATGTGAGCGTCTGACGAATAATCTATTTGCCGTGGCCGCTCCCACACAGCAGCTATACATGCATATAACTGACTATGCGCATACACAGTCGCAAAACATTGCTCCCCTGCACGAACACGCAGGGGGGCACGTGAACCTGAATAAGGCCCTATACGAACTTAAAAGGCCAGGTCATTACTAAATATTTAGAAAAATATGTAACTTTACCAAATAAATAGTACAACTAGATCTTGGTGACTAAATCCATAGTTTGCTATGTATTTGACATATTTTATTTATACGAGTTAAATATGTTAAAACCAAAAAATATTAGTCAAAGAAAACCTTTCAGCTCAGCAGTCTGGTTCTACTGCTGCATGCAATGGCTTATGGTGATCATTGACCTTGTATACCTGTATGTCTAAACTGAAGTATATAGGAAGTGGAGTATAACCTCATTTCCCATGTGTGCTTGAGATCTAGTTTTGTCCTTATTGCTCGTATTTATGTGGTTTTAGCTTAAATCCTCAGTTCTGTTTTGGTTACTGTCAAATGGGCATTTTCATAGACATTTTAGATATTAAGGGAGGTATTCAATCCTGGGTCACGACTGTCGATCTGTCCTGACAGCCGTGACCCTGGCCCATTTTCATTTTGCTCGACAGCATATCGCCAGGCGGGATTCAATGTCCCACCTACCGATTGGAGAAAATGGGGCCTGTCCACGTACACGGGCGTGGCTTGTCGAGATTCGACAGTAATCGCGACAATTTTACGGCCGTAATTGACAAAATGGGCCAGACAGCTTTCAAAGTTGGGCCAAAGTTGGGCCTGTACTGTTGATCTGCGTCTTCAATGATGTCGGGCAAGACAGCATTGAATAGGCATCCGCGGCTATTTCCCCCATCGGAAATAGCGGCTGGGATTGAATACTCCCCTAAAAATACAAATGCTTGGATATATTCTAGTTACTTCAGGCTTACAATTGCAAGGGTGTACTTATTATACAAGCTTGGAACTTGTTTGCCCAAAATTTGGGTCATTGCAAATGTAAAGGTCATTTATTACCATTTGCTAAGTGTGTAAATTGATAAAATCTTAGGGGTAAATTTTAATAAAGCTTCTAAAAATGAAAATAGTTGAGTTGCCCATAGCAACCAATCAGATTCTGTCTGTCATTTTCTAGGATTCAATCGAGAATTGATAGAATCTTATTGGTTGCTATGTTCTACGATGCATAACACAAGTTTGAAATATAATTCTACTCTCAATTCAGATCACTATACAAGTGTAAGCAGCTCAACCTTGCCCTGGCAGCCAGTTCCTAATGTCACTCAGCTAAGAGCGGACCACACAAGCCAAAGTATCATTTTCAGCTGTGAAGAACCAACTAGCTGGCAGGAGCACCCAGTTGTAATGAAGCCTACATCTGACCCTTGGGGAGACAACAGCAATGGTGAGTCTAATAACACATTTAAAAAATGTACAGCACTATAAATGGAGGTATTCTATGCAGTGGCGTAAGTTTGTCCCAGTTGCCCGGAGGCAAGATAAATATTGCCCCCCCCCCCCCCCACACACACACACACACACAGCACCTTATATAAATATATATATGTGTAAGTATGTATGTATGTATGTTATGTTTAAAATAGAGAGAGTATGATGTCTATGGTCCTACTAGGAGGGGAAGTCAGCCACAGAAGCGATATTGAAGGCTTTCAATTAACTAATTTAAATTTGCAGGGGAGGAGAGGTGCCCCCTTGGGAGCAGGAGCCCGGTGGCAAATTACTCCAATGTCTCCCAGAGTTACGCCTCTGATTCTATGATACGATTATTATTATGACTACAATATATTAAATTTTACTATATTTTCCAAGATATTTTCTGCTTAAGATAAGTATTGAAGGTTTTGAAAATAATTGAGTTCTCTAAAATGATTTGCCAGAAGTGCCAGATGGCCAGTCCGGCCCTGTCAAAGGGCCTACATTTATTTTGAACAACTAGGTGTGTATTTTTGTGCCTTTCTATAGTGAGTTATAAGGACTTTATGGCACCCTAACACTCCAAGGACACAGCTCTTCTAGATATGTCCATCTGTCGCATGAGCAGTCAGTGTAATCATAAATGGTCTGAATTGTGCCTAGCAGGATATACTATGCTCACACTTCTGTTATAATGCAACTTCCAAGTTATAAATAAATGGTGCATGTGTAATTGTGTACCCATGACAAGAAATACATTCATCCTGAGACAAAGAGCTTGTTTTATATTCTTCTTATAAATTGTGAAGATGTGCTCTTTCCTGTTTGTATTTTTCTACAAAATATTTGGAGCATGAAGCTTGCACTAATCCTGTTGGGATTAATAATCGTAGCAGCATATAGTATAAGAAAAATCATGAATTGCAAAGTTATTCATTTTAGTTCCTAGAACACTGCACTACTTTGGTTACATTGTAGCTAGTAGTAGTAGTGTATTTATAAGGCGCCACAAAGTGTCCGCAGCGCCGTACATAGTAAACAAAAAACAAATGACAAGGTAACGTACAGGGTGTGTAGATAAAATACAACATAAATAGGGGTATAGCTGGTAGAACTAAAATCAGCATCAGTTCTGAAGTAGGTGTCGAGGTAAATGTTGGATACTTAAGGACTGATTCAGAGTGTGTATGTGCAAGTAAGCCTCAGAAGCAGCCTTTATGCTTGCATGAAATAAATGGGGATTTTGGTTATATTTAGAAATTGTTGCATCTGTTTGTAGGTTGCTTATAAACTTTTAAAAATATAGTCAATGGTGGCTGCAGCCTCTGCTGCAGCACTGAGCCCATAGTGTAGGGAGGGGGAGGTTTTGCACATATCATTTATACACATGGTGGCACCAAATGAATGTAAGCAGAATCCATACTTGCCTACCCTTCAGGAATGGCCAGGTGGCGTCCAAAAATTGTGCCCCCTCTCCCACCCCTCTCCTCACCGACCCTCTCAAATATATTCCGGAATTTGCAAGGGGGTGGGATTAAAATGACGGGAATCGTATAATTGTGCGTCCTTTTAGCCCTAAGACGTCTGGCTTTAAGACGTCAGCCTTGTCCCCAGACGTGCAGATTTAGGTATACTCTCTGGGCTTCTCCTGGAGAGGAAACGTTAAAGGTCGGCAAGTATGGCGGAATCAACACCATAGGTAGGATTTCATCAGTACACCTGTGTGGAATCTGTTGGTTTTAATATGCTTGGCAGTCTAGTGGCGGCGAGACCTATAAACTGCTGGGACAAACCACAGACCTCTATATTCCAAATAATTAATACCCCACCTCCCCCCACTGAGACTGAATACAGACCCTGAAATCTCCATGAAGCAGACAATCAAATAATTAGCATAATTCCCTGAATATCACGCATATTCTTACCCCTTACAGTGAAGCCTAGAAAGCCCCCAGAAATTGCTACACCCAGATAGTGCTCAATAGTCCCTTTAACAGATGGATACAGAGGAGTGCCTGCCTTAGATGAGAATTTGCAGCGTTGGGTACCCTGCTCTCTGAATCGGCAAAGGTTGTTTATGTATGTAGACAGGAGGGGGATGGGGCCACTATTCTGCACAGGACCACATCTAAAAAGAAATTTGCTGCCCGAAAAGCGGTCTCACAGGTGAAATGACTTACCGGTAATCTTCCCTGTGAGACCTATGACCAATCCGTCCCTGAATGTATGAGTTCCCAGCCCGCACATACTGTATATTACATTTATCATAACATGCAGCCCATAGGTAAAAGCCAACACTAATAACTGATGTACAGTATGTTTATGTGTGTATTTTAAAAAAATACATTATGCTGGCAATAAAAACTTTTTATTAATATTGTTGAATTGATAATGTTAGTTTATTACATTGTGCATTTACTATTATCTCTTTTTTTATATAATTAATGTTAATAATTTTCTAAATTTAGATTGAGCGCTTCCTACTTTATTTGTTTTTTTTTTATTAAATATACACTGTGACTTCCAACACAGATTCAGCCTGGTAGCACAGCTATCCTGCCTGGCATTCCTTCTGCTCTGCTTAGGTGGATGGGACTCCACAACAGGGACAGAGCAGGGAGGGATGGATGGATGGATGGATGGATAGGACGGAGCAACACATTACATCAATAAGTTTTAGCTCATTTTCACAGTAGGTTTGCTTTTATGTACATGTGAAATAGGTAACTTTTAAAATTGACATTTCTTTCTATATTTATTTTTCTTCTTTTTGCTGCCCTACAGTTCCTAAATGCCCTATTTCAAGCTAGGGGGTCAATCCAATTAGCTGCGATGTGCTGTTGCCACAACATTTTAGCAAGGGAACCCAATCTTGCACCCTTTGTGGCCTTTTTCATCCCAAATAGACACAAATGTGTTCACTGCCACATGGGGCAGTGAGCACTTTAGTGCGAATTCAGGCCGCTGTAAAGTATAGCCACTGCCGCGATTTCTCGCAGCCACAAGATCATTGCGGCCAATGGGATTGACCCCTAGCTTCAAAAAAATAGCTATTTGGAGCTGTTGGTACTTTACATTGTGATTTTCTTTCAACAGCTGGCACAGATTTGAGATCGCCTTCAGCCATCACAGCAGAAAACTCTTTCGGTAAGCATTTTGTGCCTGTTGCACAGTGTATGACACACATTATGTTTTGGACTTAGACCAGTGCATCTTCTCTTACAGAGTTGGACCTCTTTGGAGACCTTGTACACCCTACAAAGCCAGCTAGTAATAGTCTTGACATAAAGGCTGAAGATCCCCTCCTTGATGCCAATGTCAAACCTCGCTGCAACACTCCAGAGTCCTTTCTGGAACCAGCTGCTCTGTCACTGATAAATCTAGACAGCCTTGTCGGTCATGGCGCTAACATCAAGAACAAAAACCCCTTCTTTTCTGGTAAGTGCTATATTAAACAATAATGAGTTTATAATTAAATTGCAATTTTCAGTGTATCAGCTCGAAGAGTGTTCGGTTTATGCTCCTTTATTACATTGGGACTGCTTCCGTACAGGATGCACTTGTGTGTGTTTGCAGCTGTTTTACATTGGTCAAAGCCAGGGGTGCCTACCCTCCTGGAATGGCTGTGAGGCTCCCCGAAAATCAGCCTCCCTGGCTGCAAGAAAAATTGGGCAGTATGAGTTACTGCAGGTAACTCCCCTAAATATATGCCATTTACACCCTGGGCTGTAACTAGCAATGTGCAAGTGGTGCAATCACACAGAGCGCAGGGCTGTTGCCGCCCCTGCATTTGGCTAGCAGGGTGCCATAGCCATTATCTCTGTTGCAGTGCCACTCTGAGTTTCCCATGGATGCTCCAGGCATGCATACTGCAGCCGTTACAGTACCCCAGAGGATTGTCCAGTCAGTACTGTTCTTCCTAATGACTGACAGCTCCTGCACCCTCAGCATGATAATTTTAGACACAAGACAAACATAAGGAGCTGAGGGTAGTTGCAACAACAACAAAAAAAAACAATAAACAAGAAACAATGAAATTAAACTGTTATAAACTAAGGACCTGATTCAAACCTGTTTGCCAGGCTGCATATGTTTGCAGCCTAGTGAACAGGTAAATGCGGCCCAGCCGAACACCCGCTTCCCCTCATCTCACAAACCCCCTCACTAGCATGCGAGGGGATGTGTACGGGAACACATCCCCAAGCATATGGGCGAAAAATCATTTGGTCGCTGGTCATCAAATTATTTTTCCTCGGTTCATATGAATACTCAGCCTGGACTGACTTTTCAGTTCAACAATGTCCTCCGAATTCGGGGAGGGAGCTGACGTCAGCTACCCATCCCGAACAGGCATCGCACGGACGCCCATAAAATGCTGGGCATTCCCCTGCTTCAGCCTGAGCTGTTCACTCCCAGAGTTTGCGCATGTGCAAACCCCGATCATCGAGGATGAATTTGGTCCGTAACGATTGGGTCTGAATCAGCCCCCAAGTTATGAGTGTGCTGTAACTTCAGTCTGGAAGCAGGGCTGCCATCAGGAATTTTGGGGCCCGGGACTCATTCTCAGTCCCCCCCCCCCCTCCTCACTTGATTTACCGTAACCCGGCTCCTGCTTCCCCATCTCCTCTTCCAGCTTTTTAATTGTCCGCCGGTGTCCTGGGTTGAATAAGTCTGCGCTCCGGGACCTGCTTTGTGCAGCGCACTAAGCGCAGCACAGTGGAGGGAATGGGGGGGGGGGCATTGCGGTGGGCAAAGTAAACTGCCCGGGCAAAATAATCTGCCCGAGCCCTTCCAGAGGGAGTACCGTAGCTGTAGGGAGTAGCTGTACTCACAGCATCCCGCTATTGATTCATACTTATGTTATTCCATTTATTTTGATATTCTATTTAAGGTTCTCTTGGTGAGTTAAGTTAAAGATGTGAAAAAAGATACTTTATAATATTGAGTATGTTTAGAAACTATTGCACTAGGGGTAGTTAAGGCCATGACCTTTATAGTAAGCCCTTTCAAATCTTTTAAATATTTTTATTTTCTTATTTTCCTCCTAGGCCTGAGGGCTCCATCACCTACCAACCCATTCCAATATGGAGATCAGAAACCCTCGATGAACCAGATGAGGGCTGTCTCTCCTGTGCCTCCATCTACAGGAGCACCACTGCCAATGCAGAATGCCTGTCTTTTGCCGACTAACTCAGGAGAAGCTGGAGTTAATACTCTGAGGACCATTTCACCAATACCCGGATTCTCAGTGCCCACCGCAACTCCGCTCCAGATGCAGTTTCCAAACTTCCCCCCTACTGTCAGCCTCTATCCCTCTTTGAATTTACCATATGCTCCAATGACATCCTTGAACCAACTTCCTGCCCCCTTACCTCAACCAATGCTGCCTAGCTCCAACTCTGCTCATGCTGCTAATAATCCTTTCCTCTGATTGGGTGGGGTAGGTTCTATTATCTTTTTCTGAGAGCATCTCGTATTGTAATGCAAATATCATTTCTTATTACAGACTGAAAGTAAATGCAATAAATCTGTGTAATTACAGCTTACAAATCATAAAATATATGTTTCAATAGAAACAAATTATTTTTCATGTTCAATATGTGACTTTAATTATTTCTAAAATTATGAGGTCGTTATGTGATATTATTTTTTAATGAGCAATATTTATGAATCTGGGTCATTGCTAAGTAGAAGAGAACATTTTAGAGAAATGAGATTTAGGGTAACAATACTTAGTTGTCAAATTACTATTATTACCGAGTTTATTAACATAATTGCTGAATCACAGCAACAATCATTCTACTGGATTCCGGAAGGTTTTGCAGATGTAGTTTGTCTAGGAGCTATATCCTTTCTGAGTATCTCCATCCTGTATTAAGATTTAAATGTACTCATAAAAGTTCTGCATAGGAAATATACAATATATTGACCTTGAGAAAAGGCTTTTGAATTACAGCAACCAACATAAGCAGCAACCGTATTATACCTGTTACAAGTTTACACCAGCTAATAGAAGCACTGAGAAGGGGCTCCTTATCAATGACCCGTAGGAGTTTATATAAACATCTCGTTTTCAAAGCTGTTGGTTGTTGGTGGTTATGTCAGAAAGACATAACCACATCTGAAATTATATATGAAGTCCAGTGTTTTGGACTTCATATATGTAGACTATTTACATACCATAAGGAGATCTATGGAATAGGACCCAAATATAAACACAAAATGCATTTATGTTTCATATACATCTTATACAGGATACATATATCTCAGTGGGGCGGTCATAAGACCAACCGCGGCAATGCCATACTAAGACAGGGGCTCTGTCCAGACACACTTACCCTCCTTTTGCACTAGTGCCTTAACCTAACTACCATACTCCGCCACCTAAACCTAACCCCCCACCTTGAAGCCTAACCATAAAACCACTGTGCCTAATCCTAACATCCCCTCCTTGCAGCCTAAACCTAGTCTCCCTCCCCCCTCCCTGCAGCCTATCCCTAAGCCACCACACAATTGTCTAAATTTAACCTCCCCCATCCCCTGCTGCATGCTACCACGCCCCGCATACTCACTGATCGTGATGCCAGCTGTCGTTATTCTGGTGTCCACATCCCAATCCTTTTCGAAGTTCTGGTGCCGGTGTTCTGACATCACTTGGGCTGCGGATGTCGGTGTATTGATCACTGGCATCCTGACCAATGGGATGCTAACAGCATCAACATTATACACATAGCTTGAATCAGAATCAGAATAAACTTTTTTGGCCATGTATACTTGCGTATACTAGGAATTTGGTTTGGATTGATGTGCAACAGCCAGTTAGGTACAGTTAAGCAGTGACAGTACAGATATACATAACATACAAGTGTGGGCTAGATGTCCCATGGGGGTGTTAGATGCAGGGAACATAAATTCGCTGGGCAGTAAAGTAACTAGGCAGCCATCAACGACGGTACAGTTCTCACACAGGAAACACATACCAGCCGAGCTGCACAGAGCCTAGTCGGCCATTAGCGGCGCCACTGGTCGTTGCAGCAGCCAGGTGGGTAACAATATAGGCAAAGACGGTACAGTTATCACACAGGGAACACATACCCGCCAAGCTGTACAGCGCCTAGGCAGCCATCAACGCCACCACAGGTCACCGCAACAGCCAAGGTGGGTAACAATATAGGCAAAGACTGTACAGTTATCACACAGGAAATACATACCCGCTGAGCTGCACAGCACCTAGGCAGCCATCAGCGGCGCCACTGGTCGTTGCAGCAGCCAGGTGGATAACAATATAGGCAAAGACGGTACAGTTATCACATAGGGAACACATACCCGCCGAGCTGCACAGCACCTAGACAGCCATCAGCGGCGCCACTGGTCACCGCAACAGCCAGCCAGGTAACAATACAGCAGGGACAGTACAGTTATCACACAGGGAACACGTACCTGCCGAGCAGCACAGCGCTTAGGCAGCCATCAGCGGCGCCACAGGTCGCTGCAACAGCCAGGTAGGTAAACAATAAGCAGAGACAGTGCAGATATACATTGCTGTGCAGTGCACAAGACAGAGGAGACACGGGGTTACATGGCTGAGTGCACAGTTCCTAGGCAGCCATTTGCGGCGCCATCTTGCTCATGCTGCTTACAGCAGAAGGGCTCAACAGGCCATCTTCCCTGGAGGGAGAGCAAGCATGGGTGGTGGGGGGAGAGTGAGTCTGGGGGGGCCAGAAGAGAGTCAGGGGTGGTGGTCCATGAGGCCGGGTTGAGGTGGTGTAGCCATTCCTCCTCCCTTTGGAATTTCACCGGGAGCTGGTGCAGACTGTCGGGGGGACTGCAGGCCGGAATCCCCGTGTCCTGTGCCTGTTTATTTCATCCTCCTCTGGGGGTCCACCCGGGCCAATGGTGCTGCCGCGCTACCTCAGGGGCTCTCAGCGCTAGGATCCTTCCTCCTCCGGGGGTGTCCCTGGGCCGGTGGTGCTGCCGCGCTGCCTCTGGGGATCTCAGGGCTGGATCCTTCCTCACCCTCCGGGGGTCCCCTGTGCCGATGGTGCTGCCGGGGGCCGATGCCATGATGCCCGCCTCCAGCTGTCCAACACCAGGGGATCTCAGTGCCCGCTGCTGTGCTGCCGGGGGGCGCAGCGCTGCCCACCTCCGGCCTGGTTACGCTGCGTCCTGCTCCAGGGGCTCTCGGCACTCACTTCACCAGCCTTGACGCCTCAGCTTTCCTCCAGCCTTGCCTCCTCCGCTCCGCTCTCCTTCACCACTGCCGCGCCACTCCGGAGGCTGGGGGATGGTGGAGCACCGTGGATGGAAGGTCGGAGCTGCACATGTGTGCGGCCATCCCCAGCCTCCACCGGGAACAAGGTAATTTTATACAGTATTTAAGTGTAACAAATAAATGAAATTGTAAATTGATCCAGCAGAAAGCAAAGTATTAGTATACAGTATATGTCATGAATGGAAAATGTGCCTTAAATCATATTAACTAACATTGCTGTTTGAAATAATATGGACAAGGCAACAATTAGCACCCTTTGTAAACTTGCTGCTTAAATGTACTATTCTCTCCCCACTTTGTGTTCCCTCTAGTATCATGCACACAAATTACTGTACAACTGTATATGTATATGTGCAGATGTTTTTAAACTGGCGAGAACACAATGTATACATAAAAGAGCCTTGTGTATGTATTTACTGGGTGTCATGGGGGGGGGGGGGGGGGGTGGCTGGTAGGGGACAGCCACTTCTGTTTTAGCCTATGGTGGCTGGAACCCTTAATCGGGCTCTGGAAAGTGGTCAGTGCTGATGCCAGAGATCCACCCTAAAACTGCCTGTGTTTTTCCAACCACACCCAGAAAACAGCAGGTTACAGCCCCCAAAAGCCGGTTTCCTGCCCCGAAATCCGGCTTGCTGTCACTGAGATTACATTGTGATTATGATTTTGACCTTTTGACTGTCAACCTTTCCAATGTCGACCTAATGCTTGTGTCGACCTATTGACCCTGTTGACCTCTAAGGCCATGTTGACCTTTTCACGTGTTGCCATAAGGCCTGTCAACCTTCAGTGGTCGACCTTTTGAAAGTCGACCTAGCAACCGTATACCGTAAACACATATACTCCTACAATGTTATGATGGAAAATCACATAGCAGGAAGGTTGGTAGAAACAGTAATAGACCTACAGAATGTAACATACTTGGATATATTTATAAATGTTTAACTTCTCTGTGCTTGAAGACGCATTCTGTTTGAGGAATGAAAGGCCAATCAGAGGAAAGCAGCTTAGAGGTTTGGCTAACCATTAGTGAGTGCATGCTATAGGCCTCTAAATAAATATATAAAATGAATGATGCTGGTGCATGTATGGTAATGTACAAGATTAATTACAGCAATGTATTGTAGAAAATACACGATCGCCACATGTAGCATAATGTAATATACAGATGGAGCCTTCCTCAACTAGCCTTCTCTGGAGAGCCATGGTAAGCCATGGCTCAACAACTTTATTATCATCTATTCATCTGTTCTCAGCTGCAATATAATACATAGAACAATACAGTACGGGATTAGCAGATGATTAATTGCGACATCTCTGGCTCACTTAATCCTATTAAAGGGCTAGATGAGGATGGTTCTATCTGTATGTATAATTCATATTTCAAGTATACAGTCTTGAAGATGATACCTAGAGGTGGGTGTGGGGCACCCAGGCAGTGAGTCCCACCATGGGTTTCCCATGTACCATTGTGAGCCAGTCTAGTCATGAGGCAGGGCTGATGGTTATGCACCATGATTGGCCAATGATGTCAGGGAGTCATAAAGTCTATAAAAGCGGGAGCTATTCAATTACAGTAGCTGCATTTAGGGATGCCAATTCCAGGATTTGGGATAAATGCTCAATCCCAGAATTTCAGGAATGAGTTTGCCTCCCCGACACACTCTCTCTCACACACATACACACACATTAAAACACACACACACACACATCAGAGGTCATGCTGTACACCCACACAGCTGGGGGGCAGTGGCCGCTGGGCAGCGTCTGAGTATGTATTGCAGGTGCACAGCGCTGCTCAGCATTGAAAAGCAAATAATTTAGCTTGTGCTGACTAATCCCAAAATCCTGGGATTGGAATCTCCGATCTCGGGATTTAAATCCCACCAATTTTAGGCCAAATTTACAGGACCCCGCCAATCTCAAATCCAGAAATTACCTCCCTAGCCGCATTTGCACCTGACACTTAAACTGAAAGAATGCCGTTTAGTCACGGTATGGAGTATTCCCCAACTTTTTGTTGCATTTCCACTACTAATCTGGAGTTTACAAAGGCTAATTGAATAGCTCTGGGAACTAATTCCCAGAACTATTCATTAACGCATATAACAGAATTCCACTCATTGAGGGTGAGATGTACTAGGCCTTCAAACGGGATAAACCAACAACAAATTAGCTCCTGTTATTTTTAAAACACAGTCTGTAGCATGGAAGTTAGGAGCTGATTGGCTGGTACTTTGTCACTCTCCATTTTATCTCTTATACTGGTTTCACATTGCAAACCTGCTTTCAACCCGTTTTTTGTAAACTTGTCTTAAAACAGGTCAAAAGCCAGTTAAACCCCTTTCATATTGCATGTTGTAAACGGTATATTGCAGTTTCAATACTGTTTTTGTACCTTTCAGATACAACTCGTTTTACCCATAGAAAGCCATACAATGTCATTTTAAATGTTTATGTCCTGCTTGTGGGCGGGGATCATGCAGGGAGATAACCTATCACCCTTGTGTGGTTATCATTTGTAGCGAATACCGTTTCTGAGCTGTTCAGACTGCAGGGAAAACGGCTCAGAAACGTGTAGGATCCTGCTTTTAACACGTTTCAAAATAACGGCATTCTGTAACCGGTAAATTGACAATGGAGCTTTCACACTGCAGCTGTTCCCGTTTTAAAACGGTAAAAAAATGGCAATATACCGTGTTAAAGCTGCAATGTAAAAGGAGTATTAGCAAGCTGAGTACATCTGGATCTGAGTCATTTAACTGCCACCTACCCATTGGGGAACTAGAAAACAAGTGGTAACTGTTTACATGTGACAAACTCACAGAAATAGATAAAAAAAAAAAAACATTTTAAATAATGCACCACAGCTATCTAAGCACGTAGACAAAATGCAAATCTATGCAGTCTAATTTTATACAATTTAATGTTATTTTCTCATCTATTTACATGTGCTTCATTTGCTTTGTTAATGTAGCCTTCTATTTGTGTTTCATATTCTGCCATATTAGTCATTTGTTTTGTTATTCCAGTTAATCTAAATCTATGAAACAAAGGTAGAAAAATATAGAAAATAAAGGAAAAAGCATAAAAGAAGCCAAAATACACAAACCTAAAAAACCCAAGCATTTGGTTTCTGTTTTTATTCTGCCTTTTATGTTTTGTTGTTGGTTAATTGCCTAATTTATTTTATGAATATAAAATTCTGATTAATAGGAATAAGAAATGGAAAAAAGATTTGTATCAAAACGCAAAGACTAAAGATTTACTGCACCTTAGACTACGCTTATTGTCAGATTTGTATGGTGTTGGTGTGCTTGTGTACTGGGTCATAAATTAAGATGAGTACCAAAGAATCTAACAGACTAACAGAACAAGCTGGTACTGAATATAAATAAAATTGATCCAAGTTACTCTAGCTGAATAGCAATTGTTGATGCCAGTTGGGGGAGTGTTTTCAGAAACTGCTGATTAACTGCGTTTTTATAAACAACAGTCTCTAGAGTTTACAGAATACGGTGTATAAAACGAAAACATCCAGTTAGCATCAGTTCTTTGGGCACAGTGTTCTGATAATGACAGAGGTCAAAAGAGATTGGCCAGACTGGTTAAAGCAGGTGTGAATCAACGGTAAATGAAACAGCCAGTGGGATGCAGAAAGAGCTTTTCTGAATGCACAGTACTTTGAAGGGATGATCTGCCACAGCAGAAGACCACAACGGGTCTGGTGGAAGGCTTCTTGGCACTGTAGGCAAAACTCAACCAACTGCCCCCCCCCCCCAAATACTGCCACCAATACCCACTTTCCAACCTTCCAACCCCTTAAGGCATACCTGCCTAAAATTCCAGAATGGGAGGGAGGCTAAAAAATTGTGGGGTCCTCCCAGCCCCCCAGGGAGGTGGGAAATTCCCCTGCTTTCCCTGGAGGCCCCCACACCCTCCCCTTTGCCACCCACAACAGAGTACAAAGCAGCAAATTAGGAATGTATGCCTCAAAGGGAAGGTATGGGGGTGAGGTCTTAGAGGTTCCACAGCCACTACCTGTATTAAGTACAACAAGGATCCTCATAGACATTCTTAATTTTTGATAGACAGACTTGGTGCCGGCCCTGGTCCCATGCCTTTCATTTGAGAAAACAAACCTGAGCCTACAGTGGGCACAGGCTCACCAAACATGGGCAGTTCAAGATTGGAATAGACTCTTGGTTTGGCTTATCTCAATTTCTTTCTTGACATTCAGATGGTAGGGTTGGAATTTGGCCTACTTTGCATCAGTGGGGGCTCTTACCTCTGTGGAGAAGGGGGACTGCTGCAATTCCGCCCCCCCCCCCCCCCAGCTGCTGCTGGCCTCAGCAGCAGTACAAATGAAGCACATCCCTGTCTCACCGACAGCAGCACGTCCTTCATCACTGGCAGCTGCGCATCCCTGCGTCACTGACAGCAGCACATCCCTGCTTCATAGACAGCAGCACATCCCTGCTTCACAGACAGCAGCACATCCCTGCTTCACAGACAGCCGCACATCCCTGTCTCAGAGACAGCTACGCATCCGTGCCTCACAGACAGCTGCACATCCTTGCCTCACTGACAGCTGCGCATCCTTGCCTCACTGACAGCTGCGCATCCATGCCTCACTGACAACAGTGCATCCCTGCCTCACTGACAGCTGCACATCCCTGCCTCACTGACAGCAGCACATCCCTCCCTCACTGACAGCATTGTATACATGCCTCACTGACAACAATACAACATTACTCACTGACAACAATACATACATTCCTCACTGACACAGTACATACATTCCTCACTGACAACAGTACATAAATGCCTCACTGACAACAGCACATACATGCTAGGGCAGGGGTTCTCAAACTCGGTCCTCAGGACCCCCCACAGTTCATGTTTTTCAGGTCACCCAGCAGGTGCACAGGTGCATTCATTACTCATTGACACCTTTTAAAAGATCCACAGGTGGAGCTAATTATTTCATTTGTGATTCTGTGAGGAGACCTGCAAAACATGCACTGTGTGGGGTCCTGAGGACCGACTTTGAGAACATGTGTGCTAGGGTACTAATGGAATTAAGGATGGAACTAGTGACCCCTCTATATTACATTGTTGATAACTCACTATCACCAGGAAAGGTATCAAAGGACTGTACCAATAGCTGAGGTAGTGCTAATATTCAAAAAAGGAACGACCCAGCAAATTAAAAGCCGGTGAGCTTAAAATCAATAGTGGGTAAATTCTTTGAAGGATTCTTAAGGGATTGTATCCAGGAATATTTAGACCTTCATAGTTTGCTCAGCACTAACCAGCATGGGTTCGTGAAAATCCACTCATTGCAGACAAATTTACTAGGCTTCTACGAGGACATTCGAAAAAAACCTTGATAACGGAAATGCCGTCGATGTGATCTTCCTAGATTTTGCTAAAGCCTTTGGTACTGTACCACACAGGAGGTTGATAAATAAAATGGAGGACTTAGGATTGGGGGCAAATATCTGTAGATGGGTAGGAAACTGGCTGTGTAATAAAGAGTGGCTGTTGACAGCGCTGAATCAAATATGATCCCAGTATTAAGTGGGGTGCCACAGGGTTCGGTCCTTGGGCCCATCTTGTTAAACATTTTTATTAACGATATTGGGATGGGGTTACTCAGCAATGTATCCATCTTTGCAGACGACACAAAATTGAGCAGAGTTATTAAATCACCCGAGGATGTCGCTGCGCTTCAAAATGATCTTGACACCCTAGATGAGTGGAAGATGAGGTTCAATGTAGATAAATGCAAGGTTATGCACCTTGGGAGACATAACCGGTGTGCTAGTTATAACCTAAGCAGCCAGACGTTGGGTAAATCGGTACTGGAAAAAGACCTGGGAGTCCAAATTGATGACAAACTGAAGTGTAGTGCTCAATGTCACATAGCAACAAAGAAGGCCAACAGAATTCTAGCATGTATTAAAAGGGGCATGGAAACTAGATGCTCAAAAGTAATTATTCCACTGTACAAGGCATTGGTTAGACCTCACCTTGAATATGGAGTGCAATTCTGGGCCCCGCACTATAAAAAGGACATCATAGAATTAGAAAAAATACAAAGAAGAGCGACAAAACTAATTAGGGGAATAGAGAATTTAAGCTACGAGGAGAGATTGAGAAATTTGGGACTATTTACACTAGAGAAGAGACGTTTAATAAGGGACATGCTCAACATGTACAAATATATCAGGGGTTAATATAAGGATCTGCGAAACACCCTTTTTACTGCTAGAAAAAGAATCTAGGACATGAGGGCATGAGTTTAGATTAGAAGAACAAAAATTTTGTTCCCTTAGTAGAAAAAAACTTATTTTCGGTCAGAGCAGTCAAACTTTGGAACGATCTTCCTGGGGAGGTGGGGTGTCAGCAGAGACAATAAATACGTTCAAATTAAGGTTGGATAAACTTTTATTGGATAATAACATCCATGGGTACAATTATTATTTAGAAACTGTCTGTAACAACATACTATACAGCAAGGGATAAGCTATTAAAAAAACGGGATGCGGTCATTTGGTCTACTGCATTATGGTCGACAGTCATTAGGTCGAATCCATTAGGTCGACATGCTAAAAGGTCGACATGACTCTAGGTCGACATGGGAAAAGGTCGACATGATTCTAGTTCGAAAGGTCATTAGTTCGACAGGTCATTAGTTCGACAAGGTCATTAGTTCGACATTGTCTATGTCGACATTCACAAGGTCGACATGGAGTTTTTCACTGTTTTTTGAGCCAACATGTGCCGACAGGCGGTATTTCATGCCCTACCATCCACTAGGGCGTGGTGGGAGAATAAAATAGTGTGCCGAGCGTAGCGAGGCACCGTGCCCGACGCATTGCGAGCGCAGCGAGCGATGCGAGGGGATGCAGTGCACTTTAAACTGTGTCCATGTCGACTGTGTTGACATTCAGGTAAAAAAACAGTGAAAAACCCCATGTCGACCTTGTGAATGTCGACATAGACAATGTCGAACTAATGACCTTGTCGAACTAATGACCTGTCGAACTAATGACCTTTCAACCTAGAATCATGTCGACCTTTTCCCATGTCGACCTAGAGTCATGTCGACCTTTTAGCATGACGACCTAATGGATTCGACCTAATGACTTTCGACCATAATGCAATAGACCAAATGATCCCAACCCCAAAAAACCTAGGTTGAACTTTTTTCAACCTTACCTACTATGTAACTATGTTTCACTGACAAAAGCACATCACTGCTTGAAATGGGTTTTTAAAAGCGGAGTGCTATAAAGTGGACAATGAAAAGGCGTGGGGGCTTCTTTGAGGTGGACATTGAAGATTGGAGGGTTGTGAGAGATGAATATTAAAAGGGGGCTGCTTTAAGGTAGACATTGAAGAGGGGACGGCTGCAAAAGGTGGACATTGAAGGGTGAAAAGGACTTCTGTTAGGTGGACAATAAAAGGGTGGAGGTCGTGGATACGCAAGGAACGCCCAAAGACTCTATAAAAATCAATAAATAAATAAATATGGACAAGTTTCTGTTAAGGAAAAAAGATGATGAAAAAATTATACGGAAACAATGGAGACACACGATCACATATTTTGCATCTGTTAAAAGTTACAATAGTTTTTACAGCACTTAAGGTATTTGTATAATTATTTTTTTATTCCTATTACTGTAAGAAATGTTTATTTGTGAGTTCAGCTGTCAAAAAAATGTATATTTTTCTATTGACATCTGTACTTCTATCCATGAAAAGACTGCTTTGGTACAGCTTCTGTCTAGTTAGCATGCAGGCTTTCTGCCTGATTTATTGTACGGAGCACACATACGTTATTATTCCCTCTTGGAATTCATCTAAATTATTTACTTTTGGTCCTAGTGCTCATCATATGATTGTGCTTCACTGCTGCTCTGTCCCAGATACAGTTTATTCAATATAGATAGACAGCTGAGCACAATAAAGGGGTGATCATGCCATCCTCAGCACTGCAGATATTCTGTCTAAACCTGAGAATTTCCCGCTGTCAGCTCTTTAGGTTGTGCAGACAAAGCATTCTGCCATATCATGTGGAGTCAGGATGAGATGCAGTGACAGAGTTTTGCTGAATGAAAGGTTGAGGGCTTGGGCAAGAAAAGCTCCTGAGAGGAGGTAGAAGAGGGGAGTTCCTCTGTATACTAATCCATTTTCACATGCGATATTGGCTTCTATGCTCTGACGTCTGCTGGGACAAATAAAACCAAGCACACTCCTGGGGCTGTGTTTCTATAGAGACAGCGATCACATCTTGCTGTTTGCTTTTCATTCCCATCTGCTTTGTGGAGACAATGCACAGACCTTAAAGAGAGAATGAGGTGGGGAGAGAAAGTGAAAGGATATCATAAAAAGGCAAATTATGTTAGCGAGCCAGAGCTTCTTTCCCGCTCTCTTCACATGACCCAGATTGCAGTTTAGGCTTTCACATTGATTTTTTACGAAAATGCTACCTAAAGGTACGCATATTTGACAGACTGTCTTGGCTAATAAGGCCTTTGCTAATCCTGCTCTAAGCTACTTATATCTGGAAATTGAAATTTTTAAATGAGCCACTGTACTTAATGGCTAAAATAACCAGAACTAAAACAATGCTACATTTACAGGCTAGGAGCTCACAAAGCTAGGGGATGCTAGATGTTTAACCGAGCGCATGCAACAAAATGTTATTCCATATATATTGGGAACTGAACTCATGTTAAAATCAATCTCTGGTTTATGCAAATTTGATAAGGGACAGAGGCACGTTAAATCTAATTTGCATTATCCTGACTTTAATTATAATTGTTGTGTACTGTCATTGGAACATAAATATAGGTATGTGATAATGCATGGACCAAAATATAAACCTTCAAATGGAGGCCCTTCACTAGAGGCAAATTAGAAGTTTAAAGTGGCCATGGGAAAACTATGAAAGTAGCTACTGTAGGCAGGATCAAAGATAGGCTGAGCCCTACACATACGTAGGCAAGGTGAGCAAACTGTTAGCTATAGCCACAATACACTACAGAAAGTATCTACATGATATCTATTCAATACAGATAGCATCCACGTGACTGACATACATCAGCAGTGGCTCCTACCTTATTGCAATGCCAGCACCACCACCACCACCACTGCTGCTGCTCCAAGCCAGTCCCCAGCTCCCCACTGCTGCTGCTCCTCTCGGCCAGTCTACGGTCCCAGCTCCTGTACCATGATGACAGCCAGGCACCTTTACTGGCACATGCGCAGTACCGACCTGCGGCCCATAGAAGCCTAAAAGGCATCCCAGAGGGAGGGATCACCTCCCAGTGGGACTGCCTTGGGTGACTGGCAGGTCGACCTTCCAATAGGAAGTCACTGACAGTCCCAGTGAAGCCAGTACAGTCTTACAAACTTCATCTAGCTTCACTTAGGCAGAGCACAGTGGCGGATTTTACCTTGGGGGTTGCAGTTCTGCAACTCATCCCCCCGTGTGAACTGGGGTAGCAGTACTGTGAGGCGGGTGTGCATATCTGCATTGCCTCCATCCGCTAGGCCCAAATAATGGCCGTGTGTTCCACCTGTGTGAATTATTTGGGTCTAACGGATGGAGGCAATGCAGATATGCATGCCCGCCTCACAGTACCGCTACCCCAGTTCACATGGGGGTATAACGGAGGACACAGGGTGGCCACATATAGTCGAGCTGCGATCTATGCAGTCCTGGGGAGTGCACAGAGGTTCTGGAATGCACCGGCGCCCGCCGTGGAACACATGGCCATATTGGATTTTGAATTCTCTTGCCGAATCCACCAATGGCTTTGATTATAATGGTCATGAGGTACAGGTAGTTTGAGCCTATATAGCTTCCGTTCCTGCTGTATACAGCTGCACTTTATGCTGTCATTTGGATTGTGCTATATCAAGGGGCACTTTAGACATGATCAGTGTATCCTGATCTCAGGAGGTATGAGGAAGTATGCTGTGCTGTGTCTTGATAAAGGCCCTCTAGTGGCCGAAACGTCGACTGACTACAAAGTAAGATAAAATTATTCGAAGAGATACCATTAAATACTGATCTTTATCTTGATGAGTGCCCTTATTCGATTAATAAGGATCATCTGGATATATAATACATATATATTATATATTAATATATAATATAATAATACAATACATATACATTATATATTATGTCACTCTAAAGGTGCACCCCATAGAGATGACAGATGATGGTCGTGAGTGCGGATACCACTTACGGTATATATATATATATATATACACAGGGCAGCCAAGAGGGGGGGATGCGGGTACTAATTACCTGGGCCCGGGCTTGCTGGAGGGGCCCTGGTCTGACCCCCCACTTCCTCCTATGTCTCCCACGGACAGCAGCATGTGCTGTGCTGAGAGCAACCTCAGCATGAGTGTCTCACAGACAGTTTTTATAGGTTATTATAGGTTTTATCCACCCTCCTCTAAACATTTTGAAGTGTGGCCTAAATGCGGGAGGTAGCCACACCACCCACACTTAGGCCACGCCCCCAAAATTTTACCAGGGCCCAGCATACCTCTTGGCTGCAATGTATATATATATATATATATAAATATATATATATATATATATATATGGGGAGCAGACTCTAGTTACGCGCCACCTTATTATTTATTACTAACTCTAGGCTGCCGGACTTACAAGGACCCCTGTTGGATGGGGGAAAGGAGAATGTGGACAACAGTTGTAAGTTGGCGCCCTTGTTGAACCTTCAGTGGAAACCTTATACCAGTGCACACCTCAAGAGGGACAGTGAAAACCGGTCTTGGGGACTAAATTCAACTTTATACCAGTTATACTTGTTCTTGAGTGCAGATCGAGACTGTACATCAGACAGAGAGAGGCACACCACGAATAGTCCATGATGATGCATAGAGCATATCCACATTTTACCATTTAATGGTGTCCAACTACTGGAATACCTCCACCTTCCCAATATTGAAAAGCTATATATCCTCCTGGAGATTTGTATTAGAACTCGCAATCACACAAAGCTGTCCACTCGATTACATGCAGATAAAGTCTGTGGCAGAGAAGTGAAGACCCTAGCACCAGCACAGATTTTAATAGAAACTTCCAGAATAAGATTGCACAGCAGTACTTATAAAGGACCCATTGGTATAAAACGTCTAGTTGGAGACTCACCCCGTTTGAAAGTGTCGTGGGAATAGTTTCAAAATCATTTGCAAACCCCTGATGAAGTCCTTGATAGGACGAAACGCGTTTGGAATGTTTGTTTGCTAATTTGAAATATACTATTGAAGTCTTTTTATGGTCTGGAAAACCACCAATACCAAGTGAAATAAGAGACTTTTTAATAAATGTTTATAAATTTTGGACTTTACTTTGATTTACTTTGGAAATAACTAAAGGCTATTACAGAACCAATCACTGAAGGTTCAACAAGTGCGCCAACTTACAACTGTTGTCCATATATATATATATATATATATATATATATATATATACATGCAGAACGCAAGCACTCGCTCACAACAAAAGACTGAGTCCACTCAGTTACTTTACGGAAATGTTTTCAGTTTACTTAACCTTCATCAGACATATAACAAACATTATGCAACTCACCAAATATATACATGTGTCTCACCCCTTTCTCGTGCTCTTCCTGTGTGTGCCGTGTCTCCTCCCTCCTCCTTGCTGACCTTCCGTTGCAAGGTCCAGGAGGGGGAGGAGGGGGGGGGGAATTGATACCGGCTCAGTGTGTTACCATGGTAACTTGTAAACAATTAGCGTTGTTAAGAACAAGGAGCTTATTCATCTATAATTTAAACATTAATGTGCACCGGCAGATAAACTGTTTCAGGGTGTATGAGACTTACAACTTAAGCACTGTAGAACAAGAAAGAAAGCATGTTATAAAAAGTAATTAAGCGGTAATTGTTCGTTCAGTCACGCTGGCGCTTCAGTGTTTAATCCTTGTATCCAATAGGATTCACGTTGTAACAATTTTAAGTTTCTTTCTCCCCCTCTGCGATCCACTGGAATATAATCAATCATGATATACTTGAGGCTTGATAAATGTATGTTTTTACTTTTGGAAATGCTTTGCGACAGGCTGTTCAGCTACCTTTCCTTCCAAGGCAGCTTTTATAGCACTCCTGTGCTGCGCCATCCGGGTTTTAAAGCTGCAGATTTTTTTACCTATGTAATATTTACTACGTGGACATATGATACAGTAAATGACATAGTTGCTATGACAACCTAATCTGTGTGCTACTGGAATTTTGTAGCCATCATGCGGGTGTTTTATGTAGTCCGCTACTATCAGGTACGTGCATGTGGTACAGCCCATACATTTAAAGTTCCCAAGTCTTCTCCGTAGGAAATGCGATTCTTCAGTTTTGTCAAAATCTGAGATACTGTATCTGTTTTTACTATGTGATCCCTTATATTCTTTCCTCATGTATAACACGGTAGTAACTTTCTATTTTGGAATCCTTTGAGGTCCGGATCTTTTTGGATAATCGGCCAGATTTGTTTGGCCAATCTGGTCACTTTTTTAGTTGCTGTGGTGTAGTTATTAACCCAAACGATCAGATTTTCATCTGTTTTTTTTTGGTAGCTTCTGGTATTAATGAACTTTGATTTAATGCTTTATTCATTGCCTCTTGAACAAGTTTGTTACTGTACCCTCTCTGGAGGAATGTATCCTTCATTTTATCGCTGCCATTTTTTGCTGCTGGTCACTGCAAATTCTTTGTACCCTCAAGAATTGGGAGTACGGCAATCCCTTCCGTAAGGGCTCAGGATGAGGACTGGAGACCAGTAGTAAATTGTTACTGTCTGTCGGCTTTGAGTAGATGGTGGTTGTGAGTTGGTTATTCTTAACTAGCAGTTTTACATCCAGACCATTCTAGGAAGACGTCATCAATAAATCTCGTGTACATCTTGATTTTTGACACATATTACGGGTTACTAAAAAAAGAGGTCTTGTTCCACTTTGAACATGAATGCATTTGCATCCGACGGCGAGACACATGCCCCCATCGCGCATCCCTGTGTTTAGAGGAAGAATTCTTCATTAAACAGAAAGAAATGTTTTTTCTAGTACAAGGCGTAGAAGCTCTAAAAAGAAATCAATTTGCGGTCCCTCATAGTTTGCATTGTCTGTTATAAGGTCTCTAACTGCTTGTATCCCTCTCGCATGGGGGATGCTTGTGTACAAGCTGATGACATTTGCTGTACACAGCCAATCTCCAGTTGATAAATGATCCAATTCTTTGATTTTACTTAAGAAGGTGTTTGTATCCTTTAAATAGACTGATTGTTTCTGTATTACAGGTTGTAAATAGTGATCCAGATACCTGGCTACGTTATAATAGAGGGACTCCCTTGCGGACACAGTAGGACGTCCTGGAGGGTTTACTGTATATGATCATTGTGTAATAACTGTTGGTTATTAACAAAGCTTTTTTGGTCTCTTCTTTAATAATTAAATCCAAGAGCGCTTTTTGTAGTACTTCCTCCAGTTCCTTCGAGTATCTCTGGGTTGGATCCTCCTCTAGTCTCTGATATACTTGAGTGTCATTTAACTGACGATAAATCTCTTGTTTGTACTGTTCCAAGTCTTGCACTACTATTGCTCCTCCTTTATCGTAGGGCGGATTATAATGTCCGTGTAGGAGGATAAATCTTTTAGGGCTTTATTTTCTTCTTTCGTCATATTGTGTTCCCCTATATACTTGTTCTTTTTGGAAATTTCTGCATTCATAGTTCTGGTGAAAGACTTTATCGCTGGGTTAACCGATATTGGATCAAATGATAATTTGGTTTTTATGGAACAAGGACGTTCCCTTTGTTCCATTGGTTCTTTTTTGTCAAAAGATTATTTCAATCGCAACTGGCGATTTAATCTGGTCAGGTTAATTTTATTTCTTAATTCATTTGGTTTGTTTGTAGGTACGAAGCTCAATCCTTTATTGAGCACTGCTAGCTCTGTGGGAGACAGCTGTCTATTTGAGAGATTGTGGACTATTTGGCTTTTTTTGCCTTCCTTCCTTTGATTTCTCTCATATTGCCTCCCTCTCCTTGTTCTTACCGTGCTGTACCTCCTCTTTGTCCCCTGGTGCATACACCTAAAGGGTGAGTACGTGATGTTGTAGCTTGCTCTCTGGATGTACTATCAGATTCACTGTTGGCACTATCTTTCCATGTCAAATTGATTTTTGTTAGGGCGTCTGTTGTATCTTCTATTAGCTCTTCCTCAGCCAGTTTGAAAACTGGTCCAATTGTACACCCGAATGTCCTAATAATCTTTATTTACAGCAGCAAATTTTTTTCTTTTTGAATGCTATCAAGTAATTTTTAGATTTTTCCACTTCTTTGTTAAGTTTGTCCATCCAGTCACATGACTTTCCTCAATTAGTATGGGCAGAGTGATGCTTTCAAAAGATGCTATTTTCTCTTTCGTGACATTCATTTCTCTTATAGCTTCCTCTATAACTAAGAGGATTAAATCGAATGATGCTTTATTTAAAACTGCTGCCCATTTTCTACAAAAATCAGGGTTATTACGCCCAATGGTTGTTTTTTTTGACCAATCTGGAATCCTCTCAGGATTTTTCTGTCTCTGAAGTAGTCTGATAGACAGACCCCGTGAAGATAGAAATCTGTCTCTTTGTTCTTTAATCTGAGTAGTTGTAGATATTGCATTTCACTAGTTTCCTGTGGTTCAGTGTTGGAGAGTTCATCCTTAATCAAAATGCGATTATCATCCACATCCACATCCACAATGAAAGTATTTCTCCGGGCGGCAATATGGTGTTGCGGTATCTCGCCACCTCCTCTAGTACAGGTTTCATGGATTACAGTGAATTCAAGTGCAAATCCAAAATTCCCGTTAAAAATATCCTTTTCCAATTGTGTTCAGGTGCCTTAGATACGAACTGAAACTTGTACTGTCCCAGTCAATATTTACCAATTGTTTGGTCTCGGCACTCTTATATTTCCAATGTATCAACGCTGCGGTGCCATCCAGCAACAAGTCGTTCAAATATATGCATGCAGAACGGCGGCACTCGCTCACAACAAAAGACTGAGTTCACTCAGTTACTTTCCTAAACGTTTTCGTTTAATTAACCTTCATCAGACATATAACAAACATTAAGCAACTCACCAAATATATACATGTGTCTCACCCCTTTCTCGTGCTCTCCCTGTGTGCGCCGTGTCTCCTCCCTCCTCCTTGCTGACCTTCCGTTGGGGGGGGGGGGGGGGGGGGGGGGGGGGGGAATTGATTCCGGCTCAGTGTGTTACCAAGAATTTGCAGTGACCAGTAGCAAAAAATGGCAGAGATGGATAAAATGAAGGATAAATTCCTCCAGAGAGGGTACAGTAACAAACTTGTTCAAGAGGCAATGAATAAAGCATTAAATCAAAGTTCATTAATACCAGAAGCTACCAAAAAAAAACCAGATGAAAATCTGATCGTTTGGGTTATTAACTACACCACAGCAAGTAAAAAAGTGACCAGATTGGCCAAACAAATCTGGCCGATTATAAAGAAGTGTTTTGGATTCACAATAAGTGCACTCCCAGGCGGGTGACACATATATTAGAGATATAAAGGAGGTATTTCCACAACCCCTCCAAAAGAAACTGGACAGATAGGTATAATATCTCCAACACTTGTGCGCACCAAACCTTTCACATGTGCAGTAAGAAATAAATTTGGCTTATCTCAATCCAGCCGATTGTGCATCGATTCTCTCTTCCAAATCTCTCAGTATGTGTCATATAAGAGAGAAGGGTAAAGCCACCATAGTACAGATATACAAGGGGTGGTGGAGCGCTAGTACAGAAAAATATGACCAATTGGGTACTACAAGTTATTTATTATTACTAATATAAAAAGATTTTTTGAGATGTCTCACATTTAAAAGCAATTGCATGAAATTAATATCATTAATAGTAAACACTGGTGTACAGCCTGATATACTTCATAAAAATTGGGGTACAATTATGAACATTAGACAGTTTCTCACTTGTTCCTGACGTTACTCTCCCAGATGGAAATATGTATGAGCTCCCAGGTGGTTTGGTGAGAACTGGATTGGCGGGTGTCCATAAACCTGACCGGAAAAGTAGAGCCTGATCCTGATTTTATGGGGATACTGGTCTCAGTCTTTGTTGAAAGGCTCCGGTGATTTTCAGGTGGTGGTGTCCCTTGTAATGTCCAGTTTGGATGTCCCAGATGGAAAACTTGGGAGGGGGGGGGGGGGGTGATGGAGAGTTGGTCCAAGTGAGAGTGGTCTCTGTCTGGAGTCCCAATAAGTCAGAGCTGTAGCACCTTGACTGACGCGTTTCGTTGCCCACAAGCAACTTTTTCTATTGAGGAGTGTGTTGTGGTCCTCCATCGGATTTGCGGCTGCAAGGACTAGTTGCACCTTGGGACTTTTATCACTGTTTATTGTACAGTTTACAGCTCATGTTTACAGCTAGGCTGCCGCTGGGGACACAGGGGGAGAGGAGCAAGCACTCAAGGGAGGGATCGCCAGACTGGCTGCCAGCTGCTGCTTACAGCTCTTCTGAAGTCAGCATTTGACCTACACTGCCCAGTAAGTGAGGGGCCAGCTTTCCTGCCTCTGTCTTGAGCCACAGCTGTTTAGATTGACAGCTGCTGGGGATGTGAGTCTTCTAGAGCCTTCTGTCATCCCTGGCCACCAATGTGCATATATACATGAAATTCACCTTATAGTCACTGCTGCCGATGTACATACTATAAATACATTATAATAATAATATATAATCCAACATTTACATATACAATTTACACACAATTTCATAAAAGTATTTACACAATGATATATTAGTATCCAAGTGTAACCCTTAGATGGGGTTACACATGTACACTACAGGTATGTTTATATTTTTAACTCCCCCCCTTCCTTCATGCTATTGTGGTCTCCACTGCAGAAAACACTGATAATAACTATTAGCTGGGTAAGCAAGCCACTACACTTACAATGATTTGACATTATCTTGCAGTGCCACCTCACATATTACTACTATACTATACATGGTTCAGAAATTATTCAGATATGATAAAACATGTAGCCATGAGGGCTTATAGAAATCGGGGGCTCATATTGAGCATTTACCAAGGGCCTCCTAGCCTCTAGTTACACCACTGCTGCTAGACAGTACATGGAGCATCCACGTATCCACCATACTATATAGACGGCATCCTGGATCCACATATACAGTACAGACAGCAACTCAGCAACCGCAATGCAGACAGCATCCCAGTGACCAAACATCATATTTATGTTCATACTCATGTCAGCCATAACATATATAAAAAAAAATATGTGGCTAGTATCTTTCAAAATGGTCCGGGAATTACAATTAATCTGGGTCAGGCTCATTTTTGCACACGGGGAGCACAGGCATGTGGGAACCCTTGATATAGGGGTACAGTATGGGGACTCAAACTGCTGAAAAGGGCAATACTGGCTAAAATAGAAAGAACAAGGGGAGAAAAGAAGACTCTTTGCTGGGGGCACTCAAGTAATCATAAGTTTTAAAACTTAACCTATACTTCAGTAATTAAATGTTTTTTTCTTATTAAGAACTTTTAATTACTGAAGTAAAGGATTTGTTTACCATTTTTGATTACTGGAGTGCCCCAAGGAAAGAGTCTTCTTTTCTCCCCTTGTTTGCAGTATTCTGTTTGATTTTAGGGAGCACCGGCAACCCTTCAATATCATACCTGAATTCAGGCATATTATTACCTTAGTTGGGTATTGAATTATATAATTCCCCTCATTACCTATCTTTCACTCTTAACAATTTACAGAGGTGGATCTTCACAGCGCTTTTCACAGGGTAGAAGGTTCTAATCCAGGTGTTCACCAACACGTGGGACAGAAGAAAAAAAGATTTTTCAGTTAGCACATAAACTGAAAAATTCTGATTCAGTAGGGTGAAAACAACCACCGCCACTCACCTAGATTAACTAGGAGATGTTCACATCAAGGTATCTTTAAATGCCTATACACCAAGCCAATGGAAAGACACTCACCGAGGGAACAGTCCCTATGTTCATCAAAAGGTTTCTTTATTCATCAGACTTCACACGACTGGTCCACAGGTTAAAATCACATTTATTTAAAAATTCGGCAAACAAAGGGCCCCACACTTCCACGGCTGTATATCTGTCCTCTCACCCGGAATAAGAGGTGGCAGCAACACAGATCAACCCAAAGATGGCACAGGGGTTAGATGGAAATGTAAAGGTCCAGATAAAAAGTCCTTTAAACAACAACGCATTTCGAACATTAATGTTCTTCCTCAGGGTGCAGTACATTAAGAAGAACATTAATGTTCGAAACGCGTTGGTGTTTAAAGGACTTTTTATCTGGACCTTTACATTTCCATCTAACCCCTGTGCCATCTTTGGGTTGATCTGTGTCGCTGCCACCTCTTATTCCGGGTGAGAGGACAGATATACAGCCGTGGAAGTGTGGGGCCCTTTGTTTGCCGAATTTTTAAATAAAGAAACCTTTTGATGAACATAGGGACTGTTCCCTCGGTGAGTGTCTTTCCATTGGCTTGGTGTATAGGCATTTAAAGATACCTTGATGTGAACATCTCCTAGTTAATCTAGGTGAGTGGCGGTGGTTGTTTTCACCCTACTGAATCAGAATTTTTTAGTTTATGTGCTAACTGAAAAATCTTTTTTTCTTCTGTCCCACGTGTTGGTGAACACCTGGATTAGAACCTTCTACCCTGTGAAAAGCGCTGTGAAGATCCACCTCTGTAAATTGTTACGTGTATCTGTACTAGGGGTTGGTAGCCCTATTTGGTGTATTTTCTAGCTGTATTTCCAAGTGAGCGCAGGTGGCAACTAATATCTTTTTCCATATCTTTCACTCTTGACTGATGACTGCTAGGGAAAGGATCCAGTGCCAAGCTTAATCTCTGTTTCCTATAATAGAAATGTGTCAGAACACACAGAGCACTGCAGGTTGCATAGTCACAGCATGGTGAGAGTGTCCTTGCTGACTGCTGTCCTGGACCAGGTAGTAATGGACGAAGATGGCCTGGTCTGAAGAATTTATTCTACATCTTATGGATGGCCAGTTGCATGTTAATAATTTACCTAGGGAGATGACACCATAATATACAATGGGACGATGGCAAGCCAATGGGGGCAGTGTGATGTTTGGAAATCTTGGGTCCTAGCACTCATATGGTTTTTACTTTGATATGTACCACCTACCTAAATATTTATGCAGACTAGTCACCGCCTTATAGCAATATTAATCCATAATGACAGCGGCCTCTTTCAGCAGAATGCACTCTGGCACACCGCAAGTATTGTAAAGGAATGATATGAGGAGCATGACAGGTTTCACCGTATATGCCTGCCCTTTAATTTCTGTAGATCTCAATGAGACCATACATGGAAGCCCCACCTCACAGGGCTGAAAGGATCTGATAATGTATTAAAGCCACATATTGTACCACAGGACACCTTCAGAGTTCATGCCTTGACTGGTCACAGCTGTTTTGGAGACTTGAAGGAGACCCTGTCATTCACACTAGCCTCTGCCATCACTTATAATATCCCACTACACACACATATAACATGCACAATAGGTATATAAACATTTAATATATGTATATATCAGAAGAAATATTAAGATTACAGTCTATCTGCAAACATACAACACTGTGGCACTATGGGATTAATTTAGTATAGACAGAGTGGGCCCTAGCCAATTTGATGCCCTAGGCAACATTTTGCCTGGTGCACCCTAGCACTGCTGCTAATTGTACCTATGATCCAGCACCCCTCTCTCAGCAGCCAGCAACACCTATCACCCCACACCAATAGAAATTCTACAACACCCCTCATAAAGAACCAGGGCTGCCATCATAAATTGTGGGCCTGGGATTGACAAAAGCGGTATTAGATGAGGAAGAGAGGGGTAAGAGAGTGAGGGAGGAACAGAAGGAAACATTACAAAGAGGAGCGTGGAATGTGCATGGTCCTGTGCGCATCTGACCTGAATCGGAGGTCGAATGTGATACATCACAAGCGAGGAATCAGCAGCCCATCCACTGCTGCAATACATCGTATAGGGTATGTAGTGTAGTAATATAATATAGCATATAGGGTATTTAGTGTAGTGTAGGGGTGTATGGCGGCATTTAGTGTAGTGCAGATGTAGTGTAGTGGTGTCTAGTGGGGATGTAGTGTTATGATGTAGTGCAACATATGGAACCAAATTGCTGCCTTGCTCCGGGTGACAAAAACCTAGTTTAGGCCCTGGTTTATAGGAAATTAGACTACTTCCTCATCTTTGCAGTCACCGATAACGCTACCAAACTTACGTAACGTAAGGCGAGCTGCAAGGGTTATTTACGGGGTCCACGCCACCCTACTGTGTCCACGCCACCATCTACTTCCTTTACTAAAGGTTTGACAAGCGAAGCGGAGCAAGCCACCGAGCCCGAAGCATGGCGAGCAAAGCGAGCCCGCACGGGGACAATCGCTATTCATGTAGCGGCTAACGTAGCTGGCGTAAGCGGTGGCTGCAAAAATGAGGAAGTACCGAAATAAGATTGTCAGAGGGAGCCATGGTCAGGGAACTGGATGGGGTATATAGGAAAGATGAAGGTTGTTGGAGGGAGGCATAATCAGGGATGGGTGGGCTTATTGGCAATATAAGGTTGTCAGAGGAAGTCATAATTAGGAAGGGGGGGTTTAGGTAAGATGCAGTTATCAGAGTGGTCAGCACAGTCAGGTGGTGAACAGGGAGGATAGCGTTGTCAGAGGGAGTGAAGGCAAGATCATGTCAGAGGGAGTGATAGTCAGGGATTAGGTGGATAAGGAAGATAAGAAAGTCGGAGGGAGCTATGGTCAGTAATGAGATGAAAAGGGAAAATTAAGTTGTCAGAGGAAGTCACAGTCAGGGATAGAGGGATAAAGGGTTTCTGCCCTGTACACTGCTGCCCCCCCCCCCCCTTCCCATTGTTATTCACTCTCACAAACATCTCTCAATGTGCAAAAACTTGTCTTACAATTGTCACTGCCTCCAATGCTCCTCCTGTCAGTCACTGTGCAGCAATAGTGCTCACCATGTCTCCCACTCAGTGGCTGCTGCTGGACAAGAGCTCCGCCCACATCTCTAGGGCATCTATAGCCCCACCCCTTTATCGGCCGTTTATAGCCCTGACCACTTTTGACTTCCTCCCGCTAGCTCTCACATGAAGCCCAAAGTCAGCTCCCCCATAGCTGTGTGCTGAGCTGAGGATGATACCCGATCGGTGCTCTGCTCAGCTAGGAATTGTGGCAGCTAAAGGGCTATTTCACACGCTCCAGCTCCTGCCGTACAGCAAAATCCTGCACGGCGAAAACGTAGTTAATAATGGACACAATTGTGTCCATTCACATGGGACGGCCACGGCCCGGTTGCAGCCGTATTCCACCACTGGAAGGGATGGCTTCCCCACCACTGGCCATCCCCACCACTGTAAACTACTGTGTGCGGCACAGTGAAATAGCCCAAAGCTAGTGTCCAGGTGCCTCATTACTCTGCCTGCCCTAGTCTTGGGATGCCCCTAGGTAATTGCCTATGTTGCTTATGCCTAGGGCCAGCTCTGAGTATAGAAGTCCTGATTCAGGGGTGCATGCAAGAGGGATTGGTGCTGCCTCTTTGGTGCAGCAGATCGGTGTGCGTATGCAAATGCCACCAGAGGGGTCTCCATTTTAAGTAATGTCAATCATGCTACAGTGTCGAGGGCACTGTGACTGGGGTCACAGTAACTACAGAATATGTGCACTGTAGCCCCTGCACAATCCCAAAACAATCAGTCATTTGTGACTGAATAGGGACTGCTTGCGGGCCTGAATCAGGACAGAGCACATAGTATACCTCCAAAATGATTGTTTATTTATTTATTATTTATTAGAAGTTTCTTATATAGCGCACACAGATTCCGCAGCGCTTTACAGGGAATAATTGACCATTCACATCAGTCCCTGCCCCAGTGGATCTTACAATCTATTATTGTTTGCCATTAAATAAATGTATCAAATTAACACAAAACATGCTGTTAAATGAACATGCTGTGGGACCAAATGTGATATATGTAGTTCCGGAACATTGCTTAATGAACGTGCAAATGCATTATAGACAAATCCATTTTATCTTAGCATCTTATTAAAGTAATAATGTAACTAATGTAATTATAACACTTATTGTGGTGCCCAGTGTAGGTGAAAACTTAGCATGTGGGAAATGATATTATTAGAGTGAAAAAATGAATATATTTAATAAACAAAATATGGCAAATAATTACAATGCAGACACATTATTCCCTTCATAAGTCCTGTAAACACGGGGCAATGGGAGCTTTGTGCTGAGCGACCTAGCATTGCTCAGATCGCACAGCACAGATTGCTCAGCACAGATGGTTCAACACACATCGCTCATCAGAATCACGCATTGCCGTCGCTGGGGGCCATACACATTGAGTGATCCGCTCTACATTTCTAAGTGATCTAGTCAGATTACTTAGGAATGGGGCTGAAATTGCCCCTTATGTATGCCCCTATATGCATTAATATAGTCAAAATATTAATCAAATTATTTGCTAAACCCAACATGTAGTTGCTAAGCTATGTGTTGTGTAGCATTACTGGGTACTTTGAGGAGAATATTTAAGAATGTTTAATCAGTCACACCTGTACCCATACTTCCCAACTGTACCACATTTAGCAGGACAGTTCTGTTTGGAACTCTCCCACCCACTTGCCACAGTGTTTTGCGGTAGGTGGGTGGTGGTGCGCTAAGCACAAACCACTTCCCAGCATAGCAGAGCATGCTGTGTACATGGCATCATATATTCACAGTAGTGAAGGGGGAGCCTGGGGGCAGTAGAGCACCGCAGAACGTCCTGGGTGCGTCCCAATAGTGATATGACCGGGGATGCTGAGAGACTTTGCCACTTCCTGCTAGACTCTGCCCCCTTTCAGGATGCATACGCAGGGTCCCAGGGGGCCTGGGGGATTGTGCATTCGTAATAACATAGTAACATAGTAATTAAGGCTGAAAAAAGATGTTAGTCCATCGAGTTCAACCTACCTAACTTGTAACTACTGACTGGATTAAGTCATATCTACAGGACTCCCGTCGTGGCCAAAAATGTATCCAGTTTTGAGTAAAATTCATTAACAGTAGTTGCTGTAATCACCCCCATCATTCCTCCAAACACAAAGAGTTTCAGGAGGGACAAAATGCTCTTTGGGGGTTATTCTGGTTCACCCGCAAAGGCAAATTCACTCTCTAATGGACATAACAATATGCACTGCAGGTGGGGCTGATGTAAAATGTGCGGAGAGAGATATATATGGGTGTTATATTGTTTCTGTGTAGTGTAAATACTGGCTGCTTTATTTGTACACTGCAATATCAGTACGGTTCTTGTTTAGTTTCACGGTGGCAGCATGGTCGCCCGCTACTTCCAAATCTGTGTCCCCTTGTGGGGCTCGCTGTGCTCGCCCACGCTGCAGGCTCGGTGGCTCGCTACACTATCTAAAATCAACTCCATGCCAACGTGGATAGTGGGGGTATGAACTATCCACATTGGCATGGAGTTTCTTTTAGAGAGTGTGGTGAGCACAACCCGGAAGTAGCGCGGCCATGCTGCTGCCGTGAAACTAAACAAGTACCTTCAGTACAAACCCCAACAAATTCTAACTCTATATATGCACATGTTACATCTGCCCCACCTGCAGTGCACATGATTTTGTCCGTTAGAGAGTGAATTTGCGAGTGAACCAGAATAAATTAGCATCACCTGTGTTGAACTATTTAATTTATAAAAAATGAGTATAAACACAGGTGATCGTATTAAGACAGTAGTACAGGAAGACAGATTTTGTCCCTCCTGGAATTGGTCATGTTGGATTGTATGGATTGTGTATATTAAATTTAAACCAATAGCTAAATTAGGGCCGGACTAAGCGGGGGGAGGGGGGGGGGGGGTCAGTGCACCTGGGCCCCCTTCTATCTAGGGCCACCCTGTGGTCGGCATGTATTTAAAATATATATTTTTTTTAGCTAAAAAGTTAGTCTACAATAGACCACATGAAGCGGTCATTACTATTTTTAACCTAACAAGGGTATAGCAATTTATGGAGAGGTCTCATTTACTAATTTACCATCCAAATGAAACATTACAAGCAATACTGCCGATAAGGAGATTATTTTCACATCAAGTTGGTCTATTCAACCAATATATAGGAGAAGAATATAGATATTTCTCACACTTTCCCTGAGGAGAATCAATTTGAGCTCCACTCCGTGCCTCAGGTACTTCAAATATTCATGGACCCAATAACCAGCTTGTTACGAATACCTGCTTATGAAAAGTTGTCTGAAGTAATTCTTGTTATTCGCAAACCCCTGATGAAGTCCCAGGAAGGGACGAAACGTGTTGAATTTTCTCATTTTGCTATGTTTCCAAGTTTCTGAAATTATCCAATTAATTTCATCGGTACTTGTTTCCTAGCACGGCCACAACGATCATGATCGCGGTCATCGGGGGTAAAATCGGGGCCATCGCGGGCATCGCAGGCACTAAAAAATCGGGTGCGATGGGCCAGACGCGATTTCCCCATAGAGAACAATGTTAAATGTCTCAATTTACCCGCGATGACCACGATTTCCCATAGGAAACAATGTGAAATGGATCAATTTACCCAAATTATCATAGGGAACAATGTTAAATGGCCCAAAAACACCCCATAACATTAAAATGTCCCCCCAAAAGTACTATACGCCACCCCGCGATCAACGTGAACCCGAAGCGTGGCGAGCGTAGCGAGCCCGCGAGGGGCGGCGGTACGCGTCCTCCGACCTTTTCATACCCCCACTATCCACGTCGGCGTGGAGTTGAGAATAGAATAGTGTGGCGAGCGCAGCGAGCCACCGAGCCCGAAGCGTGGCGAGCGCAGCGAGCCCCGCGAGGGGACGCGGATACCTTCACAGTTATACGCATCCCCTCGCGGGCTTCCCAGGTGTCCATGGCGACGCGGACACCTGTGAAGCCCGCGAAGGGACGCGTTTACCTGTGAAGGTATCCGCTTCCCCTCGCGGGCTCGCTGCGCTCGCCACGCTTCGGGCTCGGTGGCTCGCTGCGCTCGCCACTCTATTCTATTCTCAACTCCACGCCGACGTGCATAGTGGGGGTATGAAAAGGTCGGAGGATGCGTACCGCCGCCCCTCGCGGGCTCGCTGCGCTCGTCACGCTTCGGGTTCACGTTGATCGCGGGGTGGCATAAACTACTTTTGGGGGGACATTTCACTGGTCAGGGGGGTTTTTGGGGGTTTCTGGCCCATTTACCATTCTTCCCTATGATGATTTGGGTAAATTGACCCATTTAACATTGTTTCCTATGGGAAATCGCGGTCATCGCGGGTAAATTGAGGCATTTAACATTGTTCCCTATGGGGAAATCGCGGCCATCGCGGGTGGACCATTTAAGCATTTTTGGCCGCATACGACCCGACCGACGTGATTTTCACTGTTTTCAATGCATTTCAATGGAAAAATCGGGGGCATCGCGTCGGTCGCGTCGCAGGCCACTAAAAATTACCCCCGATGGCCGCGATTGTGGCCGTGCTAGGAAACAAGTACCATTTCATCACAATCTGGAATAACTGCTACCATTGTTTGAAATAAGAGACTTTTTAATAAACTTTTTAAATTTATGGACTTATTTTGATATGCTTTGAAAAAAACAATTTAAGGCTATATTGGTCTTAGTGTAAAGATCAACACAAGGGGCTCCATCTTACAACTGTTAGGAACCATTATTATGCTCCAGGTCTGTTTTGTGTTCTGTTCTGTTTGTGTTTGGCATTTGACTGTTTGGTGGCCTCCGGTGGTCAGCTCTAATCTTCTGGAGACTTGAAGCTGGACTGTTTGTCTGCTGTGGTCATGATTAAGGCCACGTTCTGTGGCCGAAATGTCGACCTGACTTGTATTACAGTATGTATTTATTTATGATGGATTAAAATATCCTATTTGCATTACTACAAAGCCCCGGTATATATATATATATAAGTGGTAGTAGTCCGGCACTCTAATAACCAGAAATACTTGGGCGGGTGCCTCCAATAAACCAACCTGGCGAGGGAAGGTTCAATACAGCATACTTGGGTAGATGTGGCACTCACGTCACTGGCATAATAGACGACACGTAGTCATAATTCTTAATCAACGTTTCGGTAATTTATTATACCGTCTTCAGGATATGACATACAGTAAATACACTCACCTTATATAACATGAACACCCCGTGCAAAACACCACGCTGGAAGCCGCGCGCCACACTCGCCGTCAGAACCAGAGGGCGGGGGGAGCGTGCGGAACGCCAGGACGCACAGCGGCGTCTCCTAGCAACCAGCCACCAAGACGTACGGAGCCGAGGGACGCCATCCGGTATCCACAGCAACCGTCAGTCAATACATACAAATACATAACATTATTATACACGGAGAGACATACTGTATAAGTACAAAAGATACAAAAAATTGAAAAAAGTACAATATCAAAAGTACAATAATAACATAGCAATGTAGTTAAAAAACAACAAATACTCGTACTTCCAGGAGAAAAAGAAGATTAGAATAATGTATAGTCATACAAAAATTCTATTAAATGCAGAGTCAAGGTGATCATTTATAAGAAACAGGATAGTGATAAATATTCATTCAGCCCTTTGGGGCTGATGGTATTAAGGTGGTGAATCCAGTAACTTTTACGTTTAAGCAGAGCTAAATTACGATCCCCCCCTCGTCTAAGCGGGGCTACCCAATCAATCATCCTGTACTTTAAGCTAGACAATGAATGTTTGAAAAGCGCAAAATGTCTAGCGACAGGTTGTTCGCTGACACCACTCAGTATCGCAGCTTTAATCGCAGATCTGTGTGCAGCCATACGATCCTTAAACCTACATTGCGTCTTGCCAATGTAGGATAAGCCGCATGGGCACAAGATCTGATAGACAGTGTATGTGGAATTACAGTCTAAGGAGTACTTGATGTGGTAAGTTTTTCCAGTATGTGGGTGGGCAAATACATCACCCCCGATCATAAATTTGCAGGTGGCGCATTGGCATTTAATGCACCCCAACTTCTTTCTCAAAAAGGATTTGACGGGTTCTTTACCCATCCCTGTTACATCAGCTTTAACTAGCAAATCGCGTAAATTACTGTTTCTCTTAAAACAGGGCATAATGGCATGATTCTGTAACCCCAATGCTTTATCCGTCTGTATCATCGGACAAGATTTTTTAATGATACTAGTAATTTGTTCAGATTGACAATTAAATTTAGAAACAAACGGTAATTTATTAACCAAAGATTTTTTGGGATGTTGTTTTAGCAGATCAACTCTGGATAATGCCAAAGCTTTTGTTTTGTTTTTTAATAGGGACGATCTGTCGTAGCCCCTTATGCAAAATTTGTCAATCAATAGATCAATTTGGGCGCATGATACAGACGGGTCACTGTTAATGCGACAAATGCGCACCATCTGTGAATAGGGTAACCCCAATTTAAGTTTATCAGGATGACAACTTGACTTATGGAGGAACGTGTTTCTGTCAGTCAATTTAGTGAACACAGATGTAGAAATGATACCTCCTGTACACGACACAGATACATCGTGTACAGGAGGTATCATTTCTACATCTGTGAGTGGTGTCAGCGAACAACCTGTCGCTAGACATTTTGCGCTTTTCAAACATTCATTGTCTAGCTTAAAGTACAGGATGATTGATTGGGTAGCCCCGCTTAGACGAGGGGGGGATCGTAATTTAGCTCTGCTTAAACGTGAAAGTTACTGGATTCACCACCTTAATACCATCAGCCCCAAAGGGCTGAATGAATATTTATCACTATCCTGTTTCTTATAAATGATCACCTTGACTCTGCATTTAATAGAATTTTTGTATGACTATACATTATTCTAATCTTCTTTTTCTCCTGGAAGTACGAGTATTTGTTGTTTTTTAACTACATTGCTATGTTATTATTGTACTTTTGATATTGTACTTTTTTCAATTTTTTGTATCTTTTGTACTTATATGTCTCTCCGTGTATAATAATGTTATGTATTTGTATGTATTGACTGACGGTTGCTGTGGATACCGGATGGCGTCCCTCGGCTCCGTACGTCTTGGTGGCTGGTTGCTAGGAGACGCCGCTGTGCGTCCTGGCGTTCCGCACGCTCCCCCCGCCCTCTGGTTCTGACGGCGAGTGTGGCGCGCGGCTTCCAGCGTGGTGTTTTGCACGGGGTGTTCATGTTATATAAGGTGAGTGTATTTACTGTATGTCATATCCTGAAGACGGTATAATAAATTACCGAAACGTTGATTAAGAATTATGACTACGTGTCGTCTATTATGCCAGTGACGTGAGTATATATATATATATAGGTAGAGTGGGGGGTCCGGCAGCTCCACTTTATAGAATCCTCGGCGGGTGCCCGCTTGCAGCTGTACACCAGCTATATAGACAATTCTTGGGTATAAGCAGCACTTCAGCCTTGAATAAAATAGTGCTTTAATCGGTCACAGCAACAAACAGCAACGTTTCAATACAAAGTGTATTTTCCTCAGGCTAGTGAATCACACAAACTACTGACCTTAAATACCAAAGAACGCGTCTCATCAACGGCGTGGACGCCGGGACTCACTGACGCTCACCAGTGACGTCACTCACTGCAGCCGCGCTGCGGCAACATTTGTGTACAACGGTAGTCATGGTGATTATAAAGTTCCGTTATAGAAACATCATATAATAATATCTAAAGTGCTGACAGTGCGACATGAAACATATAATCAGACAATATACATGCACAATACATAGACAAATATAAAGCTTACAACAAAGACTCACAGTAAAGACCATACTAATTGATAGAGACGGATCTGTATTACGCAACAAAATATCAAGAAAATATCAAAAACGCTGGTAATGTTCCCTGACAATATTATAGATATCTTAATGAATAGTACGGTAAGTTCAAACTGAAACATTATGAAAGACACCCCAGCCCGGATGATTCATTTAAACCCCGCGGGGATAATGTATCCAACCACATTATCCATTTGCTCTCTCTCTGTAACAACCGTAATCCCCTGTTACCACCTCTGATGGATTCCTCAATGTGGTCTATCATACGGTATTTTAAACTCAGTAGACTGTGTCCCATCATAGTAAAATGACGGGCTACTGGTTGAGGACTGGTCCCAGTCACTAACGCTGCCTTTATGGCAGAGCGATGTGCGCTCATGCGTTCCTTGAACGCGCGTTCTGTTTTACCGATATAGGATTTCCCGCACGGACAAATGATTTGGTAAATCACAAATTTAGAATTACAACTTAAAGTATGTCTGATGTTGATAGGTTTCCCTGAATGGGGGTGATTAAATACCGCACCAGGGATCAAAAATTTACACGTTACACAGGTACACCGTACACAGCCCAAAATTCTGCGCTTGTTAGAAACTTGAACAGGAAAGAGAAAAAGTGTTTGTATGGATGCACTCCTTATAGATAATCAAAAAAAGTTTTTTGAGTTAATTCCTTTTCAAAAATTTTTACTTCTAAAAATGTGGTGGCTCCTTTTATCTTTATTAAGACCTGGATGGATAAGGGGACAACCACATGTAGCGAAATAAGAGGTTAAGAACAACATATTTTTTTTCACATTAATTAACATACAGCGTTACATAAGATAGAAAATTGTGATTGAAAGGATTTAAAAGTGTAGGTAGATACGACTGCTGGTGTTTAGTATTCTGTTCTGAGTTGGGGTAAATTCCCCATTGGGTCCTTGTATCTATTTTTGAGTCTATGTCGATGGATCTGTATTAATAAAGATTGATTTACCACTTGTGCTTTTTTATTTGCTTCTTCGTTTGAGCTTTCCTAGACACCAAGTATCACAATGCTACAGTGTACATTCATACATATAGATGGTATTTTATATGTAAAAATTCCCTCAATATGGTTGTTTTAATTCCCCACACACTATGAAGGTCGAAATACCTAGTGTGTGTTTATATGGTTATTCATTAGGGGTAAATTCCCCACAAATGATCTCCAGATACAATTTGTCAGAGTTCAAGATAGATTCTCCACTTGAATTTTTTCAAGTGGTTGAGGTATCTGATATTGTTCTACTCATGTAGATAGGTTTACTCTCAAAAGTAAATCTGAGGGATATCTGTATATTTTAGGTACAACTGATTGGAATTAGGGGTAAATTCCCCATACGGGTCCCTGAGCCACGTTAATAACAAATTAGGGGTGGATTCCCCATATCTCGTTGGTGAGGGTATCTAATGTGTGTTACACATTGAAAGGCTATATAGGTATTGTGGGGCGAATTCCCCTAATGGAACCCCTCAGATGTAGTATACGAGAATTAGGGGTAGATTCCCCAATAGGATTTTCAAGGTAGCATCAGTATTGGTTCATTTATATATACGGTATTTATGTCCTGGGATATATTCTCCACAGGTTTCTCACGAGTGTAATTTCGTGGAGATTTAAGAGATATATTCTCTATAGGAGCCTCTATATAAAATCTCGTATGAGGGATGAAGAGTCTGTTTAATTAGGGGTGTATTGGAATTAGGGGTAAATTCCCCATACGGGTCCCTGAGCCACGTTAATAACAAATTAGGGGTGGATTCCCCATATATCGTTGGTGAGGGTATCTAATGTGTGTTCCACATTGAAAGGCTATATAGGTATTGTGGGGCGAATTCCCCTAATGGAACCCCTCAGATGTAGTATACGAGAATTAGGGGTAGATTCCCCAATAGGATTTTCAAGGTAGCATCAGTATTGGTTCATTTATATATACGGTATTTATGTCCTGGGATATATTCTCCACAGGTTTCTCACGAGTGTAATTTCGTGGAGATTTAAGAGATATATTCTCTATAGGAGCCTCTATATAGAATCTCGTATGAGGAATGAAGAGTCTGTTTAATTAGGGGTGTATTCCCCACAGATGGAATCCAGTGAAATTTTAGGGGTAGGTTACGGGAGTCCCCAGAAAGTCGTTTCTAGGATAGCCCAATGTGTATTTTTTTGGGGTGTGAAATCCCACTTATATTTGTGGTAATCAGTTAAGATGTGGTATATTTTCCATTTATAGTAGTGGTGATCAATCTTTAAGACATATATGCAGGGTCACTTAATTATGTTTTTATAGGGATATACCCCTTGCTTCAGATTACTGCATGTAGATATAAATTTTCTAGACAATATTTATTCAATTCCCACTTAATGTGGATCCAGAATTTTTGCATGTAGCCGGAGCAGTATATTGCAACTTATTCGTGTTTTTTATCTAATATCAATTGGCAGTAGAGATACAAATTCTTTACTATGTTGCAGTCTGATTGACAGGATTTGTAAGACCTAGTAATAATTTGCCTCTGTAGTATTGGTTGCTTTATACAGGTATGTGGCACCATCTACTGGCGAGATGCAGGATATACAGTACACGTTAAAACACCATCTATATTACATATGGTGCTATACTGCTACAAAGTTTGCCAGGGGTGTGTAGATACCCAGACCACTACGCGGTCTTGCTACTGATAGCTACTGCAGGATATCTGGATAAAGATTCACAAGGACGCTGAACATATTATAATTGTACAAAATACATTTTTAAGCTAAACACCACACAGTCTATCTAGCGCTACACAGACAGAACACGTGTTTCGCTAATGAGCTTCTTCAAGCTCATTAGATGGTCAGCTTGAAGAAGCTCATTAGCGAAACACGTGTTCTGTCCGTGTAGCGCTAGATAGACTGTGTGGTGTTTAGCTTAAAAATGTATTTTGTACAATTATAATATGTTCAGCGTCTTGTGAATCTTTATCCAGATATCCTGCAGTAGCTATCAGTAGCAAGACCGCGTAGTGGTCTGGGTATCTACACACCCCTGGCAAACTTTGTAGCAGTATAGCACCATATGTAATATAGATGGTGTTTTAACGTGTACTGTATATCCTGCATCTCGCCAGTAGATGGTGCCACATACCTGTATAAAGCAACCAATACTACAGAGGCAAATTATTACTAGGTCTTACAAATCCTGTCAATCAGACTGCAACATAGTAAAGAATTTGTATCTCTACTGCCAATTGATATTAGATAAAAAACACGAATAAGTTGCAATATACTGCTCCGGCTACATGCAAAAATTCTGGATCCACATTAAGTGGGAATTGAATAAATATTGTCTAGAAAATTTATATCTACATGCAGTAATCTGAAGCAAGGGGTATATCCCTATAAAAACATAATTAAGTGACCCTGCATATATGTCTTAAAGATTGATCACCACTACTATAAATGGAAAATATACCACATCTTAACTGATTACCACAAATATAAGTGGGATTTCACACCCCAAAAAAATACACATTGGGCTATCCTAGAAACGACTTTCTGGGGACTCCCGTAACCTACCCCTAAAATTTCACTGGATTCCATCTGTGGGGAATACACCCCTAATTAAACAGACTCTTCATCCCTCATACGAGATTCTATATAGAGGCTCCTATAGAGAATATATCTCTTAAATCTCCACGAAATTACACTCGTGAGAAACCTGTGGAGAATATATCCCAGGACATAAATACCGTATATATAAATGAACCAATACTGATGCTACCTTGAAAATCCTATTGGGGAATCTACCCCTAATTCTCGTATACTACATCTGAGGGGTTCCATTAGGGGAATTCGCCCCACAATACCTATATAGCCTTTCAATGTGTAACACACATTAGATACCCTCACCAACGAGATATGGGGAATCCACCCCTAATTTGTTATTAACGTGGCTCAGGGACCCGTATGGGGAATTTACCCCTAATTCCAATCAGTTGTACCTAAAATATACAGATATCCCTCAGATTTACTTTTGAGAGTAAACCTATCTACATGAGTAGAACAATATCAGATACCTCAACCACTTGAAAAAATTCAAGTGGAGAATCTATCTTGAACTCTGACAAATTGTATCTGGAGATCATTTGTGGGGAATTTACCCCTAATGAATAACCATATAAACACACACTAGGTATTTCGACCTTCATAGTGTGTGGGGAATTAAAACAACCATATTGAGGGAATTTTTACATATAAAATACCATCTATATGTATGAATGTACACTGTAGCATTGTGATACTTGGTGTCTAGGAAAGCTCAAACGAAGAAGCAAATAAAAAAGCACAAGTGGTAAATCAATCTTTATTAATACAGATCCATCGACATAGACTCAAAAATAGATACAAGGACCCAATGGGGAATTTACCCCAACTCAGAACAGAATACTAAACACTAGCAGTCGTATCTACCTACACTTTTAAATCCTTTCAATCACAATTTTCTATCTTATGTAACACTGTATGTTAATTAATGTGAAAAATTTTTTTGTTCTTAACCTCTTATTTCGCTACATATGGTTGTCCCCTTATCCATCCAGGTCTTAATAAAGATAAAAGGAGCCACCACATTTTTAGAAGTAAAAATTTTTGAAAAGGAATTAACTCAAAAAACTTTTTTTGATTATCTATAAGGAGTGCATCCATACAAACACTTTTTCTCTTTCCTGTTCATGTATGCCAACCGTTTGGGATAGCACCCCCACTGTTGTGAACCGACATACAGTGGTCCACTGCCCACCAAATAGAGGGCATTAATATCCTTTTTTTGTGTGCAGAACCCCCCAAACCCCTATTCACCTTGTTAGAAACTTCCCTGTCTGCATATATATATATATATATATATATATATATATATAGAGCTTGGTAACGGCAACACTCATCTCATAGGATAAAGAATGACCAGGAGACTCAATAGGTTCCCCAACGTTTCGAGGCGTTGTGCCTCTTTATCAAGGTGCAGAAAGAAAGAAAGAAAGTCTTTGTGCACCTTGATAAAGAGGCACAACGCCTCAAAACGTTGGGGAACTTATCCAGTCTCCTGGTCATTGTTTATCCTATGAGACGAGTGCCGCCGTTACCAAGCTCTACATACCCTGAGGTCCTCTCAGGTTTTCCCCATACGGGGGGCACCGTGTTATTTGCACCGCTCAGCCAGCAAACGTGTGCAGCCACACCATATTCTCTCTTTCTCTCTCTCTCTCTCTCTCTCTCTCTCTCTCTCTCTCTATATATATATATATATATATATATATATATATATATATATATATAGGAGAAAGATACCCAGCACAAAAAGTCCAGAAAGTCTCTCAGATCAGGATAGGTTACGAATGTCCCATTAATGTGTGCAGCTCCACTAAAAGGATCCAACCACGAATCCCAAGGAGGTATGCTTGTAAAAAAGAAGAAAATGAAGCGCACCAATCAGCAATAAATCAATATATTTTACTTAAATAAATGCTGACGTACATAGGGTTAAAAGTAGATAGCTTGCCGTGTGGACTAGGCAGTATGGCCGGACCAGGCACCGATGATGACCGCAGGCAGTGATCAGTTGCAGGCGGAGCGCAGCAGGTACACAGTAACCGGCCGGGAGCTTCCACGGATTACAGCACGGACCAGACCAGGACGTCACCACGTCGGGAACCAGTAACCACGCCCAATGCGTTTCGTCACAGCTACGGACACAGCTTTTATTGCTGGAAAATATCCTTGAATAAAATTTGTTTTACTGTTGATAATGCACTATGGAGCGCCCCTGTTTCTTTTTCTAGAGAACTTTTACCTGTGAATCCAGGTTTATTAAGAGGGAGCGGCCGGTCTAAATCAACAGACTTCAGTGCTAATTTTAAAGATCTTGGGACTTAATTATCCTTCTATTGGACTTTTAAAGGACTTGCGCACTTTCATTTGTGTGTATATATATATATATGATCTACATTTCGAGATTTATTCTCGAAACGTAGATCTTTCAGCTGAACCTGCACGGTCTCCGGTTATTTCTTCAAAGTCATCTGAGTGCCGCTCCAACCCATCCAAAGTAAATTTGAGGACCCTGTCCAGGAATACTGCCTAGGGAAGGCACCGGGTGCATGTACCTTTTGATCGAGTAAAGGAGTGCCGGCATATTTCACACACACACACACACACACACACACACACACACACACACACACACACACACACACACACACACACACACACACACACACACATATATATACATATACATAGCAGCGAAGTCCGGCAGCAGCGAAGTCCCTGGTACCAGGGTCCAGATGTCAACTTTTTCTGTGATTTACTAGAAATGGTTTTTGACCAAGAATTATTTATATTTTAATGGTCAATTTTTTCTGCAAGTGACCGGCTGTGCGATGGGGTCCTCAGTGGCCCCATCGTACGCCAACGCCTATATGATGATGGTTGAACCCGATATTTTCTTTACAGATCAGGAAGTTACCCGCAACATCATATACTATGCTACATATATTGACGATATGATCCTATTGTGGAAAGGCTCACTAGCTGGTCTCAACCTCATAATTGATCGCCAAGATAACAGAAACAGTCCTATTAAACTGACTTGCACATCGTCCGTTAGTCAGATTGACTTCTTGGATGTGCGCATAAGTGTTAACATTGGTCAATTGAAAACATCTTTATTTGTAAAGCCCACAGACAGGAACATGTTGCTTTCACCTAACAGCTTTCACCCTTCATCTGTCATCAAAGGTCTCCCCTATTCGCAAATGCTGCAAGTTCACAGAAGATGTAGCGATGAGGAAGATCTTCATATCCAATTAGACCAAATGGTCCAGAAATTTTTGGAACGAGGTTACAACTATGACCAATTACTTATGACAAAAAAGAAAGTCCTTGCCACCTCTAGATCCAAAACGTTAAAAAGAAAATCTAAGAAAGCTGTTAATAACAGAGTTTTTTTGGCCAAATCGTTTTAATACGGCCAGTGCTAAAGCTAGCACAGCCATCAAATCGTTTGGCTTATTGTAGCCACAGATGGTGATCTGCCCGGTCTTTGTAACAAATTTACGCGACTTCCTGGTGCATAGTGATATTACCAATTTTGAAAAATCTTCCATCACTTCATTATTAGTGCTCTTAAGTTGGGATGTGTTAAGTGTACCGGTGCATCACATGTAGCTACATGTGGACTGGTGACACCATTACGCATCCTTTGAAAAACAAAACTTACCCCATCAAATTTAGAACCACATGTTCTACCCAATTTGTTATCTATGTACTAGTGTGCCCTTGCAGCAAGTACTATGTGGGGAAAACAGATTGTAAATTTAAAAAGTGCATGGCGCAACACAGAATGGCAATTAGGACTGCTATCCTAAAAGGTTCCAGCGAACAGCGGGTTGCCCGGCACTATGCCATTATGGGACATTTCCCCACTGCTTTCAAACATCGGATAATCGATCATGTTCCCCCTCTGGAAAGAGGTGGCAACAGATCGAAGATTCTGTTACAATGGGAGGCAGAGTGGATTTTTAGACTGGATTCACTCAGTCCGCAGGGTTTAAATGAGACTTTAGGACTTAATTGCTTTTTATAAGTATGTTGCTGCTTGTTTATAAATGTATCTGTTTATTTACATATACACTGGTTTCCATCTGCAGTTTTGTAAAGTTTTAATTGGTGTTGGATTAACTGGGTGATGTCAGCTCAGGAGGCGGGGTGTGCGCCGCGTCCCGGACCGATTCAGATGTTGAAGGGGAGCACATAAATTGGTGAGTGATTTTGCATTTCTTTGTCCTGACAAAATAAGTAAAGCTTATTGAAACGTTGACTGTACACAGGCTGCTGCTGTGATTTATTATACCTGAGTGCCGCCGGACTTCACTGCTGTTTGGGGGAACTATTTGTTTCCTAATTATGGAGGGCTATTTTCCCTCTTTTCTGTGCCAGGCCCTTACATATGCCAACCTCTTTGCCATTTTCCACCCTATACTAAACCCTTTGCATTTTTCCTATGCCAGGCCCCTGCCTTTTCCAGACATATATAATTAGTTGAAAGTATTTACACAAATAGAGACACACCCATGAGCAGACCACCCAAACAGAACACTGGTCATGCCCCCCACATTATTAGGTGCTGGCCACAACACCTATTATTGCACATAATAGGCCCTTGATAATTTTCAGCTCCAGGCCCATTTAGACCTTAATCTGGCACTGCCCATCCCCCTTAATCTGGCTATAATTTCTACACTGTAACAGGAGTCAAGTGCTGCATGTAATGTTACAGTGTAGCACCCGGCTCCTGTTACTGAGGAGGAGTCGTCATTTTGGTGTCACCTCACCCTCCGCAAACACCTAGTAATGCCACTGCCAATATGTCCCGAGTATGAGTCATAGGGTAGACAATAAGAAGGTGGACAGTCATTAGGTCGACCACTGAAGTTCGACATGCATCAAGGTCTACATGATCGAGGGTCGACATGGGGTTAGGCCGACAGGGTCATTAGGTGGACATGTGGAAGGTCAACAGTCGTAAGGTCAACATGGGGTTTTTCACTTTTTTTACCCAAATATCGTCATGGACAATGTAACGTAGCAGAGCGTCCCCTCATGTGGCTCCCTGTGCTCGGCACACTATTTTATTCTCACTCGATGCCCTAGTGGATGGTAGAGCTTTAAATACCGCCTGTCGGCACAAATCGGCTCAAAAAAAGTGGAAAACCCCATGTCGACTTTCCCCATGTCAAACTAATGCATGTGTCAACCTAATGACCCTGTCGACCTAACCTCATGTCGACCTTCAGGCATGCTGACCTTCCCCTTGTGACCATATACCATACAGTATGTCCCATATATCTGCACATGCCAGCAAGGATTTTGTAGACAGTAGAATATAGACTATTTGGTACCAATTGTCTGTACATGAAAATGTGACAACTTCATTACTGCTAAGCTGATTGTCAGTGACCAGCTGGGGGTTTGGGTTATAGCAGAGGGAGTCTTAGCTATGACAAGTGTGAGAATTGCAATAGCTTTATTTAATGACTTTGAATGCATCCTTCTTCATGACCCTGAATATGCTTGAAATCTGTATCAGTGAGGTGAAACAATTTGCCAGTGATGGTGGTCTGTGGTGGCAGAGTGGATGCCTTAGAAGGGTAACTTTTACTTTTCTTACAGAATGCCTGCACCCAGGGGTATTGGGTGTGAGCAGCACACAAGCCCCTGAGTCAAGGGTTCTGATACCACTTACCCTGCGCTAATATATATCTATAAAATTACAAACGTAGTATAGTCAGCCATCATATTGGGTCCTTGGTAATCCTTTTCCATGTTAACAATGTTCTGATGAATAAGCAACAAACTATTGTAAACTAGAAGAGCAGTTACTGTGTTGCCTCCAGGGCTTTGCCGCACTGCCCTCCATACAGTCTTTATTCCCTCCATGCCTTTGGGGACCATTGACTGCAGTGGCTCACCCAGCGGAGTGGTGACCACAAATTACCAACCCCTAGCATTGGGGAGCAGACTGTCTGTTGCTGCAGACTATAGAATAGAATCAACTTTATTGGCCATGTATGCTTGCGCAAACTAGAATTTTTTTGTGGATTACAGTGCAGCATCAAGCAGGAAGGGGGGAGAGGACGGGGAGGACATTGCATACATTACATTAAGATATTACATGCAGGCAACACGTGCCCGCCAAGCTGCACAGCGCCTAGGCAGCAAACAGCTGCACCACTGGTCATTGCCAATATAACCAGGGACAGTATATAACAATAAATACAATATAACCCGTTATATAGGAGTGACTGGCAGCCAAAGGTCAATCAGCGAGTCCTAACTTCTCACTCTAAATTAGTTTTATTGCTTAAAGATTGACACTTCCTAAGCACAACCATGCATTGTGTGGTGTACACTAACTGATAGATTGCATTGGGTATCCAACATTTAGAGTACAGAGGTTGGGGGCCATGCCTAATTGTCTGTTTCCACTGTATTGCCCCCCTCTGGATTCACCACTGGCCAAAGGTGAACATGATATTGACCTTGTTGAAATGTGAAGCCTTTTCCTGTGCAACTTCTCTGAAGACATGACCTCTTGTTGAACAACCTACTAGCATTTCTGAAAGCTTTTAACAGAGTATAATTGTAATGAGGGGACAAGTTTAATAAATTACATCTAAGAGAATCATATTGGATACATCAAATCTGAATCCTCCACCCTGAGGGACTTACTGTAACAAATTGGTTGAGTTAGATTTTGATTATTTTTTGATTAATTTTTGACCTTACTGTCAGTTTGTAATATAGATTTTTTTTTGTAATAAAATGATCCAAATGAAGTCTCTGCATGTAGATCACCAATTTGCCTTAAGCTGCCCATACACGGAGCCGTTCGCCGGCATCCGTTTTTTACTATGCGATGCGCTCTCACCCGCATCACATAGTACAGTACAAAAAGTATGTGCTGCACATACTTTTTGTACTAGGTACACATTGTATCGGATCGCAGTGCATGCACACTGCATGCACTAGGGATGCGATCCGACACGATGTGTGCTGTTTAAGTCCCAAACGGATCCGTTAAACTGACTGTGTATGGGCAGCTTTAGTTTTCATATTCTCTGTGCTAATTCTTAATTATTGAAATCTTGAGAAAGTACTATATTAATCACAAAAATGTATTTGATGGAAGGATAAATAAATGAAATATTTCTTATTTTACATAAATGACAATTATTCATTACAAAAACAATATTTTACTTTTCCAGATCGATGCCATTCATCTGGCTCTTTAGCAATTAGAAAATGAGCCTTTGCCTTTGGCAAATATTAAGTGAAATATTATGCAGTACAATTTGTGTTTATTGTGCCCTGAGTAAGGTCACGTATACATTTCTATTGCTCTAGTGTTGATATATATATATATATATATATATATATATATAGCAGGCTGATGGGGCAGCACTCAAAGACTGTGCACTCCGGTAGTAGCAGTGAACTAGTGCATTTAATAACGTTTTGGTGGAGCAAGTCCCCTTCATCAGATTTGCTCCCCGAAACTTTATTAAATGCACAAATTCACCTTTACCACCGGAGTGCACAGTCTTTCAGTGCTGCCCCATCAGCCTGCTACAATTGAGGTTTTACCCTCCAGGCGAAGGCACCTCAGCAAGACACCCACATTAAAGTGCTCTGTGCATGACAGTGGGCCATGGGCCAACGTTTCGGTCAGCCTTCAGACTTTTTTCAAAGCCCCCACTATCTCCTCCTAAAGTGCATAACTTTATGTGCCAGGTGTGAGCTATTTATAAGCCAGCAGCTTACCTCTACAAAACTCCACCCACTAATATCATCAGACAGGGCCAAGTTACAAACAGTGTGTGCATTTATATACAAATAAACCACAGTAATAAACAGCAGAGACATAATTAGCATGGAAATACTTACACATTTAACATACCAACTGTGCCCATAAAGCATCTGCACCATTCATTCTACACTGTCCCGGCGCGTATCCCAGCCGGATGTGCAATCATACACCCACTTCCGGTCTGTGGAACGCAGAAACCAGCAGCAGTTCCCCTGCGTTCCACTTCATGCTGTGTACTCATGTCACAGCGCTTAAAGCTCCCAACAATGTTATACTACATAGCGCCCTGTTTAATCCTTCCTTTGGGGGTAAATTTAGCTATAAGAGCACCCATATTACTACTATGATATCAGTACTCATTGCTGACTTATCCAAGCTCACACTAGGCACTTACAAACCAGGTGTACAACAAAAATATACATAGTGACGAAAAATTTATAATAAAAAAAGTGAAAAACTAAAAAAAATAAAAAAGTTTTCAATTGTTACATATAAGTGCAGCCCAGAACATCCTCTCATCAAATCATAAAGGGGTAATCAGAGAAAAACAGATAGAGAATTATTTTCATTTAAGCCCCTCGGGGCCACAGTATCAAGTTGTAAAATTCATTTAGCTTCTTTACGCAGCAGTATCTGTCCTCAATCACCACCTTGCATCAATGGAGGGAGCCAATCGATGATCATGCAATTAAGGGTGGCAAGCTCCCAGGGGAGCTGGCAATGGCAGGGGGCGCCGCATAGGCAAACATGGGGGGGAGGGGGGGGGGGTCTGGTTGCCTGGAAACCCTCCTCCTCTTGGCAAGTGCCTTAAATTATGGCAAAAATATTACTAGTATATAACATGATCAATAGAGCGCCACAACATCATGCAGTTGCAGTGTAAGGGACAGAGCACAGCTGCTGCACATGTCTAGTGTACCAGCTTCTTCTACCACATTTGCTGAGTGTGTATCTGAGCCCTCAAACATCGCAATGGACCAGAGAGTAGCTGTCAGGAGGAAGAGACAGGAGCCTTACCATGAAGTGGGAGATTGTGAGCTTAGAACGTCAAGTACAGGTTCTATGTTTGTGGATTTATTTATGATATGTTTAAACTTTTCCTAACCACGTATCTTATTTAAATGTTTGAAAGAGCCTATACTATAGACCATCTGTACTATGAAATATTAATACTCTATTTCATACAGAATCCAGTGTATAAAAGACCAATTTTTAGGGCTGTTACCACTCCCCCAGACTCTCGTACGTTTGACACTGGGCGGGGAGCTGGTGGTGGTGGCGGGGGGCGGGCAGCTCATAGTTGCAGGTAGTGGGGTCCGCCCGAGTAGCGGTAGCTGGGAGCTGCCTTGTAGTGCCATTTTGTCAGGCTTCAGGGCGGGATGCGGCTGCTGAATAGATGAAGGTCATTGATTAGCTGAGAAAATTCTCTCAGCCAATCAACGTCTGGCAAGTCAATTCAAAATATTCTGCAGCCGCATCCCACCCCGAAGGTCGGTAAAGTGCCGTTACAAGGCAGCTCCCAGCCACCGCCACTGCTTGGATGGTCATATACCCTGCTGCCCACTACTTCCTGATTGGACCATGCTTCACGGACCCCACTGACCACCACTAGGAGCTGCCCGTCCAAGGTGCCCCGCTGCAGAGACCCCACTGCTGGCTGCACATAGGTTTGTGCCAGTGATGCTTCACCACTGGCACACATCTAGGATCCTAGGATCGGACCCGACAAGTCACTAATGCTTTTAGCACTCGCGATGTGCCACTGATGGGTCAGATTGTGAGACATCTGATGTCCCGCCGGTGCGACCATAGGGTTTGTGTCCGATGCACATGGGACCGCGCATCGGAGCCGACGGCATGTCACGCACAGCCGATTTGGTCTAATTTCACTGCCAGATCCGTCGGATTCGGCTAGTTGTATGAGCACCTTTACAGTTTTGCTATGTGGCCATGCTACAACTGTTTCAGGGCATGTGGGGATGTGTAGTTCAACAACAGCTGGCGGGCCGAAGATTCCCCATCCCTGATTTTTCAAATTACTGCACAAAGTCCCCCCACTTGCTTTGAATGTCTGCTCCTATAATGCCCCTGAAGTCACTCTCCTGGGACACAATGATAGAAGTGTTTGAAATCATTGAAACGGACCCCTATTATTACCAATGTTATGATATATTAATTATTAAAATAATGTAAAGTCAATCCAGTCTATTTACATTTACTTTTATTGATTGATTAGTGCGGCTTATCATTTCACTTGTTCATCTGGCAGAAGCAAGTACAATAGAGATTTATAGGGCAAATAACCAATCCCTGGAGATGCAGCCAATCAACTAACAAAGTGCAGATGAGTGTAACCCATGATGCAAGCTGTTCAAGCTTAATGATGGATACACATTCATCTGTGACAATGCACTTCAGCCCCTCAGCTCCGAGCACCAGCCCTCGCTGCTAGCCAGCCAGCCAAATGCGGCTAGTCCTGGTAACCTAGCAGCGGACGAAAATAGTCATCTGTCCCCAGAACTGCCTCTGCCTCTATGGCCTGGATGCTGCAGCCTGGTTGCTGGGCAACCACCTCGGGGAGCACTGAGTCATGACAGAGTCCCAAATACCAGAGCCCAGCGGCTGTACTACAGACCCTAGGACACACCAACCCCTTACCAGTAACACACTGCCAGTCACAGTGAAGCCAGTACAGTCTCACAGGATGGCTCACTGACACTGGTGGCAGATTTTGCCTTGGGGTCGTGGGGTTGGGCATTCGTGCAGTCCATTGGTAAAATCTGCCACTGGTTATAAGTTTTAGTGATAATCTAAGAACCTTTTTATGAGTTTTTTGTACATTTATACACTTGCTAATAAACACTCAGGAATTCATGCACTTATTGATTAAGCTAGCTGATTGGCTTGCTTCCCAATAAACACTGCAGTAATATGCAAGAGGGCACTGAAATGTGTCTCACTGTCTTTATTACAGCCTTCAGTTATATGTTTTTGTGAAATAGCAAAATCTACTCTATGTTTCCAGACACTATGGGGAAATGTAATAGCCTGTGGATTTAATCAACACTGGCATAATTCTTGCAATTGCTGAATTTGATTGAATCAGGTGGCAGTCAACTCACTAGAAACTCTCCAGAAAGAAACTCACTTGGCTTAAAGCCGCTGTCCTAAATTTAAATATTCTGATGTTTAAGGTACAAGTCATCAGATGTATTAGATGGGATTTTTACAAGCAGTTTGAAATGTGCCAGAACCAAACAGACAGACACTGTACGAGATGAAGGGTTTCCGATGTTGGAATGTTATCAGCATTGACGGACTGCTTGGCGGGAAGAAAGGCACCCTGTCGGAGATTTTCTGGGAAATGTTGTATGTTAGCTTATACGATCATGACATATTTGTGACATATTTTGTTGCAGAGACTTCTCACTATATTCCTTTCCAAAGAGTTGAACATAAACACAATTATGCTTGTCCTGCATCACCTACAGATTTTCCCCAGCCCATTGAAAGAGGCCATACTGTATACAACCTTTCCCAGTCCAGGGGCATCTAAGAGGCTTTACATTTCCTTATGTCTTAATACTTTTATAGAATAGCTCCTACCGGCTGTATTGCTTTAATTTGGTACTGTTTTGAGGAGAGATATTTCTAACGTGTAGCTGTTGTGAGGATCTAGATGTACAGTACTGTGGTTGGGGTATGGTATACAGGTCAGGATGTTTGTTGTTGAGTGTTGTTAAGGTATTAGAAATGATAGCTGTTGTATTTATTTTTATTCGTCAGGAGGCTTGTCATCTAGCAACAGCTGGTGGGTTAGGGTGCAAGCCTCCCGACATAAGCTGGATGGTATAGTGAAAGAAAAACTTCACTTACCTTCCCACAGCCAGGGGGGCAGGGAACTTAGCCACGGGTGTGTGACTAGTGTGTAAGGGCAGTGCACGTGCATAGCAGGTTATGCACGTGCACTCTGGTCACATTCACTTGCTGTATATAAGGCTAAGTCCTACTGACGCATTTCACTGTCTGTAATACAGCTTTATCAAAGGTCACCTTTGATGAAGCTGTATCACAGACAGCAAAACGCATCAGTGGAGCAGGAGACAAGACCCCTTGCCATCTTTTTTTCAACATTTTTTCAACCAGCCTGCCACATACCACCACACTAAATTGGAATACAATTGTGCTAGACCCAAGTACCATCATCACTGCATACTATGAGGATCATTTCTGCATTGCTATCCAATTGGGATTAACGCGTCTAGCTGTCTGGTAACTATATCCTTGGGTACACTATCACCATCTGAGCTAGCACCAGCAACTCACGCTCATATGTTCCGACTGCGATTTATCCATGGTGCCATAATAGAAATGCTCTTAAACTATCATTCATGCTGTATATGGTATATTTTTTTACGTTAAGAAATTGTGCAATTTCTTTATTGGTTATATCAGCGACACTTTTCTTTTTTGTTGGTATCTGTATGGGGTAACCTTCTAATTTTCATGAAAACAACATATCAAAAATCATTTCAGATCTGCAGGGCATAGCTGAGGCAGGCAGCCCCCACTTGCCTTTGGGTTCCTTTCCCCGGCACCAGGTCTCCCTCTCCCTGGCAGCACTCTTTATCAGCACCAGCAGCCATAGGGTTCCTCTCCTCCGCTCTGTGTTTCCCTCTCCCTGTCATTCCCTCTGCCTGACAGTGCAGGTTTCCTCTCCCTGGCTTCCTGGGTACAGGCAGCAGCATTTCAATAGCGATGCACCCTGCAGAACCTGCTAAGGCTGGCTCCCCCAAACTGCCGTGGGGTCTTCAAGACCATTGTTACACCACTGGGATGCACTACAAGGGTTACACTGTGGTAGATAAGCCATACAAGGACCCAATCATAAATAGCAAAACTTAATCATGTGTAATGATATACTATGTGCCTGCCCACGGAGGAACCATCCAAGGTAGCCATGTAAGGTGTATTGGGAAGGTTGCTGCTGGCAGGGTGAGCAAATAGTAGAGGTACAGCATACAGTGGTTGTAACACGAAGAAAATATAACAGAAAGCAAAACACAGTGAAAAATGGGAAGTATTAAAACATTGGTGAGGTCAACATAAAAATAAAGGAATTAATCTGTAGCTTTTAATTAAGAAACTAGTTTCAAATGAAAACTATAGTATAAGTCACAATTTGCCCAAATATCTATATTTGCCTACTACCTGATTTACACTGACAGCCAGTGGCATAACTAAAACATGCGCCCCCCCTCCCATGCCGGAAATTGCCAAACCCCCCCCCCCCCCATAAGCAAATTTGCCCTCCCATCCATGCCTTCCTTACCCTTCAAATGTGCCGCCACTGTCAGGACACGCAAATCTCCTTTCCTACGGTCCCTCTGGCGCTCCTCCTGGCTCCTGGTAATGAAAATGACTATCACAAAATGGCTGCCCCCTAACTGCAGACCATTTTTGAGGATGCTTGAGGAGGCCGCTGCCTCCTCTAGCATCCTCAAAAAGTATCTGTTGTAAGAGGGCAGCCATTTTGTTATAGTCATTTGCATTACCAGGAGCCAGGAGGAGTGCCGGACCATAGGAAAGGAGATTTGCGGGTCCTGGTGGTGGCACATTTGAAGGGTAAGGGAGGCTGGTCAGCATATTAATAGCCCCGCAGACTTCTGGAGCACACACTTTACTCAGCGCCACCCCGCGACAGCGGGGTCTGCAGGGCTATTCTTATGCTTCATCCTCGATGCCAAGGGGGCTTCATGCTCGTTGCCAAGGATGAATACATGCTTGTTGCCAAGAGGGAGTTGTTAAATGCTCATTGCAAAGGGGAGTGGGGACTGCTCGTTGCTTGTTGCCAAGAGGGAGTGAATTGTTTCTAGCCTAGGGGGAGTTAAATGCTCATTGCAAAAGGGGAGTGAATTTGTTCATTGGGGGGGGGGGATTGCTCATTGTCAGAGGGGAGTGAAATTGCTCATTGCCAAACGGGGGTGGGAATTGCACGTTGCCAAGGGTCCAGCAGGAGTATAGGGATGGAGCTGCTTGTTTGTTTAGAAGTTAGCCAGTGACTATACAGCCGGGCAGCATACAGCCCTTTTCTGCCTGGCTGTCATTTCTTTAAATTGTGTGTGTGGCGGCCGGCAGTCTAATGGGTGATCCGGTGCACCCCCGGACCACCCTTTAGATTCGCCTATGACCAGACCCAAAATTTGACAACATATCCTTTGCATTTTTGAATTCTGAATTTTGCACTGTGCTACATCCCTCCCTCTGCAACTGCCACTAGCAAGGAAGTCCAGGAACAGAGCATTTTGTCCCTTCTGAAATGGGTCATCTTTGGAAGTATGCATGCATAGATTATACATACATATCTACCATATATACTTTATACATACATGAATTATACACATATATATATATATATATATATATATATATATACACATCCGTTATACATACTGTACATAGAAATGTTATACATACATATGCAGCATAATGAATCAGATGAGGCTTGGGCCTAGCACTTGAATAAACTGGGGCTAGGTAATGTATATTGACGAGGAGATAACCTGACACATTCCAACAAACAAGGGTTTAAACATTTGTCCCTGGAATGACCAATTATATAGTAAAATTCATCTTATCCTGTATATTGACTTGCCTGCCATTTATTCTTTTTCTATGGGCTTTTTGAACTCAATATTCCAAAGTGTTAAATTGTAGAAAAATCTATTATAACCGCGTTCACTAAATATTTAATGTAACAGATTGTTATGTACAAACATCTACCAGGACAATGATACCGATGACATGCCCAACAGCAAAATGTCCCTGGGAAAGTGTTTAAATGTTTAAAAGTATTTATGCAAAATTATTCCCCCTCTGGACCCAGCATTATACGCATTGATAAAAATAGAAACATTTCTAAAAGTTATGGATGAACATGCTTGGGACATGTCTGATGTGTAATATGTACTCATGGATGGGAGATCTTAGTCACTATACAATCAGTGCCACACAGTAATTACCACACTCCATTAGTTACGAACTGTACTTAATAAATCTGCTATAACTATTTAGTCATGGTGAGGGTCTCTCCCTCCATGCAAAATTCCATAGGATCAAGATGCATTAGAAGAGGATAGCTGTGAGAAATCTAGCCAGTATTAAATCCAGGTAATATGCCGTCTCCTATCAACTTCTGCTGCCTGCAATTACATATCTGTATCTGTAAACCTAATGAGATCCCAGAGGGGGAGCCAGAGGGCTGCATCAGTTACACAGTGCTCTGCACAGCTGATCCAGGAGGGTACACCACTGGGGATGAGAAGCTTGGTAGTACAAACAATTTGTACTCTAAAAATAAAATGTGGCGTCAAAGTAAGGACATCTGTCTTCCCTAATATCAAAATCCCTCATTTTATCTCATCCCATCCGTATCTTAACAGCAGCATGCTTGTTATAGTTCTCATTTCACACATCTGAATATCATTGCAGAGATCTGAATATCATTGCAGAGATTCTCTCATACTGGACAGGTGTATCTACAGTATACACAGCAGCTCAGCCTACAGCATCCTGCAAAGAATAATGGCATGCTGTGATGTAGAGCAGAATGTTACATCTCAGATACATACATACAGTATATATGTAAATAAAAGTCCTTTTATATGTATATGTATATATGTGTACTTATCCTAGTCCGAACCTAATACATGCATATTGATGACTGGGAGATACTGTATGTGCTGCGTGCTGCGTGCTGCTATCATGCTATAATCAAAACCTTCAACACTGCAAATAAAAAAATATGGCAATGTGTGATCACACAGAAGTCTAAATAAAATGTATCAGTAAAGAATGAAATCCATTTCATGATTTGATAAATGACATATCGGGATCAGTATGCAATTGTATCCCACCTGTTGTCTGGCCTGAGATGGGGAACTTGTGAACACTCATAGGTGCGTGACTGACAACCTCAGTCTTTCCCTCCCAATAAAGTTCCACACTTGATTTCAGCTTTTGTGAAGTGAGATGAGGGCAGGGATTGAGGTCTGAGATTAAAGAAAAGAGACCTGTGAAGAAATTGAGGTGGATTCATCTGCGGAATCTCCGGCATTAGGAAATGCCCCTCTCAGGTACAAAGCTGATTGGTCCTCGTTCCATGACTTTCCTGTTATAGAAATATTTATTTATTTATTTATTTATTTACAGTTTCTTATATATCGCAGCAGATTCCGTTGCGCTTTACAATAGTAAACAGTGATAAGACAAACTGGGCAACAACAGACAGACTTGGAGGTAGGAGAGCCCTGCTGCAAGCTTACAATCTATAGGGATATAGGGGGGAAACACAAGGACAGGCACCAGTAATAGCATAGCAGTCCCACCAAGAAATATAGAATTTTGATGGCAGCAAACAACCACTTTAGTGTCCATTTAGTCTGCCTATAGCACATGTGTACACACACACACACACACACACACACACACACACATACACACATGTGTTATTTTTTGTAAGGAGCCAGTTAACCTATTAGTACCTTTTAAGATTGTGGGAGGGAATCAGAGTACCTAGAGGAAACCAACACAAGCATGGGGAGAATATCCAAACTCCACACAGTTAGGGCCATGGTGGCATTTGAACCAGGGGCATAACTAGAACTTTGTGGGCCCCATAGCCCCCCACTTAGAGGCAGGGCCGGACTGGGACCAGAAATCGGCCCTGGCATTTTCAGCACACAGGCCCACCTAAAGCAGACAGGGCCCCTGCCGTGCAGCAAAAAGGGGTGTGGCCTCACAGAAAGGAGGCCTTGCCTCTTACCCTCTTCCTGGTGTGCGCTGCGGCTCCGTCCGGTACCCGGCTGGGCAGGAGATGGCTCGTCTTGGGGCAGGAGGCATGCACCTTCCCGTGGCCGTGCATTGAGATGACGTCTGTATCCCCACTGGCAGTGACAGTGCTACTGAAGGATGCCGGCCTGCGGGACTCAGGGCATAGAGCATGTCACGGCCACGTCAGTGCGCTCAACTTATTGGGTAGAGGAGACTTGGTGGTGCCCTGTGGGTGGTGTGGTCTGTAGCTGTAGTCTACAGCATCCTTCAGTAGCACTGTCACCCCGCATCATGACAGGGGTGGCGCCGCATCGTGACGGGCGTTTGCCAGAAGTGCCAGATGGCCAGTCCAGCCCTGCTTAGAGGTCACCCCCCCTACACACACACATTTGCCCCACATGAAGAAAGAAATAAGCCTGCAGCTGCATTATTCATTAGATCACTTTGGGTGGGGGCAGTAAGTGGCAGAGTGATCTACAGTAATATGTAACCTTGCTGGCAGTAGATTCACACCTGTGCTACCAGACAACAGTCCTGGCGATTTCGTCTGAGTCCAGTGTGTATCAAGATGTAGTTAAGCCGTCAGAGAGACAGGAAATTACATCCTGCCAGGCCTGGGAGCCGTGGCCAAAAACAAAATGTAGCAAGAATATTCTTGCCTGCACTACCTTGCGGGGGCCACGCATCACTATGGCCCGCTGTGTACACATGGGGCGATTCAGGCAAACCTTCTAAGTGAGGTGCTGCTGCCCAGTGCTCCCTCAACGGACCCGCTGTCGCCTTGTGCTATCTCCACAGGAACTGTTGCTGCCCGGCCCTAATGACAGGAGGTCCCACTGCTGCCTGGCCCTGGTGAGGGAAGGTCCTGCTGCTGCTTGGCCCTGATGATGGGAGGTCCCGCTGCTGCCTTAGGTACCCTACCTGTATTGTGAAGGGGGGGGGGGGGTTTGAGCAAAAATGTTTAAACCTGTGCTGAGTGTGGAGATATATACACAGTGATACCTTTTTTAACCCTCTCATCTCTCTCCTTGTCTCTCTCCCACAAACATGACCAAAAATCAAAGCACAAAAAATAGTTTGACAGAACCATGCACAGAACAGTCAGATCTGTACATGTTTCTGTCCAAAAATGTGTCTAAAAGTAATCCCCCCCCCCCTTCCCTGAGCAAAACACTGTGCTCATTGAGCCGATCTTATATTCCCAGATACCATGGAAAAAAGTGATAGGGTTCCCCCGTATTTAAGAAACCAGCATGAGCTTTAGGAATGGTCATGGTTCTAAAAATACAGGGGACAAAAAGAAAGGGGATCCCCTATATTTTGGAACCAGCACCGGGCCCTAGCAGCCATTGGTGTCATGCCACAGACAGGGGAATCTTTTAACGCAAGGTTCCCCTGCCAAAACATGAACACCCTGTCTGGTCATCCCTTGATGGGATTTCTGGGGGATGGGAGACCACCACAATATAGAGGTCCCCCCCAGGCTTAACCCTTCCAGAGTTAAAGCACGGGGCTATCCCCGGTATTCCTAAAATTGAGCCCAGGGCTGGTTATGCTCAGGGAAAAAATGCACACACCCTTTACTTGAATACCGCACATTGCCGTTACTAAAAATCGCACCTTTACTAAAAAACACACACTTCCATTACAAAAAAAGGTACTCTTTACCTATCACGGCGCCCATCGCGGGCATCGCGGGTACATTTATGTCTGGCCGCGACGCGACCGACGCGATGCCCGCGATTTCCCATTGAAACCCATGTTAAACATGGAAATCGCGTCGGTCGCGTCGCGGCCGGCCATAAATGTACCCGCGATGCCCGCGACACGATGCTCCCGATTTCCCATAGCAATCAATGTTAAATGGCCCGACCGACGCGATTTTACTGTTAAATGCCTCAATGGACCCGATGTGGCCATAGGAAACAATGTTAAATGGGCCTTAGAGCCCAAATAGTTACCCTGAACTCTGAAATGGCCCCCCCAATTGTTTACGCCACCCCACGATCAACGTCAACCCGAAGCGTGGCGAGCGGCGGCGGTACGCGTCCTCCGACCTTTTCATACCCCCACTATCCACGTCGGCGTGGAGTTGAGAATAGAATAGTGTGGCGAGCGCAGCGAGCCACCGAGCCCGAAGCGTGGCGAGCGCAGCGAGCCCCGCGAGGGGACGCGGATACCTTCACAGCTATACGCGTCCCCTCGCGGGCTTCACAGGTGTCCATGGCGACGCGGACACCTGTGAAGCCCGCGAAGGGACGCGTTTACCTGTGAAGGTATCCGCGTCCCCTCGCAGGGCTCGCTGCGCTCGCCACGCTTCGGGCTCGGTGGCTCGCTGCGCTCGCCACACTATTCTATTCTCAACTCCACGCCGACGTGGATAGTGGGGGTATGAAAAGGTCGGAGGACGCGTACCGCCGCCCCACGCGGGCTCGCTGCGCTCGCCACGCTTCGGGTTGACGTTGATCGTGGGGTGGCGGAAACAATTGGGGGGGCCATTTGAGAGTTCAGGGTAACTATTTGGGCTCTAAGGCCCATTTAACATTGTTTCCTATGGTAAAATCGGGTCCATTCAGCCATTTAACATGAAAATCGTGTCCATCGGGGCTTTTAACATTGATTCCTATGGCAAATCGTGGGCATCGCGTCGCGGCCATCGTGTGCACATTTATGGCCGGCCGCGACGCGACCGTCGCGATGTCCATGTTTAACATGGTTTTCAATGGGGAAATCGTGGACATCGCGTCGGTTGCGTCGCGTCCGGGCATCTTTAGCCCGCATACGACGCGACCAACGCGATTTTTTACCTCACGATGCCCACGATCAAGATCGTGGGCGCCGTGCTAGGTAAAGAGTACCCAAAAAAAAATTCTGACTTTGTCTAAAATTTTGCACCCTTTAACATGTGCAATTTTCGGCCTGAAAATCGCACATGTGACATTGGCTGTCTAAAAAGTCGCACCCTATCTTGCCCTATGTTGGACTAAGTCAATTTAGCAGCATGCTGTAGAACTTTATATGATTAAATGTAGTTACAGGAGAACCTTAGAGTAAATGTTTTTCCATAACTACAGTTCAGCATACAATGTTCTTGGAGAAGGAAGGTCCTCTTCACAGTTTGCAATGAAATTAAGGAGACTTTGGAAAGTCATTGCTTGTAATGATAGCAGATGGGATTACTGCTAGTGCTATCAAAGCTTTCTTTTGATGATCTGAGAATTACCAGTCTAATTCTTTTGCAAAGTAAGAAAGTACTGGAAATAACTGTAATACATCGCAGACATTTCACATATTGGATGCCAAGAAAAAAGAGTTTTTGTGTGTTGTGAGGTTATGAATCACAACACATTTATTTTTAAAATATATCATATTACTATTATATAACAATACTTAACAATGATAGAGATGGCCTAAGCCAATTGATGCGCCGAGTTGCTCGGGGGGGGGGGGGGGGGTGGGGGGGGTGGGCGGGGGCGGAGATGTTGGCGCGCTCACCTCCATTCAGGAGGGACCTGCTCCAGATTTCCGCCCTCCAGTGGCCGACGCCCTTGGCAATTGCCTGAAGCTGACTAGTGGTGGCGCCGGCCCTGGGCCTAAGTCACATGTTGAAAGCAGATTAACATAAGAATCATATCATCATTAATTCTAAATTATATCCAAAATAGAACACTATGGGCCAAATGTAATGGAGTGCGACTTTTAGACATGCACTATTTTTTTTGGTCAACGGTCAAAATTGCACGTTTACTGCAAATCCCACATTTGAGATGTTTTCTCATTGAGAACATCAAACTCGCAAGTATAATAGGGTTCAATTTTTCAAAATGGGCCCTACCAAAAATTGCAAGAACGATAGACCTGTTCTGGCAGATGAGTTTGACAGAACCATACACATATCAGTGAGATCTGTGTATGGTTCTGTGTCTACAAAAGTGTTTTTAAAATGTTCTTTTTTTAAATTACGTGGGGTCCCCCCCTTCCCCTGAGCATGATTAGCCCCTGGTATACACAGATGCAGCTCCTCAAGTCCGGGGGTCGCGCAACTATTTTTTTTTAACCCCTGGATACCCTACTGGAGAGTAGGGACGACCTGTGGGGGAATGTGGCAAGGTGAGTATATGTATGTTTGCAGTGATGTAAGCTCACAGGATAAATATTGGTGCCCCCCCACACACACTCACACACACACACACACACACACACACATGCAGCACCTTATATAAATATTTATATGCATGTGTGAATGCAGTGGCGTAACTATCTAATTTGCGCCCCCCCCCTGCCGCAAATTTTTCAGCGCCCCCCCATGCCCGTACCTGCCTGGCCGCATCTGCGCTCACGGTCCCTTCTCTCCCGGCGCCGGCTCCTGCTGCTATAATGAAAAGTGACTCTTAGAAAATGGCTGCCCCCCCATACTGCAGACAGAAAACTGTCTGTAGTATGGGGGCAGCCATTTTCTAAGTGTCAGTTTTCATTATAACAGCAGGAGCCGGCGCCGGGAGAGACGGGTCCGTGACGGCAGGTACTGGCAGACAGCAGCGGGTAACTATAGCCCCGAAGACCCCCGGGGCCGGTGCCCACACTTTCTCTGCACCTCCCCGCCACAGCGGGGGCTGCGGAGCTATAGTTACGCCACTGTGTGAATGTATGTATGTTAGTTATGTATATTATGTTTAAAATAAAGAGACCTCTATGGTCATGTTTGGAGGGGGAGTCAACCACAGATTTGGGACTTCCCATATTTGGGAAACCAGAACAATCTCTAAGAGCCGGGGGCTGGTTATGCTGGGGGGAGGACTGGACCCCACACAGTTTTTTTTTAACTTTTACTGAAAAAGTGCAGACTTCCATTACTAAAAAATTGCACCTTTACTAAAGATTTGCTCGTTTCTGTTACTAAAAAAATTGACAAGAATCACAAGTGAAAAAAAAAAAAAACGTGAATGTCACATGTGCGATTTGGTACAAACGTTTTTTAAAGACAACTAAAAAAAAAACGCACCTCATTACATCAATAACAACATATCTCAATGCCATTTATGATATACACCCTGATGGGTGGGTTTTGCACATGAATATGCATCAACCTCAGGAGCAACTGTTTAGATGAGTTTCACACAAGGGACAGCAGCAGGGAGTGCTCATAAAAACGCTGGGTGTACCCCTGCAGATGCAGTGAACAGGTCCGAATAAGGCCCTGAATCAGCGACTGATGTTTAGTTGTAAATAATACCTCTTATACTGTATGGTGAACAATTGTCCTGGTAACCACCAATCAGCTAACTGCTTTAATTCAATATATTTCCACAGTTCAGGAATAATAGGGACTGCAGTGAGAGTGCAGTCCAGAGAGGACTTTATTAGATCATAAAAAGAGAATGTCTTACTGGTTTCAATCAGATAAACATCTACCTCAACTGTTTTCCAAATTTGAGCAGCTGTGGTACTGAGAGGTATCATTCATCGTATTACAGTATTTGAGCATTGTTTATCTCAGTGTAGTTTCACTCATTACTGCAGCTCATCACAGTGACAGGGAAGAAAAGGTGCAACTTCAAAGATGGATGCTCTAGTTTAAGCTTTTTTTTCTACCGTACTGACTTTGCATTGTAATGAAGAATGATAATTGCTCTTGTGCCTGTGCCCTAGATAAGTCAATAGTTCTTACAATAATACGTCCTTAGACCGTGATAGTGCGTAGGCATCCACTTTCTCAGTGTCACGGTTGGAAGGTTTTGGTGATCCATCTCAGGACCCTTGAGCCTGATTGCAGCGTAGATGAAATTTAGTATTTATGAGTTTCTTGTTCATGAAGCAACTACGGATAACCAGAGAACACTAGTGGTTTTTAATGGAATCCTTTAGTCAGGAGCTATGCCACGATATGAATCTGGAATCCACAAGTGTGGAAACTAACAACAGTTTGTGTCAGACTCTACTCCTGAACCTAGACACATGGAATTGGAAGCCACTGTGAAGTGGAAACTCAAAACAGTACTGGACCTGAAATCACGAATCAGAACTCAACTGCACAGTTCAGGAACCTTACCCTGACTCTAGACCTGAGACCTGAACCCAGAATTCAAAAACTGAAATGTAGAAATGGGAACCCAGGACTGCCATTTGCCACAGTCTTGTAGACCTGGGATCTGCATCCTGATTCCCAGAACTGGAATAAGGTGCGATGAGACTCCGAGCCAAGTCCAGCCTCAAGATACCCAGAACAGGAAAATCTGTCACTAACCAGACATATTGGTTATTCCGGTTGATTCGCAGCCTTGCATGTCCACCAAACCCCACCTTGTGAATGGTAGCCTGACTGCCACCCATTCGCAGGGTGTGTTTGCATGCACTGGCTGCGAATGGATGTTTGACACAAACATCCATTTGCAGCCAGCGGGGGAACACCCACATCATTCGATGGTCGCCAACCCTCGAATGATGGGGAAGGCACACGCACATCTAAGATTGCTCAGAGCAACCTTAGATGTGCGTGGGCATTCTGAAGGAAGTGGGCGGGCAGCTGATATCCGGTGATGTCAGCTACCCTCCCCTGGCGCCCATGTCACTGGGCGATTTCCATGGAAACGCCCATGAAATGCTGGGCGTTCCCATGGGTGAGCCCCCCGGCCAGCCACCCCCCCCCCGCCCTCCGGCCGCAATGTTGGGTGCATGCACCCGGCGAACAATCTGTTTGCAGCGGACGCATGCATCCACGTGCGGACCTGAATAACGTCCATAGTGTTTTAACTGATGGTCTCCACAGATACAGTAGCTGAAGATACTGGTGGTATACACAGGACACCCAGAGCGGATGATAAGTACAGAGGGCCTTATTCTAGTTCACTCTTTCTGACAAAATCCTTTTTAGATGGACAAAACCATGTGCACTGAAGGTGGGGCAGATGTTACTTGTGCAGAGAGAATTAGATTTGGGTGGGTTTACTTCAAAATGAGATCTATATTGCAGTGTAAAAATAAAGCAGCCAGTATTTACCCTGCACAGAAACAAAATAACTCACCCAAATCTAATTCTATCTGCACATTTTACATCTGCCCCCCCTGCAGTGCACATGGTTTTGTCTATCTAAGAAGGATTTTGTCAGAAAGAGTGAACTAGAATAAGGCCCAGAGTGTACTGGGGCAAATACTGAGGTACCGGATGCAGATTTTTAAGATGGCACAAAAATTGGAAACCACATAGAGCTGGTTTTGGATGGTGCTGAATACAAGGAGATCATAGAAGGGAGAAACAGAAAGAGCATGATGCCATTGTAATCTGGAACTATCCTTAACAAGGAAACACACTGTTCTGACAATAGGCCGAACACCAGAGCTGGTTTAATCACGCGCTTCCCATAGGAGCAGAGCTGGTGTCTGATCCTGTGCACAGCATTTGGACTCTTACACACCACTACTGATAAGTACCTCTTTAGAAAAGTTAAATTATTTTTGCATACTTTTAGGGGCATTGCTTTACATTGACTGTGTCAGATCTTATTTATTAACAGGTTCTTATATAGGGCACACATATACTGCATCTTGCTACTTAGCTTTTATTACCCATTCCTTAGATGCTTAGATGCATTTAGACCCCAATCACAAGGACACATTACATAGTTACATAGTAGGTAAGGCTGAAAAAAGACTTGCGTCCATCTAGTTCAACCTGGTATAGATATCCATTGCTGATTTGGTAGGTTCTGGTATTTTACAGACAAATTATATTTCTTATTTGTACCCATGGATGTTTTTCTCCAGTAAATGTTTGTCCAACTTTGCCTTGAACGCATTTAATGAGCCAGCCGTTACCACCTCTCTGGGAAGAGAGTTCCAGAGTTTGACTGTTCTGACCGTAAAGAAATTCTTTCTACTAGCTGAATGAAATCTTTTTTCTTCTAATCTATACTCATGCCCTCGCGTCCTAGATTCCTTTCTAGTAGAAAATAGGGTGTGTGACAGTTCCTTATATTGGCCCTTGATATACTTGTACATGTTGAGCATGTCCCCCCTTAAACGTCTCTTTTCTAATGTAAATAGTCCCAAATTGCTTAATCTCTCCCCGTAGCTTAAATTCTCCATTCCCCTAATAAGCTTTGTTGCTCGCCTTTGGACTTTTTCTAATTCTATGATGTCCTTTTTATAGTGTGGGGCCCAGAACTGTACTCCGTACTCTAGGTGAGGTCTCACCAATGCTTTATATAGTGGCATAATTACCCTTGAGTCCCTAGTTTCCATTCCCCTCTTAATACATGCCATTGCATCAGTAGTGAGGACTAAAGGTTACCTATAGCTTTTATTACTGTGGTTACCTCCACCTATCTTTCTGGGTGACTCTCATTGTGGGGAGGGTGGACCTCCCCCTGCACTGGTATCCCCAACAGGGGTACGGAGCCCCCCACAACACGACAGCAGATCCCCTTACTGACAGACTTTCACGTAATAGATCACTGCAACCTCAATCACCCATTCACTGTTGCGCCACACGGGTGAGCAGTAGGTACAGCTCTGCCATTCTATGAGTACTCTTAGTCTCCTACAGACCTAGAAACACTTACACTGACTACAGCTGTCTGATACCTTTACACAATGATTTATTATTTAGTTATGTCATTGTAATCCACAATGAAAATTTTTTTTTTACACATGACGTCAGCAGGGGGAGCCGCTCATTAAATATTCACTGCACACTGGTACTACTCATTACATATGCACGAGCGGGACCAGTGCAGCGGCTCCCTCCACTGCTTCCCCTGCCAGCTCTCCCGGGGGGGGGGGGCAGCTTCTGTTGCCTGTGTCCCCAGGAGCCCTCTTTCTCCGCCTCTTTCTCTCCTCTTCCTTCCTTGCACCATCCCCCAGCTCCCTGCGGCATTCACCGAAGGGGTTAAAAATCGCCATCAGGGGCAGCGAGCCCTTTCGGCGTTGAATAGGGTGAGAGGGGGGATGGCAGCGAATGCTCCAGCCCTCCAGAACCCGGTGACTGTGCAGTGAATTCGAAACAGGATTCCCTGCACATGGAGAAAAATCTCATTGAATACCTGCCAATGACAGCATTGTGATATATATCTGTATTTTTACACACAAGATCTTTTCACTACCTTTTCTGTGCCCCCCCCCCCCCCCCACACACACACAAACACTCTTATTTTTGTTCTTCCTCTTATTTGTAATGCTTACCAATAAAGATTTATCTTACTCAAACTTTTTTGTCTTAAGCATGCCCCAGAAAAAAAGAGTCTTCTTTCTCTTCTTTTTTTTATATGGGGTGCTGGTCAGAGACCATAGACTGAACTATTCGTGTGAGCATGGTTGCTGAGAACTGGTAGGATTGAGAGATCACAAGACAGAATCCAATATGGCTGTGCCCATACAGCCAGACAGTTTATTCACATCTAAGGATTCATTGCGCAGGTATGTTGCAGATGGCTAGAGGCAGGGGCATAGCGAGTGAGGAGCCGGTGGAGCACAAGCTCCGGAAGATATCAGGGCGCCGGTGCCATGCCGGCACCGCCAGCTTGCCCGCTCCCCTGCACGCTCGTCTGCCCACTCCACCGCCCGCTCCCGGCTCCCCGCTGTGTCTGGGAGACGTGCTGCTATAAAATTCACATCTCCCGCTGGACCACTAGCCAATATGTGCTTGCGGTCCAGCAGCCAATCAACTGGTGCCTATTGGCTAGCGCGGTCCAGCGGAAGATGTAAATTTAAAATAGCAGCACCTCTCCCGTACACAGTGGGGAGCCGGGAGCGGGCAGGCCCGGCGACGGGGGGTGCGTGCGGAGTGCACCACTGCTTCTGGGGGGGGTTCCGACCGCACGCTGCATCTATTAGCTCGGGTGGGGGGGGGGCACGACTCCCCGGCGGCTGGCTAAGTAAGGAGTGCTCCCACCCTCCCTCCCTGCTCCACACTACTACTCCCATCCTCCCTTCCTGTTCCACACTACTCCCTCGCTGTTCCACACTACTCCCTCCCACCCTCACTCCACACTACTGCTCCACACTACTCCTCCCACCCTACCTCCCTGTTCCACACTACTCCCTCCCTGTTCCACACTACTCCCTCCCATCCTCACTCCACACTACTACACCCACCCTCCCTTCCTGCTCCGCACTATCACTCCCACGCTCCCTCCCTGCTCCACACTATCACTCCCACCCTCCCTGCTCCACACTATTACTCCTATCCTCCCTCCCTGCTCCGCACTATTACTCATTCCCTGCTCCACACCACTACTATGCTTGATGGGGAGGGGGCCCCGCAGATATCAGGGGAGGGGCCCCATGATTTCTGTTGCCGGCACTGAGAGCGGGCGGGGGAGCTGGGGGCAGGGGAGCTGGCGGCCGGGACCCGGGAGCGGGCTGCTGCACAGTTCTGTCCCCCTTGGCAACGAGCAATTTCAGTCCCCCTTGGCATCGAGCATGAATCCCCTGGCATTGAGCATGTAGGTAAGTGGCAATTATGTGTCAAATGTGTAATGGGCATTACGGTTTGTTATATAGTATGTAATGGGCATTACGGTGTGTTATATAGTATGTAATGGGCATTACGGCGTGTTATATAGTATGCAATGGGCATTACGGTGTGTTATATAGTATGCGATGGGCATTATGGTGTGTTATATAGTATGTGATGGTCATTGCAGTGTGTTATATAGTATGCAATGGGCATCGTGTGGCCTTATGTGTAATTGGCATTATGGCATGTGGCTTTACATGTACTGTATGTGTAATTGGTATTTTAAAGTTTGCTAAAATGTGCAATGGGCATTACGGTGTGTGGTATAATGTTGGGCTATGCCCAGTTTTCACTGTGCAGGAGCCTCACCTACTACAAATTGGGGGGGGGGCTCGAAACATGCCCTTGCTCCGGGTACCGTGGCACCTAGCTACACCAATGACATGGGGATGGGCAGATCACAGGGAGACAGCATGGTTGGACATGGAAATAGAGGCTAAGGCCCTGGTGTGTGACACTAAAGGGAAAATTTACTAAGATGGGAATTAGACTTCATATATGAAGTTGCAATGGGCAACCATCAGGATACTTCATCTTATACAGAGATATTGAATTGAATAATTATCCTCTCCACGATTAACAAAGGAACTCCATTCACTTCTTCAATACTCTTCAAAATATATGAAGATCTTATCAACATTTTTATCCAGCTTTTATCAGTAAGTGACTAATTTCACCAAATTCTTTATTGAATATACCACCAACGATGTCACACATGTGACAAAGTATTTGGTTTGCATTGTCTTAGTTAGATTATATTGTTTTTTACATTTTATATTATTAGAGTTAATTAGAGAACTGTCTAAAATTATTGCTCACAGCCAGCGCTGGCATATCTATCACCATTCTCTACTTACCCCACTCCACACCCAGTCTCCCCACCCCTGACAGTCTCTGTATATCTTTCTGAATACGCTAAAGCAAGGCAGTCTGTAGTCTCTGAACATAAGTCTCGGTGAGCTCCATTTCACATGTGCTGCCTGTCATGGATGCTGGAGACACAGTCACAAACGTTGTATTAATAACATAGAAGCACAAACTGCATGGATTTGTATAAAAAGATGACATTATTTCATTATTTATGGAGTCAAAGTTTAAACTAGTAACCCCTCTTTTCCTTTTGACCTCGCTTCTGATATCCTCTGTCATGCATTCATTCATTCATTCATTCATTCATTCATTCATTCATTCATTCATTATCTCTTCTGGGCACTATGGCAGATACTGAAAGTATTAGTCAGTCATATATATATCCAAAATTCTCTCCTAGGCATACTTTGTATACCCCCCCCCCCCATTCAATTTCCACAGAATTGGATTGTATCAGGAGGAAACCAATCTCATTGGTTGCACTAATTAGTATCTCTTATCTCCTGTGGGTAGTTTAGTGTCCAGACTCTGCTTTTGGACCTGATGGACCTTCTGCTGGTAATCGCTGCCTACAGTCAGGAAGTAAGGGTACTGCACAGTGGGAACATCCATGTTCCATACCTTCCAACATGACCCATTCCAGGAGGGACAAAATGCTCTATTTCTGGACTTCCCTCTCAATTAATGATTGCCATTACCTATTTTAAACAGGTTAACTGATAAGAAAGGCATTTCACTACAGGTGATGGTAAACATAAAAGAAGAGGAGAGTCCAGAAACAGAGCATTGTGTCCCTTCTGGAGAAGGACACAATGAGGAGCATAAGTCACAGCAGATAAGAATGAGTGCCGCCATCTGCTTTTTTTTGCCTTGGGCTAATGGATACTTCCAGTCTTATCTCCCAGCTGTCCTGATATTGGCAAGACAACTTTCACTTTCAATAAATTGAATCCCTGTGTTTCTAGAAAAAAGCCACATCAGTCACAAAATGAACATAACATTCTCAAAAGAAGTATATTTTTTGACAATTAGTTTCCCTTTGATGTTGGGAGCCCAAGCAAAACCAATTTGCTATATAAAAAAAATAATTACCCTGAGAAAAATGACAGTAGTGCTCTATACCTCACAACTTTGTTCAAGTTGGTAGAGAGACAGGTTTATGAGGCATTGCCTAATGTCTAGGGGTCAAGGCTTCACAGGAAATGCCACAATCACACCTATGCCTCCCATTTTCATCATTGTGTGAGCATGTATATTGTTTTGGCAACTGCTGGTCATGCCAACAATCCCTTTCTACTGCGAATAGACACTGTGCGCATGCACACAGCATGGTAGAGCATGAGTGATGGGGCCTGAGGCTAGGAAGGTGGGACAGGACTACCCTGCTGGATATTGGTTCTTTAAAGGATGATCAGTAAGAAACAAATCTACAAAGAAAAGGTGCCTTATATGAAAGATCTGACAGCTCATCCATTTAATAGTTATTTTTAGGCTTGCAGATACCATTAACTATCCTTTCAACAATGAAGCATGCCTTTAACAGAACACCCCATCTCACATTAATGTACAATATCAAAATTAAATAGCTTCTGGTATGTTTTATTGGATCTGCAATACTGATTTAAAACAGCAGATGGTGCTTATGTAAGAGTGCACTGTGGCTTCATCCATCCGGTACCACAGCTATAAAATTGTGAGCGCCTAACTTCTTGGAAATGTAATTTGCTTGTACAACTGGTTATACAGCATATGAATTTTAAACAGTATAATCATTGTTATAACAATTATTATAATAATAACAATTAGATAAAGGACAGCAGAGGACACACACACAAAACACCGCCTTCTATGAACTGCATTGGCTGCTGCCCTTAGAAGCCGGATAGGGCTGCCTGAAAGGCAGGGAATGGTTTCCCACAGTAAACATGCTTTCTGCTAATTGTAGCCTGTACTGGCAGTCCAAGAGGAAGAAAAGACCTCCCAAAGAAACTGACAGTAAACTGATAAGTTGCAAAAGCAAGTTTCATGAAGCGCACCTACTCTACATCGCATGAATACACAGACCCAAGAAATGCGAGATCCAATTAGAAATGCGGTACTTGTTTTCTAGCAGGGCGCCCAGATTTCCTACGTACGCTCAGTAGTTAATTTAGTTAATTTATTCACTGCACCCTGAGTGAATTCGCATCGCATGGCCTTTTTTTGTGGTGTGAGATGTGAGATGAGATCTCAGTAGTTCATATGGTAAAACACCTAAAACAGCACCACTCTCCACGTCACCCCGAAGCATGGCGAGCCCCGCGAGGGGCGGCGGAACACATCCTCCGACCTTTTCATACCCCCACTATCCACGTTGGTGTGTAGTTGATTTTATATAGTGTGGCGAGCGCAGCGAGCCACCGAGCCCGAAGTGTGACGAGCGGACGCGGAATACATGTAAAGTAATCCGCCTACACTCGCCATGCTTCGGGCTCGGTGGCTTGCTGCGCTCACCACACTATATAAAGTCAACTCCACGCCGACGTGGATAGTGGGGGTATGAAAAGGTCGGAGGATGTGTTCCGCCGCCCCTCGCGGGGCTCGCCATGCTTCGGGGTGACGTGGAGAGTGGTGCTGTTTTAGGTGTTTTACCATATGAACTACTGAGATCTGATCTCATCTGATCTCATCTGATCTCATCTGATCTGCGATGCGATTTCACTCAGGATGCAGTGAATAAATTAACTAAATTAACTACTGAGATCGCATCACACACATCGCAAGGCACAAAAAGCCATGCGATGCGATGTGCAATTCGATTTCACTACGCAGAATAGCCCACTAAGCAAATAGCTTAGTGGGCGCCCTGCTAGGAAACAAGTACCAGAAATGCTATTACCCATAGTGAGGTTATACACTTTTTTTTTTAAAATAAGATCTGGGAGAATTGTATTAAAATAGTGGGGAAAGCCTTCTGGGCTCCAGAAAAATGACAATTGAGATAGCAGCATAGAAAAGGATCTTAGTGGCCATAAGGAAAGCACTGGCGGTTTTTGAAAGGTTTCAAATGGATGATTTTAACAATTTTTAATAATTGTTATAAATATGATAGGCAGCAAATATTTTTCATCAACTGCAATCACACACATGATTATTAATTAGGTGCAATGTAGGAAGGTTTCTGCACTGACATTTTTACCTTCAAATATTCTAATTGTTTACTTGCTCAGTAAGGTGCACACAAACAAACCACAAATTTAATCTAGAAAATCAATGCATGTTTGGTAAAGATCTGCAAATGTAATTCACACTGCAAGTTTGCCGAGAGAACAACTTGAAGGACCCATATTAATGACCGGATCTGATTAGCTTAGTTAATAGTCCCCATAAGTAATACAGTTGCTACCAGAGTCTCCATTCAAATGTCCACATAATAATGCCGACATTGGCATAAACTCTAACCGTTATCACAGACTAAAGGCCCCCATACACTAGCCGATTTTGGTCAGATTTCAGCCAGATCAGTCGTATCTGGCCGAAATCGGACCAAAATCGGCTAGTTTTGATGTCCCCTCAGATCCGATGCGCGGTCCCGTGCGCATCGGATCTGCATCGGGTGGTCGGACCTGCTGCACGTCCGACCACCCGACTTGGGACCTAGTGGGGCGGCGAGGCGGTAGAGGGAGCAGGGGACGCTGGGGACGCTGCGGGGGACACAGGCGGCATAGAGCCGGGCAGGGGGAGCCGGCGGGAGCTGTCAGTATTGAATAAAAAAAAAAAAGCCCATACAATGCATGGGCGGCCTGTGATTGGCTGAGCGCTCTCTCAGCCAGTCAGCAATTGGCTGAGAGAGCGCTCAGCCAATCACAGGCTGCCCATTCATTGTATAGGCTTTTTTTTTCTAGCACTGACAGCTCCCGCCGGCTCCCCCTGCCCGGCTCTATGCCGCCTGTGTCCCCCGCAGCGTCCCCAGCCCCCCCTGCTCCCTCTACCGCCTCGCCGCACAGACGCTGTCCCCCGCAGCGTCCCCAGCAGCGGGGGACACAGACGTGTCCCCCGCAGCGTCCCCAGCCCCCTCTACCGCCTCGCCGCACAGACGCTGTCCCCCGCAGCGTCCCCAGCCCCCCTGCTCCCACCAGCTCCAACCTCTGTAGCGCCCCCCCTGCTCCCCGGGTTTTTTACATGTGATAAATCGAGACGATTTATCACATGTAAAAAATGGCACATCAAGTGCCAATCTAATCAAGCTCCCCCGGGGAGCAGCCGGGGAAGCTCAGGGGGAAGTCGGGGGCGACTTGTCCTAAGGACAAGTCGCCCTAGTGTATGGGGGCCTTAATTCTAACCCTAAATCTATTTTTAAATTCATGAAAAATTACGTCGACATTTTGTCTGTCGACAGTCACAATGTCAATATTATGTCATTGTCCTTTAGTTTCCTGTATTTAATTCCTTCATAGTCTTAACATGTTTTTCACTTATGAGTTCTAACATTTTGCTGCTCAGCTACATCTATTTCATGTACTTAATGCATTTTTAAAAATGACCTAGTTGCCCTTTGTGTTTTGTTTGAGAGGACACAATCCCAGTCTATGAGCTGTAAAACGTCTCTAAGCTGATTAAATTTAGCCTTTCTGAAATACATGGATTTTTATCCCTTCATAAAACACAGATCAAGTATTATATTAGTATTAATTCTATTAGTTCATAAGCAGCCCAGTATTGCTGTCCGCACTCGCTTGTTCTTCAACCATTGGGGAAATGTAATTGTCTTCATATTGCTGAACATATTCCTTCACTATATTCAGTATCCCGTTTTTTTTTTTGTCTGCACTTAAATAAAAACCCTCTGACAGAACACCTTACACAGCCCTTTAGCATTAATAATTCACACTCTGTACACTGTTTTATACTTGGTGACTTATGCAAGATCACAATCATTAGGCCTAACTAATTAGTCTCTCTCTCTCTCTCTCTCTCTCTCTCTCTCTCTCTCTCTCTCTCTGTCCTGACTACTATATTTGGCTTTACAATACTTTGAGCAGGATTCTGAGGCAATCACAAAGAACCCATAGCAGCTTCTATCAGCGGTCACACATTTGCAACTTAGACTAATACTCAGAGGCGTAACTATAGCACCGCAGCCCCCGCGGTCGAGCGGGGGGAGCTGTGCATGTGGGGGCGCCGGGGGGCTGTGGTGCTATAGTTAGCCCCCTCCCGTCCACCCATCCTCCGCCCGCCCATCGCTGCCAATCTGTGGCCTGCAGCCTTACCTGTCTTCAGTGGTTTTCATTCTTCCTCTAGTGAGACGGACCACAATAAAATGTCCGCCCCATATAGCAGACCGTTCTTTGAAACTGTCTGCTGTATGGGGGCGGACATTTTGTGTTGGTCCGTCTCCATAGCATAAGAATGAAGCCAGCAAGGGAGCTGGGACCAGCAAGACAGGTAAGGCTGCGGGCGGGGGATGGAGGATGGGGGAGCGGGGTGCGGCGGGGGCGGGGCGCCCCCCATTAACGGCGGGGGGGGGGGGGCATCCAATTCATAGTTACGCCACTGCTAATACTCCTTCCCTTTTGTACAATTGTAAGGACATGTGTAAGGATTGGTGAGCATTTTTAGGACCGTACACACCAGTGGGGTAACTCTGGGAGACAATGGAGTCATCTGCCACCGGGCTTCTGCTTCCAAGTAGGGCACCTCTCCTCCCCTGCAAGTTACATAGAAACATAGAATTTGACAGCAGATAAGAACCACTTGGACAATCTAGTCTGCCCCTTTTTTGAATCAGTTAATTGAAAGCCATCAATATCGCTTCAGTTGCTGACTCCCCCTCCTAGCAGGACCATAGATGTCACACTCTCTTTAACATAATTTCCATAGCGTACACATATACATGCATACATATATTTATATAAGGTGTATGTAGTGGGAGGGGGGCACCATCCTGCCTCCGGGCAACTGGGAGGATTTCTTGCCAATGGTGCACACTGTTGTACAGCTTGGTGTGTCCTTATATACCACAATCTGTCGCACAATCAAAACCAGCCTAAGGCAGGAGCAGTTTGGCCATTATCTCTTATGCTTGTTGCTGTGCATCTGAGGTTGCAACCACTTGTATTAATTTGCATGTAACAATCGCATAACACAGCCACTATTGGATCATTCTCATCAACACTAGCCACCTCCTAGTTACCTCCTAGGAATCCCCATCACTTTTCTGTCCCACTCCTGATACCATATGTCACATTTAACCGTGAACATTGACTTTGCATGCGGAATACATGCAGCTCTGTATCATGCCCTTGATGTTCACCCATTATGTCATCCAAAGTCCAAGATCAACCCTTCTTAAATGTAAACTGTGTTATCCAGAAAATGGTAAAACAAAGACACAGCCTTTGTCAGTCTAATCTCCCAGGAAAATATTCCTTTGTCGTAAAAAAATCCATGACCCATTTTTTTTTAAACTAGATACTGTTTCTTGTAAGAAGGGCATCAGAAGAAGCTAATCACTCTATCAGTTCCAGTTGATGGACCCTTGGCCACTGTATGGTACTTGTCATTGATCTCAGATATATATTTTATACTTACAATTAAGTAACATCTAATGCATCTTTACCCAAAGTAAGCTATAAATGTTGTATATTTTCTTTATAATGAAACCCACCTGCTCCCTTTATTACTGAAGATGACCACCTTTTAAAATCATCAGCTATTTTATCTGTTTCGCTTAAAATGAAGTGGCAAAACTGTGTACAACATTGAAGATTTTACATACTGTATATTACATGGCTATTAACTTTAATCCATACTGCAGATTAATGTGTATGTTTATATTAGGTGCATGTGCTCAATGAAATATATTATTTTCAAAGAGCTTTGTGATTACATTTAATGGTAGCCATCTTTTACAGTCAAACATTTGGGAGCATGACCTTTTATTTTCATTAATTACACTTTCAATTGAGTTGTGTATCCAAAAGAATAGTGTAATAATTCCCCTAAACTAGGTGCAATTTGGCTAATTAAAACAATAGTCACCTTGTTTATTGTATTGGGGGTAGAAATGCGCACTCTGTGGCTTCTGATGTGTGTGGTTGAAAAACTTGTTGGGATAAAGATCAAAAGTAACCATACCGGTTTTCAAGGTATTATTTTGTTACTCAGCAAGGCTTTGCTGAGTATGAAAATAACACAATTTTGCTAAGAGTGCAGTATACTACCCAACAATAACGTGCTATGAGGTCAATGTCTGGGGAGGCACTGGCTGGTATCAGAGCCAGATTTGCACATACAGTACATAGATATGAACCACAATTGTCATTCATATGGGAATTATACAAAGGTGAAGCAGCAGGGGCAGATTGTGAACTAAAAGGGCCCTTGAAATATTTCCAGAAGTGGCCTCAAGTGGGCGGCACCCAGGGCTTAAAGTGGATTCATATTTCTGATTCATATTACAGCACAAACTAGTGCTTGTCATTCACGTTATGACACATAAGTGTCTCTTTTACATGTACGCACACAGTAGTATCCCTTGCACATAATGCCTACAGTAGTATTGCTTATACACATTATGCCCAAAGCAGTAGTACCCCTAACAAAAAATGTCCACAGTAAGTGCCCATATCATATATCTGACATATGACACATACAGTATCTGTCTCTTTCCGTCAAACAGCTTCCTCTCCTCTCATATTAAAGGAAGCCGCTGGGACCGGCTTTTCTGTTGGAACTACTGTCCAGGGCTGTGGTGGAGGTGGAACTGAATTCCCCCTACCATTACAGGTGGTGGAACTCAGTTCCACTGAGTTCCCCCCCCCACTTAAACCCCTGGTGGCACCAAATCAAATATAGACAGAACCAATACCAAAATAGGCAAGATTAATATTTCATCACATCTGTGTGGAAACCGTAAGTTTCAATATGCTTGCAAGTCTAGTGGCCCCTAGACATCTCCACATTTTACTTAATACCCACCTCCCCCACTGACACTGAATACAGAATACAGAAACCCCCAGCAAGCAAACAAACAACTCATTACCATAATCCCCAAATATCACAAATATCCCACCCCTTCCCCAGTGGAGCCCAGACAGACTGACAGGTGACCTTCCAGGAACCTTCCCTGTAATAACCGATTTGCCCCTGTGCAGCAGTATATACTAAGTGTCCTGAATATGTTACCTGAGACTGCATCAAGCCACACCTTCTTCAGTAAGCCAAATCTGATAGCAGCTGCTTTTTGATTTTGCAGTATTATTGGCCACGGGGCCCCTAGCTCTAGGTACTGGTGCTGAGAGGAGTGGACAAAATTGTGAATACTTCGCATATAGCCAATCAGGAGTGGCAGTGGTGGCTCCTGATTGGCTGCTGGATCACAAGCTCCGAATGGCTCACGAGCCAGTGCGGAACTGCTCTGATACAGCCGGACTGACCACCGCTCTCTGGCCCTTATTCTAGTTGATTCGGACGGATGCGTATTTTGGACAGGAACCGAGTGTTCTTAACCCTGCCTACCATATGGATCGCTCACACTGTCCGAATTCAGTAAGATGCTGAGCGAACGGACCACAAGTGGATGTTTCATGTGAACACCTCCTCCATCTGTCCGAACCTCCCCCAACCTCTGATGGTCGCCGACCAACGAATGATGGACCGAGCGGCCATGCAGCACCGAGTGCTCCAGACCACTCGTACATTTTTCCGTATGAAAGCTGGGATATGGGCGGGCAGCTGACATCCAGCTATGTCAGCTGTTCGCCCCCCCACACATGCGTCACTGCCACATTACCATACGTATGCCCATCGGTTTCAAGGGAACGTCCATGAAATGCGGAGCGTACGCACATGGTAATGTGTCCAAACAGTTTTTTACGCCCCTCTCCACCCCCTGCTCGGATGGTTCAGTGCGATAATTTTCTGCACGGACCTCATGCCGTGTTCGGACATGCGAGGCGTTCGCACATGTGCAGATACGCCTTTGCGCATGTGCAAACACCAAACATCGGCCGTCTGACCGCACAGAGCCGTCTGACTCAATCAGAATAAAGGCCACTGCCCGGCTGTCACTGGCCACTATGAAAGAATTTAACATAATGGCCAGGGGAGTTAAATGCACATTGCCTCGGGGAGTGAAATGCTCAATGCCAAGGGGGACTTGACAATTAGAATTTAACTCCCTTGTGGCAACAAACATTTTAACTCTCCCCTGGCATCAAACATGAAGCCCCTGGCCACGAGCATGAAGCCCCAGGCATTGAGCAAGAAACCCCTAGCAATGAGCTTGTAGGTAAGTGGCAATTAAAAGGTAATAGCCATAGTGTGTGGTATAATATGTAATGGGCATTATGGTGTGTGGCATAATGTGTAATGGGCATTACAGGGTGTGACATTATGTGCAAGTGGCATTACGGTGTGCAAAAGTCAAGAATAGAATTGAAACAAAGGTTAAACAGTATAAGGCAGGTCAAAGGGGCGGGGCTGGGGGTGGGTCATTGGGTAGTATGGGAGTGGGCCAATGGGTGGGCTGTGTGTTGGTCAAATGGTGGACCATTGCCAATCTCTTAACTCAAAAGTGGTAACCCTACTTGGACTTGCTTGGAAGATGGTGCTGCAGAGGAGAAGGCTCCCACTTGCAATGTAAGTATTCTATGCATGCAGGGTAAGTATACTCTAGAGCAGTGGTGTCAAACTCATGTCCCTCCAGCTGTTATGGTACTACACATCCCAGCATGCCCTGCCACAGTTTTAGCAATCCATTATATAATGAATGTGTAGTTCCACAACAGCTGTTGGCCTGTGAGTTTGACACCACTGCTCTAGATACACATCCTTCTCCCAGAGGATACTAATCTGGTGCTTAGCATACCCTACACCCACTATAAATACTCCTCGGCACTTACTGCAACATTATGAGGAACAAGAGAGGAATCTATACTATTCTAGCTGAGTTGCAAAGAATATGCAAGCAGAACTTTTAAAGGCTTCAGTCTTCACTAGAATCATTATTTGTGCATTCAATCACTTTGAATCAGCTAGAAGTTGAGCCTTCGCTCATATTGCAGATATCCCAAGACAAAGTGTTAGTATTTTAATGAACTAATGTGAACAAAAGAGAATAAGCTGTGAGGGAAAAAAAGAATGCAAAACTGCTGTAAATAACTAGCTTAAGAAGAATGGTGAATGAGTTAATGCATTTATTTGGAGGGAGGAAGTGTGTTTGGTACATTACATTAATATTCATTATGTCAGCATGAGAATGTTGACTTGTCATTATGTTTACAAGTGAACATGTTGACATGATTATCCACATGTTTAGGCCAATCCCTAGCTTTAACGCTAACACTAACCCCTAAGTTGAACGCCAAAACTAAGTATAACCCTACTGCTATCATTTTCATTCTGTCCATGTCGACATTTTCACAGGTGTCAACATTTATGATGTTACCAATTTAACATTATGAAAAAAGTCAACACTGAATGTTGACTGGATGGCTGCGTACCACTTGTTGAGTAATTACATTTGATGAGCTAATTCTCTGCTGCTATCTCAGTGCTTGCGAATATGTCCAATTTTCTTTGGAGCAAAATATGTCGATTTTCAAATCATTGTGTGTATCTAAAATGCTGTACTGTATTTTATATTTGTTTTTGCATTGTACTTTAATAAATAATATATTAAAAAAAGTCTGAGGGCTAAGCTGCCCACTGCTGCCACCCATTTCTGTGTTGACTATTGTGAACTTGGGTTTAGGTGAAGGAAGGGGGTCTAGGGGTTAGGTGAACTTGTGAGCCACTGGTTTCTTGTAATTGTGCAGTATGCAAGGCCGGATCAACAACAAAATGACAGGGGGTGCACCATGATAGGTGGATGGGGGTGTTACTTTTGAGTGCGACGAAGGTGCACATGCTTTTAGGGAACTAGGGCCCTTATTGCACCGCTTTCTTGGTACAAAATGCAGCCACCAGACTATTAACTAACCAGCCCCGCTCCTGCCACATAACTCCCATTCTCTACTCCCTTCATTGGCTACCTGTAAAATGGCGAATTGTTTTCAAGATTGGATTACTCACTTTCAAGGCCCTACATGATCAAGGCCCAAGGTACCTGCAGCAGCTGCTGATTCCTAGCAGTCCTACTCAATAACTACAATCCGTTGAAGAAGGACTACTGTACTACCCAGAATTTACCTGAATACATCTGGGGGTCAAGCATTCAACTTTGTTGCTCCAACTCTATGGAACCCACTGTACAATCCTTTAAAATTAGACTAAAGACGTACCTATTTACTCAACTTTGTTGCTCCAACTCTATGGAACCCACTGTACAATCCTTTAAAATTAGACTAAAGACGTACCTATTTACTCAAGCATTTTACTGGTATCTGCTGTTAAGCTTGTTTTGTATTTTGAGCTGTAAAGACAATGGCAAAGCACTTTGAGTCTTATTGGGAGAATAGTGCAGAGACATGTCAGGCAGGGGACAGGGTTAGTGAGTGCAGGGACAGGTCAAGTCGGGGAAAATCTGGCAAAACTACCGTACAGGTCGACACATACACACCAAAAATAGGAACAATGCACACCAAGAGTATGCGTAAAATATTACACCGCAGTTCCTACTACACGTTATGCCACACACTGTAATGCTTATTACATATTATGCTACATAGGTGCTGCTTACCTACATGCTCATTTTCAGGGGTTGCATGCTCGTTGCCAGGGGTTACATGCTCCTTGCCAGGGTTTTCTTGCTTAATGACAAGGGTTACGTTCTCCTTGTCAGTAATGTCATGGTTGTTGTCATTGGGGATTAAATGCTCGTTGCCATAGTGGATTACAAAATGTCACAGTGGCTTTGTATCTTATTTTTTTAGGCTTTGGTTATTCTGTTAATTTGGCTATCACCAAATGAGGGTTTATGACCAACTGATGAACATAAACAAATTAGACAAGGGGGTCCACCATTAGCCATTATTGCATAGGTAAATGCAGGGGGGGGGGGGGGGGGGGGGGTTCTGGTTGCCTGGAAACCTCCCTCCTCTTGGCAAGTGCCTTAAATTGTGACAATAGCTGGTATATAATCTGATCAATAGAGCTGCCACCACATCATGCAGTAAGGGATAGAGCAGAGCTGCTGCACCTGCCCAGTGTACCAGCTTATTCTATCACATTTACTGTATGGGTGGATCTGAGCCCTCAGACATCGTAATGGACCAGAGAGTAGCTGCCAGTAGGAAGAGACAGGAGCCTTTCCATGAAGTGGGAGATTGTGAGTTAGAAAGTACAGTACTGGTTCTATTATTCTTGTGTATTTATTTATTATGGTATATTTAACCTTTTCCTGACCACTTATCTTATTTAAATGTTTGAAAGGGCCTATACTAAGTATAGACCATTTGTACAGTTAAATATCAATACTGTACTCCAAACAGTATCCAGTGTATAAAAAGACCAATTTTCGGGGCTCTTACCCCTCCCCAGACTTGCGTACTTACTCTAGTGGGAGATTTTGGATTACATTTGGAAACCCCCTCAAATTACTGCATTTGCCACTGTATTGTTGTGCCTATGGGCGCCTTGCCCCATGAGTACTGCTACAGCTTTCCCAATTTTGACCCACTGTACCTATGGAATAGTAGATCTTTCAGAGACAGGTAAGGATGACTTGTATATTTGGATAATACTGTAGTTCTATTTCTAATAAATGCATTTACAAATAACTTATTTTATGAATAGTATTCATTTTAATTATTATTATTATTTTTTTTAAAGATTCAATTTTTATTTGAGTTTTGAAATATAAAATGGGAGGGAGTGGGAGAGAGGAAACACTTATACATATAGTCTCGCAACAAAACAAATCACATGTAGGTTACATCATACACTTATGGATATTCAGAGATTATTGTTATGATTCCAACACCTAACGGTAATAAAATAAAAAATAAAAAATATTGGAAATATTGAAAATCAAAGGGATATGAAGTGTGGCATTAAATGATATGGTCAAACAGAGAGGTACTAATACTGTATATACATTTCAATACTCCACCCAATTGATTTTCATATAAAAGTATAGCTGGTAGGGAGTAAGTCCTCCGGACATACCGTAGTTTTGGGGCAGTTTGAAAAATAACCACTTAAATCAGTGGATGTTTGGGGTATTTGCTAATTTGTGGGTGGTCCAGGCTGCCCATTTAGCTGTGGGGAGTTTAGGGGGCAGTGCGTAGGCTGAGCCCTCTGTTTCAAACTGGAAGTGGCTTTGAACAGCCTCCTCGATAGTTAGGATTGTTGGGACCACGGGAGTGCACCAGTGTCTTGCTAGAAATAGTTTGGTTGAGATCAGTACATGGCCCAGAACATAGTGAATGTCCTTGGGGATATTGTCTGGGAATAGGTGGAATAATGATATTTTCAGGTGGGGAGGGATATGAGTCCCCGAGATTTCAGAGAGTAAGGTAAATACCCCGGACCACATTCCAGTCAGTTTAGGGCATGACCAGAAAATGTGGTATAGTGTTCCCACGTTACCACACTGTCTCCAGCATGCATTGGAGGATGGCTATATTGTATGTAAAAGGGCAGGAGTTAGATATTGTCTATGAATAAGTTTATAAAATTGTTCATTGTGGGATTGGCATTTAGATACATGAAAGCAATTGTGGAAAGTAGTCTTCCATTCCTCATCAGTCATAGGATTTGCTAGGTTGCATTCCCATTTCAGTTGAGAGCTAAATTTATTAGGATTCTGCGGATCTGTGAGTAAGTTGTACCACCATGATATGGAGCCCTTAGAGTTTATTCTAGTAAGTCTATGGCATATATATTTTGGTATTGATACTATCTTATGGGAGGTTGGACCTGTGCTCTGCACCCAATGCCGTATTTGGAGAAATTTGGAGAAGTCATTGGTGGGGATTGAGAATGTAGATTGAATGTCACTAAATGTGGTTAGAGAGACTTCTGTGAGTATAGTTCCTAGTGATGAGATGCCATGGGAGGACCAAGAGTCTAGCGATAAATTCAGACTCAAGTGAGCTATTCCCCACAGGGACAGGTCAGGAGAGGGGAGTGATATTTCTGGAGTCGCTGACACCAGCGATAACCACAAGCATCTTGTAGATAGTAGTATTGAAGAGCGTGCAGTGGCTTTTGGGGATTCTGAGGGAGGCAGCCATATAATATGGTTAGTGGTATCTGGGATGAGAAACCTCGCTCCAGTAGTACCCAGGGTTTAATGTAATATTTTACGAACCAGGCGTGTAGCGGAGCCAGGATACATGCTACTTGATAAGATTAAAAATCGGGAAATGATAAGCCAACTTTTAATTTTGGGAGATAAATTTTACGTTTGACTAGTCTAGGTCTCTTATCTCTCCAAAAATATTTCAATAATGCCATATTGAATTTAGCTAATAAATATTTTGGGATAAGGATAGGGATAGTTTTGAACAGGTAAAGTAGCTTGGGGAGTAGGATCATTTTTAAAGCTGAGATACAGCCTAACCATGAAATTTCTAGGAGCATCCACTCATTTGTCAACTGGGAAAATTTGGGCAGCAGAGGGAGGTAGTTAGTGGTGATTATATCCAATACTTTAGAAGTAATCTGGATTTCAAAATATTTTAGGCTGTCAGTCTTCCATGGGAAGTCATAAGTTGCATTTAATTCTGTATATTCGGTATATTCATAGATAGGGCCTCCATTTTTGAGCTATTTAATTTGTAAAACGAAACTGAGGAATAGGTTCTCAGGATCTTATGTAGTGTTGTTAGGGATGACTTGGGATTGGTGATTGTAAGAAGGACGTAGTCCACAAATAGACATATCTTATAGGTGTGGGCCATTAATGTCAGGGGAGGATCTAATCGCCTCTGCTATAGGTTCTATTGCTAATACAAACATTAATGGGAATGGGGGCACCCTTGACGGGTGCCATTAGAGATCCCAAAAGTAGACGAGAGCATGCTGCTCATGAAAACTCTGGCAGTCGGGTTAGAGCAAAGGGACGTGATAGAGGATAGGGCCGTATCCCTTATACCAAATTTCTGCAGGACAGCCCATAAGTAACCCCCAATGCAATCTGTCAAATGCCTTCTCTGCATCGAGCGACAGCAGTAATAAAGTCTTCGATGACGTTGAGAAGGCATCCATTACATTCATAATCCTCCTGGTATTGTCAGGTGCTTGTCTCCCCATGACAAAGCCCACTTGGTCTTGGTTTACTAGATGTGGGAGGAGAAAAGTCTGTTCGCTATCAGCTTAGCGTAGATTTTGACATCTGTGTTTAATAGAGCTATTGGGCGGTAGTTGGTTAAAATCTTAGGGTTCTTACCAGGTTTGGGGAATGTGACTATTTGGGCTTCTAACATTTTGGTTGGGAAGGATCCACATGTCAATGCTTCATTGAAGAGGGGTACTAAAAGAGGGGTAAGTAGGTCTCTAAATACTTAAAAAAAATATTTTGGTATAGCCATCTGGTCCTGGGGCCTTCTCCGCTGGTAGATTATCAATTATTTTTTGGATCTCATCAGTTGACCATGGGTGCTCAAGGGTTTGTAGGGTTGACTGGTCTAATGAGGGAAGATTGAGGTGTTGCAAGAATGACTCTATAGTTTCATTAGTGGGTTGGGGGGTGTGAGGGTCATGTTGGAGGTTATATAGGGAGGAATAATATTCGGAAAAGGCATTCGCTATATCGAGTGGGTCTGTGACTATGGTTCTTTTCAGATTCATGACGTGTTCTGTGCATTCCTTCGCTTGTTTCCCTCTTAGATTCCTGGCTAGGAGCCTGCCCGCTCTATCACCTTGGTTGTAGAGCCTTTGCTTTAGCTTAAATAAGTTTTTATGTACTTCAGTCATGGATAGAGTGTTATATTCTTCTCTCTTTTTAAGAAGTTCCCTATAGATAGTTCTATTGGAAGGTGATAATTTAAGTTTATGTTCTAAATCAGTCAGTCTAGATTAAATTTCCTCGCGTTTCTTAGATAGTTTCTTACAGTGTTGTGCTGCTGCTTGGATAAAGGATCCCCTGACCACTGCTTTTAGGGTGCACCAGTGCATGGACAGGGATGTCTCAGTCAGCGAGTTAGTATCTAGATACAGTGAGAGGGATTTGTCTATCAAGGATCTAGCGCCCGGGTCAGATAGGAGATACTCACCAAGTCGCCACAGTCTGGGGGGCATTCTAGCCGAGTTCAGGTCCCATTTAAGTAATAAGGCCGAGTGGTCCGACCATGGGATCGCGATAATATCAGCCATCCTGAACTGTTGGAGGGTTCTCCCACCTGTCAGAGACAGATCTATCCTAGAGATATGTCTGTTCTCGGAAGTCTGGAGTTTTAGGCAACCTGAAGGAGGTATTTTGTGGGTATCATGGCTTAGTTTAAGTATAGCATTACCAGAGAGAGGATAAGTGTTATTGATGGGGGAGCGAGTTGTTGTCTGAATCAAGTTAGAAGGAGTGTGGATATAGGTAGGGGGAAGATGGAAACGTCTAAAATATGAACCATCGGTAGAAGCTTTGTGAACAGGTACATTTCATATTCCACGAGGCCATCATTCCGGAATGCCTCTAAATTTAATATTGTTTCTTTGCGATCTGTCTTCCAGGTCACCAAGTTTACTGCGAAGAGTGGTGTTCTCCTGTTGTAGATCTTCATGCAGAACGATCAGTTCCTTCTGGGACCTCACCACCTACTCCATTTTAGTTTCCAAGTGGTCAACACTTTGACCCACTGCATCTATAGATTGTTGACAAGATTGGACGGCAGCCTTAAGTTCCTGGGAAAAGTCCACCATAAAAGAATTTAGCAGTTGTTTCATAACTCCAATTGTTATGAGGTTGTTGTCTCCCATATTTGCTAAAGATGTGGAGGACATGGATGTGGGATCAAAGGAAGCACTAGAGCACTACCTGCAGATAGGGGTTGGGGGGGGGGGTAGCCGGCGCTTTACCCATTATGCCTTGTACTGGGGATGGGTGTTTGAAGAAACTGGATTTAGGGGTCCCAGTCACATCTTTTTGGCGTTTTGTCGGCATCCCGGTGCAAGTAAATGTGTAGGTGGAAGGTGGTGGTGTCCCACTCGTTGACAGGAGAGTCAGATAAGGTACAGTTCCCTTGAGTTGGTTATCTCATAGGTACATTTACGTTATGCACAAGAGACTATTCAGATGGGGTATCCGGTCTGCCCGTGTTTTAGGCATATAGAGCAGAATCACATATCTCCCTTGGGTGAGACCTGATACCTTTTTATTATGTGTATATGTGGAGACAGTAGTTCAGGAGGGTAGCGGGGTTGTCGATGGTACTGGTCTAGTTGTGAAGAAGAGTGGGTGACATCCTGAGAGTCCAGGTCAGATATCCCTTTGGCCTCAGGTGTTAGAAGGATAGAGTTAGGTCTTCCACATCCTGATAGGGCACAATTCGGTTTGGTGCCCAGAGACAGGAGAGGCAGGATGTTGCTGCTGTACAGGCAATGGTGGGTATACAGGGTTGGAAGGGAGGCATTCCTCCAGTCTCCTGTTATTTGGTAAATTTTCTGCAGTCAGTATGGCCGTCGCTGCTGTGCTGGAGCTGCGGCGGAGGGGGCAGCTTTGCAGGGTGGGACCCCGCAAAGGTGTGGAATACTATGGGTCACCAGGGTCTCGTTCCCCTTATTCCTGCATCCAGGAGTTGAAAGGGGGGAGGGGTGAGAGGGCCGCTGCTGCTGCACTTATGAAATTCAAGGCCCTGGTCGCAGAAAAGTGTGGGGCTGCTCACTGCCGGAGTGCTCCCAGTGCTCCCTGGCGCTGCTGCGTTTCAGTATCGGTGGTGAGGATAGGGCAAGGGTATGTACAGCTTGGAGGGGTAGGTGGATGGTCGAGGGGGGCCTGGAGGGATAGACTTTGGGAGCCGGATTGCTGTGCTGCATGGGTTTCTCTGGTGCCCCAACCAATATTGCCGCCGCTATATTGCAGTGAGTGCTGGGTCGGGTGAGGGATTAGTGCAAGTAGCACTTACTTCTCCGGTCCCAGCTCAGAGGGGTGTCTGGGGATGAGGTGGGAGGGCAGGGGTTACCGCTGACTGTGTTTTGTTAGGTCCGGCGGCATCTTCCGTCTCGTAGCCCGATTCCCGACCGCTTCCCGAAATTTAGGTTCCCGGCTCCGGTGGCGCGGGTAGACCGCAATCCGCGAAAGCCTATAAATAGGCCTCAAGACTCTGCTGCCACCCATGACTGTCCTCCGCAGTGGTGAGCAAGGTCAGGGGGGCATTTCTGTGTCCGCTGGGTGGGGATTAGAGTCTGCTGGGCTGTGTGCTTTAGGGTGGTTTGTGGGAGCCCAGCTAAGGTGCTGCCCTCTGTGATGGCTGCTAGGCCACGCCCCACCTTTAATTATTTTTTATAAAAAACGTGCTCCTCTTTTTTGAGGGCTGTACACATAAAGGGGGAAATTTACTAAAGCAAATTTGTAAAAGATAGGTGTATTTGTATCCAGAAATACACTTATTTTTTACATTTACTATCCCGAAAATAAAGCAATTCGTATTCGTATTGATAGCACATCAATACGACTACGAATTGCCGTATTTTCGGGAAAGTAAATGTCAAAAATAAGTGTATTTCTGGATACAAATACACCTATTTCTCTACAAATTTCCTTTAGTAAATTTCCCCCAAAATGTTGTTACATTTGATGTTATTTTGTTTTATTTTAGAATAAAATATGTGCAAACATGTTCTATCAATTACTGATAATTCTCTTACCACTGAGGCTTTTATTACACAGATACAGAATATATATTTGGCAATGGCAAATCAATACAACATCGAGTCCTTTGTGCATATATGTCTGATTGCCCTCTCCATAGCTGTCTCTGTCTGCCAGTTTATATACTGTAACACTAAAATTAATTGGCAAAGCAATAGGCAAAAATAAATAAATACATGTGTGTGTGTTTATTTGCATATGTAATGAATATTTATATCCCATATAACAGAAGGCTAATGCTGCTCCTGACCTCTATGGGGGGGGGGATTCAAGTATTTTGCGTGCCAGCGGCCACTACAATGCACCCGAAAGAGCAATTAAAGTGTTGCTCCGTTCCCTCATGCATAGCAATCGGCACTTTACTATTATGAGCTGGTAACTAGTTATAAATATTATTGAGCAAATTTGGAAATTGATGTCAACTACATTATTTTCCCCTAGGTTGCAGCAAAAAAGCATTGAATGCTGATACTGCATTGATAATTGATTAATAAAGCAAGAGTGGGCACAAGCAGAAAGCAAGTTGGAATGCAGGTACCAGCAGCTGTGATTGATTTTTACAGCAAGTTGTTTGTCTGTAGCCACAACTGTACAGAAACAGCTATAGATGCATCAAGCCATAGCATTTGATTACAACATATTGAATTTATAAGGGTCACTTAACAACTAGATTCGTGTACAGTGCATGCCAGATGCTGATGGATATATGCTAAATACAGCAGTAACAATGGGCATGTAAATCAGAAACCCCAGGCTAATAGAGACAAGTGTCAATACTTATATCTGCTCATGGTGTGTGCCGCATGCTGTGTGACCTAGGAAGTGCACACAGATTAAACAGATCTATAAATATAGAGCAACTGATCGATGGCATAAATCCTGTCCCTGGATACTTTTGGAATGTTCTTATCTCTCTCACCCTGCGCTCAGTAAGTGCAGTATGTGTATGAGAAATGGTTCCTTACAAGGAATGAGAACGGAGGAAGGAAGGGCAATATGTGACACATCTCTGGAGATGAGTCACTATATTTGTATATAAGGGTGTTGTTTGCTTTCTAGAAAAGGAACGGTACTTGTTTCCTAGCACGGCCACAATCGCGGGCATCGGGTGTCATTTTTAGTGGTCTGCGACGCGACCGACGCGATGCCCCCGATTTTCCCATTGAAATGCATTGAAAAAAGTCAAAATCGCGTCAGTCACGGCGTATGCGGCTAAAAAAGGCTTAAATGGTCCAGACACGATGCCCCCGATTTCCCATAGGAAACAATGTTAAATGCCTCAATTTACCCGCGATGCCCCCGATTTCCCATAGGAATCAATGTTAAGTGGCTCAATTTCACCAAATCATCATAGGGAACAATGGCAAATGGGCCAGAAACCCCCCAAAACACCCCTGAACAGTGAAATGTCCGCACAAAAGTAGTTTACGCCACCCCACGATCAACGCGAACCCAAAGCGTGGCGAGCGCAGCGAGCCCGCGAGGGGTGGCAGTACGCGTCCTCCGACCTTTTCATACCCCCACTATCCACGTCGGCGTGGAGTTGAGAATAGAATAGTGTGGCGAGCGCAGCGAGCCACCCAGCCCGAAGCGTGGCGAGCCCCGCGAGGGGACGCGGATACCTTCACAGGTAAACGCGTCCCTTCGCGGGCTTCATAGGTATCCGCGTCCCCTCGCGGGGCTTCTACGCTCGCCACAAACTATGTAAAATAAAGGAACATAACGCCATGCCAACATGGATAGTTCATACCTCCACTATCCATGTTGGCATGGAGTTGATTTTAAATAGCGTGGCGAGCGTAGCGAGCCACCGAGCCCGCAGCGTGGGCGAGCGAAGCGAGCCCCGCAAGGGGACTCAGACGCACGGCGCCATGCTGGCGCCGTGAAAGTAAAGAAGTACCAGAACTTATAGTCCCAACATAGAAGTCGTTGTAAGCACTCTAGGTCCAATTGAGACTGGAAGCTCCACTTGCAAACAGAGGTCTTCACAGGTCTCGATGATCTAGAACACGGGTGTCAAACACAAGGCCCGAGGGCCAAATCCGGCCCGCCAGACCTCGTCATGTGGCCCGCGTGAGGAGATAGCACGCAGGGGCAGTGTGTCTAAAACAGGAGTGCTGCGGGCCACGTCCGCCTTACCTGTTCCTCCACTGTCGGCGGCCATGTTCCTGTAGGCACATATGTATGCGGCTACAGAAACATGGCCACCGGCCTCCCCGGCTACGTGGAGGAGGGCCCGGCCGCCTGTTCCCTCTGATGCCCGGCAGTGACAGACACTGGGTGGGGACGTCATGACGATGACGCCGCCTGCCATGTGTCTGTAGAGAAGTAGGAGCAGGCAGGGAAGCTGGATCGGGGACAGTGTGGCTGCAGCAAGCAGTGAAGAAAAGCTGGAAGCCGCAGCAGCTGCAGGACAGATGGAGAAACAGTAAGTGAGGATGAGGATCACACTCACAATAAAAAATATATATATATATATATATATATATATATATATATATATATATCTGCTGTTTCCTGAGGTGTCCCCGTGTATAATAATAACAATGCCATGACACCACAGGCTGCTCCTCCTGTATAATCATTTATGTGTCATGGCATTACTTTTATTATATTATACAGGGGGAGCAGTCTGTGGTGTCATGGCATTATTATTATACAGGGGGAGCAGCCTGTGGTGTCATGGCATTATAATTATACAGGGGGACCTACAGATACAACCGGCCCTTTGAGGGTGACCAAACTGCTGATGCGGCCCCCGATGAATTTGAGTTTGACACCCCTGATCTAGAATAATGAATATAAGTGCTCCATAATGCAATTATCAAAAGGTATATTTTTATTTCATAAAAAAGATCCGAACCAGAAACAAGTATTGTGTCACATACCAGAAAGAGCGGTTTACACAACCGTGGTGTTATACAGCATGAATCTCTGTGTCCTGCACAGAGTGTAAGAGCGGTTGCACTCTTACACAATCAGACAACACTAGGCCACCACGCCCCTACTTGTTTTGTCACTGAGGACTGATATTGTTTCTTATCCTTAACAAGGTTTCTTACATCTATTGGTAGACCCTATAGGTGTTGAGTTTTGAATCTATGGTGTCAGCAGTCTGTGATGAAGGCCAGTCAATACAACAAAGCACCACTAGAACGGTGATGTGAATAAAGGGGTGTACAGTACACACAGGACTCAGTCCCATCGATTTGGACTAAGCCCTGTGTGTACTCAAGATGTAGTTAGCCGTCAGATATTAGACGGCTAACTATCCTGTCTTCCCCAGCTGCTGCCAAATACACCGTGAAGCCGGCATCTATTAAAAATAGTCTTGCCGGCACTGTATATTTGCCCGGGCGATAGCTTCGCTGCAGGGCCACACATTACTATCGCCCGCTGTGTACACAAATGGCGATTCGGTACTTGTGTAGTTTCACGGCGCCAACATGGCGCCGTGCTACTTCCGGGTTCTCTGCTCGCCACAAACTATGTTAAAAAAAGTAACTTAACTCCATGCCAACATGGATAGTTCATACCCCCACTATCCATGTTGACATGGAGTTGATTTTAAATAGCGAAGTGAGCGTAGCAAGGGGACTCAGACGCACGGCGCCATACTGGCGCCGTGAAACTACACAAGTACCGCGATTCTGCCTAACCTTCTTGAAGATTTTGACAATGTAGTCAAAATCGCCTGGAAGAATGGCCCCATGTGTACACGACTTTAAATGCAAAAATGTAAAGTAAAAGCCAATACACTAGACTGCTCGGAGCAGCTGAGTCACTCTGGGAGTCCTGTGCCGTATGGGGTATTGACACTTGGAAAATAAGGACACATCTGTAGCTATAATATTATGATGACTGTAATAATTGTGATCTTTACCAGGGTCAGGGATGAGTCCCAGGAATTTGCCAGCTTGAAAAGGGAATTACTGTATAATATGGTATATATTATTTTAAATTAAATAAAGTTTACTACTGTTTTAAATTATGTCCTTTGATTTATTAAAAAGTGCCAACATTGTTGCCAGCAGGCTATAAAGGGGGAGATACTGCAAAGTGCAACCATTGCAGAGACACTTGCACCATGGAAACAGAAGCTTAAAGCAGGAATTCTGCAGTACCTAACCTGCAATTAATGTTGATTAGTGTTATCTCTTTGGAAAGTAAACAGTCACACTACAAATTATTTTGCAGACATACAATTGCATTTCAGAAGTAAAGGTCAAATATGGTAAAGTACATAAACTGCAATAAATGGTTGTGAATACATTTTGATAATGTTTTATTTTTTTATGGAGTTTTTCCTTTCATTTCATTGTGCAACACAATAGCTGCAGGAATGGAAATGAATGGGTGGACAAACGAAAACACCTAAAGCTTTTTTCTTTTTATAAAAGCTTAAAATTACCCCTTTCACTAAAGAAAACTTTTTCTTTTACCTAATGGTTTCTTTAGTCTCCTCTCGTTTATGTCTTATATTATGAAAGAGCGTGAGGAACATTGAGGCTGTCTTTATTACATATTGCACTTTGTGTGTTTGTAGGTATATTTCCAAGAGGTTTAAAATGCAAAATGTATCCTAAAAGGAGAACAGAGTGTGCCAGACCTCCACCATTTCTCAAAATGTTTATCATTTTAGTAATCTTGCTATGCAAAACAGAGTTTTCTCTCTCTTTTTTTTTTAAGTGGACACCCACAGCTCAGATAAATAAACCTTTGAAACCATCTTTTCCTAAAAAAAACAAATAAGATACCAATGTACACCAAACAGTGGAGGCTCCTACCTCATTGGAGAAGTGGGGCTGCCCCTGGCCCCAATGTCCTCCCTCAACTGCTGCTGGTCCCTAATTAATTTAATTAGCTTCTATGAGGAAGTCAGTAGGGGGCTGGACTTAGGTAAATCTGTTGATGTAATACTGCTTGATTTCGCTAAAGCTTTTGACATGGTGCCTCATAAAAGTTTATTAATGAAACTAGGTAATTTAGGGTTAGGAGATAAAATTTATAATTTAATTAAAAAGTGGTTGCACAATCGGGGACATAGAGTGGTGGTAAATGGCATACATTCCAGCTGGGGTAAGGTTCAAAGAGGAGTCCTGCAAGGTTCAATATTGGGACCCACCTTGTTTAATATATTTATTAATTATATAGGAAGTGACATAATGGGGTGACATTCTATGCTCTGCGATTTTCTGTTTTTGGCGTTATTTAGACCACAAAATGGCGATATCGCATTTTTCAGTGAAATCGCCAATTTAACGTGATGCGTTAAGGGACAGAAATCGCATATTTTGTGCGTAAAGGTATGCGGAACAAAAGTGCGAGATTAATTCGCACTTTTATCGCATCCAGATGTTTTCCAATGCAAAACTATACAAACCGCTTATTTAATGCTATGCGCATTTGCAAATCGCACTTTTGCGGTGTCTATTTATCGCACTTTTTTCAGACCTGGTTCTGTTTGGCGCATTTGCACACACCTCATTTTGGTCAAGTGCGCACATGGTTAATTTCAACACAGGTGCCTTCATTATCAATCCCAAACCCCCCTACCTTAACCCCAACATTAGTAAGGACACCTGTGAGGGTTTAATTCATGTAGATTTGTATGACTATTTTAAAATTGCTTATCTGTGATGTGTCCCAATTGGAGGGCAAACGCAGGAGGGAGGAAGGTGGGCAAAAGATGCTGGTTGCCCCCCCACTACTGGGTACCCCACGTATGTATGGTGCTCACCTGTACCTGGACTACCTGTCGGACCAACAGGTTGTGGGGATGTTTACGCTGAACCCCATTACCCTGTCGGAGTTATATGAGCAGGTGAGAGATGCTTGTGCCCATTTTGTGTGTGCCAACTATGTAGTGTCTGTCCAGCACTAATTAATGTGTGCCCTCTACTATTTGTCCACAGCCTCCACTCAGTCTGTGACCTCATGGGCCTTGGTGCTATCACAGGCCACTTTGTCTATGAATTGTACTGTACTGTTTCTTGCTATAAAGAAGTTGTTGCAGACATACATCAGCAGGCGTAGCTTTTCTGGTAAGCACATGTGGCCTGTACTCCAAAATGTACCAGTGTTGGAAGTGTACTCATTATCAAATTATTGACCAGTACCACCGCTTTCCACCCATATTTAACCTAACACCAGTCCACAACAGATGCACATGGTGGTGCTGACCTATCCCTTGCTGATATCTACCTTCTAAGTACTCTTGGTACATGTAACAATTAAGTTTTCTGTGAAACATGGCTCACTGGTGTTGTGGAACTACATGTTCCAGCATGGCCAGACACACTACAAGCATTACAGTCCAAACCATGAGTGTCAGAGCCTGCTGGAAAATGTACATCCATAACCTTTGCCAGCCAAGGAGTTATACCACACTACTTTACTGCAATCCCATAGTCATATACCATTACAATATGTTATAAATCACACATTAATTTATATAGAGAAAAAGACACAAACACAATGGAATGCAGTTTGCAAATTTTACTTGTTTTGCTGTAAACCATTCTGCAATGTAACATGTGCAAAATACAAACTGTGGGGCCATGTAGACAGATATTTGGGCTTTTTGAATGTAGAAACACTGATGTAGCAGCTACCTTCGGCCAGCATCAGGCAGCCCTACACCACTTTTAGAGGCGGAACTAAGCCCACCACGGGTCCTCACACTACGACGGGGTGGGGAAGTGGGGGAGACACTTATTGGGGTGCTGGAGACACTGCTGAGGGTTGAGGTAGTGCCACCTCCCACATTGGCTTCCTGCTGCTGCTGTATTTGTGCCTGCATAGCTAGGAGGGCATTGGTCTGCGCTGTGCATGTGTGGGCTAGGGCTGTAAGAGTTTGGGCCAGGCTCCCAGTATGGCTATTCTGCTCACGTATTGCAGAAGTTAGTTCTGCAAAACGGCTGTCAAGACTGTTGGCAATCCGCACTTGAGTGCCTACAGCTACCCTTACACTACGTGCCATTTTGCGCAACTGCAGGAAGGTGTCACTCATGTACCCCTGTATATTTCCGATTTGGAGGCTTTGGGAGGCCATGAATTCAAGCTGCTTGTCCTTGAAATTCACCAAGGAGTTAGCTACTTGGGAAGCAGTAGCTGGTGTATGGGGTTGCTGGGTGGTTGGGGGTGGGTTGGGAGGCACCCCACTTGGGGGAAGATCACTCTGGGACGCGCCCGGCATTTCTTCCTCTGCCGCAAAGGTGTCGACCGGATCAAGAATGATGTCTATTTCGTCTAGCACCAGTATTGAAGAATCTGTTTGGTTTGACCCTAGTTGTATAGCACCTGTGGATACAGAGAAGAGGTAAGTATTGATGCATATATAGGCCACACTGTCCTCTATACTGTTTTACATAGGCCTATAGATGGCTGACGCCCATACCTAGGGGTGTTATGCACTTACACATGTACCCCGATACTGCATGCAACAATGACATTATTAATATGTCACATGCCTAGCTCAGATTACACTAATTTCCGTTGCAATGTAGCAGCAGGAGCAGAATGTAGTGTGAGATATTGTTGATGTGACATGGGTGTGTGTACTGTATGTGTAATGGTGTGTTGTTTAGTCATTTACCTGCTTCCGCAAATTCTGCAGCAACGGGCCTTCTTCTCTTAGATGCTGCAGCACTTCGTGACGGACAATCTGTACAAGGAAAGATGGCCAGGCATTATGGACCTTGCAATGGATATGCATTTTCAGAAAACATGCAGTGAATTCACAATAATGGACAATACCCAATAGAAAAGGGCAGCATTATATCTGGACCACCCTTTGTTTAGTTTTCAGGCAAATCTTTCATTTCAGACTTAGTAGTAAACTAGTGTACACATGACAACTATAGGATATTCGGTGGTATGTAGGCATGCCAGCTAAACCTCCAGTACACCACAGGGTTTTTGTACACATAGATGGTAGTCTGCTGCAAAGAATGGTACACTCATAATCAATCAGATTAGTTGTGGAACTACAAGGGCCAGCATTATCAGCAATTTCAAAGCAGGAGCAGCCATTTTCTTGTGCATGACCTTGCTGGGCTATGTAGTTCCACAGCAGCACTTTACAAAGCATAACAATACAAGTGCACATTACAGGTATAATACATTGGCACGTATGTTAAAGTTTGCATGGGGTCACACTTACCAGCTCGCGGTGGCGTTTGGGCCCTGTCGGTATCCGCCACATGCATCCCAGGCAGGACCTCAGGGGGGATGATGCGCTTCAGCTTCACCTCATACGCATTGTAGCTGACAGTGGTGGGGCTTCCTCCTCCAGTCCTGGTGGCCTCCTCCATCTCCAGGGCCATTTTATGCTTCAACTGGCGTTTGATATCGTTGAAGCGCTTCTTCACATTGCGCACCAGGCGCTTGTGATTACTCACAGCGTTCACCGCCTGGGTGATGTCCTTCCATATAGCGCGCTTGCGCTGGGCAGTGGTCTTGTAGTTGGTTTTGCCAAGCAGCCTCTCGTACACTGGCATGATAGCCCTCACAAGTGCCACATTTTCCTCATAGGAAAACCTGACCATGCGGCCACTTTTGGTGCGACCAGCTACCACCTCCTCCTCCTCCTCCTCATTTTCTGCACCAGCCATGTCACCCTCCTCCTCCTCCATGGCAGTGTCTTCCTCCTCCTCACCAGCATCTTCCTCCACCTCTGACATGTGGCCCTCCTGCAGCTGGTGTGGGGTATGGTCTAGGGCTTGGCTGTAGGATGGGGATGCCAGCGGATCCTCCACCTCCTCCTGCTGGGGCGGGACGGCCAGGGTCTGAGCTGAGGCTGGCCTTGCTGTGGCCATGCTGCCTGCCACACTGCTGCCTCTCCCACTTGTCTGGCTGCTGCCAGTGCTCCCTCTGCCAGTGCTCCCTCTGCCAGTGCTCCCTCTGCCAGTGCTCCCTCTGCCACTGGTTCCTCTGCCACCAACTCCTCTTCCTGCACAAACGCTTCCACTGCTCCTCTCCATGCTCCTTACTTCCTATCAAAGAGTGAAATGGCGCCAATGGCCCTTTATATAGGGGGTGTGATGCATAATGGAGGGGACATAGGTGGGCCAATAGGTTTGGGGGTTCTTAGTCATGCGGAGACAGGTTTGTAAATCGCACTCCGGTTGGTCCAAAACTCGCACATGACCAGCGGAAGAAATGGCGCGTTTTTCTGACTAAAAATCGCACTTTTTTCAGACTAAAAATCACACTTTTTTAAGACTAAAATTCGCCGCAAATCGCAACTCTTCGCACTTTTCAGCCTCAAATGCGCATCACATTAAATAATCGAATTTGGACTGAAAAGTGCGAGTTAGAAAAATGCGATTTGCGGCGATATAGTGTGCGAATTAAACATGCGCATTTAGCGCAGAGCATAGAATGTCACCCAACGAGTCAAATTGCAATATTTGCGGATGACACAACATTGAGTAAGGGAATGAACTCTGGAGAGGATGCTGATACATTACAAAGTGACTTAATTAAACTTGAAAGGTGGTCGGAAAAGTGAAAAATGCAATTTAACATTGATAAATGTAAAGTAATTTATTATGGGAATAAAAATAAACAACTTATTTATAGGCTAAATGGAATTAGTATAGGGAATTCAGCTGTAGAGAAGGACTTGGGGGTCATCATAGGTGAAAAAATTGGGTAATAGTGCACACTACTCAAGTGCAGCAGCAAAAGCAAACTGGACACTGGCATGGATTAAAAGGGGAATGGATTCAAGTGATGCCAATGTGATAGTGCCTCTTTACAAGGCATTGGTGAGACCACACTTGGAATACTGTGTTCAGTTCTGGGCACCGCATCTTAAAAAGGACATAAATAAATTGGAACTGATACAGAGAAGGGCAACTAAGCTAGTAAAAGGTTTGCAGCAACTACTGTTAATGAATCTAAATCAAAACTGGATACATTTTTGGCCACTAAGGGAATCCTATAGATATGACCTACTCGAGTCAGTAGTTACAATTCAAATAGGTTGAAATCGATGGACTAACATCTTTTTTCAGCCTAAATTACTATGGCCCTTATTCTAATCTGTGCGGTACGGCCCGCGTGCGGCCGTACCGCCGATGTTTTCACTCTGCACATGCGCAGAGGTCACTCTGCGCATGTGCAGGCGAAATCGCCGCACACCAAAATTATACGCCGCAAAGGGGGCGTATAGGGGCGTGAGGGGCTTGATAGCCTCATTTACCTATGTATACGCCCAGCGTTTCATGGGCGTTCCCATGCAAACGCGGGGCGTATGCATGGTAATGAGGCTATGACGCCAGTGATGGGGGCGGAAAGCTGACATCGCCGGATGTCAGCTCTCCGCCCAAATACAAGCTTTCACACGGACGATTGTCCGTGTGGTCTAAGCTTGCGTGAGCGGGGGGAGCGTGCGGCCCTGCCTTCGATGGTCGTCGACCATCGAATGCAGGGGGCAGCTCCCACCATGGTGGAGGCGTACGCCCCACCATTTTCATGCGGATCGCCAGCCGTCCGCGTACGGACGGCCGTGGCGATCCGTCTTGTAGGCGGGGTTTGGTTTGTGTGGCCGGAGCAACGTATGCGGCTCCGGCCGCACAGATCAGAATAAGGGCCAATGTTATTATGTTACTTCCGTGGCGCACGCTGGGAGTGGGAGGAGGGACAATGTGTATAATGTGCCCTCCTACTCCAGTGATGCTGCGTGATGTGACGGCCACGCGCGCACCGTGGCATGTGACTGACTGGTCTGTCGTGGTGCACTCAGTCCTCCCGCTGCCCGCAATGCATCCATGTGCCCTGGGCAGTGCCCAGGCCCCAGCTGCTTGGCCCAGGCCATGGAAAGTAAGGCAGCGAGCAGCAGCAGCTCAGGTAAAATTGAAAAAGGGGGACAGTCAGAGTCAGACAGTCAAAGGACTGCCAGCAGCTCAGTGAAAACTGAAAAGGAGACTGGAATTTATTATTTTGTGTTCGACTCGGTCCGACGTCACTTCACCCAGCCGTGGGCCCAGCACCAGCAGGCTTTGGAGGCCGGCCCAGGACATCATCGACCACCTCGCCCAGCCTCTCTAATCACCTCCTGCACAGAACACCATGCAACAAGACTACCACAGACTGAGTAAGTGCATGCAACCCCTGGCATCGAGCATTAAACACCTAGCATCGAGCATGAAACCCCTGGCATCGAGCATGAAACCCATAGCAATGAGCATGAAGCCCATAGCAACAAGCAAGTAGGTAAGTGGCACTTATGTGGCAAAAAATGTAAATAGGCATTATGGCATATAGTATTACATGCAGGGTTTAAAGTGGTCATGCAGAGGTGGAGGAACTCATTTCTCTATGCCACCTAATTACTCCCCCTCCCCTCACCCCATTAGGCAGCGACAGGGCCAATGGTAGGGTTATTGTCACCCCCCTGCAAACTAGAATGCTTTTCTGTGAGAATTACTGTGCAGGGCCAATGTGGAGGTTAAAATGTTCCACCTCACCATTAGAAGTGGTGGAACTCAGTTCCACCCCGTTCCCCCTCACTTTAACCCTTGATTACATGTAAAGGGCATTACAGTGTGTGGCATAATGTGTAATGGGCATTATGACATGTGGTATACTATGTAATGGGTATGTGATTGTAATAGGCATTACATTTTTGGCATGAGCTTTCGGCGTGCACTGTCCCAAATGTCTCTATTTTACATGAATTTGTCAAGCCCTGGCATAATGTATAATGGGCATGTGTGGCATTATGTGTAATGGGCATTACTGTGCCTGGCATTATGTGTAATGGGCATTACTGTGCCTGACATTATGTGTAATGGGCATTACAGTGTACAGCATTATCTGTAATGGGCATTACATTGTACATTTTTGCAGCACAATGTCCCTGTTTCTAGTGTTTGTTGGGGGGAATGATTAATTCTGAAGTGCATATATGTAAATAAGTCACCCTCTATTTAGTTTGCTTTGATGTCCAATAAGTGCTGATGGACACTCCCAATAAGCAGTGATGGACATGCCCAGTAGGCAGTGATGAACACACCCAGTAGGCAGTGATGGACATGCCTCTCCAATGGTGCACCCCCTAAGAAAATGGACTGTGCACGCCCATAAACATAATTAACCTCAAAGGCTACAAAACTCCATAATTGTGGCACACAGATACTGATGACCCTGGCTGTGAACTGCTTCCCAGTATTATTTCAACAACAGTGGAAAATTCATGTTTCCCTCGACAACCGTCTGCAGAGTAATCTCACTCCATGGGCAAATGTAACAGAGTACAAATTTATTGGCATATATTCAATGCCGTGGGCGAGCGGTGACTGCGAGCAGGACTCACCCTGTCAGTATTCAACTGACCCCCCCTCATTCGCAAATTCCCCCTCGCTCCGTTTTTTGAGCAAGGGGGAATTTGCGAATGTGCCTCCAAAAGCTGCGAGAGCCGAGGCTAATTACAGCGAGTTTGCTGCACTAGCCGCGGCTCTCGCAGTTTAGGGGAATCCTCGCCGTTCTGTGACTGCGAGGATTCCCCTGGAACGTTGCATAGTGCGAGCGGCCGGCGCGGGTGTTAAACTGCGAGGATCACTGGTTTTCTGTGATCCTCGCAGTTTAACCCCCTCGCCGGCCGCTCGCACCGGCATTGAATACTGCACTTTGGGTTCAAAATCGCACACGTCAAATGTGTGATTTCTCCCCCCCCGAAAATAGCACATAATAGGGTGAGATTTTTTTTTTAGCACAAACCCGAAATAGATTTCCATTTCTGGTGATTTTTTAGTAATGGAAATTTGTGATTTTTTAGGCAAGGTGCAATATTTTTAGTAATGGGAAATTTAATTTTTTTGGGTGAAAGAAAATAAATGTCTGCGGTTTCCCCATATTACCAAACCCAGAACAGGGCTCTTGGACTGGTCCTGGTTCCAAATATATGGGGAACAAAAGAAGTAGGGATTTTTGAAACCAGCACTGGACTCCAACAGTCAATCAGGGTAATGCCACAGCCAGGGAACAGTTGTGGATGTGCATTTGTGTTAAAATAAGTTTATATTGGGTGCTGCTGTGGAACAACAAATGCCAGCAAGCTTCGCCAACATGCATGTACTTGTAGAAGCACAAGTAGATGCATGTGGGGCATTAAAGGCCCCCCTGGGACTTGTAGTCCCACAGCTGAACCAATACTACAATAAAAACACAAACACACACACACTGTTGAAAGTAAAAGTATACATGCATTCACTCACACATACATACTCACCTATATTCCCCCATAGATCTGTTCCTTTGTCCAGTAGTATCACTTAAGGAGCTGTGGGGAAAAAAATAACATTCACCTAATTTTGGTGTAGATCGTGTCCTCTTTGGACCAAGAAGCATGCAAGGGGTTAAAAAATAACAAACCGAATACCAGAACCATACAAACTGAGAAGCAGCATCTGTTTTTACACATGCTTCTCCTTCCCGTAACTGAAGGGGAATCCCATTGACGTAAGTCAATGGACCTCCTCTCAGCCAAGGTGTGAGTGCCAGAGGAGCTCTGAGAATGATTGGCTGTTCATGTCCAATAGAAGCCTGTTATGAAAAATACATGAGCTCCTATAGCGATTCAAAGCATAGCAACCAATTGTTAGATTGCAGCGCTCAGCGCCTGTCTCCATACACTGTTTAGTGTAAGGCTTACAGTCTGCCTTGTCCCCTTGCAGCCAACGTAGCTAGGCGTCACCCTGAGTGACAGCTCGCTTAAGCGAATAGCAGGGCAGAGACCCCTGACCCTGCTGGCAGCGCCTTTTCCTGTGAGGAAGTCCCCGCGTAGTGTGTGCCTCAGAGCGTATGTGACTCCGTCCATGCTGTTTGTAGCTCCACGTGCACCGGAGCGCATAGGAGCAAGTCCCCGCTGTAATCCCGTTACCAGCGTGACCTTTTGCACAGGGAGATCAGTCATCATTGGCAGCAGCGAGACTGGGAGAGATACCGCAGCGTAAACCAGCAAACTGTCATTGACCCTGCACGCGCCAAAACGCTACAGCTAAGTAACAACCAGAGACTGTCGTTCCCAATGTACCAGTTGTATTACTGCTTGAAGTTAACTACTAAAGTACTGTTGTAACCTGCAAGCCTGCCACTTGAATAAACCCTTCATTTGGTTATATCTTCTAAGTGTGAGGTCTGACAACCACACTGCACGTACTTATAGACACTCTGCCAATAGGTTATGGGCCCAGCACGTCACGTGCGCGAAGATTAACCCCCTGAAGACAAAGTGCTAGCGCAGTACATAAAAGAACACAAAGGAATTATTTCTGAATTGCCATTTGTGGAAGAGTTAACGAGAATGCACAGTACAGGGCATAGCATGAACTTTCCAAAGCTCAAAGGCTCAGAGAATTATACTACATGGAAGTTCGCTATGGAAATGCAGCTTAAGAGGGAGAAGCTATGGAAAGTCACAATAGCCCCAGGAGATAGTCCAAACCCAGAAGAGGTAGACAAGGCCATTGGCACAATAGGCCTGGCTGTGGAGCAGCATGTTTATTCTACTATCTGTGGGAAGGAGTCCGCTAAGGACATGTGGACAACTCTACAAGGTGCTTATGAGAATAAAGGCTTAATGAGAAGGATAAGTCTGAGACGCACACTGTATGGAACAAAGCTGAATGCATGCAAGGACATGAACGATTATATTGATAAGATACTATCGATAGCTCAACAATTGGCATGTGTAGGAGCAAAAGTGGATGAGGAAGAAGTGGCGATGGTAATGCTGCAGAACTTGACAGAAGAATTTGACTTCCTGGTTGTCGCACTAGAGTCAAATGAAACCAAGCTTACAACTGAAGTTGTGAGAGCCAAGCTACTACAGTTCCAAGAGAGAATCCACAAGGATGCCATAGCTGAGGGTTCTGCCTTAGTAGCAAAGGGTGCGAAACCCAAGAAATGCACATTCAAATGTTATGTGTGCCACAAAGTAGGGCACAAGGCTTCAGAATGCAGGCTGAAGAACACTAGTGGCATGCACAAGCGGCATGATAAGAAGAACGAGTCAGCACTGAATGTAACATACAAGCCAAGGAGGGATCTCTGGTACATGGACTCGGGAGCCTCTAGGCACTTCAGCTGCAACAAGGAGTGGTTCAATTCTTTAACACAGTGTACCCCCACAACAGTTACCGGGATTGGTGAAAAGGTCCTTACTGCTTCAAATGTTAGGACAATCACAGTGAGACTAAGAATTGAGGGACAGACAGTAGTCACAGATATCCAAGACGTCCTGTATGTACCAGAATTGGGAAGTAACCTCATCGCTATCAGCGTACTCGAGGCAAAAGGCTACAGAGTCCAGTTTGCAAAGGGCAAGTGTATGGTGCATAATGAAAGAGGGACTGTAATTGCTTCAGCAACCCGATGCAACCAACTATACGTCCTAGACACAGATGAATGTGTAGCTTTGGCAGCCTCTGCTGAAAATGAGTCGATGGAACTCTGGCACAGACGTTTGGGACACTTAGGATATGATAATGTCCAGAAATTAGCTGATGGGATGGCAACAGGAATCATAGTGAAAGACACCGGAAGACCTGTGTGCGAGAGTTGCATAAAAGCCAAGCAGACCCGCAACCCATTTCCCAAGTCAGCAGGCAGAGCAGAAACACAATTAGCTCTGGTGCACACAGATGTGTGCGGACCAATGGAAGAGGAGTCAACCAGTGGTTACAAATACTTCATGACTCTCATCGATGACGCCACAAGAATGACACACGTATACTTCATAAGGAAGAAAAGTGAGGTGGTCAAGAAAATTGTGGAGTACAAGAACCTAGTGGAAACTCAGACGGGCCTAAAGCTAAAGGTCCTGAGGTCCGACAATGGGGGAGAGTACGAAAATGAAGTTCTAACCGACTTTCTCAGAAAACATGGCATAAAGCATCAGCTGACGATGGCCTACACGCCTGAACAGAATGGCGTAAGTGAAAGGGCGAACCGAACAATCGTTGAAAGAGCACGAGCGATGGTGAACGATGCTGGCCTGGAGAAGAGTTTTTGGGCAGAAGCTGTATCTACTGCAGTATACCTGAAAAACAGAACACCTACAGTGGCCGTGAAGGGAAAAACCCCCTTAGAGGCCTGGTCTGGGAAGAAGCCAGACATCAGTCACCTCCGTGTCTTTGGGAGCAGAGCTTATGCGCATATACCAAAGGAGAAAAGGAAGAAACTTGACCCAAAATCAAGACAGTGCATATTGCTAGGCTATTGTGAGGAGAGCAAAGGGTACAGGCTCTGGGATGCAGAGAACAGACGTCTTCTAAAATCAAGAGATGTGATATTTCAAGAAACAGCATCACCCACAAAAGCAAAAGAGCAAGAAAAGCAAGCACTAGTAGAGGTATGTGAAATAGAGAGCATACCTGCAACAGAAAATACTGAAGAAGGAAGCGAACCAACTAATAGAGCTTCTGTAAGAAGAAACAAGGGCATACCAGCCAGGAGATATGAGGAAGAATATGCGAATATTGCTTTCAGTGAACCTCAGAGTATTCAAGAAGCGAAAGCGTGCAGTGATTGGGCGAAATGGAAATCTGCAATAGACACAGAGCTATCAGCACTGAGAGAGAACGATACTTGGACCATAGTAGATAGGCCAAGCAACCGCAAGACAGTCAAGAACAAGTGGGTCTTCTGCAAGAAGTTAAATTCAGACGGAGAAGTTGCCCGTTACAAAGCCCGTCTTGTTGCTAAGGGATACACACAGAGATCCGGAATTGACTACGGGGAGATATACTCACCTGTTGCGAGGTATAACACTCTCAGGTTAGTAATTGCAGTCGCCACCTTACAAGACTTACTGCTAAACCAACTAGACTTCGACTCAGCGTTCCTAAATGGAGAGCTACTTGAAGAAATCTATATGGAATCACCAGATCATTATGATGAGAATGAACTTCAGACAGAGAAAGTGTGTCTTCTGAAGAAATCCATATATGGCCTAAAGCAGAGTGGTCGTTGCTGGTACATAAAATTGGACACAGTACTACTTGAAATGAATTTTATTAGATCAGAGACTGACCACTGCCTTTATCACAAAACTCTGGGAGAAAAGTTATTCATCATAGCAGTCTATGTGGATGATATACTTATAGCAGGTCACGAAGATCACATCACAAGTGTAAGAGATCAACTGAAACAGAGATTCAAGTTGAAAGACTTAGGTCCAGCCAATCATCTGTTGGGCATGAGAATTGTTCAAAACTTGCAAAAGGGAACAGTCACAGTCGACCAACAAATGTACATCGAGGCAACAATCTTGAAGTATGGGATGGCAGACTCCAAGTCAGTGAATACACCAATTGACAAAAGCATCAAGATTACAAAAGGTATGTCACCAACCACACAAGAAGAAGCAGAGGAAATGCAAGATGTTCCTTACAAGAACGTGGTTGGAAGTCTTATGTATGCAAGTATTGGAACCCGTCCAGACATCACTCATGCAGTCAGTCGGGTGAGCCAATTTTCAATAAATCCTGGAAGACAACACTGGATTGCGGTGAAGAGGATTCTGAGATACCTAAAAGGTACAAGTTCCTTGAAGTTAAAATTCGCCAAGACAAGCAATTCAAATTTGAAAGTCTTCTGCGATGCCGACTGGGGAGCAGATGAAGATGATCGTCGTTCCCACACCGGTTACCTGTTCACACTGGCCGGAGCAGCAGTTAGTTGGGCGAGTAGAAAACAACCAACCGTTGCTCTCTCAACAACTGAGGCCGAATACATGGCTCTTACAGAGACATCAAAAGAAGCACTCTGGATCAAAGAGACTTTGTGTGAGTTAGGTCTACTTTATGAAGAAGAGACTATCAGTATCGCATGTGACAACAGGGGAGCAATAGATCTTTCCTGTACTACCAAGCACCATGGAAGGTCGAAGCACATCGCGATAAGACACCACTTCATCAGAGAACTAGTGGAGAACAAGTCCATCGATGTTGAATACATTGCAAGTGAACAGAATGTCGCTGACATGCTTACTAAAGGACTGTCGAGAAACTTGCTTATTAAGTTCGTGAAGGACTGTGGACTTGTCTAAGTTCAAAATGTTGATTTGAAGTTCTGATGTTCTGAATGTCTTTTCTCTCTAACCATATTTTCGGTTACAGGTATTACAAAAGGACAAAGCAATTGTATTAAGTTCTTTTATGTAGCCGAAGACAGCCTTAAGCGAGGGGGAGTGTTAGATTGCAGCGCTCAGCGCCTGTCTCCATACACTGTTTAGTGTAAGGCTTACAGTCTGCCTTGTCCCCTTGCAGCCAACGTAGCTAGGCGTCACCCTGAGTGACAGCTCGCTTAAGCGAATAGCAGGGCAGAGACCCCTGACCCTGCTGGCAGCGCCTTTTCCTGTGAGGAAGTCCCCGCGTAGTGTGTGCCTCAGAGCGTATGTGACTCCGTCCATGCTGTTTGTAGCTCCACGTGCACCGGAGCGCATAGGAGCAAGTCCCCGCTGTAATCCCGTTACCAGCGTGACCTTTTGCACAGGGAGATCAGTCATCATTGGCAGCAGCGAGACTGGGAGAGATACCGCAGCGTAAACCAGCAAACTGTCATTGACCCTGCACGCGCCAAAACGCTACAGCTAAGTAACAACCAGAGACTGTCGTTCCCAATGTACCAGTTGTATTACTGCTTGAAGTTAACTACTAAAGTACTGTTGTAACCTGCAAGCCTGCCACTTGAATAAACCCTTCATTTGGTTATATCTTCTAAGTGTGAGGTCTGACAACCACACTGCACGTACTTATAGACACTCTGCCAATACCAATGAGGGAAGTGCATAAGTCATAGCATGGGGGAACCATAGTATTATAACATGGTTTGGGGATGTCATGGAATGTTTCTTTTTGGGTGCTGGGCGTCATGCTCTACCTTTGCTCACCTGTGACTGATGGAGGTAATGTAAAAGAGCAGTGTGGTGGTTGAGCTGCTGCACTGCTTCTTCAGATGCAAAATTATCTATGCCCCAAAAGGTCTTATGGCAGCCCTCCCTGAGGCATGGTCGAACCTGGAACTTTGTAAGATGGTCATTAGGAGGAGCTTCAATGAATAATCAAGTGACACCAGAACCAGTATCACACTGGGAGCCTGATTCTGGTTCACTTGCAAAAACAAATTCTCTCTCTAATGGACAAAACCATGTGCAATGCAGGTGGGGCTGCTGTAACATGTGCAGAGAGAGTTAGATTTGGGTGAGTTATTTTTTTTCTGTGCAAAGAAAATACTGGCTGCTTTATTTTTACACTGCAACATAGATATCAATTTGAAGTACAAACCCCACCCAAATCTATCTCTCTCTGCACTATACTTTGTGATGATAGGTTTAGGACCTATTGTCCTATCTGCACATGCGCTCACTGCGGGGAGGGTGTTGGATCCATCACAGCAGGTGCAGTGCAGTTAAAGCCCATAGGCTTCTATTTGGCATCACTGATCTGATCCAGGTTTGGTCCATAAGGGGAATGTGGTCTAACTTTCAAAGACTGCATTCTTTAGAGGTTTTGATGCTTTTTACTCTTGGCTGAATCTCGCCCACTGTGTGATTTAGAGTAATAATCCCTGGCTCAAACCTAATTTTCACAAGTTCACATGTACTATACATCAGAGCACATTCAACCTTCCATAAAGCATTTGGTATTACCAGTAGTAATGAGCAGTTCAGATGAGAGCCGTTCATATGTATCCACAATCTGCTTGCCTGTGAACACACACTCTGGGGGTTCCAGGTATTATTCTGTTCTGCCATGAAAACTCCTGAGGTATCATAACTGCTGAATTTAGCAAATCATGCCTCAGCATTTGGCAGCAATCACACAAGTCACTACACAGGTGAATTGGTCAGGGAGAATTCCCCGGGAGATCCACAAGCTCTAGAACAGTGCAAGAGATGTACAGATGTGTGTGCACTGCATTTCTTTTGAGAATTCTCTGATAAATGTGGTTCTTCCTGTATTGTCTACAGCTCTAGCCTCGTCTGAATACCCCTGCATATCCTTTCATGTTCTTGTCATGTGAATCATATAAAACATTTTTTTTTGCCTGTATCTCATCCCTCGCTCTCCTTTCTGATTTTAGTTTCTGCATCTTAATTTTTTTCTCATCTCTGGTCCCTTTGTCTCTTACTGCTTGTCTGTGGCATTCTCTGATCCCTCCCTTGGTGTAATGTACTGTATTCAGCTGTCCTACTTTCTGTTGCTCCAGCAGCTGCTGCCTTCCCCACTCTTACACAGTGCATGCTGTCAGGTAAATAGATTGTTGCAGCAGTAATTACAGCTGTGACTACATGTGAGTGCTGTTACACCCATCTCTGCCCCTAACGCCCCCTCCTCTGGGAACCTGTTACATTCCTCTGTTATGATGGATGACCTGTGTTGAAGAAGCTGCTGGAAATGGTCCTAAGGAGTTTTATGAATGAAATCTTATTCAGTTCCTTGTGATCTCTAATTGTTCTAATGCATTATGATGCAGTGCTGGGGACTAGCGATGGACAGCTAGATGTCTTTTCTTAAATCACTTTATTTCCCACAGATCTCTAATTTTAGGTTTCATTTGTTACTTTCTTATCTCTCCTCTCCTTCCATATCGGTTTTTAAAATACAGTGTAATATTCTCATCCAGGAACAGTTTATCCTTTACAAGTGCCCTTCAAAATATATTGAATAGATTTGTCTGAAAATGTTCTCTCTTTATTGTCCATATTTCTTCCCTTCTAGTGTCTATCTTATTTCATTTGAACTAAGGGGGTTATTCAGACCTCAACGTTGCGGTGCAATTTTACAGAGATACAGTGGTCATCGCCCAGACAGAGAGAAAACCCGCCCTGTGCAAGTTTGCAAATGGTTTTGCAGCTGGCTGGTGATTTGCGATATTTACTCAAGGTATTCTAATGGTGGCCATACATCAGAAAGATATTGTACCCAATCATACAATCTCAATTGATTGTAAGATGGATTGTATGCAGATTGTGTGCACATTGGGCGGTATTCAATGAGCCTGATTCGCCATGTTTTTATGGCGAATTTGTGCTGTTTGGCGAATTTCTGACTAAAACGGTGAATCACCCTATTCAATGACCACATGGCGAATACATTTCAAGGTTTTTTTCACCATGATTCACCGAGTAGCAATCGCTATCTTTTTATGGTGAAGTGGAATGTGAACTTTTAAAATAAAGTTTTTTGTTTTTTACATTTGGTGTCAAAAAATCAGGAATTTTATTCTGAGGAGGGGCATGCTATTTTTATTCATGTGCTGTAAGCACATGAATATATATTTAATTTAAAAAAAATATATATATATATTTTTTTTTTTACACAGCATCCAGCAGGGGGCGCCGGAGCCGAGCCGCTCATTACATATTCATATATTCACTGCACCCGATCGTTACGATCGTGTGTAGTGAATATACGCTCCCCTGCTGGAACCCCCGGGGGGCTGCCTGTGCTGCCTGGCACCCGGGGAGCCCACCTACCCCCCACAAAGTTCTGGGCTAGGCAGAGAGACTTCCATCTCTCTGCCTGGCACCGTCCTCAGGCTCCCTGCGGCAATCGCCGCAGGAGCTCATATTCGCCGGTCAGGGGCAGCAAGCCCCTGACACGTTGAATACCGGAGCCCGCCGGCTCCGGAACGTGGCGAATGTGCAGCGAATCCTAAAAAGGATTCGCTGCACCTCGCAGGTATTCTCATTGAATACCGCCCATTGTGTGTCCAAAAACCACCAAGGACTGCCGGGGGATTGAAGGGAAATTGGACACAATCATGAGCGCAATCGATCTTAAGATCGATCTTTCTGATGTATGGCCAGCATAATAATTCTTGCGCTGTGGGCAGACTGTGCCCCACCATAACCCTTCTACAAGTGTGTTATAGAACCAGGCTGATCAAGGCCAGAGCTGACATCCCATGCCCTCCCTGAAAATGCCTGGGCAAACCTGAGTTTTTTCTGACAAACCCAGAAAAATGCAGGCTGCCACCCATAAACAGTGGCTTTGTCAGTCAAGTTATGAAGGGATTGCAATTAGATGCTTTGTGCGCTACGATTCCTATGCATGCACAGTTGTTTGATAATTGATCGCAGTTTCTACGTTTTAGTTGCTCATTCTCAATATCCCTCTACTGCACCAGTTGAGCACCATGCGAACAAAACCATGATACACACGGTATCCCGGTTGTCAAAAGATCTAAGCCTAACCCCCTCACCTTGCAGCTTGACCCTAACCCTCCCCGCCATTATCTAACCCTAACCCCTATACACCGCCACCTAAATGTAACCCTCTCGCCCCATAACTTAACCCTATCCTCCTTTGTAAATGCCTGAACCTAACTCTCCCTCAGTGCAGTCTACCCCTACCCTCAAAGCCTAAGTCTAAAGCCCTGTACACACGGGGCAATTTAAGCCAATATCACTGGCTAAATGGTCGCTGAGGGACCATATTGACAGTTTTTTTTTGCGTTGTGGGAGATAAATCGGTAGGAGCGTGTTCCTGCAGCCAGCACTTAATGATTGCTGGTGGCAGCAGCATGATGGCAATGCACTGTGCTCCGGCGACCAGTGAATTCTACTCAAAATGAGGTAGAACAGAATCGCTTGCAATTTTCAGCCAAAATCTCTGGTCGCTGATGAAAACGGTACACTAGGCAATATATTTCTGAGAGATATTAAACCAAAATAGGGTTAGACTGCTGGGTCAGGGGCGGCTGGGTCAGGTAAAGGCAAGCATACTTACCGGATCTGTGCCAGGATTCCCTCTACCGTGATGTTGACACGCCATCCTAACAGCCGACATCCCATCCAGAAGCCACATTTATGGATGGCAGTCATGACCACCAGTGATTTCTTAGCTGGAGCATAGTCTTGGTAGAAGAGCACCCATCTTGTTAACATCTCACCTCAATTATTCTTGATCATAACCTCCTTCTTCATAATTATGTCCTCATGGATCTCTGTGGGTGTTAAACCCTTGATGATGAGGTAGCGGGTGGCTGTGCGATTAGCAATTACATCCATTTTTGTGTCATTCTGTCAGTTTTATGTAATAGAAGAACACTTGTTAACATGTAATCCAAAATGAAGTTACATTTTATGTGGTGATAATAAGAACTGTTTATTTTAGACCACAACTTTTCAATCACGTTTGGTATTGGCGGTTCCTTGCTCCAGGCTGCACAGGAGATCTTGTGAGATCTGCAAGACCTTGCGCATGTCCATCAGCGCAGGCCAGAGGAGATACACAGGGCATCAGCACTTCGCTGATATGCTATGGGCTCTGACATGGTAATACTATAACACATACCATTGCTGCTCACCCCCATAAGATCATTTTATTCTGCCCCCAATCGTGTTAACAAGGTGCAATGTTACTTGCTTTCTGTTTGCTTTACTCCCACCTCTGAATAAACCCCCATGTGACGTGTGTGATAAAAGTGCTGGAAGTTGGTGACGATTATGTTGCATGTAGTCCAGGATTAGTTAGCGTGCCATAGGTTTCTGAAGAGTTTGCTCTAGTCTCTTCATATTCACCAATGTTACATAATCGTCTCCCGTTTGCTATTCCCCCTCACTAACCTTGCTGCTCTTCTTTCAATCACATCTTTTTTTCCCTCATTCAATCATCTCATTCTCTATGGCTCAGATTCTTCTAACTTTGTTTTTATTACTTTACTCTTCTATCATCCAATCTTTCCTCTCTTATCGCTGTTTTTTCCCCCTCCCCCCTCCCTGTTTTCTGGCAGTGTCAGGTGCATTTATCTAGCTGCCTCTCTGGTTGAGGATTAACACAACTGACCCACTTCTGAGACAGCGCTTGTTTGTTGTATTCATAGTTGTGTTAGCAGCAGGGAACAGGACGCTCTGATGCCACGATTAATAAATGAGCCTCCTGTGAACAGCTGCGTCAGCCCCTGATCTGTCCAACCTGAGTTGATCTAGAATGAAGAAATGAACCTGAATCTGATGAGAGACAATGGAAGTGAATCAAAGTGGAAATCATGATTATTTATAATTCAATTTCCTGGGTATCATCTATATCTTTCCCTGGCAGTAGGTATCTGTCTCCTCAGTATCCATTTCTCTCATGGGGCAACCTTATGTTTGATCTTAGACTCTCCGAGGCACAGGGTTCCATCACCTGTATGCTTTTCAGTAGAAAGAATGGAGAAAACAATGTTACCTTACATCGCTATCAAACGGCTCTGACCATGAATTATGAGAGTTATCATTATCCATTAAGTAGTGGATTTAAATTAATATTTAAGATTAATTGTCATTCACAATCTTAAGTAACATTTAAGATATATGTTATTTACATAAGTATAATTGAACAATGGCCCTTATTCTGATCGGTGCGGCCGGATCCGAATATGCGGCCAGCACCGTGCGTCCTAAACCCCGCCTTCCATACGGATCGCCAACTCCGTCCGTACGCGGTAAGAAGCTGTCTGAACGGACCGCACGTGTATTTATCATGAATACACCTCCTCCATCTCAGGGAACCTCCCCCATCATTCGATGGTCGCAGAACATCGAATGCAGGGCCGAGTGGTCCGCCAGCTCCCGCAACCTCAGACCACACAGGCATTTCTCCGTGCAAAAGCAGGGATCTGGGCGGGCAGCTGACATCCGGCAATGTCATATGTCCGCCCCCTACACGTGCGTCACGGCCGCATTACCATACGTACGCCCAGCGTTTTCATGGGAACGCCCATGAAATGCGGGGCGTATGCATATGGTAATGAGCCCAAACAGCCCTTCACGCCCCTCTCCACCCCCTGTTCGTAGTGTACACTTTTCATGCGGAATTTGGCCGTGCATCCCGTTCGCACATGCGCAAAGACGCCTCTGCACATGCGCAGACACAAAACATTGGCGGCACGAACGCACGCGGACATTACCGCACCAACCAGAATAAGGGCCCATGTGTGTTTGTGACTCTCGAACGCTTTAACTAATCATCTTCAAGCTTTGCACACTACCTTATCATCTTAAGGGACGATCTATGTTTGAAGATGGGGACGAGCCCTTAATGGTGCTGTCATAAGGGTCCATACTATTTCTGTTGTTTTCATGCATTGATACAGTATGTCGTTGGAAAGCTTATGACTTTCTAAATAAAACACAATAAACAGATCTTCCTTAAGTAGAGCCTTGAAGGCCAATAAGGTTCCATTAAATGAAAAACATTTTCACTTTTCAAAACTTTTGACGAACTGAAATTAATAAGCGACTCATCAGCAGAGTGGAATATGAATCAAACACTGTAGATATCATTGTGAAATCCATGTGACATCGATCCCCGTCAGTTATTTTTTCTCTTCATTGATTGCTTATTCATTTAGGGTTTCTGCAGCTCCTGCCCTGCTGTGGTTGGGAAGGGAAGGTAGATAGTTGGAGATGTGGTCTGGCTGCTGCAGCAGCTTCTGCCTTGCTGTGGATGGGAAGGGAAGGTGGATAGTTGGAGACTTGGTCTGGCTGCTGCAGCAGCTTCTGCACTGCTGTGGTTGGTTAGAGTTGTGGATAGTTGGAGACCTGCTCTGGCTGCTGCAGCAGCTTCTGCCTTGCTGTGGATGGGAAGGGAAGGTGGATAGTTGGAGACTTGGTCTGGCTGCTGCAACAGCTTCTGTCCTGCTGTGGTTGGGTAGGGTTGTGGATAGTTGGAGACCTGCTCTGGCTGCTGCAACAGCTTCTACCCTGCTGTAGTTGGGAAGGGAAGGTAGACTTGCTGTGCCTACTGCAGCAGCTTCTGCTCTGCTGCAGTTGGGAAGGGTAGGTGGAACAAGAATTGCATAAGCATAAACATTCGTTTACCTGTCAGATAGGTCTTAAGCCTAGTCCTATATAATGAGAGTCTTATAGTGCCAAACGCCCATCCAAGTCCAATTCCAACAGAAGAGTGTGGGCTGACGCGTTTCGTCATCCTTGGACAACTTTTTCAACTTTTTCACCTTTGAAAAAGTTATCCAAGGACGACAAAACACATCAGCCCACACTCTTCTGTTGGAATTGGACCCCTCCTGGACCAATATCCTTTGCTCAATTGGATTCCAAGAACTGACCTCACGTATGCATATGAAGATAAATTTCAGACTGCATTGGGTTCTGTACAAGAGTGGAGGAATTCATTAGAAAAGTAACACATTTTGAACACTATAGGAAGGAGCATTATACGGGTACAGCCTGTCAGACCAGCACTGAAAGGTATCTCCTGAAATATCTTTTTAATGAATGGCCCAATTACTTAATTTCAACAAAAAGTAGAAGAAATATGAATTTCCACCTAATTTTATAGATATGAAGGGATCATGACCTTAATAACTTTCTTGTAGTATATGTATACCTTTTGATTTTTATTGGGGTGTCAAATCTCAAAGATAATTAAAATTGTGGGAGATAAAGTACCAAATCCAATCAGCTTTTCTGTGTTCCATTTTGCAGACTGGGTTTGAAAAATAACAGTAAGGAGTTGATTTGATGGTATTGTACTTTGGGCCTGATTCTGCAAGGGGCAGATGTAACACGTGCAGAGAGAGTTAGATTTGGGTGAGGTTTTTACTTTAAACTGATATCCATATTGAAATGTAAGAATAAAGCAGTCAGTATTTACCTTGCACAGAAACAAAATAACTCCCACACATCTAACTCTCTCTGCACATGTTACATCTGCTCCTCCACAGTGCAGAGGCGTAGGGAGGGCGGAGCCAGTGGAGCACACGCTCTGGGCACCGGTGGGGCGCAGGGTGCTGCCCCCCCTCCACAAATGAACCGGGAGTCCAGGGACCGGGACTTGCTGCTGCTGCTTGCAGGGGCGAAACTACTGGTGGTGCAGACTGTGCCCAAGCTAGTTTATGGGGCCCGCTCCCGTCTGCACCGCAGCAGCTATTTCTCCATCAATTATTTTTTTGTTTTTAAAGCTCGGCAGTCGGTAGTGCTGGGGCCAGCGGAATGATGGGATTTGCGCAGCGGGGAGGGAAGGGGCCCGGGAGTGAAGGATCGGATCTCTGTTGTGGATCCGATCCACGGCACTTCTCCCCCTAGTGAAAGCTGCCTGCGCCTGTCATACATAACACAGGCAGCATTGCCCGCAGCATGACCTGTGTTAGAGGCGGCGGCCTGCTGCCTTCTCCTCCCTGCTACTACAGCTATGTCTATATCAGCACTGCCCATCCTTTCCCCATCTGCTTTGATGCTATCCCCCCCTCCATCATAGAAGCAGCCCAGCAGTCACACAGGATGGAGGAGCCAGTGGGCCTAGGCAGAGCCTGCAGCAGCTCTAAAGCTAGACAGCACAGTGTCAGGTATGTGCTGGTGAAAGGTGTATGTAAATGTGTGCTGGGGGGTCATGTACATATATGCTGGGGAGGGGGGTCATGTAAATGTGTGCTGGGGGGTCATGTAAATATATGCTGGGGAGGGGGGTCATGTAAATGTGTGCTGGTGAGGGGGTGTCATGTAAATGTGGGGTGTCATGTAAATGTGGGCTGGGGATGGGGGGTGTCATGTAAATGGGTGGTGGCATGTAAATGTGTGCATCGGGAGGAGGTTGTGTCATGTAAATGTGTGCTTATGGAGGGGGGAGGCATGTAGGTTATGTAAGGGTAGAAGCATATGGGTAGTATGTGGGTGGACAGGGGGATTAGTGTGTGTGACAGGTATAGGGAAATGGTGATAGCTGTCAGGGAGTGTATGTGGGTCATGCAGCGTTAACAAGCGGGTGGAAAAGTGCAGGGGTAAAGGGGCTTAGAGGGACAGAGAGGTTCAGGGGTGACAAGGACGTAGAGGTGGAGGGAGTGAGAGATGCAGGGGTGACAGGGACTGAGAGGTGGAGGACGGGAGACATGCAGGGGTGACGGGGATGGAGAGGAGGAGGGAGTGTGAGATGCAGGGGTGATGGGGACAGAGAGGAGGAGTGAGTGAGAGGCACAGTGAGGTGGAGAGGTGCAGGGGTGACAGGTTGACGGAGTGGTGAACAGAAGAAGGGAGTAAGAGGTGCAGGGGTGACAGACGGAAGGAGAGGTACAGGGAATGAGGGACTATCTAAATTGATGTTCACATTACCTTAGAGCCCCCCTGTCTTTAGTACCCTGGGCCCTCCAGAGCCTTATACAAGGAGGGCGGGGGTGCAGAAATTTTGATTAGAGGCCAGGGGGCTGTTCATTTTACTACAGTGAGGGGGTTGTTAAATATCAATACAACTTCGGGGGAGGAGGCTGATATATAATAACTATACTACAGGGAGGGGGCCAGGGCCTGATATACCAACAGGTTGATCAGGCTGCAGCCTAGAGTCCTGGGGGGGGGAGCAGTGCATGGCCACTCTCCGCCCACCACCATGGCTGTGTGTGGTGTGCACTCAGCTGTTGAGGGGCTTAAAACAGCGCTGAGGGACATTTGAAATATGGCTTCTGCCCACCAGCCTGTCAGAGCTCAAGATTTGGCAGCTGTAGTTAGTGATTGGCTGCCGGGCCACGAGCTCCAATTGGTTCACCAGCCTGCACCATTCTACATTTGAAATGTCTGTCTGCGATTGTATGAGCCACTCAGCAAGCATGGGAGCTGAGCGCACACCACACAGGGCCGTGCCGGTGAGCTCTCTCCTCCCCTCTTAAATGGCACTAATATGGGAATTCTGTAAGGTGCACTAATGTGGGCAATGTTTAAGGGGCACTACTGTGGAAATTATGTGTAAGGGACATTACTGGGAGCTGTGGAAGTCTAGGTACACACACGCCATTTTGTGATAGTATGGCCGCCATTTTGGTTCGCAGAGTTGCGCAAATAAAGTTTCCATACCCGAGTATGTGTGACAATGTGGACCAGAAGAGTAGACATACTATCACACATAAATTCATAATAACACACTTACACGAAAGGAAATATAGTTAAAAGGTTTAGAACGCCACACATAGCTTAGTTAGCCCTGCACACAGCTGTCTGTATCGTGTTTAGTACCGTTCCGCTCAGCTCATCATGCAAAGTATTCCGGTCATTGCGAATATTTCGCAATGTACACTGTCCGATAGTTATGGATATAATCCATATTCCAGAGACAGTTTCTGTTATAAGTAGTTAACAAAGGAAACTAGCTCAAACCGGTTCTTATCCTTGCTGACGCCGAAACCACCAAACAAAGGACTCTTAAAGTTCACTCCCCTGCACCTGGTCAGACCAGGTACAACGTCTAACCCCCAATCACTGTGGACCGGACATATGATCTCTGGCCAATGAGAATGGCCTTTGACCTCCCCCTTCTGACCCTATAAGATAGGCGACCCAGAGCAGCCAGGGTCTCTTCGGCACAACTACCTTCCCTGGACCTTCCTACCGGACTATCGCTCATTCCTGAACGATAGTGAGCTCTGACCGGACTGCGCTTCGCATACTAGATGACCACGGTAAACGGTTGCATTTTCACGGTATTTATTCTTAAAGTATTGTTGGCTGGTTGTGTCTTGTGTTATTGTATTCTTTCCCCTTAGCAGAGATTGTTAGTATTCATTGTTAGTATATTGTATCACTTGTTATACCTGTTTATTCTTATTTCTGTAACCCCCTTTTGTCCATTAGGGACTTTAATACAACCTTTTATATGGAGTTCTAACCTCCTTACTTCTATTCAGTGGTCGTGTCTGGTTATTCGCATAATAGCGATAAGGTACATTGCGGACTCTGTCCTTTAAAGTATATTCGCAGAATTAGAGACAAAGTCCTGCGAAGGGATCTCTTATCAAGGTATTGGTTCTTAAGTGTATAACATACAATTAAAAAGGTACGCTACGCTGCGCTACGTTTTGTTCGCACGTAGCTAGGTATAAAGGGTAAGCAGGTTACGGACACATTACGTAACCTGCGCTTTTCACATATTGTATCTCTGGTCATAGTTTAATCACCATTTACAATTGGGGGCACGTCCGTCCGCTCCACATTCCAGAACTCAGTACCAGGCGTGCGACCCGACCTATACCAGCAAAAGGGTGGAAGTATTATCCATTGCTGGATAGGCCAGGTCCGCGGCGGTGCGGGGTTCGGGAAGTGCTAGCGCTGAACCCGGAGTACAATAGGTGAAAGCCACGTGTTTTAAAGTATATCATACCTAAGTGTTTAGTAAACTGTACTTCTGCCTGCCACAAGTAGTTTAACGGGGTATAGTGTCTGGGGTTGCTTGTTTATTACAGTATATGTACCACGTGCGATAAGGTTCGCACACGTGGAATCTGTGTTTATTATAGTACATAGAGGATCCCCTCTGTGCAAAACTATAATTGTTTATTGTTAGCTACCGCAAAAACAGGGACTCCGCCATGTGGCGACAAGTCCTGGGCCTTTTGCAGTAACGTAAAGCGTCTATTGTGTATTACGCAAGGTGCGCGCGCACGTGCCCACATCGGGAAAGTTTCGCATCTTTGTACGTGGTTTACGGATTAAGTACGGGATTTATTTCGCATCTTGATACGTAACTCTCGGACACAGTTAAGGGATTTATTCCACATTTAGGCGCAATTACTGCGTATAGCGAAACCCGAGCGCAACCTTGCAAATACACTATAGAACACGTGGGTGGCCGATTCATCGGCGGCCTGTGAACAACGCACGTACACACGTGGCTGTTCATTGGTACTGCACATGCAGCACACATAGGAATTAAGAGGTGAACAGTAATAAACCACTAGCTTTATTTAAACAGTATAGTAATATACTGCGAATGAAGCGGTGATTAATAAAAGAAAATAAGTTTTTTTTCTTTTTGTTCATTTTCTCATAAGCAAGCAACTCAAGCATTATTTTAATAGATTCCTATAGTTTATTATAAGGGATTTATACCTGCATAAGAATCTAGTGAAAAGCTACCAGCCTGGGAAAATTTTCTGTACAGAAATATTTCAAAAATAAGCATAAGACCAAGGTGTAACTAGCGCCCAGTGTGAAACATAACTGAGGCGAACGGGTGTGTGACGACACGACTCAGCGCAGTGTAGTCCAGTGTAGGACAGTCCAGTTAGGACCGGGTTCACGTGACGACGTGCCCATAGGAACTGCCCCTTCAGTGGAATTGATTCCGCTAGGAGGGTACAAGAAGATATATCGGAACGCACTTGTTTCCGATTAGCTACTTTAGAAATCCGATTTTTGGGGGTATAGGAAAGCAAGTTTGTTATACCCTGGAAAAATTGTGCCGCATCAAGCAAGTTGGCTAGAAGTTCGCTGCTAGTTGAGAGCTTGGTGATTGAGTATCATACCTCGCATTGTGGGCTCTTCGCTTGATTGCGTTGAAGTGTCGCTGTGTGGAGAAGTGAGTGGTTGGGGAGCTCTCAGATAAGAAATAACCCACCGATTATCTATTAAGCTGTGAACGTTTATTCCTGTAATTATGGGTAATAACGGGTCACGCTATGATAACGTGCAGGATAGGGAGGAAGCAAGCCGGCCAAGAGGATCGGCTGCTTTTATTATGTGCAGGAAGCACGGTGAACTCGCAGTTGTTTACCAAAATAAATGGAGAAAAATGACACAAGGCAGCAAGTTAGAATTTCCCAGTGTTGGTAGCTTCGATCCAGAAATCTTATCGGCAGTAAAAGATGAAATATGCCTACTCTCCAGCCGTAAGGAGAGAGTGAAGCATATAGATATTCTTAAATTGTGGCAGAAGGAAGGACAGGAACAATGGGGAATCAAAGGTCTGGCAATATCGGACACAATCAGCCACAATAAAAATGCAACCGTTGCCGCAATAGAATCAACTCCCCCACCCCCATATGTGCCGAAGGGGTTAATGACTTATAAGAAAGACATAAGTAATAAGGTATCTGTTACTAATTTGTACCCTGTCTTACCCCCTTATAAGGAAACCCGAGAGGAGAACGAGCAGCTGTTGGCACTGGCCGTCTCCCATGCCCTTAACATGCTTGAGGGAAAGGCGCAACCCACTGCTGGGGTCCCAGCACAGGAGGAGGAGACGGCTGATGTCAACAGCATAGTATTAGACACAGGTAAGTACACACAACACAGCACAGAGATAGTTGCTCCTGGGATGTTGTCCAATGGTGCAGGGGGAATACAGATCCACCCTCTGCACACAGTGGAACCTCCTTGTGGACGGGGAGACGAGGATGAGGTAATGCCTGTAAAGGATAGTGACGTACACAATACATGGACACGATTGGAACGTCATTCAATCATCAAAAATTTCCCTGATCCCAGCAAAGATCTGGCAAAGTGTCAGAAATTTGTAAGGGAGCGAGGAAATTCAGATGAGCCCACCAATAAGGATTGGCGATACATGTTGAGAGCTTGCCTCCCTTCACATATAGATGTCCAGAAGTTCATTCGGGACAGTGGTGTGGAGGGCGATAAGATCTTAACTGAACAGGGCAACCAGGAAAATATACGCCTAATAAATATACAATTGGGTGTATATTTCCCAGGGACAGTTGAAAATACCCTAGGGTTCACCATCACACAGAAAGATGGTGAGTCCACCAGCGGATATTTCAACCGTGCTTTACAGGCGTTGCCAAAACACTCTGGTATCCACAGCCCCAGGGACAACATACATCTTAAGGGAGGGATTGTCTCTGTGCTGATACAAGGTCCTAGGAAAAATCTGAGAACCAACATAGAAACCATTCACCCCAACTGCAGACAGATGTCAGTACGCACTTTAAAGAAATCTGCTGTTGATCTGGACAAACAATTTATGACAGAAAGACAAAACCAAATAGTATGTTTCAAATGTGGAAACAATGGACACATAGCCAAACATTGCAGGGTAAATAACCATAGAAAACATAACACATATGTAAGTAACTGAGAGACACAATGGGAGAAGACAGGTAGGTCTCAACCCATAGCCATAGCCCCACCTAGTAGCCAACGCCGCCCTAAGCATGACACATATATGCAAACAAGGAGTAGGACACACATACACCCCACATCCAGGTAACATAAGACAATATCTGAGGGAGGAGCCTCAGATATGGGTAAGTGGAATAGTTTAAATATAAAGTTTTTTTGTACCTAACCCGTTAACAACATTCCCTCCTGGTCTAGGTTGTGTCAAGCAATTAGTAGCAGCAATTGGGGTAACAGGAAAAATACAGCATTACCCACTGACGAAACCAGCAGATGTTACAAGCGGGCCTCTGCATACCAAACACTCTTTTCTGTTGGCTGCGGTGGCCCGACTAACCTCCTGGGTAGAGATTTACTATGTAAAATGGGATGTGTCATCTATTGCACTCCCGATGGGGTATTCCTAGACACTCCCAGAAATCTTACACAAGAAGTGCAAGATATGCTGGACAGTCCTCAGAGGCTAATGTTGTATTCCACTGTTATAGAGTCAAATCCATCTAAGGTAGCTAAAAACTACAGCACAAATACCGAGTTCCCTTTGAACTAAAGATGGGAAGGACACAGGATCAATGGCAACCATAGCTTCAATAGAAACCCTGTTAAAAACAGAAAGTATAACGCCCCAAAGTACAGCTTCACCATTCGAAACCTGAGGTTGAGCTGGGAAAATACCCAGTGAAATAACAAGGTTCCCAAAAGAGAACTTTTAGCTAAATACCCCTAGACACAGCCCATAGTCACAACCACACTGGGAAACAGAAAGAAAGGGAGGGCTTAAGAAGCAGAACAGGAGTTGAAAAGGGTAAGAACCAAATAGTTGAGAGCCAATTCCCCCATAGTGCTAAATCCTGGCGTCCTCAAAATAAAAGAAAAATGTTTCTGTTGAAAATAAATGTACACATTACTGTCATTAATATCTTCTACTTTTTTTTAGTTTATCTCTCTCTCTTTTTCCAATTTTTTTCTCCTTCCCCTACCCTTCTGTTCCAGAAACCCACAAATCATAGAAAAACAGTTCGAAGAATCTGTCGCACCCCCAGCAGAGAAATACCATTGTGAATATGCGGTACCCTGTAAAGCGAGTAGTCACAATATAGATATTTTTCAGTAAATTTTGAACAAAGTCCCAATAACTTTAAGCATTACTCCAAATGTTACCCAGGGCAACCACAGCCACCATCTTGTGAAAAGCAGTCCAAGTAATACACAAAGCATTTCCCTTCTACAAAGAATGAAAAGGGTTGTAAAACGCATTTACATATAAATAGGTGCAATCACAATACCCATGTCTTCACAGACAGATGTGGACAATAAAGAAGGAGAAACAGGCCTGATTACAGCTTTTTGCCATGGGTAAAACTGACACAAGAGACCATGTGATTTAGAGTATTAGACCTGCTGAGGGGGCGACAGATATAGTGACGTAAGAAACCTGGTGATGCCAGCCTGACCAATGTCGTACTGCAGTGTACAATTAAAACCCTATTACTTAAGCACTTCATATTTGTCTACACAGTGTAGTTGCCATAGCACTACTGGTAAACAAAACGGAGAATGTGGTGTTGGGGTGTGTTTTAACTGTTTATGCTCCTCATATAGTCTGGACACTCCTAAAATTCTGCCAAAACATGTGAAAAATATTCATCAGCCAAGTTCACTAAATGGGAACTTGCATTGATGTTACCATGAAAAATGGGTAATATTGTAAACCCAGCAACACTCTTACCAGGTGTGCCCACTAAGGCACAAAGGGTGGAGTGGTGCTGAGGTTGCTGGAATAGTGGAATTTAGTGGGAGTCGAGATGAATATGATTGCATGACATGTTTGAATCAGACCTTTGCAGCATGCCCCCAAAGGGTGGTAACAACCCATTGGAAGAGGTAATTCATTTTTGTTTTTTTTCTCGTTCTTTCCACAACACCGAGAGGGAAAATTGTACACTGGCTATACTGTAATAGATGGAAAAGGCATAGTAGAGGCTGAACCCATTGGACATCTCACTCAGCAGCAGCAGTCTCATTAATAGTACTTCTAACAAAAAAAAAAAAAAAAAAAAAAAAAAAAAAAAAAAAAAAACAGTCAATATTCATGCCGACTCCAAGTATGTTTGTTGGGGTAATACAAAAGATTTTAGGCCCTATGGCGCCTCAGATGTTCTGTTTCAGTAGCTGGCACTCCAGTGGCGCAAGCGTTGTAAGTTTAAAAGATTCTTGACAATCATACAGCTGCCGGACAGAGTGGCTGTTATCAAGTGTAAAAACCACATCCTCAATGAGGATTCAGTGTCACTTGATAATGAACATGCTGGCAAGGCAGCTGGGTGAGCCATGCGCTCTGCGGATAATGTTTGTGTTCCCCCTATAAATGTCAGTATATTCACATAGTAATACAAGATTTGTGTCCCCTGCAGGAGAAGCAGTCTGGAAGCCGAAGGGATGTGGACAGGAATAGAAAGATGGACAAGGAAAACCAGTGACTCTGAGAACATGCCAAACTGTCAGGACAGAGATAGCCCATGGCCTGACTTGTCTTGACAGGGAAGGTATGTGAAAAAAAAATTAGTCCGAAATTACTGGTGTGGCCACAGACAGGTAAGACGACAGAATCATGCCTTACTTGTCTGGAGGAAAGAAACTGCAACGGCTGTTCCCACAGAGCCATCTCCACATCCCTCCTCCAGCAGGATCCTCTGCAGGTAATACAAAAATTGGCTTTGCACAGTCCACTCTAGAATCATTATAGTTATTTATTTATTATTAGTTTTTTATGTATATATATATGTAGGTGTTGACGTTTGTGTGTATAGATATGGCAGCCCAGAAGCACCCTTGAGTATGCAAATATATATATAAAAGGTTTAAGTCATGTGTGAACCTTTAGGGACTGATGGTACACCCCATAATCTCTTTTTATAGTAGTAGAATCACTCTCAGAACTCCACCTCATTGGTCCCCATCGAAACATTGCTTGGCGGGCAGCCACAGGTTATGGAAATCCCACAAGGAGATCCTAGACCACAAATGCAAGTGATGTATCCACACCTGGAAAACTGCAGCAAAAGGACTTTGTTGACACCTGTTGTGAACTGTCATAACCATGAACCAGGAGATGTTGTTGTTGTTTCCCCTGCTTTGCCATATACAGGTTGCTTGATAGACCTTTGGAAAAAACCACCCCAAATCTTGTTGACCAGCACTACCTCAATAACAAAGTCGCAGAGAGAGATTCGGGTACGTTCGTCCTACTGCCGAAAGAACTGAAAACCGGAAGGTCCCTACACTCGAGGGCGAAAGAAAGAAATCGCTAAGAGGCACCATTTCGGGAGGACTGGAGAGCAGCTAAGGTCAAGCAACCTGTACAAGCTACAAAAGGGACTGTGACACACCCCACTGGTAACAGGTTGAAAGGATCACTAACAAAATTTTTCCTTTCTCAGTTTTCTCTACTGTTGTGGGTCCTATTCTTGTCTTTCCCCCCCCACTATCCGTTCTCATCTTCCAAATCAAGGATACCGCCGCCGCCCTGCTGCAAGGCATTGGACGGACGATACAGAGTTCTGAGAGTGTGTTACCCGTCCCAGCTTAGGTTAAGGTAGAATCTATAAACTTGACACCTTACCCAGGACCGGATGTTTAATACCATCATACTTAAAAGCATATCAAAAAGAGAGACAACAAAGAGTTCAAGAGTCTGTTGTCACAAACAATACCTACCAAAGGATGCCATATCTGAAGAACGTGTATATGTTGTAACCACCCCTGTTTTTATTTTTATCCCAAAAATTGTACATTATCCTTCGTGACCCTGAGTAGATTGTTCGATAAATGCGGCCCATCGTTTATCCATGATCCTGGATCGGCCGAGAGCAGATGGTTTACTCCCCTTATATGTTTATTTCATGGATCCCAATTTCTTTGTTTGGATTATGAATTTCTGTATTGTCGTGTGAAATGTTTTGTAATGTAACAGTTTTATATTTACTGTTAAAGGGTGGACTGTGGAAGTCTAGGTACACACACGCCATTTTGTGATAGTATGGCCGCCATTTTGGTTCGCAGAGTTGCGCAAATAAAGTTTCCATACCCGAGTATGTGTGACAATGTGGACCAGAAGAGTAGACATACTATCACACATAAATTCATAATAACACACTTACACGAAAGGAAATATAGTTAAAAGGTTTAGAACGCCACACATAGCTTAGTTAGCCCTGCACACAGCTGTCTGTATCGTGTTTAGTACCGTTCCGCTCAGCTCATCATGCAAAGTATTCCGGTCATTGCGAATATTTCGCAATGTACACTGTCCGATAGTTATGGATATAATCCATATTCCAGAGACAGTTTCTGTTATAAGTAGTTAACAAAGGAAACTAGCTCAAACCGGTTCTTATCCTTGCTGACGCCGAAACCACCAAACAAAGGACTCTTAAAGTTCACTCCCCTGCACCTGGTCAGACCAGGTACAACGTCTAACCCCCAATCACTGTGGACCGGACATATGATCTCTGGCCAATGAGAATGGCCTTTGACCTCCCCCTTCTGACCCTATAAGATAGGCGACCCAGAGCAGCCAGGGTCTCTTCGGCACAACTACCTTCCCTGGACCTTCCTACCGGACTATCGCTCATTCCTGAACGATAGTGAGCTCTGACCGGACTGCGCTTCGCATACTAGATGACCACGGTAAACGGTTGCATTTTCACGGTATTTATTCTTAAAGTATTGTTGGCTGGTTGTGTCTTGTGTTATTGTATTCTTTCCCCTTAGCAGAGATTGTTAGTATTCATTGTTAGTATATTGTATCACTTGTTATACCTGTTTATTCTTATTTCTGTAACCCCCTTTTGTCCATTAGGGACTTTAATACAACCTTTTATATGGAGTTCTAACCTCCTTACTTCTATTCAGTGGTCGTGTCTGGTTATTCGCATAATAGCGATAAGGTACATTGCGGACTCTGTCCTTTAAAGTATATTCGCAGAATTAGAGACAAAGTCCTGCGAAGGGATCTCTTATCAAGGTATTGGTTCTTAAGTGTATAACATACAATTAAAAAGGTACGCTACGCTGCGCTACGTTTTGTTCGCACGTAGCTAGGTATAAAGGGTAAGCAGGTTACGGACACATTACGTAACCTGCGCTTTTCACATATTGTATCTCTGGTCATAGTTTAATCACCATTTACAGAGCATAATATGTAATGCATATTTTGGTGTGGCATAATGTTTAATGGGCATTATGGTGTGTGTCAATGTGTAATGGGCAATGCACATGTATGACAATGTGCAATGGGTATTACGGTGTGCTACAGTATGTAATGAGCATTACTGTATGTGGCATAATGTGCTACAGTGTGTGACAATTTGTAATTGCAGTTTATGACAATGTGTAATTGGCATCACGGTGTGTGAAGTAATGGGCATCATGGTGTGCGGTTGGGGTGTAATGGGCATCACGGTGTGCGGCTTATTGTGTAATGGACATTACAGTTTGTTATATAGTATGTAATGGGCATTGCGGTTTGTTATATATTATGCAATGGGCATTATGTGTGGCCCTATGTGTAATTGGCATTATGGCATGTTGCTTTATGTGCCATTGGTATTACAAAGTTCGCTAAAATGTGCAATGGGCATTACAGTGTGTGGTATAATGTTGGGCCGCACCCACTTTTCACTGCGCAGGAGCCTCACCTACTACAAATTGGGGGGGCGGGAGGGCGCGAAACATGCCCTTTCTCCGGGCACCGTGGCACCTAGCTACACCAATGCCGAAGTGCACATGGTTTTGTCCATTAGAGAAAGAATTTTCTTTTGCAAGTGAACCAGAATCAGGCCCTTTATCTGTATCTAATCTTTGATAAATTCCGCCCCTAAATCATTATTATTTTATTGATGATGCAGTTTCTCTGCTTATGCACTCTGTACTATCACATCTGGAGAAAAACAATACGTACGCCCGACTGTTGTTTGTCGATTTCAGTTCAACGTTCAATACGGTGATACCAGCTAGATTAGTTTCTAAAATTTTAGATCTGGGGATCAATGGTTCAATATGTAATTGGATAGGGGACTTTTTAAGTGATAGGCCGCAAGTGGTCAGAGAAGGGACAGTTAGTTCTGGATCGGTTACGTTGAACACTGGTGTGCCGCAAGGCTGTGTATTAAGCCCATTCCTTTATTCTATTTTTACATCTGACTGCAAGTCGGTTCACCATTCCAATACCATTATTAAATTCGAAGACGATACAACATTGATAGGCCTTATTGATAATAATAACGAAATAGCATATAGGGATGAGATCCAGCGTCTGGCTGACTGGTGTTGTATAAATAATTTTTTTCTCAATGCGAGTAAGACGAAGGAGATTGTGGTAGATTTACGTAGAAAAAAACCTATCCCGATTACGCCGATACAGATTAATGGGACCAATATGGCGCGCGTCTCTAGTTCTAAAGTTTTGGGCACTCATATTTCTGAGGACCTAACATGGTCAAGAAATATTAAATGCCTGGTAAAAAAGGCTCATCAACGCCTTTTTTTCCTTCGGATGTTGAAAAAACAACAATTGTCACTGCGCATATTGTTAAATTTTTATCGATGTGCAGTGGAGAGTATTTTGACCAGTTGTATCTCCGTTTGGTATGGGAATTGCACTGCTGCAGAAAGGAAACTTACCGTATATACGCGAGTATAAGTCGACCCGAATATAAGCCGTGGCACCTAATTTTACAACAAAAAAACTGTGAAAACGTATTGACTCAAGTGGGACCCTCACTCGAGTATAAGCCGAGGGGGGCTTTTTCAGCATAAAAAATGTTCTGAAAAAGTAGGTTTATACTCGAGTATATATGGTATACAGAGGGTAATCAAACTGGCCCAACGGATAATGGGTACTACTCTCCTGTCTGCTGAGGAGATTCAGAGTAAGCGCTGTCTGCGCAGAGCTCATAATATTTTAAAAGACAGTACCCACCCGGCAAATGGTTTATTTGTGTTACTACCGTCAGGCAGGCGTTTCAGTTGTATGCAGTGTAGGACTAGTAGGATGAGGAATAGTTTTTTCCCTAGGGCTATTTTAGAATTAAATGTGAATTCAGGACAGGGGAGCAGGGTTGATGGGTTTTAAGTATTCACTGATTTTTGTATATGGATATTCAGTTTTTTTACTGTATGTATGTATTCGGATGGATGCTAAATTGAATTTTGTCGCCCTAAATTAGGGTGATGACAATAAAGTGGTATCTAATCTAAAGCTAATCTTCTTCTCACTAATACCCCTTTTCCATCTACAAGCCGGGTCGCACCCGGGATTTTGTACCCGGCTACAACCTTGCAAACCCATTCACACTAGAGTCCCCACCCGGCATAAGGCGGGTCGGGGAGGCGCTGGGAGATGAGAGCATCTCCCAGCGCCGGCTTTTGCACTGTAGTGAACATCGACCCTGGTTACCTGTTTACACTACACAGTGACCCAGGTTGATCCCGTGTTCAACCCTGGTCGCTACCTGGGTAGAAATGCTGGGTCTCATGACCTGGGTTATTTCAACAAGGAGCGTTTCCACCTGCCTAAAATCCCGGGTTTTGCGCGCTCCCGTGCAAAAAACGGGATATTTAGCCTAGTGGAAAAGGGGTATTACGTAAATAAAGAATGTTTAAATACCCTTTATTGTGTTAGCACACATTATTGTCTAAAGCCTGTTTTAATTTGTGTTAAACTAATGTCTTAAATGAATATTACATGCTTTTATTCTCCTTTTTAGTACTTGAACAACTGCCAGTTCCTTACACATCCAGATCAGATTTATTTTCAGTCTACTATTTGGCAGAGTTCTGTTGCATTTAATAATGCATTGCTTACTTCACTGCTCCAACCCTTTCAATCTAGAGATTTACGTAAGTGAACTCTCGTTTGGTTAACATCATTATCGCTTTTCTGCTATTGTACAGTCTATTTGAAATCAAAGATTTTTAAGGTGCCACAAGTAGTTTGCATTGTCACACATATATCACACATTGGGGGATGTTTACTAAGATTTCCGAATACGGCCGATGCCTGGTACGACTCCATGCGACCGGTATTGGCTGCAGTCTCTGGAGAATACTATTCGTATTTCCCCTATCGCTAAATACAAATAGGAATTGGCAGCCTGCACGGATGTCACATTGTGTAAAAAATAGAATAATTACATAAGTAATTAAAAAAAAACATCTCAAAGAGCCGGTCCTGGTTTTAAAGATTCAAGGAACAAATGACACAGGAGTTCCCCGTTATTTTTAAAACCAGCACCAGGCTCAAGGGTCGGCCCTGGTTCCCAAAATTCAAAATGAATAACCCCCTAGGGCCTAGATGGTTGCTGAGTAGGAGAGAGCTGTAATATAAGTGTAATGTAAGAGGGCTGTTGTTTTGAAGAACAAAATAACTTTCCTTATCCAATTGACCAATGGCAATGTGTGCAGAATATCATAGTTTCCATAAACATCCTAAATATATAATTAACATAAATAAATTACTTTCCACAAGAAATTCTTCCCTATTAAATGCAATGCCCGCAGAAGCATCCCATTCACATCACAACAGGTCCTATTAGAAGCCACTAGGACAGATTGGCAATGGCTCTGTCATTTTCTGCACAGATCTCTCCCAGGCTCTACATTTCACAGTTACCTTTCACTATTTCTGTTGGTATCACAGCACATTTCCTTTCATTAATTCTTTGTCTGTTAATTGCTTTAGGAATAATTATGAAAATGCCATAATGTGTTTTGCACACAAAGCTAGGAGCTTACATTAAACCTTATCTGTCCTGTGCGACAATGCCTCAGGAGGGAAGGACACAATGAATTATGTAGTGGAGATTTGAGAATACTAATTAATCAGAAAGCTGGACCCTTGGACCAGAATAAGGAGACAAGTCACAACGAGACAGGGCATGCAGCATCCTTCCTACAATGTGGCAGGTTACACAAAACATGCAGAATAGCAAGTGATGCTCATTGCTATGCAAGGCTGAAGGCAAAGAAAGTACTGTACATAATAAATGCTACAATAAAGAGTGCCCATTTTAAATTTGAAAACACACTATCTCCATAATCTGTATTATTCATCATATGTCTATTTTATGGCTGAAATATAGTTGCTGAATTTTACACCATACAGTATGTGCAGCAGCAATGGATACCAACATTATTTTAAGAAAGTGCAAAACAATAATTAGTCCTGCTTGCCTACTACTTTAGGATCGCTATTGCCGGGTCAAATTGCTGGGTTGGTAGACCCGGGATATAAGGTTAGGTGCTTTCACACTGACCTTGACCTGACTCGGGTCGAGCCGGCAACAATCCAGCAATAGCTCAGGTCTGAGGTGTGGTGAGGAAGGAGTATAAGCTGCAGATGGATGTGGTTACACACACACATTTTTAAGTTAGAAAACAGGAATACAGTGGCAAAAAATGACAGTGGTACACTGTACCTGTTTGACATCAGGTCTACCTGGTGCGGGAGCAGTGTGGCTTAGCCTCCTGAACCCCGTTTCTGTCAGAGGTCTTGTGTATTTCATGCCTAAATGGTGTATTTGAGCATGTGCCATTTAAATGGTGTGGCCACATACTCAGACATCCCAGATTGCTGTGTCATATATTAAAGCCTATTGTTTGTGTGTCAGCTGACTGAACCCACAAGTGGTAGGCAGAGGTGGACTGCTGAAATTAAATTCTCATTGTCACCAAACTTGCTCACCCACTCTAAACAGTATATCATTATTGAAATCTTTTTTATTGGCAGCAGTGTATAGCAGATCATCTGTCACGTGGTGCCCTTCATCTGGTTATGCTCTATTTTCTTATGTAACCAGAGTGATTAACCAGTCATTTCAGCTGCATATATATATGGTCGGAATTTAAAGGGCATTTGTAGGGTTCTGCTAAGAAGCATGTGGGGTGTGTGATGGACATTTTTGGAGGTTCATAGGAAACACCTGAGCTTGGGGAGCCTGTTTTTCCATGTTAATTTTCCATCATATCAAAAGCTGGCATGATTTAAAAATCGGTCAAATAGAAGGCCTTTAAAAAGACACATTTACATGTCAAAACGTGTTAGAAGCAGGCGAGAGATACTGGCTTGAGTGGAGGTTGTTACTTCAGAAATGTTGCTGATCCTTGGCCACAAACAAATGTTGCTGATCCTTGGCCATTGTAACTGCTGGATTCAGGCTATATGCTATGTACATCTTTTTTTTTTTGTACATGTCTACACTCTGTCTGGTGGGGACTCAGGATCTAAAGATACCTTTATGCACTTGTTTACATCGGATACAATTGTGAGTGGGGTACAGCACCCTTTCCTTATAATTTCCTTCACTTTGGGGGATTTCATGAAATTGAACATACTACACTATATACTCTTTTCTCTTTCCCCTGTTTCTGAGCTATACTTCTGAGAATGAAATGGAAGCCTTTACTTCACCTTGTGGGACATGTCTTTTACATTCTGTATGGAGTACGGACTCGAGCGCAGTATAAATTGTATTAGGGAATATTCTGCAGACACTGGTCCTGGCCACAGACACCCCATGCAATGTCATGGCTAGCCCAGCCCTAGAAACAGCCCTGAGTAGGCAGCTTCCTTTCTTGGTTTACAAGCTGCTTGTAGGCTTGCCTCTAACTCCAGAATCTCCTACTAAGATCAGGGTTACCTCAAGGGACCCTAACAGTCCAGGGTATAAAGCTATCCCTGCTCAGAATGATTATTATAGAGCTATAAATAAATGTAATGCTATAATTGAAAAAACAAAATGAAACACCTTTATTCTATGTAATATTGTATCAAATGTAATCACAGATGTGAAAATAGTCCTGCCATTTTGGAGACAGAAGCACACCTGAGTACTATGAAAAAGTGTAACTGTAACAACATCCAATGTATTAACATGTTAGAATAACCTTTCATTAAAAAAAATGTTCCTATTGCTCTTCTAAAAAATGTTTTATTATACAGATGGAGCGCCTCTCAGTCAGTGCTGGGAATCGGCAGATTCCCTTAGCTGGTGGTCGACAGCGGAGAGGCGCTCTGTCTGACGGGGACGCGCGAGCATCTCACACGCTTGTGCATCCCAGTCACTCGGCAGCGGGGAGCAGAATCCCTGCCCGTCTCTGCTTTAGGATTCACCATTGTGTATTACTATTGCGAAGAGGTGCAGATCTTAGATAGATGCTGCTTTAAACATACACATAATCATAGGCGAATCTAGAAATATGCTAATGGTTGGTCCCAGACTAAACATAATAAAAGGTGGAGTGGCCTCATTCGAGGGGCGTGGTTTAATAGGGCAAGTCACGCCCACATTTTTTCTCCCTGCATCTTTGTCACACAACCCCTCCCAACACTACCTCAACCCATCCAGGGCACTGGGCAGGACACTGCGCAGTGGGACAGATTACTGCGTTTTGTTAATTTTTTTAGGCTATTGCAGAGTGCCCAGTAAACAGCAGGCAGGGCATGGCATATACAATGCACAGACATCACAGTGAGACAGTCACTCACTGCAGTGCACTTACCGCCCGGTGCCCAGAGGTCAGAGTCAGGAGCAGACAGAGACCGCCATTCCCCACCGCCGCCGCGTGACCCGGACCCTGCTGGCTGGTTAGCTACTGCTGCTGCTGCACACACACGCTTAGCTGCAGCAGCAAGTGGAGGAGGGAGGACGGAGGAGGACATGGAGGGAGCCGCCCAGCCCAGGGTGCACTGCTTACGCTCCGCAAAGGACCATGGGAGGAGCTGCGTGCAATCGAACATGCGCGCAGCCCTCCCGTGGCCATGTTTTTGTGTAAAAACGGGCCACGGCGGTGATTAAATATTTAAAGGTACAGACGCTGGGCAGTCTAATGGGTGGTCTAATACAGGGCTGGGCCACACCGGCCCTCCAGATGTTGATGAACTACACATCCCAGGATGCTTTGCATTAGTTTTGCTATGTGGCCATGCTGAAACTGATGCAAGGCATGCTGGGATGTGTAGTTCATCAACATCTGGAGGGCCGGTGTTGCCCAGCCCTGGTCTAATGGGCGCACCCCCGAACCACCGCCTAGATTCGCCTATGCACATGATATAGGTTTTTAATTGAATGCTTATTGCTTCTGTGATTTGGATATCTCTTTATCAACATCATGGTGATAAAGTATAAACTGTTTCTTTTCTTGACTGTCAATCACTCAACTAGCTTATATCATTTACAGGACATGCTGCTGAGAGGGCACATGGAAGTGCAGGAGATCCTTGTGGGGTCCTGTAACACTATCCAATTTACAGTAGCTATCATTCTAACACATACAGAAAGGTTCCATTTACAGGCTGTAGACAGGGATTGCTTTTAATAATAATATTAATAATAATATATATACTTATGCATTGATTCTTTAAATACTATAAATTTAATAAGCCATCTTAAGACTTGTAGGTGCTACAGAGTGCTCCTAGTGTTCATTTTAGCCCCTTGGTGTTTAACTTTATAATGTAGTTCAAGGTCAACTTAGAGATCCAAAATCAATGAATAGCGTTTTCCCTGCTGTCCTACATTCAGTCGTTTTACTAAGTGAAACTGGTATTTACATTATTGAAAAAGACTTGTATTAACATGTTAGGCATTTAAGGTTAATGTACTGTAACACCTCTAGTACAGTACATCTCCACCTACAGTATAAGACGTGTATATTCAGCTTATAGCTGTGTGCTAGCAGGTGAGTTATTAATCACAAGCTTATGTACCCACCATTTATCACACAACATGAGCAACCCCATTTGGGAGGGGAAACATTAGTCTGGCTTATCATACATGTCACTATGAGCAATGTGCGACATTTGGAAGAGACCTCTCTCTCAGAACGGCTGCGTAGAGATGTTACATCAAACAAAGCCTCTTAAACCATCTGTTAACTGAAATGTTTGGGCTGCAACTGCAGGGGATACGGATATGGTGAATTGAATATACAGTAGTAAGTACTGTTGAAACTTAGAAATCTGGAATAAGAATGTCATGAGTCACATACGGTTTCCTGTTCATTACCAATCTAATGCTATAATGGCAAGTTTGCTTTGTTCAAATAATAAATAAAATAAAAGAAGAAAATAATAATTTGGGAAAAAAACTGTGTTATTGATAGAATAATCCAAACAAATGTTTATTCTCAAAGGTTTGTTCTACTATATATTTCATTCAGGTTAAACAAATTTCCATTCAAAACTCTCAATACTCTTTTTTCCAAGCAAAAATATGTTAGTGGAGTATTGGCCTAAGCATTACCAAATGAGAGAAATGAAATCTAATTAGATTTATGTACACCTTTATAATTGGTCGTTTTAATAATTGAATATGAGAATATTTTTCATCAATAAATTGTAAATATATATATATATATATATATATATATATATATATAGTTGAAAATGCAACAAAGATATAGAGTGCGCCTTTGTGTATGTCACCACCACCACCATAAAGCAGGTGTAAATTTGACACTTTTTCGTAATTTATACAATTTATTAAAAATAATTTTTTCAGCAATATTTCATTCTTTTGTAGTCATATTTTCATCATTCCAATGACCCTATTTTAACGCGTTTCGTCGCTAGGACTTCATCAGGGGTACAAAAAATGACTCTAGGTGGTGAAAAAAAATGGACTTAAATATCTGGTACCATTGTCACGTTTACAAAATTCTTTTGTTATGTGTGTAATGGTATACATACCAGTAGAAATAAGCTTTCAGCTTAAAAAAGGAGACTGATTCTTCCTTAAATAATAATTTGGGAAAAAACTGTGTTATTGATAGAATAATCCAAACAAATGTTTATTCTCAAACGGTTTGTTCTACTATATATTTCATTCAGGTTAAACAAATTTCCATTCAAAACTCTCAATACTCTTTTTTCCAAGCAAAAATATGTTAGTGGAGTATTGGCCTAAGCATTACCAAATGAGAGAAATGAAATCTAATTAGATTTATGTACACCTTTATAATTGGTCGTTTTAATAATTGAATATGAGAATATTTTTCATCAATAAATTGTAAATATATATATATATATAGTTGAAAATGCAACAAAGATATAGAGTGCGCCTTTGTGTATGTCACCACCACCACCATAAAGCAGGTGTAAATTTGACACTTTTTCGTAATTTATGCAATTTATTAAAAATAATTTTTTCAGCAATATTTCATTCTTTTGTAGTCATATTTTCATCATTCCAATGACCCTATTTTAACGCGTTTCGTCGCTAGGACTTCATCAGGGGTACAAAAAATGACTCTAGGTGGTGAGAAAAAAATGGACTTAAATATCTGGTACCATTGTCACGTTTACAAAATTCTTTTGTTATGTGTGTAATGGTATACATACCAGTAGAAATAAGCTTTCAGCTTAAAAAAGGAGACTGATTCTTCCTTAAATAATAATTTGGGAAAAAACTGTGTTATTGATAGAATAATCCAAACAAATGTTTATTCTCAAACGGTTTGTTCTACTATATATTTCATTCAGGTTAAACAAATTTCCATTCAAAACTCTCAATACTCTTTTTTCCAAGCAAAAATATGTTAGTGGAGTATTGGCCTAAGCATTACCAAATGAGAGAAATGAAATCTAATTAGATTTATGTACACCTTTATAATTGGTCGTTTTAATAATTGAATATGAGAATATTTTTCATCAATAAATTGTAAATATATATATATAGTTACCTACTCTCTTGGAATGTCTGTGGGATTCCAGAATTACTAAAAGCTCTCCAGGGATCCTGGGAGAGTAGAAAAGCATCAAGAATCCATCCACCTCTGCAGTGAACTGTGTGTGTGTGTGTGGGGGGGGGATTGATGATGTAATGCATAGCATCACTCCACCTGGGACATTTACCTCAGGATTTCCCAGAAGATAGACACACAAAAGCATACACCATTGAGGTGCAGTAAGGTCATTGGCTGGGGAGGCACTGGCTAATATGCGAGCCAGACGTACACAAACATACATGATTTGTCAGTGAGTTTTGACTAAAGAAACGATTAGAACTCGTAATACAAAGATTATATGAATAATGCAAAGATTAAATATTATATACTGCATAGGTTATAAATATCTTTGCATAAATCTGATCATTTTTATAGTTAAAACTCTGGAATATATTGGGTTATAAAATATGAAGCTGTCTACCCTAACTGCATGTCCCTGGCATATAATGAATATTGTATTCCATGGTAAACTATACAATATGTATATTGTTAGCATGTGCTTGCTTAGTAAATGTGCATCTGTGAATCTGACTGTATGATGTTTGATAAAGATACGTATACTACAAAACACGTGACCGGGAATTTGACTCCCTCTATGCCTGCTTTACCCACCTATATGTTCAGGAAGAAGGAGCCTCATCAATATCTCTATGGGATGTATGTCACTAATTGTAATCTACCTACTGCATGAATTATTTTTCACCTGATTTTTGTTAAAAAGACGGTAAAACAATAGAATTGAGCTCCAGTAGGTATTGTGAGTGGCTCTTGTTCTAATTGGATAGAAGCTGTAACAGAGACCTTCTTTTGTCGAGAACTGGATTAGAACAAATGCTGCTAGCCCACTGTGCTAATACCAACTATTCAAATAGTCTGAGCTCACTGTACTGAAGTCACAAAGGGAAGTCTTCCTCAAAATCCCTTTATACACATTCACGGAAATGATCTGTAATCTCCACAACCCTAAGAAACTGTACAAAGACTATTTTGGGATCTCTCCGTTTTTTTGGAATAGGGACACCTATGTTTTTTGCAATATAGTCATGATGGCCATTCTGTAATGCTTTGGCACTTGTTGTACATGAGGAAAAAACATATTATACTTGTGGGATGGAACAATTTAAATGGGCTGGCTCGTGTGAGGTGTGGCATATTTTGTCAATATGCTTTCAGTGTCGACAGGGAAAACACATTGGCCCCCACAGGCAAAAAACTATTGGCCCCCATTTGAAAAAATTAAATCTAATGCTGTGTTCACACGGGGCGATATGATTGCTGGTGATATATTGCTAGCAATATATCGCCAGCAATCATATTGTTCAGTGTCTCCTTTTCATCAGCGAGACACTGCTACTGACATGGGGTGGGGGGGGGGGAGATCCAAAGGGAGGAGAGAGCAGCAGCAGGAGCAGCATCAGATGCTCACGCTGCTGCTGTCATGGGGCGAGGGGAGAGAGACCAGGAGGGAGGGAGCAGCAGTAGCCGTCTACTGTCACGGGGCGGGTGTGTGGGCGGGGAGAAACCAGGAGGGAAGGAGCAACAGTACATAGCCGTCTGCTGTTACGGGGAAGGGGGGAGCAGCAGCGCTGACCTCCTGCTCAGCGCCGGGGGAAGCCGCTGGTCGCTGGTCGCAGGAGCATGCTCCTGCGACCATTAGGAGGTAAACACGGGAGCGCGCAGCTGGCGTATTATCGCCAGCAGCACTCCAAATTACTGGCAATATGGTCTCTCAGTGACCATATTCTTAGCGATTTCAGCCAATATCGTCCCCCTGTGTACGCACCTTATCTCTAACCTTTTACAATCTTACCCTAACCCTCACCACAGTGCCTAATGTATAGCAGGTGGACAGCAGGGAGGGATCTACTTTGCAGAGGTTAACAATCTGGTTATTAACTTGACAAAGGCCAAAGCAAAACACACATCGCCATTTGCTGCGGCAGCACACTCCTTACAATACATAATGATATACATTTAGAGAGAAGATCATCCACAAGGCTTATAATGTAGATAACCGTATACCTACTGTACCTTACTATACCGGCAAACTGATAGATTAGTCAAGCAGACAGGGCCAGTATCAGAAATCATTGGGGCTTGGTGCTTCCATTTTTTTAGGGGTCACCAACCTCAGGTCCCCACAGTGTCCCACGGTTTCTCCATCCAGCCATATGGCTTTGCATCTGCCAGCAGTCCCCTAAGTGTCTCTCCAACTGCTTTCCTTCTCTCCAGCCCTAGCATCCACAGCATCCCTCTAGCTGATTTCTATCTCTCTAGCAATACAGTAGCTCCCCACAGCATCCCCTAGCTGCCTTCTTTATCTACAGTCCTAGCCCCTGCAGCATCACTCTAGCTGCCTTACTGCTTTCCTGACCTAACTCCCGAGAAATCGTCCCTATACAAAGGTGTTTGACATCCCTCTCAGGTCCGATGCTTGGTCCTGTGCACATCGGACCTGACCTGGAGGTCAGACCTGCTGCATGTTGACCTTTGACTCAGCCACCCTCCCGGGGGCAGTGGTTCAGGTCGCCTGTGATACATCACATGTGAAAGGACTGCATGCAATTTATCACATGAGATCCTGCCACCCGGAAAGGTCCCAATTCCTGGGAAGACTGTTATTTGATGAAAAACACTTGTGCAAAAATAAACCATTTGACAACTTTTTTATCCAGTAGTTTTCTTAAGGCCACTATCAGCCCTCTATATGGGACCTGCTGGATGACACTTAATGGACTGAGATTTTCTGACTTTTGCGATTTTTTGTAAAAAATGGACGAATTTGCAAGTTTTTGTGAAATCGCCAACTTCATAGGATGTGAATTGTGCTCAATATCACATTTTTCCCTGGTCAATTTACACAGGGTTACCTGCCGGTTTTAATTTGCACTTCAATTCGCATCCAGATGTTTTCCCATTATAAAGTATACAAATCGCCGATACAGTAGGTAGGGGAAGGGGACACTCTGTGTGATCTGGGGGAAGGGAACATGCCGTATGATGTGGGGGAAGGGGACACCCTGTGTGATGTGGGAGCAAGGGACACACTGTGTTATGTGGGGGAGGGGCACCCGCTGTGTGATGTCAGGGACCAGGACGTGTGGTGTGATGTAGAGGACCAGGACATGTGGTGTGATGTAGGGGACAGGATGTGTGGTGTGATGTATGGGGCTAGGATGCGCTGTGTGATATAGGGGACGGGGATGTGCGGTGTAATGTAGGGGAAGGGGATGTGCAGTGTGATGTAGAGAACAGGGATGTGCAGTCTAATGTCAGGGAAGGGGCTGTACATTGTAAAGGTAGGGGAAAGGGATATGCGGTATAATGTCGGGGAAGGGGATGTGCGGTATAATGTCGGGGAAGGGGATGTGCGGTATAATGTTGGGGAAGGGGATGTGCGGTATAATGTTGGGGAAGGGGATGTGTGGTATAATGTTGGGGAAGGGGATGTCCAGTGTGATGTAGGAGAAGACTTAGTTGTGCGCTTTGATGTAAGGGATGTGTGTTGTAGGAACAGGGGACGCAGCGGTACAGTGAGCAGGTTGGTGCGTCTCTAAAAAAAAAGTGGGACGCTTACATTTAAAATACTATTTAATGGTTTATTACAATAACAGCAGTTGTGGAACTACATGACCCAGCATTTCCCCATAACCTCTATTATGAACATTAGCTTTAAATGAGGCCACCTTGCTGGGATCTTTAGTGTCGCAGAAGCACTACAGTATATAAAACATACCAACACAATTTACATACAACACAAATTACAATCCTTATTTGTTGTGTAAATAATATGCCAACACTTACAGTACCTGGTTGTGGTGGTGATGCCGGTCTGTTGTGTCGGCAATATGTAGCCCGGGAAGGACCTCTAGTGGGACATGTAAGTCACTTTGATGCTGGTTTCTGCCGTTTGTGCGACTTGCCTGCTTTTTTTTAACAAGGGCCATTTTCATTTTGAGGAGCCACTTTATATCATTGAAGCGCTTCTTCACATTGCACACTTTGCACTTGTGGTTGCTTACGGCATTCACAGCCCCAGTAATCTCCACCCACGTTTGCTGCTTAGGCATCATATTGGTGTGTGCATTATCCTTGCCTAGGAGGCAGTTGTAAAGGGGTACAATAGCACAGATAAGGGCTGAATTTTCTTCATAAGAAAAATGCACATGGCACCCACTGGGAGTGCGCCCTGTGGTAGAGCCTGTCCCCGATTCCATCTCCTCATCTGCGGCTCCTCATCTTCATCCTGCCCAGCATCCCACTCCTCCTCCTACCAGTCTACCTCAGAGATGTCTGCATCCTCCTGTTCTTCCTCAAGGTGTGTGGCAAAAAGTTTTTCTTGGATGCTGGTGTAGCTGGTTGCAGAAGCAGCATCCTCCTGCTGCTCCTGGTGTGGGTGCTCCTCCTGCCTTCTCCCTGGCACTGCCCTCCTTGCCACCATACTGCCTCTCTCACTCAGGGCCACCATCAGGGGGGTGCTATGAGGACAACTGTCCCAGGCCTGGCCATTCTGACAGAGGGTAGGGCCCAGGCATCTCTATCCCCGCAGCCTGAACGACTGCCAGCACTCCCCTTCAGTGACCAGCTTGCCGCCGCAGGTTGTCTCTGGCCGCCATTTTCCCACCTCAACAGTTGCAGGCTGCGGGTCATATGCAGCCCACCGTACACACACAGCCCCCTCCCACGTCCCATCATTGGTGACTCAGCACCTACTGCCTGCTGCCATACACGCAAGGAGTGCAGTGGGCAGCAGGAGCAGAGAGACCCCAGAAAAAGCACCCACTGCACGATCGCGGCGTGATGTAATGACATCACGCTGTGCACAAGATGAAGAGGAGCCACCTTGAGCCATTGGACCACCGGATCAGTCAGAGTGTGGCCGCCCACTCAAACTTATTAAATGTCCAGGATGGTTTGGTCATACTTCTCTCAGGTTGTTCTTTGTTGAAAAATTGAGCAACTTTGCTGGGACAATCATAATTTAACATTTCTAATTGCATCTTGCATTTTTTGGGGGTGTGCAAATTCATGTATCTGTAGGATTGACCTCTATCTATTTACAGAGGTATTACTACAAACTATGTGCCAGATTCAGTAAAGAATTAAGTAAGTAACTTTGTGTCTGGAACAAACCATGTTGCTATGCAAGGCAGGGCCGCCACCAGGGGGTGCTAAGGGGACAGCTATCCCGGGCCTGGCCACTCTGACAGAGAGTAGGGCCCGGGCGGCTCTGTTCCCGCAGCCCACATGCCCGCTAGCACCCCTCTTCACTACGCAGTGACACCCGCTGCCCCTGCAGTGGTTTGTCTGCCCGCAGCCCACTGCACCAATCCATACCTCTAGCAGAAGCCTCCACCTACTGCAGGCAGTGAAGTGAGCAGCAGGGCAGTTGGAAGCCCCCACCATGCGACGTGAGTGACGTCACACCGCGATTGCCAGATTTTGTGTGAGGACTGGATCCGGTGCTGCCATATTTGTTTGAGTAGCGGTGCAGTAAGGAATAGCTTGAGGTTGCCCCCCCTTCCCACCCTGCTAAAGGTAACTAATTTGTATAATACACATCAAGGACAATGAGAGGGGAGATGGAGAGGGGAGATGGAGTGGAGAATGATGGCAGCCCTGATGCAAGGGAAGCAAATGTTTTTATACCGTATTGTTTCTATGCAAGGTATATACTGGCTGCTTCTGCATGTAGCTTACAGATGTTACAATGCAGTTTAGATTTCAGTTTAAACACAAAACAAACAAATCTAACTCTCTCTGCACTTCCCCCCTCCCTTGCAATGCAGCATGGTTTTTCCCAGTTGTTTGCTTTTTTGCATTGCTTGCAAATCTGAATCAAGCCCTATAGCAACAATTGCAACAACAGATAATTATATATATTAGATAAAAGGAAGACAGTTTCAAATGGCATGTACTGTACCTTTTGCTATTTTGCTAGTGGACTCCTGGCACAGTTTAATTAATAGGCAAAGCCACAACAACATATACAGTACTGTACTCCTGGATTAAAAACCCTATACACTTTAATAACAAGAGAATAATACTAATAATACTCACAAAGTAACAATAGCTTATTCAGTAAGAGTTTAAAAATTGCCCACAGCTTCCTTTTTTAATATACCACAATTATTATTTTTCGTTCACACTTCTTTTAAATTATTTTGCTAAAGTGTTCATTATAAGATAAGATCCCGGTTTCACAGAAGGGAGTTAAATTAGGCTTATATGATGTTACAAAATAATTCAGGACCCTTTCTCTTTTTTTTTACCTTTTTAAGTACCATTTAGGAAATGTTAATATCATTTTCTAACGTTTAGCTAATAAAATGGTATATTTTTTTAAAAACTGATCTTAATGCACATCATGATTTTTGTATTATATCAATAACCAATGCCAAAATAAATTTCCTGGTGTAAATTATAATATTTTAGGAAAAATATGCACCTCACCACAACAACTTTTCTTTCATTTGCCACATCTTATTCATGACATATGAACATAGATCTGTAGCCATGGTATCTGTGTCTGCCACAATCTGTGGTTTTAGATTTTTTAAATCTATTGGATTCTGTTGCATATTTAGAAGCTAAAAAAATGTTTTAATATTTTTTTTTTAAATACATATATCGATCTGCATATCAGATGTGAGATCTTAATTGACACTTCTAGAAATGGAGTTTAAAAAAATATAAAAAATATATAGATTTGGCGATCACAAGGATTTCTTGTATATTTTAGGCAAGACCAAAAATGAATAATATTCTAATTTCTCTACTCGCTCAATGGAGAAGTCTAATGAATTATGCACCTAATCAAAGAGTGAGGGAATCTAGAGAAAATGAAAGCTGGATTTCTACTTCAGAATAATGATCAGTCTCTTTTGCTCATTCATTTGAATTGTTTTACTCATTTAATATACGGTAGTGAAGCAGTCACTCAGATATTCAGTACAAATATCAGATGGGAGAAATCTTCCACCTGTGACCATATTAAAATTAGATGGATTTGTCTGCAAAGTAGCCTTTTGTCCCTGTATCTCTTCATAGATATACAGTATGCTACCTATGATTCAGTAATCTGCTGGAAAGAGTAACTCCAATCTATTAATATAGTACTTACTAGTGAGACACATGGATTAATATACCTGTGTACTTTAAACATTATTAAAAAGACTTAAGTTGTATTGTAAAACCTCTTTTCAATTTGAACATTGAAACCACTTTACAGAACTCCTTTATACCCTTGTATATTGGTCCTTAGGGGCATCTATAATGCTTAGTATACTGTATGTGTTGTGGAGAATAAGAATTGTTATTGAAACACTGAATTGTTATACAGTACCTAAGCTATACCTATCCTTATTGATAACCCCTGAAAATCACCTGCCTCTAAACTCCTTAATCTCATATCTTCACTTGGTCTCTCCCAGTGGACCACTTCCCCTCCCATGTAAATGGGAACTCACTGGATCTGATTTTCACTCATCGTTGTGATATTTCTGATTTCTCCAACTCCCCTTTCCCACTCTCTGACCACCACCTGCTTTCCTTTACCTTATCTCTCTCTGCTTCCTCATCTCTACCTCCTAAGGCTACCATCACCAAACATAACATTGAGGCTATTGACACCTCATTCTTGTCATCCCTGTTTGACTCACTTCCCTCTCCTGTTCTCTCTCTCTCTCATGCTCTGAACAAGCCACTTCCCTATACAATTCTTCCCTTACCTCTGCACTTGACACTGTTGCCTCACCTACCACACCTCAACCATGGCACACCAAATGCAACAGATATCCTCAAAAATGCTCAAGAACTGCTGAGCGACAGTGGAGGCAATCACGCTCTAAGTAGACTTCCTCCAATTCAAACTTATGCTCTCATCCTTCAGTGCTGCCCTTTCCCTCACTAAAGAATCTTAATTCAAAATTCTCATCTCCTCCCACCACCACCTCCTCTCCCCTCCTCACTGTCTGCTTTTGACTTTGCCACTTATTTCACGTCCAAGATTGACTCCATACGTCAAGACATTGTATCCCACCAGAACACCAGCAACCAGTCACCTCCTATCCCCTTGATGGCTAACCTTGACACTCCAACTGTATCTCTGTTATCTCTTCCTCGATGTCCCAGCACTTTCTCAAACTTAACATGTCCAAGACTGAGATGATCATCTTTCCACCCTCCCGCACAACCTCACATCCCACAATCTCATTATCTAATGATAGCACGACTATCACCTCTAGCTCCCAAGTATGCTGTCTTGGAGTAATCCTTGACTCCTTCTCCTTCAAACCACATATTTAGCACCTCTCACAAACTTGCCATTTTCATCTCAAAAATATTTCCAGAACAAGACCTTTTCTTACTTAGGATGCTACTAAGACCATTATCCACTCACTGATCATATCCAGGCTGGACTACTGCAATCTCCTCCTAACTGGTATCCCTGACAAATGCCTGTCTCCACTCCAATCTATCCTCAATGCTGCAGCCCAGCTCATCTTCCTCACCAAACGCACTACCTCCGACTCCCCTCTTACCTCATGTGACTGCACCAAAGCATGCTGTTTGCTGCCACCTGGATACTTATAATGCAGTATTCTGCTGATGTTCCTATAATCATTTACCCTGTACTTGTCCTGTATTGTCTCCAACTGTAAATCACTATTTCCCTGTTGTGATTATGTGTACTCTGTAATTGGGCGCTGCGGAACCCTTGTGGCACCAAATGAATAAAGGATAATAATAATAATAATAAATAGTAATAAGCTGGCTGCACAACCATTATGCCGGGTATGCAGCTTCGTAGAGCGCTACACTGAGGAATATGTTGCTACATCATAGCCAGGCGTGGATCACTGCAGTCTGTGATAGTAGGGCCTACCATAGGTAGGTTCACTAAAGGTCCATACACACTGGGCGATTATGCCCAGCGTGTATGTGTCAACACACCTTGAAAAAGCTGTATGCTACACAGCAAAACCGGTCAGTGGATACGTGCTTTTCAACAATATACAGTAACTGGGACACCTTGGTCCCATCACCAACTTTCTTTGAGCACACATTATCCCACAACATCATTGGGACTTACCTGCAAGCAAACCACCCTTTATAATTGGTCAAAAGGGAGACCGTCATATCCAATTTGCTGCCACCACACAGTCATCTGCCATCTCTCCAAAGGAACGCCACCTTGCCCTCATTAGAGGGACTTGGATCCAGCTGCTTCCAAACAGACTTTGCTCAACAATATATTTGAGAAATACTCATTGCTACATTGGACCACCTCAGGATCAGAGGACATGGGTGACTATTTTACTCACAAAATGCACCATACAACCTATTGACTAAGCATGCTATTTTATAGTTCTTCATTTTGTTTTTTTTATATACAGTATCATTTTTTAATTGTATTAATATATGTTTATTAAATGTCATTTATTTTAAATGTATAACCTACCACATCACTCATCATTTATTGTTATAATTTAAACAGCAATTTGTCAATTTTGAATTTGTCAAAAACTTTTGATGAATGTGCTGCAAGTGATATAAGGTCCTTAACTCATTTACTATGGCTTTACAAAGGGTACAGGTGGCTCGACAGTTTATGTTCTGACTTAGGTAGAAATAATTCCACACTTAAGAGGTGGATTTTTTGCCTTTTGCCCAAGCATGACAATGGTTTTTTATATACCATGGGTAAAACTTTTTCCACTGGTCCCTGCTTTACAAAAACAATAAATCATCAACACCCTCATCAACAACATCCTTACTAGTGGTAGCTACATACATTTCATACTTATTCTGGTCCATGGTGCACTTCTACAGTAGCATCCTCAATTTCTAAGTCATCATGTTGACTTGTGCTGCTATCTTCACATTTGCAGAGGGCTTACATCATCATCATCATTAGACACAAAATGACCAGTCATAAATAAAGAACGAGGCCTTAGCCTTTTTTTACAACTTTGTATAGTGTATGGCATATTGACAATTTATGTTCATCTGCAGCTAACTTTAATGTTGATTTTGTTTTATTTAGCAGGTTAAAATATATTGCTTTTTTAAATTTGGCATTTTGGCTCTTTGGCATTGGCCTTAGTAGATGACATTGACAAACTTGTAATTTCATGACAGGTGTTAGCAGCTGCAGCACTAGTATGTAGTCCCTGTTCATCCTCCATATCACGGAAACATGGAAAAAGTATAGTATAGCACATACCACAGTTTGTACAATAAATAAGCCAAAAATAATATTACACTGTGGTTTAACCTACAGTTTCACACAATACATGTACGAATTAGAAATAATATTACACTACGGTTCCTCACTACTACTCTACTTTGGCTGTGCTTCTCCCGCTGCCTTTCTCTTACCCCGATGCACACAAAATAGGAATTCAAAAACAAACAAAAGGGTGCAGAGGTATTGCAAACTGGGGTTTGAGGGCCCCCAAGCAGCCAGGGCCTATAGCGCTTGCATCCCCTGCACCCTTTGTAGTTACTCCACTGTGTGCGATCAGATCTGAATTGGGTGCATAGTCACAGGCACACACCTGTGCACCAGGGGAAGGGTTGATACTAGAATCAGCATCTACAGTAGTCACTAAAAACGACAGCAACATTTGTTACAGCAGCCCCATTATGTTCAGTTGAGCCTATTTTTATTATATAAAGTCTTGTTTAAATTGATTCTGTCTAGAATGCATCAGGAATGATTTCTTGATTTTATGTGTGTGACTGATATATTTAATATTGTTTATTAAAAGGCTTTTTAATGATATTTTATGGGTGTACTCATTTACATTTGTAACATGATACATCTATAGCCCACTCTCTCATAATGGCATATGTTTATGATATTCCTGTGGCTATAATAATTAAAAAATTTAGAAGTGAACAGTAGATAGTTGCTTCAGTATAACAATTGCTTTCTTTCATTCACTGATTTAAATCACAATATACTCTGTGTGCACATGGGATGGGAGCAATTTAAATGTGAAGCAATGATACACACATTTCATTTTGGTTCCTGGTCTATAACAGTTTTTTAAAAATGTAAAACAAACTTAAATTATAAAGCAATTCTATGGGATCACACAAGTCCCCAAAAATGTGACACACTCACAAAAACACAAACAGTAAGGTCAGGTGAAAGGTGTAAATAAGTGTAATCAAAAGTGAAAAAAGGGAACAATATATAAATAGACTCCAGCCGGAAGGCAATAGAAGTCTGGAGCTTTCAGTTTGGCTGAATGGTACCCTTAGTACATACTACTTTGTGGGTTCTCTCCCACACTCTGGCAGCGATATGTAACTACAGTACATCTCACTCTATAGCTTCTTGCTTTGCCTGATAAATGGACCCTTTTTTGAAGAAATCTGTTAATTCAGTAACTTTCCATATAAATATATTATCCTAACTTCCCTGAAGATTTAATTACTTTTTTTGTTTTAACTAGTAAAAAACCCATCAAAAAGACGGCTTAGTCCCTATCTGCTCCTACTTCCAATGTCTTTCTTCACAGCTCTTCCTCTACATATCTAGCAAGCTTGAAACAGATCATTTTGCTTTCACTTTCTGTTAAGGAGTAATTTGGTCCATTGAGTGGCCTTTAGTGGTCATTGGCTGTAATTAGCCTTATATATATATATATATATATATATATATATATATATATATATATATATATATATATATATATATATATATGTAATGCAAATATATAGGTGCGCTGACACTTTAAAGTCCGTTTCCTTCAAGGAACCAAGTTCTTTGAAAATTAGATCCACACCAATCCAAATAGTGTTTTTAGGTGCAGCTCCCCTCTGAGTGACCCGATTCCCACGGGACCTTAAACGTCAACTCCACCTTAAACAAATAGAGGGGGCGCTTCATGGTGTATTAACGTTTATTAAAAACGTGGAAATCACTTTTAAAATTTCTCCCACGGAGAAGGTAATACCCGTACCGAAATTATCATCCGGTGTGGGCTTAATACCACAAGATATATTAATCAATCCACTGGTTCAAAAACTGCAGGCCCAGAAGGTGACATAGATATATCTTTGTTTTGTTTTTTTGTGTTGTATGCGAGGGGGAATTCACATTAATTAATACTGGCAAAACTCCTATAAGCACTTGGTAGGCAAATGAGTAAAACATATATTTCTGTGTGTTAGGTTTATAGCTATTATTTCTTTATTGCTTGCACCAGAAATGGTTCCTTTCTGCACAAATAGGCAAACTGATGCCGAGCAGATTAGATGGGTGAGATATGTTTTCTCATCTGTTAATGGTTCCACAGCTAGCCATATATAGGAAGAACTTCCATGAACTCTCCTCAGGAAGAAAGCAGATGCTCCTTAGGGAGCTGGAAATCCATTTGTTCAGAATCTGGGGCACAAAATTTGACACTTCACAAGTCACAAATTTGCTTTCATCGTAATTTAAACTGAATAAGTAAAATAGGTTACTATTCTGCACAACAGTTCTAAGTGTTCACATGTAAAACACTTTGCAACAAAATCATATATATACATATATATTTATACAGCAACAGAAACCTGCGGTCGTCATTGGTCACCTCTTGCTGTGATCATTGCTAAAATACCTCAAAAGGATGGAAGGAGTGACCTAATTATTTTTTAACATTATAAACTAGGGATGGCCATCGTTGCCATTGCCATCAATGGTTGCCATCTATGGCAATTATGCAACTGCCCATCGATAGTGCTAAACTATGCAAAGGATGACCATTGTGTTTAATTGATTGTCCGGTTGGCCAATCAAAACACGGGGCGGGGCTTCGTGGGTGTCGGGGGCGGGGCTATGCTCCGTGTCTCGGCACTTTACAAAAAAAAGGCAAAACATTGTTTTGCTGTTCCATTGATGGTGGGAAACCATCTGGTTCTCCCCAATCGATGGCGAAGGTATTCGACATCGACCATGAACCATCAATGATTTTGAATCATCGATGGTCAATGGGCATCCCTATTATGAGCCTTTATAGACCATTACAGCCCAGCTGGAAAATGAGTGCATGCATTTGATACAACATAAACTACACTATTCGGGAACCTTTTCCCAGTGGTGTTGGCAGAATCTGTTTGGACAAGTTTTAGACATTTACTATTAGTGATTTAATATTGACAGTAATTTAAACCCACTGGCCAATCACATGGAATATAAATAACCCAATCAGCTGGGAGAATGTGAATCATTTGCAGGTAGAAATATAATTTTGTCCCAATTTTTAATGTTTTAGACATATCAAATTTTAATATTTGGAACTCACAAAAGACTATTTAAAATTATTTGTGCATTTACACAAAAATATGATACTTATCATATTGTCTACTTTAAGACAAAATGATTTTTTTTACTTTGAGATCAGGCCACATTTTCTGTCTATTGGTAAACAACAGCAATCGTAGTGGCTGAACATGTGAGTGGTTAGCCAAGGTGCAAAAATATAATTTAGCCCTTCCTCTTCCACTCCAATTCAAGTACACAATATGCCACACAGCAGTAGGTGGCAACAGTGGGCCCCTTAGTCCTCAGGGCCCCTGGTGCAATGCCCCTGCTGCCCCAATGGTAGTTCTGACTCTCAGCAATCGTATATGGGTCTTGTCAGATATCTCATTAAATAAAGAATGATGTATGGAAACTAGAGCCCATGGACATATACTGTATGTTAGGATCTTTTAAATTCACCAACAATATTGGCATACTGTATATAAAATACTGGACCATTGTTTTGGATTATTCTTCTGCTTCAAGATAACACCTTACTTATACCCGCTTCCTTATAAAAAAAAGGGAAAAAAACGTATCCTCCTGCCATTTTCCTATGAATGGCCTGTGTTATCTTTGTCCGACACTTGCCCATCTAAAAGTTTCCAACCACCAAAGTTCTTGTATAGACACGAGGCGATGATGGGTGGAAAAGGGGTTCAATGCTGCTAAACCTAGGCTGCAGGTTGTATGAGAAGAGCCTTGTGTGAATTGATAATGCCTTGCTCTCCATCTGTCCATCTGACTAAAGGAGCCCATACACGCTCCGTTTTTTGGCTCCGTTATGTACTTTTAAAGTACACATCGTATCGGATCGCATGCCTTGTGCATGCATTGCGATCCGATACGATGTGTACCTAGTACAAAAAGTATGTGCAGCACATACTTTTTGTACCGTACTATGTGATGCGCGCATAGTACAGAACGGAGCCGGACACAACGGAGCGTGTATGGGCTCCTTTACTGTTTTCAGGTGGAGCTGCCAGCGAAGGAGCTTTGTTCTTCCAGCAAATCTTATTCTTGGTTTAGGAGAGGTCCTTTACTTCATTACAGCAAAAAAAAATGTCAATCTTAGTTGCTGGTCCTTAAATGATTGAAAGCCTTTTAACTATCATAAAACATCAATAAACTCCAGTATGTCTCCAAATCTCGTTCTGGCACAGGGTGCCAGAGTACAAAATTGATATTTACAGCCCAGTTGTTTGGTACATTACTTTATCTCAAGATGCCATTTGACAAACCCCCCCCCCCCCCCCCCCCCCATATACATCTTCCCCTTCTTTTGTATACTGGCGTCACCTATAGATCTTGAGAGCTGCATTATTTTGAGAAGGCAGATACAAAGTAAAAAATTAACTATGAATGCCAATCTGGCGGCAGGTGATATCATAGTTGTGGGAACTGGCTCTGGTCCTCTGCATCTGTTGTGAGATTCACTGATAGACATAACTGTGCTGGATATGTAAGTGTTTGGGCTTTTTACAGAAAACTATGCACTGCTTGAGTGGCTACTTTTCCATTACACCTCACTGCAGTAATTTCCAAAGTTTGATGGAAAGTTGATACTGATGTATTTTCCACAAATGTGAGGGCTAAAGAAATATAAGTTCAAAATGACACAGCAGCCAATCAGATGGCAGTAATTTGTCACAAAATTTGTATAATTCCAGTTAGAAGTCAAACAGCCACACCACTGTATAGCATCATTAGCTAAGCTCCTGTTAGCTAAGTTATCCAGTTTGTGGTAATAAAAATGAATGCAAGATCCCTGTCCTAGGAATTCTAGGGAACAAAAGAAAGTTTAGAAGATGGGAACAAGGACAGGTACACTGGAAAAAATGTGCAATTCTGGGCCCCACCTTACAGAATGGACATTATAGAGCTGGAGAAAGTCCAGAGAAGGGCAACTAAGCTAATAAAAAGGGAGGGAGTCTTTTAACTATGAGGATAGAGTAGCCAAATTAGGAATGTTTACGCTAGAAAATAGATGTTTAAGAGGAGACATGCTTAACCCTTTGCATTTGTCCAATACAGTAGGTGTGAATATTGCCAAGCAAACATTTTTATTTATCATAATGACCAGTAATGTTTACATTATGTAGTAATAATCTTTTTTACATTTTTTATTTGAATTTATATAACAAATGTGAGCGACACTGGGATTTTTAGCGCATATTTTGCACATCTCTCACAGAGATGTTGGCACTCAAAGGAATAACAAATACATAAGGGAATATATGTAATTAACTATCTGGCACCCTCTTTGCTTTGAAGTCAGAGGCTAGGACACTTGGGCATGCACTAAGATTGGAGAAGAGAAGTTTCTATACCCTTAGAAGGATAAGCTTTTTTATGGTCAGGGCAGTAAAGGTGGGGAACTCCCTTCCCGAAGAGGTGGTGTGGACAGACGCAATGAATACATTTAAATTAAGGTTGGACAAAAATTTATTGGAAACAAACATTTAGGAGTACAACCAATAACAACTATTTAGCCCAAAGTTGAAAAAAATAAAATAAATTCAAATGGGAATATCACATGTAGGCCATATACTAGTCTAATAGGTCCTGTAAAAAAAAAAAAAAAAGCTTGTACATGACGGATCCCAATTACTTTTAGAAGAGGTGTCTGGAAAGGAGACAGCCAGGTCCCAGCACTTGCGCAATGGATCTGTTAGGTGCCAGGACTGCCGAATTGTTGTATTGTTGTTAGTATTGTATTATTGTAAAGTGCAATGAGAGCAGTCCAATTGTAAAATTGCTAATTGCAGCAACAGTGTTTGTATTGAGACTAAACAGAACACAGCTACAGATGTATCAGGTGTGTATAGGTATTCGCCCCCACATTGCCATAGGTTTGCATGGTGTGAACTTTGCAGCAGTGTGGTGTACTGTCTCGAACACATCTGTATGTAGTAAATGCAGTACTCATGTGAATGTACAATGGCCAATGCTACTGTTGGTCAGAGGGAGCATCCAGTCATTTTGCAATAAAACCATCTGGGAACAATGAGTGCCTTCACTTTCATCGTACTGGGATTGGCTTAATACTCCAAAGGACCTTAATAATTTGTAAATATATGGCTGACCGGCTATTTTAAAATTCATACGAATTCCTCAATTGGCGGTATCCATTTGACTCTCTAGAACAGGGGTGTCCAAACTTTTTGCGACGAGGGCCAGATTTGGTGAAGTGTAAATGTGTGGGGGCCGACCATTCAGCCTGACATTCTTTGAATCACTCTGCCCCCATTCACTCTATGTCCCCCAGCCTGCCCCTACCTCCCCCTTCTCTGAATGGCCATCACTACCTCCATTCACTGTATGTCCCCCAGCCTGACCCTCCTTCACTTTATGTTTCCCTGCCCTTTGTGTGAGCCAGAGGAAGCAGAGGCAAAGCAGGCACTGCAAGGACAGGAGATGCTTGGGCTCCCGCTGCTGCCCTCCTCCACTCTGCATGTTACGGGAGCAAGCTTCCCCCTTGCTGCCCCTGTCCCCAAACACTGCTGTCATTGATTGTGGAGTAGGGTGATATACGATTGAAGCAGCAGGGGTAGGACGCCAAACACATCTGACTGTGGCGGCGGGCACCTCCTCACTGCAGCAAACAGCAAAGTAAAGGCACGCTCGCCGGGGCCCCACCTTTAGTGTCCTGTGCTGTGCTTCCCACATCTGATGCTCTGCCTGCTTACAGCTGGAGGCTGCGGGACGCTTGAAATGACAGCACGGGCCGCAATTGGCCCCCTGGCCTGACTTTGGACATGCCTGCTCTAGAATTACTATTGGTACTATATTTATGCTGTTTGGTGTGCCTTATCTATGCAAAGAGTATCCTCCTGCGGTTGGGGACGTATATCAACTCTGGCTGAGTAACTAAAATCAAGACACAAAGTCGTGTTCACAAAACCCAGAGGCTGAGCAGCTAATTAATGTTTCACAGTTTGCGCTTCAGCTGCTGTTGGGAGCTTGTTAGGATTATGCTTTGGTTCAAGGGATCAGATTTGTGGGATCAGACATACAGCTTAACAGAGTAGCTTGTAAAATCATGAAGCTGCAAATTAAATATGCAAAGACAGGGTGACATTTTTATACAGATGGCATCAATGGAAAAAGCACTGCATGTAGTAAAGGCAAAATCCCATTATAGAAAATTTTAGTGGCTTGCACTTTGTGTATATTTTATAAGCTTATTTAATACTATAGTGTGGATAGCTGAAATGTTTCGATATATTAGCTGTTACCTCTGATCAGTCTCTTTATACTAACAAATGGCAATATTGTGTTGGCCATTACTGGTTACAGCACATTATGGTGGGATATAGTCAATAAACCTACAATGACATGTCAACATGTTAAAATGTTGATAGGCAATGTCATGACGTTCTCAGAAGTGTCACTGCTGTCCACAGAAGCTTATCGCCACCACCGAACGGACCCGGGATCCAGGAGATCTCTGTTAGGACGGGGAATCCCTTGCCGCTTGTGACAGGCTGTTAAAGGTGAACTCTCCGCCTTCCAACCCTTGGAGCCCGGTAACCCTATGGGCTATGTGCTTTTACTTGTCTTCCCTTGTGAGTGTATTTAATAAATTGTGTGTTTTTATACTTATAGAAAACGGTATTTGCACCATCTTTGGCTCTATTGAGTTTTCTAGGAACCTGCTTAGAGAAACAAAAGATAAAGAATATTTTGTTGTGATATACATTTATACTACAATCCTATGTGAGTGCAATATAAAAAATAAAATCATGCCTAATACATGATACAGGATTGCACTATGTCTCTTTCTTTTGAACCCTTTTAGTTTCCTGGATTTCATTGTACTAAAGACTGTTGTTTGGACATTACAAAATTTTGTGTAAGTGATCCTCATGTTTCGCCAGTGGTTGTTTTTTTCTGTCATTACTTTACCAGAAGGTGGAGCCTACAGCTTGAAATGGCTGGTTACCATAGACTGTGAGCAGAGAATAATAAGGTCTGGCCATATTCCAGTTATATTCCATGTCCTGACTGACCTGATTATGCTGCTTATCCATCCTGCTTTTTCATTGTACCTCTCTTTCTTAATTTTTTATTTTGCAAGATAATTTTATTAAGATTACCAAAGTCATTGACAAGTGTGTAAGACATCCACATAAGCAACCAGCCAATCGGATGTTTTGGATGGCCAGGATATCTTTAGGGGGCCCAATTGATAACTGCTGGGCCCTAAGCGAGCATCAAGGTTGCCTTGGGTGAAATTCACCTCTGGCACTACTCTATAACTTGGTTAGTACTGTCAGTTCACTCAAAGGTACATTTACATTGGTACAGTAGTCTGCATTAAGAAGGATATCCGGTTTCGTATAGTTACTTCTGTTACTGTTGCTAACTCTTGGTAACCCCATTTCAATGATTGGTGATACTATCTAACCTCATGCAAATCATTACTAATTCTAAACCAACATTAGGCTTAATATTGTAGTAATGCCAAGGTTACCATGACATGTTCCTTCTCATTATCTATGTTTGTTATGAAAATTTGGAAAATGGTGAGTTGTTCCTCACTCGATGCTTTTGTACTAATCTTAATGCATATGCTTGTCGAGATTTGTGTGGATCAATAAACATATTTTGGAAAAAAAAAAGAAGGATATCCGGTTGAATGGAGATGAGTGCCTACTAGTTCAATCTAAGGTATATTATAGTAATAGTGCTTATCATAAATATTTATTGTAAGTCCTCTGAGTATCTCCTCAAATAACTTTGTTGGGATCCAATGGCATAGGTTACCCTGTACTCCAGGGTCATTTGTTACCCTGTGCCCCCTGAGTAATGTATGACATTGTGCCATGTGTTTCCCTGTGCTATTTATTACCCTATAACACACAGTAGAGGCAGTCTTATCTGTGTGATATAGCCCACTGTGTGGAGGCAGTGTGATCTGGAAGGAGTCATGTAATGTCATCACAAGGCCATGCTTGATGCCCATTACTGCGCTGGTTGGGCTGTAAATGGGGTGTTATATGCAGTAAATCTGGTTCTGATTCTAGCCATTGATCTTGTCACACGTCACATGGGTGTACCAGCACCATAAGAGTGAATTGTAAACTGAGACAGCCACACACACACACACACACACACACACACACACACAAAAAGCTGATATAACTTTCTTTTTTCCAAAATATTTTTATTGAGCCTCATAAAAGAGTAGTAGTACAACACATTCACTCATGAATGATGACAGTAAGGTAGCATCGATGAGGATCAAAAACCTTTTAAAAACATTTTCTACAACAATTCACTATATAGGTATAAGGGAGAGTAGTCTCCCACAACATTCGGGAAAATATGGCTGTGAGTATTTCTGTCGATAATTGCTGATATAACTTTCAATAGTGGTATGACTTGCAGCTACCAGGGACGTGCAGTCAGGGGAGACAGGGGAGGCAGATCCTGTCATAAATGATAAAAAAAATTACAAAGATATTTAAAACACATATAGTATGCAATAAATATCTTATTGGTATTTTTTAAATAATTTACATGGTGAGACACTGTGTGGGAGAGGCTGGGAGGCAGTGGATGCTTTGCCTCCCGCTGACAAGTGGAAACTGTCAGCAGCAGGGGGCAGGGCTTACAGCGGGCACGAAAAGAGGCTGAAAGCCCATTGAAAAACAATGGGGAAGCGGCACCTATACATCTGCCTCAGTGACTGGAACGTGCCTTTAGCCCACATTAGAGCACGCCCCTGTCACTGAGGCAAATGTGATAGGACAGTGGATCAGGCTGACAGCCTGTATCCATTGTCTAAGCCTGTCCTATCCAGGGGTGTAATGAGGGTGGTACCGGTGGAGTGCAAGCCGGGGTAGCTAAAGGACGCTCAGCCAGTGACCCCTCCACTGCTGTGCCGCCTGAAAAATCCTCCACCACTGCGCACCGCTAGTACTCATCCTGTGTGCTGGTGTCAGTACAGAGCTAATACTGCTGACTCCAAGCCCTGCTCCACACTCGGTGCTAGGGTGCCTCGGCAGCTACAGTATAGTTGGGACTCGGCAGTTGGGGCTCCGGTCACCAATGCTACCCAATCAGCAGGCAGCGTGGTCTGGGGTTTTCCTCATTCATGCACTCGCGGGCAATACAACACTCACTGTGCTCTCTCGCAGTGTGGGTCTGCTGCCCTTTTGCTGCAAGCTGCAGACCTGTGACACAGAAGTAAGTAACTAGTATTTGTATGTATAATAATTAAGCATCTTAGTGTGCATTCTGCAGTGAGAATATTATTTTCTTGCATGAAAGCTTATTGCACTGTCCATTTACTGTATATAAAATTCACTTCTATTTTGTGTTTAATAATTTTCAATAAAAAAAAATCCTTATGTCATTAGAGTAAACTTAAGCAGCACACTGTTCAAAAACCCAAACAAAAAGAGAAGAAATTCCGAGCGAGAGGAAAGAGAGGGGGGAGGAAGTTACAATTAAAAACTCTAAAAAATAATAAAAAAAGACCATTACCTCAAAAAATCTTCAATCTATCCTCAAAAAAACTCACTAAAGGAGAACTACAGATCCTTAATAAGGGTCTCAAATTCTGCCCCACGACACCACCTAATATGTTTACATTATTTGTAGAATTAAATCGGTTTGTTAGGACCCTATGCAGAAAGAAACATTTTGCAAAACAAAAACTAATTAGAAATAATGACACCTCCCTGCCCATTCTATTAGATCAAGAAGACCAACAATCCCTAATGGAACTGGAACAACTCTTGAAAGAGAGCACGTCCAGCCCTCCACGCAAACTACTTTATGACCTAGATTCGGATAGACACAAGTCCAAACTTCGATCAGAATTCTATCCAATCCTTTCTAAGGGAACAGCTATAGAAACTTTTTACAAAGCTACAATGGAGGATTTTAAACATCTTTGTCTTAATTCCTCCACACAACAAAAAAAGAAAAATTACAAGAAGGACAATCTAAACAAATGGGAGAGACGGGCATTAAAAAGATTACAAGCAGATCACAATATTACAATCAAAGAAGCAGACAAAGGGGGGGTATTGTGCTCCAAGACACTACAGATTACATACACGAAGTGAACAGACAACTCACCAACACTACACATTACATCACACTACAACATGATCCCACCTTACAATACAACACGTCATTACACCAACTATTAGACACAGCACTTGAGAACCACCTTTTATCCAAGGATGAATTTAATTTTATTTATTCCAAACACCCCATCACTCCTATCTATTATCACCTCCCCAAAATACACAAGACACTCATCTCACCTCCTGGGCGCCCTATAATTTCTGGCATTCATTCCATCACTTCCAACCTATCAGCTTATGTCGATTCATTTTTACAAGCACGGGTGATGTCACTGAGGTCACACATCAAGGACACCACACACTTTCTAAATCTAGTTAAGGACGTCGAGTGGAGGGATAGCTATGCTTTCCTCACACTCGACGTCACGAGTTTATATACTAACATCCCCCATCATTTGGGAATACAAGCAATATCCGATAGATTACGGACTGATGGTGACCTCAGTGACACACACATCACTTTTCTGGTGGATGCTATCAGGTTCATACTTCAACACAATTATTTTCTTTTTTACTCTCAATATTATTTACAGGTTATGGGGACGGCCATGGGGACCAGGTTCGCCCCGAGCTACGCCAACCTCTACATGGGCATGGTCGAAGACCAGCTCGTGTGGGGGGGCGGGCACGGGGGGAGCATGGTCCTCTATGGCCGTTACATTGACGATTTGTTTTTCATTTGGGATGGGGATGCACAATCTGCACAATCCTTTGTCACTTTCATGAACAACAACACTTTCAATATGCACTTCACTCACACATATCACCCCACCCACATCAATTACCTTGACATTTCACTCACAGCTACCGATGATCGCATACATACATCCAATTACACTAAGGAGGTCAACACAAACTCCTACTTACACTTTCAGAGCGCACACTACCCCCCTGGAAGTCAAACATACCAAAAGGGCAGTTCATGCGTCTACGCAGGAACTGCTCCGACCTTGAAACCTATAAAAAACAAAGTAGTACCATGGCGAGCTCTTTTCTGGATAGGGGATATCCCCCAAACTTGATAAAGAAAGCATATGAAGAAGTTGAAATGTTAGACAGATCCACATTACTAACAAACAAAAACCATCAAGATAAAATGGGTTATAAAAAACGGAATGAGGATGATATTTCATACATATCAACATTTAATGGTGAATACAGAAAGATAAAAGAGATTATCACAAAAAATTTCAATCTGCTCAAATGTGACCCTGTCTTACGAGACCAGCTCCCCACCAAACCTTCTTTCATCTTTAAAAGAAATACTTCAGTCAAAAACATTCTAGCTCCCAGCCTATTCAAAAACATAGGAAAAGAAACAACAAACAAAGTAGAAAAAAACACATGGTTACAACCCACATTAGGGTGTTATAGATGCAACAAAAGTAGATGCATCACATGTAAACACATCCAGAATAAAATTAAAGAGATTTCTACTGCCAGCGAAAATGAAAGATATAAAATAAAGTCATTTATCAATTGTGATACTACATACGTTATATATTTACTCGTATGCTCTTGCGGTCTCAAATATATCGGGCGCACAACCCGATCGTTAAAAGAAAGATTCCGAGAACATCGGAGAAATATAATTAATAACATGATCAGTCACAGTGTATCAAGGCACTATTCCACTCATCACAATAGCGACCCCCAGTGCTTGAGTGTACTGGGATTGGAACACATCAAATGTACCTTAAGGGGAGGAGACAGATTCAAATCATTGTGCAAACAAGAAATATACTGGATGCACAAAATTAATAGCATCCACCCTGAAGGACTGAACGATCAAGTCGAACTGAATGTCTGTCTCTAGATTTGGCCTCACCCTTTCTTTATATCCCTCTCCCCTTTATCGGTAACCCCCTCCCCCCCCCCCTCCCCACTTCTGTGCTGTTGTTTTTCTGTCTTGATAAATAATAAGATAAAATGACATAAGTAAATAACTACATAACAACTATATATATTATTTATATACGCATAGTAGGGCGTACTTTTTATGTTGATCTCACAATACATCCTCCTCCCTAGAGTTACTGTTTCCTCCAAAATGTCAGCAAGTGAATTTTAAGATGGTTATACAACTATAGGAGATTTGTGGATCCACATACAAACATGCCACTGTGCATATACATCTGTTGGTTCTATTCATTTGTGTATCTTTCAAATATATATGTGTCTATAATTGACTTGTATTCACCTATACCCAATTGTTCACGCATCCCTCCCCCCATTTCCACCTTTTTACTGTCATTATGCAGTAATTAGTTAGGATGTCCCAATATTACTTACTAAGAGATGTATATCAAAATAGTTCCATTCATATCCCATCTAATGTACTTTTATGTCTCTATAATACACACAGATTCTCTTCCCCGTGTTGCCATATGATGCATTTAGTTCTCTTCAATACAATCGCTAGAACTATTGTTATTAATATGTATTTTCATTTGAGCTGTTATTAATCATTCTAAATAATGATAAACTAGTGTAAACCCATATGTCCGTTTATATTTATGTTTATTTTCATTGCCATTCTTGTTGTATATTGTTTTTGGATAAATGACACGCAGATGCGTCTCATAGCATACCGGAACTCTCAGAAATCACGCCCGAACTTCCGGGTCTGTGTGCTGTGACACGCATATGCGTGCCACAGAGCGCTGTGTGGAGAAAACAATTCCACACGCGACACCTCTTCCTATAAGCGTCATACTAATGGACGCGATTACATGCGTTCCATAAGCCGGAAGTAGAGAAGCGGCGTGCGTTCCAGACGGCCGCTCGCTATGTGAAATGCCTCCTTACCTAATCACAGGTACCAACACTAACCCTTGCTTTTTATCCTTATTAGGTCTGCCTCCTATATATCTATATGCAAAATAACATACTGTGCTGTATATGCATTATTTTAAATTTCATATGCGTTCTAAGGATCAATTGGATAATTGAATAATGTGAATTGTACACTTCCTGTTTAAGGGTATTTAAACCCAACCCCTTTACCTAGTGCTATACCTTTGATAAAGTCGTGAGATCACAACGAAAGATGTTAGGCAGCACTTGCTACTTTTAATTTGGACTGGGAAGCATCTCTGTCTATGCTGCCGCACTCCCTGCCAATATCCTGGAATTTATCCCTTTCATTGTCACTCTGTCCGGATTGCCTCCAATATCCCCCTCCATTGGGGAATAATTTCCATCAAACATCTGTGGTTATTCTATCCGCAACATCGTGAGGACCTTTCCACATCAAGGAATCCGATCATCCTCCAGCGTGAGATCCACCACAGTGATTACCAGCAATCAGTGCATTCTAGTGAGGACTCCCCCATTGGGAATAAGATCATCCTCCAGTGTTCATTTTGCACAATCCAGGACGGCCCACTGCCTATACCATCATTATTGGGCATTTTCCAGGGAATCTAAAACCCTCCAATTCCAAGGATACTGACGGCAGCAATTCAGAGACATAAGTATCACTTCCGTGTCCATTTTTATTGTCATTGTCTTATTATATTGTCATTTTGTATTTTTTATCTATGTTATTCCAGTGGTTATTTTAATTATTCATTAAATCTGTAATATTCAATTGATCCATTTCTAGCGCTCCACCACCTTTTTTTCTTTATTCTACATATCTAGAGGGTTAACACCCCTCAAGCAGGAGAAGCTTAGCAACACACCCCACAGGGCGCCTATTCCTACTCTGAGTACCCCATCTCGAGTATACCCACTTTCCTAAGCAGCACACTCCCCCCTCCAGCCAGGACACAGCCCCACCCTCCTAGGTGGTACTGGCACTGGCTGTAATGGGCAGTAGCGGCAAGCATCGGAGGCAGCAATGGTAGCGGGCATTGGTAGTGGTAGCAAGTATCGGCGGTGGTAGTAGCAGGCGGCAACGGCGGTAGTGGGTTTCTGCGGTGGCAGTAGCGGAACTCTTTCCCATTTACAGAGCCTCACCAGTGACGAACCTCACTGCACGTCACTGGCAGCTACCTAAGGATTGGTGCAGATGCACACCAATGATAATGGCAGGTTCCAGTATAAGCTAGCCATATTTGATTTGCTGATTGTACTGTAGCTTGACTTCTGCTTTTTTCTTTTTTACATTACTGATATTACATTAGGTACTTTTCTACCGATTTTTGGGCCCGATCATTTTCACTATTGCTTAGCAGTATTATATTATTCACAGGAACAAAAAGGTTTTGCAGTAACTACTGCACCAATCAACTGTCTACATTCCATCCCATACTAAATGTTATTACCATTGTTTAATAGGCTTGTTACTGTGGAATGGTTTGGCTCAACTCCAGCTCTGAAAGGACTAAAGAAATTTGTTTTGTAAAAGCTGCTGATTTGGGAATGAACACATTTCCCATGCCTTTGAATAATATATGCAGTAAGGTAATGGATCTACAGTTTGAAATTAGATATCTGTCATCACTCTTATGGATTGGGATGTCTCTAGTCTCTAATTTGCTGTTTTCCTGTTCAAGTCCCCAAGAACCAACAACTCATTTAAAGGTGATAATTAACACACAGGAAAAGAACAATAGGAATGTGGTCCTATAACCCCACCAGTTAGCATTAATTAAAGAAAAGTTTCCACAATATTTCAAGAGGAAAATTGCTCATGCATGTATGTATTTCATATATAAGAAATCTAGCTCATCAGCTTAGAGATGCCTACTGTACGTACAAAAATAAAAACTTAAATAAAATACATTTTAAAATTCTGTTTTATGTGTACAAGGATTTATTAGCTGTAATGTGGAGCTCTGACATCCACAAACTGTTTGTAATATGTTAGTAGTCAGGCTGTTATCCTTTAGATAACCCTGAAATACACTACGCTGCACAAAAGTTCATTTCTGAAGGGCAACTGGCCAACCCCTATCAACATGATTCCTCCTCTCTGTGCTCTAAATGAGAACCTTAATATGAGTAGAGGAGGAAAATGTTTAGGTGTACTATGGGAAAGTGTAAATGACACAGTAGAGTACAACATCTTCCCCCGTTAGTATCATATCTTTCATTAAAATACATTTTCTGCCTAAAAAAACCCTATTTGTATATCTTACATGTAAATAACAGGGATACAGTCAATAGGGTAACATGGCTAAGGTTGACAGGGTTGGAAGGTGGACACAAGCATTATAGTTGACAATGGCAAGGTTGACAGTCAAAATGTTTTTCATGTTTTTTTTTTTAGCTGAAATGTGCTGAAAGCCGGTACTTCATTCTCTATCATCCACTATGGCGTGGCAGGATGTGGTACATTTTGACAATGTCCATGTCGACTATGTTGACATTCAGGACCAAAAAACCCATTAAAAACTCATGTCGTCCTTTTTGACTGTTAACTGTACCACTGTCGATATGATGCTTGTGTTGTCTGTCCAACCCTGTTAACATAAACCTTCAGTGGCGGACCCATTGCACGTTGACCTAAAGTTGGTCAAGCCAATGACCATACCGAATAATATGTGAGTGGACACTGAGATATTACTTTATTTCATGTCCATTTTCATGTCCATTTTTATTTCATGTCCACTATAAATATTTGTAATGCATTGCTTGCAGAGCTCTTAGAAATGCACATTTCTCTCACTTTATTTTTAAACACTTTCCGCAACTGCAATGTCACAGTGCACTGAGCAATACATTCAAAAGGACAGGATCAACCCCCCCCCCCCCCACCTTCCCGCCAAAAAGAAACACCGTACATTTTCAAACAGTACCAGACAGACTGGATTGGTTTCAAGGATAAAAGAGAAACCATAAACTTGGAATCCTGCTATAGCGAATTAAGTCTAAACAACAGTATTTTTATATTTTCAAATACAGTATTTTAGGCATCAGGGATTCCAGTACTGTTTTGTAGTCAGCTAAGAGAAGAGGGGGCCTGTGTGCAGTCTCCAACCAATGCCCCCTCCTGTATCTTACACCAGGCACTAGTAGATAAAGATGGCCATCGACCATTGATGATTCAAAACCATCAATGGTCTAGAGTGATGTAGAAGATTTTTACCATAGGTCGCATATATCCAGATGGTTTGGGGCCATCACTAGTGCTGCTGTCTGCTAGGCTGTCACCTAGCAGCCCTGCTCTGTCCCCGCTTCTTATACTGGGTGAAAGAGTCAAGAATAGGATGTCCCTCCTCCTAGACAGGGTCATTTGTCAGCTATAGTTTGGCCCTGCCTCCAGCTCTTACAGTAACACCGGACTACACCAGCTGAGTGTCCTTTGGGTTATTACAATTTTTGCTATATTTAAATGATAATATGAAGCACTTTAAAGTGAACCAATACATATTTACTCTATTCCCTGTGTGCAGATTTCCTCCATCCCTCAATAAATACCCCCAGGAGCACAGGAGTCACCTCTCCTGCACCAAATAGCAGTACTATCATCCAGATGTACACAGACCTCAGCCCACCCCCACAGAAAGGAGCTCCAATCTGTAGCTTCCAACTGTAGCAGTTGCAGACACTGATCAGTGACAGTAGTTGAACCGGCAGCAGCAGGATTCTCACACATAGCATTGGCATATATGCAGTGTTATAGTCTATCTATGCACTACAGCAGTGGTTGCCAACCTTTCTTCTCTCCCATACACCTTGATTAGGCTGTTCATTTATATGTACCCCTCCTTTCAATTTGAAATATCCACAGTACTTATGAGTGGAAGTGAGCGTTATGCATGTCCTAATATTAAGGAGTAGCCTGGACTAGTATATGGTCAGGACTTGGGTCCCTCTTTGTCTGGCCGCTGGCTGTGTATTGTCTCCAGAGTTCCCGCTAACGCCTGTAGGATTAATGCTTCTTCCACCCATGTCAGTGCGGGGCAGATGAATGCTGATGTCTTAGGGCAGTGCAGGTAGCTCTCAGTGGATTGCTGGTTCGGCAAAAGCATGAGGAGAAGCTGATGACGCTGCAGATAGAACCTGAAATGGCACAACATGGTTCTGGATCTTTATTATCTGCAGTTAAAAATATGTTACTTAAAATCTTGTATTTTGAAATAAGAGTAACTGTCTGATGTGAACAGGGAGAGTTGCATAAATGTGCTAAGAAATGGGAGAGATACATTAATAGTTTATTTACAAACTTTTTGAATCGACTTCATGGTTTTCATATAGACAATTAACAAGAGCCCCCTAGGGGAATAATTTCTTATTTTGCCTTTATTTTAATTGATAAAAAATATATACATAATGATAAGTTTAGACCCTAAAAATCTAAATATATGAAAGTCTTTCATATCTTGTCTTGTCTTCCCCCCTCCCACACATCCCCCCCTTTTCCCTTTAATGTTTATTGTTATTTAGAAATGATACTTAAATAGGAACGACACTTAGATATTTGCACTTAGGAGAAATATAAGAAATCCAGAAATGTTTCTTTCTGTAACTTGCTTTAATTCCTAATTTATTGTACTGTACTTCCTAAATTGTGAAAAACAATAAAAATATTTCTCAAAGACTTTTTCTTCTTCTGCCATTACCAATATTATTTTTAAGAACCCCTGACTGGTCTGCAAGGTACCCCAGAGGTACTAGTACCTCAGGTTGGGAACCACTGCACTACTGTGTAGCCAGCTTAACTTTGTGTGTGGTTCTACTCAGGGGCTGGCTGGCAACTTTTAGCCTGGGGGGCAAGTCAAGAGCACTGGCCCATAAGTAGCGCATAAGTGGCCCATAAGTAGCGCATTGTTAAATGCAGGTTTTTAATTAAAACACCACAGGCAGCTCTCCTGCATAAATAAATAACAGGACACCACAGGCTACTCTCCTGCATATGCAAAGAACAGGACACCACAGTCTGCTCTCCTGCATAAATAAATAATAGGACACCACAGGCTGCTCTCCTGCATATATAAAGAACAGGACACCACAGGCTGCACCCCTGCGTAAAAGACAGGACACCACAGGCTGCACCCCTGCGTAAAAGACAGGACACCCCAGGCTGCTCCCCCTGTATAATAATAATGCCATGATGCCACAGGCTGCTCCCCCTGTATAATAATAATGCAATGACACCACAGGCTGCTCCCGCTGTATAATATAATAATAGTAATACCATGACACAAATTATTATACAGAGGGAGCAGCCTGTGGTGCCATGGCATTACTTTTATATTATACAGGGGGAGCAGCCTGTGCTGTCATGGCATTATTATTATTATACAGAGGGAGCAGCCTGTGGTGTCATGCCATTATTATTATACAGATGGAGCAGCCTGTGGTGTCATGGCATAATGCCATGACACCACAGGCTTCTCCCCCTGTACAATAATAATTATGACACCACAGGTTCCTCCCACTGTATAATATAAAAGTAATGCCATGACACCACAGGCTGCTCCCTCTGTATAATAATAATGCAATGACACCACATGCTGCTCCCGCTGTATAATAATAATGCAATGATACCACAGGCTGCTCCCGCTGTATACTGTAATATAACAATAGTAATGCCATGACACAAATTATTATACAGGGGGAGCAGCCTGTGGTGCCATGGCATTACTTTTATATTATACAGGGGGAGCAGCCTGTGGTGTCATGCCATTATTATTATACAGAGGGAGCAGCCTGTGGCGTCATGGCATAATGCCATGACACCACAGGCTTCTCCCCCTGTACAATAATAATTATGACACCACAGGTTCCTCCCACTGTATAATATAAAAGTAATGCCATGACACCACAGGCTGCTCCCTCTGTATAATAATAATGCAATGACACCACATGCTGCTCCCGCTGTATAATAATAATGCAATGACACCACAGGCTGCTCCCGCTGTATAATATAATAATAGTAATGCCATGACACAAATTATTATACAGGGGGAGCAGCCTGTGGTGTCATTGCATTATTATTATACAGAGGGAGCAGCCTGTGGTGTCATGGCATTATTTTTATATTATACAGGGGGAGCAGTCTGTGGTGTCATGGCGTTATTATTATACAGAGGGAGCAGCCTGTGGTGTCATGGCATAATGCAATGACACCACAGGCTGCTCCCGCTGTATAATAATAATGCAATGACACCACAGGCTGCTCCAGCTGTATAATAATAATGCAATGACACCACAGGCTGCTCCCGCTGTATAATATAATAATAGTAATGCCATGACACAAATTATTATACAGGGGGAGCAGCCTGTGGCGTCATTGCATTATTATTATACAGAGGGAGCAGCCTGTGGTGTCATGGCATTACTTTAATATTATACAGGGGGAGCAGCCTGTGGTGTCATGGTATTATTATTATGCAGAGGGAGCAGCCTGTGGTGTCATGGCATAATGCCATGACACCACAGGCTGCTCCCCCTGTACAAGAATAATGACACCACAGGCTGCTCCCCCAGTATAATATAAAAGTAATGCCATGACACCACAGGCTGCTCCCCCTGTATAATAATTTGTGTCATGGCATTACTATTATTAATAGTAATGCCATGACACAAATTATTATACAGGTGGAGCAGCCTGTGGTGTCATGGCATTATTATTAATATACATGAAACTGAACAGCACAGCAGATATGTAGTTTTTTATGTTAACTTACTACTGTGTCTGTCACTGTCTGTTAAGTTCCCCTCTCTGCGTCTCTGCGGCGGCGGCCTCCTGAAGTGTCCCCCACGCCACGAGTAGTTTAACGGGCGGCCCCAGCCTTCCTCCAGTCCAGTGCAGACGCGTGGGTGGGAGGCGTCAACGTCATGACGTCCCCACCGCACCTAGCGTCTGCCGACTGCCACTGCCGCCCGCCGGGGACAAGAGGGAACAGGCTGCCGGCCGGAGCCCTCCTCCACGTAGCCGTGGAGGCCGGCGGCCATGTTCCTGTGGCCGCAGCCCGCAGATATCATATAAAAAACCACAGGAACATGGCCGCCGGCAGAAAAAAAAAAAAAAAGCAAAGCGGCCGCGGACACGGCCGCGCGGCCCGCAGCACAGCAGCCAGAGCGGCCTGGGGGGCAGATGGCACCCTGCCCCCCGGCCCAGCCCGCCCCTGGTTCTACTCTACAGTGGACTTAGAGACGGTTTTTAATACAAGAAGAACTGACACTTCTCTGACCGTAACCTTGGCTGCAGATGATTCTACCCTCTGTCCTAGATTGATTGATATTGTCATAGGTAACCAGCTTGGCTGCAGATGATTCTACCCTCTGTCCTAGATTGATTGATATTGTCATAGGTAACCAGCTTGGCTGCAGATGATTCTACCCTCTGTCCTAGATTGATTGATATTGTCATAGGTAACCAGCTTGGCTGCAGATGATTCTACCCTCTGTCCTAGATTGATTGATATTGTCATAGGTAACCAGCTTGGCTGCAGATGATTCTACCCTCTGTCCTAGATTGATTGATATTGTCATAGGTAACCAGCTTGGCTGCAGATGATTCTACCCTCTGTCCTAGATTGATTGATATTGTCATAGGTAACCAGCTTGGCTGCAGATGATTCTACCCTCTGTCCTAGATTGATTGATATTGTCATAGGTAACCAGCTTGGCTGCAGATGATTCTACCCTCTGTCCTAGATTGATTGATATTGTCATAGGTAACCAGCTTGGCTGCAGATGATTCTACCCTCTGTCCTAGATTGATTGATATTGTCATAGGTAACCAGCTTGGCTGCAGATGATTCTACCCTCTGTCCTAGATTGATTGATATTGTCATAGGTAACCAGCTTTCTACATACTTGGTCTGGCTGGGCTGCAGATTATTACACCTCAGGTGCTGGATGTATTTAAATGCTTTGGTAATTGATCATTCTGCACACTGCTTTAGATATCAGAAATGTGTTTTTGACAAACTTAATTTTGCAAGTTAAAAAGCAAATCTCAGTTGCCTATATGAAGGGAGGAATATCTTATAACTCTTAATGACACATGCTATCTTGGAATGCATGGATGTTTATGTAAGCCCCTTTTATTACCATTCATTGTAGTAGGGGGGTTGGGTGGGGAAAGTCCAATTAATGAGTGCAGATGCATTTAATGGTCATTACATAGGCTGTGGCCGAATAGGCTGTGTGCATGGTTTAGCTGTGTGCATAATAGTTTTGAAGTGCATCATTTTTAAAGTGCGGCATAATTTAAATATAACTGTGGTGTTATACTGGCGTTACACTGAAGTGAAACAGAAGGACAGAAGCAACAACTGAGAAACCAAAGACTGCTTTGAGTGAGTTTAATTTATTCTCACAACATACTACCTGTGGCTGCTTAATCTGGCGATTCAACCATAATATCATCATTTTTACATATGCAAACAACTTTTACTATCACTGTTAATGCTTGTATTTGCACTGTCAGTTTTGAAAATGCCAAGCTGTACCTCTAATGACCTCACCTCTCCTGCTTTTCCATTGATTTTAGGTGTCCCCCAAAATTTTATTCTTGGCCCTCTTCTTCTCTATCTCTATACGTCCTCTCTGGGTGAGCTCATTTGCTCACTCGACTTCCACTATCACTATGCTGATAACACTGAAATCTACCACTCCTTTCCTAATCGCTCTCCCTCTATCCTCACTTATATCTCCATCTGTTTCTCTGCTGTCTACTCTTGGATGACCCAGCTCTTTTTTAGACTTAAAATATCAAGGACTAAGCTGACCTCTTCCCACCCTCCTTCATAAAACCCGACCATCTCTCATACTAACCTGTTTATGCTCACCTCTTTCCCTTCTGTGTCACCCCTGTCTGTCTAACCCTCCCTTTTTAGAATGTAAGCTCTCACGAGCAGGGTCCTCTCTCCTCATGTGCCTTTCTTAGAATATATAAACCACTGCCACCCTGATGATTGCTTCAGTGTCCTGTCCCCTGATGCAACTATCCATATTAACCATGTACTTGTCCTAAACTGTCTTGTGCTGTAATTCGTTATGTGTTTTTGCTAATAACTATGCTCTGTAAAGCGCTGCGGAATATGTATGCGCTATATAAGAAACTGTTAATAAATAATAAATAAATAAACCTTAACTGGCAGATCACTGTACAAAACAGCAAAGCTCATCACTATGCAACAATGTTTATACATACTTATTGAGCAACTGTTACATTTATCCGTTCAACTTAGATATCTCTAAATTCTCATCAGGGCCGGCGCTACCCGCTCAGCAAACCCTGCACAGCAGGGAGGCGCCGAGTTGGGTAGGCGCTATCCCCACTATGCTACATTGCTGAGATGGACTGCTGCTGCCAGCCTCCGCAGCCTGTGCCTGTCTGACTATGACACAGGCAGCGGCGCTTGCATCATGAAGAGCGAGCAGAGCCTGTTCCTCCCACTGCAGCCCGAGCACAGACTCGCTCCGTCCTCTGTCCTCTCTCTACACAGCCAGTCTGTGGCAGCCGTTATAATCAATCTACTATCCTCACAGCAAAACGCTGCTTACATTGCCAGGAGGCTTTAAGATTGATTATAAAGACTGTCACAGACTGAATTAGCTGAGTGCTGAGCAAAGCACTGAGAAGAACTTCTGCCAGGGCTCACTGGTTAGCTGCTGGCCATCTGTAGGGGTAGAATGGTGCCACTGACACTCATACCTCCCAACATGACCCTCTCCAGGAGGGACACAATGCTCTGTGTCTGGACTTCCCTTTTAAGGTATGATTGTCAGCACCTGTGTTGAACAGGATAATTGACATGAAAGTTATGTTGAACAAAGGTGATGGCGAACATAAATTAGGAGGAAGGTCCAGGAACAGAGCATTTTGTCCCTCCTGGAGAGGGTCATGTTGGGAGGTATGGACACTCCTGTGTCAGGTCAGATACTCCCACACCACTTACACCTGTGTATGATTGTGGGGTACTGGCACAGGAGAGATGTGTGATGGGTATGCAGGAGGTACAGTATGGGTGTTAGTGGGGGGCATAGGGCCAAGAACATGTATTCCCCCTGGGCCCAAGTTTGTAACTCTCCATGGCAACAAGCACATAATTCCCCTTGGCAACAAGCATGTAACCCCCTGTGGCAACCATCATGTACAGTAACCCCCTGTGTCAAGAGCATGAAACCCCTGTGGCAAGGAGCATGAAAAACCTGGAATCGAACAAGAAACCCCCTGGCAATGAGAATGTAACTACTGGTAACAGCATATAGGTGAGCTGCACTTATTTGGCATAATATGTGATAAGCATTGCATTCTGTGTCATAAGGTGTAATGGGAATTATGCTGTGTGGCTTAATGTGTAATGGACAATAGGTTGTGTGACATAATGTGTAATGCGCATTACAATGTGTGTCAAAATGCGTAATGTGCATTTCGGTGTGCAGCATAATATGTAATGGGCATTACGATGTGCGTAATCCTGGCACAGTGTGCCTAAGGAGCTCTAGCTGGTACAATGTGTAAAAGTGGCATGACTGTGGTTTAATGTGAATCATGGACACTACTGTGTGGTGTAATGTGAATTGGTACTGTCATGTGGCCACGTCCCTTTCCCACAGGGCCATGCCCCTTCTCCACGAAGCCACACTCTACATTTTATACAGCACGCCTTTGGGAGTGTACTGCCCCTGTCTTTGCTGTTTGTCTGAGAGAGGGGGGGGGGGGGTAAAGCACCAATTCCATTTCTAGTACAGGGCACTAAAATGTCACTGCTGCGACTGGGAACATGTGTATGAGAGGCACTACTTCTGGGGGCATGATATACCCTTTGTTTTCAGTGTGCGCAAAGTATGGGAGGGCGTAAATTTATAGTTTGCTGGGAGGCGCCAAACACCCTAGCACCGGCCTTGCTTCTCATTCGGTGTAACAGAGAGACTTTCTGTCAGCGCATCTTAGTCCTGCAATGCCTTTGCATCAGGACTGACCTACGGTAACACTGCACACAGAAGTGTACTCTGCACATACTATCTTTATTTCCATCAACGTGTCCAAGTCTTCTCTTACCTTCCTTCCGCTCCTTGAAGATGACAAGCAGCAGAAAGAGACGTCAGGCAGCAGAAAGAGATGCCAGGCAGCAGAAAGAGTTGGTCCCAACACGCTGTTCTTTAGCTCTACCCTGGATACTTTACTATGTAGAACCTTTTTTACTCGTATAATACCACGATTATTATGATTCTAAAATACTAAACTGTTATACATGATAAATTCAACTATGATCAGCGGGAATATATGTCAGCCGTTATAACTATTTCAATGTATCTTAAAATGTATCCTTATACGGCTGACATGAATTTGCCTAACAGGTCCTATTCAAGGACTTGCTCTAATATATTAAGGAGCTCTAAGCAAATACACTTACTGTGTATATAAAAAAAAATAACCCTGCTACTGTAAATAAATAATTCATTTTTATTCAGTAGATTTTATACATTTTGTGTGTAAATGTTTTGTATGTCCTTGAGCTATATAGCCAATATATCCTAAAAAGTTTGGAATTAAAAGTTACGTTTTAAACCATTGATCATTATTCAAGGTGATAAAAGTGTGCCTCCAACAAGCAATCTCTTTATTAATGGATTCATTTCCTCTTGCAATTAACCATTTTCTTTTGTGAGTATTTGATTATTCAATTTCTTGGGGGCACATCCAACATCAATAGATTGTCTCTTATTACCAATAGAGAATTATATTTATGTGACTTGTTTTGTAAATAAATATAATACGTACTTGTCCTGTGTGGGATACTCCATTCTCTATTGAATTCTCCAACCATTTCAGGGCTCACCCAAATCTGGTGTCATGCATGGAGTGGAAAATCCACCACAGATGGAATGCCAACACATAAATGTTGACATGGACATTATGTTGAGGGATTAAATAAAAATGGAATAGGACAAGACCCTGGAACACTGGACTGGACATCAAACTCTGCATTCCGTTGCTTTTAGTACCTGGTTCGGTGGGGGTGTCCCATCCCGGGGATGTCTTGTCCGGGGCGATTCCTGTGATAGCTTTCACCAGGGAAATAGGGAAGGGGAAATTACAGCCTCCTCGTGTGGTCCGGACCATCCTGGTTTTTGCTACATGCTGTCAAAGTCGAGTTGCATATACACCACAATAGAATGTTATGGCCGCCATCTTGGTTCGCAGAGTTAGGTAAATGGAGTATAGGAATCAGGTGCGCAGCCATACTATTACACATAAATTCATATCCCACACTCACAAATAATAAAATATAGATAAATGGTTTTAATTTGCAGCACATAGCTTAAATGGTAAAACACAACCTTTTCTTGTACATATTACACATCTGTGTGTTCCGTCTCTCATGCACAGCGCTCCGGTTCTTGTCTAAAGTAGGCAACTTGTAACAGCTGAAAGTTCTGGAACAATTACATATTTAATGGTCACATTGCCACGAGGTCAGTGTAACTGGGAGATCCAGATGTAACAGGTTTTACAGCTTGAGTTATGACCCCTATGACAATTCCTTGGGACAAAGACACAGAGGTGCATTCCCCTGCACCAATCCAAGAGAAGCGACACCTGATCTTCTGAAAAATGGAGACCCTCACTGCCCCTTCTACTTAGACATTATAAGAGGTTAAGCACAACCTAAGAGCTCTCTCATTGTACTTTTTCTTCTTCCTGGACTGTAATCTGGATAGAATACAGGGAGCTCGGACCGAGTTGCACCCGCGTGTGAGAGACGGTAATTGTTCATCTCTGTATGTCTAGTTTGTATTGTGGCTGATTGTATTTACATCTGTATTTCCCCCTTTATAATTAGATAGTATTTTGTATTGTACTGTGATCTGTATATCCTGTTATTTGCTTTTATATATATATATATATATATATATATATATATATATATACCTTTCTGTAACCCCCTGTTGTCCGCTAGGGACTTAAATATATGGTTAAGGACTTTGTACCCATATTACGGAACTTATACTGTCTTGTGTATTATTCGCAATAAGCGGAAAGGTTGACAGGAATTTATACCTGATGTATGTACTTATAACTAAGTACTGCGAACAGGATACCGCTATCAAGGTATCATTATACGGTGTGTGTAACACTAATAAGGTTCGCTATTTGGCCCTACGCTTTAGTTCGCCCGTAGCTAGGAGTAAAAGGTTGTAAGTTTACAGACACAGTACGTAAACTGCGCACTTCACTTATTATCCATCTATTTAATATTAATTAGACATTCACAATGCTCAAACAATACAGGCAGGCTTTATTCTCTCCCTACTCTGCTTCCTGGTGACAGGTGTCCCAGGCATCCCCCCATACAGGAACCCCTGGACCGAACACTACAAGCTCCATAATGACAGATATTGATGAATGGAGACTGTCCGGCGTTCCGGGCCCTGGGCAAGATGTATCAAATGGAAAATGCGGTAAAACCCCCGGTTTTACTGCATTTTCCAATGTATCAAAAATGATACCGCATTGAAGGGTATCGCCACCTTTGGGTGGCGATACCCTATAGAAGCCTATGGGCTTCTTTTCGCCGCCCGCCGCCGCAAGCCCGCCGCCTCGCCAACCCCCCCTCTGGCTTACCTTCCTGAAGGGTCCTCCTGGACCCCGGAGGGTAAACCCCTCCTCCCCCTAGTGAAGCAGCCAGATATCCTTCCGACTGCAGGGGGAGGAGGAGGCGCCGGGGACAGCCTGCTTAGCTGTCCCCGGTGTGAGGGGAGATCCAGGCAGCAGGGAGGTGACGGAGACCCCCCGCACACCAGAGTACAGGTATCGCCGGGGGGCTCCCTCACGGCAACGCGATGCCAGCCGCATATGTTAGTACATTTGCGCTGGCATCGCGGTGGGGGGGGGGCGCGAAGGGTGGCGATGTATTTTAATACATCTCGCCCCCTGTCCGGTTCTGGTTTTTATCCACACCCTTATGTTGACTTGTGACACTGGGTGGTGGTATGGGTGCTTTGTAGTGTTAGACTGGGGTATGGAGGGTCCACTTGAGAATGCAGGGGTAGGGCCCAATGCTTAAGGGTGTGGCCAGACTTCAGTGGGTATATGGCCAGACACCACAGAGATTTGGCAATTAGAGAGTGAATGATCTGGACCCATTGATAAAAATATATGTAGTAAACACTGATAGTACATGCAGGAAAATGTAACATTTAAACAACAGCAATGAACTGTAGAAAATATGCCATAGTCCTGAGCAGAATAATGTAGCATTTGTATAATGTATACAGGGGTTAAAGTGAGGGGGAACAGGGTGGAACTGAGTTCCACCACCTCTAAGGGTAAGGTGGAACATTTTTACCTTCACATTGGCCCTGCACATTAATTCCCACAGAATAGCCTTCTAGTTTGCAAGGGGATTCCATAAACCCTACCACTGGCCCTGTCTCTGCCTAATGGGGGTAGGGGAGGAGGGTTATATAGGTGTCATAGAGAAATGAGTTCCCGCAACTCTGCATGACCACTTTAAGCCCTGAATGTATAATTCAAGTGCACTACAATAGAGTCTGGAACACCTGAGTCCTAGAGGAGGTAGATAGGCCCAATGTTTTTTTGCCCCCTAGACATTATGGTGGTTATTTACTAACAGAGTAGAAATCTTCAAATATGTGGCAACCCAAAGGGACAAGTTACACCTTCCCTTACATTAGCATACCCAGTAATGGTGAGGTAGTGCTAGTGCAACCTCCCCCTTGGCCATCCACAGTAATTACCGGTATATTCTTTAGGTACCTACCCATCTTAACAGAAAAGCATTACAGTTTGCAGGGGGTGTCAAATACCCTACCAGCGACCCTGGTTCTGCCTAATTAGTTGGCAGAGACAAATGAGTTCTACCACCTCTCCATAACCATTTTAAGCCCTGGGTATACCAATATTCGGTATAAATCAAAGTAAATAGCATGTTGGTTGTTGCAGAAAAATAGGTACTTATGTATTATCTGGACTCCCATGTTAAATGCACCCCATTTTTTCATACTCCTACTATCCAACTACGCATGGCGAGCGCAGCGAGCCCCGCGAGGGGACGCGGTCTCATAAGAAAAAAGGGAGCCCAGATATTACATAAGTACCGAAAAATAATGTCATCATAATAATTAGGATCATTGGTTTAAATCTTGAATAAAAATAAATAAATATTTCAAAATGGATCTTAGATATATGTATACTTTATACTCCTTCTGACTGAATGAGGTCAATTACGGGATACAAACAAAATGCAGAACTACCCTGTGGCATAGGTTACTACTATATGATGTATAACGATTGTTTTTTTTCTTATTACTAATGATACGAAGAGAACAGACCTAGTGAAAATGTGACTGAAGCTGTTGGACTGTATCTGGTCATTTGCTTTCAGCAGCTCTCATAGATTTTTTGCAAATTCCTTTTTTTTCTTTTTACTTTCTCTGTTAAGTGAACAATTTCCCATTTTTCACAGTTTATGAATATTTATAGAAGAATATTAAAAATGTCCACATGTGAAATTAATCTGACATTGCGTGATCCATGCTGCAAGTTAGCTGCTCTGGAATGTGAGCCAGCAGCGAATCATTTTTCTGAATTTGGTGTTAAAATCCTCAATGCAGAGGGTATGGAAGTGAGAGAGTAGAATTTCAGTTAATCTGTCCTCATACATTATGTCCCCCTCTTTTTTTCCAGACTCAGGTGCTGTGCAATTTTAAAGCTGTATTCTGCCCAAACAAAGAAGATTAAATGCACCTGAGTCTCAGCTGTATAGAACGTAGTACTGGAAGGAAGTTAAATTAATCGGCTGTGACAAGCTTATCAGGCTTTGTCAATTATGCTGCACATCTCTATTAGAACTGAGCCTGGCACTATATTATGCACTTGCAGGGTGAAGAAAGTTTGTGTGTGCACAGGAAGAGGATTAACACAGTATGCAAACAAGTTGGATGCATAAACACCAATTTGTATTATAGTAATGGAATGTTTTATAAATGTGAACAGTTCCTGCTACATTATTTATACTGTATAGCATATGAATGCATAATACAGTACAGCAGTCTAAGTGGGAATATAGAAAAGGTGGTATGGTAATTGTTAAGCTGCCCATACACGGCCCGATGCCGGGCTGTGCGTTCCTTGCTTTGAGGTGCGCGCTCCCGCGGCACCTCATCGCACAGTACAAAAAGTATGTGCTTGCACATACTTTTTGTACTTAGTTCTCATCACTAGAGACAGGATTATAGGCATTTGCATATTTGCACATTCATTTGCATATTTTGCCCATTCTCACTGGTTATTGCATATCTTACATAAAATCTAGTGATGATGCATATTTTAGGCCCCGACCCCTTTCCACCCGCGAGTCAAAGCACTGCTTTGCCCTACTGCTGCTGCTGGCCAGGTAGTGGTAGAGTGTGCAGGCTGGGGCAATATGTGCACAGTGTGGGGAACCTTGGATGTACGCTATGTCTGACACTGCTCTAGGCTGCCAATCCATGTTAATAAAAGTCAGTTGGGGCCGATGCCATTACGAAGCTCCTGAACCTATGCCTGCTCTTGGCCTGGGACTTTACACCAAGAGACAGACTTCTGCAGCAGAGGAGGCGGGCGGAAGGGTTGTGACATTAAGCGTTGCGGAGGAAATGCCGTGTCACAGTGAGTATGCAGCGCAGGGAGGAAGCCTTCCACTGCGCCACACTCACACACTATGCTGACATTTGATCCATTGGTGCTGGAGATGAGGGTCCATGTAGTTGATGCAAGAAGAGCATTGGATGCTGCAGTCTGCTGTAGCAGCCAGGAAGAAAAAAAATCCTGTGCACAGCACTAGACATCTGCAGATGCTGTTGGCCTATTTTTGAGGTTTATTTGCAACTAATTGTATGCTGATTTTTAAATAAACAAGTAAAAAATTACTTTTTTTATTATTTAATGTAGCATATTTTAACACTTTTCATGCATATTTTAAGTATTTTTCATGCATATTTGCATGCATATTTCAAGCTTTTTATGTTGCATATAATCCTGTCTCTACTCATCACATTGCATCGCATTGCATGCACAACGCATGCGCATGTAATGCAATGTGATGTGATCGGTGCTATTTAAGCCCACAACGCACGCCCGTATCGGGCCGTGTATGGGCAGCTTTACTCTTAGATCCTATAGCTAGTACAGGTGGCAGCGGTGTGAGTTTACACTGTAGTTAGTCCATGGTTGCCTACCTGACCCTCTCCATGAGGGAGAAAATTCTCTGTTCCTGGAATTACCTGGTAATGTAGGATTGCCATCACCTGTGGTGAAAACGTCTTTCTTATCAATTACCTAGCTCCCCACAGGTGCTGGCAATCCTACATTACCAGGGAAGTCCAGGAACAGAGCATTTTCTCCCTCATGGAGAGGGTCAGGTAGGCAAGTATGAGTTAGTCGACACAGTAGATTACTTAATCAGGTTTTAGGATTAGCATTAGTTTGCTGCTTAGTGAGCATTGTAACACCACCGCATGGGAATACACACCCCTCCACCAGGCAATGAGTGTATCCAAAGCACTGTGAATGGATGTTTTGCATAAACATCCATTTGCAGGCTAACATGCAGGTCCGAAATCATTCGATGGTCACCGACCATCGAATGATTTTTCTAGTGCTCGCAAGTCTCTGCTGACTTTGATCTGCGGTGTCCTCCTCCGAGAACTGGAAGAGCAGCTGACGTCACCTGCCCATCCCAGGATGCCAGGTGCCCACCGCATTCGCACAAGGATGCCCAGCGTTTTTTGTGGGTACACCCAGGAAACGCAGGGCATTCACATGCAAATGCCCTCCCAGCGCACCTCCTCCACACCCCCCTTTGCGAATGCCAGACAGAGACAATGAATGTCATAAGCGAATATGCACAGAGTTTCAACATCGATCCCCCAGTACGGGTGAGTTCTCTAATCCAGATGACCTCCCAGATCCAGCCAGGAATCTATAGGGGAGCAAAGGTGGTGTGCAACAGGTAGGAGTTTGTATATACAGTGGTGTCAGTGGTGTATGCAGACTGCAAGGACGTTTTAAGAGAGGAGAGGGCCTATGTACAGCCGCAAACTACCACGGACCTCTATAGGTTTAAGTACCACCGGGGTCTGTACTAGGGCCTCTTTAAATTAACATATTCATTAATGATTTATATATATATGAGTGGGATTACTCAGCAAAGTTGCCATCTTTGCAGATGACACAAAACTGCAGGGTGATTAGAACAGACAAAGATGTCTTCATGTATGACACACCTTGAACCGACCAACTTTCATCCAACTATCCAACTACTGTGGTTGGCTGGACTGGAAATCTATAATCTGTGCATACAGCTCAATCTGACAATATCGTCAGCGACTGTATGTATGGAGAGGGTTCGGGGTGGGTGGGGGTGATGTCACTGATTGATTTTGTGAACGATATCAGTCAGTGTGTATGCCCTATATCATTATATATATATATATATATATATATATATATATATATATATATATATATATATACCGCTGATATAGTTAATCACTGAATGTGTACCCAGCAATAGTTTAATACTGTATGTATTTGCATTTTACTAAATTGTATTAAAATGTGTTCATACATTCATAATATGTTCCACCATTAAAATGATGAAATAATGTTAGTGCCCATTCTTCTAGTAACAAAAATCTTATATTTGGGCAATAACAGACATTTAGGCCTATATATTATTAACATTTCCTGTGGACATATAACAGTGATTTGGAATGCTTTTTTGGGGTTATTTATCATTGGCCAAATGCCAGGACTGGCTCTGATAAGAGTCCAACCAGGCCTGCCTAATTTGCTTAATTTGCCTTTTTCAACATTTGTAAATTAAATTTTACACGTCACTGGTATAATTTAGCCTTAAGGATTTTCTAGACTATATAGCAGAGAGCATAATTAATTGACAATTGTCATTCCAGCTCTATTATTTATAACCAGTTATTTATATAGCGCACACATATTCTGCTGGATTCCAGTGCAAACTCGGCTCAGTTAGGGCCATGATAAATATCGAACCAAAACCCTACAGTAAGTAGCAGTGTAGCAGTAATGGTAACCATTCCAACTTCTGTTCATGCATGTACTATAAATCCCGCTAAATGACAAAAGCCAAAGTATAAGATTGTAACGCTAGAACTCGGCCATTCTATTAAAAATATAAAAAATATCAAATACAAAAATCTGTAACTGTGTATGTTTTTATCTTCAACAAAAGTTACATTTTCGCTCTTTCGCATAGATTTTTATACACAAAGAACACAGGATCTTAGTTTGGAGTTGAGAATAATTTTCAAGTACAACTTGATATATTTTCTACGGAAAGCACATGAGAATTGAGGGTGGTGGGCTTGACTTGTCGCTTATGTGACAACTAAGGTGGTGTTCAGACCTGATCTGCTGATTTGCAGATAGCATTCGCCCGCCAGAGTGAAATCCTGCCCTGTGGAAGGCTGCAGATGGCTTGCAAAAATAACACAGATCAGCGATTACCTGCAAATCCATTCAAAGCTCACTCACCATTGAATGATTTTTCCAGTGTGTGCATAACCCAGAACCTACTCAGCTAGTGCCATAGAAACAGGCTGATCGAGGCCAGAGCTGACGTCACATGCCTTCCCTGAAAATGTTTCGTCATGCTTGCCTTTTCCCTGACATTCCCAGAAAACGGATGGTTACCACCACCAAATGCCAATTTCCTGTCAATTAGGTTGCAAACTGCTTGCGATTAAAAAAGATGCTTTATCGCCGGATGGCCTCAAGCATGCGTTCTACAATCCATATGCAGTCAATCTATAATCGGCAGCCCTGCAATTTCAAGGCCCAGCAATCAGGTCTGAATAACCCCCTAAATCTTATAAGATTATGTTGGTTATAAGGGTGGGAAAAAAAATCAACCAAAAAAATAAGCTTCGTTAAATATTACATCCATCTTTTTTCTTAAAGAAAAATCTCATTGTGTTTCAGTTTTTACAAAAAAAAAAAAATATTATTATGATTGTATTTATTAGAATAATACAGGACATGCAGAACTTGGATTCCCAAGAGAGGACAGATGGGGAGAGGTCAGGAGAGAAGAGGTTTAGTTGCATGTCATTGACATATATGTTGAATTGAAGGCCAAAGGAGCTTATGACTGCACCCAGAGAAGAGGTGTACAGGGGAGGAGAAGGGGAACTAAGACAGAACCCTAGGGGTCTCCAACAGGGAGGATGAAATGGGGTGAGGTGGAGACAGAGGAAGACACTGAGAAGGATTGGTTAGTGAGGTAAGAGGTCAACCAGGCCAGAACAGTTCTAGAGAGGCCAATAGTCTGGAAGGTGTGGAGAAGGAGAGAATGATCTATATTGTCGAAAGCAGCAGAAAGAGCCAGGAGTATACTGTAAGTAGTGAAAAGTGACTTGGTAGAAAGCAGGTCATTGGTGACTTTGACCAGGGCAGTTTCAGTGGAATAGAGTGGGCGAAACCAAGACTGAAAAGCATCAAAGGTACTCCACCTTTGATGCTTTTCAGTCTTGGTTTCGCCCACTCTATTCCACTGAAACTGCCCTGGTCAAAGTCAGAGGTGTAGCTGGTGAGATGGCTGTATACAAGCCACTTCAGTTGTTTGTAAAAAGAAAGATACGGGTGGTAGCAAGCAGGTGAGGCAAGGTCAAGGTTTGCATTTTATGAATAGACTAGCTGAAGTACATGGCATTGCTCAGGTTTGGTTGTGAATTAGCATTACTTGAACTTTAACCTTCTTTTGTTTTTAAGCTTAACCACTCGCCATGCCTATCTACGGAGCCTAGGGCTCCATAGTGTCCCAGCACGTACAAAGCGCATGCTAAACAGTTTTTTTCCCAACTGCTGTTCGTATGCTAAACAACAAACACTGAAATGGGTAATGTTTTTTTGTTGCTTCTTTTCTTGTGCAAGTACTGTATGTAATTTTCGTTGACAGTGCATTGTTGTAGTATATTGTTAATGACAATAACGTATTCTTCTTCATCTTCTTGCATCCCTAACCCACTTTTTGTAGTGGACGGACCCTTTTTGGGCCCCTGGTACCCGGTGGTGTCGGGATTGTAGGTGTTAGGGGTTGTGAACCTAATCTGGATTCAATCACTGTCTTAGTATGAGGTGGAGAAGAAGAGATTAGAGGGTGAAAGAGATTAGATGGTGGTCAGAGAGGGGAAAGGGAGGGTTGAGGGTCACAGAAGGGTCATATCAGTGAGTTAAGAACAGGTCCATGGAGTGGCTGAGTTGGTGAGTGGGAGTGGAGGAGAGGGTTCACTGAATAAACTGAATAAAGCCAAGAAGATTAGTAAATTAAGGGTTCAAGCTTGTACAAATGTGATAGCCCAATGGCACAACTTTTAAATTTCCTGTTCCACCTCAGAATCCTCAGCAAATTCACTCATATTTACAAGGAAGGAAGTTGGTAGGAACAAGTCACAAAGCTTAAAGACAGCTGGTCTGGTTTGTGCTGTCTCTTTAATTTAAAAGCTACAGTAGGTCAGTCAAAGCGCATATTTTAGTGATCAGTGACTGTATTGCAGTGATTTATGGATAGCAGAATATCAACCTTAATTACCTCAGCTGAAACTCTTTATTCAAATTGAAGTTGCAAGGTGCTGGACAATTTATTTTAGTACTTAATTTAAAATACAGTGTGTTACTCACATATACTCTGTAGATGTCACTGAAAGATTACTGGTCTTTCTCTACTATTCTGGGTTTGCGCCTATAACCTGATGTACAGTAGTACAGTATATAATTCCTCGTTCATCAACAAAAACACAAGGAATGATTGAGGAATACACTGTACTGTGACTAGGAGGGACAGACTGGGGCTGGCATTGATGTGACCATTCACAAAAAGGGGGCTGCGCTGCTCTAACCGTCTGTCTCTCTGTATGGCTGGATTGGTCCATCATACCATTGACCCTGCTGGCATCTTGTAGAAGTGCCAGTTGGGCAGTCTGGCCACGGTGACTAGCACATGCAATCTTCATAAACGTGGGATTAACAAGAAGATTTCCTAGAGTATACTTTACACCAAAGAGAAACTACATTGACAACCTAAGATACAGATCTATCTGCAGTGCCTCTAGTATAGCTTCCCAAGTAATACATAGCCTGTAACTGTTGTTGTAGAAAAACATCTAAGCATGTCTTATGTTCATATTATATCCATAAATAATACATAAAATCAGGCCGGCCATAAATGTACCCGCGATGCCCGCGACGCGATGCACCTGATTTCCCATAGGAATCAATGTTAAATGGCCCGACCGACGCGATTTTACTGTTAAATGCCTCAATGGACCCGATGTGGCCATAGGAATCAATGTTAAATGGGCTACAGAGCCCAAATAGGCACAATTAACCCTTAAATGTCCCCCCAAATTTTTAACGCCACCCCACGATCCACGCCAACCCGAAGCGTGGCGAGCGCAGCGAGCCCGCGAGGGGCGGCGGTACGCGTCCTCCGACCTTTTCATGCCCTACTATCCACGTCGGTGTGGAGTTGAGAATAGAATAGTGTTGCGAGCGCAGCGAGCCACCGAGCCCGAAGCGTGGCGAGCGCAGCGTGCCCCGCGAGGGGACGCGGATACCTTCACAGGTAAACGCGTCCCCTCGCGGGCTTCACAGGTGTCCGTGGCCACGTGGACACCTGTGAAGTCCGCGAAGGGACGCGTTTACCTGTGAAGGTATCCGCGTGCGCTCGCCACGCTTCGGGCTCGGTGGCTCGCTGCGCTCGCCACACTATTCTATTCTCAACTCCACGCCGACGTGGATAGTAGGGCATGAAAAGGTCATGTCTCAAGGGATGCATAAAACACGGCCTACACACAGACCTAAGCACAATAAAAACTGAGATTGCTGAATTACAAGATTCTGAACCCTTCAAGATGGTACAGGCAGGAACCAGAGAGTGGACTACTGGCAAAACTTGAAAAGGAGATTGATAAATTCAAGGATAATCTGCTGAAGTTCAAAAAGAATAAATATACAGTAAGCAGGTTAAGAAAAACTATAAAGAGAACAGGGTCTACCCCTGGTTCTCAATGATTGAATCCAGGAGACTCCACCCCCAACAGAGAAGGGGGACTGGAAGGAGACCACCAGCGCATTACACCAACCTTGAAAGCCAGTCGCAAACTTCTGCCAGCGACTCCAGAGCGCCCAATCCCAGTATTCAATCAGCCAGCTACCTCTGTCAGGGAGTTCGCACCAGGAGACAAAAAAACCCTTGTGCCCAGAAGAAGAAAACCCCAGAAATCAGCAGAGGCACAGTAGTATTTAATCTCTCCAACTAGAAACTTACAGCAGCAGAAACTACACTGCTAAACCATGGACTATCCTTTGTCCCAACCCTTACAGAAGACCTATTTAAATGGCAGGCCCATATGTATAGGTTTAGTGTGACTGGATGACCACTTTTTGAGATTCACACCAACTAAACCTATGGCTTCAACACTGGCAGCCCAACTGCAAACACCCCCCCCCCCCCTTCACGACCAACCCATCAATGAATACCTTCACCAGGGTCCAGAAAAGAGATACTAAATCCTTCATTGAAGCACAAAAAATATCCTATCACAATATTACAAGGAAGAAGAACATGCCACCAAAACACTTTCTGAAGATGTGGACCTGGTCATTAGCGGACGAAGGAGGAGAAATTGTCCTACTCAATCGGGCATACTACATTGCAGAAGCAACTGCACAACTGTCAGATGCCATCTGCTATGAACATCTTGACTTGACCGCACCTGGAAATTTAAAAATTTGGTTATGGCGGCATATGAAGTGACTCTCCTTTGTCACATACCACAATACTCGCCCAGAACTCATCAGGTTCACCACTAACTTCAGTGACAATAAAATACAATACAGTTATACTGCTTCAGCGCGGGAAAAGGGTCAGTTTAACACTATTAGGTATTATCAGCCTGATAGATTTGAACATGTACAATAAAAGAAAGATAGTGAAGCGCCCCACTGGTGGGATAAATCCGTTTGAATTTTTTTTTACTGTCCGAAATATTGTGTGAATTGTCCATGAGTCCCCTTCAATTCTTCCTTCAAAACCTCCCATGTGCTACCTGACACCGGTCGGAAAACAGTATTAAACAAATTATTAGTAAAATATGCAAATGTAACCATATAATTCTCTATTGTGACCCTTATACCGGTGGTGTAGCTAGATATACTGTATGTAGGCCCCATAGCAAAATTTTGTAAGGTCCCCTATGTACCCCCCAAAGGTTAAAAATGTAATTAGCAATTGGCATTTTGACAAGGAAGGTGGGTCCCTCTCAGCTCTGGCCCCCATAGCAACTGCACCTCCGGCACCTATGGTAGTTACATCCTCTACCACCCTAGTAATTACTTTAGTGTCCGGCCCCCTGAGGCCACTATCTTTTATTTACATGTACTTCTCCTAAATTTTCTTGTACTGTAAGTCATAATTTCTAGTTTTTTGGTCATTTGTGTATTGTTAGGTGCTGCTGCACCCTTGTGCCGCCACATAAATAAATGATAATAATATGACGTTTACATTGCGTAACTCGGTAGTATCTGCTACTAGGTGATAACTGTCCAGCACATATCCTACAATCAGGGGCATTATAACAGAGGAGAGGGACCGTGTGCCCTCTTCTCTGGCAACTTCCAAGGCTCTACTGTGCATATGCAGATATTTGGAAACATGGCGCTTGCCATGTTCTGGAGACATAATTCCCACTGCACAATGAAACATGGGTGCAGTGTGTGTGGCCTGGACCCCGCTGGACCGGCACCAAATATAGAAACGCCAATAGTTGCAATCTTGTATACACTCGCAATTGTTGCTTTTTAATGAAGTCAATTGCGCCTGCATTGTTGGGCACAATTATAGCAAACTCTAATTCGATCCCATTGTGTTTATAGGTTATAAGTGATTTCATGCAGGAACCATAATTCTAGAATCAAGCATCATTTCAGGAAGCTGTTTTACCAAGGATGATTTTAATTTGGCAACATAATTTGAGTTACTCATTAAAGGCAAATGGCAATATACTGGAACCCCATAGAAAACAATCACCTACTCCAAACTTGTGACTGAAGCCATTTTTTATATATTCCATTTAACTGGCAATACTGATTTTCTGTTCTATATACACTGAGGTAAACATGCATAAATCTGCCTATAGTATAGCATGACAGGAAATGCAGGAATTAGGAGACACTGTGGGAGTTGTAAACACATTTAGGAATTCAGGCAATCAGGTATATTCAGTTCCTATTCTGGAATTAGTTATGAAATGGGGCCAGGGGGAGGTAGAGGCCTATGTGGCTAAGTTTGGAAACCTACACTTTCTGGCTGATCACGGGTGGGGATCCCCACTCCACACATCGCGTGACTTGGCTGCTTAGAGAGGGAGCTGTGCAAATGAACCCCAGCCCTTGGCTTTAGCTCTCACAATATTCCGATCAAAATCTGCAGCATGGAATGTAAATTGGAAGCAGACTTGGAGAGAGAGAGAGCAGATGTTACAAGGTAACTGGTATTTATTTGACTTTTCCTCACATTCTCATGTTAATTTGGGTTCAGCAGAGGAGACAGCCCTGTCCCTCTCCTTGTCTCATTAGAGGTACATATTTAAAAGATAAACATATAAATTCAGATTTTTTTTCAGGATATGTTTATGGTGTACCCATGAAGAATAACTGATGGACAGCTAAGAGTCAGTGATAAAACAGGTGATACAGATTGGAAGCTTACATTGAAAGATAATTCTCCAACCAAAAAGTGGACATGACAAGTGGACAAAAACATGATACGCTCTGTGTGTACAACTACACAAAACCCACACATGGAAATAACAGAGTTAAATTGATTCCCACTATGAGGGAATAATACATAAGGCATTCACATCTGCTTTAGTGCATATTCCAGACAGACAAATTATATTTTCAATGCACTGCACTTTAAAAATAGATTTTTTTTTACCATATTACATATGTCACGCTGGTTGTATCCTGCTCTGGATTTAGGAAAACAATAAAATGAAATTAAAATGGGAAAGCCCATACATATATTTGATTGCATGTTAAATTAACTGGGCCATACTGTAGTTTGCCAGCATTGTCACCTAGAGACTGCTCTTGTAGAATGATGAGTATTACTTTCTAATTTGGTGATCCAGCAAGCTGGGATCCTGAACTCCAGGAAAGCAGAGCAGAGACTGGGACATGAGTTACAGGAAACTAGCACATTTTTACATGAGCCCTGAAAAAGCAACGTAATCCAGAATGAGCTCCGCTAAACCAGCACAATTATGCATAGACTCATCCAGGAGGCAACACAGGATATGTGCAAGAACTCAGGAGTAGTAAACTTGACATGTAGTAGTAGAACGAGCAATTTGTATGTTAATATAAGGAAAGAACAACTTAAAAAGAAATGACTACATATTGTATGTACACAAACACCCATATTTTTAAAGCTGAGGCTTTATATCACATGTTCCGTTTCCCTGAGTTGTCAGGTCCAACCTGGCAGTGCAACACACTGTCTTTTCTGAGGCATACATTTGCTTGTGAAACCAACTGTCATCAAAATCAGTGTGCATTTGCACAATCATTTTATGCCTAATGCAAAAGATCCATCTGAAATTTTCTGGATCTTAGTTTACGCAAAACTCTACATAGCCTGGCTGAAAGACTACCTATATGCCTACATGTGAATGCCCAGTTGCCACCAATTCAGCCCCTTGCAGCTAATAGCTAAAGGAAAAGGGGGTGTAATAAATCTGATCATATATTTTTACACCTGTTGCATGGTTTAGATATAGCACAATATCTAAACCATGCAACAGGTGTAAAAATATATAATCAGATTTATTACAATAAAATAAATACAATAAAAATTAAAATAAAGTAAATAAATTTGCTGAGTAGCAATATTAAAATGGCTGGTACCAAGAAAGGATTGTATTAGCAAGGGTATTCACCCATAGTCCAGATGGAATAGTGTCCAGTGTCCGTTCCTATGATGCTTCCTTTAAAGACATACCAAATATTAGAGGCCAATTGTTGTAGCGGGGACTTTGTAGGAGATGTTGTATTCTCCTGTTCAGGGAACACCTGCTGGCATGGGGTTCTACCTGGTGAAGTGGCAATTTTAAGTCCCAATAATCCACGGCTGCTGGGGTGGATACAGAAGCTGGTCCAGGCACAAGTGATGGGGGCAAATGTAGAATCCAGGTGGTGGGTGTCCTTTGCTGTGTTACACCAATGAGTTTCGCTTAACAGCTTTTTCAAGGTAAATATCCTTGCTAATACAATCCATTCTTGATAGCAGCTATTTTAATATTGCTACTCAGCAAATGTATTTACTTTATTTTAATGTTTATGGCATTTATTTTATTGTAATAAATCTTATTATATATTTTTACACCTGTTGCATGGTTTAGATATAGCGCAGTTTCACACCCCCTTTTCCTTTAGCTACTTCTATTTTTTGGGTTTGACCCCCAAACTATTGAAACTTCAGCTTCAGCAAACCCACTCTCCCTTAGGCACTTTCTCAGGACACCTAGTGTCCTAACCCCCTTCCTTGCAACTCACACCCTGTTCACACTGCAAAGCAAATGACCGGGTCAAACATTTCTACCCAGTAATTTGCATTTCAACACGCGTCGTCTTCTACTGTGAAACGGTCAATAAAGCAGGGTTGAAGACTTGGGAATTTTGACCTGTGTTGACCCTTTCACACTAGAAAGGACCCATGTTAAAGGCAAATTACCAGGTAGAAATGCTTGACCTGGTGATTTGCTTTGCTGTGTGAATGGAGGGTCAAACTGCACCCTGCAAATTGACTCAGCATTCAAATGCTGAGTAAAAGCTGGATTTTTTTTAAGACTCTTCGGTCAGAACAAGATACGAGAGATGTGTACTACTCTGAGGAGTTTCTTTCTAAAACTCCACATTGATTTGCATAGTAAGGTGCAGTTATGTTGTCTTATTACTCATGCACTATCCTACATTGTCAGGCTTGCGCTGAAATTTGTTAAGTGATGCTATATGCTCAGATTTCCTAACATCTCATTCCTGCAGCTTCATTACATATATGTTCTGAGGAAGTCATCTATGAAAGTCACAAAGTATTTCTTTCCAGCTTGGGTTTTTGTTCTCATTGGCCCATAAACATCACTATGGATCATCAAATGGATGACTTGCTCTGCTCTGACTTGCTGAGGTAATGGCACCCTTAAGCTTTTGATTTTAATACTACAGTTATATTCCATAATGTATGCCATGATGATGTAGCTAAATTAGAAGTCATAGCTTTCTTCAGCAGTTCATTTATGGCCCCAGGTGAGTGCGTCCAAGGCCTTGCAAGAATGAGGGAGCTATGTATAATTAAGAAGCAAGTACAGGTGACTGACTGTCCGCCATTCCCTCAGCTAGAGATAATGAAACAAGCTGAATTGTTCTAGTTTCTGATATGAACAGTCTTTCCTTGGTTTATCTTTTAGCACACAGGAAGGCATTGCTGACTCACAGCGCTGTGGTCATTGGTTTGATTCCAACCGGAGTGCTGTACAAACTCTAGCACTGTATATGTATGAGACTGTAAACTCCATTAGTGCAGTGACTACAGCACAGTGGCACAGTGGTGAGCATCTTTAGCCATACAGACACAGCATGACCTTTTGCGTATTACAGTATATGCAGATCTTTTATGATGATTTTTTTTTAATGTATTAAAATGGTAGTAATAAATATGTAAATATAGTGGATATAGGCAGTACATCTACTGTATACATAATTTTATTTTGGTCTTATTGATTTATTTAGAGTATAAGAGACCTTCATGGACAGCAGCTGGCTTTAATTACCACTAGCGATGCTAATCTTGGGGCATTTTTTCAATCCCAGGATTGAAAAATGCTCAATCCCGGGATTCCCGGGATTGGCCTCTCTAATAATAAAAGAAAAATGACCCCGCCCCCAAAACTGCCCGCCATGTCATTAGAAATGCCTACTAAGCCACCCCTACAATCCTGTCACCCCCACCCCCCAATCACTTATGTTGGTGGTGACAGGCAGGAGTCCTCCTCCTGCATCCGGGCAGCTAGGGGCGGCACAGCGTGCGTGTGGCCGGGTGTTCGGGATCGGGACAGTGATCTGTGTGTGGTGGTGGCCGGGCTGCGCAACGTGATGTCAGAGGTCACGCTGCACAGCCTGGGTGCCACCATGCCTGTCGGCACAAATCAATGTCCCAAACAGCTGCACCACCAGGTGGTCACTGGTCAGTAGCAGTCAGCTGGGCAGCATATTAGCCATATACTAAAGTGCTCAGTGCTGCCCGGCTTTTTTTTTTTTTTTTTTTTAAAGGGAATTTTTCACGGGGTACTAATCCTGGAATCCCGGGATTGGGAGCTTTAATCCCGGGATTCAAATCCCGCCGATTTTAGGCCCAAATCCCAGGATCCCGCAGATCCCGAACCCGGGATTGGCCTCCCTAATTACCACTAATTGTTTACAAGTGAACCCAGTGCCAGCACTCTGTATTTTTCACTTTGATATAGGACTCTGGATTAAATTGAATCTTACTTGATCCAACTAATTGAATTCTATTATAAACTGAATGGTAATTGGAACCCCATTCAGTGGCAAACTCAGGATGTCTAGAGAGGGGTTCCCAAATGCAGTCCATAATCACCCACTTTGCAGAACATTGGAGCAAGTGTGGGAGTCTGGTGGAGCAGAAGAAAAACGAGTAACGACCATAGAACCTGTATGGAATACAGTAATAATGCCTAACACTATAAAATGATCTATAGTATCGGCTGTATCAAACATTTAAATAATTTAAAAAGGTGGGCAAAAAAGGTTAAACATACCATAATACATACACAAACATAATAGAACCAGTATTGCACTTTCCAAGACCATATTCTACCACCTCATGGTAAGGCTCCGGTCTCTTCTTCCTGGTAGCTACTTTCTAGTACAGTGCACCGATTGAGGACTCCAATCTACGCACATATAGCAAACTTGGTAGAAGAAGCTGGAACAATGGGGATAATTGGAAGGGTCCCTGCGCTAATCGCTGCCGGTGGGTTTAAATCAGTAGTAGGCTTCACCAACCATACAGAGATACAATGTCAACAAAAAAGAAGTTACTGAAAAACCCCTTGGCGCAGATTATAATGTTTCTCTCTGGTCTCTCATCGATGTTTTACCATAAGATAAAGAGAGAGAGAGCACAATAGTGTGATACAGTCAAAAAACCGATATTTAGCATATAAGGCAACAATCCATAGGTTGTGACTCGTACCATGTGGGAAAGTCTACTTTTTAGGGTAGACTAATACTCGCATATGGGGGAGCGGTCATGTCACCACCAATCGATTATTCTCCAGTAAATCCAATATTCGCATATAAAATGAAAGAAAGCTAGTATAGTGAAAGTACCGCTTTTATTCCATTTAAAACACAAGTAAAAACAAAGGTGTAAATGCTGACTCTCACCGAGTGAAGTGGTCTACTCGACATACAGTAGACAAACAAGCAGATGTTATCAACCAAACAGGCGTCCCTGGTAGCTGGTCACTCGGGTAAGTACAGCAGTCCTCCTTGTCCTCCGCCAACCCGTTTCGAAACACTCCTGGTTTCTTTATCAAGGCTTAAGGAGGAATGGTGTATAGACCCGTATATATACCCCTATCTGGGACAACCTAATGCCAGACAAGGACTCATCCTACTGAGATAATCCGGGATTTTTCCTATCTAAGTAATGCCCCCCTCTTGCCGGGTTTTCAGTATGCTCAAAGTCACGTGGTTGCGATCGCGGGAAACTGTGCCGCGCGATCGTTTGCTTCCGGTTTCCTGTTGTTGCCGGAAGCGGAAGTGACGCGTGCGGTTCACCAGTCGTGGACTTCCGCGTGTCACTGACGTTTTTCCATTATTCCGTCCTCACTCAGTCTCATAAAGTGACTTGTGCTTATATTTCATCCGTTATACCGCAGATTTATGAAAAAGATATGAAAAAGTGCATAATTAGTGGGGCATATAAAAACTGATTAAACAGATAAAACGGCTATATAGTATAAAACCATTTTTAAGAAAAATCTTTTTAAAATCGTTTTTAAAAACATTGGTAGAAGAAGCTGCTACCACTGGGAACGTTCAGCAGCTCTGCTCTGTCCTTTACACTGCATGATGTGACAGCAGCTCTAGTAATCATATTATACAGTGGCGCACGCAGGAGGGTTTTCCAAGTACCCGGAAACCCCCTGGTTGGGACATATTTTTTGGGGAGACAGAAACAGTCTGTCTCTATAATGGCTGCTGCAGCAAGAATCAAAGCAGCCGGCAAATCTCTGTGCATTGCAAAGCACAAGAGGACTCCGGCAGCGGTGTATTGGTGGTGGAGCTGCACACTCATACTAGGGATCAGCTGAATAGCCGTGAGCTGCAGGAAGGCTTACAGGGGCACGGGGCTGAACTGAACACTCCACAGTCCGCCTGCCCAGCAATGATATGGATGTGCTGCTGGATATCTATGATCTGTGAGTAAGTTGCTGAAGGGTGCAGGGAAGCTGCTTCTGAGGTAGGGGGTGAGCAGATGAATGGTGCCGGGTGAGGGAAGGGGGACTTGCAAAAAGAAGAAGAGACAGGAGGTTCAAGTTAGGAGGCAACTGCTACTAAGGAGGGATCTGGAGTATCATGGATATGCTGTGTGATGGGGGAGCTGTTTAATGTGTCAGGGAGAAGAGCTGTGGCAGGTGGTATTAGCAGAGTGAGTAATGTTCTGCAAGGTGGGCAGTGAGGAAGGAAGTGTATGCTGCCAGGGGGATATCAACTGGCAGGTAGGACATAACTTGTCTGACCTTAGTTATTGTTTGTACTCAATGCCCCCAGAATAATGAAAATGAAGGATATAATTATGGATGCGAGATTCCCTCATATATATATATATATATATATATATATATATATATATATATATATATATATATGGTACTTGTGTATTATCACGGCGCCCACGATGTTCATCTTAGTGCATCGCATGCATTTTTAATTGTACAAGCACCCTGATGGGTGTTCTCAATGTTGAATGCACCCCCACTGTCAACGCCAACCCGAAGCATGGCGAGCGGCGGCGGTATGCGTCCTCCGACCTTTTCATACCCCCACTATCCACGTCGGTGTGGAGTTGAATTTAGAGTGCAGCGAGCCACCGAGCCCGAAGCGTGGCGAGTGCAGCGTGCCCCGCTAGGGGACGCGGATGACTTCACATGTATTCCGCGGCCGCTCGCCACGCTTCGGGCTCGTATTTCACGTCCCCTCGCAGGGCTCGCTGTGCTCACCACACTATCTAAAGTCAACTCCACGCCGCCGTGGATAGTGGGGGTATGAAAAGGTTGGGTGGCATTTAACATTTTGGGGGCATTTAACATTGTATGCGGGTGCTTGAACAATTAAAAATCGCATGCGATCGCATTGCATGCCATTTGCTGGCGTGCGATGTGATATTTAATTGCGCATTTTTCCGTTTTCACGCCAAAATCGCATGCCATTGCATACCATCACATTTCTTATTTAGTAGTATGCGATGCGATGCGATGGGCGCCGTGATAATACACAAGTACCATATATATATATATATATATATATATATATATATATATATATATAGTTGCGCTTGGTCCGGCACTCCCTGTAACATTCAGTACACTTGGCCCAGGTGCCCATCCAAGAAAAAACGATCACTCGTCTCCACATGCACGGTATACAAAAAAAGATGTCACTCCGGGTCTTGATTGAAAAAAGTGCAAAAACTTTACTGGCAAATGTCTACGCCGTTTCGGGACTAGCCCGTCTTCAGGACATGCATGTCCTGAAGACGGGCTAGTCCCGAAACGGCGTAGACATTTGCCAGTAAAGTTTTTGCACTTTTTTCAATCAAGACCCGGAGTGACATCTTTTTTTGTATACCGTATATATATATATATATATACATATATACAGAATTGAGAATCCTGCATTTGCTCCGTTATATACCATTACTATTGTCATAATTTGAGACACTTGACAAGAGGAGAGAGTTTCTGAGCAACCGGAAACCCCCTGCATTTTGCCTATGCTATTAATAGCATGATATTATGTTAGCAAAATGATTCCTTTTTAATGGTATAAAATATCAATCCATCAGTTGTCATTGAGTATTATCAAAAGCAGCGATTCTCAACCCCAGTCCTCAATTACCGACAACAGGTAAAGTGTACTGTATTTCTTTTTTCATGCACAGGGGCGTTGATCCCCTCTGCATTGATTGTTTTATTAAAGTTTTTACTTAAAAAATGCTGCAGGACACATATTACTTCTGATATTGGATGTGGTTCATTGTATCTACAGTAAACAGATAGACAGTCAATAGGTCGACTCCAAATGGTCAACATGCAAGATCAACAGGGTCAAAAGGACAACATTAATATTGTCGATACAAAAATGGTCAACACAGATTTACAACACAGATCATATTTACTGTATACCAGGAACTTGAATCTGTATTCAACTTAAGGCTAAACATTGGTATAAAATACTTCAAAACGCTTGTATACAGGTAAGTCAGTTATTCCATCATTGAAAACCATTTACCATTTCTATGTAGAATGTATAGTTGCTGTGGTGCCCTTGCACAGATGTTCCCTGGAGTTCACAAACCATGTTGTACATATACCAGTGCTATAGGCACCTCAACCAATATTTGTTGGGTATTTTATGCGGATACTGTAAGCAGAGTACTGGACATACCAGTGGTTGTAATGTAGGCATATGACTAGTCCAGTGACTTAACCAGTTTTTGTGGTAACAGTACTCACTGTAACTCTTCTTGGATGACAGGTGGAACATAGCCTGTAGCGGAGCCGTGTTGTAGGCAGTTCACCAGCCGGTGACTTATTGGTACAAGCTAGCAATACAGGGTAAACATGTGGGACTCAGAAGCTAAGAGGAGGACAGAGGTCAGAACAAAATAGTGCCACATATGTGCAGATACACTATAGGTGGCCATCTTGGTTAGAGAATTCTGTTTTGTATGAGACTTTTTGTATCATACTCCTAACAGAACCCTCACTACAAGCTTCTCAATGTTGCAGAACATATAACTGAAACTTTTTCGTAGTAACCTGTAAAAAAGGGGAGAACCATAAAAGAAAATCATTATATCATACAATTAGAGTTTGGCCTTCTTCACTGTAACTTTAGCAATATCTATCTTTCTGACATTAGGCCTCAGCAACAGTCTTTTGATTCACAATGTTTGAAATAATGGGTGACATTTATTAGAGATCGATGTTGGGTTTTTGGCGATTTTTTTCGCAAAAACGGCCGTTTTTTAATTTTTTTCCTAAATCGACTACTTAATGGGTGGCGATTTGCGGCATAAATCGCACTTTTTGCCGCGAAATCGTGCTTTTTGCCGTGAAATCGCACTTTCTGAAAGTGCGATTTTTTTTTAACTCCGGAATTCGCATCCAGATGTTTTCCCCATTGAAAAAAGATACAATTCGCATTTTTAATGAGATGCGAATGTGGAAATCGCCAAAAAAAATGGTCTAAAGTTCCAAAAAAAAATAGACCTGATCCTGACTGGCGATTTTGTCAGAAACATGGCGATTTTGTCAGAACCATGCACAGATCATTGTGATCTGTGTATGGTTCTTTGGTTAAATATGTGTAAAAGTAATTAAAAAAATTGCCGTGAGGTCCCCCCTCCTGTACATAACCAGCCCCGGGCTCATTGAGCCGGACCTGGTTCCAAAAATACGGGGGACAAAAAGCGTAGGGGTCCCCCGTATTTCTGAAACCAGCCCCGGACTCTTGGACCAGTCCTGGTTACAAAAATACGGGGGACAAAAAATCTGGGGGTCCCCCGTATTTTGAAACCAGCACCGGGCTCCAACAGCCCGCAGTGTCATGCCACAGCCGGGGGACACTTTTTACACAAGGACCCCCGGCCGTACCATGAGCACCGTGGCTGGTCAGCCTTGGACGGGGTACCTGGAGGAGTGGGGACCCCCCCAATAAAGGGGTCCCCCCCCCCAGGCTCCACTCGTCCAGGGCTGAAGCCTGGGGCTGTCACCGGCGTCCCTGGCCATTGGAAGCCGGCCTGATATGGTTAAATTCTCATTCCTAACATTGCTTAATACAGGAGAACTACAAGTGCCAGCAGACCTCCCCCACAGGCTGGGACTTGGAGAACCACAAGTCCCAGCATTGATGGGCCTGCTGGGACTTGTAGTCCACCTGTAAAAAGAATGTTAAAAGAAAACACACACACAGAAAAGTAAAACTTTATTACACACACATCCACACACACCTCACTTTTACACCGCTATACATACCAATCCAGGATCCAGCGCTGGTCTCTCTGCAGCAGAGCCGGACAGCCCGCACTGACAGAGGGCTGAACCGGCTTCCTCCGATGCAGCTAACAGCTTCTGTCGCGCTGTCCCAGCGCGACACAGGCTGAGAGCGTGATTGGCCGATGCGTCTCCATGGAGACGCATAGCTCAGCCCTGATTCTATTGTAAAGCGCAACGGAATATGCTGCGCTATATAAGAAACTGTTAATAAATAAATGAGCCCGGGGCTGGTTATGTACAGGAGGGGGGACCTCACGCCAATTTTTTTTTTTTTTTGTTATCACAAAATCGCACATTTTAACAAAATCGCACCTTTTCATGAATAAAAAAATCGCACTTTTCATCCCGAAAATCGCCCTACATCGCACTTTCTCGCACTTTTCATGCCGGAATACACACCTCATTAAATATGCGATTTCGAGGCAAAAATGCGATTTTAAAAAACGGCGATACAGGGCGATTTGAGCAAAAATCACATTTTCGAAAAAACGGTCAACACAACAAATCTCGCCCAATGTATTGTCTCTGTCATAGATGTCTTTTGTACTTTGGGCTCCTATTTCTTCAAAAGTGCAGTATATTTGGTACTTGTGTATTAGCGCCGTACAGAGAATATTTGACCATTCACATCAGTCCCTGCCCAAGTGGAGCTTCAATCTATATTCCCTACCACATGTACACGCACACAGACATTCTAGGGTTCATTTTGTTGGGAGCCGATTAACCTACCAGTATATTTTTGGATTGTGGGAGGAAACCGAAGTACCCGGAGGAAACCCACGGGAAGAATATACAAACTCCGCACAGTTAGAGCCATGGTGGGGATGGAACCCATGACCTGGGGCTATCTAAATAAATAATAATGACGATAATCATCATCATCACCTGAGGTCGATTCAAAGTTCTGTATCCATATTTAAGCTACCCACCCTTTAGTCTATGGCCAAATAACCTTATTATAAATATGTCGGGTAAAAAGTAAAATAATAAGTATGATTTGCGATATAACTAAATCTTGGCCTATTTATTAATGGATACATTTGTGTTATATCTTTGGTACTGTACTGATCTCCTTCTAGCCTTTCTGAGAAAAATGTCTATTTTCATGTATGAAATTATCAGTTCAGTGTCAGAGTGCACTTATACACGGAAGAAAGAAACATCTCCGTCTTTGTGAAGAGTGAAAACAGGACTTTGTAGCTTGATATTTAATATCTGAATCCTGTTTCTATAGTTACATTTCACAGTAAACGGAATTATTCTGCGCAGTCTAGGAGCTGAATAAAAAGAGAACAAGGGGAGGCATGTACTTAAGCGGAAAAGAAAGTAGAGCTTCTAAGCAAACCAAACCTTTACAACTCAGGAGTTATATGGCTAATGTTGGCATTGTCCAGATTACCATATACGAAACTAGACACACTTGATTTATATGAATGAAATATACAAGCAGACAACAGACAGGAAGTTTTCTCAATTCTAAATATACAATAACCATAGATGTGTTAATAATATTAATTCTATCTATAATGTCAGTACTGCTATTAAGTACATCACAAGTTGAGAACGATATCTTAATTACACTTAATGTTCATACACACTTGACAATACGTTGTTAATGATATGCACAAAAATAATATCATTAAAAATATATCATGAATATTGCCTAGTATGTACGCACTATATTATTAACAATGCATTACTGCCTCACAGTGCTGAGGTCATGGGTTCAATTCCCACCATGGCTCTAACTGTGCACAGTTTGTATATTCTCCCCGTACTTGCGTGGGTTTCCTCCGGGCACTCCGGTTTCCTCCCACAATCCAAAAATATACAGGTAGGTTAATTGGCTCCCAACAAATTAACCCTCGAATTTCTGTACATGTGGTAGGGAACATAGATTGAAAGGGGTAGTCTATGAGAAAAGACTGAGGAAGAACCAATAGGTTTTTGGGGCACGCTTTATGTAATAAAATTAGTAAATGTATAGATGATGTTGAATAAAACGTAACTTTTAATGTTAAGCTTTATTTTAAAAAAAACATTGCTTATATATGCTTATGTCTGCACCCCTTGTGTATATCTTATGGAGTCTAAAAATAGTAAAAGGCTCCTGCCGAGAACTCGGTCCAATTCATTAAAGTAATACAAGATGCGAAAATGTTTTCAGATATAGTTTGCCAAATGACAATTTTATATATAATCTAGTAATGGCAAATGAGACACTGGACACAGCCCACCACCACTAGATTTTCTACTGCAGTGTCGGTACCATTAGGTAACAATTGCTAAATGCAGAGAGGGGAGAGGGAGGGGAAGGATCAAAGTTGTTGTGGCTACACCTCAGCGGTACCGACAGACGTACTGTTCCAGTAGTTGAATACAGCACCGGATATTCCCTATAGGTCTCCCATACAGGTACTGATCCAGCCTATCACTGCTTAGCTGCTGTGTTCGGATGGGATACAGGCGGTCCAGTGAAGTATGGCTGTATAACCCTGCCTGGGTATTTCCGGTGTCAATAAGGTGGATGAGCCAAGGTGGACTTCTGCTGTTCAGACAGATCAGAGCAGAGCAACCCTGTTACCATTGAGCATTGCAGGGGTGGTCGCACAGACTGGGTGAATGAGAGAGCCACGAGGTGAATAGTATTAGCAGTTGAAGGAGATGCTAACAAACATCATCCCCATCTCTGCTGTCAACCATCATGCACGCATTGGATGGTTTGATGAGAGTCAGAGGGTCATGCGATAGCTCCTCTAAGGTGAAAGGACAGAGTGCTGGGGGAGATATAAAAATTGAAAAAATTGAAAAAAATGAATAAATGTACCCACGGTCCCAAAAATTGGGGGAAAAAAGTTAATGTTCCTGGTGTCCGTGTATAATTATTCTGAACACCAAAGGCACACCGGGGAATCAGAATGCTGAGTGGGATAGTAGGACTCTGAACATTTTTGGTACGGTCCTTTTGAGCGTTATGTGTAGCACTTATTAAAAAGAGCACAGACTAGTGGTATACATATAAGTCACCCAACTGATCTCACTGAGTAGTATGGGTGCTGGATGATAATTTCTGTGGCACCTGATGATAATTTAAATCGCAGAATTAAATTAAAGTTGGTTGTTATACTTTGATAACAAATATGCTTCAGACTGGGAGTACAGGTTTAAGCATCTAGATATTCTGAGTATAGAGCAAGCGTGCATATAAACTGTCCATTCTGGTATGGTGTGTTCAAGGTGAAAACACTTCTATGCAGGTATGGTTTAAGCAGAATCATGTAGAAGGGTATCAGGAATTTGGTTGAGATTGCTAGATCAGGATTACGATCAGGATTGTAGACATAAGGCCCCCATACATTAGACCGACTTGTCCGAAGTCTACAAATCTACTGACAACTCCCCTGGGGGGGTCACATACAATTTGGCACTTGGGGGGCTATTCAGGTTGATTCGCAAGGCTGCGAATTCACAGCCTTGTGAGTCCACCAAACCCCGCCCGGCGAACGCACGCACACCCGCCCCCCCAGCAAATTGCGGCTTTGCCCCCACAGCAGCGAATGGATGTTTTGCATAAACATCCATTCGCTTTGCTGGGGTGTCCGCCCACATCATTCGATGGTCACCGACCATCGAATGATGTTTAGCGTGCACGTATATATAACTGACTTTTCAGTTGCGTATATATGCGTGCACGCTGGCGTGGATACGGCCGGGCAGCTGACATCCGGTGATGTCAGCCACCCGCCCCCCACACCCGCGTCACTGCCTCATTTCCATGAGAATGCCCAGCGTTCTCATGGGAACGCCCATGGAACGCTGGGCGTTCCCATATGGTAATGGGGCAGCCCGGCGCTCCCCGCCCATCTCCGCCCCCCCCCTCGCTGCCATGGGAGTGTGCACCCGGCGACCCGAAAGGTCGCCGTGGGTGCACGCACCATGCGCCTGCACATGCGCAGATACACGCCTGCGCATGCGCAGACGCACAACATCGGTACTGCGTGCGAATGCGCGCAGTACCGATGAAATCTGAATAAGGCCCTTGAAGTGCCAGGTTTTGCATGTGATAAATCGCATGCGATTTATCACATGCAGTCCTCCCCGGGGAGCTGCTGTCAGCGGGAGCCGGGAGCTGAGCAGGGCATGGGGGCTGCAAGCAGGCAGCGGACGCAGCCTGTAGTACCTGCGGTGGAGGGAGCCAGATGCCGAGCGGGGGACTGCAAGCACGGAGCCAGGCAGGGGAGGCAGTGGGCGAACTGGTCTAGGCGGTGAACTCCGCGAGGGGACCAGAGAGCAGAGACCGGGTAGCGTAGGGGAAGCCGGGCAGCAGCGGGCGGACATAGAAATGAATTAACAGTCAGTGATTGGCTGAGAGCTCTCTCAGTCAGAGAGCACTCAGCCAATTACTGGCTGTCCATTCATTTCTATGTGCCCGGTTTCCCCTACGCTACCCGGTCTCTGTCTCTGATCCCCTTGCGGCGTTCACCGCCTGGAAGTATCTATTTGCGGCATTCCCCCCCCCACCCAGGATAGTGTGCCCACTGCCTCTCTAGCCCGGCTCCCTGCTTACAGTCCCCCGCTCGGCTCCCTCCACTGCACGTACTATACGCTGCGTCCCCTGCCCGCCTTGGGCTGTACATAAGATTTAACAAATCTTATGTGCAGCCCGTCCGACCTCCCGAATCCGACCCGATGCGCACGGGACCACGCATCGGGTCGGATGGGATGTCTGCACATGCGATTTGGCCCGATTTCACGGCCCGATTCCTCCGAATCTTGTCAAATCGGGCCCAAATCGCATAGTGTATGGCGGCCTATAGGCCGGGTTGCCTACCTGACCCTCTCCTTCAGGGAGAAAATGCTTTATTCCTGGACTTCCCTGGTAATGTAAGATTGCCATCATGATATTGCACTACATTGATGTTGTACGACTATGATAGTTGTATGACCTCTCGGGCCAGTCTTGATATGGGTGTGTGTTAACAAATAGACAGTCAGAAGGTTGATAGTGATAAGGGAGACAGCCAATATGCCGACAGGGTCAATAGGATGACATGTAAAAATTTGACAGTACAAAAGGTCAACAGGTACAGAAGGCCAACAGTCCTTTTAATGTTAGCAATATTTACAGATGTTTCTTACTGAAACTTCTGCATTTTATGTACAAATAGAATGGCAGCTTTTTTCCAGTTCACAGTAGTGTGTTAAGCCCCATACACACTAGGCGATATTGTTAACAATATCACTCAAAAAGGGAATTCAAAGCAGTAATGTTCACAATATTGTCTAGTGTGTACACTCAATGAGCCCGATTCAGACCCATTTGGATGGGCTGCGAACCCGTCCTATAATCGAACAACCTCGCACGGTATGCAGTGCGCACGCATGAGCCGTCCATCCGCAGGTTAGCCTTCGCAGGCTACTTGCAGGGTGATTGACACCCTGTGGGAATTTGGAGGCTGTAATGCAGAGTTTTATGGGAGTGCCCCAGAAAACGCAGATGCTCCCCAGCCGTTGGGAGGGAGAGTCGCTGACATAATCAGCGGCCTCTTTCACCCCACAGTCTTCCCAGCATGAGTAAGTCTAGGCAGGAAGGTGCAGAATCATTTGATGGTGAAAGTGTGAAAGTGTTTGCAGCCACACGAGCAGGTCTGAATCAGGCCCAATATCATTAACAATCTGAGCTTCCGCATGTCGTTAACAGTAATTGAAGTCTGCAGAACATGCAGGTCAGTTTGGCTATATAGCCAAACGACCGGCATGTTCCGCGGGTCTCAGCGACATCACTGAACAATATTGGCGGCCAATATTGTTCAGTGTGTATGCACATCACTGGCTGCCCGCGGCTGATACAGTTATTTATATACTATACCAAAGAAATCGGGCGCTATTAACAATAAATTGTTCCAAACAAAGTGCTTTTCGATATGGCAGCTCCCAAGGGGATATACACTGTACCCCAATCAAAAAGCAAAAACAAATAATTATTCTGAATAATTAGAGAGCGCACTGGATTAAACACACAATGTTATTTATAAAAAAATAATAAAAATGTACTCATATCACTTAAAATAAATGCATGTAAATATAATATTGCACAATTAAATCCACTTGTACCTATAGCAATTTTAAACTGTATTCAAATAAAGATATACTTGTAAATTGTGTCCAATTACCAACTTATAAGCTGGTAGATATAGTGTCCAAATATGAGTGGGGAGCCAGTTTATGGTAATATATGGGAAAGGTGTGACGTTGTCCTTAGAAGAATCAATTGTTCATAAATGAAGCTGAGTCCTTATTACAACATGATGTGGTATTGTATAATATAGTATCCAAACTGAGATAGACGAAATGATTGATAGTACAATCCTGGCAACGGCAGATGGAATCCTCAGGTGATGCTGTATATATGGGCTCAACCAGTGTGGAGCTTAGGATACTCCACCACAGGGAGCACGTTGATGGCAAGCAGCAATGCGGCTATAGATCGAGGGGATAGCGTCTCATCAACCGACGTGACACCGTGTTGCAAGCGCCGGTGCCAGGAGTGACTGTTCCCCAGCCGCAAATCGCTCGTTGACGTCCAGATTGCCGGGCTGTACCTCTCGGGGGTCCCGCTTGTTGGAAACAGCACTCAGGGGTCGCCGCAGGTCACCCTTCAGCTTGCAGGTACCGACACAGAGGAAAGGGAAATGTGTCTGCACTAAGTTCCCCTACCGGTATTTAAGGTAAGGGGTCCTCTTTTATTTTTGCACAGTGGTTTATGCACCTTGAAAAAGGGATATCTGTACCCGGAAACGTTGGTGATCCTTTTTGCACTATGCACTTTGAATATATGATTTGAAAATCTATTTGAAAAGGTACACATACGAGGGTAGGTAGGGCAATAATATATGGCTACAAGACAAACAGGAGTGAAAACAGCAGAATTATATAGTCGCATGTAGACAAACATGGTATACAGAACATATGGACAGCGAATATCTCAAATAAGCAGTCGTGTTACCTCTTTCCCCGAAGGCACCATTCGGGCAAGACCAGACAATGGCTATGTGGAATATATAGTGAAAGGATAATTGTATACCAAGTAAACAGTATCCTCCTGTTTAGTTAGAATCTCATATAGTATATTGTTCAGTGCCCAAAGTACCCTGAAATAAAACATATACGCCTAACTTCCCAAAATAAAAATTAAAAAGAATCTCAAAAACAAACTTGCCCCACAACCCCCCACCCTGTATAACCTATCCCCAATTTAGGCATACCTGGAGCCCTTATACCAACTAACCCCTTCCCCACTAACTACACTATACCTTAAACCAGGCATGTCCAAAGTCAGGCCCGGGGGCCAACTGCGGCCCGTGCTGTCATTTCAAGCGGCCCTCAGCCTCCAGCTGGAAGCGGGCAGAGCATCAGATATGGGAAGCACAGCACAGGACACTTAAGGTGGGGCTCCGGCGAGCGCACCTTTACCTTGCTGTCTGCTGCAGTGAGGAGGTACTGGCCGCCACAAAGAGATGTGTTTGGCGTCCTACCCCTGCTGCTGCAATCGTATATCACCCTACCCCTCAAACACAGTGACAGCAGTGTTTGGGGAGGGGGGCAGCAAGGGGGAAGCTTGCTCCCGTAACATGCAGAGCAGAGGAGGGCGGCAACGGGAGCCCAAGCATCTCCTGTCCTTGCAGTGCCTGCTTTGCCTCTCCTTCCTCTGGCTCACACAAGGGGCTGGGAAACATACAGAGAAGGGAGGGGGCAGAGTGGCGGACATACAGTGAAGGAGGGTCAGGCTGGGGGACATACAGTGAATGGAGGCAGTGATGGCCATTCAGAGAAGGGGGAGGCAGGGGCAGGCTGGGGGACATACAGTGAATGGGGGCAGAGTGGGGTACATAGTGAATGGGGGTCATACAGTGAATGGGAGTCATACAGTGAAGGAGGGTTAGGCTTGGGGACATACAATGAATGGAGGCACTGATGGACATTAAGAGAAGGGGGCAGGCTTGGGGACAGAGTGAATGGGTGCAGAGTGGGGAACATACAGTGAATGGGGGACATACAGTGAATGGGGGCTGGGGAAATACAATGAAGGGGCAAGCTGGGGGACATAGAGTGAATGGGGGACCATTCTGGTGTGATTAATGATTCAAAGAATGTCAGGCTGAATGGTCGCCCCCCACACATTTACACTTCACCAAATCTGGCCCTCGTCGCAAAAAGTTTGGACACCCCTGCTTTAAACTATACTAACCTAGTTGACCCCTCCCTGTCCGAAAAAGAAAACAGTAAACTAGTGGTTCTTAGCTAGACAAATATGATACCCCCAGAGTCAACAGGATAGGAACAGCAACATCAAAGCTAATCTCTACCAAACTAGTTAACCCCTTCCAACCCACCCACCCACCCAAATTGAAGGATATTAGCAATATGGACTGATTGGGGCAACAAAAAGGATAATAGGACACATATCTAATGCCTCTCAGTAGAGTCATGTATAGTCTGTAGGAGTAATTGAAGAGAAGCCTCCATATTAATATGCAGAATAGACACAGCCGGATTTACAAATATGCAGGAGTACACATTGGCTGCCTTGGAGGATCTCTAAGTAAGGAAGGTGGTTAGCACACCTCCTAATATGCAAAAGAAAATGGCAGCTGCGGAGGCTGTTGTAGACAGTGACACTGTATATATAATAAATGGCAGGCCCTCATGCACAAAGTGTATGACCTTGCGCCAGTCACAATAAAGCTCCTCAGGGCAAGTTGGACGCGGCCTCCCTCTCACTTCCCCGTGGCTGGGTGACAGGAAGCAGTATAGCCGCCGGCAGAAGAGGGCGATGCAGCAGGGCAATAGGTCTGCCGCTTACGGGATCTGGCCCGATGGGGAGACAGTAAAGCAATCGGCCGTAGCGTGTCTCAATGAGGTGTGACAGCAGCAGCAAGATGGCGCCCGCGACTCTCAACATGGGAGCTGTGCAGCTTCAGACCCCGGATCTCTCCAACTGATGCTCGTAGTTGGTACTGGAGCTGGTAAGGATGATCCAGGCAGCCTTCCCCACCTCCACAGGCAGTACAACAGGGATGAGCGCAAAAGGGATTTTTCTGCTAGCGATCAGTTACCTTTTGAGCGAAGGGGCTGCAGAGTGTCGGGCTGTCCTAGCCCAAAAAGTGCAATAAACAGAATTTGGTTGACACTGCGCTCACCTTCTAGCAAACCTCTGTGGGTGCACAGGGGGTTGCTCTGTGTGATAGACGTGGCGTGCAGCGTTGTTGTGGTTATCACTATTAACCAGTTAAATATCTGAATAAGCTATCAGAAAAGTATCAGGTGTGCAAAAACATAAATAAAGTGTGCTTTATTTGAGTGCAACCTTGGTGCAAGCCCCACTGGTGTGGGTGCCTTGCTTCAGTGGGGGTTGGGGAAGGAAGGCAGAAGGTGGCAGCACACGGTGGGCTGGTCTGTGGTGGGTGGCAAGTCTGTGGTGGTCCAGTAAGAGTAGTCCGCAAGTGCAGACAGGGTAGGAAGATGAAATGTCAAATGTGCGGCACAGGGGGTGGTGCAGGGGGCTGGTGTCCCGTCCCCCCCCGCAGTGCACCTCTCACCTGTGTCTGTCGCGATGCCCAGGACGGTCCCGCGCCGTTCTGTCAGCTGCAGCACTGACAGCGTGGATGCTGTGCTGTGTGCCCGGCTCTGTAGTTGCTAAGCTGTGCGTGACTTCCGGGTCCCGGCCCCTGGTTGCCAAGGCGACCTAAGACACGCACAGTCTCTGCGATTACAGGCTCTACTCCCGGCCGGGAGGAGACTCGATGGTCCTGATGTGTGGAGAGTGTGGTGTTAGATGCTTCTTATCCAACGCATTTCGACCGCTGTGCGGTCTTTTTCTGGGATGAGCGCAGTCAGGATGGCCAAACAGGATAGTTATAGCGGGGAGCAGTGGGAAAAAGCGTCTTCTCGCTTGTCCGCCGGAGCCACGCCCAACTTTTTTAACACATTTAAGTATTTTCTGGCTACCATCAGTGCACAAGAACTTGCCTCCTACTTTAAGGATTCATAACATCAGAGATGAAATGGTATGTTCTTCCACAACCTCTAACCCACTTTCTTCCCCACCTGAACCCTCTTGTACTTTCTCTTCATTTGAGCCCAAAAATGAAAAGGATCCACACTATTCCTATCCTCCTACTCCACTACCTCTCCTCTTGATCCTATACCTGCACAAGTCATTAAAACTCTATCTCCTGTGCTTATCCCAACCTTAACTAAAATCTGCAATCTCTCTCTTGCTACTCGTACTTTTCCTTCTCTGTTCAAACATGCAACAATTACTCCCATTCTGAAAAAACACAATTCTGACCCTAATTCTCTCTCTCTAACTACTGTCATATCTCTCAGCTCCCATGCCTTTTCAAGCTACTCCAGATACTTGTCTACTCTCACTTCACACACTTTCTTAACTCTCACACCCTATTAGACCCACTTCAGTCAGGCTTTCATTCTCAACACTCCACTGAGACAGCACTGATTAAAGTGGTGAGGGATCTGGTAACTGCCAAGTCTAAAGGCCATTACTTACTATTATACTTCTAGATCTTTCAGCTGCATTTGACACTGTTGATCACACTCTCTCATACAAACACTGCACTCCCTCGGTCTTAATGATACAGCCCTTTCCTGGTTCTCATCTTACCTATCTGTTTGCTCTTTCAGTGTTCGCTTCTCTGACTCTACCTCCTCTTCATTACCTCTGTCAGTTGGAGTTCCGCAATGCTCATTTTAGGTCCTCTGTTTATCTCAATCTATACCTCCTCTCTTAGCAAACTAATCAGCTCTTTCAGATTTCAGTATCACTTGTATGCAGACGATACTAAATATATCTATCAACCCCAAAGTTGTCATAAATATTTCCAAAATGGAATTACTTATATTCCCATCAGTCAAGAACAGTTACCATCCTGATATCTCCATAACTGTTGGCAACTCGGCAATCTACCCTACCCCACAAGCTCGTTGCCTAGGGGCATCCTCAACTCTGAACTGTCCTTTTTTCCATACATTCAATCTGTCTCAAAATTATGTTTCATGCATCTAAAAAACATATCCAAAATATGACCCTATCTCACACAAAACACTACTAAATCCATGCACTCATTATATCCTGTATTAACTAGAGCAATAGTCTAGTAACTGGTCTTCCCAAGAACAGACTCTCACCACTGCAATCCATTTTAAATGCTGCTGCTAGGCTGATCTTCCTAGCAAGATGGTCATCGTCTGCTGACCCGCTCTGCCAGTCTCTCCATTGGTTGCCTGTATCTTACCGTATTCAATATAAAACACTTCTACTTGCATATAAAGCTATTAACCATACTGCACCAGCATATATATCTTTACTTATCACAAAATATCTCCCATCTCGACCACTCCGCTCTGCTCAAGATCTGCGTCTCTCTTCTGCACGGATCACTAGCTCCCATTCACTATTACAGGACTTTCATCGGGCTGCTCCCATCCTATGGAATGCCCTTCCACGCACAATAAGACTCTCCACTAGCCTCCAAACTTTCAAGTGTTCCCTGAAAACTCACCTCTTCAGGCAAGCCTATCATATTAAAGTTCTACACGCATAACCCTCTGGCACTTATGTATTATATAGCTTCCCTTCTGGACTTGTAACTTGGTGGGACTGCTATGCTATTACTGTTGCCTGTCCTTGTGTTTCCCTCCTATGTCTCTATAGATTGTAAGCTTGCAGCAGGGCCCTCCTACCTCCAAGTCTGTCTGTTGTTACCCAGTTTGTTTTATCACTGTCTATTATTGTAAAGTGCAACGGAATCTGCTGCGCTATATAAGAAACTGTAAATAAATAAAATAAATACAAAAATCTAATTGATTTACTATTACCTTTACGCCACCCCGCCAAACGCCCCCGACCCTCCTGGCGGCCGAATCCCTTACCTGCCATGCGAGGGGATGTGTTCGATAAGACCTAGTGACTGTCCATTTATAACATAACATCTGTTGCAGCCAATGAACCCCACAGGGACCACACTGCATACCCATAAGACCCCTACTGAGCACACAGCAATGATGTCCCCATCATGCATCAATGATGGCAATGATGTCCCCATCATGCAGCAGATACTAACAAGGGACTCTGCCAATGCACACACATAGACTCATCTCTGTATATCACAGCCTGGTCATCAATAAACAGGGTGAGAGAGAAGTATGATACATCATATGGAGAGAGGCTTCCCCAAAAGCCACTGGGTTTGTTACACTACAAGTGCTATCAAGGGAGGCATACTGTATATGCAAAGAATGCTAAGAAAAGAGTACTTACAGTACTAAGATGGGTGTTCTTTTGAAGATAGGATGTAGCCCATAGCAACCAATCAGAATCTACTTTGTATTAATTTGGCACCTTCAAGAAGATAATATAGTATACAGTATATAATCTGATTTTCCCATAGCAACATCTCATCGTTAAAAGAACTCTGATCTTAGTAAATAAATCCTTTAAGAAGCTGACTTCTATCCAATTCACCAATCCAGTGGAACCGCATTACATCCAGGTTGTCTCACCATACTGTATGTGCAACTACAGTAGGGAGACGTATGTACAAAGTACAAAAAAGTCACCCTAATGGAGCCAGCTTACCTTTTGGGCAACCAAATCTATAAGAGGTCTAGTATTATTTTTTGTAGAGGAGCCTTGTGCCTCCCAGTAATACAAGTAATAAATATTAGTCATTTATTGCATTTATCAGTAGCATTTATCAGTAACGTGTATTCCTTCATGCATCTGCACTAAACACACACTACTGTATACACAGATAACAGGAGTGACGAGTACTAACCTAGCCTGCTGCTCAGGTACATATGAGACTGGATTTCCACTAACCTTGGATATTGTAATTAAGGGTCTGATTCAGAGTTGATCACTGATGTGCTAATTCCCAACCCCTGCAATTACTGAATTACTGTGCATGCATACGGATCACAACATGCATGCGTGAGCCAAAATAGCGACAAAAATAGCAAAAGAATGTAATTGCAATCTCCTCGCAATTTATCTGACTGGATGTCGGGGTTTGGGGGTGTCAGAAATAACGCAGGCATGTCCGGGTGTTTTAAGGGATGGGGTGTGACATCAACGCTGGTTACGATCAGCCTGTCTCTTGCAGAGTTGTGGTAGGATCAAACTTACATTTGACTAGAAAAATAATTTAATGGTTAATGAATTGCGGTTGGATGTATGACAGAATAGAAAACAGCATTATTTTTGCAATTCACTCCCAGATTTGAACAGGGTGGGTTTTCTGTCTGTCTAGACAATGGCTAACTACTCGCAGCCATCTGCAACTTTGCAGATGAGCGATAAGGTCTCAATCAGACCCTAAGGCTCAGATAATCAAACAAAGCCTGAATTTTGACTAATCTGGGGATGCCAATGAACCTCCAATTATTTCTGCAGTTCAGTTCCTATTCTTGAGATCATGAATTTTATCTGTAAGAAGAGCAATTATTTAGCTTGATGCTCATTTAGATTTTTTTAAGGCCAAACGTGAGTCATCTTTGTCACTGAGTCACTGTTTTAACCTATCAATCCTAGATGTATTGTCAGAGATTCTGATAAGCATGGTTTGGAAAAGTTCCATTCTTTTATCTATAATGCACTGTTCCTTAGCTGACTTGGCTATGTCAGGTACATCAGGAGGGGAAGTTTGAGATTGCGGGCTTCAGAAAGTGCAGCTGCTTCAGCAATCAGTTGCAAGATTTGAAGAGATAATTTCTTTAAAGGTAAAAGTAGGTTATTACATTTGGCCCTGAATTTGGGAAGTGCAAGAAGGATATTTTTCCCTCCCTCTAGGGCTGCCTCTTTGGCTTTTATGGGCAGCAGCCAAGCCAGCCCATAGAACCTGGGATATACACATGCACAGTACTGAGGCCGATACTGTGCATGCGCCGGCCCCAGTACCTGTCACCTGCATTGTACCAGTGCTGGGACTGTGATTTTGCTTCTATGGGCTGCAGCCCTCTTACCCTGTGGTCCTGGTCAATCCCGGTGCCCCGCTGGAGGGGGAGAATCCAACGTGTGGCTGGGTCCATCGCACGGCGGAAAGCCCTGCCCGCCGGTGAAGTTCCTGTCCCCGTGTTGCGGTGCCGATCCGTTTCCCCACTGATGTGTGTGCAGCGCTGCGGCACGCTGGTCTGGCTGATCCGGTGCTCCGAGCGCGTCAGTGGCATGTTAGTGCACTCTACTCCCTCCGGGAGGAGACTTTCGTGAAGGATTGTGGTGGTTGTGGTCCAACGTGTTTCGGCCGTATGGCCTTTGTCAAGGATTACTGGATGTCTGCATAATTGCTTATTTGTAGCCTGTCTGTCATGTTGGTGCCGTTTTCATTGGTTAGAATGAGTGGGCGTGTTCTGGGCGGGGGAGACTTGCCTGCAATGATAATAACCAACCTGCTGCTGGGATTTGTTCTGTTAACCCATGCTAAATTGATGTTTGAAACAGAGGTTGATATTAAAGCTGGCTACATTAACACTGTACATGCGGTTGGAGATTATCTATTGCAGAAATAGGTCCTGCCGAGCTATATCATATGAATAGGAGGCTGGTTGTTCTATTGAAAGCATTGAGGGGTGATTGGTGGTTAGGAGATGATTGGACATGGGTGGGGTGTGGGGGTTAGATGAAAAGGGGGGGTTGTTGCGGTTGGGGTGTCCCTGGTGGGGGAAGGTTCCATAGGGTTGGGGAGAGGGAGGGAGGGGGGTGGGGGTAGGTGAGGGCGGTTAGGTTTGTTAGGTGGGGGGAAGAGCGTGGGGGGGGGGAGAGAAGGAATGGGGGAGGTTTTATCGATGCCAGAGATGAGATGGAGTTAGTTAAGTTTCAAAAGTTCAGCAATGTCAAACAATGTGACTGATCTTAAATTCTATGTTGTGTCCTTTGGGTTGAAGAGTCTGTAATGTGTGTATATCCATTTTAATTCTTCTTTATTGATTCTTTTGATGAAGTCCCCCCCCTCTCCAATTTGGCGTTACTTGATTGATAGCTATGAAGGTTATTTTTTAGGGGTCCCTGTTGTGGACTTCTTTGAGGTGTAGTGACAGGCTGTGTTTGAACCCTAATTTTATGTTACGGGTGTGCTCGTATATCCTGTTTTTAAGTGGTCTGATAGTTCTGCCTACATACTGTGTGTTGCAGGGGCATGATATCATGTAAATAACACCTTTTGAATGGCATATTAATTCCTGTTTTGTTTTGTACTATGTGTCTGTCCAGTGGTGTTTGACGTGAACGCAGTCACTTTCCTAAGTCCTTTCTTGTCCGTGATTTTGCAACCCATTGCAGTAATGGAATCCGTTATTTCAAGGTGGTGGTGGGTATGTGACTGTGGACTAGCTGTTTTTTAAGGTCTGGCGCTTTTCTATACACTACTTTGGGCTTTTCTTGTAGGACTTTTGACAGTGTGTCATCTTGAAGGAGTATGTGCCAGTGTTTGTTGACTATATGTTAATCTGGTTGTACTGTGTTATAAAAAAGGGCTCCCTTGTCAAGATCGTTAGTTGCGTTTTTTTTTCTTTGTATTTGAGTGTCTCACTCCTCTTCATGTTTTCTACCTACACAACTAGAAAACATGGGCCCTTATTCTGATCTGTGCGGCCGGAGCCGCATACGTTGCTCCGGCCGCACAAACCAATCCCCGCCTACAATACGGATCGCCACGGCCGTCCGTACGCGGACGGCTGGCGATCCGCATGAAAATGGTGGGGCGTACGCCTCCACCATGGTGGGAGCTGCCCCCTGCATTCGATGGTCGGCGACCATCGAAGGCAGGGCCGCACGCTCCACCAGCTCCCGCAAGCTTAGACCACACGGACAATCGTCCGTGTGAAAGCTTGTATGGGGGCGGAGAGCTGACATCCGGCGATGTCAGCTTTCCGCCCCCATCACTGGCGTCATAGCCTCATTACCATGCATACGCCCCGCGTTTGCATGGGAACGCCCATGAAACGCTGGGCGTATGCATAGGGTAATGAGGCTATTAAGCCCCTCACGCCCCTATACGCCCCCTTTGCGGCGTATACATTTTTTGTGCGGCGATTTCGCCTGCACATGCGCAGAGTGACCTCTGCGCATGTGCAGAGTGAAAACATCGGCGGTACGGCCGCACGCGGGCCGTACCGCCGAGATCAGAATAAGGGCCCATGGAGAGGAGTGAGACACTCAAATACAAAGAAAAAAAACACAACTAATGATCTTGACAAGGGACCCCTTTTTTATAACACAGTACAACCAGTCAGCAAACCAGATTAAGCATGTAGTCAACAAACTACATGCTTAATCTGCTTAAAGCTGCACACACATCAGTGGGGACATGGATCGGCACCGCCACATGGGTACAGGAACTTCACCGGTGGGCAGGGATCTCCGCTGTACGATGGACCCAGCCGCGGGTTGGACTCTCCCCCTCCAGCGGGGCACCGCGATTGACCAGGACCACAGGGTAAGAGGCAAGGAGTGGGACACCACTCCTTGCCCCGCAAACACCCCCACACAGCACCCACTGCATATCTGACACGCACCCGTCACCGGGACATCGCCTAGCCAGTGGACAATAGACATTGACCTAGCTGCACACAGGGGGAGACATAAGTCACACATTGTGACTTATGGTATCTAAGGGGATCTGTTGATACCCCCATCCCCGTAAGGGCTCTCCCTGCACACAGCAGAGGTCCCACATTTATCGTGACTTTGAAGCCAATGACTCTCAGACCACACAGGTTCAGGACCCCCTCCTCACACAACATCCCACTAGTGAGAGACGCGGAGGTACCCCACCTGTGAGTCGAACTTGACTACCCCCAATCCTACATCCATCCTCATTTGAGGAGCCCTTGCACTCCCCATTTCATTTTGAATAAAACCAACTATTTGTACAACACCTCAGTCTACTTCTCTGCTCATTAAATCCATCCCCACACCAGCCACAGACAACACCAAACCCCAGTAGAGTGCGAAATCCACAACCCTTAAAACACCTTTAACCAGGGTCTAGGACAGATCCATGATCTGCAGCACCAAACCACCCACCCTTTCCCCAGGTAGAGCGTGATACACCCCCTCTCTTTACAGTCCCAGTGCCTGTCACCTGCATTGTACAGTGGCAGGGAGTGGGGGTGCTGGAATTGTGGACAGCGGCAGCCCCCTTCTGCAATGAAGTATAAGCCGCCGCTATTGTGGGGTGAAGTTCATCCCCAGTCCATAGAGACAATACACAGCAGTTTAAGTTAAGTCTCTGACCTGTTTCGTAACCTGATTCTACAGCGGAATCCTCACGGGTAATGGATGGCAATACTTAAATGGATAGAAATGAACTGCCACTGCACTTAAAATAAGCCTAAAGGTGCCCATGCACACTCCGATGCGGCCGGTCCGATGTGCATCTCATCGTACGGTACAAAAAGTATGTGCTGCACATACTTTTTGTACTTGCTTTTTATCGCATCACATTGCATTGCATGCACAAGGCATGCACAAGGCATGCGATGCGTGCTATTTAAGCACAAAACGGACGCCCGCATCGGAGCATGTATGGGCACTTTTACTGCATTTTTTCAAATATCCACTGACTCTGAGATCCTGTTACGAACTGACAGAAGGTTTTGGGTATCAAAATATATTTCTCTCATTATTATACCACTGTATATATTCGTATAAGTTTTTGAATCTGCCAGAAATATCTGTTTTGTTCTCTTTATAGTTGTATCTTTGAATCTTTCATTGAAGTGTGGTTATTCAGAGAGAAATAGAAAACGCTTTACTGGCATAGGAACTGCCGGCAATTTTAATGTGTAGTCACAAAGGGTATACAAAATCATTGAATCCCTAGGTCTTAAAGACACAGCCCTCTCTTGGTTCTCATCCTACCTATCTAACCGTTTCTTTAGTGTTCGTTTATCTGATTCTACCTCCTCTTCGCTACCTCTTTCAGTACCTCGGGTTCATTTTTAGGTCCTCTGCTTTTTTCAATCTATACCTCATCTCTTGTCAAACTAATCAGCTCCTTTGGATTTCAGTATCTTCTGTATGCGGATGATACTCAGCTCTTCCTAACCTCCCCTGACCTGTCCCCATCTATATTGAGCCGTGTCTCTGAATGCCTTTCTGCTGTTTCATCCTGCCACCTTAAACTTAATATTTCAAAAACAGAATTAATTATATTTCCATCCATTAAATAGTAGTTCCCTACCTGATATCTATATTGCTGTTGAGAATATGAAAATCACTCCTACCTCTAAAGCTTGCTGCCTAGGTGTTATCCTTGACTCTGAACTTTCCTTTGTACCCCACATTCAATCTGTCTCAAAATCATACCACATGCACCTAAAAAACATATTAAAAATTTGCCCTTACCTTACACAAGACACTGCAAAAACTCTAATCCATGCTCTCATCATCTCACGCATTGATTATTGCAATAGTCTCCTAATTGGCCTTCCCCAATACAGACTCTCACCATTACAGTCCATCATGAATGCAGCTGCGAGGCTAATCTTCTTAGCAAGACGTTCATTGTCTACATAGCTACTCTGTCAGTCACTTCATTGGTTACCTGTATTCTACCGTATTCAAAACACAATTATTTTACTTACACACAAAGCCATAAACCAAACTACACCAACATAATATCTTCTCTTATCTCAAAGTATCTTCCAACCCGACCTCTACGCTCCTCCCAAGATCTGCGTCTCTCATCCACACTCATTACTTGCTCCCATTCCCAATTGCAAGACTTTCTTTGGGCTGCACTCACTCTGTGGAATGCCCTCCCAAGCACAATAAGACTCTCCCCCCAGTCCCCAAACCTATAAACGTTCCCTGAAACCTCATCTCTTCAGGCAAGCTTATCATATTCCAGAACCAGTCACGGAACCTTGCATTCTGGTAGAGTTGATGCAATAAAGAATACAGTATCTATCCTTATGTAGCAATGCCTATTTCCCCATAGATTTTAAGCTTGCGAGCAGGGCCCTCCTACATTTTGACTGTTTGTAAATACCCTGTTTGTTGTATCACTGTCTCCTTTTGTAAAACGCAACGGAATATGCTGGGCTATTTAAGAAACTTTAATAAATAAATAAATTTAATCATTGATGGGTTTATCTAAGGGGACACAGTATCATTTGCATGTTGAGATCTGTTAAATATTTGCACAAATGGAAAAATCAAACAAAAAGCTCATAATCTTTACAGTTCTAATGACAGGTGTGTCTGCTAACCTTGATATTAATGTTTGAAATTGTCCAGAATAATTAGAGATGTGCAGATTCGGATTCCAGAGATCTGAGCCCCCACGGACGTCATCATTCCGAGCCCGATTCCGAGCAGCGCTTGGAGATTCCCGCCTGACTCGGGTCCGTCCGCATGGGCAGAACGTCATCGCCCGGCGCCGGATTTTGCGAGGCTTTAAATAGCGGCTCCCGTGCCCACCATCTTCACTCCAGTCTAGTAGTGGGTTGTGAGAGGGTGTGTTGGTGCTGCTGCTGGGGCTTAAACTTGACCTTGAGCTTGACCTTGAACGCAATATTTTATTCGCTGGGGCTGTCTCTCTCAGTGCTGCTGTGTACTCTGTTCTCCTCTCTGCTTAGGGTGGGATCACCCTTGCAAGGAGGACAGTCTAACTGTGTACTTGTAGTACTACTGTCTCTTCTGTGCTGGGGCCTACTGTACCTCTGGTGCAGTGCTGTAATATTATATATATTATATTAATAATTAATTATATTATATAGATAGTCCGCTGGTGCTGCCTGCACTGAATCTGCCAGTATTATTTACTGCGTCCACTGTTGCCACTGGCAGTGCTACTGCCTAAGTGTACCTACCTAGTACATACTAGGCTGCTATATATAATTTAATTAAAAAATAATACTTGTGCTGCGTGGGAGTGTAAAAAATAATTCCATGCTGCTGGTCCACTGACGTGTGCCACTGAGTGCCAAGCAGTACCTAATAATAAAATTAATTATTATAAATTCTGCTGGTGCACATATACTAGTATTGCTGACGTACAGTATCTACCTGTCTTGTGCCTAGTACTGCCTTATCTACCTGTCTGGTACCTAGTACTGCCGTATCTACCTATCTGGTGCTAGTACTGCCGTATCTACTTATCTGGTGCTAGTACTGCCGTATCTACCACTGCAGTGCCACTCTTACATGAGCCACGTGTTTGTGCCGCACACTTGTGTGGCTTAGCATAGTTATCCAGCTACTTCGGTGCAACCTTTTGCCCTAAAAACAACATTGTGAGGTGTTCAGAATAGACTGGGAATGAGTGGAAATGAATGTTATTGAGGTTAATGTAGGAGCAAAAAAAACCCCAAAATTCTACGATTTTTAGCAGTTTTTATGCTTTTTTCAAAAAAAATCAGAACCCAAAACCAAAAAAATCCAAACAGAAAACGTTTAGGGGGTGTTTTGGCAAAACTCATTAGAACCCAAAACCTCAAGGTAATCAGAACCCAAAACGCAAAGCACAAAACACGAAAAGTGTCCGGTGCACATCCCTACTATATGCATAGGGAAAAATCCCTACTTGCGATACCTGACCATGACAAGAGAGTTACTTCTGAGACTATTGATGTTGGCTTGATGATCTACCAAACATAAAATGGATATTCTTCACCAATCAGCTGTGCATTGGCAAAGCATACGTTATGTGATTGTCAACCCCTTGGGCATGTTGTGCTGTGAATGTAACATTGTTTTGAACACAAACCAGGACTTTGTGCCTGTTCAGCAGCAGCTCTGGAGGAGTTGTTGAATGCATGAACTATCCCTAGATGATCGTGCCAGAACACAGTGCACATGTTTGGCCTACATTTCTTTTTAAGTTCTGCAGCCATGACTATTGGAAAAGGGTTTAGAACCAACAAGTTCTTGGTCAAACCTGTTGCCACCCTGTCCTGTGGCCAAGCTGCTGCACACCATCATCTTTCAAAGATGGCACCAAATCCCTTACTATCTGTTGCATTGGTTTGCAGAAGGATTCAGGGCTGTTTATTTATTTATTACCAGTTATTTATATAGTGCACACATATTCCACTGCACTTTACAGAGAACATTCACATCAGTCCCTGCCCCAGTGGAGCTTATAATCTATATTCCCTACCACATGCACATGCACACACATTCATTCTAGGGATATTTTTTTGTTGTTGTCGGGAGCCAATTAAACACTTGTTTTGTCATATCTGTACCCCATTGAACTAGATCATTGTGTGATATGCCCTGTAATCCAGTAGCTCCAAGAGTTCATGGGGTTTCTCTGGTGCCTCAAATGCAAAATAAAGGGAGTTACTCAAAAAAATGTTATAGAGAGTTGAGCCAGTACGTAATAAACCCAGATTTAAACATGGCCATCCTCCCATTTCAGGATGCAAAAATGGGATCTGTCCATGCTCCCCATGAACCAGACTGTGCAGCCACGGGGTGTCAATAGCTAAGCTACTCTATGGCTAAGTCTGTCAATGGCTAAGTGCCTCAAGGTGCCCATACACGATGCGATGCGCACTCCCGTGGGCATTGCATCGCACAGTACAAAAAGTATGTGCTACACTTTGTACTGCCCGCGGAGCGCATTGCATCTCAAGCAAATCACATGCAAAACGCATGCGTTGCGATACAATGCAATGTAATCCAGCCCATAACACATTGCAACACACGCTGCTATCGCAACGTGTATGGGCACCTTAAGTCTGTCAATGGCTAAGTGCATCTCCATGTATTTATGTAGTCCTACATATCCATGTATTTATGTAGTCCTACATATAAACACATACTGTACCTATATTCATATACATATATATGCCACTGTGTATCACACCTGTCTATCATGACTCCAGTCCAAACATACAAAGATGCATAAATACAAGCCCATACATACATACATACATACATACATACATGCTGCTATATGTATCATAGGTGCCGATTCTGTGGGTGCTCAAGGGCCCGAGCACCCACAGAAATTGATGAGCACCCATGGGCCCGAGTCCTGCTGCTGGGCCGCCATATTAATGTGCTAATTTGCGGCTGCAGCACATTGCCGGACCCGCCACCTGGGAAACAGTATGCCGGGAAAATTGTAGGTACTCTTTACCTAGAAGGGCGCCCATCGCGGGCATCGCATGTACATCGCATGCCATTATAATGGCATGCGACCGATGCGATGCCTGCGATTTTACATAGAAATACATGTTAAAATGTTAATCGCGTCGGTCGCATCGCATGCGACCAAAAAATCGTATGCGATGCGACCGACGCGATTGCCGCGATTATGTCCCATTTCCATGTCCCGATTTCCCATAGGGAACAATGTTAAATGTCCCAATTGACCCGATTTTACATAGGGAACAATGTTCAATGACCCACAGAGGGCTCGGTGGCTCGCTGCGCTCGCCACACTTTGTATTCTCAACTCCACGCTGACGTGGATAGTGGGGGTATGAAAAGGTCGTAGGACGCATACCGACGCCCCTCGCGGGCTCACTGCGCTCGCCACGCTTCGGGTTGACGTTGATCGTGGGGTGGCGTTAACAATTGGGGGGGCCATTTCACACTTCAGGGTGCCTATTTGGCCTCTGTGGGCCATTTAACATTGTTCCCTATGTAAAATCGGGTCAATTGGGACATTTACCATTGTTTCCTATGGGAAATCGCGGTAATCGCGTCGGTCGCATCGCATGCGATTTTTTGGTCACATGCGATGCGACCGATGCGATTTTTTACCTTGCGATGCCCAAGATCAAAATCGTGGGCGCCGTTCTAGGTAAAGAGTACCAAAGTGTATTCTGTCCGCGGAGTACCTGCCCTGTTGGGGCATTTTACCTGCACTGTGGGGGCATTTATGTACCTGCACTGTGGGGGCATTTATGTACCTGCACTGTGGGGGCATTTATGTACCTGCACTGTGGGGGCATTTATGTACCTGCACTGTGGGGGCATTTATGTACCTGCACTGTGGGGGCATTTATGTATGTGGAACTCTGTAATATATATTGATATTATTTTGTGGCCACACCCCTTCCCCATGAAGCCACTCCTCTATATTTTTGGTTTGAGCACCCACCAGCAAAAACATAAATCGGCACCTATGATATGTATAACTGCATTTCTAACCAAAACTTTACCTAGGATGATGATATTTTACTAGAAAAATAAAATGATACAAGGCCATACATATTTAACAAGGGAAAGTTGCAGGACTCAGGATATGAGGGATGGGGAAAGGTACTGTACGAAGGAACACAAAGTAAGCATTGCAGGTCAAATGAAATGTAAAACTCTTCTGTATTCAGTTTGTCTGTGGGTTATTATGAAACAATCTGCAGCCATAGTATAAAGAGATGGATTGGAAGTTGCAGAGCATAGTGCAGGCAGATTACCCACATGAAAGACAATGCATAGCTAAAGGCTAACATACAACTGATAAATACATGACAGATAGATATAAAAGAATATGTGACAAATAGGACTGAAAAATGCAGTTAAACAGATAATGAAGTGGATAGATCAGGAGAAAAGAACCTGAAAGAGAGATATAAGAGATGGCCAACCGGGGGTGGTGGTGGTGTGAGCGATACTGCAATTTTCGTCCGCCTGGGGGGGAGCAGCGTAGCTTCACGGGCGGGATTTGGGCGGGGGGGGGGGAAGGATTGCTCACCTGCTCCCCACTCCCTATTGTACCTCTCCACATCGGTGGCTCAGTACCGCCCTCCCGTGGCCGGTGCCCTAGGCAAATGCCTAGAGCTGCCTAGTGGTGGCGCCGGCCCTGGCCATGGTGGGAATCGACAACAATGGTTAATATCAGCTACAGTACAGTATTGATTAGCTTGAGATCATAACCGTGATTAGTCAAATCTTGGTAGTGAAGAAACACATGCTTCTGCTGGATTAGGTTTAGGCTGGGGAAGTGGGTAAGGATTGGGAACTAGTAGGGTAAGGCTGCATGGGGGCTATGATTAGGCATTTAGAAGGAGGATTAGGGTTAGGCTGTGGGTGATGGGGTTATGTTTAGGTGGTGGGATACGGGGTTAGGCACTAGGGAGGAAGATTAGAATCAGGCTTCGGGGGATTAGGGTTAGGTTACAGGGAGGGAGGGTTAGGGTTATGGGGCGCAGGGGGGAGGGTAGGGAAGGTAAGAATACTTACCTGATCCCTGTCAGGATACCTTCCTTCAGGATGCTGGAGTTGGTATTCTGTTTACCGGCATCCCAAACGCCAGTCATTCGTATGTATTCCATGAAAGCACCTTGCATACATAGTAAGTAGGGCTGCCACCTCACTAATCTTGGATCCCTGGAGACTTTACCCTCACCCTCATTTATGCGCGTGCCGAAGGCGAGCGCGCTCCTGGAGAAGGGGGCCTGGTCCAATAAAAGGGGCGTGGCCTATTCGATACAGTGGGTGTGGCCCCTGTAATAGCTAAAACCAACCAATTTTTGCCCGTTACATCTATATATATATATATATATATATATATATATACAATGTAGAACTGAGCGCACAACACTCCCCAGCATTTACAGATAACTGTGCCCGGTCCAAATCACATAATCAGTACATCTCTGTTTGTAAGACAGAGAAAACCAGCACCAGTCTTTTTAAATCAAGTATGCAGTTTATTGTCCATTCAGGACATTTCCTTGTTAATGGTAACAATAATGCAACATGTTGAGCATGTATAAACAACACCCAGCAGGCGATACTTATCGCGCGTCGTCCTCGACGGCCCGTTTCGGTGCTACCAGCACCTTTGTCAAGAGGGGTATCTTGACAAAGGTGCTGGTAGCACCGAAACGGGCCGTCGAGGACGACGCGCGATAAGTATCGCCTGCTGGGTGTTGTTTATACATGCTCAACATGTTGCATTATTGTTACCATTAACAAGGAAATGTCCTGAATGGACAATAAACTGCATACTTGATTTAAAAAGACTGGTGCTGGTTTTCTCTGTCTTACAAACAGAGATGTACTGATTATATATATATATATATATATATATATATATACACACACACACATATATTTATTTATTAACAGTTTCTTATATAGTGCACACAAATTACGCAGTTCTCTACAGAGCATAGTTATGAGCAAAAACACATAACGAATTACATTACAAGACAATTTAGGACAAGTACATGGTTAATATGGATAGTTGCATCAGGGGAAAGGACACTGAAACAATCATCAGGGTGGCAGTGGTTTATATATTCTAAGAAAGGCACATGAGGAGAGAGGGCCCTATACACACATATATATACACATATGTGTGTGTGTGTGTATATATATATATATATATATATATATATATATATATATATATATATATATATATATAAGACAAAAATCCCCAAAATTGCGCTATTATTATACAATGTTAAATTAGGTGGTCGCTGTTGACACTCTATCCCCTACTAGTAGAGATAGACAAAAAACAAATAAATTGCAATTTGGATCCCAATGAACACACATCTTCCACAGACACAGGAAAGAAAAAGATCTTACTTTCTTGGACACATTGGGACAAGTTTTGAAATTGCCTCAATTAGGTTCACCATTCAAGCTTTTAAGTATATTGTCAAAGACTTCTGATTATTTAAACATCCTATAATTATAAGAAGGTTAAAAAATTGTTTCCTGCGGTACCAAAAATTGGACCCTAACCACGGTCTTTTTGTGCTATCTTTATCTTCTGACCCGGAAGGGTGTAATAAACCTTGTTTATTCTAAGATCATGTACCCCTGATGAAGTCTCTAACGAGACGAAACGCGTTGGGTGTTGGTCAGATGTACTGAAAATAAAAGAAAAGTTTCTTTCATAAAAAAGAACCACTTCAATTGTTTTTGTCAATATTTTATTGAAACCTTTTATTGAAAATATTTTATTGAATTATTGGTTGGACATTACCTATTTAGGGCGCTGAAGACACTACTGTTGGTATATATATATATATATATATATATATACATATTTACTAGAGTGTGTGGTCACAGGCCACCGCACCCCACCCTGGGATGTGGGTGCTGTTTGCACCCCATTCCTAGGAATGGCGAGTGTGTTGGTACTTCTGTATCTATATATTTGGGTTGATTTTTAATTAACCTCTGTTACTGTGATCATAGCTTTCTCGTGCACCCTAGATAAGCTAATTTACCTGAAACCTGTGACAGCTGCCCCTTTAATACTAATTCAGGTGCTGTGTTTGGGATTGTCTCACCTTTAAAAGCCACAAGGTACTTGGCAGTTGAGCATTAACCCAGGAAAAAAACACATGTTCATTTTAGCTATGATGTGTAAGCAGGTGCCAGGTTCCTAAGAAAACCAGTTGCTAGTGTAGGACTTGAAGTGAAATGGGGTCCCTTGGCGATGGGCTGTAAGCTTAAATGCATTGATCAATTCATGAACTAAAACCCCATTATTTATTTATTGATTATTTGAATGTTACGGTGAGTTAGTTTTTGTAGTGAGTGCTGGGCTGTGTTTGTATTTACTAGAGTGTATGGTCACAGGCCACCGCACCCCACCCTGGGATGTGGGTGCTGTTTGCACCCCATTCCTAGGAATGGCGAGTGTGTTGGTACTTCTGTATCTACATATATATATATATTTTTTACATAATGGAACTTTCTTCTTACAACTTACAGGCTGTTCCATGGGATCGAATGTATCACCAGCATTAGCCAACGTGTTCATGTTCGAGCAGGAAAATGACTTCTTTTTTACAAACAATTCCATCAGTCAACATATAACTATGTACACGCGCTATATAGACGATCTCCTGCTCCTATGGTCTGGCGAGCGAGAACATCTGGAAGATACCATCAACAATATTAATACACTGGACAGCCCCATTAAACTAACGTTCACTATAAGCGAAACAGAAGTCAACTATCTGGATGTTAAAATCTCCATCAATAATAATGTGATCCATACCACCATCTTCCAGAAAGAGACAGATCGAAACACTCTGCTACAGTATAGCAGTAATCATCCATCTTCCTTAAAAAGAGGTCTGCCCAAATCCCAGATGATAAGGGCAGCCAGGATTACAAGTGACAGCTCGCTCCTTGAATCGAATCTGGATATGATGGTAAAAAAATTTGCATCTCGAGGCTACAACTTGGCCGACTTAAAAACACAAAAACAACAAGTGCTAAAAATTCCAAGAAGCCAGCTCCTACAGAGTAAGAAACAAGAAGGACCCTTCAACAAAGTCCCATTCGTTACGACCTATACCCCAGCTACCAGAATACTACCCAGGGCATTGAAAGCCATGTGGCCGATTGTATCAGGTGATAAAAACCTCCCAGCTTTAAAAAACAAAACAATAATGCCAAGCTACAAAAGGGGTAGAAACTTAAGGGACTTATTGGTAAAAACCAACATAGTAAAGGAACCTCCACCTACTTTATTCAATGTACAGAGGAAGAAACCCGGCTGTTACAAATGCCCATCATGTACCACGTGTAGCTTCATGGAAGCAGGACATGACTTTAAACATCCCCACTCGGGTAAAAGATATAAAATCAAACATGTACTGCACTGTAGATTGCCATACATCATATACATAATAATTTGCCCATGCGGCAAATACTATGTAGGGCAAACCATTAGAAACCTTAGAGACCGGATGGCTCTACATCGTTCGGCAATATCTGCCACGTTACAGGGCAAAAGTACAGATCAACCAGTCGCAAGACATTTTAAAGAGCATGGACACACTCTAGCGAGCCTGAGATGCAAAATAATCGATCATATCCCCCCCCTCAGCCGGGGTGGCGACCGCCAAAAATTGCTATCCCAACGCGAGGCGGAATGGATCTTCAAATTAAACACACTAACACCGGGAGGGATGAATGAAATGATGGCGTGGAATGCTTTTATTTAAAACATTCAAGATACCAGAAACTTTATATTTATTGTACTATATGTGAATATCCTATTTTTTAGAAAATTCCCGATGGACAGTGATGACCTTGAAATAATATTTTCTGCTTTATACATTGTTATATTACATATGTCTTATCAGAAGGTGCTTTGTTGTCCACTAAGTGCCATCCATTTTTCAAAACTGCTAAATGTCTATCACATTTTTTTCAATTAATTAGGTGTATTTTTCCATGTTTTTATACATTTTTTATACATTTCTATACACTTTTATCCATGTAATTATCACTCTAAAAATGAACCTCCGTGACACAATTTTTTATTAATATTTTAATTATCTTTTTAACACAATTTTTTGCACAGAAATCCAACAGTGTGTATGGTTGGTCCTATTTACACACCTCTCCCGTCGCCAGGGACAACCAGAGAGCCGAGCGTCCAGGGTTACCTGGCAACAGCCGCACGTCACAGTGGGCGGACACCAGGCTCCCGGAAGCAGACCCTGGGAATGCCACGGCAGGGAGAATCACACACGGAGGCTACATATAGGTAAGAAAGCACAGCTATTCTTCTTCTATTTTCGCACTGGCACTTTATGCACAATACTGCACGTCCTGATGAAAAGGTCGACATGACCTTGAAACGTTGACGACAATGTATTGATTTTCACCTAAATAAATCCTTTCAACTGTTACCAAATCCGTGAAGTGCCGCCTCATTACCTGGGGCCCCACCACAAGCCCCTGGTCAGCTACTTGTACCCCTTCGTGGAGGAAGGCACCGCGGTAATCAACCTTCTCGTCCGGAGTGCCGAACGCTTCTTGCTGCTACAAATTTGGGACACACGCTGCTGTTACCCTAAATACGAGTTAAGGCACCGGAATTATAATTGACGGATTTGTACGTCTGTACTCTTGTCTACAATCTTGCAATCTTATCGCTCATCTTGCTGCTACGGATATATCAGGAGTTTGCGAACTTTCTTGCACTATCCCACCACTGGCGTTTAGCCAAACACTTTTGCACCCTTTTGCACTTTATTATCATGGAAAACCAACACCGTGATGGAATTACCTTTGTGGGCATCCAACAACACCTCACAGAGACATTTACCTTTACCCCTGAACATGTGGAATCTGTTCTTTTCAAAGAGGATCGCAGTCCCCTGCAATCGACACAGTCAGCGGATGATATTTATAATATTCTCTACAAACTCCTCAAAAAAGAGACTGATTTCCAACTTCACGGCTCAACGTTGTCAGATTACTACCGTGCAAAAAGAATCCCTAGAGGATTTCGAATTAACAACATCCCAACCATAGGCAGAAATAATCCACAATTCTGCCTAAAGTGGATATCTATTTTAAATAAATGTAGCCAGGACCTCATGGTCCTGGTGATTGAAGAATCTGGACATACACTGCAATCGACAAAAGCTAAGATTGCACAGACCCGTGAGGAAAATAAACCTCTACTCCAAGACAAAAAACATCTCCCCACCTGGGAAAAACTAGAGGCACAGATCCTCCAGTACAAACAGGACTTGGAGAAATTTAAAAAGAAAAAATGGGAGACAGTCCAAACTGACTATGACGACGGAAGGGTATATAGGTGGCTTACTGGATCCGAACCACCCCGTAACAAATATAAAACTAGACCAACCTGGAGAGATCGCAGACAAAGGGACAATTACAGATATACCAGCGATAGTGATTTTGCAGTGGACGACTCTGATGAAAACACCATCAACAATCCCGCTGTCCCTTTAGGCCGTCTAACCCGGGCCAAAACCGGAGGCAAAGCCCCAGATACACCAGAAGGGGTGGGCAATCGCAAAGGATCCTCAAAACCGCCTTCAAACAGAAAGAGACTCTGATTTTCAATTTATCCTCGAAACCACTTACCACAGATGAAGAAAAAATCCTCAACAAAGGATTGTCGTTTGTTCCTTCCAATAAACACCAGGAATTTCAATGGAACATCGACTTACATAAATTTACTCGATCCCTCAGAGTGAAAGAATTTTTCCAACATGCCACCAAGCCTTCCCCTGATCCACACGAGAATTTTCTACTTAAACACGCACACTCTACCTTCGATCCCCAATCCCATAACCCATCCATAAAAACTTTTGCACGCATAGTGGACGAATCAGTAAAAAAATTTGACAAAACCACCCCTAAAAAGTGGTCCAATCTGAATAAAAATGAAACAACAGCTCTGAAAAATCTTGCACAACGCAAGGACATCATCATACGCCCCGCCGACAAAGGCGGGGGTATAGTAGTACAAGACTCCACGAAATACATCAGAGACTTGGACACTTTACTATCGGACCCTGAGACATACAAAAAATTAACAGGAGACCCGACCAATCTATTTAAAAAGGAATTAGATTTGGTTTTGACACAAGCTCATACACAAGGACTGTTCAGTAAAAAAGTATTGCAGACCCTTACTCAAAAATTTCCAGTCATTCCAGTAATCTATTCATTACCGAAAATCCATAAAGACTCTAAGAATCCCCCGGGCAGACCCATCATATCTGCCCGGGGCTCTTTATTTCAGCCCATTTCTCAGTTTCTAGATAACCTCATACAGCCGCACATTATGGAGCAAAAATCTTTTTTGAAAGACACCACGCAACTTCTGTTAAAACTTGCTAAAGTCAACAACTTAGAACAGAAAACCTATCTGTGTACCATGGACGTTAAAAACTTGTATACAGTGATTCCCCATGCACAGGCTCTCACGGCTATGAGAAGATTTTTATATAAAATTAATTTTTCGGCATTGGATATACCACTCTTTTTAGAACTCTTGGAACTAACTCTGACTAAAAACTATTTTTTACATAATGGAACTTTCTTCTTACAACTTACAGGCTGTTCCATGGGATCGAATGTATCACCAGCATTAGCCAACGTGTTCATGTTCGAGCAGGAAAATGACTTCTTTTTTACAGACAATTCCATCAGTCAACATATAACTATGTACACGCGCTATATAGACGATCTCCTGCTCCTATGGTCTGGCGAGCGAGAACATCTGGAAGATACCATCAACAATATTAATACACTGGACAGCCCCATTAAACTAACGTTCACTATAAGCGAAACAGAAGTCAACTATCTGGATGTTAAAATCTCCATCAATAATAATGTGATCCATACCACCATCTTCCAGAAAGAGACAGATCGAAACACTCTGCTACAGTATAGCAGTAATCATCCATCTTCCTTAAAAAGAGGTCTGCCCAAATCCCAGATGATAAGGGCAGCCAGGATTACAAGTGACAGCTCGCTCCTTGAATCGAATCTGGATATGATGGTAAAAAAATTTGCATCTCGAGGCTACAACTTGGCCGACTTAAAAACACAAAAACAACAAGTGCTAAAAATTCCAAGAAGCCAGCTCCTACAGAGTAAGAAACAAGAAGGACCCTTCAACAAAGTCCCATTCGTTACGACCTATACCCCAGCTACCAGAATACTACCCAGGGCATTGAAAGCCATGTGGCCGATTGTATCAGGTGATAAAAACCTCCCAGCTTTAAAAAACAAAACAATAATGCCAAGCTACAAAAGGGGTAGAAACTTAAGGGACTTATTGGTAAAAACCAACATAGTAAAGGAACCTCCACCTACTTTATTCAATGTACAGAGGAAGAAACCCGGCTGTTACAAATGCCCATCATGTACCACGTGTAGCTTCATGGAAGCAGGACATGACTTTAAACATCCCCACTCGGGTAAAAGATATAAAATCAAACATGTACTGCACTGTAGATTGCCATACATCATATACATAATAATTTGCCCATGTGGCAAATACTATGTAGGGCAAACCATTAGAAACCTTAGAGACCGGATGGCTCTACATCGTTCGGCAATATCTGCCACGTTACAGGGCAAAAGTACAGATCAACCAGTCGCAAGACATTTTAAAGAGCATGGACACACTCTAGCGAGCCTGAGATGCAAAATAATCGATCATATCCCCCCCCTCAGCCGGGGTGGCGACCGCCAAAAATTGCTATCCCAACGCGAGGCGGAATGGATCTTCAAATTAAACACACTAACACCGGGAGGGATGAATGAAATGATGGCGTGGAATGCTTTTATTTAAAACATTCAAGATACCAGAAACTTTATATTTATTGTACTATATGTGAATATCCTATTTTTTAGAAAATTCCCGATGGACAGTGATGACCTTGAAATAATATTTTCTGCTTTATACATTGTTATATTACATATGTCTTATCAGAAGGTGCTTTGTTGTCCACTAAGTGCCATCCATTTTTCAAAACTGCTAAATGTCTATCACATTTTTTTCAATTAATTAGGTGTATTTTTCCATGTTTTTATACATTTTTTATACATTTCTATACACTTTTATCCATGTAATTATCACTCTAAAAATGAACCTCCGTGACACAATTTTTTATTAATATTTTAATTATCTTTTTAACACAATTTTTTGCACAGAAATCCAACAGTGTGTATGGTTGGTCCTATTTACACACCTCTCCCGTCGCCAGGGACAACCAGAGAGCCGAGCGTCCAGGGTTACCTGGCAACAGCCGCACGTCACAGTGGGCGGACACCAGGCTCCCGGAAGCAGACCCTGGGAATGCCACGGCAGGGAGAATCACACACGGAGGCTACATATAGGTAAGAAAGCACAGCTATTCTTCTTCTATTTTCGCACTGGCACTTTATGCACAATACTGCACGTCCTGATGAAAAGGTCGACATGACCTTGAAACGTTGACGACAATGTATTGATTTTCACCTAAATAAATCCTTTCAACTGTTACCAAATCCGTGAAGTGCCGCCTCATTACCTGGGGCCCCACCACAAGCCCCTGGTCAGCTACTTGTACCCCTTCGTGGAGGAAGGCACCGCGGTAATCAACCTTCTCGTCCGGAGTGCCGAACGCTTCTTGCTGCTATATATATATATATATATATATACAGGAGAAACCGCACGCCGTAACGAATTCAATTTCTGGGTGCCAGACTACATATACATTGCATAGACTGGTCTCTACCTATGAGGTAGATAGTAATCAGCACACCATTGTAGATAAAGAAAAAATAGCTTTTATCTCCAAAAAATAGCACATGGCAGCATAATTTAAAGTCATTGAACAAGGTACCGGTCAAACTTTTGCAAAGTAGTACAATTCCCTCACAGCATCTATGTGAGTATAGGGGAAAACCTGTTACCAATAGCCAGAGTCAGAGCCAAGTACCCATATATATATATATATATATATATATACACTTAACATCGGCACTCACCTTTCCTAGTTTTGGGGTGCCCTATGGCTTGTGACCACATTGTTTAAACAGACATTGGATGGGCTCTGCACACACTAAATTAACTGATAATAAATAGTGGAGATTTGGTTCATGAATTGATCAATGCATTTAAGCCTGCAGCCCCCGTCAAGGGACCCCACTGTTCTGCAGGTCCTACCACTATCGCTGAAAATGGCTGCAATACACATAGCTATCACATCAATGTTTGATACCAGGCATGCTATCAGGTCTGAAGCTCACAGCAGACTTTGCTTTTATAGGTGAGCAGCTACCAACACACCTGTCACTAATCATCTAGGGAAATGGCTAACACAAGCTATGGAGTCTTAGTTAAAAACAGGGTGCATGAGAGAATGTGACCACAATAAGACTAATTAAAAAAATTAATCTAATAAACAATATATACACTTAGTGTGTGCAGAGCCCATCCAATGTATATATATATATATATATATATATATATATATATATATATATATATATATATATATATATATATATATATATATATATATATATAGAAAACTTGATGTCCAGCACAGCCGCTTAGGCCAAACACACAATACTCGTTCCCAAAGACACAGCACTCCACTTGTAATGCAAAATTCTTTTAATCCGCGGATTAAAAGAATTTTGCATTACAAGTGGAGTGCTGTGTCTTTGGGAACGAGTATATATATATATATATAATAAAGGTAACCTCCTGGCCCAGTTGGACCTAGTAAGGGCAAGCGCACTCCAAGGTCTTAAAGGTATTTTCTGGTCTTTTCTTCAAGACTTGTAAGACTTGTATTGCGAGAATAAAGTGATGCTGTGCTCGTGAAAAAATATTTTATATATATATTAAACTTACCTAAGGCTGGCTGGGCTGGCATGCTGGCTGGGCTGGCTTGCTGGCTGGGCTGGCTTGTGGGTTGGCTGGCTGGGCTGGCTTGGCTGGTTTGTGGGTTGGCTGGCTGGCTGGGCTGGCTTGTGTGTTGGCTGGCTGGGCTGGCAGCCACAGGCGACACCAGCGGTGAGCGGAGGACGGATTGCGGTGGGCGGCGGGCCTGCAGAACCGGGCCTGCAGATTGCGGCGAGCGGCGGTGGCGGAGAAGAGCATGGAGGCTTTTTCAGACACCCGAATTCCAGGAGAATCCAGGAATCCAGGAAACTGAAAAAGCCTCCTTGAGGGTTGCCACCGGATCCGGGAGATTCCTGGAAATCCGGGAGAGGTGGCAACCCTAATAGTAAGGCAAGTTATATAGGGCCTGATTCAGAGTTGGGAATAAAGAAAGAGCAAGTTTATCTTAGTGAAACCATGTTGCACTGCAGGTGGGCCAGATGTAAACTTTACAGAGATATTAAAATTTTCCTAATTTAAATTTAAATTGCAAAGTAAAAATATAGTTGTGCGTGCAAAAATAGCCAGTATTTACCCTGTATGCATAAGAAATGTATCTGCACCCTTTCATTGCAATGTGCAGCAGTGTATAAAGAGAGAAGGGGACATATGTGCACTAGTAAACTCTGGCATTGTGCTCAAGAGATTTGCACATCCACAAGTCTCTGAGAAAACGCTGCAGCAGACATTTTCCCAGCAAATTTTCTATTGTGCATTAATAGAACATTGGAAAATGGATACTGTGCCATTTTCCCAGGGATTTGGCCTGTCCTGGAGCTGCTGACATGGGACTCTGAAAAGGAGAGTATTAAAGAATTGGATACAGGGTTTTTGGTGTGGGCGGCGGTGGCGGAGAAGAGCATGGAGGCTTTTTCAGACACCCGAATTCCAGGAGAATCCAGGAATCCAGGAAACTGAAAAAGCCTCCTTGAGGGTTGCCACCGGATCCGGGAGATTCCTGGAAATCCGGGAGAGGTGGCAACCCTAATAGTAAGGCAAGTTATATAGGGCCTGATTCAGAGTTGGGAATAAAGAAAGAGCAAGTTTATCTTAGTGAAACCATGTTGCACTGCAGGTGGGCCAGATGTAAACTTTACAGAGATATTAAAATTTTCCTAATTTAAATTTAAATTGCAAAGTAAAAATATAGTTGTGCGTGCAAAAATAGCCAGTATTTACCCTGTATGCATAAGAAATGTATCTGCACCCTTTCATTGCAATGTGCAGCAGTGTATAAAGAGAGAAGGGGACATATGTGCACTAGTAAACTCTGGCATTGTGCTCAAGAGATTTGCACATCCACAAGTCTCTGAGAAAACGCTGCAGCAGACATTTTCCCAGCAAATTTTCTATTGTGCATGCATAGAACATTGGAAAATGGATACTGTGCCATTTTCCCAGGGATTTGGCCTGTCCTGGAGCTGCTGACATGGGACTCTGAAAAGGAGAGTATTAAAGAATTGGATACAGGGTTTTTGGTGTGGGCCCCCAGAGGAATATGAGCACCACATCCCCTACACCACTGTCAACATGGTTTTTCAGAAGAACAGTTATTTTCTATTTTCTGTTTTTCAACTCAAAATCAGGCCCGGTCATAGCTAAAACAATTTAAAAAATCAGTAGCACAATTTGACCAAGCTTAGACACAGAGAAACGGCATGGAGCTGTCCAGCAGCCAGAATAGCTCAGCCAGCAAAGCAGCTGCCTCCAGAGGCAGGAGCTTTCAATCCTGACACTGGGGTTAATTCATATCCTAAGCTAGACTAGTGACTGAGGCAATAATAATAGACTAGTTTCTGATAAATTACATTACTTCCTGGTAAAATGGGAGTTTAGTAAAAGTTTTTTTTTACGAACTGTCTTTTAATCAAGCGTAAAAACTAAATTCAATACAGATATTTTGTGTACATAATGCAATACATAAATCACACAGAGCCAGATGCACTAGTGATAAGATTGAGAGTGATTAACAACCAACCAATCAGCTACTAACTTTCATGTCACAGACTGTGTTTGAAAAATGTCAGACAGGAGCTGATTGGCTGGCTGTTTATCACTCTCCTTTTTATCACTTTTGAAGCTTAGTGCATCTGGCCCACATAAATTTGTCTAAATATAACAGTATATTACATCAATACAGAAATGAGTCAATGGTCTTTTTTCAAAAGGGCATGGTAAACAAAGGAAAGAATAGACAAATACATTTACACATTTAACGCAGTGAGTCTAGAGTTAAGAGATTAAAGAAGTAGGAGTCTTACAAAATATTGATACAAATACAATGTGTTGGAATAATTTATTATGTTATTAAAGTCCACAGTGTTGTACTGAAAAAGGATGAATGATGGAATATGTGCCTGATTAAGTTGAGAAAGATGATGTGGCACATAAGGCCCCCATACACTAGTGCAATAAATTGTGTTGAATGTGTCAAATCATATGTCTTTTACTTACAGTATGATTATGATCTGATGCACGGTCGGATCCATTCCGGAGATTACCAGTGCTGCAAATAACTGCATACAATGTATCACATGTGATCCAGCCACCAGGGAACTGCCAGGCCAGTTGCCAGGAATACTGTACCTAGGCATAGTGTAAAGGGGGGTACTTGTTTCCTAGCACGGCGCCCATCTCGTTGATTGTATGCCTTAAGTTTAAGGCACTTAAGGCATACAATCAACGCGATGGACCCGGGTTGATCGCGTCCATCGCGGCCCCTAATAATTTTCATACCCCTACTATCCACGTCGGCGTGGAGTTGACTCTATATAGTGTGGCGAGCCCCGCGAGGGGACACGGATACCTGTGAAGCCTGCGAGGGGACGCGGATACCTGTGAAGGTATCCGCGTCGCCTAGCGGGGCTCGCTGCGCTTCCCACGCTTCGGGCTCGGTGGCTCGCTGCACTCGCCACACTATATAAAATCAACTCCACGGCGACGTGGATAGTAGGGGTATGAAAAGGTTGGGGTCACGTACCGACGCCCCTCGCGGGCTCGCTGCGCTCGCCACACTTAGGGTTGGTGTCAATAGTGGGTCGGCGTTGGGGTTTTGGGGCTTTTTACATTGAAATCAATGTAAAATCGTGTCTCAGGGACCATTTTACATTGATTCCAATGTAAAAATCGGGTCGATCGCATCAATCAAAATTGGTGGCGCCGTGCTAGGAAATAAGTACCTAAAGGGGCCGTTAGTGAAAAGATCTTTGTACTGTACATCATGATTAATGTTGTTGTTATTATAAAATCTTGTTTTACTCATCCACTTTATCCATAATGAGTTGTATACAGTGTTGGACTGGTGCATAAGGGCCCACCATGGGAATGTAGTTGTAGGCACCCATGCTTAAGGGGTGTGGCCAGTTAAAAAGGGTTAGACTGTGCAGAGGCTTAATGCCCCCATACACTATGTGATTTGTGCCCAATTACATATGATTCCAGAAGATCAGGCAGAGAGATCGGGTGAAATCGGCCAAAGTAGAATGTGTGTGACATCTAACCCGAGTGAGAGAGTGGATGGGCTGCACATAAGACAACTTATATACGCAGCCGTCAGCAGCACATTGTGGTTGCTTTTTAGCACCCGCGATGTATCGCATCTGATATTAAGTGCCGGGCAGGAGAAACAATCTCCTGCTCTGCATCACCGGGTATTAATGGCCATGCTGGGACTCTTAGTTCCACAGCAGAATCCGTGCAGGCTGCCAACTCATATTTGTATCTAGTGGCTTATACACAGCCACATATGGCCACGTATGCCACGGGCTAATACGAATCTGTAAATATGGCAGATTAGTAAATACGACTGATGTCAGTTGTATGAATTCGTATCTGGCATAGGTCAAATTTCAGGATCTTAGTAAATTTCCCCCCTTGGGTCCAGACAACATTGTTCTAATTAAAAAAAAAAAACCCTGTTGAAGATGATTTGCTAATGTAGTCAACAATATAAAAACACAAGATATTTTAAAAACTATATGGTAAAAAGCAAGCTTTGAAACTTCTAATAAAAAAATCATAAATAATCAGCTGTATTGTAATAATATAACAAAAAGAACTTATTGATAGTCTAAAAATGCAAATGCAATAGTCTAAACTCTCTGGTAAAATCAGAACATGCATTGTGAAAACACTTTGCAATTATCTCAGCACTTTGAAGAAAAATTAACATCACGCACAATGCAAGTAAGCAGATATACAGTACAGTACCTGGTTGCTGGATGCTGCAACTGAATCAGTAAATAGTCAGTTTAAAACCTATTAAAATACCTTTAAGATCTTTCAGTGCAAGGGAACACAGAATAGTAAAATTGTTTTAAGGATTAGGCCTCATATCTTCTTCTAAATATACTGTATAAATAATTAACAGATTTTCACTGTGCGTTGTACTTTGAAATTCAAATACAGATGAGGTATATGTCCTGCAAAAATATACCATACAGATGGCGATAACCTTATCTGATGTGTATGTGTATGAACAGTGTATATATATATTCTGTCCTGAAAACGGGCTCCGGCCCGAAACACTGTAGACCAACAGTAAAAGCATTTCTACTAAGTACCTGGAGTGACGCTAATTTTTGCATGTAATATACAAGCGCTGGTACCCCCAGTGAACAGCGGGCACCCAGGCCAAGAAACATCAGCACAGCAGGAGCCAGTGAGGAGTGCCGGACCTTCTAACATTACATTACATTATATATATATATATAGATGCAGGGGGTTGGCGGCACTCACAGGCTTTAAAAACGACTCAGAGACTTATGTGGTCTTGACGTTTCAATTCTATTATAAGAATTTTCATCAGAAGTATACAGAATGAATACAAAGTACATACCTTTATCCCTTAACCCTCACCCCATGTGCGTGGCACCGGTTTTCAGGGTGTGAGCTGCGGCGCTCGTTTACTGACGTCACTATACAGCGACAAATTGGTTGCTTAGTGATTGTGATAAACAAAATGTGTAAAGTAATAAAAAAGTGGCAGAACATACAATTATCCTAGGCTGTAACAGATATAGCATAGCAGGTATAACATTTCAACATGTTAATGAATAAAGATAACGTGCATTGGAAAGATATCACAAAAAAAAACAATTTAAGTTTAGTTTTTCATTAAGTCCGTAAGGGCTAACTGTGTTAAGTTCGTGAATCCATCTCGCTTCCTTCTGTAGGAGTTGGCGAGCTCTGTTGCCTCCTCTGATTGTAAGTGGTAAGTGGTACATCATCGATAATCTTGTATTGTAGCATCAATAACCCATGCCGCGCTGAAGCAAAATGCCGGGCCACCGGCTGATCAGATGTTTTGCCTTCTATAGCGTAGCGTATGCTGCAGCGGTGCATAGCCATTCGCTCTTTAAATTTGCAAGTGGTCTTGCCTACATAGGCAAGCCCACATGGACATTTGAGCAAATAAACTACATATGATGAGTTGCAAGAATATACTTGTTTTATTTTGTAGATTTTTCCTGAGTGGGGGTGTGTGAATGTTGCTCCCGGCTCCAGGTATCTGCAAGTTGTACATCCGAGACAATGATAATTGCCCGATTTTTTGCTGAGAAAATGTCCTGGTCCCTTTATTGTGGGTTCCTTTACATAAGTTTTCATCACCCAGTTTGAAATGCTATGACATCTTCTGTAGCACGGTGTTAATGTGGAATTTCTCAGTAACGGCAGTTCAGGATCTCTTTTTATTAAGGGCCAAAATGTTTTGGCTCCTTTAGTTAGTGCATTGCTGGAGGGGGGGGGGGGGGTTTGATCCATAATAAAGATGCTTTTATCTTCCTTGTTATCTCAGATAACTGGATCGAGAAACTTAGTTTTAGGAATAGACTTTGTTATAGGCTTCTTCTAGTAGTATATGACTGTATCCTCGCTCCAGAAATTTGTTCTTCATTAGCTGTAATTGATGTTGCTCATCGACAGGTATGGAGCATATTCTCCTAACTCTACAAAACTGGGAGAAAGGCAAGGATTTTTTTCAGGGATTCAGGATGATAACTAGCAGAAAGTAGTAAGTAAAGAAAGTACAGTAGTAAAGAATTACCATCTGTTGGCTTGTTGTAAAGTGTTGTGGTAATTGATATATATAAAACAAGTTAGTTATTTTAGTATTATTGTAAAACTTTGTCAACTTTGAAAGGCATGAATATAATCATGTATTGTACCCAATACTTAATATTGAGCTAAACGAAACCTAAGTATAGATCATGAGTAAAAATAGAGCCACAACAGATTATTATATGGCGCTACCATAAGCATCACTTTAGGGTAATTTACTATTATCTATGCATGCTCAAGGCCTACTTAGTGTTGTTGTAGTTGTAAGGATAAAATAACTATTCATTGGTTGGATGCTGAAAAGGAATGTGCGCATTGACATTGGTGGTGGTTGATCACGTGGCACTACAATTAACCTAGTGCAGGTGAAAACCTGAATCAGGGCTGTTTCATGAAGTTTAGAAAGTTTTTTTACTGTATGAGTAGTAAATTTGTATAACTTTTGGTTAAAAGATGTTGCTGATTTTAAGTCATATACACTCACTAACTAACATTTTGGTAAAAAATCATTTTTGCTCATCTTCAGTTAGGTACTGTCTGATTTGATGACCATTTGCTATCATTTCAAGGTGTGGATGTCGGTAATGATAATGTTGACATTTATAATATCAATTAGGGGTGAGCGAGTTCGGATTTTCAGAATTCTTACCACCCCGAGCATCCCCGATCAGAGTTGGGAACCGAGTCTGACTTGGGTTTTCCAAAGTTCAGTAAAATGACCCCAAAAAAATAAAATAAAATCATACACGTGCCACACACATATTATAAAGATTATTTTTCAATTGCTAGAGTAGGGACATTCACAATTTGTTGTATAATCCTGAGTATATTAGATCTTCTTGATCATCTGTCCCATGGACCAACACAGATCCATTTCAAGGTAAGTATCACATTCTTTATTTCAAATTAATAGTAAAATGATAAAACACATGGAGGGGAAAAACGGAAAATAATTCAAAAATATATTTCTCAATTTTTTTATTTACTCAATGTGCATTTTACTTCTATAATTAAAGTACTTATTACTATGACTGTATCCCATTAGGTGAGTTAGGCACGAGCCTGGAGGTGGCACATGTTTTGGAGTGGCACTTGGATGCTTGTGATAGTCCTGTCAGCCTGAAATGTATCAGTAACTATATAAAATATCCACTGTATTGTACCATATTCCATCTTAAATAGAGTGTAAATGGATTGGACATGCAGATACTGCCCCTGTAAACTGTCTTACTTAGTAAATACTGTATGTATACATCATTTAAAAAAAAAAAGTCCAAGTTAGTGGCTTTTTTATTGATCCATTAAATTGGCTATTATCAGATGAGGGCTTATAAGTAATAAATACAATTAATACAATTAGGGGGAGGGGGGGCATTGTTGTCGTGCCTAGGGGTGCCCTCACCCCTCAATCCGCCCCTGCATACTGCACACATAAGCACATACTGTATACAGAATGTGCACAAACTAAACTGAACAGTATCTAAAACTCACTCATAGACAGTTTATCTTTCTTTGCAGTTTGCAGTTTCTATTCCAAGACACCATAAATTATTTTGAAGTAAAGTGTCCCATTAAGAAAAAATGGTTTCATTACAAGTTCCGGCAGCATTTCTTCATCCCTTCCCAAATAATAGTATTGTCCAGAGCTGAGAGCAATGACATTAATTGCCATGCAAATTATATTTTCAGAGTCAGGATGATTGGGACCATTTGTCACTTGACAGGGATTAAAAATGTGTTATTAAGAGGAGAGGGGAACCTGTCATGCTACAAATCATGACATTGTTTTAGCTAATTCAGTAATCTGATTCACCAGTAATACACACATTAAACACCAGGGGGGGATTGGCCACCTGCCTTATAGGGAAGATTCCCGGTAGGCCAACACACTTATGAGCCACTGCCAGCCACTGTTTTTTTTTTTTTTTTTTTTTAAAGATGTGGCTCTGTCTGGAGTAGTGGCCCCATCCTCTCCTGTCTCCCACAAAACTTATTTTCTGGTTTATAGAGTCCATCTACAGTATATCCATTGGGACATCTGTTACAGGGACAGGAGTGGGTGCTATCTTCGGTGAAACAATGTCTGCTGTGTTTCTGTGCTCCACTGGGAGAGGGGTGGGGATACTGTATTTGTGATATTTATGGGGTATTATGGTAATTCTTTTTTTTTCTTCTTGGTGGAGGTTTTAGGGTCTGCTCAGTCTCAGAGGGGGTTGCGGGGTATTATGTAATATGTGGAAGTTTGTGGTTTGTCATAGCAGCTCAAAGTTCTGTGGGCATCAAACTGCCAAAAGCTTCCACCCAGGTGTAGTGTTGTAGTAATCCCACCTGTTTGGTGTTAGTTTTGCCTATATTTGATTTGATGCGGCCCACTTGAGGCGACTTCTAGAAATATTGCCATTGGCCATTTTAGTTCCCAATCTGCCACTTTTAAACACTTTGGGGCTGTAACACTATAAAGTGTCCATTCTTGGGTTTATGCATTATGCATGTATCAGCGGCAAAGGTAAGAAAATATGGATGCAGCACAGATGGTGTAATGGTTAGCATTACTGCCTCACAGCGCTGAGGTCATGGGTTCAATCGCCACCATGGCCCTAACTATGTGGAGTTTGCATATTATCCCTGTGCTTGCGTGGGTTTACTCCAGGTACTCCGGTTTCCTCCAACAATCCAAAAATATACTGGTAGGTTAATTGGCTTCCAACAAAATTAACCTTAGAATGTCCGTGTGCATGTACATGTGGTAGGGAATATAGATTGTAAACTCCACTGAGGCAGGGACTGGGAATATGTGTGCGCTATATAACTATTAATAAATAAAATAAATAATGATAAAACTTTGTAAATATTTCTACCGCATCACTACCTTATTAAGCACAACTGTACTGTAACTGGGTATTTTCACTAACAGGCAGATCTAATTATCCACAGGGATTATTGTCTGGCTGGATATAGCTGGCGGCGCACTTAATGCAATTTTTTTATCACAGCCGAAGGAGCTGCAAGGAATATGCACCCTGTGGGATTTAACTTGTGGGCAACTCCATAGATTTTACCACTTAGGGCATGATTCAGACCTGCTCGCAGGGCTGCGAATATTGACAGTCCAGGGAGCGGGTAAACGCCACCCTGTGTTTGCAGCCATGGGGGGGGGGGGGGGTGGTGGAATCACAAAAATAAAAAAGGACTCACTTGGCGCTGCGAATGGCGTGGGTAGAAGGAGGCTACAGCTGACATCAGCAGCCCTCCCTCCCAATGTCCAGGAACACTCCTGGAAAATGGCAGCAAACACCCGGCGACTGTCAATCACCTTGCGAGCGTCCACCAAAGGCTACCCTTCGCATGGTCCATTTGTAAAGAGACTTGGCGCATGTGCACAGCATACCATGCGCAAAGTGGCGTCACTAGGGAGTTGCAGGGTGTGTGATCCGCACCAATGTGTCACCATTTGGTAGGGGGTGCTGAGTGGCTTCCACCAGCAGAATGACAGCAGCATTCTCTACTGGCAGTGCGAGGGGACCCAGCTCAGTCTGCATTCAATACAGGGTAATCTGCGGCAAAGGATCACCATTGGAGTGAGGAAGGGTAATGTATAATGGTGTAAAAATAATGAATGTAATACAGCTGTATTATTCTGGGTGTGTGTCTTTATTCTAAAATGTTTACAGGGGGCCCATTAATGCCCTGCATGCTGGGACTTGTGGTTCGCCAAGTCCCAGCAAGTATGGGAGGCCTGCTGGGACTTGTAGTTTGACTGTACAAAAACAATGTTTATTATTCAAATGTTATGCATATCAACCAAGCGTCCACCGCTCAGGGACAGACCCATTCTTTAGTCCTTGATGGGGACCCCCCTTTAATGGGGGGGGGGTTCTGACTCTCCCACTGACCCCGTCCAGGGCTGGCCAGCCACGGTGCTCATGGTATAGTCGGGGGACCTTATATTAAAAAGTTTCCCCCAGCTGTGCCATGACACCGCTGGCTGTTGGAGCCTGATGCTGGCTCCAAAATACAGGGGATCCCCAGTTTTTTCGTCCCCCATATTTTTGGAACCAGGATCAATGAGCCCGGGGCTGGTTATGCTCAGGAGGGGATACCCCACGCCATTTTTTTATTTTTTGCTTTTTACACTTTAACACATTTTTATGAAGAGAACCATGCACAGATCTCACTGATATGTGCATGGTTCTGTCAAACTCGCCAGGCTGGACCTGGCCTATTTATTTATTTTTTTAAATACGGATTTGTAAAAAAATACGACTCTAAAATGTGGAAAATACGAACGCAGAAGAAATACGAATCAATAATAATTTTGTCAAAACCATTGAAAAGAATAGGCTTTAACGGTCGTATTCTGTCGATGGTGTATCCATTCGTATTTTCAACAAAGAAATTCTTGAAAATACGAATGACTAAAATATGAATCTTACGTATCGGTACGTTCGTAAATTTTCTGATGTGTGAAATATGGTTGTATTTCACATCAAATTGATATGAATAGGACTATTCGTACCTATTCGAACTTAGTAAATGTCCCCTTAATGTCTATCAGCATGCTAATTGGTGGATGGTTATAGCTTTCCACAAATGAGAATGCTGACAGCAATTCACTTTATTGAGGCATGTGGAATGTTAATATTTTTTTTAATTGACTCCTGTAAATGTGTGTTTAAGGGCCCCAGTTCATTGCTTTGCCCAGGGCCTACAATGCAAAGATGGCCCTGACAGGGGGCAGTCCTGATGTGTGCTACTAGACATAGAAACGTTCACTGATCAGGCCATTATTTAAGAGTGAAGCTCTGAAAATAGATAATAGAATTCATAGATAAAATTGATAACATGTCAGCCAAAGTTCCTCTTTTCATTGCTGTGCTGGATGTGACGATGTGAGACACCTGCTGCCTGTTTATAGACAAAAAGGCCAATAGTCATATTATGCTACATAAATCCAAGGCAGGCCTACACAATAGTAGCAGTGTGTGTGCAACCTCACAAAGCAGCATTTAAAAATTAAGCAATGGATACAATAAATAAATGCAAGGTTAACACAACACAATACAATGTTAACCATAGTTTGGATATGAATATCAAGAATTTCCCAATTTTAAATGTCCTGGTGCCCATATTTCATTTCAGATCTCTGTACTTTTATTAGTGTAAATTTGCTCTCACGTAGAATTCCTACCAACATAATTATGGATGTAAGGTGCATGGTGGAAATTGTTAAAATATTGTTTCCAGCTTTCCAGTTCTTTACAATCACCCTTTCAGTATTTTAACTTTGTTCCCCTCCTAAAATACAGCTTTTCCAGTATGCTCTTATACTTTAAATTAATCATGAAAGTGAGGAGACATCGGGACTGTATTATATGTTTTATTTATTATGTTTTATTACATGTTTCAGAATCGTACATTTTAATGTATTCATTATAGTTATCAAAGTGCTCCTAAAAATACTGTTTCAATTATAAAATTCAACTTACAGGCTCAGACGACTTCTCTGTATAAACAAAAGCATTCAAACAAAAAGCTATATGATGTTACAAAATGTACATTTTGGCTGAATGACTACATTTATGTAAGTTGTTGCTATTTCACTGTCAAACTTTACACTTTGTTCAAATATTATTGTAACAAGTTAATGCTGTGCTCTGTGGAAGTAGCTTTAAATAGTTCAGGTAAAATCCATGAGCCAAAGTCAGTAATGTGCCAACATTTTACACTGGTAGGTTTGGTTTCCCGACATCAAGTTATTTGCACTCAAAATCCCACACAATTTCTTATGTGGCTGGGAGACACTTGGTAAATGCAATGAAGTAGCATTGTGACATTCCCCCTACTCTTATCTAGCAGCCATCCGAAGGCAATCAGGGACACATAGGGCGAGATGTACTGAGCCTTGAAAAGTGATCAAATGGAAAGTGATAAAACCCCAGACAATAAGCACCTAAATGTCATTTTTAAAACACAGCTTGTAACATGACAGTTGGGGGCTGGTTGTTTATCATTTTGCGTTGTATCACTTTTCCAGCTTAGTACATCTCAGCCTGAGAGAGGGGTGTGGCAGCCAGTACTGATTACCCAAGCTTATTTTTGGGGCCCTGCGAGATCTGGGGAGCTCAGTGGGAAGGCAAACCAAAGTCACTCTGCTGGCAGCAACACCATTCACAAACTCGAGCATCAGGGCTCACCTAATATAGTGTCCATGTGCATAAGGGGTACTACTGTGTAGTGTAATGTGAATAAGAAGCACTTATGTGTGATATAATGTGAATAAGGGGCACTAATGTGTGACCTAATGTGAATAGTTTGAGCTACTGTGTGGTGTAATTTGAACTTTGGGGGAACTTTGGCCCCTTCCTTCCTCCTACCACACCCCATTTTTCAATGCTCACCAAAGGCACATGCTGTCCCTAAAGTATGGAATGGAGAGTGCAAATTTATAGTTTGAATGGGGGGGGGGGGGGTGGCAAACTGCCTATTACTGTCTTTGAATACATACTGTACATACTAATAAATAGTCAAAATGCTTTAAAAAACATTGCTACCATGTCTGCATTCTGCCGTCAACATTTTACTGTCAACATTATATCTGATGAATTTTCAGCCATTTGATTAAAGATATGTACACACACTTCATTTTGCTTTTCTATTAGATCTGGCATTAGATCTTCCCATTCAATTTGGCATTAGATCTGTACTTTTGCATTAGATATCGATTTTGATATCGAATTCGATATACATTCATGGTACATTGCACACATTCGATTTACTGGATCGAATTCGATATTTCCTTGGCTGCACAGTCTATTTTTCTTTCAGATTTTGAGAAAACAGGAGCATGAATCGAATGCAGATCGAAAGTGTCCTAAAAACTATTCGATGTGGATTTGATTTTGCTTCTATAACAAAATCGAATCGAAAACAGGGAAAAATCGAAGCGTGTATACACAGCTTAAGTGCCCTGGCATGATCTCAAAAGCCAAATAATGTATTTACTATTAGGATTTTGAGCTTGATGAACTGGACCCATAATATATAAATAGATTATTCTTTAGTATCTATTATGTGGCATTAGATACAATTGCACCTTTTTCATGACGCTTCTGTTCAGCAGCCATCAGGACTTCGTCAACTTCACAAGAATAAGAGGAAAAAAGGTAAGGGGTGAATCGAATAGAAGAGGATTAAGATTTAAAAGAATGGAAGGCAAGAAAAAAAGTGTTTCATCAGGGGCTCGGGGGGAAAAGTGGATGTTGGGGTCACTCACATCCTAGAACAAGTTTCAGTGGTAGATGATACGACAGTTAGCAGTAGATACTTAGACACATAAAGAGGAGAGAGTTAGGACCAGAGGCGTAGGGAGGGCGGAGCCACCGGAGCACACGCTCCGGGCGCAGTTGGGGCGCAGGGCGCCGTCCCCCCTCCGCAAATGAGGTGGAGTCCTGCTGCCCTGCAATAATTCATTTTACACACGCAGGGCAGCGTGCGCCGGCGGCTGCCCTGCCCGGCGCCTGCCCCTGTCTGCCCTGCTCACCTGCTCCCGGCCTGCGCCGCGACGTGATGGGGTCATGTCACGTGACTCACTTCTCAAGTCCCTATCCAAGCTGCTGCTGCTCGGGCCGGCTCCCGGGCAGCGCTGTGCAGCAAAAATAAGAATAAGGAAGACTCCACTCCTCCCAGTCCCCTGCCTCTACAGAGGAATGTCTGTGCTGTGCGCTCCTCAAGGTAGTTTCTCTCGTTTTTTTTTTTTTTAAATAAAGATATAGAATTAAGGGAATAATCATGGGGTCTGGGGGTTTGGTGGGGGGGGGGGATCTCTCTGGTTTATGCTGCCACCCTGCTCTTCTCAAGGTGGATTTTAGTTTTTTACTAAAGATAAATAATTATGGGAATAATCATGGGGTTTAGGGGATTTGTAGGGGAGGGGGGGTGAATCTCTCTTATATGTGTCTTATATAGCGCAGCAGATTCCGTTACAGTGTCTTCTATAGCGCAGCAGATTCCGTTACAGCGTCTTATATAGCGCAGCAGATTACGTTACAGTGTTTTATATAGCGCAGCAGATTACGTTACAGTGTCTTATATAGCGCAGCAGTTTCCGTTACAGTGTATTATATAGCGCAGCAGTTTCTGTTACAGTGTATTATATAGCGCAGCAGATTCCGTTACAACGTCTTATATAGAGCAGCAGATTCCGTTACAGTGTCTTATATAGCGCAGCAGATTCCGTTACAGTGTCTTATATAGCGCAGCAGATTCCGTTACAGCGTCTTATATAGAGCAGCAGATTCCGTTACAGTGTCTTATATAGCGCAGCAGATTCTGCCACAGCGTCATATATTTCAAATGTAACATGCCAACATATGTTAGCCACGCCCCCAATTCATAACCGGGGGGGCGCGAAATATGACCTTGCTCCGGGCACCGTGGCACCTAGCTACACCGCTGGTTAGGACAGACAAAAATACTATATGATGAAGAGATTTGTAGGTTATAGAGAGACTAAATATACAGTAGGTACACCCTATACTAGTGGTTTCCAATCCTTTTTGTGTGCACCCCTTAACTTCTACAGTGCCTTGCTGTTTTTAATCTGATACATTATCATGCATGGACTATATTTATTACGGGACCCAGAAAGTTAACACTCAAATTCTGGCCTCTGTGATAGATGGACAGATCTCCTCCGGAGGCTGGGCACCCCCATAAAGGTGTTGCCCTTATCACTACATTCCCCCAATGGGTCCTTTATGCTTCAGTCCGATGATGCACCCTGTACCCATGTTTAATCACTCACCTCTCTGGGGTCCCAAGTTGCACTAAAGCAGCAGTGAAATCTCCTTCAAAATGGTGCTGCCGCCATTTTCCTGGTGATTTGCGCATGCACAGTAGAGAATAGTTATGTTACCATGCACAATGTTCCTAGCGATCTGTGCATGCAGAGCGGAGCGGGGCCGCAAAGAGTCTGCACATGAACCCCTTCTTCTCTTAAACTGCCCCTTCCCGGCCTGGTGGGATGTGGTCATTTAGGTCGACAGTCAGGTCGACATCAAAAGGACGACATGCGTTTTGGTCGACATGGTAAAAAAAGGTTGACATGGAAAAGGATGATATTAAAACAGTCAATTTGATTTTCTGGGGGTTTTATTTTCAACGTGGACATAGAAGGAACTAGATAAATAAAGTGCCAGAAGCATGGTGAGCAAAGTGAGACACAGTATATTTATATGGTGTCCATGTCAACTCATGTTGACACAGACACGAAAACCACAAAAAACTCATGTCAACAGTTTTCATGTCGACCCTTTTCATGTTGACTTATTGCTTGTGTCCACCTGTTAACTTTTTTATGTCAACCTTTTGACTGTCGACCAATAGTGGTTGACCTATTGATTGTAGATCTAATTACTGTCAACCCTATGACCCTTACTCCTGCCTGGCACCCCAAAAAGACCAATCCACTAAAATACTGTATGCGATGCTTAATTTTCCATAGAGATTTTACAGCTGCAATATTTATCTTTCCAGACAACTACCTGTATTTCACTCCAATGATTAGGAAATGGAACTTCAATTGTTGTCCATCTATTTTCGACACTTCTCCTGCTGAAGAGATAGGAAAAAAATCTTTTTATACTAACAGCAGGAGTGAAAAAATCACCCAGGTTTTTAGCTTAGCTCACAGACCAGACATGGGGTGATTAAGACAAACTTATTTAAGTAGGTCAAGTCGTATAAATTGATAAGAGTGAGCCTAGACTAATTTCATATGCTTCTTTTTCACATTTATATTTCCTTATTTCTGTTGTATTTCAACTACTTAAACAGAAAGTATTATAAAATCCAATTTTTTTTGTATTATTTATAGGTCTATTTATTAAGCTAATAAAAAAGCATTTTCTTCAATGTACTCACTGAAGAAATTACTTTTCTCCTCTTTTCTAGACTACTAATGAAGGAGAGAAATCTCTTGCAGAGTTGAAAGGTTTTTGATGGCAATCGTTTCGGTAGCCCCAGAATGTTAAATGTGCAACAAAAATCTGTAGATTTGATGTTATTGTCAGGGGCAGATTAAGAAAAGAAAGCCCAAGTGTAGGATCTGCCTGGTCCTCCTCCTCTATGGCCAGTATTCAATGCTCCCGATTCACCGTTTTTCTTTGGCGAATCAGACTGTTTTCACTCCCTGCAGTGAATCTTTTTCACTGAAAATCTGATTCACCCTATTCAATGTTCACTGTTTGCCGAAAGCGAACAGTGAATGCCGGCCAGTTCTCAGTTTCATGATCGCTGCAATTCGCTGGTGTATTTCAATGGGGTTTTCACTGGGATTCGCCGATATTGTATTCAATGCTAGGATGGCAAATTTCTTTCTCCCTGTTTTTTGTATTCAATGCTAGGATGGCAAATTGCTTTCTCCCTGATTTTTTAAATGATTCACCGTTTTGCATTCAACATCTTTTTAAGGTGAACTGGAAAGTGATGTTTAAAAATAAAGGTTGTTTTTTTTTTGTGTAAAAAAACAGATTTTTTTTCTGTGAAGGAGCATGCTATTTTTATTCATGTGCTTGAAGCATATATATATATATATATATATATATATATATATATCATTTTAATATTTTTATTTTTTACATTTTATTTTTTACACATTCGCCAGCATGGGGCCGGGAGCCGGGAGCCGCTCATTAGATATTCATATATTCCCTTCACTCTGGTCCCGGCTTGTTATGTGTGGGACCAGTGAAGCGGCTCCCTACCTCTGTCCCCTGCCAGCTCTCCCTTGTGGGCCTATGTTCACTGTACACACTGCACCCATTAAAAACACATACAATATTGACATGAAGCTTTATGCAAAACTCCTAGCAAATAGACTAGAACACTTCTTGCCATCCATTATCCACAGTGACCAGGTGGGATTTGTCCCAGGTCGGTAGGCCAAAGATAATACTTCCAAAATAAAAGCCCTTATACACCATCTCTTCTCTACTGATACCTCAGGAGTTCTCCTATCCACAGATGCCGAGAAGGCGTTTGACAGAATTGACTGGGGTTTTATGAAGGGTATACTAAACCATTTGGGCCTAGGTCCAATATGTCTTCAGCGCATTTTAGCCCTATACACCTCCCCTTCGGCCAGAGTAAGGATCAATGGCTCATTATCAGGCTCATTTAATATTAATAATGGACCTCGGCAGGGGTGTCCGCTGTCCCCCTTAATTTTTATTTTATGTATTGAAGCTCTGGCTAGGGCAATAAGGCTGAACATGAATATTAGTGGGATTTCCTTATCCGGGCATAAATACAAACTTGCATTGCTCGTGGATGATCACTAACCCTGTAGTTTCCCTCCCCAGCCTGAAGGATGAATTTAGGTCTTTTGGTGACCTCATTTCAAAATAAACTTCACTAAGTCAGTGGCCTTGGGCATCTCTGCTTCACTTGCTGTGGTGTCAGGACTCAAATCTGCATTCCCTTTTGCATGGCATACTTCACATCAAATATTTAGGGGTTAATTTTCCAACAACCTCTCAAAATTGTTTGACCTCAATTTTACCCCCCTCCTCCATAAATTACAATCTGATCTTCAGACTTGGAATCAAGTCGAGGCCAATACATTTAGGCCGTGGTATAAAAGAGGTCTCTTCCATCTAGTGAGTGGGAGAGGGGTGGTCTCTTTTGAGGATTTGCAAAAGGAATGGAGTCTACCGGTGAGTGATTTTTGCCGTTACTTACAAGCCCGCCATTATTTGCTACAGTATCTCTAGACCCACCCCATAACCAAGATTGATAATCTTCTGTTAGAAGGCTAGTCGTAATCTCCCCTGCTTCACCAAAAAGTGGCGTAAAGACCTGGGAACTGATTTAAAAGATGCCAAATGGGGAAAAATTATCCAACTAGCCCATGTTTGCTCACCCAGCATATTGGTGATGGAGATACAATATAAATTATTGTCGCAATGGTATAGATGTCCTGATACTATCTCTAAAATGGGGCTGGGTGTACCTAATATTATTTGGCATTGTTGGTTGGCATTGTTCCCTGGGTCCCGGATACCCCCTCCACATTTGGTGGGATTGTCCCTCATTACAATCTTATTGGAATAATGTCATCTCTATTTCTGCGAAGATAATAGGCGAAGCGGTCCTTTCGGGTCCCCTGTTTTGGATGTTTCACTACTCATCGGGATCTGTCCCAAGATGTAAAAAATCGCTCTTATGCCGTTTAAACAATGCAGCAAAGGCAGTCATTCCAGAATGCTGGCGATCTTCCTCTCCTCCAATGATCAAAGAGTGGTTCCATAGAATAGATATGTACATGGACATGGAAGATATAGTGTCTTCCACAGCAGATGACTAGGACTCCTTTAGAAACACATGGGCTACATGGATAACTTTTAAGGAATCCCCCACATATGGGATGACACTAGAGTCCATCCCCTCCCTATTATCTTAGTTATATTTCGCTCTTGTTACCATACCCCCAGGTTCTGGCATATTTGCACCCAATGGAAAATACATGTACATTCTGCTATTTTTATATGATTTGATTGTCTTTGCTGATACTGTATGTATCGGATCTAACCCTTCTCCTCCCTTGCCCTCACCCTTACTCATTATTTCCCCTTCTTTATTCCATTTTTTCTATACCTATATGAAGATGTTGATGGTATTATCTTGATGTACCATAATTCTGTTTACTATGCCCAAATATTTTTCAATACACATGTTTTGCTCTAAAAACAGATAAGTGCCCATGCCTTATTACCATTTATATCTATTGCAGTCACAGAAGGACTCTGAAGGGGTTATGCATAATTACATAGCAGCAGGGTTTGCAGTGAGAGATGGCCTGAACCCAGGGGTCAATGTGCACCTCACAGCCTGCACCCATTATAGATACGTCAATGGCTACTGTGCATTTCAAATATATAGGACCCTTAGGGCTAGATTTAATTAGTTTACAGCAGTTACCAGGCTATTTGCACCTCAGGGGAGTATCATAATGTATCAGGCTGTACTAACAGCAGATTTCTGTGTGCATCCTCCTGCTTAATGCCCTTCCTGCAGTTGCAGAGAGTTCATTACCCATACTCACGTACTCCTATCCAGGAGAAGGCCAGAGAGGAGGCACTGCAGACTACTTCAGGAGGCAGAGCTCAAAGGTCCTGTTATTATTCCCCACCCCCAACATAGGGAAATACCCATGATTTGCGGGTACGCAATGTAGTGGCTAATATAAATGCCATATACCACCCATTTGCCCCACCCCTTCCCATGGCCCCTGTGATTGCTGGTGATTATAACACAATCCTGACCTATTCAAAAGGAAGCTGGCAGGGTGCGGGATATCCACGTACTGTTCCAGGGCTGAGGGAGACTACCCCAATAATCGGTATACTCCAGAGGTTTTCAGGAAGGGTAGGCAAGTATGGCATTAACCTATAGCTCTAGCCACTTAACCCACAATCTATGAGTTAATGCACATTAGCTGCTGGATTACCCTGTGAGGATATGGGTTTATAATTGAACAGCGGCAGGCACTAATGCTCTGCGGCTAATTTAATCTGCCCCTTATTACTTTTCACATCACAGTTTTACAACTAAGTAGCCCTTGATTCCAAAATTGATCAAAACAGAACTCTGCGTGTGTTATTTAATAATAATTATTTATTTACATAATAATTATAATATTATAATTATTATGTAAATAGAATTATTATTATTATTATTTTTTATTATTATTATTATTATTAGAATGTTATTATTACTACCAAATTGGCATATATCATCACACACATATATCATCACACAATAGCGCCTTGCCAGATGCACCACTATTCTGTATGTAAGAAAAGGAGTAGTCTCTTCAACAACAAAGGAAATGTAGCTGTGCTTCGGTTAATATGTGTATCTTTATGTAGAAAGCTTTTTGTGGTAAGATCATATAATTGAAAAATAAACAGCTTTAGCTACTAAGGGGGGGTATGCAATGTTCCGCCGCTATTTCCGACGGGGGAAATAGCCGCGGGGCCCTTTAAAGACAGCATTGAAGAGGGATCACGGCAGAACGAGCCCGACTTTAGAAGCTGTTGGGCCTGTTCTGCCGATAACGTTTTCGTTGCCACTCCCCCTTTGCATCGATATGCAGGATTCAATGTCCCGTCTGCCGATCTGCTGTCAATCATGCTGCAAACGGGCCAGGATCATGGCTGTCGGGAGGGATCTACAGCCGTGATCCTGGATTGCATACCCACTAAGTTAGTTAAATGGGTTGAAACTCATGAAATATTTAATGCGGTATTTCCATACCAGGTATGGTTATAGGAGGAGTACCCATCCTTTTCTTGATCCTTTCTAGTATCTCAGTTTGCTATATGCTGCTAATATATCTGACAGTGTCCATCACCACTGCAAGCAACAGAGCTCTGTGTTTTATCACTTCAAGATCAGCTTTCTACTTTGAGCATGCTTTCCTGGGTTCTAATGCAATTTTCATTGTCACCACTAAGCCTAAATGAATGGATAATAACTTCTAAAGAAAACCATTTATACAGTACCTAAGGTGCATAAAGGAAAAAAAATTGAGTCAATTTTTAGAAATGTATTATATACTGTGTAGATGTCTTTTTTTTCTCTATGCCATAGGAATCAAATATACTCATTGAAGCTCTAATATTTACATAACATCTCTATCTCAGTGGGTGCGCTTTTATGCATATCACCCAGATACTGTGTGTGTCAGCTTCACATAGTTGGAAAAATGATGAAGCTGCTAATTTCCACAGGAAGCAGAAGTATAGCACAGGGCTCGGAATCAAAGCTTCCAGCTCTGCTTTTTCATCATTTCTCTGTATTGCACCACGTCTGCTTTGTTGTCACCTTTCCTTCATTTCATTTTTAAAAAATGTTTTGTTGTCGTTCTTCCACAGACATTGTGTTTCTGTAACATTTTCTGACTTCTTTACAACCAGGAAATAAAAAGAAATTATGCAGCATATTGTTACTAAACATAATTGAAGATGAAAATGTTTGAAATATATGATGCATTAACTATATTCAGCCACTATTATAATAAAGCCACTTGAACACAATGGAAGACAGCTTATGCTCAGTGGTGCATGCCTCAGTAGTAAGTAACACATGTGTTATCCACACTCTTACTGTGCGCGGGATGTTCAAACATCCGCAGCCCAGCTCCGCCCCCCTTAGCCGCTCATCGCCGACATAATTATCGCATATGCTGTAACATATGCAATAATTATGGCAAAGGACAGCTCTTGCGTTAAGAGCTGTCCTTTGCGGTGAGAGTCAGCAGGTCCCATGGGGACCTGGCGACTCTCCCCTCCCTCCCTTACCCGGCGCTGCTGCTGCTGCGCCAGGCTCTCCTCCTCCCTGCACCCGGAAGAGGATCATAGTGCAGGGAGGAGGAGATCACAGGTCCGGGCAGCACAGCTCTTAGATGCCCGGACACAGGTGAGGGGGGGACAGTGCGGGGAGGTGGGGGTCGGCGCGGGTCGGCGGTGGGTCAGTGTGGAGTGGCAGTGGGTCGCATTAGAAGCCCATAGGCTTCTATGAGGCATCACCAGATATTTCTGGCGATGCCCCCCCGTCACGGTAATCCGGCGGGGGATGCTTAGAGCATCCTAAAATGCGGTAAAAACCCGATAACGGGCTTTTTACCGTATTTTTAGTTTAGAGACTCTCCCCTACAGTCTCAGTAGACTAGGGGTAGGCTATGTTTTCCATTGAGCAGGAGGAGGAGTTTGCAGGTGCACACTAAATATATATGCTAGACCTTTTAATCTCTTGCTATATTGCATGTGAGGTTATAAGCATAGTAGGCCATTACTATGCTAATAACCTCAAATGCAATATAGCAAGAGATTAAAAGGTCTAGCATATATATTTAGTGTGCACCTGCAAACTCCTCCTCCTGCTTGCTGCACTACAAGTCTCAGCAGGTAGCACCTCATATGTCCAGGGTGTGCAGTTTAGGGCCCCTCCCCCTATGTACTATATATTGTGTATTCATACACACTGGAAGGAACTAGAGACGCCTTCCTCCTTAACTTGCACCCCACCCACCTGTCCCAAATTGATTTTAATTAGGTTGGAGTCCCAACATTCAAGACTGCACACCTCAGCTTGGCACTATGAGGGTAAGTCCTACTATACATATATGCTGAGTGTTAGTCTGTGGGACTGTGTTTGGGGCGCAGGGCTCTTTGGGCTGCTGTTGCTGGGCTGCTCCATGGCATCATATCGTATACTTTCAATCACCCCTTTAGTTTGTTTAATATATATGTAGCACCCTTCACATTTATTATTACTTCTTACCTACTGTAGGTAAGTCCTATCACATATAATTTCCCCTATCCCTTTTACTATCACTTTAATTTCACACTAATGTGATGCCATGGGGTGGTTCTGCTGGGCTGGCCTGGGGGGCCCTGTGCCCTGGACCTGTCCCAGAGTAGTGTTAGGGACTTGTCCTATTGAGGTAACCTGGACGCGGTGGAGAAGCCGATACTAATGGCCATTACTATGCTAATAACCTCAAATGCAATATAGCAAGAGATTAAAAGGTCTAGCATATATATTTAGTGTGCACCTGCAAACTCCTCCTCCTGCTTGCTGCACTACAAGTCTCAGCAGGTAGCACCTCATATGTCTAGGGTGTGCAGTTTAGGGCCCCTCCCCCTATGTACTATATATTGTGTATTCATACACACTGGAAGGAACTAGAGACGCCTTCCTCCTTAACTTGCACCCCACCCACCTGTCCCAAATTGATTTTAATTAGGTTGGAGTCCCAACATTCAAGACTGCACACCTCAGCTTGGCACTATGAGGGTAAGTCCTACTATACATATATGCTGAGTGTTAGTCTGTGGGACTGTGTTTGGGGCACAGGGCTCTTTGGGCTGCTGTTGCTGGGCTGCTCCATGGCATCATATCGTATACTTTCAATCACCCCTTTAATTTGTTTAATATATATGTAGCACCCTTCACATTTATTATTACTTCTTACCTACTGTAGGTAAGTCCTATCACATATAATTTCCCCTATCCCTTTTACTATCACTTTAATTTCACACTAATGTGATGCCATGGGGTGGTTCTGCTGGGCTGGCCTGGGGGGCCCTGTGCCCTGGACCTGCCCAGAGTAGTGTTAGGGACTTGTCCTATTGAGGTAACCTGGACGCGGTGGACAAGCCGATACTAATGGCCATTACTATGCTAATAACCTCAAATGCAATATAGCAAGAGATTAAAAGGTCTAGCATATATATTTAGTGTGCACCTGCAAACTCCTCCTCCTGATTGCTGCACTACAAGTCTCAGCAGGTAGCACCTCATATGTCCAGGGTGTGCAGTTTAGGGCCCCTCCCCCTATGTATGTTTTCCATTGAACCAGAAGTTCAGATTTTTGATGTCACCATCATGTAGAAACATGTACAAAAGTCATAAATGGTACTATAACAATTAGTAATATTTCCATGTTTTTTTAAACTAGTTAGCCTACATTAGAGGGACGAGAGGGGTGGTCGACCAGGGGCCCGTACACATTAGGGGCCTTCACACATGCTGCAACTGAAATAGGAGCACAGCTGTGTCTTCAAATTCCCCACCACACAACAGCTGCCAGCGCTGCCTGCCAAGGTGATGCTAAGGGCCCTGTCAGCCTCTCGCAAGATCAGTAGCATATTTATAATGGGTGCAATGTGCATGGTGCACACAGGCCACTGAGTCCTGGGGGGGGCACACACTGCACCCATTGTTTAACAGTAAAGCAGCTGCCCTGCTTCATTGAAATCCCATTCTGCAACATATTGTGCTCACTGTGCGAATGAATGTGTACAAGTGCACATCCGTTCATACCCATACAAATATGTCCAAAATACTTCTTAACAGGCTCACCATGGAATGATTTTTACACTGGCCACAATTACTTGCAGGCACCGCACAGCCAAGGACTTACTCTGCATTGCAATGAAAAACAGGCACATCCAGGCTGCTACTGATGTCACAAACCCTCTCCTAACAGGCTAAACATAACATATAACATATCAAAATGGTTCCTTTAGAATATTCCTTCTTCTTTATTGCCATTTCTTAATTGAATACCTCCTTATTATATTTTTGTTTTCTCATGTTTTTCATATTTAGTGCTTTTATGTATTTTCCATCTTATGTATGCTATATCTTTTTATGATGTATCATTTTTACTCATTATTCTATTGAATGAATCATCCCTCAGCTGCTTTGCACACCACACCTGCTAAATATCGTATACTGGAAATAGGGCATTGGCCGCAAGGATAACATGTAAAAGATTGTCATCAGGAAGTGGGGCATCCCTCCACCGGAAGCAAATGTGATGCAATAGCATAAGTGGGGCAACGTCGTGCGGAAGTGGGGCACCACACGGCATTGAGCACACCGTGATCAGAAGTGAGTGACCGTGTCAGTTAAGTGCGCTATCGTGACTGGAAATGTGTCCCTGAGACCGGCAGTGCGTGATCTGAACTGCACGGCCGCGACCGGAAGTATACACACGTTATACAGCAGAAGATGTGGATTGGATCTGCACTTTATTCATCTAGAGGGGACACACTAACATATATTCTCCTTGAAGAAGAACCTAGCAAAAGGTTTGAAACGCGTTGGAGCTGTTCTATTGATCATCTACCATTGGAAAGGCGAACTCTCAGCTGTGACACCGAGTGGAGCAATTCCGGGATTTGAGACCATCTCACCTCCACTTATGCTCTTCTGAGAGCCTGTTTTACCTGGTTCTCCAACTCTTCCGGTAACTCCACCCATTATATAATCCATTTTTATTTAATGTTCAGATTATTTGATGTTGCTTTAAACTTTGTGTGTTTATTAGAAAATGGTTCTACTCTATATTCTACCCTTTCCATTTTTGTGGGTCCTCAATACTCCATATGTTATGGAGTAACTCATGCAATTGATGGAAGCTGTGTGTGTGAGGATTCAAACTAAGCATTCTTTATAGAAGAAGAGGAGATGCCCATAATCTAAATGCCCATAATCTACCAGGGGCATATGGTATATATTTTCTATCCACTGAGGCGCTGGTGGTGGGACCAATCCATTTTGTATCTCGATTCTTACCTGCTCATTCCCTGTCTATCGGTGTGGAGACATCGATGTTTAGATTGAACTTTCCATAAATTGCCTACAACACATTGCGCAAAACTATCTATTTTTTGAAACATTTATCTGTTACTTTACTGCAATACATATTAATTTAACCACATCATGGAGAGATGATTATTTAAAGCTGTTAAATTGTCTAATTTCCGTTATATTATCTTTGATATTGAGATATTATGTGATCAGTCATTAGATGCATATTTTAATTGCGTTATATGCCAATGAATGAAGGCTGCCATCATTTTGTTTCCTTTCAGTGAACACTGAACGGTAATATGAAGTATTAGATCACAAATCAAAATAATTTTCCTCTAATACCAAAATAGCGCACTTTAAATGATTTATAATGCTAACATCTTGTACCTGAGTTGACTTTTATGTTTTAGGCCCTACAGTATGTTCATTTTTTCATGAAATTGCCCCAAGTCGGTTATAAAAACTGAGGCATGAAAAAAAATTCTGGCACCTATTAACATAGCGGTAATTCTGAATAAAATAAATAATAATTGCTTCAACAATGTGTATGATTAATTATGTCACAATCCCTTGGTTTATGATACAGAGAGGTGCATCAAGTTATCATCTCAAAAAATGTTCACATCCAGCAAACTCCCTGAACTGCAGGTAGGAGTCAAACAAAATGACATCAAGGTAAAACATAAGTAAATGGGAACACATACAGTATATGTTTATTAAACACTTGTTGGTTCAATTTTCAAGTCTCTGTTAGTAAATAAGGAACAATAAGTCCTTGTAAAAGTTTGTGTCCAAAAACACTTTAAACAATGCACTGAATATATTTCATGGAACCAATCACTAAATAAATATAAGTTGTTTAGAAAGACAAATATTTAGAACATAACCTATGGGAGCACTTTCTCTTGTTTTTGATGACAGACTTTTCAGAACTACCCTTGTAAGAGAAGTTCAGATTTCATAAGCCTTTTAACCTACTTACTTTTCTTTTAAAAAACAACAATGTCCATAAAACAAAATAATAATATTATTATTATTATTATTAATAATAATAATAATAATGACATATTTTTAAAAGTGTTTTTTATTCTTTAGAGGAAAAATAAAATACACCTGGTGCTATATTTCTGCAGCAGCAGCTTTTGTAGGCCGACACTTCTTAATGGGTTGAAGCTGAAAATTTGGAGTGGCACTCACAGTTGGGTGTAGAGCATTTTGTGCCCAGTGTCTAAGTCGACAGTCAATAGGTCGACCACTATTGGTCAACAGACAAACTGTTGGCACGAAAAATTGGTCGACAAACATTAGGTCAACATGGTCAAAAGGTCGACACAAACAAAATATCAACAGAAAAGGTTGATTCGGGAAAAGGTTGACATGGGTCTTTCATGGGTTTTTTTTTTTGGTGTCTATGTTGACATGGACACGTGTGTGTCGAAATATGTCCTCACCATGTTTTGTGCACTTTTATATTCTCCCTCTATACCCATTGGGATAGTAAAGAAGAACGAGTTGGTTTTATAAAATCAAAATCATGAAATTTTTGTGTCAACCTTTTTCCATGTCAACCATGTTGACCTAATGCATGTTGACTTTTTCATGCGTCGACCTATTGTGTGTTGACCAATAGCGGTCAACCTAGCAATAGGTCGACCTAATGATGGCATACCCTCACAGTCATGGTGCAGCCTTTTATGCTTTACACTGAATGTGAGTGCCACTCCAACACACTGAGAAGCCACTGGCTAAAGGAGCTGCCACATGCTCATGTTGTCCTTAGGCAGGGCCTGCTTAAGGGTTCCAGCCACCCTAGGCTAATACAGAAGTAAGAAAAAATCTTTAGCAGGCTCGAGCCTTAAGGCCCATACACATTAGATGATTTTCGGCTGAAAATCGCTCATTTTGGCCGATTTTCAGCTGAAAATCGCCAAGTGTGTATGGGCCACCGATGGGAGACTAGCGATGATGTGCGCTCCTGCATCATCACTAGCAAAGTCTCCCGTCTGCTGGTTTTACCAGCATGCCAGCGATGATGGCTGGGTTTCCATCCATCATCGCTGTGTGTGTATGCACAGCGCGGGCTGAAAGATTATTTACTTTCAGCCCGTGGTCTGCCCCGATGCCTCCCCTTCTCCCTCCCCCTGCTGTGTTGTCACAGAGCAGGGAGAAGCAACACCGTGACGTGACCGGCCACCCGTCTGTCCTCGAACATAGTGGTGTGCACCCTTTGTGCTTTTCTTAGTTTGGCACTCAGTCAGGCAGACTTTGACAGTTCCAGTTACACCAGTTGTTATCTGCATTTAATTCACAACAGAAGTGAATCAGAAACAATGTACATTACAGCTGTTTGTGAATTAGAGGCAGTATGTGAGTGTGATCATCAGCACTGATAGGTGGCAGGACTCTGCTATCAGTCTGACACACATAAAGTCAACCCTGCCTCTCTAAAGTAAGGGGCAGTTCCCTCAGGCAATGAGGACCTTCCTGCTCTCTGCACTGGGCCATTACTCAAACATTGCTCAAAATGGTCTGCAAAGGGGTGAGGGGATGTCATTGATGTTCTGGGCAGCAATGGGTCCCTTAGCCTTCAGGTCCCTCAGCCTTAATGGTATGCACCTGCTGCCACAATGGTACTTCTGGCTCTAAACTATTGTCTATATATCTGTACCAGTAATTATAGATCACCTCATGACCCCCCCCCCCCCTTCACTTACTGACACCTGCAAAGTATAGTAGAGCAGCATGCCTCCCAAATTTGCAGAGCGCAGACTCTGGACTCTCTGAGTGGCCTTGTCACGTGTCTCCAGACCAGGGGCGTGGACTTGGGTAAAAGGGGTGTCTAGGGCGGGGATACAGACCTGCAGTCCATAGGTAAAAACCTCTACTGGATGTGACTCCTGCTAGTTTAGCCATACTGTACATCCCAACAACTGTCTGTTTTTGGAAAAGTGTAGGATGCTTCTCTAGCCGATCCCTAGTGCCCCACTTCCTGCTCTTACACTTGTTATAATGTATATACGGCCGCTAATATGAATAAATAAGAATGAATACGACATAGGGGTTTACAAAGCAGTCGTATTTGACTTCTTTGTAAATTGCCCTCCGGAACCCAAATTTGCATACAGCTAAAACAGCCGTCTGCATTCATATTCATTCATATTAAGAATACGAATACCAAAAATCGTATTCGTATTCTTAGTAAATTTCCCCCATAATGTCATGACACCAGAAATGCGTGATCCCGACACACAATGCCTCTGCTACAGCACTGATTTGCATAGTAAAAATATCTGAACCATGGTTAAAATTTGAACATGTAGCATTTATTGTAATTTTAATGAAGACAGTAGCGAAGGATACCACAGAGTTTCAACAAAAGAAACGTGAATGTATGACACACAAAATGTCTTTTTAACAGAATGTCTTGTTTTTAATTCAGGCAAAGCTCACATGTCACCAGTCACTTTGAATTAAATATAAAGAATTCAGGCAATGTCAAAATAAGAGTACTTACTGAAAAACTATGCATTTTATTAAGAATAATAAAGTCAGTTTACAATCAAGAAACTAACAAAAGGTTTATCCTTATTTAAACTGTATGGTATAACAACATCGGACCACCCAGTACTATGGTCCTTATTCAGGTTGGATCGGGCAGCCGCGAGTGTGGACGGACCATCCAAATGGATCCCTCACTCTTTCGGTGAGCGTGCGTCCGCCCACAGAACATCCGCGCACAGTTGGTGGGGAAAGCCAGCAAAGGGGAGTGGTGTGTATATGAGTGTACACTACTGTGCTCGAACGGATCTCACCTTTCCGGTCAGAAACTAAGCGTGTTTCTCCGATCGTAGGAGGAAGCGTTCGTCCGATCACGGTGGCGTGCACTTCACGTATATGGTCCAGCAATTATTGCCTTTGAAGTTACCTTTTAACAATTACCCAATTATGTTAAGTTTTATTGATTGATTTCTTTATATTACCTCATTTGTCTCCCTTAATTTATCTACAATTGAACCCTCATTACATGTATATTTCTAATGTTGCACTTTCCTCACTATCTATGTGTCCCCCAATGTTTTTATTTTTTTTATTTATTTTGGTGTTTGTGTGCATGCTGAAAATAATGTTAATAGGGCCTTATTCTGCTCGGGCTGCAGGTGCGGCGACCTCACACCGCTCACGGACGGGTCTCTCCGTGCGAAAAAACCTGTCCGCAAGAGTACGGTCATTGTGGGCGGCATGGGGGCATTTTTAGGGGAGCGGCCGGAATAATGAGTAAAACTGGGCATAAACATGCGCGTACACGGGGGTGTGCACCAAAAATGTACGGTGCTACAACCTGTCGATCGGCGAACGCACCGTGCATTTTGGGCCAAAAACAGGCGGACGCCAAAGATAGCTCCAGACCACCCCTAGAGATACCGTATGAGAGTGGACGCCTGGGTCTGCTAATTAACGCTGATTACTACACCTGAATGTAATAAGCAATGCTGCAGCCTATTAAGTGAAAACCATGATTTCACTACCTGCAAGCCACACACAGCCCTCAAACACATTGGAAGCATATCTTTCTACACTTCTCTACATGTAAAGGTTGTTTTAATTTTAGGTAAGATTCATTCTAAGACCTGCTTATATATGCCAAGGTAGTTAGTTTATAACCATCTACACCCATTCAGTAAGTGTTTTTGTATACTTTAAAAAGCAGGACACTCAATTCACAGAAGTCGACATGTGTCAACTTTTTCACTGTAACACCAACATAACTTTATTTAAAAGTAAAACCAATGTGGGGACACATAGATAGTGATTAAAATGCAACATTAGAACATAATAAATAGACATGTATTGAGTGTTAAAATGTTGTTTTATTAGGGTGTTTATTAAGGTACACAATTGAGTTAATAGAAAACAATTATTGAATAACAGTTAGAATAATTAATTAATTGTCATTAAGGCAAGATTTTTAGTGCCATATATGTGAAGGGTATGCCACCATGCACGGACGTACGCTCACTCTCACGATCTGTGACACACGCTGAGTTTTCCATTGAAAAAAGGCGAGACCTGTCCATGCACTGTGGCGTACGCTCCGATATACGGAAGATGTCGGTGTGAAAACGGACGAGACCCGTCCGTATACGGTGGCGTACGCTCTGTTGTACGCCAGCTATCTGTGGCTAAGAGGAGATCCGTCCGTGTACGGTGGTGTACGCTCAAGTGTACGCCACTCCCCTTTGTCGGTGTTTGTGACCGCCCGTGTGCGGATGTTTTGTGGGCGGACTTACGCTCACCGTCCGCGTACGGGAAGCGTACGCTGAATCGGACCGTACGTACGTACGTTGCACCGACCTAACCAGAATAAGGCCCATAATTATTATGGTCCTATTTATTTACATGTCTCACTACCCTAATGATATGTATGATGTTTACTCCACCAATAACTGACATTCATGCATTTACCTTTTTTTAAATTTAAGCCTAAAACCCACACATGCACACAACATTCATTCCTTACCCTTCACTTTAAATTACATATATAAGTTACATTACACATGTACCTATGTCCACCTGCCCTCAGAAAGACTCTAACATGTTACCATAAAAACCACAGACAACTTCTTAATATTAATAAACATTTTTTTTTTAAATGAACAAATTAAAGGAGGCCGTGCATGCGACCCAGCAGCATGGCCACATTTTTGAAGGCCCCCTGCAATTCAGCCACAGTCTGGGCCAAGGCCTCCTGGTGCTGGGGAATTTCTGTTGGGAAGGAAAAAAAATATTATTTTTTAAAATAACTTTAACACAAATTCTTGGTCACTTTTTAATGATTAATAAGCAGTCAGTGAAATGTGAAGGCAACACATATTTTAAAAGAGCATTGAAGATGGACCTGCTGTGAAGATGTTACAAACTACTATGATGTTGACACACACAAACATGACATTGACATGACTTCAAATAAGTACCCTTTGCCTTCTTTGCTGAATGTATGCAGCATCACACTTGGGAGGTTTGTGCTGGGGGAACAGGTCAAACCTCTGGACTAAGGTATGCAGTGTGAGGATCATTACATTGTTGATGCTTTACTGGTTTATCCTTCTCAAACTGTAGGACAGTTGTGTCAAACTCATAGGCCTCCAGCTGTTGTGGAAATGCATGCCCCAGCAAAGGCTGCCACAGTATTAACAAGCCAATTTCTAAATGTATGTGGCATGTCATGCTGGGAAGTATAGTTCCACAACAGCTGGAGGCCCTTGAGTTTAACACCACTGCGCTCAGATCTTTCAATGGATGTAAGGTGTGTCAATCACTGAATGGGTGATGCATGGCCACACTCCAAACCTACACCAAGGGACCCATTGTTCCTGGTGGAGGACACCCAACAGGGCATGTTTTGGAGTGGACATGTGTGTGTTGTGAATGTAAATGTGTATGTCAACATTAGGCACATTTTTTACTTACATAAGCCATCGACATCCATCACGACATTCTCCTCTTCTAGATTTTCTCCACTTCGAGGAGGTATTGTGGTTGGGGATGGGGGACCAATTAAGGCTGAGGCAGGGATGGGAGTAGGGGTCAAGGTTGTGGGGTGTGGTGGGGATTGGTAGGGTTTGGGGGTGGGTGGTGGGGATTGGTAGGGGTTGGGGGTGGGTAGTGGGGAGTAGTAGTGGGGTTGGAAATGGGGTGGGTGGGGGGGGGAGTGGATGGGGCAGGGGAGTGGATGGGGGCAGTGGAGTGGGTGTGGGTAGAGGAGTGGGTGGTGGCAGGGGAGTGGTTGGAGGTAGGGGAGGGGGTGTGGGTACAGGATTGGGTGGAGGCAGGGGAGGGGGTGGGGCCAGTACCAGATTAAGCTTTCGGGGGGCCCGGGGTACTTTAGACAGGGGGGCCCCCTTGCACTTGTCATTACTGGCTGCAAACTGCATGGGAGAATATTATACTGTCAAAACACAGAGTAAAGGCAGAATAAACTTGGTCAATGGTTAACTGCAGGGGATATATATATATATATATATATAGTCCAGGAATCCACACACAAGGTGTAGAAAGGAGAGCACTCTCCAATCGCAAATGTAATTTTTGTTGCAGCAGCAGCATGACCCCTGGCCCCACTTTCCCGCACCCCCACTCGGGTAAACCGATAAAAATTAAATACCGCCTCCATTGCCAAATGGACCATATTATTTACCTCTTGAACTGTCCTTGTGGACTGGCCTATGTAGGCATGACCTCCCGGAAATTTAGAGAGAGGATGGCGAACCACAGGAACTCCATCCGTAATGCACTTGAAACTAAGAAAGCAGATTTGCCCATCCCCAGACATTTCCTTGCAGCAGGTCATCAGAACGCCAACCTCCGGTGCCGACTCATTGATTGGGTACCCCCATCACCCCGCGGAGGTGACAGGGGCCTGAGACTAAAAAAACTTGAGAGCCGCTGGATTCACAGACTTGACACAATCGCACCCAGAGGTCTTAATGAGAACAACCCCTTGTCCATTTTCCTGAGACCATCTTGAACATTCCATCACCTACCTATATGTCTATGTACAATATCTGCTGTTTTTGAAACACCGTTATGAACATTGTCTATTTCGTTTGACCATCATGCATATATGCTTAATATTATCTTTACGTATGCTCTGTATTTACAGCGTAATTGTCTCTATCACCTGTATATGTATAGCCACGCACATTTGTAGGCGCTACTAATAACCTGTAAATATTTAGCTCTGTAGTAATATCTGTCATCCCCAATGTACCCCCCTTATGCACGCTACCATCTCCTCCGATTTATATTCAGCGCTGTTATAATATCTGTCATCCCCAATTTACCCTCCTTATGCACACTACCATCACCTCCTGTTTAGCTCTAGAATAACTTTCATATCTTCTATCTCTCTCACCTTTAGCACTCCCGGACACTAATGATATACATTTATTTATTTTTTACCCAGTTTACTCTGCTACTCGTTAGACATCTATACAGTGCCCCCTGGCACTTGCATTGGCCCCTCAGCACTATTTAAAACCATTATCCCTTTCATCTGCCTTTTTGATACTCTCCTGCGTCTGGCTCCGGCTCTCGCTATTTACCCTGCCATGCGCGTTCCCTTTAAATCCCTTTTGATTGGTTGTCTCTTTAATGGGTCCTGATTGACCCTTGATCAGCCGTATACATTGTGTAATTATTTGGCTGCAGCGCGGCACTTTCACTCATTGCTCCGTACTCCCATTACTATGTCACAGCGCCCGGCAACCCGGAAGCTGTGCGTGTCAAGTGCGTTCCACAGACCACTTGACTTCCGGTATTTCCGGAAATCGCCTTGCGCTCCAACAGCCTGACACGCAGGCTATTATGGCGCGATCTCCTGCTCCTTAACCCCTTCCTATGGGTATATATAGCGGGACCCGGACTGCACACACCAGGTAGCTGATCTTGTCCTGTCCTTCATGGCAGAGTTTTCCTCATCGCTGACTACCTGTAAACTTTGATGACTATGTAAGCCTTTACTTTCACTATGCTGTATCCATGCACATTTCTGCTGTAATGTTAATGTGTATATGACCTATGTTTTTTCTGTATGCCTTAGGCTCCTTGATAATGGTCCTTGATTTGGACCGAAACGTCGGGGCTGTCATACTAATATATCACCTTTACCTCCAAGGATTGTGATGTCTCTTTATTTCATTATTTAACTCATTTGGATTTTTCACAAAATTACATTTGTGATTGGAGAGTGCTCTCCTTTCTACACCTTGTGTGTGGATTCCTGGACTATTTTTGAGTACTAGCCTCCTGGCCAGTGCTTTTGGATGGGCACCCCACTGTTGCTTTATTGGGTGAGAGTGCGGTCATTTGTATATGTATATATATATATATATATATATATATATATATATATAGACACACACACACACACATACATACATACCACATGAAAAGCCTGTGTTTGTCCCTCTGCCCCTTACTCTGGAGGAGACCTCACAGTCCTAGTGCTGCCTCTGATTAAAAACCCTCCCATGACTAAGCTGCTGCTGCTGTTCTCCATGGACCTGAGAAGCATGTAATGAGCTCCACCAATCAGAGCTCAGCACAAACCTCTCAGCCTCTGCCCTCTGGTGCAAAGTGTCATGGGACTTAGTCAACTCCCAGTAATGCACAGCACACTTGTGCAATCAGTGTGCCTTGGCTCCCGATGCTCAGCACCATTAATCATTGTCACATTGGCAGATAGGTGAAGCTGCAGCACTACCCCACTCCCATGCACAAAACCTTTAGCTAAAAAATTTTTTTTTAAATACATGCCAACCACAGGGGGCCCCTAGCTAGAGGGGGGCCCAGGGGCACTGACCCCTTGTGCCTCCATTATAATCCGGCCCTGGATGGGGCCATGGGAGGGAGCGATGGAGTGGGCACCAGCGGATGCAGCTGCCGCCTCTTCTTCTTCCTCCTCCTCCTGCTAGGGTGCCATAGCGCGTAATTCAATGTGAATGTTGATTGTAGTGTTATTGAAGGTGGTCGGTTATGAATTGGAGAAAAAAAAAGAAAAAAGAAAACAAATGAATTGAAACAACAAAATTACATACAATTTTATTATAGTGTTTTTAAGCTAGGTGCACCACCCACTTTTCGTGTTTTGGGTTTTGGGTTCTGATTACCTTCAGGATTTGGGTTCTACTGGAATTTGCCAAAACACCCCCTCAACATTTATTTTTTGGGTTTTGGGTTCTGATTTAAACAAAAAAAAGCCGGCACACTTAGCAGCACCCCATGAATTATACAGCAGACTTTGCAGCAACCCATGAATTATACAGCAGACTTTGCAGCATGAATTATATGACACACTTGACTCACCCCAGGAATTACGCGTCACACATGTGGGCATCCCTGACCTGATACAGCACACATGGAATTATACGGCACAGATGGCGGCACCCCTGGACTGATACAGCACACATGGCGGCAGGCATGGAATTATACGGCAGACAAATTCCTGCAGTAAAAATAAAAATGTGTATTCTTTTAAATATAAAAAAGAGCAGCACACCTGGAATTATACGGCAGACTTAGCAACACCCCATGAATTATACAGCACTCTTGGCTCACCCCTGGACTACAGCGCATTTACCTGCCCTTGCAGTAAAAAACACCTTATTTTTATTTTCATTAAAAAAAAGGCAGCTCCCCTGGTCTGATATGGGACACATGGGGGCACCCATAGAATTATACGGCACACATGCGGGCACCCCTGGATGGATACAGTACACATGCGGGCACCCCTGGACTGATACAGCACACATGTGGGCACCCCTGGACAAATACAGCACATATGTGGGTACCCCTGGATGGATACAGTACACATGCGGGCACCCCTGGACTGATGTCGCACCCCTGGCCTTATACTGGGCACTGGCAGCAGTAATTAAAAAAAAAAATTACCATGAAACTCAGCAGGACACCGCCCCCCCTCACACACACACAAACACACACCCTCACCCTTACACATGTTATTCAAACAATTCACACAAACTGCTGCTGTAATAGGGACATGATGTAACTCTACTGACAGTACTTGCCTTCCTTCACCCCCTGAAAATATGTAACACCCACCCGGCTGCTGCAGAGTCACTGGGAATCTTGGTGACAACCACTGCTGCTCCCAGCTCTGTAACTGTTTCAAAGCTCCATGTTAACTTTGACTTCTGATCTGCCTGAGAGGAGCTGTGTGATGATGCTGCAACCAGCTTCTTCTCGGCAGCCATATAAGGAGGAAGAAACCCTGCCTAAGCTCTGCAATGGATCTGCTGCCCTCCTAAAGTCCCGTAAAACGTCCACTGCCCCCTCACCACCCAATTTCTTTTCACTGCTCCCCTGGAAATCAAGAACGCCCACCAGGGGTCACTACTGCCCAGGTTGACAACCACTGGTCTAGTGTATATGCCCAATTGCACACTCTCGTTGGTTGCATATGACTCCTTCTTTTTGGCCAATCCCATCTTGTAACACTGTGCAGTGTAATGAAGGAAATTTGGCTTGGCCATTGTGATACTTGGCCATTGTGATGCTTGGCCATTGTGATGATTATCCATCACCCTGATGTGTACGCGACCTTAGTAAACCGAAAAGCTTAGTTAATTTTATCTATGCCATACAACTTATCTTCCAACACTCCTAATTTTTTCAAAACAATGGGAATGAGCCACTATAAGGAGCTTTGTGGCTTTGTTAAAATTATATGTTATTTAAGAGAGTCAGGTATGGATTGGCTGTACTAGAGGTGTTGCCAAAGTAGTCTTGATTTTCGAACAGGAAAAATTGTAAGGTATTATAATGTGAAATGTATGACTCCTAGTTCAGGATATGCTTCATAAGCATTCCCTGTGACAACTGTATGCATTTGTTCTGAATGGGAAAATGCTTGTCATGACAGATCCACTCTGAGACACAATGGATATGGTGGGAAAGCTAATGTGGTACAACATGCAGCAGCTGATAAGAATGCAAGTTAATGTATTCCAATTCTGTATTACAGGACTCATTTTCAGTTATAAGGGACATCCAAGATGAAAACACCATGGAAACAGAGACCCTGCACATAGGAAATGTATGAGATTAAGGCACTTTTGCTTAGTTTGTTACAATTTATTTCTATTCTTGTAAAGCAGTGTATACACTACAGTTGTTTCTATGGTTACCAAATATGTTATGCTGAAGTGGTTTAAGTTACCAATTGTGGATTAATTTCCTGCTTCATTTGCTACATATACAGTACAGTACAACCTGAGTTGTGTCTGTTATGCACCTCAGCTCTTAAATGAGCTGGCAAATGGCCAACAATAAGAGTGGCGGCTCAGAAGGCCCTTGTAAAAAATCATTTAAATTTCCGCAAAAGTGTGGTCATCCCGAGGATGATTATTAGAAGGGGATATTTTATTAGAAGAACCCTAAATCCTGTGAAAACTGCTACTTTTACAGGATTCTCCCTATTTACCATTCATTGCAACTTGTTATGCAATGGCTGTGTTTTTTTTTATCTACAGCACTTTTCCTTTAAACTAGTATTTGTGTTGCTTTGTATTCCTTCGTTAAACAAATCAAAATAGTGCAGTGTGCACGTGTGACCCAGTGTGACCTGGGTAACAGATCCGCAAAAGGGCTCCAGCCCGTCATGGAGCTGAGCATTACTGTTCTGGAAACAGATTTTTTTTTCCAATCTATATTTTTAGGTACTAATAGTAAATGGTGTTAGCCAATAAAACCATATTGCTCTTTACATTGAAGTCAGACAGCTTCCTTTACCACAGGATTGCCGACCCTCCCGGAATTCCCGAGACCCCCCTGAGCCCCCCGAATCGTGGCATGTAAATGCCGCAATCCGCGGGTCTCAGAGGAGGGGGCGGAGCTAAAATGGCACAATCGTGTCATTTTTAGCCCAGCCCCCTCCATGGAGATCAGTAATTTCTCCTATTTCCCGTAATGGGGGCGGGGCTTAATGACGTCACAGTCAAGCCCCACCCCCGATCGGGTAAGGAAAGTCTCCTCTCCGGGCTTCTCCCAGAGAGGTGCATTTAAAAGTCGGCAACCCTGCTTTACCAAGATGGCTGCTGCAAACTTTATTTAGCTTTATTTAGCATACTCTGTGACACTGTGCCATATTGGATGTATGACTACATGTTCTGTAGCAAATTGTAGCATATGTTAATCCAGGAAAGTCTTGCTATAAATTGAAATACTACTGCAGGGCAAGATTAATAATTTGTTGGATGGAGCTTCAGGTCTCCCAATTAAATGTGCCCACAGACAACTCACAGACTGAGAAGAAAAAATATTTTTTCTGTAACTGGCGGCCAGTGGCTGTCCCCCAAAGACTTTATTCCAGTGGTTCTCAAACTATTTTTTAATCACAGCACCCTAGAGAATCCAATTTTTGTAATGGTACCCCTTGACTAAAAGTTTCTTATTGACAAATTGTGTTTATATGCCATTCTTACAGTAGGTTCAGTTATGTGGTGAGGGACAGGATTCCCTTCTGTCATGTACATAAATAATGGGAAGCCACAACCGCTGGTTTTGCTTATTACTTTGACCATAAATCATTTGAGTTGGTCCTAAACTGCTGAACCCAAGGCACCCCTGCAAGTGTCCATGGCACATTGTTTGGGAACCACTGGCCTATACAAACCTTGCTGGGATGTCACCCCTCCCACAAACCCTGCTGGGCTGGTACCTTACAGTAGACTTCTTAACACTAAATGAAAGGAACATGAAGTAAGTAAGGACCCCACACTTATAATGTAGAAATGGTTTTAACTCAAAGAGAAAGTCAACCAAGCTCAAAATATACAAAATATAAACAAAATGGGGTATATTTACTAGAATTGATTTTAGAAGACTTTTATCATTTAAAAAAAAATGAGGTGGTGTTTCAGAGGCAAAAAGACATTTAAATCTATAAAATATTGAAAAATTAATATTAAAAAAATCTTGTTAGTAAGGGTGTGTTATAGTCCCTGAAACACAAGATCAATTGATATAGATATTAAATTGATAAAAATGTATTTATTATTTATTTATTTACAGTTTCTTATATAGCGCAGTATATTCCGTTGCACTTTACATTTTGGAAACAACAGTGATTAAACAAATTGGGGAGATACAAACCAACATGGAGGTAGGAGGGCCCTGCTTGCAAGCTTACAAAACTATAGGAAAAAGCAACCTTTAGTAAGTATATATATTTTTTAAATATATATTTATTGACAGGAAAAATATAAAACAGAAACAATAATTTATTCACTGTATTTGAGTAATCACGAGACATTCACATATAAAAATAAATGACATGCATTAAATATACCTTGTACTAAATACAATATACCTTGTACTAAATACATCAGTCATTCTCGCACATTAAACAAAAATGAATGTATGATTATCTAAAGTATAATAAAAGCAACAAAAGCAAAATAAAATACAATCGGGAAATTATATTATATATGCAATAAAGGTTAATGGATCTAACAATGCATTATTTAAAAATGGGGGCCATTGCCAACCATCTCTGAATTATACCAGGAGGTATTGCGAAAGCTATTCTGCAACGCCACTTTTAGAACTACAGACAGATGTTGTATATATGGGAGCCAGATATCAAGGAACTTCCCTGTATGTTTCTCTTTACTTATGGAAGCCTTTGTCCAATCCAGTTCCAAATGTACTTTAAAGAGGTTATTATTATTACACTATTTTGAACAACTCCAATCCTGTTGCTCATGGAACAGACAGAAAAAAACCATATAGAACATGTATGTAATAAAATATATCACTGAACTGGCTGAGCATTTTTATACCATAAATGAAATACAGGACAATTTATTATGCAGCAATGCTAGACTGCTCATGATTATAAGTCACATTAAGGAAATGATTCCTACTATGGCAGGATTAAAGAAAACATGTTATGCTTTTTAATAGTCAATATTAGAATTGGTGAAAATAAGTTTAGACCTTTTATATATATATATATATATATATATATATATATATATATATATATATATATATATAAAATACATATTGTATATGCCCTTGAGCCTTTGTTTCACAAACTCCCAACTGCAGTCACATCTTGGGAGATAACTATTTATTTTCTCTTCTGACATATTATGGGAACTATTAGGAAAAAGAAAGCTACAAAAAAAGAGTGTGTGTATATATAGATAGATAGATAGATAATATATGTCTAAGTCCAGAAAAGGTTTACCTTAATAGCGGATTGACCGCTCTAAACATTATACATTCCCCCTTCACACTACAGGTCTTTTAGGATATTAAATAAGGACTTTAAGATCACATACTAGCCGCAATGCATTATGGCGCGATGTCCCAAACGCACAATTTTCTTTAATACAACACTGGCTTCATCTGAGCATTATAGGATCCTAAATACACATTAATATATACTTTAATAAATTAAAAATAAATAATATTACAAAAACCCAGATAGATACACATATTTAATTAATTAAGATTAACAGGAAGTGATGTCACTCCTTTTTCTCTCATATAATGAGCTCCAGTCTGATGTCCAGTCACTTGCAGGCAGGACTCCAAGGAGCACACACACACAGAATTGTTACTTGGTAAGATTTACTACATAGTATCTTTATTGTTGCAAAGGATGATCCCAGCTACTATTCAAAGTATAATTGTATTCCTGTATCTTTTGTACTTCTCTAGTGGTAACTGTTTCAATATTAATCTTTGAACCTGAGAAAAAAAATTATATCACAGTGGAGTTAAAGACTCCCCAAAAATTTGAGGTATGTAACCACTATTATATTTATATTCACTACCTTCTAAGCAATTAATTATATATGGTATTTATCATATAGAGTAATAGTATGACCCTATCTTCTATATAAATAGGTGGAAAGTTCTATTCCACCACTATAGCCTACTACAAATCATCTGTTCAGGCTATAGATATATACCATATTAAGGTATGTTCAATTATGGTCGTTTTTTATATATAAAAAAAAAACATATATAAATGTTGTTATACAATTGTAGTATATGAAGTTAGAGCCTAACGGCCCAAAGATTCTTCTGCTGGCCGCACAAATTGGGAGTCTCAATTAATAAGATCAGAAAACTGTCCGATTCAGGATTAGCACAAGCATTCATTTTTGAGGTATGTACCTTGTGAAACTTACAACTAAGATTAAATGAACAACAAAAGGATATTATGTGCTTTTATTAAATACATATATTTTATTTGAATTTAATGTACATTTTATACGTTCTCTTCTTCTGTGTTCCCTCCATCTTTCTTCATGTCAATATGAAGCTCCATTTTATGTTGTTAATTATTTTAGTCTATTGTATGTAATGTCATTCTGTGATGAACATACTGTAAAGAAAATCTTTGTATGTTACATTTTTTAGATTGTTAACTAAAAACCCCTGATGAAGTCTCTGAGCGAGACGAAACGCGTCGGGTACTGAGTGATGCTATCTGAAAATAAAAATAAAAATATTCTTCAGAAAAGAAGCCACAAGCGTATTTCTTGTCATATACATGTATATTTAATTGCTTTTATTTAAGACATTACATATATAGGGCGCTGAAGACACTATTGTTGTTGTATCTTTTGTGTGGGTTCTTGCTAGTAGAGAACCAAGTGTCAACAGCTACCGCCTATTTTAAATAGCGCAACTTCAGAGATTGTGCCATATATATATATATATATATATATATATATATATATATACCAAAAAACAATTGATACTGTGCAAAAGTCTTTAAACTACAAGTCCCAGGATATAGGAAGGTGAGTCCTTTCAACACTTCCCTGCACTTAGGTCCGTAATTGAGACCGGCTGCTTCTGAAATACCCACACAGGGCTCCTGGGTCCACAGGCAAATTATTTCTAGATAAAGAAATGCTCCATATTGAAGTTAACCAGATAAAAGGTTTTTTTATTCTTTAAAACAATTCCACGACTTTAGTGGTATAAAAATCACGTTCTAAATCAGGCGGTATCTAGACCGCACGGTAACAGCATAAGAATGCAGTATCCCACTGCCTGTCAGAGTGGTTACACTCTCCGTCCACGCTCAACGCGTTTCGTCATCCGCAAACACAGCAGAACTAGATCCAGGTATGCACCACACACCTCAAGCAGAGGGCAGAGGGACAAACCATTCCTCTAAACAGATCAATAATTTCCTTCCCAATCCGGGAAATCACTTCTGACGGGAGGCTATTCCACTTATCCACTACTCTTTCTGAGAAGTAATTCTTCCTCAAATTTCCCCTGAATCTTCCTCCCTCTAGTGTCAGTGCATGTCCTCGTGTTCTGTTGCTCCTCTTCCTGTGAAGAATGTCTCCCACCTGTACCTTGTTAAAGCCCTTGATATATTTGAAAGTTTCTATCATGTCTCCCCTTTTCCTTCTCTGCTCCAAAGTATACATATTAAGATCTTTTAGTCTTTCCTGGTACGTTTTGTGATGTAGGCAGGGCCGGTGCGATGCACCGTAGCGCCCCAGGGGGGGGGGGTGTAGCCGCTGCTGCTGAGCAGAGGGGGGGGAACCTCTGCAGTGTCCAGGGGGGGAGGAAGCTTGTCTGGGTGGGGGGGAGGATGCGGCCGCCGCAGCTGAGTAGAGGGGGAGGGGAGCTTGAAGCGGCCAATGCCGGAGAGTCCAGAGGGGGGGTGCCGCTCATATGGCTTCAAGTGGGGGGGGGAGCTGCTCCCATGCCGCCATCCAATGGCCGGCACCCTAGGCAAATGCCTAAGGCTGCCTAGTGGTGGGGCCGGCCCTGGATGTAGGCCATGCACCATTTTAGTTGCCTTTTTTTGTACAGTCTCTAATGCCTAATGACCTATACAGTAGCATTATTAGTTCTTTCTTTCTACTGCTGATACCTCTCCCTATGCAACCAAGTATCTGACTTGCCTTCTTCATTGATTTGCTACATTGCCTACCTGCATTTAAGTCCCCTGAAACAGTTAATCTCCCACTGGCACCAGCAGCATAAGTCCTGTTGGCATCCCAGTACCTGTAGGTGTATAAAGCCTTACAGGAAAGTGGCTATTATAGGCCAGAAGGCCTGTTGATGTCCTCTGCAAGTCTTACTCTTGAGTGCACAAGGGTTAATGTCAGAATATTCTTCGTAAAGTGTGCACGTTACTCTTAGTGTTACCACCTCATCCCTTTAATTCCGGACACATATTAATTACACAGGTTCTGTGGCTGGCTGACTTTAAGACTCCATTTCAACTGTTTTTTTTTTAAACAGATGCCCACAGAACCTGTGTAATTAATATGTGTCTGAAATTAAAGAGATGAGGTGGTAACCCTAGTTACACTGTGGCATCTGGCCGTCCGGCCACTCCTGTCCAATCTCCACAGGTACTGTACTTCCTCCAAGAGCATAACACACTGCTAATAAGTATGATAAGGTTGAAAAAAGCATGTGTTGACCATATTTGTTGTTGACCATTTCAGCCTTTCAACCTTTTGACAATGTCAACCATATGCATGTCAACCATATGGTGTTGACCTTTTGACTGTCTACCCTTCATCTGCATAACTTCCTAAAATGCCCAGACAATATTTTAATGATAAATACAGATGGAGTGGGCAACATCCCTGGCCGGCGCTTGCCGGATCCCTTGCACTGGCGAGCGCCGGTGATAGAGACTGGGACGCACGTGCGTCTCACACGCACATGCGTCCCAGTATCACGGCGGCTGGGCAGCATCTCCCTGCCCGTCTCCACTTCAGGGAGACGCTGCCCAGTTCGGGGGGGGGGGGGTCGGTGAAGCGAGGGGGACCAGCGGGGGAGGCGGCAGGGACCGGCGGCAGGCTCCATTTGCAAAGGGGTGCGCGAGCGTCTCGTGCACGCGCGCTCCTGGCGGTAGCCAGCCGCTGGCGGGGCTGGCGATTCCATCGCCAGCACCTGCAAAGATGGAGCTCGCTCCATCTGTAGGGGTGATAGCAGATTTTACTGCCATATGCAAAGAGGAAAATATGTTAACACGAAACGTTTTGATAAATAGACATATTTCCTTATGAACATGTGTTTTCAGTGCTGGCTGTACCAAATATACTACAAGTAACATTAGTTTCAGGCAGCACTTGAAACAAGTGTCAATGTACAGATACATCTAATTTTGAAATCAGTGATCTCTATGATTTATGTTAAATGCATGGTAAACACAGCTGCAGACCACTGCAAGCTATGGAAGAGTAACTTTATTGTGCAAGCAGCCTTATCTTTTTAAGACACTTGTTTCAAGAGCCATCTAATTGAACATGAATCCCTTTCCACTGTACCATACTAACACTTGAGATATATATATATATATATATATATATATCCACACACAAATTTGTAATCCTGGACCTATGACTAGGTCACAAATGACTCAGGCGGCATTCAGTTGGAAGGTAAAAAATAAACTTGTATTGGTGTAAATTACATGTTAGTACTGTACATCAACGTTTCAAGACAGGAGCTGTCTTTTCATCAGGATGCCATAATAAAGTGCATAAGCGTTGTGAAAAAGAGAATAAAAAGCAGAGCTGTGAGCTCTCTTACCTATTTGTAGCAGAATTAGCGTGTCTCTGTGCTGCCGGAGCGGGCGAGTGTGTGGTCCACTTCCAGAATCCTGACTCCACCCTACTTCATTGCTGGGCTGTCGTCTAGGTTACCATAGACGCACTCACCACTCCTCGACTTCCATGTAGCCAGACCGAGTAAGACCAGCTATTGAATTGGCTGAATAAAAAGTGAAAAAATTTGAAAAATCAACACCCAACAGTGATAAATTAAATCCCCTAACCGAAGGGAAGGAAATTTTCTAAAAGAGCTGCTACATAAATCAAAACTGTGTGGAGTGCAAGGATATATACGGACCACTTAGAAAAAATATGGAAAAATTTCTTGAAATAGAAAAAGGACAAATGAGTGTATACCCAATGCAATAAAAGGTTGCACTCAAATTTTACACTGCGGTCAAGTACTATAGAAACACCTTATGTACCTTAATCATTATGAATAAAACATACAAAATAAAGTACATTAAATGAATGCATTCCACGCAATTTTTTCATTTAGACCTGCCGGTGCTAAGGTATTTAGTTTAAAAATCCATTCCGACTCCCTCTGATTGAGGAGTTTGCGATGTGATCGATGATCATGCTTCTCAAACTTGATAAAATGTGTTCACATTGCTTGAAATGTCTTGCGACCGGTTGTTCAATTTTTTCTCTGGCTAATGAAGCATTAATGGCCGATCGGTGGAGTGCCATACGCTCTCTAAAAGTTCTTATGGTTTGGCCCACGTAGTATTTATCACACGGACATACGATTAAATATACAATGAATTGTGTTTTGCAGGATACAATGTGCTTGATTTTGAATTTTTGACCAGTTTTTGGATGTATAAATTCATTGCCTGTAAGCATTGAGTTACAAGTGATGCACGAAGGACATTTGTAACAACTCGACTTATTTTGCTGTACATTGAAAAGAGTTTTAGGCGGTTGTTGATTGATGTTAGTATTGACCAATATGTCCCTCAAATTACGTCCCCTCCGATAACTTGGCATAATAGTTTTTTGGAGAAACAGTCTAATGATTTGTCACTGGTAACCAATGGCCAAACTGCGTGAGTTGCTCTAGGTAGTACTTGACTACCAGGTGTATAAGTAGTCACAAATGGCACTTTGTTTGTTGTTGATTCGGTTGTCCGGGGTCTTAGTAACTGATCTCTGGGTATGACCATCACTTGCGCTTTGTATCTGGTTAGCAGTTTATGTTGATCGGGCTGTCTTACTGGTTGATGTTTTCAATGATGTTAAGTAGTTGTCCTGGATCTCCCGACCAAATCAATAGCAGGTCATCTATATACCTGGTGTATAGCAACATTTGTGAACTGATAGTTTGATCTGTAAAGAAAAAAATTGTTTTCTTGTTCAAACATAAAGACATTGGCCAGGGATGGTGACACATTAGAACCCATTGTACAGCCAGTTAGCTGTAAATAATAATTGCCATTGTGTAAAAAATATTTTTTTGGCAAGGTTAGTTGCAATAGTTCCAGATATATTTTGGTTCACTCTTTCTGACAAAATTCCTTCTTAAATGGACAAAACCATGTGCACTGCAGGTGGGGCAGGTGTAACTTGTGCAGAGACAATAAGATTTGGTGGGGTTTTACTTCAAAGTGAGATCTACAGTATATTGCAGTGTAAAAATAAAGCAGTATTTACCCTGCACAGAAACAAAATAACTCACCCAAATGTAATTCTCTCTGCACATTTTACATCTGCCCCCCTGAAGGGCACATGGTTTTGTCCATCTAAGAAGGATTTTGTCAGAAAGAGTGAAGTAGAATAAGGCCTATAAAGTAATGTCCAGGGCAGTGAAATTAACTCTACACTATGTAAGAAGGTGTTCATGGCAGATATTGCTTGCATGTGTGGAATAACTGTATATACATTTTTTACACCCATCGTGCAAAACACAAAGTCCGTGGTTAAGTTATGAAGCGCCTTTAACTTACAGAGCAACTGGGTAGTGTCTTTCAGATGCATTTTTTTGTGCCATAATGTATGGTTGTATGAGAATGTCCAAGAACCGAGAAGCAGGCTGGAATAATGACTTACAAGCAGATATTATTGGACGACAGGGGGGGGTTTGAGAGTCTTTGTGGATTTTAGGTAGAGTATATATTACCGGTGATACAGGGAATTTTGTCGTGAGAGATTGATATACTTTTTTGCTGTACAGAGCGTATATATATATATATATATATATATATATATATATATATATATAACAAGTGGGGGAACCCTTTCTGCGCTTGAGAAAGTGGCAGCAGCACCTCTGGGGGGTCCTCTGTTAGGCAAGACCCAGAATAGAAATGGAAGGAAAGAAGGTTTTCCAGAGGGCGCTAGCCAATATTTAGACAGAAAAGTACCGGTTTTTACCGTTTATTATAAAAATGTACAAAATCCTCATTCTGGTGAAACCCTGCTGGATACTTCCTGTGGATTTCTATTGAAATTACTTTGGGCTCTCCTGCTACTATATTTGCTGGTAGCACCTAGCAATTATCTACTCTGGTGCCACGCCACCATTAACTACTCCCTGTGGCTCTATATACTTTGATCAGATCCAATCATTATCTGAGTTTACCTGTTGTGAGACCTATCAGTGGATCTACCTGCTGAGAACATTCCTTTAAATTGCTTGCTGAGATACGTTACATGTTTCTGAGTTTTTGAAATTCAACGGACCGTTATATGAAATTGTACCTTCAAACTTTATCGGTATTGAACTCTTATAGTGTCGGCTGACTATGTTTTCTGCCCCTGATGAAGTCAGGTTCTGACGAAACGCGTTGGGCTATTTCTTTGCAAACTTGAACATCACTTCATGTGAAATTGTAAACGTCAGATATCAATTGTTGTATCAAGCAGTATTTTATCATTGTTTGTTATGTATATGAATTTTATGCATTTGTGATACCCTGTAAAGGGATTTTGTACATTTTTATAATAAACGGTAAAAACCGGTACTTTTCTGTCTAAATATTGGCTAGCGCCCTCTGGAAAACCTTCTTTCCTTCCATATATATATATATATATATATATATATATATATAGAATGGAGTAAGCACTTACCATCACATTGAATGTGCAAAAAAGTCTGTATTCCATTAGCAGTCACATGAAAGCATCTTATTTGATTGACGTTTTGACGTTTTGATCCTCAACAGGGACCTTTGTCAAGACATCAGGATATAACAGCAGAATCCATAGCACCAGGTAATGTAAACCAGCACAAGCTGGGCGGCTATTTATGGCAATGCTACAATTAACACGGACACACCATAAGGATACCACTGTGTTTCCCTGTCTGTAAATTAACTGGTAGTGCATCCAATCCACCTTGGTGGTGGGATGACCATATACAGAGAGTTAAGTAAGAGGTGTTATTTTACATAACTCCACATCTCTTAAACATATATTTGTAAAAAACTATCAACAAACTTGGCTATGGGTATCAAAACCGAGCCCATCGCTGTAATGATTGGTCTTCGGGAGGATCATCCAGTCTCTTGTGAATCTTAGGTAATGTATAAAAATATACGAACAGACTGGATGATTCACCCAGCTGCTATTTTTGTATCAATCCAACGGGCATCTGCAGCTCTCTTAATGGCCATCAACCACATTTTTTATGTTATACATAGGATTCTACTGCAATCTCTCATATGTGTTGCCGTCAGATAGTTGGCATCTTACTTCTGCGTCATAGGCAGCCCAATCTTGGACAACAATTGCGCCGTTCTTGTTTGCATGATGGAACACCAATCCATTTTTCATCAGTTTACGCAGTGCTATTCTAATATCAGTTGAGAGATTATCATAGTTTGATTCCATCTGACACAACGCCATTTCATGTTCAACGAGTCTTGTAAAGGTTTTTATGCTCTGAATGGCAGACTGTGGGTCACTGGTACTCAATTTCGAAAAATAATTCTTAATCTCAGGTGCCTCTAATGTGTTCTCTCCAAAAACGTAAGAAGGGGCAGTTTGCAACCAAACTTAAAATTATCAACTAAACACTCCAAATTGTTGGGCCTCACCGTGGGGACAAAAGAAAAACCAAGCGAGAGGAGTTCTGTTCCTGCAGTGGTAAATTGCTGACTAGAGAGATTAAACACTACTTCTAGGTTTTCCCCTGCCTCCTGCTCTGAGGTTCCATTGCTTCCATTCCTCGGGTAACACTTACTGCAACTCCAGGCCTATGTTCTCAGAAATGACTCTCCCCTCAATGGTTCCAGAGATAACCAACTGGCTCTAGACCCTTGAGAAGACTGCCTAGACTAATGTGTTTGCCACTGCCTCCTATCATGAGATCCCAGTTGCTGCCCTTGTGTTGAAGTTCCAGCTGTAGTCTTGTGTCTTAAAGTTGCAGCAGTTACCTAATGTTGTGACGTTTCAGTTGCTAACTCCTGTCTTGAGATTTCTGCATTCTGGCCGGAGGTCTCAGACATTACTGCCTGACTCTAGATTCCAGAGATACTGTAATTGCCTGATTTGAAATTCCAAAAATGGCTGCTTGGCATGAGGTCTTAGAGGAGACTCCCTGATCGGAGGTTTCAGAGGACTAACCGCCTTAGTTACAGAGATGGCTGCCCGGCTGCAGAAATAACTAGTGATATCTTTTAGCATAATTTTAGTACTTAATTTATTGGAGAGGATTAGGGAAAGAACTTGTGATGTATGTGAGATGTATGTGAGAAATACAAATTTAAAGATCAATTAAAAGGGGCTTAATTAGAGCAATGGTATGTCATGTAGATTGCTGGCAGTGTTCCCCAGAGTCAATGGAGGTCATTCTAATTGACCTGCAAAGCTGCAGAATTCGCACGAACACCCGCATGCAGATTTCACCCACATCAAATGATTTCTCAAGCGCTCGCAGATCAGTCTCTGCTGACTTAGACCTGCGTCAACCCTGTACATGGGTAGAGGGAAGGCAGCTGACATGCGGTTACGTCAGCCTTGCGCCCCCGGCATCCCCAGAGAATTACCATGAGAATGCCTATCATTTTCATGGGGACATCCATGAAAAGCTAGGCATTCCCATAGGCGCAAACCATGTCTGCTGCCCCACGCCCCCTGTCCGCACTGCCTCATGCCTCATGTGCCTAATGGAAAGTTCGGCACTGCACCTAGACACATCCCCGCTGTTCACCCACATACAAGATTGAGAAAAGACCTATGTCCGTAAGACAGCAAAAACCAAATACATCATTTAACAGGAAAATAGATGCTAATTTGAAAAAAAGTAGTCATGTATATAGCATAACACATAATTCCATGTGGAATATATTAGAAGGCACCTCAAACTCCAATGCCACTTTGCCTCATGTCTTTTATGGGGGAACAGAACAACTATTTTAATAGTCCTATGATTCACAGTAAGTGGTTCATTAAATAATATATAAAATAATTATTTTTTTTATTACATTTGAAATTTAGTTCACAGAGGGCTGGATCCTCTAAATCAAAATTGCTGTAAAAGTCCTGTTATCTGGATTTTTAAAGCATTTTTGCATGCCGTAAATCCCCTCCATCGGGGCACCGCTGCGGAGGGAATTGCCAGCTTTTGATGGTGATACCCTATAGAAGCATATTGGCTTCTCTCTGCAGCACTGTCAGAGGGATCCATCATGGATGCCGCCCACCATGCCCCGCAGCTGTGCATCTCAAAGGAGAGCACTTATCACAAGAGCTGCCCTTTGCATTACTAATCGCATATGTTAGTGCATATGCGATTAGTATGAATGCAGTAGCTGACGAAGAGGGGCAGAGATGGGTGCAGATGTTAGAACATCCCACCAAGAAATTTATATCAGTTAACGAAACAGGTATTTTGGCTAGCAGATGCGATGTAATCAGGATCCCAACAGCAGAATTTCAGTGGTCACAATTCCGTCCAATCCTGACAGTGAGTATTAAGTTTAGGGTTAGTTTTAGGGTTAGTGTTAGGCACTCGGTGGATGAATAAGGTTAGATTGCCTGAGGGAAGGGTTAGCGTTAGGCTGCCGAAGGGGACGGCTAGGATTAGGCTGCAGGAGTGGTGGGTTAGGATTAGAATACACCCTGGGATCTGACCATCGGGATCCTGACGGCCAGCATTTCATACCCAACCCCAGCCAATAGACTTCTGTATAATGCTCTGTTCCAGTTTCCTTATGTATTTTTGGGTATAGGTTATAATAATTATAATTCTGTTTTATCTGAAAATGTTAAAATGGTTTCTACAGTACCTACAGTACATACTATGAAAGATATATATGCATAAAATATGTCTGTAATGTGGTTAACTTGAAAGTTTCAGGATCCACTGTGATTTTTCTGCCTTATGTGTGTTTTACTTTTTAAACTTCTTTTATAAATTAGAACAATTACGTTCATCAACGTATTCAGAACAGAAAAGTCTAGCCATCATAAACTATCCTAAATTTCACAGGTCAGCATACATATTTAAGTCATAAAGTAATTACACAGATGGAAGCGATCTAATTGCTATTGGCCAATTAGTGCCTATGAAATGTAGAAAATTCAAACACACCAGGAAAGTGGTTTAATTACTATAGAAGGCTTTAATGTTATACATACAGTAATTCCAAATCAGACAATGGAAATTAGACTGTAGAGCTATACCATAGCATGCTATGGCATCAGTGGGGCATTTTCATTCAAGCATATATATATCCCAAATATATATATATATATATATATATATATATATATATATATATATGTATGTATAAATAAGATATATACAGGTCCCTTGCTTTTTGTGACTGACATCCTAAATGTTAAGAGGGAATCCTAGTGATATTTATCACTTATTTGATCTGATCTCTTTTTTTGGCAATTCAAATTGGTAGGTGGAATTGCTATATATATTATTGGTTCTGGACTGTATACCTGCTTGCACATTCCTCTTGGTCTAAAGCTGTCTAAGTACATATTTTTTCAGATTTTATGTCACTATGGCCCTTATTCTGGTTGGTGCAGTGTTTGCCGCTTGCGGTCGTACCGCCGATGTTTTTCGTCTGCGCATGTGCAGAGGTCACTCTGTGCATGTGCAAGCGGTTTCGCCGTACGTTTTTTTTAGACGCCGCACAGGGGGCGGAGAGGGGCGTGAGGGGCTACTTAGCCTCATTACCCTATGCATACGCCCCGCGTTTCATGGGCGTTCCCATGCAAACGCTGGGCGTATGCATGGTAATAAAGCCGTGACGCATGTGTAGGGGGCGGGCTTCTGACATCGCCGGATGTCAGCTGCCCGCCCCCATACATGATTTCATACGGACAAGTGTCCGTGTGGTCTAGGGTGGCGGGAGCTGGTGGAGCGTGCGGCCCTGCATTCGATGGTCGGCGACCATCGAATGCAGGGGCTGCTCCCAAGATGGAGGAGGCGTATCCCCGTCCACTTTCATGCGGACCGCCACATATCCGAGTACGGACGGAGGCGGCGATCCGTATGGAAGGCGGGGATTCGCCTGCACGGTCCTGGCCGCATATTCTGATCTGGCCGCACAGATCAGAATAAGGGCCTATGTATCATAGAGAATGTTCTTAGATGTCTGGATCCTAAAAATCTGATCCGTACTTGTTGGTATGTTTTAGAAAATGATATATATTTTATATTTATAGTTCCCCCTATTTATTTTCTGTACCATCCTAGTTCATGCCCCTGATGAAGTCAATGTGATGAAATGCGTTGGGTTTCTTTTTCTCTAATAAACAGCTTTTTCCATGAACAAATTGTGCATCTTATTCTGAATAATTATGGACATCGGATACACGAAGAGTGATTTATATTGCTTTTTAAAAATATTTTATTTTACTTTTGGGTGGTACGATTAGCGCACTCTTATATTCTTCTCAATATATATATATATATATATATATATATATATATATATGCTCACTGTGCTCCGGCACTCTGCAGTCCCCCTGGACTCACTTGCCCTGGTGTCCTCAAGAAGGACTGTCTCGTCCCAACAATAGGTATGTGTTGCGTTGCAAGCGGCACTCAGAGTCTGGCAATGGCGATGTAGAAAGTAGAAAACGTGCTTTTATTAAAGACTCAACGTTTCGGGGAGCTGGTCCCCTTCGTCAGGATGATCCTGACGAAGGGGACCAGCTCCCCGAAACGATGAGTTTTTAATAAAAGCACGTTTTCTACTTTCTACATCGCCTTTGCTAGACTCTGAGTGCCACTTGCTACGCAACACATACCTATATATATATATATATATATATATATATATATATATATCATATATATATATATATATATATATATATATATATATATATATAAAGCTATAGAGGTGCGTTTAAATGTGTTTCACCAACAACAGATTCATCTTTAAAAATAGAATATGTTTATTCCAAGTGATAATTTTTTTTATATAAAATGCATTTATTCTGAACAAAATACAGAAGTTTTCCAGTAGGTATTTTCACATAGGTGTACTGATTCCTGATTTGACCTTAGATGTGTATTGTTCTAAGAAACCCTACGCGTTTCGTCCCTTGGGGACTTCTTCAGGGGTAATACACCAAGATCAATCGGTTGAGCAGTTTTCACTCATATAAATATATTGTGAGAGAAACATCAGGGGTGTACAGGTTAAAATATGGCGGAAACTGGTATTCATAAATCACGATACGGCTGGTATTCATATATGACAATATGACTTCATGAATATTAGCATGGTCAGAAATGAAAAATATAATTGAACACCTCTCCAGCTGGTGTCTTTTCCAATTCTGCGGTATATTCAGTATCAAGGTAGAATAGGGTGTCTGCAGTCAGGGTAGAGAGATTCTCTCCAAATGACCTCCTGTTCAGTCCCACAGGGGTAAAAAGCACTTAGACCAGGGATGGCCGCTGCTTCCTTTTCATGAGGCAAAACTCCAGGATCCCAGGATTTACAAATCTGTACAAACAACAAGGAAAGTGAAGGAGCGCCTCGTAGTGCATTAAAAGAGTTTTTAATCAGGATGAAAACTTTAATCCCAGGTACACATCATATAAAAACCGTAACAAAGACATAGACTACTGTATGTGGGCTGGTTACCACATGGCATATACAAGAAAATACCATGACAATGCAGCTGGGCATCCTGACGAAACGCATTAGGGCGTGGCCTGCGGACACTCCTCTTGCTGACACCCGGCTGTGTCTGTGATTCTGGCCTCCCCTTATGCTGCATCGCAAGCCAGTGTGTGGATGTTGATGGAACCCGCGAACAGAGGGATACCCTGGTGCCCAGCTGCATTGCCATGGTATTTTCTTCTGAGCTTCCCCCAGAGAGAACAAACATAAAGCCTATGGGCTTCTTTCCACATATGTACAGTAGAGGGATCCATAATGGTCAGCTCTTATGAGGAGAACTGTCCTTTGCATTACTAATTGCATATTAAGTGCATATGCAATTAGTGTTATTTTGGTAAGTGGCGGGATGTACCGCAAGTGTTTGGTACATACCACCCAATGAAGAAAAACAAAGATCTAAGGTAGTAGATCCTATGATGCCATGAGACTCTTCCATGGGTGCCTCAGGTTGGTGGTCCATGACAAATTTCAATTATTTAGGGTTAAAGTGATGGGCAAAACTAGTCCCAGTGGCTGCCAATCATAAAGCATGTGGACAATTAGAAGCATAAATATATACCAGCACATAACTAAACCTAAGGATGACAGTTAAAGCACCATTTACTTAATTTAATATTGTATTACAATAGTCAGCAATATATTATTTTTTGCTAGGGGTGCCCTGAAATAAAAATCAGATTTACCAGGGTGCCGTGATTCAAGAAAATTTGGGAACCACTGACAGTATTCTAACCTACAGTATCTGCTACCACACCGCACATAAGCCCTTATTTAGGTCTGATCGCAGTACAAATTTGTTCTCAGGATGGGCAAAACCATGTGCACTGCAGGTGGGGCAGATGTAACAACATGTATAGAGAGAATTAAATTTGGGTGGGGTGTGTTGAAACTGAAATCTAAATTGCAGTGTAAAAATAATGCAGCCAGTATTTACCCTGCACAGAAACAAAATAACTCACACAAATCTCTCTCTATACGTGTTATATTTGCCCCACCTGCAGTGCACATGGTTTTGCCCATTTTGAGAACACGTTTGTACTGCAATCAGATCTGAATAAGCGTCATATTGTATCTTTCTAGTAAGTAGTTTCTTACAAAGCTACTTCTTGCTGATATGGGCTATGGGGTCTTCATCCAGGAAGTGATCTGATCTGTCTGATTTTTATCTAGCTTTATTTTTTTTTGTTTTCCTCTGGCACTATATAAGCAACAGTTATTTGTGTTATTTAGATTATAACCTGCAGTATCATGAATCATCTTCATATTCCTTTTATTTAAACTATTATCAATTTTTCTGCAAAGCAATTTGAATACACATTGCCTTGTATACATGTTTACTTAAATATATTTGGGAATCCATTCCTCTCATTTGCAATAAAGGGGGGAATTTACTAAAGGAAATTTGTAAAATAATTGGTGTATTTGTATCCAGAAATACACTTATTTTTGACATGTACTATGCCGAAAATACGGCAATTCGTATTCGTATTGATGTGCTATCAATACGAATTGCCGTATTTTCGGGAGAGTAAATGTCAAAAATAAGTGTATTTATGGATACAAATACACCTATTTTTTACAAATTTCCTTTAGTAAATTTCCCCCAAATTGTTAATTTTTATTCATAGTCTTTACAATTTTTTTATTTTGCAGAATGTTTTGGCTCCTGTTAAGTAAAACCTCTATCACTCATAACCTAGATGTCCAGTTGCTTTGCTCTGTGTTATTGCTTGCGTGTTACGTACAGTATCTAGATGGACCTTGATTTATTGCATTCACTCCCCAAGGGTATATTCCACTTTTTCTATATGTATAGCATTATGTTAAAGGTAATATTTTTGCCCTACATATTGTTGTGTAATCAGCAAAAATGGATACACTGCATATTTCTATGTCATTAATAAATAACAAAACAGATCCAGGACATTGGCTAAATTAGTCCATTTGGAGAATATACCAGCAAGAGGGGCTCTCTGCAATACTTGAGCCAGATTTAATATCAGATTATAACTATTTATTTTATCCTCATGGCTTTTATAAAGAGTAAAATATATAAATATATGTTTCAATTATCTAAATTTGCTTTCTAATTCTCAAAAGTACCATAAAATGCTGTAATATACTATAGTTAGGAAATAAGACGTAGTAAGCTTAAAAGTCATCCCAATAATAGCAAAATTCTGAATATTCATGAAACAAAATACAATAATACCAGACAATAAGCATAATAGAATTATAGACAAAATGCACACCAAAAATGATACAAACTGCAGGTTATTGCAGTAGTGGTTAATAATATGGGAGCAACCAAGAAAACAGGGAGGTAGGGAGAAGACCTGATGCTGTTCATAAAATCTTATCATCTGGGACAAGGAAAGTAGAAGAGGTGGCAGTAAATACAATGCACAAGAGACTATGGCCCTTATTCAGATCTGATCACAGTACAAATTTGGGTACTTGTGAGTTATCCGGGCGTCCGATTTTTAAATCGGGTCGGATCGGGACATCGCATCGCATCGCATGCGACCATCGGATGCGATGCGATGCGATGACCCGATTTTTCCATAGGAATCAATGTTAAAATGGACTGAGTCCATTTTAACATGGAATTCAATGGGAAAAAGGGGTCCTTTTCATACCCCTACTATCCAAGTGGGCATGGAGTTGGATATAAACCTGTGGCGAGCGTAGCGAGCCACCGAGCCCGAAGCGTGGCGAGCGTAGCGAGCCCCGCGAGGGGACACGGAACACCGTCCCCTCGCGGGGCTCGCTTCGCTCGCCACGCTTCGGGCTCGGTGGCTCGCTACGCTCGCCACAGGTTTATATCCAACTCCATGCCCACTTGGATAGTAGGGGTATGAAAAGGACCCCTTTTTCCCATTGAATTCCACGTTAAAATGGACTCAGTCCATTTTAACATTGATTCCTATGGAAAAATCGGGTCATCGCATCCGATGGTCGCATGCGATGCGATGCGATGCGATGCTGGACTCAGTCCATTTTAACATTGATTCCTATGGAAAAATCGGGTCATCGCATCCGATGGTCGCATGCGATGCGATGCGATGCGATGCGATATCGCATCGCATCGCATCGCATCTGATTGTATGCCTTAACTTAAGGCATACAATCAAAAAATCGGACGCCCAGATAACTCACAAGTACCCAAATTTGTTCTCAAAATGGGCAAAACCATCTGCACTGCAGGTGGGGCAGATATAACATGTGCAGAGAGAGTTCAATTTGGATGGAGTGTGTTGAAACTGAAATCTAAATTGCAGTGTAAAAATAATGCAGCCAGTATTTACCCTGCACAGAAACAAAATAACTCACACAAATCTAACTCTCTCTGCACATGTTACATCTGCCCCACCTGCAGTACACATGGTTTTGCCCATTTTCCAAACAAATTTGTACTGCAATCAGATCTGAATAAAGGCCTATGAGTAGATCCCATTCACCTCCATCAATCTGGATAGTAAATGCCTCTGCCATCCACCAATCATTGCTACTGCTGTAAAGCCAGATTAAGATCTTAAAGGGCAATAGGCAGAATACAAACTGGAACCTCGCTCCTAATAGCCATTCATACAACACAAATTATTTACCCTTCATACATTAGGAAAGCACCATCAATACAAAATAGAAACACAATAGTAAATATGGGGGCGTGGCTTGGTCGAGCATCTGAGCGGTGGTGTGGACAGTGTGCTCCGCTAATATCCGGATCAATTATCCTGCCTGCGGGAATTTGGGCACCCTTGTCCTACCTGATCCCCCCTAGAGGCTGGTGCGTTGCTCAGTATCATCGGTCATTCAAAATCATGATCCTGTAACTGTGCTGCACTATCTCCTGATGCTATGTGTGCCCAAATGGCGCCTTCGGGAAAATACATTTTAGTTATAATGGTAAAGGGAGTCAGTACTGTCTAACTTTTATCTATACATATATTATCCTATGTACACTCAAAATAATGCTTAGTCCTATATGCATTTTGCTGGTTTTATTTCTTTCGGGAATTTTTATGTTGTTACATGTTTGAAAAATGCAATAAAAAATACTTAATAAAAAAAACTATATATTTTGTACAGAGTAAAATAAGATTCCTCCATGAAACAGTACAGGTACAGTATCAACAGAATTCATTCATCTATAGTCTGCTAGTGCAAACACTAATATACAGTTATACATGGTACATAGTCATATAGTTATAGCAATCATAACAACTTGTACAAAAATGTTTTTATTGATAGAATACTTCATTTTTTTAAATAAAGCCAGCAGCTACTTAACACTTGGTTGCACTATGTTAACAGTGAAGTTAATTTCATGCTCTGATAAGCCACATGTGGTGTAAATACAAACACACATGAAAACATACATTCATTAAATATATATATACAAAAACAGTCACCCCACTTCCGGTGGGCGGCACGTCTAAGATGGCCGCATTCTAACAGGGCTCCCCCGCCTCAGAGTCAATCCACGGCCATCTGGGGCTCTGGAGGCAAACACCGTTCACCAAACACTGTGCCCTGAACTCCCCAGGCACGGAGGAAAGTGACGGTGCCTTTATTGGGGACCGCAGCGACACCTATATCCCCGGAGTCAGGCTCTGTCGTTGGAGCCGCGTGGAGGAGGAGAAGAACCGCCGCGCTGATCAGCAGCCGCTACGCGTCGGCTGGACACGGGAGCTGCGGCGCTTGGACCGGGCTGCAGCCGGAGACCTGAGGGAGCGGACGCGAGGTGGAGGAAGCCGCCGTTGCCTGGGCCCCCTTGTGACGCGAGCGCTCTTACCGAGGCGGGCGCCGCGCCGGCGGGTACCCGAAGCGAGGTGCTGCGACCGGGCGCGCGGTGGAGGTGAAGCCCCCCTCAGCCTCTCGGATCCGTGAGAGGAGAGGACCCCGGCGATCTACTGCCCACAGCACCTGGATGCCGCTGTGTCGGGAGGTGCCGGCGTGGTGAGTGAACGGCGTGGGACTCCCCCCCCCCCCCTACCCGTGAAATAGCCCTGCATAACGATTGTCCTCAAGGCGTGAAAGCCAGGACTTGTTTCTGGACCCCCTCTGGTGACTTGTCTGGACGGCTATTGCTGTTGGCAGTGACAAATAGGAGTCATTGCTGGAGGCTCCCCTACTCCCTTAGAGCAGTGCTGGCTGATTAAAAGCCATATGAGAGCTGGGAGCTGATGTAGCGCTCTCTCTTGTGCCCACTAAGCGTGCCCACCTGACCACTACTGATAGCTTGGGGCTAATGCTGAACTTTCCCTGCCCCCTCTGGGAGTGTGGTTGCTTATACTCGTTTACACCTGCTGGTAGCTACAGCCTGTTGTCTCTGGACCCCCCCTCCCCCTTCCTACATCCTGTAAGTGTGTCAGGCTGACTGCTACTACTATTCCTATTGGAAGTGGATTGGAGGGCGCTCCCGAACCCCCCTGCTCTTTCTAGACAAAAAACTCTAATTATTGCTGCTCAAACTTGTGGTGCAGTGGTAACTGCAGCTGGATACCCTTTGCTCTTCATTGCAAGCACTCGAACCTGGAAAAGGCCTGTACGTGAATGCCTTTGTAACTGACTGCGAGCACATGACCCCTGGCAGGTGCATACCATAATCTCTGCACCCCTCAGTCTCCCCACGCACATAACTCTAATCACCGCAGCTCCAATTTGTCGTGTAACGGGAACCGCAGCCGGATACCCCCTTGCTTTACCCACAGACATTTGGATACAGAATAAGGCCTGTACGTGACAGCTACTGGAACTGATTTTGTGCACAGGCCCCCCCCACAGGTGCACACCGCACACTTTGCACCCCCCACGCGCCAGCCATATTAACCCTCCTGCAAACGCCCACGCTTGAGACTTTCCAACAAGTACCCCTATTGTCCATCATATCTTCAATCGACAGTCTCTCTCAAGGTCCGTCCCTTCCTCTGCAAGAACTTCTCTCGGTACTGTCAAGAATCCTGGAGACCACCTTTGAATTAGGCTCTGCAACTACAGTAAAAATTGCACAGCAAAATCTCTTTCATATTTGATGTTGTGTTACATTTTTATTTAACATGTTTTTCCTGCTAGCAATGCTTGCTTAGAGTCAAACAAGGTTCGAGAGTTTACTCTGGGAAATAGTGATATCACTGCTTGTTAACAGTGCTCGGGTTTTATTGCAAATATTCACGTTTGAGGCTTTTTGAGCTAGGACATTCTTTGCCCCGAACCTGAAAGTTCTCTTTATATTCAAGGTTGTGCGATATTAGCCTCAACAAGCTTTCCTTTTGAGTAACTTCGGCTTAGAATATATAAGTTTTGATAGGTTCAGTTTCGGGGGGGAACAGAGAGGGAGTAAGGAAATTGTGATATTACTGACTGGTAACAGTGTTGGGAATCCCAGGGCCTCCTTCTCTCCTCTACTCTTGGTGTTTTTGACTTTTCACCAGTTAATATGCACTTCGTCAATTGTTCTCTGTCAGACACTTGACTGGCCTATAATATTCCCCACAGACCTGAACGCCTGCTAGCCAGGTACAAATTGCAGCAATATTTGTGTACATCCTCTTATTCTATAGTTACGCCCTCCCGGGCCTGAGATGATCGAATAGAGATGTTATAGTTTACCCCTCTTCAAATTCCTGTACCCCAGGGGTTTATCTTACTGATTTACTTACACAAGCGAACATAAGCCTGCTTTATTAGGATACTCATTTTGTATGGACAAATTCTTACTAAAGACCCAACCTCCTTTATCTCCCAGGTCTTCAACCCGTACTATGGTCAAACAGACCAAAACACCGGCCAGAGGGGGCCCGTTGCCGCCTTCCTCACAGGGCTCATCACCCAAAGGGGCCCCAGACATGGGAGGCGATGGCTCCTCCTCGGACCACCAAGAAATGGCGATGTCTCTACTGAGCGCCATAATGCCAAAAATCGAAGAAAAATTCGAATCTATCATGCCCATGCTCGATGAAAAACTTCAATCTTTTTTGCCTAGAATAGAGGAGAAGTTTGACCAGTTGGTACCCAGAATTGATAGTAGGCTGGACAAGATCCAAAACTCATTAGATTCTGCTTTGAACAGACTAACAGATCACACAAGAAGGTTAGATGAAGTGGAACAGCGGGTTAGCGATGTGGAGGATAGCCTAGCAGCAATACAGGCAACACACACATCCAATACAGCGTCCTACCAGTCCCTGGCGGACAAGGTGGACGACTTGGAAAACCGCCATAGACGAAACAACCTCCGCTTCGTAGGCGTTCCCGAGCAAATTAGAGGCCCAGCCCTAATAGATTTTTTAGGAGGACGGCTGGTGGAGTCTCTTCATCTTACTGACGACCTGGGTATTCCAAACATTGAAAGGGCACACAGGTTGGGGCCCGAACGTGACAGACCTAATAGTGGCCCACGCCCAGTAATAGCAAAGTTTTTGGACTACCGCGACAAAGAGAAGATCCTTATAGCATACAAAAAACAGAGAGAACTGATCGTAGACGATCACCGTGTTCTCATTTTCCAGGACTACTCGGCCGCGGTGGCCCAAAAGAGAAAAGAGTTCTCATCCCTGTGTAAATATCTGGTGGACAATAACAAAAGATTTGCACTTTTGTACCCTGCCAGGTTGAAAATCACTGAAAATGGGCAAACTCTCTTGTTTGATAGCCCGGAGGCAGCCCGTATGCATATCATGCCAGGGGGTTCGGCTGGGGCCTCCCCTTCACGCTCTCACCCAAGAGCCTCTTCTGTAACATGAGTATCCTAGACCCCTTGGACTTAACACATTCTTTCACTATGTTTCAAACCTTGGGGGTACACTTTCTACCCATATTGTTACTTGTATTTGTAATGTTCATTCAATGTTATGCCGTTAAAATGTTTATTATACAGCTTGTATTCACTTTACATCTTCTGCCACTTCCTGGCATATGCTCCAGGGACTGGCATAAAATGCCTATGGAAAGGAAAATTGTTGAAAAAGTATTGAAGCATTTGAATTTAAGACATTTGTTTTTTGTTGTAATGTTGTTTGCTCATGCCACTCTGGATCTACGCTTACTGCGTATTACCCGCGGGACCGCCCCGGCTTGCTGGGACAGGGGTAGACCGGCACAACTTACTTACACATTAGTGCTACGATTCCCACCTGCAGGTGTAGGGTAACGACAACAGCTCAAGTAAATAGGTCCCCCGACCCACACCCAATACCCAAATTAAAAGTAGTCTCATGGAATACGGGAGGATTGAATACGCCAATTAAGCGTAAGAGGGTAACTTCCCATTTAAAAAAGCTCTCCCCCGACATAGTATATTTACAGGAGACGCACTGGAAAAGGGATGATAATTCCACGCTACGTGAAGGCTGGATAGGTGCTTGTGTATCGGCTTCCTACCATTCCAAAACTCGAGGTGTGGCCGTCCTTTTTGCACGTCGTCTCCCCTATTCTATACTGGACACTGTGCTCGATCCAGGGGGCAGGTACATATTGATAGATGTCCAAGTCTACGATACCAAATACACCTTACTCAATATTTATGCACCAAACAATGAGCAGCGGGCCTTTTACCAATCCATCTCTCAACTCCTACTTAGCAGACACAACTATAACTTAATTATAGGCGGGGACTTCAACACCGTTTTGGATCCCTTTAAAGACAAGTCTCACACACCCATACACACACATGGCCCGCAATGGTCATACCTTCCAAACCTTATATCTGACCACCTCTTGGTGGACCCGTGGAGGCTTCACAACCCAACAGACCGTTCCTACACATTTCACTCGGCTGTCCATGGGTCCTTTTCAAGAATCGATTACCTGTTAGTCTCGTCCGCAATCCTCTCCGAAGTCATTACAACCACATTGGGAGATATAATTATCTCCGACCATGCCCCTGTGTCCATAACTTTAAATCCAGGCCCTATGGGTCCTCGCCCCGTTTCGTGGCGCTTCCCATCTTATCTTTATCATTCGGAGCAATTTAAATAATTTCTTAAACAAAAATGGGCTGAATTCTCCGATGATAATTTGGAGCATTGGGACAGCCCTGTTTTGTTCTGGGAGACCTCAAAAGCGGTAATGAGGGGACATGTTATGACCTACGTAGCAAAGCGGAATAAGGACATAAATTCGAAATACACCACACTACAAAATACTATGCAATCCCACCTGACGGAATACATTAATGACCCTACTGATGAAAATCATACTAATTACATCAATTCAAGACCACTTTTGGATAGCTTCCTCATAACCCAAGCAAAAGTAAAACTCGACTATACCAAACAAAAATACTTCAGATGGGGAAATAAAACTGGGACATTACTTGCCAACATGACTAAAAGTTTTAAGAGACGTCATCATATAACAGCTATCACTGATACCTACTCCAACACCTTGCATACAAAAACTAATGACATCGCAAGGACTTTTCAGGACTATTTTAGTCAGTTATATACAGCCACCCCCGGCGATCCTGCTTTGCAGACTAAATTGTTGGATGAGGCGCGTCTGCCATGCATCACTCCATCGCAACGCGAGTTATTAGAAGCTGAAATAACCGAAGAGGAAATAGCTAAGGCTATAACAACTATGCCCCTTAACAAGGCACCGGGACCTGATGGGTACTCCATAGAATATTACAAAATTCTCCATCACGACATAGTACCAGCGCTCCATACTCTTTACTCTAAAATTACAACGGATGCCCCTATATATCCTGACTTTAACCATGCCTTCACTACACTTATTCCTAAGCCTGGGAGGGACCTAACCCAGACATCTTCCTACCGCCCCATTACGCTACTAAACGTCGACCTCAAATTACTTGCAAAAATACTGGCAGATAGGCTCCAAACCTTTTTTGCTACATTAATGACAGATCATCAACTAGGTTTCACGAAAGGCAGGCACTCTGTAAAGGGAATCCGCACTGCTATAGCGGCCGTAATGTCAGCCAGCCTTCAACCCGCAACACAGACCATGCTCCTGAGCCTGGACGCCACAAAAGCGTTCGATATGGTGTCATGGTTGTACCTAGAAGAGATTTTGGAGAGGAGGGGATTTGGCTCAAAATTCCAAAAGATTATTAAGTTCTTCTACTACCAACCTACCACGAACATACTGGTGAATGGCACCATGGGGGAGAGAATCACCATGACAAGGGGGACGAGACAGGGTTGTCCCCTTTCCCCATTACTTTTCAATATAGCGTTGGACCCTATGCTTAGGGTACTGCAGGACTGGACACAATTTAGGGGCATCAGTGTAGGGAACAGGGAGGTAAAAATTTCGGCTTTTGCCGATGATGTACTTCTCTTCATTTCCAAACCAAGGAGATTTCTTGGGCAGCTAATGGGGCGTGTTAGAGACTTCGGTGTAGTCTCCGGGTTCGAGGTCAATTTTGATAAATCAACTGCCCTCTACCTGAGACCAGGATATAAACTCCCAAAATGGCACAGGGAACTTCCCGTCAGGTGGGTAACTAAGGCTATAACATACCTAGGGATACAACTCCCCAAAAACCTTGCATCACTATACACACTAAATTTGAGCAATATCATACGCTCCATGAAAGAAGACACAGATAAATGGCGTCACTTAACCTTATCTTACCTAGGGCGAGCGAACTTGGTAAAAATGATATTATTTCCTAGAATACTATACCCGCTACAATCTTTACCAATTTTACTTTCCAAACGGGATGCTAGGGAAATTGATAAAATCATCCGTACTTTTATATGGAAGGGCAAACGGGCTCGAATTGGTCTGGTCAGGCTGCAACAAACAAGATCCAATGGTGGCATTAATCTACCCAATATTACTGAATATAGCCATGCTTCTCACCTGCGCTACCTGCGTGACTGGGTACATGGTGAAAGTGTTTACTCCAATACGGTATTGGACAATGCATTTTTGAACGGGACCAATTTGATCTCTTTTTTGCATCTCCTTGACGAAGAACTCCCCACTAATATTAGGAATAACCCGCTATTAATGACCACACGAAAGGTGTGGCACTTGCTTCGACACAAGCTGTCATTAAACTCACACGTATCACTGTTCTTACCATTAGTAGGTAACCCATCTTTCCAAAATGGGCTAGCAGGTCACCCCTTTTCGTTATGGGAAAAACGAGGCTTAAAAACCATCGGACAGATAACGAATCGCGCTGCTAGAAAACCATTACAATTCGTACAGGCCAAGGAGAAATTCCCAATGTTAACATCATTCCCCATGGCATACCTACAAGCCCAACACTACATAGCCAGTCTCACTAGAATACTCTCCCCGAATGATTCTAAAAATCCATTAGATACTCTATTAGCGACCCCAAACCCATCATTTAAGGCAATCTCGGTACACTATCGATTCCTCCACGCCCCTATTCAATATGAAACCCAACAAACGGGATTAGCGCAGTGGAAGAATCACCTCCCATCTCTCACTACAAAAAAGATTCTGAAATCGTTTGAATTATCTGTCAAGGTAGTTCCAGCAATATCATATACGGAATTATTCTTAAATGTGCTCCATAAAACATACCTGTCTCCACATCGGAGATACCTTATGGGCACGCTCGAGAATCATTCTTGCCCCAGGTGTGGTTCACCAAGAGCTGAAATATTCCATTGTCTATGGAGCTGCCCTATAATAAGGAGGTTCTGGATCCGAGTCTGGAGGTTTGCAACTCAACACTTGGTTGATGGCCTGTCCTTAACACCCGAATGGGCAATATTTGGTATTATACCGGGTCAGACACGAACGACCCCGGGTATTAAAAAGTTGATGATAATTGTATCCGCAGTTGCAAAGAAATGCATCCTCCAGGTTTGGATACAGCCAACGGCCCCCCCGTTCTCTATGTTTTTGGATAAATTGTTCCATATCTTTAGGATGGAGTGGCTTGAGGCCTCATTGCAAAAAGAAAAATTTACTGAGAAATTTTTTGGGACATGGGAGAGTTACATAGAAATATTGTCAGATTCCATGAAACGACAACTATGGAGTAGCTTTCGGAACACCCTGTGGTATGAGACAAGGATGTGCACACAGGACCCCCCAATATTAATCAATGCACAGACTTAATGGGATTGGGTCTGGTCTGTAGGCGTGGATCCAGTGGCACCTTTAATTCTTCTTGTTATGGTAATACTTTTGCATTGTGCAACAAATGACATGATCACGTTATATTCTGGTAAAAGAGTTATCTTTATTATGTCCATATACATTGATTACCAGGCCAACGTTGTAACACTACTTTCCTTTAACAAAATGTACACTTGCAACGCATTCAATATGTTTTTATTGTAAGTTGTAATGCTTCAATAAAAGAAAAGTTTATAAAAAACAGTCACCCCAAAAGCTAACAGAGATGGTGTCTATTCAACACAACCTGGCAGTTCCACCCCAAAATGCCTCTCTGTAGGCTGGGACCAAATGCTTTTTAGAGGCAGCAGCCCACACCTGCACTTAGCCATCCTATGATCACTCCAGTTGGCTGGTGCCTTACAAGGTCATGTGGTCATTCAGGGGTAGATGTATGAAGCAGGGATAAGGGAGAAGTGATAAAGTACCTGGTACTTTATTACCCGCCAATCAGCTCCTTACTGTTAATATACAAGCTGAGTTTAAAAAGGAACAGTTAGGAGCTGATTGGCTGGTGATAAAGTACCAGGTGCTTTATCACTTCTCCTCCCTTATCACTGCTTCATACATCTACCCCTGTGAGTCTGTTCATGCCCCTCACCTTAGTTCACTAATCCATGCTGTCTTCTAATCACTTGATGCCATAGGCATGCACACGGGGGGGTACCAGGGGTACACAGGCACCACTTAATGCCTGCGCCCCCTCACACTTGCACGCAGTACCAAATTTTTGGTGCACGCCCTGTCCCTGTTTCTACAGTGTGTACATGGTGTGTGTGTGTGTGTGTGTGGGGGGGGACTTATTCTGAAGCCCATATACATAAATAAGTCACCATCTGGTAGTTTGTATTGATGCCCTGTAGATAGACAGTGATAGACACGCTCAGTAGGCCGTGATAGACACACCCAGTAGGCAGTGATAGACATGCCCCTCCAATGGTGCACCCCCTAATAAAATGGTCTGGACACGCCTATGCTTGATGCCCTGAAGTTAATTAATGCCCGGTCTAGGTCAAATTTTGCACTGTATTCAGTCATCTAAATGTCATTTTTTTCATAATAATTACATTCATTTTTCAGTATACATATAAACAAACCTAACTAACTGTAATAATAATAATAATAATAATAACCAAGAGTAATGGACAGGGCATTCACGTCTATAATTGACAGGTGTATAACCGAACACCAAATTTCTCACTCATAACAAATAAATACTCATTATGTACCTACAATGACCACACAGAACAATAGGGCAGATGTATTAAGCCTTAACAAGAGATAAATGCAAGGGTGATAAAGAGAGATAAACGTCCAGTCAATCAGCTCCTTAATGATTTTTTCCAAACACAGCCTGTATTATGGCAGTTAGCAGGTGATTGGCTGGACGTTATCTCTCTATCATCCTTGCATTTATCTCTTGTTAAGGCTTAATACATCTGCCCCAATGCGAGCAGTAGACTTGGAGCAGGCCTGGAGGCAGGAGTGGTTGAGGTACAGTACATACAGTAAGCCCAATGTGACACCAGGGCATGTTACACCTGGTGCTGCCAAGAGTCATCTGTCTGAAACGGGTGATGGCTTTGGGGGAAAAATGTGCCTGGTGATAGCCCCACTGGTATCATCAAGGTGGCAGAATGAGTCTTGAGTGATTGCACATAGTCATCCTTCTAGCATTTCCAGAAATATTTTCTGGGAGAGACAAGGACAGGCTATGTGTCTCTGGATGCATACTTCCTTGCCCCACAAGACACCCTGCAATGGCCAGCTTGAGTAAGCTGAGGCTCACAATGTTGATCCCAGGTTGTGACCTTGGATACAGCGCGGCGATCACAAGTGCAGCAAGAGGTGTCTGACACCTTCTTTATTATTTGTATTTTCATTGAGTGGATTTGCAAAACTGCATTTATGTGGCTTTTCGAATCCATCTACCGCTGAATCAGGCCCAATGTTTCTAAACTCTAAATCAATTAAGTACAAGTAGCTCTAAATAAGTACAAGTGGCACTAAACAATACAAATAAGTACAAGTGGCACTGCACCTCCCCTGACCACACCCACGTCGCCCTGACTTCTCAATCTCTGCACCCTCTCACCACCCACATCAGTAGTGCACGCAGGGGGGGTTTATGAGTATCCCCAGGAATCTAAGGGCCAAAACCTGAAAGCTGAGAGTCCCCTATTTCCATGGGTACAAGAATTTTAAAAATCAGCCCTGGAGAACCGGAGATATCTGACTTCAAAGCAGTGGTCCCCATCCAAGCCTGTTAATTGCTCTTCCCAGTCAGATATTTCAGGTTCTATCTGACTTAAAGTTTTTCTGAGCATATATTCCAAAAGCTGGGACTCTCCCCCTTTGAAGGACACTAGCAGTTTGTCACTACTGATCACAGAACCAGAGATATCAGCCTTCCAGCAGCTGGTTACTGCTCCAGCTCCACACACCTGGTATGTAGTTTTATATACTCATTGGCAGATTGCTCTGCCTCCTGAACTCTGATCCCCTAGTCCCCAATACAATTTGGTAGGAGGGATTCTCTAGTTTTTAATTCCATTAAAAGCTAAGAAATCTAGTTCCGGGAACTGGAGACATCTGCAGTAAAGCAAGCTATCCTCCCACCAGAAAATGATGAATAATAAACCCACTCCACTATACTGTACACCCCTCCTCTGCGTATTAAACGTCCTCTACCACCCTGGAAGTTATGTATCAGGACCCCTTCATTCAGCCCAATGCCCCCTTCTCCCACCCCATCTCCCACCATCTGTGCAGTAAAGGAGTAATTAGTGAAAATTACTGATCCAGGCCCTACATGCTGAGCGGTTGATATAATACCCCCTACCATCTGCGGGACATCAAAGCTTCGCTCATAGCACCCCCCCACCCCTACCTCTGGAGGATCGGTAGGGGCCCCAATACATTGCTATGCCCAGGGGGTCTACACTGCCGTTATGTGTATATATATATATATATCTATGTATATATGTATGTATATTATTATTATTTATATACATTTGGTCTATCTATAATACTTTAACTGACCCGGCATATACTTGGTCACCTAAGTGCCCATCTCTGTGCTTTGCTCCGCCCCTCTCTGGAAACCCCTTTCTGAAAATCCTGCATTTGCCCCTGCACATCCACGCACCTCTCTATCTCTGCGGCCTAACCACACCCACACTCCCCTTGATTTCTCTAACTATTGCCCCTAACAACACCTACATCAACCTGACTTCTCAATCTCTGCACCCTATCATCACCCACATCCACCTGACCTCTTTATTTATGCACCATAACCACACCCACATCCACCTGACTTCTCTATCGCTGCACCCTATCATCACCCACATCCACCGCACCTCTCTATTTCTGCAGCCTAACCACACCCACCTTCCCCTGACCTCTCTATTGCTGTGCCCTAACCACACCCACATCACTCTGACTTCTCTCTCTGTGGAAGCATGTGGGTATAAATATGCTGGGAGCACACAGACTGATGCTAGTGCTTCAGTTGTCAATTGTCTCCTGTTGGTGCAATTGTCTCTCTGTCTCTGCTGCAGTGTGCTTATCTTCAGGTATTCCAGCTCCTGTGATTCTCCAGGCATTCCAGCTCCTGTGATCCGGTGTAGGATACTCACCTCAGCAGTTCCTGGCGTAGCTCTGCATTCCATACTTCGTTCCTTTAGCATTCGATGTTCCAACCACCGTTCCTTCAGCATTCGATGTTCTAGCCATCGTTCCTTCAGCATTCAATTTTCCAGTCATCGTTTATTCAGCTATTGGCTAACCGTGGATGTCCAGGCATTGTATTCCTCCATCCCCCATGCAAAAGGAATGGAAGCCGTGAAATGGACCCTGTCAAAAGACCCCAAGATGTCCGAGAAAGAAATTGATTTCATCATTGCGTGTATAAGTTACATCCTCACGAGGAATTACTTCGAATTCAACGGCACCTATTACCTCCAACAGAATGGGACAGCAATGGGGACGAAATTTGCCCCTTCATATGCCAACCTCCTAATGGGGAGATGGGAGGAGCTACACATCTACGGCTCCAGATTTGAACAACACATCAAATTCTTCTACAGATATATATCGACGATCTGATATTTATCTGGCAAGGAGATTCCTCCAGTATTGAAGAATTCAACTCCTATCTCCAAGTCAATGATTTCAATTTGAAATTCACCTCCAAAGCAAACAATAAGGAAATTGACTTCCTAGACCTCACATTAAAAGGAACACCGGGGGAACTCGTCAACACAAAAACATATTTTAAGGACGTCGATGCCAATAGCTTTATTCCCTATGACAGCTGCCATCACGCTAAATGGAAGGATGGAGTACCTTATGCACAATTCCTCAGACTCAGAAGGAACTGCACTGAGCTCCCAGATTACATACACCAATCAGAGATCCTAAAGGGAAGATTCATTGAACGAGGCTACAACAGGGAGAAAATCGAAGAAGCGAGACTAAAGGCAGAACAATCGGATAGACTAGTGATGTTACGAGACAAAGAAAAGAAAGTACAAAAAACTCCTTATCGTCCTTTCATCACTCAGTTCAATAAGGAAAATCGCCTTATCAAGAAAACCCTTGCCAAACATTGGCACATCCTTTTAAAAGACCCAATTTTAGGTCCCACGCTGCCTCCATCACCTAACGTGGTATACAGACGAGCTCCGAACCTGAGAAGTTTAGTAGCCCCCAGCCATTTCTGCCCGGAAAAAACACAATCTAAACCGGGGAAACACTTTTTGAATGACATAGTTAGGGGCACTCCATGCACCAGATGTATCTGCTGCAAGTACATGGAAAAACAACCGTTCTTGTGGAAAACAACCGAGAATAGATCATATACCCTGAATCAACCCTGTACATGTGTCTCAAACTTTGTTGTATATAGAATCACATGCAGATGTGGCCTATATTATATAGGGAAAACCAAGAGAATGTTGAAAATAAGAATCCAAGAACATCTGAGAAACATTAAAAACAAACTCACTTCTCACAATCTTCCGCGCCATTTTCTAGACAAACATGAGTCTAACCCGGATAAAAATTTCTCGTTCACTGCCCTTGAGTACATCCCCGTAAACCCCAGAGGTGGGAACAGAGAACTGACCTTATCCAAACGCGAGACTTTTTGGATTTATACCCTGGGGTCCTTATCCCCTAATGGCCTAAATGAAAACCTTGATATAGTCTTGTTTCTATAGGCATATCAAACACGACCCTATTTCAGTAGGCACATGAAACTGTCCTCATCATTCCTCTTCTTGCTTCCCCCTTTTTTTCTCCCCATTTTCAATCCTAGTGCCTGTATGTACCTATTGTAGAAATCACACTTGTAAGAAAAATTGTACATATAGGACCAGTTGGGTTATAAACCTGGTCATCAGAATATCCAGTGGTTAAAACCCACTTGATGCTCCTTATTGTAAGTTGGGACGGGCATTCTGGCCACTAGGGAGACACCCCCCCCCCCTTTCCCCCCCCCCCTTGGGGATAGGATTAGCTTCTTCTTCAGAACCTATCTTTGTAGGTTCCCTCTTCCACACATTCACCACCATTATTAATTCCCTTTAAGGGCACTTACATATTTCCCTAGTGATAGCCCATCATTTACCCCCGTGATGAGATGGGTCATTTTTATACATTCCCCTAGTGATTACCCATTATTTACCCCTGTGATGAGATGGGTCTTTTCTTAGAAATTGGCCACCATCATGACTGCTGGTCTATAAAGAACTTGACCACCATTTTATTACAAGCTTCCACCACTATCCGTGGTGTATAACTACTCCTTCTTATTCCCACTGGATACTCACATTCCACCACTATCTAGTCGCCCTTATTTTCCCCAGCACTATAGACTTATTAGATACTGGAGACCTTCCATTTATGACATCCCAATTTAGGAATCACCATTCCATTAATATACACCCTTTCTCCCCTGTTAACACATGTCACAGGACAATATGTCCCGATATCACCATATGGGATGGCAGATATGGCCACCATATCCCGTTCCCTTGGCTCCTTAGGATCACCTGTATACTTTATACAGCACTGCTATTTACACCCAGCCCACACCCTCCTTCCCATCACGCCTAGGGTGTCCACCGGTGGACTCCACTTTACACTATGACACTCACACAAAGAATTAATACTGTGTACACCATCTATACTAATTCCCTTTGACACTTAGGAACGTTAATTATTGATATGCTATAAGCACTCGCACGTCTCCCTATGGACGCTGTGCTAGACACTTAAGAAAGCACATACTCCCCCTCCATAGACGGCCTTAGGACACTGTATATGCGTTACCATGGCGACCATGGTGCGCAATCAGACTTTTAGATTACATATGGGGAAGCTCTTGCACCGCTTTCCCTAGCTACCACACAACACCCGGTATTTGGCTTAAAATACGCGTTACCACGGAGACCGTGGAACGCAATCAGACGCCGCTATACTAGCAATTGCACCGCCCCCTAAAAGTATCCAACAGGTACAAGGATGACGCTGCTTCATACGGAGCTAGGAATAGTGTGACATTCGCTCCTCCCACCCTTCCCCATTGGATCGCCGGACCCAGCGTGTCAGCCTCGTTATCGGCTGACACGCATATTGGAACGCATAGCGTTCCCGTAAGTATCAGGCCCCCACGTTACATTTTCTCCTTCTCTGTATTTTGAGTTCCACTATTACGCCCAGGGTTAGGATTTAAGACACCCCCCTCTAGCGCTTTACTTCATTCGTGTATTTTAATCCTATTTAGCCCGTTATCAGCCCATTCCCATAGCCGGAAAAACCGGAAGTGACGTCGTACGGCCACAGGTATATTAGGCCCCACAGATCAGGGGAGAATTATCCCTCTTCACGCTGACTGTGTTTCCGGCAGGTAGACTCAGGTAGGTTGCGCCCAATTGGTCCTATATACTTACTTTTATGACTGTAACCACCTCCTATGTACTTAGATCTGTAAGATTGTTACATTATTAATATGGAACTTTGTTTGATATATGTAAAAGCATGTAGATGGATTTACCTACATTGTTTGCTTACAGACTGTGCACCTGTACTCCATACTTTTCCTTTTTAAAGTTTGTACCTTGATAGGTGGGCTAGCCCACGCTGTTTACTGACAGTGCATCTGCACCCCATACTCTTCTCTTTTCTCCATCCTACATTACTGCATGTTATGCACTATTAGGATTGCTAATTTCTATATGAAGTTCTTATTGTGAAAACCACATTTCCCTATACAATAAGGGTTGATAACCTGTAAATATCCCCTAATCAAGCTGGTTATAAACTCCACCCATACCGAGAAGTATGTTGTTAAATACCGCTCTGGCCAGCACCCCATTCACAAACTTTGCCACTAGGTGCAATACCTCATATCATTATGTACTTGCACTTTTCAACGGACCAATATTCATTGTTATTTAGAACTGACGGTAACGTTGAAAAGGACATCAGCTAAAGAGGCGTTATATTGCGCTCTGAGTTCTGGTATGTACGCCCACAATTATACCTCTCAATATGACTGAGATTACACCATTGAAACCAAATATGGTTGTGATAATCAAAACTCTTATGAATCCATCTTGTTATTTCAACCATAGAATTGGACCATAGAGGTGTAAGAAATATTGTATAATATTATATTCTAATATACTTGACTGATTGTTTTATCGGCATTATATTGGTCCCTATGTCCATAGGAGACTTAATCAAACTATCCATTGAAATCGCTGCCATCCATTGAGTGGACCAGCACAGGACTGGTAGACCTACAACGGTGACCACATCACCATCTAAAGCACTCACCCAAGAGTGTATTCCCATATTTACACACTTAATCAAGGTTTAAAAAGCTTATCGGTATGTGCACTTTTTAAATAGACCCTTCTCACTGAGGTGGACTTGGGATGTTCTGGTCTGCACCCCTTTAGTTCCACGTTGAGTATCGTTGACCATCTCCTCCTCCTCCTCCTCTCGATCTCCTCATTTGTTCCTTCCTCCTGCTTTCCATGTTCAGAAGTTATTCTTTGAACCTATTTTAAAAAAAAACCTCTTGAGAAAAAATTATTATCATTGTGTTAATGGCATTATTTCACCATTTTTTAGATCTTGGTGTACTACCCCTGAAGAAGTCCCTAGGGGACGAAACGCGTAGGGTTTCCCGTATGATCATGTTGCACCTGTGATTGAAGTCTTGTACTGAACCACGAAATTGATTATAAACGATTTCAAAACTTGTACATTTTTAAACTGTTTTATTGTAAAAAATAAATATTCTGTATTTTTACAAATTGTGGACTGGTGAAACCACCCCCTGAGCGCACCTCTACATCTTTCTTCTCTATAGTTTATTCAGCATTCAATGTTCCAGCCATCGTTCCTTCAGCATTCCATGTTCCAGCCATCATTCCTTCAGCATTCGATGTTCTAGCCATCGTTCCTTCAGCATTCCATGTTCCAGCCATCGTTCCTTCTACATTCGATGTTCCAGCATTCCTGTGGTGATCTAATCATCTGTCAGTCAGCATTCGATGTTCCAGCCATCGTTCCACCAGCATTCAATGTTCCAGCCATCTCTTTCCACATCTCATCTCAAGGCAAGCCTCAGTAAAGTATTGCTCTCACACAGTGTTGGAGATACCGCCTTTCAAAGGACTTCATCAGGGCTCTGCACTGCATCATATACCATCTGTCCTTCATTTTGCTATTGTTACCCTGCATACTTCACTGCCTGCCATTAAACCTTCTTTTCATCGGTTTCTTCAATAAATCTGGTTGTATTTTATCTTGCCTCCTTCCTGCCTCTGGGTGCACTGTTGTGTGTGACTGCGCAAGGGTCTCCTGAAGCCTCCTCAGTTTGTTTATCGGCCCGAGTTCCTGCCAGAGGTCTTCGTCACTGGGACTCAGACACCTGGTGTGACAGTAAGCACTAGCCTGATGGATCCAGCAACAGGCCAAGCGTCACCACCCAGCCCGGTCCAGAAGCTGGCTGTTCGCTTGGATCAGCAAGAAGCGGCCCAAGGTCAAGTGATCCACTGCCTCCAAGGGGATGCAGTTGAAATCCCGGTGGTCGGAATCCCGGCGTTCAAAATCCCGACGCCGGAATACCGACCGCCGAAATCCCGACACTTTCTCCCTCCGTTGGTGTCAATGGCGATCTACGTCCCCCCTTGTCGGGATTTCGTCGGTCGGGATTCCGGCGACCGGATTTTGAATGCCGGGATTTCGTATGTATTCCCATCCAAGACCTGTCTGCTAGGCTGGATAAAATCCAGACCACTCAAAGTGGCCCAGAAATTATCCGTGCTTCCCAAGTAGAAGTTCATCCACCAGTGATCCTTGTCTCCATCTGTCCACTCCTACCAAGTTTGATGGTACCCATAAAGCTTGCAGAGGTTTTCTGAACCAGTGTGAAATCCACTTTGAGTTACAGCCCAGCAACTTTCCCACAGAGAGAACCGAAGTCACCTTCATCATCTCTCTCCTGTCTGGCTCTGGCCTGGATTGGGCATCACCACTATGGGAAAGATCTGATGCTCTCCTGTCTTCATACAGAGACTTTGTCACAACATTTCGGTGCATCTTCGATGAGCCTGGGCGTGTATCCTCTGCTTCCACTGAGATTCTCCGCCTCCAGCAAAGATCCTATTTCATTGGACAGTACCTAGTTCAGTTCCAGATATTAGCTTCTGAACTTTCCTGGGGTGACGAGGCCCTGTATGCAGCATTCTGGCACAGTCTGTCCGACCGCCTTAAAGATGAACTTGCTACCCGTTATCTAAGTTAGACGATCTCATTTCTTTGTGCATTAAAGTGGACCTATGCTTCCGAGAGAGGGCTCTTGAACGCAGTAAAAGTCTTCAGGTTAAGGCGCAGACTTTTTCAGCTCCTACACCAGCTACTCTGGTGCTTCAGTCTATGGAAGAACCCATGGAGGTAAACCGCTTCCGCCTGTCTCCTGAAGAACGTCAATGTCACCGCCAGTCACAGTTGTGCCTCTACTGTGCGGCTCCTTCTTACAAGATTTCTGCATGCCCTAAGCTAAAGGAAAACTCCTCCTCCTAGCCTACCAAAGACTGGCTAGGCTAGGAGTAATCAAGTCCTCTCCAACAGATTCCGATTGTGTTCTACCAGTGGCCTTACAGGTTGGCCAGCATTTCAAGATAGTCTCTGCTCTTCTTGATTCTGGTGCTGCTGTTAACTTTGTAACTTCTGCATTGGTCCAGCAGTGGCACTGAACCCCTTCCTAATGCTGTCTTTCTTATTGCTGTGGATGGCAGTAGGATCTCTGATGTGACAGTCTCCTGCAGGACATTGCCTCTTCAAGTGAAAGTGGGAGTCCTTGAACTTTTGTCGTTCCTTGTGTTACCTAGAGCCACTCATCCACTGGTCCGGGGTCTGCCCTGGCTCCATCTTCATAATCCTTAAATTGATTGGAGGACTTTGCCAATTCTTGCATGGGATCCTTCCTGCTCTGGTACCTGTCTCCAAAAGGTACTTCCAGCTCGTAATGCCTCCACAGAAGCAGCATATCTTCCGCCTTCTCCATACAGAGAATACACTGATGTCTTCAGTAAATCTGGTGCGGACATTCTGCGTCCTCCTAGACCATGGGACTGTCCTATTGAACTCATGCCCGGGAAAGAGCCACGAGATGTAGGACCTATCCATTATCTCTTCCAGAGACCCAGTCCATGTGTGTGGCACCCCACTGTAGCAGCATAGGCTGCCTGTATAAATTGTCTCTGTGGCAGGGACGGAAAGGGTTAATCAAAACCCCAGTGTGCACCCAGCTCCCTTGCACGTGAAGGGAGTCTGGTCTCATGGGGATTGGCTGACCATTGGCGCGGAAAGGGAGGTCAGGGGGTGAGAAGGAGGTGATTTAAGGGAGTAGTGGGCGCACCTGAGGGGCAGAAGCGGAGAAAGAAGATTGCCAGCATTGAGGAAGCAAGAGAGGGGCAACTAACCTGCAGGCAGAGCGGTGCGCAGCGGAAGGCTGACAAGGGAACCAGCGTGCAGGGAGCCGGAGAAGAACAGCGCTTCAGCGGCGCTGATTGACAGCTGATGCGCGACGCTGCCGGGAGCTGAGAGAGACGCCGGGTCAAGTAACTGCAGGGAGAAGACACCACAGACCAAGTGAGTGACAGCGGGCGGAGAGCGGAGCGCCGGGTCACGTCACTGAAGATCGCTGCCTGCGCTCAGAGGAGAAGACGCTGCTGGTGCCGTGGGAGAAGAGAAGCTGCAGTGACCCCCGCCGACCTGAGGGAGAAGAGAGAAGATCCAGAGAGCCGGGAGCAGTATCGATACTGGCAGGAGCCGGCAACGGAAGCAGATTGCCCAGGTACTCCATGCCACCCCCCTAGCCTGCACCCTGTAAGCCTGAACCCTTCCATGAGACCTTGTCCCATAGGACAGGAACTGCCAGCACCAGGCCCAACTTTATTGCCCTAAGGAAGAGAGCCTACCCAGAGTCCCTGGGGTAGCTAGGCGCCCACCGTATTAATCATCCAGCCCCCCTGTCGTGCCATTGTGGGCCCCCCCCCCTGCCATACCCACCTGCTGGGACAGTCTTCCTCACCGCTGTGTATTACCTGCTTATCCCACTGACCCTATTACAAGGAGCCTCTGCCCTGATATGCCCAGCCCTTGCGACAAGTTGCCGCAGTTCTAGCAGGGAGTCACGCAGGGAACGGGGACTCGCCTGTACCCCTAGGGGGACCGTTATCCTGACATACCCTCTTTTTGCATAGTGTGCACACTTAAATAGACCCGTTACTCACCCGGAGGTTTGAACGTCGTGGGACCTTTATTTGAGTTTAGGGACACTGACTTACATCCGAGACTGTAATGTAATTGCATATGTAAGGTATATGGTGCCCTCTGGTGGACGCTCTTTATTGAAGCAATTCAGCATCCTGTTGTAATATCTATCTTTATTATAGCTCTTTTATTTCTAGTTTAATTGTCGCATTATTCTAACTGTCATTGTCGTTGTTGTGATTTGATGTTATTATATTTCATTGAGCAAAGTGCAGCAACCGTGCATTATTTTTCCATTTAATAAATATCAGTTGCTGCCAGCTGTGGTTGTTTTGTACTGGTGGGTTCTCTCCCGGGTGTTTCATCCCCTGCCACAGGTGCGTCCTCATCAGCAGAAAGGGCCGTGAAGACTCCAGAGTGTACAGCCGTCGTCTGATCCAGGTACGCCCTCATCTAATCGTTTACAGGGGCTTCTGCCACAGAATACATCAAAGAAATACTCGCCAAGGGATTCATCCGTCCTTCTACCTCCCTTGAGCAGGATTTTTTTTCGTAAAAAAAAAGATGGAGGTCTATGTTCTTGTATCGACTACTGAGGTCTCAATGATATCACAGTGAAAAAAAGATATCCTTTACCCTTAATCACAGAGTTGTTTGATCACGTCAGCGGAGCTACGATCTTCACCAAGCTCGATCTGAGAGGTGCATACAACCTCATCCTTATACGAGAGGGTGACGAGTGGAAGACAGCATTTAACACCAGAGATTTCCACTATGAGTACCTCGTCATGCCTTTTGGGCTCAGTAACGCCCCAGCCGTATTCCAGCATTTTGTGAATGAGATCTTCCGGGACATTCTCTATCGACACGTTGTCGTTTATCTAGATGACATTCTGATATTTGCAAACAGTCTTGAGGATCATTGTCATTGGGTAAAGGAGGTACTGTCTCGTCTACGAGCCAATCATTTCTATTGTAAGCTGGAGAAATGTGTCTTCGAGGTGAAGTCTATATCCTTCCAGGGGTACATTATCTCCGGTTCCGGTCTGCAAATGGATCCAGGCAATTTGCAGGCTATCTAAGATTGGCCAATTCCTTCTACTCTGAAAGGTATCCAACGCTTTCTAGGATTCGCCAATTACTACAGAAAATGAATCCGTAATTTCTCTACTATTGTGGCACCCATCACTGCCCTAACACGCAAGGGGTCTAATCCAGCAAATTGGCCTTCAGATGCTATCCAGACCTTCCATCTGTTAAAACAGAGGTTCACTTCTGCTCCAGTGCTAAGACAGCCCAACACCACACCTTTGTTCTAGAGGTTGATGCCTCCTCCATGGGAGTTGGGGCGGTGCTCTCACAGAAAGCACCAGATGGACGTTTCCACCCCTGTGGGTTCTTCTCATGCAAATTCCTGCCCGCAGAGTGTAACTATGCCATAGGTGATCAAGAGCTACTCGCCATCAAATTGACATTAGAAGAGTGGAGATATCTTCTAGAGGGCGCTACTCACGAGATCACAATAGTCACAGATAATAAGAATCCTCTGTACCTCAAGTCAGCTCAATGTTTAAGCCTTTGTCAAGCGAGGTGGGCACTTTTCTTTTCTAGATTCCGATTCAAGCTGTTGTTCTGTCCTGGGACACAAAACCGAAAAGCTGATGCCCTTTCCCTTTATGCGAGCAAGACATTGAGTCCAGTTCCACGAATCAACTCTTTATTATTGATCCAGTGACCTTCTTCGCTTCAGGAGTAACAAATCTCATGCCTCCTCCAGGGAAAAGTTTTGTAAAACCAGCCTTAAGAAAGAAGCTGCTATCATGGGCGCAATTTTTCAAGTTTGCTGGTCATGCAGGCATTCAGAAAACTTAAGAGTTTATAACCAGGTCCTACTGGTGGCCATTTCTCAAACAGGATGTACAGGACTTTATTTCTTCTTGTGCCAAGTGTGCCCAGCACAAGATCAGTTGTCAGTCTCCTCCTGGGCAATTGATGCCACTATCAGTGCCACATTGTCCTTGGACGCATCTTTCAATGGACTTTGTAACTGTCCTGCCAGAGTCTGACAAATTCAACACCATCTGGGTGATAGTTGTCCGGTTCACCAAGATGGCTCACTTCGTTCCTCTCACTGGTCTTCCTTTTGCTTCCAAGTTATCTGTTATTTGTGAAAGAGATATTCAAGCTTCATGGACTGCCACTTGAAATTATTTCCGGCAGAGGAGTCAAATTTGTGGCCAAATTATGGCGAAGCTTATGTTCTCTCCTGCAATTCAAGCTCAAGGTCACCCCCGCTTATCATCCTCAGACAAACGTTCAGACTGATAGGGTGAATCAGGACATTGAGTCTTTCCTTTGTATCTATATTTCTTCTTTGCAAGATGACTGGGCTTAACTTCTTCCATGGGCAGAGTTCTGCCATAACAACCAATATCCCTCTTCTTCCACAGTCACTCCATTCTTTGCCAACTATGGGTATCATCCCCGAGTTCCTGACTTCAATCCTCAACCAGTTTCTTCCATGCCAGCTGTAGATGCAACCATCAGGAAATTCAGCAAAACCTGGAAGCTCATCCGTTCTTCACTCCTGAAAGCTTTAAGCAGGTACAAAAAATTTGCCGATAGGAAGTGTAGAGCTATGCCAGCTCTCCGGCCAGGAGATCGTGTCTGGTTGTCGACAAAGAATCTGAGATTGAGAGTGCCATCTATGAAGTTTGTTCCTCATTATATTGGTCCTTTTCCTGTTGAGCGAGTCATCTCCCAGTTACGTCAGCGCTGCTGAGTCCGTGGCTGTGCAGCGCGCTGCTCCACTCACGCTGAGTGACAGTGTCCGGCAATCCTTCAGTCCGCCGCCATTGCTCCCGGCCACAAGCATGGTGGATACAAACACTCTTTCCCGTCTTAGTCTGACATGGGGGCTGCCATGCTCCTTTCAGTCACGTTAGGCTGAACCAATCATGTGCAGTCTATGGCCTTCCAGTGGGTATAAGTATGCTGGGAGCCCACAGGCTGATGCTAGTGCTTCAGTTGTCAATTGTCTTATGTTGGTGCAGTTGTCTCTCTGTCTCTGCTGCAGTGTGCTTATCTCCAGGTATTCCAGCTCCTGTGATTCTCCAGGCATTCCAGCTCCTGTGATTCGGTGTAGGATACTCACCTCAGCAGCTCTGCATTCGATATTCCAGCCATCTTTCCTTCAGCATTCGATGTTCCAGCCATCATTCCTTCAGCATTCGATTTTCTAGCCATTGTTCCTTTAGCATTCGATGTTCCAGCCATCATTCCTTCTGAATTCAATGTTCCAGCCATCGTTCAGCATTCCTGCGGTCTTCCAAATATCGGTCAGTCAGCATTCGATGTTCCAGCCATCATTCCGCCAGCATTCGATGTTCCAGCCATCGTTCCACATCTCATCTCAAGGCAAAACTCAGTAAAGTATTGCTCTCACACAGTGTTGGAGATACCGCCTTTCAAAGGACTTCATCAGTGCTCTACACTGCATCATATACCATCTGTCCTTCATTTTGCTATTGTTACCCTGCATACTTCACTGCCTGCCATTACACTTCAATAAACCTGGTTGTATTTTATCTTGCCTCCTTCCTGCCTCTGGGTGCACTGTTGTGTGTGAATGTGCAAGGGTCTACTGAAGCCTCCTCAGTTTGTTTATCGGCCCGAGTTCCCACCAGTGGACTCAGAGGACTCAGACCCCTGGCGTGATAGCGGCACACTAAATAAGATTTTGAAATTGCCAAGTCACACCATGAGATCCCCACAGGGCAAAACACATTGGCCCCACAGGAAAAAAACAAACCTATTGGCCCCCATATAAAAAAAGCAATCACACTTGTCCCCACAGGTAACAAAAATAAAATACATTTGCCCTTTACATGAAAAGAAGAGACCAGTAAATAACAGTTGAATTGGTGGTGGCTGTAAACTGATTGGGCATCCCTAGATCTGGAGGCATACTTGAGAACGGCTCAAGGCACACTAGTGTGCCACGGCACAGTGATTGAAAAATACTGCTCTAGATCTTTGTGCCCTAACCTCACCAATGTTTTCCTAGCTCTCTATCTCTGTACACTAATCACACCCACACCCCCCTGACTTTTTTATTTCTGCACCCTATCCTCACCCGCCTCCCCTGAATGCTCTATATCTGTACCCTAACCTTACCAATGTTTTCCTGACCTCTCCATCTTTGCACCCTAATCTTGGTTGGGCATTTAGCTGGTCTGATGAACAAGTTATTTAGGTATGTGTGGTAGTGTTTTAGTTGGACAGACAAGATGGATGTTAGCCAGTTGGATGGTTGGAGGAACGTTTGTCTGTTGTATGGCCAGCTAAGAGGCTGGTACTAAAGATTAGCTGTACTACTGGAGGAATCAGTTTTATGGTAGAGCAGTGACCACCCTTTGCTTGACAAGTGTCTGAATGACTACATTTTCATTTATAGATTTAGCAGATCAGCTTGGTGTGGCAGTGATTAATAGCTTATGTGCTGCCAAGATTGCTGGGACAGTGATTACTTGCATGGCTCATTTTGTATTGAAATGTGTGCTCTGTGTACCACTGATTCTGGTGGAGAGAAAACATCTGTCGTGTTCCATCACACTAACACAAAGATTCATGGCATTATGAGTTAAGTAAACATTAGTCTGCAAAATAGTACAAAATATAATGACCTGCTGTAATATTTACCCATATATTAAAATACAAAGGGAGATTATTAAAATGTCAGATAGGTTAGCAACAGATTTTTAATTTAGAGTAAACTTGACTAGACTATGGGAGTAGAGATTGTATCATTTATTTCTACAGCTACTGTATAAGGTAGTTCTAAAAATGTTTTATTATAAAATACACTTATTACTGCTCGCTCATTATCTAAACCTCGAGGTTACAAGTTAGTCTAGCTAATAAAAGGGGATGAGAGAGGAGATAGCTTGATTAAAAAGTAATTGCTCTAGAATTCCCATGTTCTAATGAAAGTCTTATACACATGTGTATACTTAGTGCTTGCTAGGTCATTGTGTATAAGCCCTTATACTACTCTATGATTGTATGATTACATTGCTAATTATTTATTCACAGTAGTGCTTTCACATACATGTGGTGGGCATGAGTGGCCTGTTAGGAAATTTGGGTGGCATGTGAAAACTTCTGAGAGGTATGTGTGTGCATTATGGGGCATGAAGGGAGGTCTTTGAGGCACATTGGGGATTTTGAGTGGTATGTAGGGAGGACTACATGGCATGTAAGGGGATCTGAGTGTTGTTTGATCGTGGCTAAATAGCATATGGGGAAGTTTGGGTAGCATAGGTGGCATTTGGGGAAAATGGCTATGTGACATGGAAGAAGGCTGATCTTGTTTAGTCTTATCTTATGCTTTATATGAAAGCTGTTAAAAAGCCAAAGAAAACTTGAGCGGGAGCAATAGGTAAAGGTGATAGCAGGGTTAGTTGCCCCAAAAAAGCCCTCCTCATGCAGTGGGCCATATCATACTATTAGTTACGGATTTTACCTTTGGGCTGCAGGGCTAAAAAGTAAAATTTGCTGCCCTACTCAGTGTCAGTGAAACTAGATGCTGTCCTTGACTGCATTGAATTCACTTTTACTTCAAGTGACTTCCTTTTGGAACCTGTCAGTCACACAGGCACTACAGTTAGGAACATTACACCATCCGTGCTGCCAATAGTGAAGAAAAAAGGTGTAATAATGTTTCGGGTTAAACAAACCCCTTTATCAAGGTGTACAGCAGTGTAATAAAATGTAAGGTATGTTGTTTTATTACCATGTTGTACACCTTGATAAAGGGTTTCCCGAAACGTCGGGACACCTTTTTCTTCACTAAACTGCTTTTTTGCTAAGACCTCTGAGTGGCTCTGCTTGTTTTTGATCGATCTATATAGTATATAGTAGATAGTTAGCCAATTTAGGCACATTGACATTTTATTTTTGCTGGTTGTTAATAAAAGTTATTTGGATATGAAAATACCCTGACTAACAGCTGCAGGCCACCAAGACATTTATAATCATACTACACTAATCCAAATTATGCCCAACAGATGTTCTCTGCTACAGTATTATATATTGGATTTCTGTGTAAAACCAATGTGTTGGTATATTAAAACATATCATTAAATAATTGACATGGCTTCAGTGTCTCTTTAAAACCAGTGCATTAGATGGAGCAGCCCTTGAGATGTATCTCATTGTGCAGCAGTCATGAATGTTCTTTTGGTTTATTATAAATATATGCCAAGCAGTTACTTCTACTTTATCTGCTGGTACAGTAACTCCTTTCTGGTGAGTAGGAAGCTCATATAACTACTCATTTATAAATTATATGCATCTTTATATTTTATGATATGACATCTTTGCACTACATGGGCAAATTTCAGCTGCAAAGAATAATTCTCTTCAGTGCAACTGACAAGGATTTCTATAAGGATAACAAATAGCTTCTTTTACACCACTGCCCAAATGCCACGGGTTTTACATTCCTTTCTGCATGCCACCTTCTTGTATTGTTTGTGCTTGTTCCCAAGTTTATATAAAATGATGAGATTGCTAGGTTTAATGCAGGCCAGGCTGCACAAAATGTAAGGTTGGATCAGCTGTCGGAAGACTCCCCGGTGAATCTGTCACTGGCACATGTTGCTGTGTCTGCAAAGGATCAGTAGAAAACCAGTTGCTAAGGGAAATCTCAGCTGGTCAGAGAGGTGTTTCACACACACATACCCTCCACAGATGGCAGATTATTGGCAGCATCTGTGCACATGGCTGTAATACAGGGAGATTGGGGAAGAGAATAAATGTAACATAGCTAAATTTAGTGATCAGACTAAGAGGGACCCAAGGAAATGAGCAATGGCTTTCAAAAGCATTACTTATATTAAATATATAAATTATATAGACCTTTTGCATGACTGCAAAATGGTTTATATCTAACATCTTGTTTGCAATGTAAACAGTAATTAGGATCAGTATTTGTGTTATAAAACAATTGGTATAAAAAGTAGCAGATACAGTATGGGGGCCTATTCACTCTCACTAAATGGCCCGCTAAACATGTGGAAATGCTATATTTTTTGTTACATTTTTCTATGTAATAAGCCATTGGGGTGCAGTGTGTGTGTGTGTGTAGAACACTCGGTAGAAGACCGAGTGTTATAGGCGACCGTGTGTCCACTTTTAGCGTAATTCTAGAGATTTTGTATGATATATATATATATATATATATATGTATATAGACTTGTAGAAAAGAAGAGGCACTCAGAGGAGGAACTTTTCAAATAAACACTGTGTTGTGAGGAATACCAACGTTTCGGGGCCTGGGCGCCCCTTTGTCAAGGTGAACAAAGGTGAATATATATGTATATATATATATATATATATATATATACACTAAAACACAACAATGGTGAGATGGCACCCACTGTTGTGAATCCTTGTTCAATATAACCTTATAGGGTCATCAACAATAAAAAGTCGCAAAGTCCTTGACAATGTTTATTTTCATATAAAGGGCAGGATGTATTAAAATGCATCGCCGCCCTTCGCGTCCCCCCCGCCGCGATGCTGCCGCATATGTACTAACATATGCGGCCGGTGGCATGCGGCTGGCCCCCTGCGATACCTGTACTCTGGTGTGCGGGGGGTCTCCGTCATCTCCCTGCCGCCACGCTCTCCCCTCATGCCGGGGACAGCTAAGCATGCTGTCCCCGGCGCCTCCTCCTCCCCCTGCAGCCGGAAGGATGTCCAGCTGCTTCACTAGGGGGAGAAGGGGTTTACCTTCCAGGGTCCAGGAGGACCTTTCAGGAAGGTAAGCCAGAGGCGGGGTCGGAGAGGCGGCGGGTTTGCGTCGGCGGGCGGCGAAAAGAAGCCCATAGGCTTTTATGGGTATCGCCACCCAAAGGTGGCGATACCCTTCAGTGCGGTATCATTTTTGATACATTGGAAAATGCGGTAAAACCGGGGTTTTACCGCATTTTCCATTTGATACATGTCGCCCTATGTCTTTAGTTCATAAAAGTTGATAAAATTTCACTTATGACAGATCCTCTGTTACGATATGCTCAACACTTGTAAGAATAGTTTAAACACTTTCACAGTAGCAAAAAACCAACGCGTTTTGTCAATATTCATACTCAATTATCCATTAGTTACCATTGAATAATCTATCTCCTATTTTATAGTACTGTCCTGCTCTTGCTTTGTCTATAACTAGTCCTGATTTCTACCCCTACCCTACACACCTCTGACTTATCTCTGCTGCCTGTGGCTGCTGCAACCCGCACTGCAGTCTGCAGTGCAGACTCAGTGAGACTTCTTCACTGACTTCTTGTCTGAGACAAGGTAAATTTGCACCCAGCCTCCAGCCAGCAGTAAATAATTGACATGGCCCATAATAATGTGTAATGGGCATAAGGATTGTGTCATACTCTGTAATGGGCATTATGGTGTGTGTGTGTCATAATGTGTAATGGGCATAACGGTGTGTTCCATAATGTGTAATGGGCATTATGGTGTGTTCCATAATGTGCAACACCTACTTTTTGTGATGCCACGCTTCCATGAGGCCACACCCCCTTTTCTCCACGCAAGGGTCCCGCCTGCTGCAGGTGGGCCTGTGTGCTCAAAATTCCAGGGAGAATTTCTGGTCCCAGTCCAGCCCTGAGGGGCCTACACAAGTGGTGATGTCGCAGAGCAATCTGAGCGTTGCTTGATGGCTCACATCACTCAGCAAGATCACTCAGCACACACAACGCTCAGCATTGTGATGTGTCAGCAATGTGTGCTGAACGAACTGTCAGGACCAGTGTTCGTGAGAAATTATCTATATGATGGAATGCACGATCTACATCATTTACGATTGCATTCATGATCTGCATCGCCAGGTTGCTCATTGCTATCAGTATGGCCCCTACACACGGAGCAATGTAGGGTCGGATGTATTGTCGGATCGCTTAGAAAATGACACAACATTGCTACGTGTGTAGGCCCCATTAGTCTAATGCTTTTGGATATTGGGATTGCTTATAAACTAAATCTAATATAAATTTACTACTGGAGAGGTGTTATGTTACTTTAACTCTAGAAACAAAAAGTAAATAAGTCAATGGGATCAGACAGTATTAAGCAGGATTAAAACAACAGTTGTACTTGCAGCACCATTATCCAAACACTTTCACTAGTCGCTGCTGACAGGAAAAATTCCAGATGATTAGAAAATATAGTTACACTATGCAAAAATGCAGCATGGAAGAATATGCTAATATTAGTTAAGTACAGAAGAGCTATAGCTCTGTGAGTCCCACATCAATAACGGAATCATAAAAACAAACAAAACCTACAATATCCAATACATCATGTATTTGTGACAGGGATATCATATCAACAAAAACAAGTGTTTTTGTTTGTTTTTTACTAGTAAACAACGTGATAGGTCAGATTGAACTGTACACTAGGTTATCTTTCAAGTCGCATCCTACCTGACTCGGTGCGCCGTTTGCTGGGAATGGAACATACAAGCGTCTTACACCATATTCTCAGCAAAGTACTATACGGTAAAATATACGTCCCCATAGCCAGTTATAAAACAATGTAATGAGACGCACGTCATTGCAAGTGTATCTTTGTAATAAAATTGTCTATCTAACTTACTGAACAGTTCTTGCGCTACAGTGCCTTTCAATGGGCACTTCACTTCTCACACTCTGGATTCTTTCGCTATACTGTATCTTTGCATTACACATCTGATGCATGTGCAGTGGTGTTTTTAAAAAGTGACATCTGGTGGATGCACTCATCCGGTAACGCCATTAGCCATTGACAAGCGGAGTGATTCATAGAGCTGCGGCCTGATTAGGTGCGCTGTGGCTGTTTACAGTAGACCAGATCAGATGATTGGATCACAGCGCAGGAAGCGAGAGATCAGGTGACTGGAAGCACGGAGGAGTGCACTATTTATGTATCTTTCTTGTTTTATCTTGGTTGGCAGTTCTTTTTTTTTTAACTTCAGTAATTTTTATTGAAACATTTTCACAATATACAAAACAGGGGTGGGGGGGCTGAAGGAAAAAAATGGTTACAGTCACCAGAACTGTAACAATATCAAAACAGTATAACATGGCATAATACATCATAATCCCTTACATCAGTTACAGCTCAATATTATATACATTGAATAATTACTAAGAAAGTTGGTCTGAAGATGAGTCGTTCAGACTTTGCTTTATAAGATCAGCACCCTCACCGACCATAGAGAATACTCTCCAAGGGTTCCAACTGGCTAAGGAGGTACAGTATGTGTAGGAAGGTGAGTGGATGAATAGTCTGTCTCCATTTAAAAGTGTGAATGGATCTTACATACAACCCTGAGATAGGAAGGGGGGTGCTGCTTGTTTCCAACACTGTGCAAGAGCAGTCCGGGCTGCGATGCAGATATGACCTAGGACGTAGTGTAGTTGGGAAGGAACTGAGTTAGGGAAACAGTTTAGGAGGGCTATATGGGGCGAAGGCAAGAGGGATAGGGATAGTACTGTGCTTTATTAATAAGATCAAAGATTGCTTTCCAAAATTAAGTGATGTTAGGACAGGACCAGAAGACGTGGAACTGATGGCCAACCTCTCCACAGAAGCGCCAACAGAATTTCAAGCAAGATGGCCAGATCGTATGTAGTCTGTCTGGTGTGAGATATAGCCTATGTAGTAATTTAATATGCATCTCAGAGTGGTTTAAACACCTGGATCTTGTGTATGAGGAGGTAAAAATGTTCTTCCATTGGGACTCTTGCAGCACGTGTCCAATATCTGTCTCCCATTGGGATTGAGCTCTGGACTTAGGGGATGGGATCAGGTCTATAAGGGTTTTATACCAAAAAGAGATCCCTATGCTCCTTGCCGAGAAGCATCTTCACTATACTTGCTAAGTTAGGTGTCGGAATTTCGGAGGTGGTGGAGAGGCTATCAAACCAGTGGTTTATCTAATAATATTGTGGTCTATCTTTATCGGCTAGAGAAAAGCGCTGCTGTAACTCTGAGAAAGAGCTAAGGACAGGGCCATTCAGCAAGCTGCCAATGGTGTTAATTCCCCTTTTGATCCATCTAGTCAAGTTGAAGTTGGGAATAATGGAAGCTACGGTATGTAGGGAAATTAACGGTAGGTTCTGGAAATTATTAGTAAGGGTGTGGGTCAGCTTGTTCCAAACAGCTAAGGAAGCACGGGTGGATGGGAGAAGGTTTACATTTTTAGGACGAAGGTTAAGGGTAGCCAAAATAGGTCCCTCAAGGTAAACTTAAGGCAGGCCATCTGTTCCAGGCATGTCCACCCCCAATGTCAGTTTGGGTGAAGAGAGGTTTCAGTTGAACTAGGAGAGTAGCCTCTTGGTACAGTGCCAGGTTGGGCAGGTTTAGCCTTGGGCAAACACATTTAGGTATCAGGCAACCTAGGGGGCCGAGATGCCCATACATAAGTCATCATGATAGAGTTAGCTTTGTCCAGATATTTTTTGGGGAAGGTATAGGGGATAGTGCGGAAGAAGAACATTAGTTTGGGAAGTAGTGATATTTTGAAGGCAGCTACTGTATCTGTCCCAACCAGGAAATATCGTAGTTGAGCCAGGATTTGGATAAGGATGAGATCGAGTTGAGGAGTGGGGGGACGTTAGCCTAAAAAACGGAGGAAGAGGGGGGAATGTGAACACCTACAGTAGGTAATGAATCGCAGAGGTTTGCCAGTTATAATGGTATAGAGAGTGTAGAGTATCAATAGAGTGGTCTAGATTAATGGGGAGGGCATCGGTCTTAGTTGTATTCAATTTATAATATGAGGCTGAGGAATATGCATTTAAAATGTTGTGTAGATGGGGAAGGGTTTCAACCGGTTTTGAGACTAGTAAAAGGACATCATCCACAAACATGCAGAGCCTATGGGAAGATGATCCGATCGAAAGCTCTGGGAAGAGCGGGTCCACTCGGATCTTAGCTGCTAATGGTTTGATCACTAGCACAAAGATATGGGGGAGAGGAGGCAGCCCTGACGAGTCCTATTGTAGATTGGGAAGGGATTGGATAGAAATCCTTTACTATAAACACGAGCAGACGGGCAACTGTACAGGGCAAGAATGGAGGAGAGTTTCCGATCTTGCAGGCCAAATCTCAATAAGACCTCTCACATGTAAGACCAATTGAGGCAATCGAAGGCCTTCTCCGCATCTAGAGATAACAAGAGAAGGCCCTGGTCCTTTGAAAGGGAGTCAACAAGATCAAAAACTCTACAGGTATTATCTGATGCTTGTCTCCCAGGGACAAATCCCACTTGATCAGGGTGAATAAGGAGGAGGAGAATGTTTAAACGGGAGGCTCATCCCCTTAGCATTAACTTTTATGTTGCCATTTAATAGGGAGATCGGACAATAGTTTTGGCATATGGAAGGGTCTTTTCTGGGTTTGGGTATAGTGACAATTTGGGCTTCCAACATTTCTTTGGGGATAGTGCCACAGGAGGTTTTGTAGTTATAAATGTTAAGGAGTGTTGGAACTAGGAGGTCATGAAAGAAAGTGGAGAAGTCGTTAAAAAAGCCATCAGGACAAGGAGCCTTCAAGTGTGGGGGGGGGGGGTGTGTGGAGAAAATTGATTTGAATTGGGGCATAGACAGAGACTAGAGTAGCCAGTGTATCATCTAGAGATCCTATTAAAATAAGATGGTGACCATTTTTATCTACTACCTGGGTGTGTAGGGTAAAGGAGAGAGAATTTTTAAATAGTATTGTCACCCCATTTCTTTTGAAAGGACCATTAGCGAAGTAGCCAGAAGGGTATTGGCGGTCTCTGAGTACAGGAGGGTGTAAGGACGAGAAGTGAGTCTCTTGAAGTGAGACAATGTCCGCTTTCTGTTTAGTAAAGTATCTCAATGCTTATCTCCGTTTATTAGGGGAGTTCAATCCTTTGACATTAAAGGAAAATAACTGTATCATGGGGAAGGAAGAAAAAGGCTATAGGGGTTACTAGATGTACAAAAAGGAATATGTATAGGACGGGCAGAAGGCAGTGGGATGATGTCGGTTATCATGAGGAAGTTGGTGACCAGGGGGAATATAGAGAGGGGGGTGCATGAAAAAACAAAACATCCCAATATATCGGGACAGGTTGACTACTGCAGGGGAAGAGGGAACTTGCACTAGTAAACTAGAGGGGGAAAACATGTGGCCTAGTGCCACCACCCATGAAGATAACATAGAGAAACCAGTCATAGACCTATTAGCATACCTATAAATACAGTATATAAAAAAAACAGGGAAAACAATATGGCAAAAACCTTTGAAGAAATACAGTAGTCAAGCTGCTAACCAGAGAGCCAATAAGCTCATATACAAAACAAGATGTAGAAATGTCAACTTACGGATCACAGCAAGTCACCCTATCAAGGTTGTAAATAAGTGTAATCCGGGTTGGCATCAGACATCAGACCCTGTATTTTGGGCAATCTGAGTCACAGTTCAAGTAACAGCCCAGTCTGATTAAAGAGGTGACATCGACAGAAACGTCCCTGTCCAAAAGAAGCTTAACGCTTGCATCCAATGAAGACACTATGTGAGTCGAGCCATCATGGGAGATGATAAGGTTTATACGGGATGTCTTGAGAGCACAAAGCTAAAGTGATGGGAGTCAAAGCTCTTCATTTGGTGAGAGCAGAGAAGTCTGGGAAGAGTTGTAGGCCTCCAAGGGTAACCAAGCCAGCCGCATCTCTAGCTGCCTTCATCGTATGCTCTTTTGTCTTGAAGAAGAGAAGTCTTAAGAGGGCGTCTTTTGGGAGCGATGGAGCCAGGCCGCGGAAGACGGTGAATTCTGTCAATAATCAGCTTTTTCCGGTCCAAGTCAGGCAGAAGCTTGTGGAATAGTGAGAGGGCGTATTCTTCATGTTCAGAGTTAGTTACTGAGTCTGGAATTCCACAAATTTTTATATTGTTCTGGCTGGAATGGTCCTCCATTACTGCGATCTTGTCTTTGAAGGTTTCAATTTTGCTCTGTTGTTGGTCATGAGCTGTAATAAGATCATTGTGGGAGGAAACCAGTTCCTTCAGCTTCCTTTCAAATTGGTCAGTGTGCTTTTCAATAGCCCTAACATCTTACTAAACTTTGTGTAACGCGGCTGAAAAGTCTTGTGATAATTCAGTTTTGAGTGTGGCAAGAGCCTGGTAGAGTATCTTCACAGCGAGTGGGGCGTCAGATTCAGGATTACACTCCAACGTTGGAGAAGGCAATTGTGAGATGTTTGCCATAGATGTTTGAATCTGAGATTTCCCAACTACTTTAGCGGAGACAGAGGCAGATTTCTGGGGAGGGAATGACACCTTCGGAGGGAGAATGCCTTTAGATCTCTTTGACAGCATAGTGATATATCAGAGCGTTTTGGGCGAGAAGGGCAGGGGCTGGAGAGCAACTTGAGGGGTTGTGTGGAAATATTAGGTAAGCATCAGAGTCATGGGTGGTAGGAATGTGGCTTGTAGGTTACATCAAAATTGTCACTGCAGCAGCACTTATGTAGATGGAGAAGGGCGGAAGGCCGTGCAGATCGGAACAACGCTACACAAAATGGCAGAAGGTGGACCAACCACTGGATCGTCGGGCCGGGATGGATCAGGGGATGGATGGGGTCAACCCACACACCCTGCAGACACTGGGGTGCAGATCCGGGGGCCTATGGTGTCATGGAGCCTGGGGAGGTTCTAAACTTCAGGTCCTGGCTCCAGAAATGGAGAGCTTTGAGGGAAGCCCTGGTGGTCTCTAAGGAGGGTGGCTGAACCAAGGGTCCTGGGAGTCATATACCAGGGGATATCACAGAGCACAGCTATGTATGGGGCCTTATTATGCCGGGCACCAGAGCTACCTGGCTCTGAATGGTATTTTAAAGATGGCCGCCGCAGCTTAAGGCAGAGAGCAGCCACAGCTCCTGCTGTGTCTCTTACCTCTCTGCCTGTAGAAGGATTGACCAGGAGGTGTGGGCAGCAAGCAGGAGGAGAGTCAGCAAAGATGGACCAGGCAGGGGAGATCCAGGTTGGTTCAGTCTGCAGTTCCCTCTACGGAGCTCACACCTGAGGAGTACAGGCTGCCTCCGTGTGTCTCCGTGCAGACTGAACTGAAGATGGCCACTGCTGAAGGAGGATGAGCGGCACTGCACAGAGCCCACTATCTAGTCCTCCAGGGTCCCCAGTGGCAGATGAGAGGGGAGGACGGGTGGGAAGGAGGCACTGAGCTCATCTGAGCGAGGTCCCAGCATCCAGCAGCTCCAGAAGGCCGCGATCGCCCGTGTGACAAATTTAGGCTGCGGCTTTGTGCTGTGTGCATGCCACAACCTGCAGGACGGGGTTACTCCCACCCCTGACTCTGCAGCCCACACCAGCCTGCACCAGAGGGTCCCCACAGGGTAGGGGACTGCACACAAGCCCCAAAGAGGGGTCCAGCAGTGTGCAGAGCTGAAATAGATAGAAGGAGCAGCAAGAGCTCTAAACAAGTGCATCCTGCTCCATTTGCCACCAGGCCATGCCTTCCTTGGTTAGCAGTTCTGATGCTAATAATGCTGCAGATGACAATCCCACATGGTATGTATACTTTGCTCAAGAGGAAAAGATTTAGAATCTTGTCATCTTTTTTCTACTATAGGTTTGGGAAGGCTGTATAAGATTTTTTTTACCTTATCTAGGAATTTGCTTCCAAATCCTATATTTGATGAGCTGTATGAATTATTATTGTGCAGAAACAAAATCTGTTGTAGCATCTAAAGATGCGATCATTTGAGCTTATAATCATGTTTATTTCTACAGATGTTGAACATAGCAAATCAACCTTGCATAAAGCCAAAATGATCTGCATGAATCATTGTTGTGATGACCCTGTTTATATGTAATATTTTAGTGTATATGCTAATAAGGGACATGGGTCAGTAGCATCTACATTTCAAGTGACCCTTTCCTACCTTTAGTACTGTGATTACTACCACTTCCCTCATTGAGAATGACATATACTGTACCTTTTTTAGAAACCGATTTGAAATTGGACACTTGCTCCTGAGGAAGCCGGCCACTGATACAGCCGGGGAAACGCGTTGAGCCTATTATTTCCATGTGTCTGGACCCCCCATCCACCCCAAAGAGTGACCAGTCCTTTCATTCCCGACGATGACCCAAAACTCCACTTAAAAACTGGACCTTCATCTGGGATATACGCCATATTCCTAAATCCAGCTAAAAGGAGGACATTCGCCAAATAGGGAGCCTTTTACAATCCAAGGCAAGGACATTCTGGAGTCACCTTCTCTGGACCAGCACCATATCCAGGTGATACATAAAAAGGATGGTAATATAAAATTTCATTATGGAGTCCTAGACTTTCTATTGCGCAAAATTGCTCACATCAAAAATCCTACAGCACCCATTGAATATTATATTCATTTTTATTACCTTTAGGTTTTATTATTCATGTATGCATACATATTTGTCTTTTAGAAATGTATTGATAGAATATTGTGTAAAATAAAAATGTATACTTTTTCAAACCGTTGAGTACAACTTATTGAAGCAGCCAGCGCCGGCACACCCTCTTTCCTTGTAATTATTTTTTGTTGGGCCTGACAACCCAGTGCCGGCCTCTTAGTGATAGCGCACCACTCAAAACCCCTTTTTCCACAGTCCTTCATTAGCATGGGCTTGATACGCAGTACATAAACTATAAAATCTACAGTAATCAAAAGCAACCGCAGTATCGGGCCTTTTTCCGGTACACAAAGAGCGATATAAGTGATATACCAGTCCAATCTGCCAAACTGGATGGCATATGCCTCCGTATGTACCCAGCTTTAGGGGGAGACTCTCTAAGCGAAAAATGCGGTAAAAACCCCGTTATCAGGGTGTTTACCGCATTTTGGGATGCTGTAAGCATCCCCCGCCGGGTTACCGCGGCGGGGGGCATCGCCAGAAAAATCTGCCGATGCCCCATAGAAGCCAATGGGCTTCTACCGCAACCCTCCGCCTCCCCGCGCCGACCCCCCGCCGCATCGCCCCCTCACCTGTGTCCAGGCAGCACAGAGCTGTGCTGCCCGGACCTGTGACCTCCTCCCTGCACTGATCCTCTTCCGGGTGCAGGGAGGAGGAGAGCCCGCGCGCAGCAGCAGCACCGGGTGTGTGAGGGAGGGGGGAGCCACCGGGACCTGCTGGGACCCGGCGACTCTCACCGCAAAGGACAGCTCTTAACGCAAGAGCTGTCCTTTGCCTTAATTATCGCATATGTTACAACATATGCGATAATTAAATATGCGATGGGCGGCGAAGGGGGGCGGGAATTCTTAGAGAATCTCCCCCTTAGTTTCATCAAGGAACTGTGACTAATTGTGTGTGCCTGGCAGAACTCAGCCAAGCAGGTGTTTACCAGTACATTATCTATTCTGCTGTATACAATAGGGAAACCCTGGAACAAATGTTAACATGACTAAAAAGCTTCTCTGCTTTATTATACTGTTCAAAGCTATGTTGAGAATTGTAGCACATATTTTTTTAAAGTTGTTTTAGTAAGAACATGTGTAGGAAGGCATTATGTCTCCAGTAGTTCTCTGTGTGCACCCTTATTACACATTTTTCTCCACTTTCTGTTATAGTTCTTATTTTATCCCGATCAGCCTCTCTGCAGTACGCGGAGATAAGTGCTATCACATTTTCACAGGTGCAAGTATTCAAAACCATATGACAGCTCTGATACATAGTATCATTCATTTTAATGGGAGTTTGGATTTAGTTTCTGTGTTCTAACTTCACTTTTCTCCAACAAAATTAAGGATCAGAGGTGAGTAGTTTGGTAAGCACCCATGGCAGATATTCTGATGAATGTACATAATTAAGTTGCTGTCAATTCATAAAGGTCTTATTACATTTTGATAAGCATCCTGTAAGTTATGGTAAATTTTGATCTTGAGCCCCAGTAGTATATCCCCATACTTGATTCTGTAGTAAAATTTCCTACTGATGTGTCCATAATTCTCTACTGTATAAATAACCACTACATACCAATGTCCATTGGTCTACATTGTAACATTACTCCCCCTTTCAGAGGCAACACATTACAAACTTTCAATCCCCCAAAACCCCAACAGTAGTAAATCAGTAGCATTATCCCTCAACTGCAGGTCCCAGTTGTTTCCTAAACTCCTCACAGCAATAGATCTCTCAGTATTGTTAGCCCAACCATCCTCCAGTAGTAATAGATTCTCCCCAATGACATTACTCCTTCATGCACAGTGCAGCAGAATGTGTCTCAGAGGGTAATTACCACCAGTCCACCTGCTGCTGTCTGCATTCAGCGTTGAAGGGGCCGATGATCAAGCATCAGCCCATTATATGACTGCAGAGTTCAGTGGAATAATGCTCAGACTGAACAAAATAAGCACCTGATGTTAGCAGTCAAAGGGGCCAATCCAATGACCCGGCAAGTGCGCGTTTCATTAAACACAGAAAGAGGTATCCATGGGTGTCACATGTGCATCTGCATTCATATCTAGTCATATTGTAGGGACTAGGGGCGAGATGGGTACTTGTTTCCTAGCACGGCCACAATCGCGGGCATCGTGTACCTTAAAGTTAAGGTACACGATGCCCGCAATGGACCCGATTTCCTTTGAAATCAGATCCATTTTGCCGGCAAAGGAAAAATCGCGGGCATCGCATCGGTCGCGGCCATTAACCCCTTCCTGACACAGCCAGTTTTTGCGTTCCTGACAGAGCCATTTTTTTCAAATCTGACATGTTTCACTTAAGTGGGGATAACTTTTTTTTGCTTTTACTTATCCCAGTGATTTTGAGACTGTTTTCTCGTGACACATTGTACTTCAAGTTAGTGGTAAATTTAGGTCGATACAGTCTGTGTTTTTTTGTGAAAAATACCAAAATGTCTTAAAAAAATGGAAAATTTAGCAATTTGCAAAATGTCACATTTTCTGCTTGTGAGACAAATAAACATACCACTCAAAATAGTTAATAACTAACAAAGACCATATGTCTACTTTATGTTGCAATCATTATTTCAACCTCCTTTTCATTTTTTTGGACACTAGGAGGCTTCAAATATGAATAGCAAATTCTCAAATTTTCAAGAAAATTTCAAACACTGATTTTTTTAGGGACCAGTTCAGTTCTGATGTGACTTTGAGGGACTTGTATGTGAGACACCCCCATAAATGATGCCATTTCA